>NC_092724.1:55066777-56311240 GCF_047496885.1 Scyliorhinus torazame
CACAGTGATATCTGGATAATTTTTTTTTCAGGGGCAATTTAGCATGGCCAATCCTGCACATCTTTGGGTTGTGGGGGTGAGACCCATGCAGACACGGGGAGAATGTGCAAACTCCACACGGACAGTGACCCGGGGCCAGGATTGAACCAGGGTCCTGTGTGCCGTGAGGCAGCAGTGCTAACCACTACGCCACCGTGCCGCCCACTGGTATCTGCATAAATGCCCTTCCCTTGAACCATTTAACATTTGGACTATTTCACCGGGTGTGTCATGTCAACTGGATCTGACCTGCACTGTGGTGCATTAAGTCTGAAAGTCAGTTTAGGATGCTGCCTGTTATCTGGCAGCCATTTCTTGAGAAGAAATCAATATGGCAACAAACTGCTGCTACAAATCACTGTCTCATCACAAAGGCAGCAATGGCAGGAGTAATAGAAGTGCCTTGTATTAGAGAGAGAGAGATTTAAAAAAACCTTGTTGAAAATTCCATCTACATTATTTCGAAAAGTAGGCTTTCGGTGGAGAGTGAGCTTTGTCAATTGTTGCCAATCTGGATGGTGGTATCCCGGATTGGACTTCCATGTTGGTGGCTCTGTGAAAAAGTGCACTCCCCAAAATAGTATTTCAGAACCTACAGACCAGGAGGGGGTAGATTATTGGAGGCATGACGGCAGTGACAGGGCATGCAAGAATTGCCGCAAAAATCCAGGGCTGGAGAAGGAGAGAAATCGGCAGTCGTTCCCTCTCCTGATTGCTATCAATTGACCTTTGCGGGAAAGTATGTTCCTCAGGTAAGATAGAATAAAATCCATGATAAAATCAGGGAGTCCAATTCTCTGGTGGCCATGTGAGCAGGGACTTTGCTAGTGAGCAGGGGCTTGCTTAGGGGGGCGGTGGATGGGGCTGTTGGGTAGCTTTCAATTGCAAGTTTTGTTTGTTTTATCTTGTGAGCCATAACATTATTGTCTCTCAGCTGGCTAACTCATGGACTTGCAGTACCACTCAAGTCACAACAGCCAACACTCCCAAGCTCAGTCTCCCACAGGTTGTCCTGCAAATAAGGACAAGAAGGTATTCCTTAAGGGAGGTAGCACAAAGCAGTCAAAATACAATCCTTAAAGTACAGGACACTTGGCTACCCTGGGTGAAACGGTTCTCTTGCATGGTGAGGGCTGCTACCATGACTCATTAACTTCAGGAGAGCAAGTTAAGGGATAGGCAGGAAGGTGTAAAATTTAAACCTGGGATTGAATCAGCGATTGGCCTGGTATGAGGTGGCGAGGAAGGCTGAGACAATCGCAGAAGTGATTTAATCGCCTCGATATTCATGCACCTCAACATCCATTAGCAGACTGAATTGCTGCCCATTTCTTCTCATTAGTTTGGATGCACATGATTTAATACCTGTAATAAAAGGGTGACCTGGAAGCCAAGAACGCCAAACCATTTCGTAAATCCCAACATCAGTGCATTCCACATAGGATTGCACTAAATTTATGTAACTTGCACTTTACAAATTGGATGCAGCAGTCGATGCCGATTCTACCCACAGGTCTGATTCATGGTGAGTATTTTCTACATAAAATATCTGCTCCTGGGCAGTGTCTGACCAACCCTTGTAGACAAATGATCAGAGAAGAGACAAGAGACAGTGTCTGAGTACTGCTTTCTAACATTCTTCTGACAGTCCAGATGTATCCATTTCTCTTTCAAGCTTCAAGTGAAGTTTGTGAAGTGGTGGACTTGCGGCAGTTTGGGATCTGGGTGGTTTGAAAAATCGAAGCCACTGAATCAAACGCAAAAGTACATATTTTTCTTGTTTGGAACTGACATTAAGCCAGAAGCGCCTGTCTTTTGTTGGCTGAATCCAATATTTTGGTCTCTTCTTTCAGTTCCTGGGCAACCAATAAACTTCAACGCCACCCCTAAATCTGAGACTAGTATTGAGTTGCTGTGGCGTGCACCCAGAGAGGAGAAAATCATCAGCTATGAGCTGTACTATCGCGATGAGGAACTGGGAAAGGAGGTGAGAAAATGAAACACTTCGACAGCAGGGTGAAGCATTAAATTTGTCCAATTTGTAGCTGGATTGCATACAATAAGAAGTCACATAAAAGGTTATTGCACAAGATGGGACCGGGCCTAAAATATTATTGTGGTTAGAGGATAGATTAAAGGACAAAAACTGAGGAGGAATAAATGGGTCATTTTCAGGATGGTAGGCTGTTAATAGTGAGTGCTGTAAGCATTGGTGGCGGATCTCCACTATCTACAAATAATATCAATGACTTAGATGAAGGTATTGAGTGCAATGTATCCAAGTTTGTTAAATGATGCAAAGCCAGGTGAGAAAGTAAGCTGTGAGGAGGACACAAAGGGCTGAATTTCCATTCCCAAGTTCCAATCCCACCTTTGAGAAGGGAGTGTTAGTCAGGAACCCACAAAAGTCAGCGTCGGGACCCAGAGGACAATTTTCAAGGAGGCAGCCAACCAAGCAGACCAATGGAAAACACTCCAGAACTGAAATATAGGGGGCAATTCTCCCAAAGGGAACAAACTTCCCTAGCGAGCGCATTTAGCTACGTGTTTACCGGCACTCGCATGTCGAGAAACACATGGCTATTCAACACAAGTCGCATTGAATAAGGGGCCTGAGAGATCAGGACGCCATTTAAAAATGGCGTCCCAATCTCCGAGGCCCCCAAAATGAACCCCAACCTCCCTCCCCCTCTCCACCCAAATGCTGTATAGGAGGGTCCCTGGCCCACCCTGCCCCACCCCACATTAGGCAACACCAGGCTGATCGTGCATGTGCAGAAAATGCCAGCTTGGCACTTTGGCATTGCCATCCTGGTAGTGCCCATAACATCTAGCAGTGCCACCTGATAATCTTGGCAGTGCCAGGCTGGCACCCAGGTGACACTAGCAGTGCCAGGGCACCACCCAGCCCAAAGAGCATACAGCTGGGGGCCTCCAATCCTCTTGGAGATCCCCATGAGTGCAGTTCCATCTGGTCTCCATTTGTGGGGACCAATGCTAATTGGCTCTCACCCAAGGTCTCTGAGGTGAAGGGGTTGAATCCCAAAGCCTCAGGTACCTCGTGAATTTGCACAGTAAATTGAGGCTTACTGCCACGCTTTAATATGCAGATTTGCCAAAAAGTAATCGCACCCATTGAATCTCGCGAGGCATTCCGGGAGCGGTGTCTCCTGGCTTTCAACAGCCACACAGTGCCGCGGTGAGCGGCTTTCCGGGTGCAGCGTGTCCGTTGGATCGCGCCCATAGGCCGTCCTACCATCAGAGTTGGGAGCTGCAGATGCATGTCGGAGAATGAAGATAGAGGGGTCCTCTGAAGAAATTTGTCAAAGACTGAAAATGAAAAGGGGTCGCAGCTGCTGGACTGTCATTCCAGAGGAGAAACCATGTTAAGGAAGGCCTGTGACTGCAGCTGTGCCCCTCTGGTAGTCGCAGAGTGGGTTAGATTCAATGAGGCATTGATGGCCTCCTTGCTTGATCAGGGACTGACTGCAATTCATCAACCAGGCTTCAGGCTCAGTGGGGTCCCACTGTCCATCTGCAAAATTCCAGACGGCTTGTGTCAAATGCCCACAATGGGCAACTTAATTGGCCTAATTGGCTACCTACTGGTGGCGGGCAGGTACTTGCGACTTCCCTGCCCTGATGCAGCCTCAATAGTAATCGCCTGAAGGCGGGACCATAGCAGCACACCCACATGCCAACTGGTGGTTAGAAATTACAGGCTCCTCCATCTCAGGTCCCACCTCTGCTTCTATCACAGTATTGTTACGGCACAGAAGGAGGCCATTCGGCCCATTGTGTCTGCACCGGTTCTCCAAATGAGCATTATGACTTAGTGCCATTCACCTGCCTTTTCCCCGTACCCCTGCACATTGTTTCTATTCAGATAATCATCTAATGCCCTCTTAATTGTTTCAATTGAACTGCCTTTACCACACTTCCAGGCAGCAGTATGTTCCAGACCTGAACCACACGCTGTGTGAAAAAACTTTTCTCAGATCGTATTTGCTTCTTTAATAAATCACTTTAAGTCTGTTTCCTCTTGTTCTTGATCCTTATAGAAGCAGGAGCAGTTTACCCCTATCTACTCTGACCAGTCCCCTCATGGCTTTGAACACCTCTATCAAATCTCCTCTCAGATGCTTTCTCTCCAAGGAAGATAGTCCCAACCTCTCCAAACTGTCCTCATAACTGGAGTTTCTCATCCCTGGAACCATTCTTGTAAACCTCTTCTGCACTCTCTCCAATGTGTTCACTTCCTTCCTATAGTGTGGTGTCCAGACTATACACAATATTCCAGCTGAGATCTAACTAGTGTCTTGGATAAGTTCAGTATAACCTTCTTGCCCTTATTAATAAAGCCCAGAATTCAGTATGCTCTACTGCAGCTCTCCACCTGTCCCTCTGCTCCTGCACCCCTTAAGAATTTTACCCCTTATTTTATATTGTCTCTCCATGTTCTTCCTTCCACAATGCATCACCTCACACTTCTCCGCATTGAACTTCATCCACCATTTATCTGCCCACTCCACCAACTTGTCCATGTCCTTTTGAAGTTCTGCGCTGTCTTCCTCACAATTGTGCGATGCTTCCAAGTTTTGGACCGTCTGCAAACTTTGAAAATGTCCCCAGGACAACAAGATTTAATATATATCATAAAAAACAAGGATCCTAATTACAACCCCTGAGGAACAACACTACAAACCTGCCTCCAACCCAAAAAATATCCATTGAGCATCGCACCCTGCTTCCTGTTATTCAGCCAATTTTGTATCCACATTGCCACTGTCCCTTTTATTCCGTAAGCGATAACTTTCTCATTGAAAATTCAGCCCAAATGTCTGCAAAGAGATGTAGATCGATTAAGGGATTGGGTGCAAAGGTGGCAGATGGTGTATAATGTGGGGAAGCGTGAGATTGTTCACTTTGGTTGGAAGAATAGGGAAACAGAATATCTTTTAAATGGCCAGAGTCTATTAAATGTTGAGGTTCAAAGGGATTTGGGTGTCCTCCACAAAATGCAGTAAATTAACATGCAGGTGCAATAAGTAATTAGGAATTGATGCAAGGAGGTTAAAGTACTGGAGTAAGGAAGTCTTGCTGCAATTGTCCAGAGGTTTGATGTACTGGGAGTACTGAATACAGTTTTAGTCTTCATACCTATGGAAAGATATACTTGTCTTAAATGGGGTGCAACAAACCTTTACTAAATTGATTCCAGGGATAAGAGGGTGGTCCTATGAGTAGAAGTTGAGTAGGTTGGGCCTATACTTTTAGGAGTTTAGTAGAATGGGAGGTGGGTTTATTGAAACATAAGATTCTGAGAGTGCTTAACATGGGATAATGTTTCCCCTAGCTGGAGAGTCAAGAACTAGTGGTCACAGTCTCGCAACAAGGCGTCAGCCATTTTGAGCTGAAATGACAAGAAATATCTACATCCAGAGGGTTATGAATCTTTGAAATTACCTACCTCAGAGTTGCTCATTCATTGAGTGTACTCAAGACTGCAGTTGTTAGATTTGTGGACCTTTATAGAATCAAGGAATATGAGGATCATACAGGAGAGTAGAATTGGGGAGGTTAAGCATCAACAATAATCTTATTAAATGGTAGTGCAGGCCCAAGGGACCTTATGGTCTAATCCTGCTTTTATTATTGATGTTGTTATTGGATCATTGTATTCATGGTCTTCGTAACAAGTCGAAACATTTCAACATTATTTCCCCCCCCCCCCCCCCCCAACCACTTGGTAATTTAAAAACCTCTATCTTGTCAATGATTTGCAGAATGGCTAACCAACAAAAGGCAACACCTAATTAACACAAGAGTCCAAATGTCTGTGTTCTGTGCTTGTCCTGACACCTGACTGTGGTGGTCAAAAAAGGAGAAAGAAATCCAGGCATTTCATCCTGCGTTCTGAGCTGGAGCCTAAAATTTGCAACTGCTTTCGAATCTGCAAAGCCTCCCTCACGGAGTTAAACTCTTTTGATATCTCTCGTGTGGAGTTAAGAGTTTCACAAGAACGCAGTTCCACTTTAGCAGCAGGCTATTGATGTGGAACATTTTTGTCCTTCCAAAACGTATAATATATCATAAGCATTTCCACAGGAAATCTGCTAATAATGTTACACCAACATGTATTTTGTCCATTACAGGAACTTTTTTTAAATTTGAGATTTGAGTGAAAACCACTTATTTGTAGTGTGCAGAGAGAGAAACTATGGAAAACCTTCTATACTGCAGAGAATATCTTGCTGTCGCGAGACTGAGAATGCCTGTTACCATTAATTGATCCATATTACCATATGGATCAATTACGGAAAGCCAATCTTAAAGGTGTATGCAGCTGCATTTTAGCAGCCGATTAATACACTGTGCGTCACTTTGTATAATGCTACTGCGAACCATACCACAAACAATTCACCTCTATCTAGATATGAGATGTTGTGTAAACTGGTATCAGTATAACATCAAGTGCATATAGATGTTTTTTCCACAGGAAGTGATAACGTTTCAGCCTAGCACGTCGTACAGTGTGACCGGGTTACGTCCGAACACTCTGTACTATTTCCGATTGGCCGGTCGCTCCGAGCATGGCCTTGGCGTCTTCACCTCCCAGATCTCTGCACGGACCCTCCAGGCCAGTAGGTTTCATTCCACGTTCACCTTTCAAATACTATCAGAGTAAAGGATGTTGGGATTCTATGTAAACTACAAGCCAAAAGTCCCTGTGAAAAATGCACTTATGCACATGGCAATTTAAAATGACCATCTGCCCACCCCTATTCAAACTAAGGAAATGTGGGTGGTCCCATCTGTCTGGGTTAGATTCAATGTCTCCCCATTCTGATGGCATAAAATTGAGACTACTTTAGCAGAATGGGTTTAGGCACTCAAACCAATTTATAGCGGGGACTGGTCCACGTAACGCAACAGTCCATTCATGGCACTGTTCTGATAACTTCATTCAAGTAGCCTGCAGGATTTGGAATTGTTGATTTGTGTTATTAATATGATGCAGCGGAAGCTTCACATTGAATTCAGTCAAAGTTGGATGTTGCCAGCTGGCATCCCTGACCCACATTGGCAGAAAAATTCTATCGCCACCACCCCCATCCCCACCCCAGCCCTGCGTTTTATTTTCTCCCAAACATTTTTTTTTTCTGAATATAATTGAGGCAAAATGGAAACCCAGGGTGGGTAAACCTGGTGGTTTCTATGAATTGTTTCACCAGCAGAACCCAGATGCATCACCCTCTGGAATTCCATTCCATCTTCCATTGTCAGTAATGGCAATGAATGCAGATTCCAATTCTTTATCTTGCATATCTCTGAGCAGTGTTGACTCACCAAAGACGCAGACATGTTAGCTGTGTAAACAAGGTGGCTAAGGCCAGTGACTCGCACAGGCTAACTCTGTGCCATAAAAACAGAAAATGCTGGCGTAACTCTGTGCGTTTTCCTGAACACCCTTCATTGCAATGCACCGTGTGGCATTTAGATTGCTCTGTCAGTGACTGCCAAAATAAATGCTGTTGCTTCCTTAATACTTCACGCAGACAGCAGTGCCACATCCCTTTCTCGTAGCTGCATCCCTGTTTAACCCATTCATGTGTCCATGGCAGAAAATTCAAATTACATTTTAACAGTAAATTTGATTTCTGAAAACAGCCACTGAAAGAATGTTCTCCTTTTCTAGGGTGTGCAGTCCCAGCAACCTCTGCTCTGTCAGTTTATGGAAACCCATTTTTGGTATGTGTTGGTTGGTGTTAGTAGCTGAGCAGCTTACAACACATACTGGGTTCTGGGTCAAGAAAAATGATTGTTTGTTGAGAATATCAGTTAGGGGTCATACCTTCTTACTGGTTTATTAGGGGACTTGATTACACATCACGTAAGACATTGAATTTAGGCAGTGCAGCGAGATGGGATTTGAATTGGATCTGATTCTAACTGGTGAAGGTTAATACATTAGTGTCAGTCCTGAAGTTGGAGATCGGTGGGCGAGTTTGTGAGAAATGGCGTGGTTTAGGTTTTCTATAAACGAAGGTTTTGGTTGCCTTTCATTGGGTTGGAGAGGGATGTAGAAGTGTTCCTTCATTTGGATATGGGTAGGAATGAGCCAGAAACATTTTAAGACTGAGTTTGCGGGAGGAAGGTATGGGAACAGCTCAAAGTTGGGGGTGGAAGATCAAGATATAAGAGGTGCCTCAGTTGGGTTATGGAAAAATGAAGGGATTCCTTGTCGGGAGGAAAGGAAGATGTGAAAGCTGTAAGATGCAAGAGAAACACAAAGCTTCCCCAGGTTAGTTGTGGTGGAGAGGGAGGTGATTGAAACTCCCTACAGAATTCAGGGGAAAGAAACAAGCACCTCCATTTGTTGGAAACCGGGAGATGTAAGAGAAACACAAAGCGGGGTTGAGGCAGGAAGATTCCCTGTTTGGGTTCATTTGGCAGGTGGCCTCAGTTAAGTAGGGTTAGGTTACATTGGAGTGAGTGAGATATGTGACGAACCTTTGACAGGGTCGCGATCAAGGGAACAACAATTGGTAGCTCTGTTTGGGTTTCTGTTACAGTGAGTGTGATGTGTAAGATACCAACAATTCACCTACATTAACGGTGTGGCTTACATCATATCACTAATTATTTTCTGGTAGAGTTTCTAATTAGCTGGCACCTATTAGTTGACGGATCACCAATACGTGCTTTGTAATACACTGGACAAGACAAAAGTAGAAAAAGGCAATTAATTGAGATTTAACCAATATTCATTTTTAGTTTAATGGATTCCAATGTATGTGAGATATTTTATGTTATAACTGGATAACAGAATCGACTAAACACATCCTGTTTCTACATTTCATTTTCTAGTTCACATAATTTCGCCCATCTCTCTTTACCCTATCCTCCCAATCACTTCATCCCATTACAGACCCTTGACGTACAAGAACAAAAGTCAGCATTCGACATTTAAGCTTCCCATAATTCTTTCCTAAATTCTACTGGTGCAGATTAACCTGGATTTCCGATGCTAGTTTTTACCAAGTCAGGTAGGTGCAACGACAGACATTGGAACAGAAGCAATCAGGGGTGACCTCAACTAACCAAAAATCGTTTGGACCACTTCAGAATTTCAAACTGTGGATCTTTTAATTAAACAATGATCCAGATTGTTCTTTCATGTGACTGCACACAACTCCAAGAACATCCCAGCCATAGAACGAGAAAATATGTTTCCTCTTACAAACAGGTTTAAAACTGTGTAGCCAACTCTTCTCTTCTCAACTCCCCCTCTTAAATAAACTAAAGAAAATGAAAAAAGCACACACCCGACATTCTGTAGGTTTTTTTTTCATATTTAACATCCAAAAAAAACACATTCTCAATAAAAACTGCAGGTTGTTTATCAGCACCAACATACATTCAAGCTCACTCTCCATTTATACAAAATGCACCACATTGTAGCAGAGGTCACAAGGGCTGAATCATAGAATCCCTACAGTGCAGAAAGAGGCCATTCGGCACATCGAGCCTGCACTGACCCTTTGAATGAGCACTCCACCCATGTCCACTCCCTTGTCCACCCAGCCATATCTCCGTAACCCCATAACCTAATGTTGAACCTAAATACTGCCACCCCAGTTGTGTCATTTTTAAATATATTCCAGCCCCTCAATTTCATTGGTTGGATAATATTTTCATGCAGGTTTCTTGGAAATGTAATTGCTTCAAAACATTCGCGCATTGCCCCAATGTTTTCTGTCTCCAAGATGGTACTGTGCAGAAAAGTTTCTTATTTTGCATGCTCAGAAGTTTCAAGCAAACCTAATATGATGTATATTGACTCATGGATATGAACTGAACTGTCCAGATTGTGACAATCTGCGGTTTAGTGAGTGCGTTTTTTTGCATTGGGTTAACTGGGATAGGAGCACTTCAATTAACTGGGTCCAGAAAGAGGAGAAATTCATTGGCATCCCTACTCTTCATCTCTGTCCAATAACTCCTAGTGACCATTGCCAATATTTTGATTCCTGTTTTTTAAATTAAAATAAATCTGATTGTGTTGCCATATGTCCTATCATGAACGGGGAAACAGTTGTTTGGTACACAGAGGATACTTGTGCTTTTTTTGGATTATTAAGACTTTTTGAATTCATATTCTGGCTAAGGGGACACTTTGTTTTTCCAGACATTCAAAATATTGCCTCACTCTTATTAGGCAAAGTGTATCCTCACCCTGCTATATGGCACAAACTGATTGGTTACTTAAAACTCTGTGTACACACACGCATGTACTGACCGGTAAAGAATATATTTATACATGGTCACACTCGCAACAAGAATAGACAATCTGAATTAAGAATTGATGAATTCAAGGGCCCTCGTGAAACATCGGACAAGTGTAAGGAATCCATTAAACTGAAAATAATATTTCTAACTGTAACACTTGCAGTATTGAAATGTAAAGATGCATTCAGGAGACCACCCTGTCCTTGATCAATTGTATAGACATTAGAAATTGACCTCTGAAAAGCAAGTGGAAGTGTGCATACTGAAAGGGCATTAGCGTTTTGACCTGGGAAGAGGTTGAGCTAGTTTCACCAGAGGTCACAGGAAGGTTTTGGACTTTCACACGTTAAATCAGTAGTACCAGGTGAGTACAGACTGAGACAGACCAGCCAGAAGGTGGTGGATGCCTGTCAAAATCACCACCTGATAGCCATCCTGGTTGAAGCAGATTTACAGGTGATACCCTATATTACAGGCTGCCGGGAGCCAGTTCCTAACCAAATACTCATCTTTCTCTAAGGCTACCTAGAGGCACTTAATGAAGAAGGGCTTTCCCCAAATCAAAAAGGTCTACACATAATTGTATCTTCAAATTAGTTGCTGGTTTTCCTTAAACAAAAAGAGGGGGAAATCTGGCGGTGCACTACTCCATGTCAAGTATCACAGCCACGCTTCCTATTTTTCATCCTTCCCCACTCCAAAATTAAATTAGAATGTAGGCAGTATATTCAAAATAATTCAAGCTTTACGTTATCCAGGTAACCAACGCTTTCCCCTCCAGCTAAAAAAGTTTCCGATTTGTCGTTATTGGGCCCTTCAAATAAGTGAAACATGTTTACGAGGTCATGTTTCCAATCTGATTGTCACCTGTCGATCTCTTTCACAAGGTTAAATGATTGGATATAAATTATCAAAATGTCATGCCAGCAGGTAAATGATGCAGAAAGAGCTTTATCTTTGCAAAATAGAGCAAAGGTGCTCCAAATGGGCTACTTTACTCAATAAGCTGGACTACAATTGTAAGACTACTAAAAACAGGCATCCTCTACTGTGGGTTAGTCTGTATTTTCAGGTTATTTTCTCATTCAGAGATGGTTAAAATCAGTAAGAGCTTCACCAGGCCCTGTTGAGTTTCTCCTGACGCTGATGGATGAATGAATAAATCACAGGGGTTGGCACTCTGCTCCCACATGGCCTATTCCACGACAGCAAAGTGAAAATTCTGTCTAAACTGCTGCACTTGTCAAGTGTCTTATATTGACAAATTCTAACCCATCAGGTACTCCTTGCTTTGTCTAACGAGTGATGCCACAAGACATCCATCAGATCCAATATGTTGATACTCTCAGATTGCAGTCGTGAAAATGCACTCTTTCTCTGCCCTCTTTCTGACCACAATATTTACCAACAATCACAAAAACTAAAAGAACGTCATACCATCAGAACGCAACACGTTTCTCAACATGAGCATCCTTATTTAGAAACTTTGACTGAATTGTAAAAATTGAGATATTCATTGATATGATTGGAGATCACGTCCAACTTGGAACTCCCTTGAGGCACTAAGCCAATGTCATTTAATGAATTAAAATTATATTCATTGCAATTGCCCCTTCTCCATGTTGATTGTTGTAAATTTGTACAAACCCATGTCTAAAATCTGGAATTATTTATTCCAATTATTATTCACTTAAACGCTTCTTAATTCACTTACAGAAGTAGGCCGTTATTGGCAGCTCCAAGATGTTAGTCAGTGCTTTTCTTAGCTTTCCACCACATATGTGGAGGCAGTGGCGTAGTGGTATTGTCACTGGACTAGTTAACCAGAGATCCTGGACAAGATCTGGGGACCCTGGTTCAAATCCCACCACAGCAGATGGTGAAATTTGAATTCAATAAAAAAGAAATCTAGAATTAAAAGTCGAATGATGACCATAAAACCATTGTCGATTGTTGTAAAAACCCATCTGATTCACTAATGTCGTTTAGGGGAAGAAATCTGCCATCCTTACCTGGTCTGGCCTACATGTGACAGCAATCTGGTTGACTCTCAAATGCCCTCAGAAATGGAGGGCATTTATCAAAATTTTGAAATCCATCACTTTGAACAAAGCAAATTTAAGTTTCGGACAATCTTTAATCTCGCAACCAACCCAATTAAATTTTGATCATTCCAAGATGCTTTGCCTGTCCCTTCCAAAAGGAATGGATTCTGGAATATTCCATGTGGGCTTTGTGGAAATTGCCGATCCCCAAGGTCTAGAAGTCTTGGTCTGCTTACTAATCTTTGGCCAATTATATGCTGGGAGAGAAAGGGTAGGTTAAAAAGGCAATCAGAGCATGCAAAGAAAGTCTTTAGTATAAGAGCTTGAAGGAATGTCAGGTACGTACCATGGAAAATACTTCAATTCGAACTGGGTTTTAATTTCTCTACGTGTTAAGTTATTCTTTTCTATGCATGAATCCAGGAGGTCCTGGAGTATTTTGTGTAGTTTATTTTTCTTGTTTTATTTTGTTTTTTCCTTCTTTTGATCTGGGAGTGAGTACATTACCCAGTTCTACCCACTTTATATATATATTCTATTTGCAAAATGTCTCACGCTCACTCTCAATCCAAACATTCACCACTAAGAATTGTATTTCAAGACACCTTTGCTCTGGGGTTCAATATATGAAAATGAACATGCTCGGATTACAAAGCCAATAGTGAGTTATTGCTGGGTTGTTCTGGAATTAATTTGAATTTCAATGCATTTAGTCTCTTCTCTCCACAACCTCAAGGATAAGACAAGGCATGTCTGACTGTGGGCTGCTCTGCATGCCAGCAAACTTTCCAGTTGACCTATGTTGGTATTTGATCCAGAATGGCCCAACTGAATACTAGCTGCTGGCTTCCAACTTCTATGGAGCAAGTGGTATTAAATTACCCAGTGGACCTATTATTGTTGTATAAATGAACAACACATTGAAACATTTACATCATCACCCGTCTTAGGCTCCTCTCCTGACACTCCGCTGGTTCCACACGTTATCCTGAGTTGGCAGTTTTTAATTTCAGGCAGAGGTCAGCAAGATAACAAAATCCTACCAGGGACTGTCGGAATTTGCTTCCCTACGCAGGTACATGGTTGGGTTCCCAGCGAGGGACGGAGCTAAAGATCGCTGCTCATTTTGATTTTTTTTTTCTCTTAATGAAGGGTCTAAGCTCAGGCACCGTCAAGGTTAAAAAGCATTTTAAGGTGAGATGAGGATAAAATAAATTAACCAGTGATAGTTTGGCCGTTAAATCCTGTACATCTAATCGGAGAAAAGATTGAGACAGGAGGTGTAAATAAGAGGAAAGGTAGGAAGTTCTGGCAAACTTATGACACCCGAGTGGGCCACAGCAGCATCTGTGAAAGGTGGCAGTGGTGTCATCGGACAATAGAAAGATGAAATTGCAGTGAGGTGAGAGGTTAATTGGTTCTTCTCCCTCAAGAGGAAAGTGCAAAGTTTTTTTTCGGTTAGTCTGATCAACCTCATCGAAAACTAGTGGATTGTACTACAGTGGATGCTGGTCTAGATTGAAGTGTTGTTGTCCCTTGGGGCTATAAGACAGAAAATCATTCTTAGACAAACGGCCCTTTAAAGTTCTGTTTTATTTGATTACCTTGTCTGAGGACTTTGCTATTACAACTACCATGTACTTAAATATCTCTGTGAATAGAAACTCAAAATTCTAAATTACTTTTGCCAGACCTGCTCAACCGCTTGAGCAAACACCATTGGTATATATTTCAATCATGTGTATTACTCTGATTTATTTTCCAGTAAGTAAAGTAAAGTTGTCATAGTCTCAGATGACCCCGTCGGTGCTTTCCACTTCGAGGTGGGAGAGCTGACTGATGTTGATTTAACCTGAAGGTCACCGCACCTCAGGCGAGGGGCAATGTTGAGAAGACAAGGCCTTCATGAATAAACTCAGCCAGTACGGGAATTGAACCCGCTCTGTTGGCCTCGCTCTGCATCATGAACCAGCCGTCCAGCCAACTGAGCTAAATCGTCCCCCGGTGACTTACTTTTCAGTAAGTCACTGGTCTATGGTCCACGATCATGGTGTACACCTCTCAAAAACTGGCACCAATTAAATTATTGGATCAGATCTCAATGTGTTGGTTACTCGGAAAGTACTGCACCATTGGCACTCAGCACACGGTCACGAGTGATTTGTGTCCCAGGTTCTCTCACAATGTCCGCCTTGACCAGCTTGTGTCTCTAGACTCTGCTCATGACTTGCCTGGCTATGGGTTGTTGACAGCATTAGGATCCTTTTGCTCCCTTCGAAAGCAATCTAACTGGCAGGTGGGGGGACTTTCCAGGCACACTTCAAACAAATGAAAGGGATCTGTGAAAATACTTCACTTTTGATAGAACTGGTGTTGGAACCATCTTTCTTCTCTCCCCCCCCCGCCCCCCCCCCCCCCCACCCCAAATTCTGTTGCTCAACCCCTGCCTCGTAGCTACCCTCCACAGGCCCCTGGGACAAAAACAAACAAGTGACAGCAACTTACAATATTAGTGAGAGATATATTTGCCTCTGTTGGAATAGCAGGCATACAAATATTCGGGGGGTGGGGGGGGGGGGTGGAGGAGAGTACAAGGCGGGGTACTGTTTTGTGTCTGTACCCAGATGCCCTGAATGATGCACAGAGAACAAGTATGAAAGGGTCAGATGGGTTGGAGCACCTACTTTAATACAAACGTCAGTCACCATTCCATAATTACTTTAGATAGAGGATAACCAGACCACTACCTTAACAGATGTGTGCGCATGCCTGCTCTGTCTTCCCATATTCACTGTGGTCAAAGCACCCAAGGCACCTGGGAGCAGACCCAGGAAAATCTCCACTGTTGGATTTACATAATCTTTTACATAAATTGTATATCAGCCATGAAGTACCAGGTGTCAATGAATATTCCTATTTCTGCTTTATCAGTAAATGAGTCCAGCAATTCAATGAGCTGAAGGTAAAAATAGCTCCTTCCTAACACGAAAGGTCAACTGTCCATCTCAGAGCTGCCTGTCAGTGCAGTCTGCCTGTCTCCACCACCCTCGGTGTTCTCTGCAGTATTACGTGTGGGAGGACTGTGTAGCATCCAAGTGTTTAATGAGAGCACTGGGTGGCTGGAAGAAGAGAAGGAAATGAACCGGTTTCAGTAATTTGCTTGCCTTCTGTTGGCCAAAGATAAAATAAAGTGGAGGCAGCAACTCTGCAGAGAGACCAAAGGTCCAGACAGTCCTGTTCTCCTGGTGCAGTGAGGTTGTGCAGAGGTGACTGTGTTTGGGGAAGGGTTCAAATTTTAATCTTTATTCTAGAAAAACAGAATCTGAAATCAATCCAAGAGCATCCCTTCTTCAATTCCTTACCTGAATAAGGTTATTTTAACATTTACTTTGATCATGCAAAAAAAAAAACCTGAATCCTTCTTTTAGACAGGATTGCTTTTGTTTAAACATCATACCAGGTTTTTTATTACTTTAGAGTCTTCTGTTGGTTTTTTTTGGTTTCGTCTCAGTTTCTTGGGACCATTTCCTTTCGTTTTTATCAGTTTTCTTTTTGCTTTATTGTTTTTTCACCCTCTTCCCTCCCATTGTTTTTTAACTCCTTCCTCTACCACACCTCCCTGCAATAGAACCATCATCCCCTCCTCAAAACGTAAAGTGCACCAGCCCCAGTTCCACCAGCATTCTGGTAAGTTGGTGGCCACCGCCGCCAGAGAGTCAAAATGGCGACCTGGCAAAGTACAGTATCAGGTACCAAACGGTGCAGGGAGAGGACAAGCAGCTCCATGAGGTGAACGACATTCCACCAACGACCACACAGATGCGGCTGGAGAGCTTGGCGAAATGGACGGAGTACCAGGTGTCGGTCGTCGCACACACGATGGTTGGACCAGGCCCGGAGAGCGCACCCATATTCGTTCGCACAGATGAAGATGGTAAGTTTGGGCAAATATTCTGTCTCCATTTCAATGTTTAACGTTAAGACCTAGAGGTCACTCAGTCCTCGGAGAGGTACCTAGCCTGGGATTGCTATTCAAACCCAGCAAGGTGCCAGCAGTATCAGTAGAAATGGTGTACTTGGCTTTTAAAGGAATTATTTCTACTGGGATTGCACATTGGAGAAAATCAATCTTGTTGCTCATTTATCTTTTCCTCTAATTAATTTGAATGATTCCCAATAACCTCACTGATTAGAGGACTCTCAGTTCACTTAGTCCTTCTGGATTGTCCAGAGACCTGTTCCAAAATTTCTGTTCCGTTTTCCTGGCGGGAAATATTCTTAATTTCATAATGAAATTGCCCCAGAAAGCGTATTTTCCCGATGTGGCTTTTTAGATATATGCATTCCTCATCATCTATAATAGGAGAAAAATGGCCTATAGAAGTGAGCATTTGGGCATCTCCCAGGGGTGTAGGAAAATTCCAGGGAGTGATTAATCTTTAAAACAACTTTTTTAACCACTGTTTTTGTCATTTGACCTTGTATCACCTTATGAGGCTCAAGTATTCAAATTTTGTGAAATGTCTTGGGGATGTTTTAGCATGTTAACAGCTCTTGATAACACAATTTGCTGTAATTGAAGGAATCACGTTACAATGCTTCAGAATGTCTTTTTTGTGCACCACACATTTGAAACATGTGGTATTCTCCCCCCCCCCCACCCCACCCAGGGTTCAGTTTTTTAGAACTGTTTTCTGGGGAGTAAGGATTCAATAAAGTAGGATGGAATGGGACCAACAATAAAATAATCAAACATGGAGTCACTAAAGTGAAGAAAGAGGCTAGGAAAAATCAAGGCAGAAACCATTGTAATTAAGTGAAAGAGTGGGTAAACATTTGAATTGGATAAAGATACAGGGCCATGGGGGAGTGTGAGGTATTGGATTTAGTTTTGGATTGCTCTATCAGAGAGTTGGTCCAGACAAGGCCAGCAGAATTGCCGCCTTCTGTTTGTAATTGTTACAGTTCTGAAGGAATGCTTTGACAGCCATTTCTCCGTCTGGACTTTGTAACCTTAAAGAATAGGAGGGAAGTAAGGGAGATTGAAATAGTTTAGCTGTTGCCAAACCATGTATTTGCAGCAATAAAAGAAATTGGAAATGAAGCACTGAATAACTTGAAATGCTCTGCTTAACTAGACAAAAGCAAAACTGTGGTTTAGCCCAACAGGTAGCAGTAAACCTAACAAAAAACATTTTGGGATAATGCCAGCTCAGTTATCACAGTATATAATTATGAGGAGCGAATAATCAGATAACAGATTGAAATAAAAACTTGAGGAAGAAATTATAAACCAGAGTAATAGCAAGAGACCCATTGACATTTAGAACACTGTTACTGAATGATTATATTCCATTTAAACAAACACAACCCTCAGCTTGTCTCTTCCTCTGACAAAACCCGTCCACCAATTTAAATTGTTGCCTGTGGAATTTCCATTTAAAATACATGAGAAAGAAAACAGGCAATTTCACATTGTCGTGTAATAGCCACCAAAGTTTTTCAGTGTTTCTGGAACTGGCTTCCTTTCAAAGATGCCCTTTCCAAATTTGCCACTCTGGCGCTGCGCTTGGTAAACCCAAAGGGTGCTTATATTGATGCACTTTCAGAGACTTCATTAGAGAACAACAAATTATTTATTTAAAAGGATCTACAAGAGCAGGCAGCAAGTTCTGGAATGCCTCTTACCTAAGAGAACTCCTCCCCCTGAGCCCCGATTGGTCACCCAGACCAGGTGACCCTTACCCTGCTGTGTTGCCCTTACGGAGACAATCGCTACAGTGCTCCAAAGGACAGGGACATTTTACCTCATAGTGGTATCATTAAAGGTCTCTCGCTACTCTAAGGTCATCAATTTAATTACTCAGTGCCTCGTCACAGAAATAGCATTGATAAAGATTCCATTATATGTGGTGATGCATTGCTAACGGTATCTGTGGGGCGTCACATTCCTATAAGTCTTGTCCAAAGAGTCATTGGTGAAAAGGTTTTGCTTTGGAAGTGGTTCACCTGAAATACTCACTCTGCAGTTATTGAGATTTACAAATTTTCCAGGCCTTGCTGAAGGTTATATCCCATTAAAGTTCAATCACAGCAGCTACAAATCCAAAGATAGATTTTGCCAGCATTTCACTATTGTTTATGACGATCAAAGTACAGCATATATGGAATGAATAGATTGCTCCTCCAAAGGCCCAGAATCCTAAGCTGGTTTTTATTCTTGTTTCTTCCATATTGCCACTCCTTGCTGCTGTACCTACTCCGTGATTGCTTCTCGGTGTTCAGCTGACCACATAGGTTCTCAGTACCAGAGGGAAACTGAAATCCCGGGATGGAAGGAGTCCAACAGGCCAGAAAGATCCTGGGTTTCATTTCTGCCTGGACTCATTTAGTTGTTCCCAGCTGAGAAGGGGAAAGATCAGACAAGGTCTTCATCCTGATTAGCCTAATGTCAGGTGACCAGAGTTGGGATTGACTCCGATGTCCCTCGAGCATTCAATTAGCCTGCCAGTACTTCACAATTCATTAGCATCAAATAGTCAATTGGACCAAGGACCATAGAGTAGTGGATGACCATGATGCCCAACTCCAGTTGCCTTCCTCAATATAGGAAGATTGGAGAAGAAAAGAATGCATGATAAAAATAAAAGCAAATAGAGAAGTAATTATACCCAGTCACTAAAGAGCCTCTGGTACCTATTGTGGATCTGCTCAAACTGTTTGCTAAAAGTAATCTGACTATCTCCAACCTAATTCATATATTTATTTACTTTGTAAGGACCAAGACCATATAGGAAGCCATGATACATGATTAATATTTGTTCAAAGGTTGTGCATCTTTATTCCAATTATTTCCACTTCTTGCTGCTGTGCCCCCTTCTGCAACCTAGCTGTCAGCCTCCAAAAGGCTCCCACAAATACTGTTCCATATTCAGCTAACTTGCAGGCTGAATTTGGTTCTGTCCCATTTGCAGATCAGCTGTAAAGATCTACCTGTTGAGGTTAGATTCTGGTCATGTTCCATAGTCCAGCATGTTAGAAGTCAGACCTGGTTCTGTTCCATCATCAGGTTTAGTTCTGCTGACTTTGTTGCTTCTCCCTTAATAAATCTGGTACTTGACTGGGAACTGGAGTAAAGGTATAGTCGCCATAGTCCCAGATGACCATAGGCTGCTTTCTCCGTTGAGGGGGTGTTTTAACCGGAGGATCATCACACCTCAGGCGAGGAGCAAGGTTGAGAAGGCGGAGCCTTCACAAATAACCTCAGCCGGTACGGGGATTGAACGCATGCTGTTGGTCTCGTTCTGCATCACGAACCAGTTGCCCAGCCAGTTAAGTTAAACCAACCACTGTTGGGAACTGGAGTACAGCATTATTGCGTGACAGAGAAAGACATTCAAGAGATAAATTCGCAAGGGACTTCCTCAGGAGCCGTCCTATCATTTCTGATTTATTTTGGAGTCCGAAATACCTTTGACCTGTTGATAAGGTGGCAACTGACTTTAAAATTCTCTACATTCATCTTATCTAAAGAAATACAGCACTTTTCCTTTCTGATGCCCATAACATTATTCTTGCAGTGCCCAGTGCTCCGCCTCGTAAAGTGGAGGTTGAAGCATTAAACTCCACTGCTTTGAAGGTCATTTGGCGCTCTCCTGTCCCGAACAAACAACACGGCCAGATTCGAGGGTATCAGGTGCACTACGTCGAGGTGGTGGATGGAGAAGCCAGGGGACAGCCACTGATAAAGGATATCATGTTGGCCGATGCACAGGTTAGGAAGCAAAATCAAAACGTGGTGGTGGTGGTTGTTGCTGCCATCCCAGTAACAATTGTAGGTTGATGATGTCGATTGCGAAAAAGAATCACAGGTGACGGAAACATTGACCACGTACGTAATACAGTAAGAACTGGGGAAATGAGCAACAGCCTGATAGACTGCCTAAAACTAATGGCAAAATAATCCAGAGCGAGAGGAGGAGAAATCTCTTTACTGAGCGAGCTGTTACGATAGCGAATGCATTGCCTGGAAGCTGATGGAAGCAGGTTCAATAACTTTGAAAAGGGAATTGAATATACATTTTAAAAAGGACTAATTGCGAGGCTCTGGAGGAGGAACAGTGGGTGTGGGGACTAATTTGGTAACCCTTTCGGAGAGGCGGCAGAACGGGACAAATGGGCTCCTGTGTTTTTTTGGGGTGGATTTTATGCTTCTGGAGGTGAGGACGCCCAGACGAGTAACTGGTGGGATCAGGCAAAATCCAGAGTCATCTACAGCACAAAAGACACCACCAACCAGAATAGCTGGTCTGTCCAATCTTCAAGAAGAGGGCATGTAACACATTGGTTATCAGATTGGTAAACAGGAAATAGTTAATCCCAGTTAGGATCTGGTTGATGGAGTATGTGTATACTTCCCCTGCCCCACCATCCCCAACCACCCAACCCAGATCCAATGATCCTGTGCATTCTGGCCTTATGACCGTAAGGGACATCCCTCTATTCTTCCTTGTGCTTGTATGGAAGTCAGTGATTGTAACCTCAAATGGTGCCTGAATGTCAGTATTGTACAATTAAGACCCATTCCAGAACTTGAGCCCGCAATCCAGGTCTTCTGTCCTTCAGATGAAACACTCAGCCCAGATCCTGCCTGTCTGTTTGTGCGGATCTAAAGGATCCCATGGCATTATTTGAAGAAGAGACATTTCTCCAGGTGTCCTGCTCAACCTTTCCCTCAACCAGCAACTGCAAAATTAGATTAACTGGTCATTTATTTAATTGCTGTTTGAGGGACCATCCTCTGTTCAAGACGGTTGGTGTGTTGAGGGACAAAGCAATAGCCACTTCAGGTCAAAGTAATTGATTGTCCTTGCAATGCTTTGAGGTATCTCTGAGAGAGGACCCCCCCCCCCCCCACAATGGACATGGAGAACCCCCACCCAATGGACATGGAGTACCCTCCGCATGCACATAAGGGGAACACCTCTCCCCCCACCCCCCTCCCCATGGGGTTCCTCACAGGGCTCTGGCACTTCCAGGTTGGCATTGCCAGCATGTCAGGGGACAGTGTCAGGGCACTGCATCCGGGGCGATACTTACCTGTGTGCCCCCGGCGAGGTCATCATGCCTGGTTTTCATTTTTGAAAACCAGCAGCGATTCGTGCCTGCGTAACATCACGCCGGCTGAGTGGGAAGATACGCTGAGGGCCGAAGTAGCAGCTTCAAGCCCGCTAATATTGGAATGTATGCAAATCAGGCTCGCGCCCTTCCTGGGTGTGAACCTGATTGCCTCCTCGGAGGGGGCGGAGGCGGGGATGATGGGAAATCAAAATCTCGCTGGCACAAATCCCGTTTATGGCTTTATGAGATTTAGCGGCCTTTATAGAACATACGCCTGCCGCTGGAGCAGCTGCAAAATCGCAGTTATTGTGTCCTATTGTGGGCACCGCACTATAGGAAGGATGTGAAGGGTGCAGAAAATATCTGTGAGCATGGTTCCTAGGATGAGGACCTTAAGTGGATAGATAGGAGAAGCTGGTATTGTTGTTCTTATACAAGAGAGGGTTGAGAGAAGATGTGACATGCTCAAAATCATGCGAGACAGAGGGGGGGAGGGAGAAACTGTGTCCATTGGCAGAAAGGTCGGGAACCAGAGAATACCGTAGGCACGATTGAACTAAAAGGGAGCAAAGTCCCATAGCACGTGTTTAGTCACGTGTTTACCGGTGCTCACAGCGCTGAGAAACACGTGGCTATAAAACACCACCTGCGTTAGATAAGGGGCCTTAGTGGAGAACACACAGCCAAGGTCACACATAGCCCCGTTTCGTGCACAGAGGCACTCTGCTCGACATAACTCCTCAGTACAGTGAGATCGGGGCACCATTTTTAAATGCCATCCCGATCTCTGAGGCCCCCAACCTCTCCCAACCCAACACACTTTGGGAGGGTCCCCATCCCTCAAATCACCCGTGCAGGGCACCCCAGCCTGATCATCAGTGAACAAAAAATGCCAACGTAGCACATTGGCAGTGCCACCTGGCAGTGTCCCTTCCAGCTGGCAATGCCACCTGGGCACCTTCACAGTGCCTGTTTGGCACCCAGTGGTGCTGGACTGATAGTGCCAGGGTGGCAGTGCCAGGGTACCACCCTGCCAAAAGGGCATGCACCTATGTGCCTCTGATCCCCTGGGAGACCTACACACGTGCTGTTCCATCTGGCCCCTGTTTGTGGAGATCTGTACTGAATGGCACTTGCCCAAGGTCTCCACAGCAAAGGCAATTGATCCTACGCCTCGGGTAACTTAGAATCTGCACATTAAAGTGAGGCTAGCTTTCTCGCTTTATACAGATTTGCTAAAAAGCGATCCCACCCTGAGTGGGCAGGATTTTCATCGCAATGTCTTGCGAGACCGTGTTAGATCTCGCAAAGCGCGGCGAGCCGGATAGATCCCGGGAGTGGGTTCTCCCAGCTTTTATCGGCCATGCTACGTCATGGCAAACTGCTTTTCATGCATAGTGTGGCTATTCAATCGCTCCCCGAGTTAAGGTGATTGGCACAAGAACCAACGCTGACATGAGGAAAACCATTTTTCCGCAGCAAGTGGTTAGGATCCGGACCCACCGCCTCAGTGTACTGGAGGCAGATTCACAGCTTTCAAAGTGGAATTGGAAAAACACCTAGAGAGAATGTTTGCAGGGTTATTGGGAAAGGGTAAGGTTGAGGGTGGGGGGAGGGGTTGGGGACCCAATGTCTTCCTGTTTACTTCCATTGTTTTTAATGAATCAATCTATTTCTCATTCATTCCTATGATGTAGCATTCAAGCGGACCAAACCTGTTTCCTGTCATTTGCATTATTTGAATTTCAAAGTTCTGAACCCCTTTTTGCTCCATTGTACAGAATTGCAGTGAAATTAACCCCTATCCAGTCACCCTGTTGTGTGAAATTCCTGATATGAGGGCAGCACGTTAGTACTCTGTGCACACTATTGAATGGTCAGCGCACCAACTTATAATCAATCGACTGAAACTCCAACTACAGACATAATTTAATCGCTTGTGTGTAATGCTGTTTGTCTGTGGTGTCTTCTCTTGTTTCGGTTAGATTTAATCACTAAATGAATGATTAAATGGACTGTGCTGCAGCATTTGCAAATTGCTTATTTGTCTTCTGGCTTTTCAAAGTTCCACTGTGGGGGATAAGGCCTCTTGGTATCTAGATCTGAATTTGTTAGACATGAACCTGCTATCAGACACAATTGTTTGTTTTCATTCAACCACTTTCAAACCTGCCCATTGAATTACAACAAACGATATGGATCTATTGTCACAGAAATAACTGATTGGGCATGGCCGGTCTACGGTAAAACCAATATTCCACAAGAGCCTCCTCCCATGTTAATGACCTCTTCCTATCCTGCCCCCTGCATAGCCCTCGATTACCTTCTACCTCACATATGTATCAAGATTTGTTTGTGTATTAGCTTCAACCAACCACCCCCTGAGGCAGCATGGAAGGTTCCACACACTCATCACTCTCTGTGCAAGGAGATTGCTCCTAAATCCATTTTTTGATCTGTTAGCGGCTAATGTGTATTTATGCTACCGTGTTCTTTCAAAACCCTTCATAGTGTTAAAGACCACTATCTTAATCTTCTCAATCCTGAAGAAGAGAGCCCCAA
Organism: Scyliorhinus torazame; assembly: GCF_047496885.1. Classification (NCBI taxonomy): domain Eukaryota; kingdom Metazoa; phylum Chordata; class Chondrichthyes; order Carcharhiniformes; family Scyliorhinidae; genus Scyliorhinus; species Scyliorhinus torazame. The sequence goes on from NC_092724.1 coordinate 55,090,837, forward strand.
CCTGTTAAAATCTTCCACACTAGTTGCATCCCCTCAATTGTTGATAACCTCCTCATAAATGTAATTTGCTACAGTGCAGGTATGGCATTTTTAAAAGTTCACGTTTTTGGCCCAGGATCTTGTGGACGGTGAGAGGACATCAGCTCATCTGGGCAGTGAGATGTGCAGTTTCCTGGTGACTTTCCAGCCTTTAGAGTTAGTGGAGAGAAGTCAGTGGGGCCTGCAGTCCTCACTGGCCAAATTTACCAAAAGGCTCCTGGCAATCAATGCTCCGTGTTGGATGGACAAATCAATGAACTCCAGCAATCCATAGAACATTTCACCTGATGATGGTGTAGGTTAGGTTCATTGCACTAATAGTAAACCTGAAAGCCCTCGCCAGCCCTCCTGCATGCATTCTGTGAGTTTGATTGCTGAGCATGGAGCCAACCCTATGCCTCCGGGTAATCAGCATTAGCTGAGGAATATACAGGCTAGTAAAGTCCAGCTTTCATTCCATGGGAACTTAACTGGACTCGGCTGAAACAACGGTAATAGGAGGGTACCACGTGTGGCCTCAGCGGCTTTGTCTGAGAAAAGTTTTAAAAAATAAAGTCCACACCAGTGTTCCCTGAATACGCGATTATAGTCTTGACTATAGCACAAAATATGCGATCGCAAATTGGCTGTACATTTTACTCCACTCCCGATCTTCTGTTGAAAACAAGCCAATGACTGAGCAGGAGTAAAACCAGCCAATGACTGAGCAGGGATTAAAATAGGCCAATGATTGAGCAGGTGGTAAAACAGGCCAATGATTGAGCAGGGGGGGAAACAGGCCAATGATTCAGCAGGGGGGTGAACAGGCCAATGATTGAGCAGGGGGGGAAACAGGCCAATGATTGAGCAGGGGGGGAAACAGGCCAATGATTCAGCAGGGGGGTGAACAGGCCAATGATTGAGCAGGGGGGGAAACAGGCCAAAGATTGAGCAGGGGGGGAAACAGGCCAATGATTCAGCAGGGGGGTGAACAGGCCAATGATTGAGCAGGGGTTAAAACAGGCCAATGATTGAGCAGGGGGGGAAACAGGCCAATGATTCAGCAGGGGGGTGAACAGGCCAATGATTCAGCAGGGGGGGAAACAGGCCAATGATTGAGCTGGGGGTAAAACCAGCCAATAATTGAGCGGGGGGGGGGGAAACAGGCCAATGATTCAGAAGGGGGGGAAACAGGCCAATGATTGAGCAGGGGGGAAAACAGGCCAATGATTGAGCAGGGGGTAAAACCAGCCAATGGTTGAGCAGGGGGGGAACAGGCCAATGATTCAGCAGTGGGGGAAACAGGCCAATGATTCAGCAGGGGGGAAATGACCAATGATTGAGCAGGGGGTAAAACAGGTCAATGATTGAGCAGGGGGGGAAACAGGCCAATGATTGAGCAGGGGGGGAAACAGGCCAATGATTCAGCAGGGGGGTGAACAGGCCAATGATTGAGCAGGGGGGGAAACAGGCCAATGATTGAGCAGGGGGGGAAACAGGCCAATGATTCAGCAGGGGGGTGAACAGGCCAATGATTGAGCAGGGGGGGAAACAGGCCAAAGATTGAGCAGGGGGGGAAACAGGCCAATGATTCAGCAGGGGGGTGAACAGGCCAATGATTGAGCAGGGGTTAAAACAGGCCAATGATTGAGCAGGGGGGGAAACAGGCCAATGATTCAGCAGGGGGGTGAACAGGCCAATGATTCAGCAGGGGGGGAAACAGGCCAATGATTGAGCTGGGGGTAAAACCAGCCAATAATTGAGCGGGGGGGGGGGGGAAACAGGCCAATGATTCAGAAGGGGGGGAAACAGGCCAATGATTGAGCAGGGGGGAAAACAGGCCAATGATTGAGCAGGGGGTAAAACCAGCCAATGGTTGAGCAGGGGGGGAACAGGCCAATGATTCAGCAGTGGGGGAAACAGGCCAATGATTCAGCAGGGGGGAAATGACCAATGATTGAGCAGGGGGTAAAACAGGTCAATGATTGAGCAGGGGGGGAAACAGGCCAATGATTGAGCAGGGGGGGAAATAGGCCAATGATTCAGCAGGGGGTAAAACAGGCCAATGATTGAGCAGGGGGTAAAACAGGCCAAAGATTGAGCAGGGGGGAAACAGTCCAATGATTCAGCAGGGGGGTGAACGGGTCAATGATTCAGCAGGGGGGAAACAGGCCAATGATTGAGCAGGGTATAAAACAGGCCAGTGATTCAGCAGGGGGTGAACCAGGCCAATGATTGAGCAGGGGGGAAACAGGCCAATGATTCAGCAGGGTGTAAAACAGGCCAATGATTGAGCAGGGGGTAAAACAGGCCAAAGATTGAGCAGGGGGGAAACAGGCCAATGATTCAGCAGGGGGGTGAACGGGTCAATGATTCAGCAGGGGGGAAACAGGCCAATGATTGAGCAGGGTATAAAACAGGCCAGTGATTCAGCAGGGGGTGAAACAGGCCAATGATTGAGCAGGGGGGAAACAGGCCAATGATTCAGCAGGGTGTAACACAGGCCAATGATTGAACAGGGGGGGAAACAGGCCAATGATTGAGCGGGGGGGGGGGGGGGGGGACAGGCCAATGATTCAGCAGGGGGAAAACAGACCAATGATTCAGCAGGGGGAAGACAGACCAATGATTCAGCAGGGGGTACAACAGGCCAATGATTGAGCAGGGGGGTTAACAGGCCAATGATTGAGCAGGGGGGGAAACAGGCCAATGATTGAGCAAGGGGGGAAACAGCCCAATGATTGAGCAGGGGGGTGAACAGGTCAATGATTCAGCTGGGGGTAAAACAGGCCAATGATTGAGCTGGGGGTAAAACCAGCCAATGATTGAGTGGGGGGGAGGGGAAACAGGCCAATGATTGAGCAGGGGGTAAAACCAGCCAATGATTGAGCAGGGGAGGGGTGAAACAGGCCAATGATTGAGCAGGGTGTAAAACAGGCCAGTGATTCAGCAGGGGGGGAAACAGGCCAATGATTGAGCAGGGGGGGAAACAGGCCAATGATTCAGCAGGGGGGTAAACAGCCCAATGATTGAGATGGGGGGGTGGGGGTGGAAACAGGCCAATGATTGAGCAGGGGGTAAAACCAGCCAATGATTGAGCAGGGGAGGGGTGAAACAGGCCAATGATTGAGCAGGGGGGAAACAGGCCAATGATTCAGCAGGGGGGAAACAGGCCAATGATTCAGCAGGGGGGAAACAGGCCAATGATTGAGCGGGGGGCGGGGGCGGGGAGGGGGGTAAACAGGCCAATGATTCAGCAGGGGGGAAACAGGCCAATGATTCAGCAGGGGCGGTAACAGGCCAATGATTGAGCGGGGGGGGGGGGGTGCGGGGGGGAGAAACAGGCAATCATTGAGCAAGGGGGGAAACAGGCCAATGATTGAGCAGGGGGGAAACAGGCCAATGATTGAGCAGGGGGTAAAGCCAGCCAATGATTCAGCAGGCGAGGGGTGAAACAGGCAATGATTGAGCAGCGGGGGAAACAGGCCAATGATTGAGCAGGGGGTAAAACAGGCCAATGATTCAGCAGGGGGGAAACAGGCGAATGATTCAGCAGGGGGTAAAACAGCCCAATGATTGAGCTCGGGGGGGGGGGGGGGGGGAAACATGCCAATGATTGAGCAGGGGGTAAAACAGGCCAGTGATTCAGCAGGGGAGGAAACAGGCCAATGATTCAGCAGGGGGTGAAACAGGCCAATGATTGAGCAGGGGGGAAACAGGCCAATGATTCAGCAGGGGGGAAACAGGCCAATGATTCAGCAGGGGGGGGTAATAGGCCAATGATTGAGCGGGTGGCGGAAACAGGCCAATGATTCAGCAGGGGGTAAAAGAGGCCAATGATTGAGCAGGGGCGGTAACAGGCCAATGATTGAGCAGGGGGGGGGGGCGCGGGGGGGAGAAACAGGCAATGATTGAGCATGGGGGGAAACAGGCCAATGATTGAGCAGGGGGAAACAGGCCAATGATTGAGCAGGGGGTAAAACAGGCCAGTGATTCAGCAGGGGAGGAAACAGGCCAATGATTCAGCAGGGGGTGAAACAGGCCAATGATTGAGCAGGGGGGAAACAGGCCAATGATTCAGCAGGGGGGAAACAGGCCAATGATTCAGCAGGGGGGGGTAATAGGCCAATGATTGAGCGGGTGGCGGAAACAGGCCAATGATTCAGCAGGGGGTAAAAGAGGCCAATGATTGAGCAGGGGCGGTAACAGGCCAATGATTGAGCAGGGGGGGGGGGCGCGGGGGGGAGAAACAGGCAATGATTGAGCATGGGGGGAAACAGGCCAATGATTGAGCAGGGGGAAACAGGCCAATGATTGAGCAGGGGGTAAAACCAGCCAATGACTGAGCAGGGGAGGGGTGAAACAGGCCAATGATTGAGCAGGGGGGAGAAACAGGCCAATGATTGAGCAGGGGGTAAAACAGGCCAATGATTGAGCAGGGGGAAACAGGCCAATGATTGAGCAGGGGGGGGTAACAGGCCAATGATTGAGCAGGGGGGAAACAGGCCAATGATTGAGCTGGGGGTAAAACCAGCCAATGATTGAGCGGGGGGGGGGGGGGAAATGGCCAATGATTGAGCAGGGGGTAAACAGGCCAATGATTGAGCAGGGGGGAAACAGGCCAATGATTCAGCAGGGGGTAAAACAGGCCAATGATTGAGCAGGGGGTGAACAGGTCAATGATTCAGCAGGGGGGAAACAGGCCAATGATTCAGCAGGGTGTAAAACAGGCCAGTGATTCAGCAGGGGGTGAAACAGGCCAATGATTGAGCAGGGGGGAAACAGGCCAATGATTGAGCAGGGGGTAAAACCAGCCAATGATTGAGCAGGGGAGGGGTGAAACAGGCCAATGATTGAGCAGGGGGGAAACAGGCCAATGATTGAGCTGGGGGGAAACAGGCCAATGATTGAGCAGGGGGGAAACAGGCCAATGATTGAGCTGGGGGGAAACAGGCCAATGATTGAGCAGGGGGTAAAACAGGCCAATGATTGAGCAGGGGGGTGAACAGGTCAATGATTCAGCAGGGGGGAAACAGGCCAATGATTGAGCAGGGGGGGGGGGACAGGCCAATGATTCAGCAGGGCGGGAAACAGGCCAATGATTGAGCAGGGGGGAAATGGCCAATGATTGAGCAGGGGGTAAAACAGGTCAATGATTGAGCAGGGGGGAAATAGGCCAATGATTCAGCAGGGGGGTGAACAGGTCAATGGTTCAGCAGGGGGGAAACAGGCGAATGATTGAGCAGGGTGTAAAACAGGCCAGTGATTCAGCAGGGTGTAAAACAGGCCAATGATTGAGCAGGGGGTAAAACAGGCCAATGATTGAGCAGGTGGGGAAACAGGCCAATGATTCAGCAGGGGGGAAACAGGCCAATGATTCAGCAGGGGGTAAAACAGGCCAGTGATTGAGCTGGGGGTGAACAGGTCAATGATTCAGCAGGGGGGAAACAGGCCAATGATTCAGCAGGGTGTAAAACAGGCCAGTGATTCAGCAGGGGGTGAAACAGGCCAATGATTGAGCAGGGGGGAAACAGGCCAATGATTGAGCTTGGGGTAAAACGAGCCAATGATTGAGCAGGGGAGGGGTGAAACAGGCCAATGATTGAGCAGGGTGTAAAACAGGCCAGTGATTCAGCAGGGGGGGAAACAGGCCAATGATTCAGCAGGGGGGGAAACAGCCCCATGATTGAGCATGGGCTAAAACAGGCCAATGATTGAGCAGGGGGTAAAACAGGCCAATGATTGAGCAGGGGGGTGAACAGGTCAATGATTCAGCAGGGGGGAAACAGGCCAATGATTGAGCAGGGGGGGGGGGCAGGCCAATGATTCAGCAGGGCGGGAAACAGGCCAATGATTGAGCAGGGGGGAAATGGCCAATGATTGAGCAGGGGGTAAAACAGGTCAATGATTGAGCAGGGGGGAAATAGGCCAATGATTCAGCAGGTGGGTGAACAGGTCAATGGTTCAGCAGGGGGGAAACAGGCCAATGATTGAGCAGGGTGTAAAACAGGCCAGTGATTCAGCAGGGGGTAAAACAGGCCAATGATTGAGCAGGGGGTAAAACAGGCCAATGATTGAGCAGGTGGGGAAACAGGCCAATGATTCAGCAGGGGGTGAACAGGCCAATGATTGATCAGGGGGGGAAATAGGCCAATGATTGAGCAGGGGGGGGGGAAACAGGCCAATGATTCAGAACGGGGGCAAACAGGCCAATGATTGAGCAGGGAGTGAAACAGGCCAATGATTGAGCGGAGGGGGGGGGGGGGAACAGGCCATTGATTCAGCAGGGGGTAAAACAGGCCAATGATTGAGCAGTGGGGGGGGGGTAACAGGCCAATGATTGAGCTGGGGGGGGGGGAAACTGGCCAATGATTCAGCAGGGGGGGGAAACAGGCCAATGAATGAGCAGGGGGGAAACAGGCCAATGATTGAGCAGGGGGTAAAACCAGCCAATGGTTCAGCAGGGGGGGAAACAGCCCAATGATTGAGCAAGGGGTAAAACAGGCCAATGATTGAGCAGGGGGTAAAACAGGCCAATGATTGAGCAGCGGGGGAAACAGGCCATTGATTCAGCAGGGGGGAAACAGCCCCATGATTGAGCAAGAGGGTAAAACAGGCCAATGATTGAGCAGGGGGGTAACAGGCCAATGATTGAGCAGGGGGGAAACAGGCCAATGATTGAGCTGGGGGTAAAACCAGCCAATGATTGAGCGGGGAGGGGGGGGACAGGCCAGTGATTGAGCAGGGGGAAAAACAGGCCAATGATTGAGCAGGGGGGAAATGGCCAATGATTGAGCAGGGGGTAAAGGAGGCCAATGATTGAGCAGGGGGTAAAACAGGCCAATGATTGAGCAGTGGGTGTAACAGGCCAATGATTCAGCAGGGGGGTGAACAGGTCACTGATTCAGCAGGGGGGAAACAGGCCAATGATTGCGCAGGGTGTAAAACAGGCCAGTGATTCAGCAGGGGGTGAAACAGCCCAATGATTGAACAGGGGGGGAAAGAGCCCAATGATTGAGCGGGGGGGGGGGGGGGGGGGGGGGAACAGGCCAATGATTGAGCAGAGGGTAAAACCAGCCAATGATTGAGCAGGGGAGGGGTGAAACAGGCCAATGATTGAGCAGGGTGTAAAACAGGCCAGTGATTCAGCAGGGGGGGGGGAACAGGCCAATGATTGAGCAGGGGGGGAAACAGGCCAATGATTGAGCAGGGGGTAAAACCAGTCAGTGATTGAGCTGGGGGGAAACAGGCCAATGATTCAGCAGGGGCTGAAACAGGCCAATGATTGAGCAGTGGGGGGGGGGGGCAGCAGGCCAATGATTGAGCAGGGGGAAACAGGCCAATGATTGAGCAGGGGGGGAAACAGCCCAATGATTGAGCAAGGGGTAAAACAGGCCAATGATTGAGCAGGGGGTAAAACAGGCCAATGATTGAGCAGCGGGGGAAACAGGCCAATGATTCAGCAGGGGGTAAAACCAGCCAATGGTTGAGCAGGGGGGGAAACAGGCCAATGATTCAGCAGGGGGGGAAACAGCCCCATGATTGAGCAAGGGGGTAAAACAGGCCAATGATTGAGCAGGGGGGGTAACAGGCCAATGATTGAGCTGGGGGTAAAACCAGCCAATGATTGAGCGGGGAGGGGGGGGACAGGCCAGTGATTGAGCAGGGGGAAAAACAGGCCAATGATTGAGCAGGGGGGAAATGGCCAATGATTGAGCAGGGGGTAAAGGAGGCCAATGATTGAGCAGGGGGTAAAACAGGCCAATGATTGAGCAGTGGGTGTAACAGGCCAATGATTCAGCAGGGGGGTGAACAGGTCACTGATTCAGCAGGGGGGAAACAGGCCAATGATTGCGCAGGGTGTAAAACAGGCCAGTGATTCAGCAGGGGGTGAAACAGCCCAATGATTGAACAGGGGGGGAAACAGCCCAATGATTGAGCAGGAGGAGGGGGGGCGGGAACAGGCCAATGATTGAGCAGAGGGTAAAACCAGCCAATGATTGAGCAGGGGAGGGGTGAAACAGGCCAATGATTGAGCAGGGTGTAAAACAGGCCAGTGATTCAGCAGGGGGGGGAAAGAGGCCAATGATTGAGCAGGGGGGGAAACAGGCCAATGATTGAGCAGGGGGTAAAACCAGTCAGTGATTGAGCAGGGGGAAAGCAGGCCAATGATTGAGCAGGGGGGGAAACAGGCCAATGATTGAGCTGGGTGGAAACAGGCCAATGATTCAGCAGGGGGTGAAGCAGGCCAACGATTGAGCAAGGGGGGGGGGGGGAGCAGGCCAATGATTGAGCAGGGGGAAACAGGCCAATGATTGAGCAGGGGGGGGAAACAGCCCAATGATTGAGCAGGGGAGGGGTGAAACAGGCCAAAGATTGAGCAGGGGGGAGAAACAGGCCAATGATTCAGCAGGGGGGGAAACAGCCCAATGATTGAGCAAGGGGTAAAACAGCCAATGATTGAGCAGGGAGTAAGACAGGCCAATGATTGAGCAGCGGGGGAAACAGGCCAATGATTCAGTAGGGGGGAAACAGGCCAATGATTCAGCAGGGGGGGAAACAGCCCCATGATTGAGCAAGGGGTAAAACAGGCCAATGATTGAGCAGGGGGTAAGACAGGCCAATGATTGAGCAGCGGGGGAAACAGGCCAATGATTCAGCAGGGGGGAAACAGGCCAATGATTCAGCAGGGGGGGAAACAGCCCCATGATTGAGCAAGGGGTAAAACAGGCCAATGATTGAGCAGCGGGTAAAACAGGTCAATGATTGAGCAGCGGATGAAACAGGCCAATGATTCAGCAGGGGGGGAAACAGGCCAATCATTGAGCAGGGGGTAAAACCAGTCAGTGATTGAGCTGGGGGGAAACAGGCCAATGATTCAGCAGGGGCTGAAACAGGCCAATGATTGAGCAGTGGGGGGGGGGGGGGGGGGGCAGCAGGCCAATGATTGAGCAGGGGGAAACAGGCCAATGATTGAGCAGGGGGGGAAACAGCGCAATGATTGAGCAAGGGGTAAAACAGGCCAATGATTGAGCAGGGGGTAAAACAGGCCAATGATTGAGCAGCGGGGGAAACAGGCCAATGATTCAGCAGGGGGTAAAACCAGCCAATGGTTGAGCAGGGGGGGAAACAGGCCAATGATTCAGCAGGGGGGGAAACAGCCCCATGATTGAGCAAGGGGGTAAAACAGGCCAATGATTGAGCAGGGGGTGTAACAGGCCAATGATTGAGCAGGGGGGAAACAGGCCAATGATTGAGCTGGGGGTAAAAGAGGCCAATGATTGAGCAGGGGGGAAACAGGCCAATGATTGAGCTGGGGGTAAAACCAGCCAATGATGGTGTGGGGGGGTGGCGGGGGGGGGACAGGCCAGTGATTGAGCAGGGGGTAAAACAGGCCAATGATTGAGCAGGGGGGACAGGCCAGTGATTCAGCAGGGGGTGAAACAGGCCAATGATTGAGCAGTTGGGGGGGGGGGGCAGCAGGCCAATGATTGAGCAGGGGGAAACAGGCCAATGATTGAGCAGGGGGGGAAACAGCCCAATGATTGAGCAAGGGGTAAAACAGGCCAATGATTGAGCAGGGGGTAAAACAGGCCAATGATTGAGCAGCGGGGGAAACAGGCCAATGATTCAGCAGGGGGTAAAACCAGCCAATGGTTGAGCAGGGGGGGAAACAGGCCAATGATTCAGCAGGGGGGGAAACAGCCCCATGATTGAGCAAGGGGGTAAAACAGGCCAATGATTGAGCAGGGGGGGTAACAGGCCAATGATTGAGCAGGGGGGAAACAGGCCAATGATTGAGATGGGGGTAAAAGAGGCCAATGATTGAGCAGGGGGGAAACAGGCCAATGATTGAGCAGAAGGTAAAACAGGCCAATGATTCAGCAGGGGGGAAACAGGCCAATGATTCAGCAGGGGGTAAAACAGGCCAATGATTGAGCAGTGGGTGTAACAGGCCAATGATTCAGCAGGGGGGTGAACAGGTCAATGATTCAGCACGGGGGAAACAGGCCAATGATTGAGCAGGGGGGGAAACAGGCCAATGATTGAGCAGGGGGGGAAACAGCCCAATGATTGAGCAGGGGAGGGGTGAAACAGGCCAATGATTGAGCAGGGGGGAGAAATAGGCCAATGATTCAGCAGGGGGTAAAACCAGCCAATGGTTGAGCAGGGGGGGAAACAGGCCAATGATTCAGCAGGGGGGGGAAACAGCCCAATGATTGAGCAAGGGGTAAAACAGGCCAATGATTGAGCAGGGGGTAAAACAGGCCAATGATTGAGCAGCGGGGGAAACAGGCCAATGATTCAGCAGGGGGTAAAACCAGCCAATGGTTGAGCAGGGGGGGAAACAGGCCAATGATTCAGCAGGAGGGGAAACAGCCCCATGATTGAGCAAGGGGGTAAAACAGGCCAATGATTGAGCAGGGGGGAAACAGGCCAATGATTGAGCTGGGGCTAAAACCAGCCAATGATTGAGCGGGGGGTGTGGGGGGTGGCGGGGGGGGGACAGGCCAGTGATTGAGCAGGGGGTAAAACAGGCCAATGATTGAGCAGGGGGGACAGGCCAGTGATTGAGCAGGGGGTAAAACAGGCCAATGATTGAGCAGGGGGGAAATGGCCAATGATTGAGCAGGGGGTAAAAGAGGCCAATGATTGAGCAGGGGGTAAAACAGGCCAATGATTCAGCAGGGGGGAAACAGGCCAATGATTCAGCAGGGGGTAAAACAGGCCAATGATTGAGCAGTGGGTGTAACAGGCCAATGATTCAGCAGGGGGGTGAACAGGTCAATGATTCAGCAGGGGGTAAAACAGGCCAATGATTGAGCAGTGGGTGTAACAGGCCAATGATTCAGCAGGGGGGTGAACAGGCCAATGATTCAGCAGGGGGGAAACAGGCCAATGATTGAGCAGGGGGGGAAACAGCCCAATGATTGAGCAGGGGAGGGGTGAAACAGGCCAATGATTGAGCAGGGGGGAGAAACAGGCCAATGATTCAGCAGGGGGAAACAGGCCAATGATTCAGCAGGGGGGAAACAGGCCAATGATTCAGCAGGGGGGGAAACAGCCCCATGATTGAGCAGGGGGTAAAACCAGTCAGTGATTGAGCAGCGGGGGAAACAGGCCAATGATTCAGCAGGGGGTAAAACCAGCCAATGGTTGAGCAGGGGGGGAAACAGGCCAATGATTCAGCAGGGGGGGGAAACAGCCCAATGATTGAGCAAGGGGTAAAACAGGCCAATGATTGAGCAGGGGGTAAAACAGGCCAATGATTGAGCAGCGGGGGAAACAGGCCAATGATTCAGCAGGGGGTAAAACCAGCCAATGGTTGAGCAGGGGGGGAAACAGGCCAATGATTCAGCAGGAGGGGAAACAGCCCCATGATTGAGCAAGGGGGAAACAGGCCAATGATTGAGCTGGGGCTAAAACCAGCCAATGATTGAGCGGGGGGTGTGGGGGGTGGCGGGGGGGGGGGACAGGCCAGTGATTGAGCAGGGGGTAAAACAGGCCAATGATTGAGCAGGGGGGACAGGCCAGTGATTGAGCAGGGGGTAAAACAGGCCAATGATTGAGCAGGGGGGAAATGGCCAATGATTGAGCAGGGGGTAAAAGAGGCCAATGATTGAGCAGGGGGTAAAACAGGCCAATGATTCAGCAGGGGGGAAACAGGCCAATGATTGCGCAGGGTGTAAAACAGGCCAGTGATTCAGCAGGGTGTGAAACAGGCCAGTGATTCAGCAGGGGGGGAAACAGCCCAATGATTGAGCAGGGGGTGGGGGGGAGGAACAGGCCAATGATTGAGCAGGGGATAAAACCAGCCAATGATTGAGCAGGGGAGGGATGAAACAGGCTAATGGTTGAGCAGGGTGTTAAACAGGCCAGTGATTCAGCAGGGGGGGAAACAGGCCAATGATTCAGCAGGGGAGGAAACAGCCCAATGATTGAGCAGGGGGTAAAAACAGCCAATAATTGAGCTGGGGAGGGGTGAAACAGGCCAATGAATGAGCAGGGGTTAAAACAGGCCAATGATTGAGCAGGGGGGAAACAGGCCAATGATTCAGCAGGGGGGAAACAGGCCAATAATTCAGCAAGGGGGAAACAGGCCAATGATTGAGCGGGGGGCGGGGGGGGGAGGGGGGGGAAACAGGCCAATGATTCAGCAGGGGGTAAAACAGGCCAATGATTGAGCAGGGGAAACAGGCCAATGATTGAGCAGGGGGGGGGAACAGCCCAATGATTGAGCAAGGGATAAAACAGGCCAATGATTGAGCAGGGGGGAAACAGGCCAATGATTCAGCAGGGGGTAAAACCAGCCAATGGTTGAGCAGGGGGGGAAACAGGCCAATGATTCAGCAGGGAGGGAAAACAGCCCCATGATTGAGCAAGGGGTAAAACAGGCCAATGATTGAGCAGCGGGGGAAACAGGCCAATGATTCAGCAGGGGATGAACAGGCCAATGATTCAGCATGGGGGGAAACAGGCCAATGGTTGAGCAGGGGGGAAACAGGCCAATGATTCAGCAGGGGGGAAACAGGCCAATAATTCAGCAGGGGGGAAACAGGCCAATGATTGAGCGGGGGGCGGGGGGGGGGGGGGGGGCGGGGGGGAAACAGGCCAATGATTCAGCAGGGGGTAAAACAGGCCAATGATTGAGCAGGGGGGGGGGGAGAAACAGGCAATGATTGAGCAGGGGAGTGGTGAAACAGGCCAATGATTGAGCATGGGGGGAAACAGGCCAATGATTGAGCAGGGGAGGGGTGAAACAGGCCAGTGATTGAGCAGGGGGGAGAAACAGGCCAATGATTCAGCAGGGGGTAAAACAGGCCAATGATTGAGCAGGGGAAACAGCCCAATGATTGAGCAAGGGATAAAACAGGCCAATGATTGAGCAGGGGGTAAATCAGGCAAATGATTCAGCAGGGGGGAAACAAGCCAATGATTCAGCAGGGGGTAAAACCAGCCAATGGTTGAGCAGGGGGGGGAAACAGGCCAATGATTCAGCAGGGGGGGAAAACAGGCCAATGATTGAGCAGCGGGTAAAACAGGCCAATGATTGAGCAGCGGGGGAAACAGGCCAATGATTCAGCAGGGGGTAAAACAGGCCAATGATTGAGCAGGGGGGGGGGGGGGGGGGAGAAACAGGCAATGATTGAGCAGGGGAGTGGTGAAACAGGCCAATGATTGAGCATGGGGGGAAACAGGCCAATGATTGAGCAGGGGAGGGGTGAAACAGGCCAGTGATTGAGCAGGGGGGAGAAACAGGCCAATGATTCAGCAGGGGGTAAAACAGGCCAATGATTGAGCAGGGGAAACAGCCCAATGATTGAGCAAGGGATAAAACAGGCCAATGATTGAGCAGGGGGTAAATCAGGCCAATGATTCAGCAGGGGGTAAAACCAGCCAATGGTTGAGCAGGGGGGGGAAACAGGCCAATGATTCAGCAGGGGGGGAAAACAGGCCAATGATTGAGCAGCGGGTAAAACAGGCCAATGATTGAGCAGCGGGGGAAACAGGCCAATGATTCAGCAGGGGGTGAACAGGCCAATGATTCAGCATGGGGGGAAACAGGCCAATGGTTGAGCAGGGGATAAAACCAGTCAGTGATTGAGCAGGGGGGAAACAGGCCAATGATTGAGCAGCGGGGGAAACAGGCCAATGATTCAGCAGGGGGTGAACAGGCCAATGATTCAGCATGGGGGGAAACAGGCCAATGGTTGAGCAGGGGGTAAAACCAGTCAGTGATTGAACAGGGGGGAAACAGGCCAATGATTGAGCAGGGGGGAAACAGGCCAATGATTCAGCAGGGGATGAAACAGGCCAATGATTGAGCAGTGGGGGGGGGGGGGACAGGCCAATGATTGAGCAGGGGGTAAAACAGGCCAATGATTGAGCAGGGGGGTAACAGGCCAATGAGTGAGCAGGGGGCAAACAGGCCAATGATTGAGCAGGGGGGAAACAGGCCAATAATTCAGCAGGGGGGAAACAGGCCAATGATTGAGCGGGGGGCGGGGGGGGGGGGGGGGGCGGGGGGGAAACAGGCCAATGATTCAGCAGGGGGTAAAACAGGCCAATGATTGAGCAGGGGGGGGGGGGGGGAGAAACAGGCAATGATTGAGCAGGGGAGTGGTGAAACAGGCCAATGATTGAGCATGGGGGGAAACAGGCCAATGATTGAGCAGGGGAGGGGTGAAACAGGCCAGTGATTGAGCAGGGGGGAGAAACAGGCCAATGATTCAGCAGGGGGTAAAACAGGCCAATGATTGAGCAGGGGAAACAGCCCAATGATTGAGCAAGGAATAAAACAGGCCAATGATTGAGCAGGGGGTAAATCAGGCAAATGATTCAGCAGGGGGGAAACAAGCCAATGATTCAGCAGGGGGTAAAACCAGCCAATGGTTGAGCAGGGGGGGGAAACAGGCCAATGATTCAGCAGGGGGGGAAAACAGGCCAATGATTGAGCAGCGGGTAAAACAGGCCAATGATTGAGCAGCGGGGGAAACAGGCCAATGATTCAGCAGGGGGTAAAACAGGCCAATGATTGAGCGGGGGGGGGGGGAGAAACAGGCAATGATTGAGCAGGGGAGTGGTGAAACAGGCCAATGATTGAGCATGGGGGGAAACAGGCCAATGATTGAGCAGGGGAGGGGTGAAACAGGCCAGTGATTGAGCAGGGGGGAGAAACAGGCCAATGATTCAGCAGGGGGTAAAACAGGCCAATGATTGAGCAGGGGAAACAGCCCAATGATTGAGCAAGGGATAAAACAGGCCAATGATTGAGCAGGGGGTAAATCAGGCAAATGATTCAGCAGGGGGGAAACAAGCCAATGATTCAGCAGGGGGTAAAACCAGCCAATGGTTGAGCAGGGGGGGGAAACAGGCCAATGATTCAGCAGGGGGGGAAAACAGGCCAATGATTGAGCAGCGGGTAAAACAGGCCAATGATTGAGCAGCGGGGGAAACAGGCCAATGATTCAGCAGGGGGTGAACAGGCCAATGATTCAGCATGGGGGGAAACAGGCCAATGGTTGAGCAGGGGATAAAACCAGTCAGTGATTGAACAGGGGGGAAACAGGCCAATGATTGAGCAGGGGGGAAACAGGCCAATGATTGAGCAGCGGGGGAAACAGGCCAATGATTCAGCAGGGGGTGAACAGGCCAATGATTCAGCATGGGGGGAAACAGGCCAATGGTTGAGCAGGGGGTAAAACCAGTCAGTGATTGAACAGGGGGGAAACAGGCCAATGATTGAGCAGGGGGGAAACAGGCCAATGATTGAGCTGGGGGGAAACAGGCCAATGATTCAGCAGGGGATGAAACAGGCCAATGATTGAGCAGTGGGGGGGGGGGACAGGCCAATGATTGAGCAGGGGGTAAAACAGGCCAATGATTGAGCAGGGGGGTAACAGGCCAATGATTGAGCAGGGGGCAAACAGGCCAATGATTGAGCAGGGGGGAAACAGGCCAATAATTCAGCAGGGGGGAAACAGGCCAATGATTGAGCGGGGGGCGGGGGGGGGGCGGGGGGGAAACAGGCCAATGATTCAGCAGGGGGTAAAACAGGCCAATGATTGAGCAGGGGGGGGGGGGGGAGAAACAGGCAATGATTGAGCATGGGGGGAAACAGGCCAATGATTGAGCAGGGGAGTGGTGAAACAGGCCAATGATTGAGCATGGGGGGAAACAGGCCAATTATTGAGCAGGGGAGGGGTGAAACAGGCCAGTGATTGAGCAGGGGGGAGAAACAGGCCAATGATTCAGCAGGGGGTAAAACAGGCCAATGATTGAGCAGGGGAAACAGCCCAATGATTGAGCAAGGGATAAAACAGGCCAATGATTGAGCAGGGGGTAAATCAGGCAAATGATTCAGCAGGGGGGAAACAAGCCAATGATTCAGCAGGGGGTAAAACCAGCCAATGGTTGAGCAGGGGGCGGAAACAGGCCAATGATTCAGCAGGGGGGGGAAACAGGCCAATGATTGAGCAGCGGGTAAAACAGGCCAATGATTGAGCAGCGGGGGAAACAGGCCAATGATTCAGCAGGGGGTGAACAGGCCAATGATTCAGCATGGGGGGAAACAGGCCAATGGTTGAGCAGGGGGTAAAACCAGTCAGTGATTGAACAGGGGGGAAACAGGCCAATGATTGAGCAGGGGGGAAACAGGCCAATGATTGAGCTGGGGGGAAACAGGCCAATGATTCAGCAGGGGGGGAAACAGGCCAATGATTCAGCAGGGGGGAAAACAGGCCAATGATTGAGCAGCGGGTAAAACAGGCCAATGATTGAGCAGCGGGGGAAACAGGCCAATGATTCAGCAGGGGGTGAACAGGCCAATGATTCAGCATGGGGGGAAACAGGCCAATGGTTGAGCAGGGGGTAAAACCAGTCAGTGATTGAACAGGGGGGAAACAGGCCAATGATTGAGCAGGGGGGAAACAGGCCAATGATTGAGCTGGGGGGAAACAGGCCAATGATTCAGCAGGGGATGAAACAGGCCAATGATTGAGCAGTGTGGGGGGGGGGGTGACAGGCCAATGATTGAGCAGGGGGTAAAACAGGCCAATGATTGAGCAGGGGGGTAACAGGCCAATGATTGAGCAGGGGGGAAACAGGCCAATGATTGAGCTGGGGGTAAAACCAGCCAATGATTTAGCGCGGGGGGGGGGGGGGGGGGTGGAAACAGGCCAATGATTCAGAAGGGGGTGAAACAGGCCAATGATTGAGCAGGGGGGAAATGGCCAACGATTGAGCTGGGGGTAAAACAGGCCAATGATTGAGCAGGGCGGGAACAGGCCAATGATTCAGCAGGGGGTAAAACAGGCCAATGATTGAGCAGGGGGGGTAACAGGCCAATGTTTGAGCAGGGGGGAAAACCAGCCAATGATTGAGCAGGGGGGAAAACAGGCCAATGATTCAGCAGGGGGGAGAAACAGGCCAATGATTGAGCAGGGGGGAAAACAGGCCAATGATTCAGCAGGTGGGGGAAACAGGCCAATGAATGAGCAGGGGGGAAACAGGTCAATGATTGAGCAGGGGGTAAAACCAGCCAATGGTTGAGCAGGGGTTGAAACAGGTCAATGATTCAGCAGTGTGGGAAACAGGCCAATGATTGAGCAGGGGGAAACAGGCCAGTGATTGAGCAGGGGGTAAAACCAGCCAATGATTGAGCAGGGGAGGGGTGAAACAGGCCAATGATTGACCAGGGGGGAAAACAGGCCAATGATTCAGCAGGGGGTAAAACAGGCCAATGATTCAGCAGGGGGGAAACAGGCCAATGATTCAGCAGGGGGGAAACAGGCCAATGATGGGGCGGGGGAGGGAGGGGGGGAAACAGGCCAATGATTCTGCAGGGGGTAAAACAGGCCAATGATTCTGCAGGGGGTAAAACAGGCCAATGATTGAGCAGGGGCGGTAACAGGCCAATGATTTAACAGGGGGGGGGGGGGGAGAAACAGGCAATGATTGAGCAAGGGGGGGAAACAGGCCAATGATTGAGCTGGGGGGAAACAGGCCAATGATTGAGCAGGGGGTAAAACCAGCCACTGATTGAGCAGGGGAGGGGAGAAACAGGCCAATGATTGAGCAGGGGGGAGAAACAGGCCAATGATTCAGCAGGGGGTAAAACAGGCCAATGATTGAGCATGGGGAAACAGGCCAATGATTGAGCAGGGGGGGGGAAACAGCCCAATGATTGAGCAGGGGGGAAACAGGCCAATGATTCAGAAGGGGGTGAAACAGGCCAATGATTGAGCAGGGGGGAAATGGCCAATGATTGAGCTGGGGGTAAAACAGGCCAATGATTGAGCAGGGCGGAAACAGGCCAATGATTCAGCAGGGGGGGAACAGGCCAATGATTCAGCAGGGGGTAAAACCAGCCAATGATTGAGCAGGGGGGAAAACAGGCCAATGATTCAGCAGGGGGGAGAAACAGGCCAATGATTGAGCAGGGGGTAAAACAGGCCAATGATTGAGCAGGTGGGGGAAACAGGCCAATGATTGAGCTGGGGGGAAACAGGCCAATGATTGAGCAGGGGGTAAAACCAGCCACTGATTGAGCAGGGGAGGGGAGAAACAGGCCAATGATTGAGCAGGGGGGAGAAACAGGCCAATGATTCAGCAGGGGGTAAAACAGGCCAATGATTGAGCATGGGGAAACAGGCCAATGATTGAGCAGGGGGGGGAAACAGCCCAATGATTGAGCAGGGGGGAAACAGGCCAATGATTCAGCAGGGGGGAAACAGGCCAATGATGGGGCGGGGGGGCGGATGGGGGGAAACAGGCCAATGATTCAGCAGGGTGTAAAACAGGCAATGATTGAGCAGGGGGGGGAAACAGGCCAATGATTAAGCAGGGGGTAAAACCAGCCAATGATTGAGCTGGGGAGGGGTGAAACAGGCCAATGATTGACCAGGGGGGAGAAACAGGCCAATGATTCAGCAGGGGATAAAACAGGCCAATGATTGAGCAGGGGGAAACAGGCCAATGATTGAGCAAGGGGTAAAACAGGCCAATGATTGAGCAGCGGGGGAAACAGGCCAATGATTCAGCAGGGGTGAAACAGGCCAATGATTCAGCAGGGGGTAAAACCAGTCAGTGATTGAGCAGGGGGAAAACAGGCCAATGATTGAGCAGGGGGGAAACAGGCCAATGATTGAGCTGGGGTGAAACAGGCCAATGATTCAGCAGGACGTGAAACAGGCCAATGATTGAGCAGTGGGGCGGGGGGGTAACAGGCCAATGATTGAGCAGGGGGGAAATGGCCAATGATTGAGCTGGGGGTAAAACGGGCCAATGATTGAGCAGGGCGGAAACAGGCCAATGATTCAGCAGGGGGTAAAACAGGCCAATGATTGAGCAGGGGGGGGAAACAGGCCAATGATTGAGCAGGGGGTAAAACCAGCCAATGATTGAGCAGGGGGGAAAACAGGCCAATGATTCAGCAGTGGGGAGAAACAGGCCAATGATTGAGCAGGGGGGAAAACAGGCCAATGATTCAGCAGGTGGGGGAAACAGGCCAATGAATGAGCAGGGGGGAAACAGGCCAATGATTGAGCAGGGGGTAAAACCAGCCACTGGTTGAGCAGGGGGTGAAACAGGTCAATGATTCAGCAGGGGGGGAAACAGGCCAATGATTGAGCAGGGGGAAACAGGCCAATGATTCAGCAGGGGGGAAACAGGCCAATGATTGAGCAGTGGCGGTAACAGGCCAATGATTGAGCAGGGGGGCGGGGGGAGGGAGAAACAGGCAATGATTGAGCAGGGGGGGGAAACAGGCCAATGATTGAGCTGGGGGGAAACAGGCCAATGATTGAGCAGGGGGTAAAACCAGCCAATGATTGAGCAGGGGAGGGGTGAAACAGGCCAATGATTGAGCAGGGGGGAGAAACAGGCCAATGATTCAGCAGGGGGTAAAACAGGCCAATGGTTGAGCAGGGGGAAACAGGCCAATGATTGGGCAAGGGGTAAAACAGGCCAATGATTGAGCAGGGGGTAAAACAGGCCAATGATTGAGCAGGGGGGAAACAGGCTAATTATTCAGCAGGGGGTAAAATCTGCCAATGGTTGAGCAGGGGGGTAAACAGGCCAATGATTCAGCAGGGGGGAAACAGCCCCATGATTGAGCAAGGGGGTAAAACAGGCCAATGATTGAGCAGGGGGGTAACAGGCCAATGATTGAGCAGGTGGGAAACAGGCCAATGATTGAGCTGGGGGTAAAACCAGCCAATGATTGAGCGGGTGGGGGAACAGGCCAATGATTGAGCAGGGGGAAAAACAGGCCAGTGATTGAGAAGGGGGGAAATGGCCAATGATTGAGCAGGGGGTAAAAGAGGCCAATGATTGAGCAGGGGGGAAACAGGCCAATGATTGAGCAGGGGGTAAAACAGGCCAATGATTCAGCAGGGGGGAAACAGGCCAATGATTCAGCAGGGGGTTAAACAGGCCAATGATTCAGCAGGGGGGCGAACAGGTCAATGATTGAGCAGGGGGGAAACAGGCCAATGATTGAGCAGGGGGTAAAACCAGCCAATGATTGAGCAGGGGAGGGGTGAAACAGGCCAATGATTGAGCAGGGTGGAAAACAGGCCAGTGATTCAGCAGGGGGGGAAACAGGCCTATGATTCAGCAGGGGGGGAAACAGCCCAATGATTGAGCAGGGGGGGGGGGGGGGGGGACAGGCCAATGATTGAGCAGGGGGTAAAACCAGCCAATGATTGAGCAGGGGAGGGGTGAAACAGGCCAATGATTGAGCAGGGGGGGAACAGGCCAATGATTGAGCAGGGGGGAAACAGGCCAATGATTGAGCGGGGGGGGGAGGGGGTAAAACAGGCCAATGATTGAGAAGGGGCGGTAACAGGCCAATGATTGAGCAGTGGGGGGGAGAAACAGGCAATGATTGAGCATGGGGGGAAACAGGCCAATGATTGAGCAGGGGGGAAACAGGCCAATGATTGAGCAGGGGGTAAAACCAGTTAATGATTGAGCAGCGGAGGGGTGAAACAGGCCAATGATTGAGCAGGGGGAGAAACAGGCCAATGATTCAGCAGGGGGTAAAACAGGCCAATGATTGAGCAGGGGGTAAAACCAGCCAATGGTTGAGCAGGGGGTGTAACAGGCCAATGATTGAGCAGGGGGGGAAACAGGCCAATGATTCAACAGGGGGAAACAGGCCAATGATTCAGCAGGGGGGGAAACAGGCCAATGATTGAGCAGGGGGTAAAACCAGTCAGTGATTGAGCAGGGGGAAAACAGGCCAATGATTGAACAGGGGGGAAACAGGCCAATGATTGAGCAGGGGGGAAACAGGCCAATGATTGAGCTGGGGGGAAACAGGCCAATGATTCAGCAGGGGGTGAAACAGGCCAATGATTGAGCAGTGGGGTAGGGGAACAGGCCAATGATTCAGCAGGGGGTAAAACAGGCCAATGATTGAGCAGGGGGGGTAACAGGCCAATGATTGAGCAGGGGTAAAACCAGCCAATGATTGAGCTGTGGGTAAAACCAGCCAATGATTGAGCAGGGGGGAAAACAGGCCAATGATTGAGCAGGGGGGAAATGGCCAATGATTGAGCAGGGGATAAAACAGGCCAATGATTGAGCAGGGGGGAAACAGGCCAATGATTCAGCCGGGGGTAAAACAGGCCAATGATTGAGCAGGGGGGAAACAGGCCAATGATTGAGCAGGGGGTAAAACAGGCCAGTGATTCAGCAGGGGGTGAAACAGGCCAATGATTGAGCGGAGGGGGGGGGGGAAACAGGCCAATGATTCAGCAGGCGGGGGAAACAGGCCAATGATTCAGCAGGGGGGTAAACAGGCCAATGATTCAGCAGGGGGGTAACAGGCCAATGATTGAGCAGGGGGGGGGGGAACAGGCAATGATTGAGCAAGGGGGGAAACAGGCCAATGATTGAGCAGGGGGGGGGGAGGAACAGTCCAATGATTCAGCAGAGGTAAAACAGGCCAATGATTGAGCAGGAGGGGGTAACAGGCCAATGATTGAGCAGGGGGGAAACAGCCCAATGATTGAGCAAGGGGTAAAACAGGCCAATGATTGAGCAGGGGGTAAAACAGGCCAATGATTGAGCAGCGGGGGAAACAGGCCAATGATTCAGCATGGAGTGAAACAGGCCAATGATTGAGCAGGGGGGAAAACAGGCCAATGATTGAGCAGGGGGGAAATGGCCAATGATTGAGCAGGGGGGTAAAACCAGCCAATGATTGAGCAGGGGGGGAAGAGGCCAATGATTCAGCAGGGGGGGAAACAGGCCAATGATTGAGCAGGGGGTAAAACAGGCCAATGATTGAGCAGGGGGTAAAACAGGTCAATGATTCAGCAGGGGGGAAACAGGCCAATGATTGAGCAGGGGGGGAAACAGGCCAATGATTGAACAGGGGGGTAAAACAGGCCAATGATTGAACAGGGGGGGAAACAGGCCAATGATTCAGCAGGGGGGTGGAACAGGCCAATGATTGAGCAGGGGGGGGAAACAGGCCAATGATTGAGCAGGGGGGGAAACAGGCCAATGATTGAGCAGGGAGTGAAACAGGCCAATGATTGAGCGGGGGTGGGGGGAACAGGCCAATGATTGAGGAGGGAGTGAAACAGGCCAATGATTGAGTGGGGGGGGAAACAGGCCAATGATTCAGCAGGGGGGAAACAGGCCAATGATTGAGCAGGGGGATAACAGGCCAATGATTGAGCAGGGGTGGGGGAAAAACAGGCCAATGATTGAGCAGGGGTGGGGGAAAAACAGGCCAATGATTGAGCAGGGGGAGGGGGTGGGGTGAACAGGCCAATGGTTGAGCAGGGGGGGGGAAACAGACCAATGATTGAGCAGGGGGTAAAACCAGCCAATGATTGAGCAGGGGATGGGTGAAACAGGCCAATGATTGAGCAGGGGGAAACAGGCCAATGATTGAGCAGGGGGGGAGAAACAGGCCAATGATTCAGCAGGGGGGAGCAACAGGCCAATGATTCAGCAGGGGGGAGAAACAGGCTAATGATTCAGCAGAGGGGAAAACAGGCCAATGATTGAGGAGGGGGTAAAACAGGCCAATGATTGAGCAGGGGGTAAAACCATCAATGGTTGAGCAGGGGGTGAAACAGCCCAATGATTGAGCAGGGGGTAAAATAGGCCAATGATTGAGCAGCGGGGGAAACAGGCCAATGATTCAGCAGGGGGGTGAACAGGTCAATGATTCAGCAGGGGGGGGAAACAGGCCAATGATTGAGCGGGGGGTGTAACAGGCCAATGATTGAGCAGGGGGGGAAACAGGCCAATGATTGAGCAGGCAGTGAAACAGGCCAATGATTGAGCGGGGGTGGGGGGAACAGGCCAATGATTGAGCAGGGAGTGAAACAGGCCAATGATTGAGTGGGGGGGGAAACAGGCCAATGATTCAGCAGGGGGGAAACAGGCCAATGATTGAGCAGGGGGGGTAACAGGCCAATGATTGAGCAGGGGTGGGGGAAAAACAGGCCAATGATTGAACAGGGGGAGGGGGTGGGGGGAACAGGCCAATGGTTGAGCAGGGGGGGAAACAGACCAATGATTGAGCAGGGGGTAAAACCAGCCAATGATTGAGCAGGGGAGGGGTGAAACAGGCCAATGATTGAGCAGGGGGAAACAGGCCAATGATTGAGCAGGGGGGGAGAAACAGGCCAATGATTCAGCAGGGGGGAAAACAGGCCAATGATTCAGCAGGGGGGAGAAACAGGCTAATGATTCAGCAGAGGGGAAAACAGGCCAATGATTGAGCAGGGGGTAAAACAGGCCAATGATTGAGCAGGGGGTAAAACCAGCCAATGGTTGAGCAGGGGGTGAAACAGCCCAATGATTGAGCAGGGGGTAAAATAGGCCAATGATTGAGCAGCGGGGGAAACAGGCCAATGATTCAGCAGGGGGGTGAACAGGTCAATGATTCAGCAGGGGGGGGAAACAGGCCAATGATTGAGCGGGGGGTGTAACAGGCCAATGATTGAGCAGAGGGGAAACAGGCCAATGATTCAACAGGGGGGAGAAACAGGCCAATGATTCAGCAGGGGGTAAAACAGGCCAATGATTGAGCAGGGGGTGGGGGGGTTCAGGCCAATGATTCAGCAGAGGGTAAAACAGGCCAATTATTCTGAAGGGGGTGAAAGAGGCCAATGATTGAGCAGGGGGTAAAACAGGCCAATGATTGAGCAGGGGGGGAATCAGGCCAATGGTTGAGCTGGGGGTGAAACAGGCCAATGATTGAGCAGGGGCGGGGGGGAAACAGGCCAATGATTGAGCAGGGGGGGAAACAGGCCAATGATTCAGCAGGGGGGGAAACAGGTCAATGATTCAGCAGGGGGGGAAACAGGCCAATGATTCAGCAGGGGGGTAAAATCTGCCAATGACTGACCGGGGGGGGGGGGGGGGAAACAGGCCAATGATTTTGTTGCACAATTTGTGCTGTAGTTAAGTACTAATTTCACCCCCAAAGGAATTGGAGAAGGAATACCATGACATTGCATGTCTCTTCTGGATTCCAGCTCGAGCCCCAAGGTATGACCCGACACTGCTCTGACACACTGGGCTGAGAAAATGGGTGGGTTTGGGTCAGGCAAGAAGTTAAACACCTAAAAATTTGATCCATAACCTAAGCCGGTCTCCGGGTCGTCTATTTCTGGCTTTAACTGATGCTTTAAGTTGGGTGGCTTTCCAACCTGCCCCAAGGAGGTGGATTGGAATTTTAAATACCATAATGAGATTGTAATCCTACCAACAAGGCCTCTATCCAGCATGAGACCCACCATCACCAGGGACCTGATTTCCCACTCCTGATCTATCCCTCATTTTCCAAGTCCCAATATGTGCTCCCGCACCAGGCTACAATCTTGTCCCCTGTCCTTTGAAATTCGATTTCCCCCTCTGCCCCCCCCACCTAACGCATTCTATACCATCCCCCTCACCCCATCCATCTCAGATCCTCTGCAGCCTCCGATCACCATCTACCCTCCACCCAAAACAAACCTGCCCCCTCCCCGTGAATCAGCAGCCCCTTACCCCCTTCCTATTCCCCTCCCCCAATCTTAAAACCCCATAGCGTGTGGGGAATCCCGAAATTGCAGGTTTGCTGTAACTTTCTGATTGAGCTGCTCCATGTGGGCCAGAGAAGTAAATGTTCCTCCCACTGTCTCACTGCTCCTCATTTAGATCACAAACATTGGGACTTGACCTCTCCATCATGGGGCCTGGTCTCTGTTATGGATCTTGAGGGGCCCTGAGTCCTTTGACCCTGTTCACAGCAAAGCCACCTTGAAACTCTTCCTTCGTCTTCGAACTTTTTGTTTATTTTGTCTCTCTTTCTCTTGCCTTCCTCCTATTGCTCAGTGGGAGACTGACGACACTGCAGAATATGTGAGTAAAGTGCCTCATTCTCTGTGTAATCTCTTATGTTCTTCCCTTCCTGCCAAGTGTTCAGAAGTCTACAAATATTGGTTTTCTGCATTTACGAAGCATGTTTGGTTTTCATTTGGCTTTTTGTTGACGGTGTTCGATGGCAGTTTTTTCAACGTCTAGAGTCTCTGGTAGAGATTCATTCCCCTTACGCCCGCCAGTCTCCCGCTGTAGTCCATGCACCACTGTGGCTGTGAAGGTGGGTCCTCTAACCACATAGGCCTGGCACCATGTCGCCAACTGGCACTGTGCCAGTGACCTGCCAGGGTGAGTCTAAGGGGAAAGGAGTTGAGCCCTGACTGCCAGTCAAAGCCATCATCTGAAATATCAAGTCAATTCAGCAGAATCTGAGGATCAATAAGAGGATGAATCCTGCCATGGTTTCTGGAGTAGTGTCCGCGCAGACGGATTCTGCCCTGAGTATTACTTTTGCATGTTTTGTGGCATTTAGTTGGAAGTGTTCGTGTTGTGCACACAATTGCTTCAATTATTTGAATCTCACAAATTTATTTTCCTAATGATCTTCTCTTAAAAAATGTGTTTCCAATGCTAGGAGATGATCATCTCTGGACTGCAGCCAGAAACAATGTATTCCATCACCGTGGCAGCCTACACAACAAAGGGTGATGGGGTTCGCAGCAAGTCGAAGCTCGTGGTCACCAAAGGTTCAGGTCAGTCAGCTGCCAGTGTTGCTGCCTCTTTGATCCGATGCAGTTAAAGCAGGGAAGGGTAGAGCAGCTTTGTTCCTATTTCATTCATTGTCTTCTTTTCCAGTCCTTTTCCTTCCTTCTGCATACCTTGCTTAAGTGAACAACCCACAATACCCATCACTTGTTGTCGGCGGGTTCTTCTTTTCTCCCACGAAGGGAAACTTTGCCTCATCAGATGCCTTTAGTTTCACTCTTCTGAGAGGGGTCACTGGACAGGATTCGAGGGCAGTGACTTTTGTTTACCTTCCTCATCCCCGAAGCGTCGAATTCCTTTGCAGTGTTCCGAACATCATTTCAGTTGGCTAGGCTGGGTTTGTTTTCCTTGAGCAAAGAAGGCTAAGGGGGGGACATGATCGAGGTGTACAAAGTTATGAAGGATGTAGATAGGAAGAAGCTTTTCATCCAGTAGTGAGGCCTGGAGAGTGGCGAATGTTGTTCCTCTGTTCAAGAAAGGGAATAGGAATGACCCTGGTAATTATAGGCCAGTTAGTCTTACTTCGGTGGTCGGGAAGATAATGGAAAAGGTCCTGAAGGATAGGATTTATGACCGTTTAGAAAGATGCCGCTTAATCCAGGATAGTCAACACGGATTCGTGAAGGGTAGGTCTTGCCTCACGAATTTGATTGAATTCTTTGAGGAGGTAACTAAGTGTGTAGATGAAGGTAGAGCAGTTGATGTCATATACATGGATTTTAGTAAGGCGTTTGATAAGGTTCCCCATGGTCGGCTCATGAAGAAAGTAAGGAGGTGTGGGATAGAGGGAAATTTGGCCAGTTGGATAAGTAACTGGCTATCACATAGACAGAGGGTGGTGGTGGATGGAAAATTTTCAGACTGGAGACCAGTCACCAGCGGTGTACCACAGGGATCAGTGCTGGGTCCTCTGCTATTTGTGATTTTTATCAATGACTTGGAGGAGGGGGCTGAAGGGTGGGTCAGTAAATTTGCTGATGACACCAAGATTGGTGGAGTAGTGGATGAGGTGGAGGGCTGTTGTAGGCTGCAAAGAGACATTGATAGGATGCAGAGCTGGGCCGAAAAATGGCAGATGGAGTTTAACCCTGATAAGTGCGAGGTGATTTATTTTGGTTAAAAAAATTTGAATGCGGATTACAGGGTCAACGGCAGAGTTCTGAGGAATGTGGAGGAACAGAGAGATCTTGGGGTTCATGTCCACAGATCTCTGAAGGTTGCCACTCAAGTGGATAGAGCCGTGAAGAAGGCTTATAGTGTGTTAGCGTTTATTAACAGGGGGCTTGAGTTTAAGAGCCGCGGGGTTATGCTGCAACTACACATGACCCTGGTGAGACCACATTTGGAGTATTGTGTGCAGTTCTGGTCACCTCATTATAGGAAGGATGTGGAAGCATTGGAAAGGGTGCAAAGGAGATTTACCAGGATGCTGCCTGGTTTGCAGGATAGGCCTTATAAGGAAAGGTTGAGGGAGCTAGGGCTTTTCTCTTTGGAGCGGAGGAGGATGAGAGGCGACTTAATAGAGGTTTATAAGATAATGAGGGGGATAGATAGAGTGGACATTCAGAGACTATTTCCTCGGATGGATGTAGCTGTTGCAAGGGGGCATAACTATAAGATTCAGGGTGGGAGATATAGGAGGGATGTCCGAGGTAGGTTCTTTACTCGGAGAGTGGTTAGGGTGTGGAATGGACTGCCTGCTGTGATCGTGGAGTCGGACACTTTAGGAACTTTCAAGCGGTTATTGGATAGGCACATGGAGCACACCAGAATGACAGGGAGTGGGATAGCTTGATCTTGATTTCGGACAATGCTCGGCACAACATCGAGGGCCGAAGGGCCTGTTCTGTGCTGTACTGTTCTATGTCAATAACCAGGCGTGTAGATTTAAGGTAAGGGGCAGGACATTTCAAGGGGATTTGAGGGGGGTGGGGAGGGAATCTGGAATGTATTGTCTGAAAGGGTTGTAAAGGCAGAAACCTTCACAACAGATTTAGAGGGGATTTGAGGAAAAACATTTTTACCCAGAGGGCGGTGAGAATCTGGAACTCACTGCCTGAAAAGGCGGTAGAGGTGGGAACCCCCATTGCATTGAAGAAGCATTTAGATGAGCACTTGAAACGCCATAGCACACAAGGATACAGACCAAATGCTGGAAAATAGGATTCGAATATATTGGTGCTTGATGGACGGCGCAGGCACGATGAGCTGAAGGTCTCTCTTTCTGCTGTAAAACTCCGACTGTGACCGCAGCTAATTCAACACTGTCTACATTTGAACTTGGGTTTGGTTTGACCATAACTAGTGAATGTACCATGTTCACTAACTCATTGTAAATCTCTGCAGGGAATAGACATTTCTACAATTGCCTCACCAGCTGTTGTCAAACAGGATTGTTAAAAGGCAAATTGAAGTAAAGGTGTTAAGTCCAAGAGAAAGATGGGTGGATATCACGGAGGCTTCAAGTTAGGGGATGAGCAGGGAATGGGAGGGGAGGGTGTATATCATTGAGGCTTTAATTAGGTTGTGGGGATGAGACCCATGCAGGCACGGGGGGAAAGTGCAAACTCCATATGGACAGTGACCAGTAGCCAGGAATGAACCCGGGTCCTCGGTGCCGTGAGGCAGCTGTGCTAACCACTGCACCACCTTGGATGGTGAGCACAGAGCTCTTGAATCAAAGAGATAGATGAGTAAATATTACTGAACTTCGCAATAGTTGAATTTATTCCTGTTTAAAGGATTTATTTAAAGGATTGTTTCAACACAGAAAGTGCCCTGTTACAGTCTCATGACAGTAAGAAGTCTGACAACACCAGGTTAAAGTCCAACAGGTTTGTTTCGATATCACTAGCTTTCAGAGCACTGCTCCTTCCTCAGGTGAATGAAGAGGTATGTTCCAGAAACATATATATAGACAAATTCAAAGATGCTGGACAATGCTTGGAATGCGAGCATTAGCAGGTGATTAAATCTTTACAGATCCAGAGATGGGGTGACCCCAGGTTAAAGAGGTGTGAATGAACGGACATCGTGCGACAATCACCAGGCATGAATGTTCCCTTCTGGTCGGGGAACACGTCAGCAGTCAAGGGCATTCAGCCTCTGATGTCCGGGTAAGCGTTCTCCAAGCGGCCTTCAGGACGCGCGACAACGCAGAATCGCTGAGCAGAAACTTATAGCCAAGTTCCGCACACACGAGTGCGGCCTCAACCGGGACCTGGGATTCATGTCGCATTACATTCATCCCCCACCATCTGGCCTGCGAAATCCTACCAACTGTCCTGGCTTGATGCAATTCACACCTCTTTAACCTGGGGTTACCCCTATCTCTGGATCTGTAAAGATTTAATCACCTGCTAATACTCGCATTCCTAGCATTGTCCGGCAACTTTGAATTTGTCTATATATATGTTTCTGGAACATATCTCTTCATTCACCTGAGGAAGGAGCAGCGCTCCAAAAGCTAGTGACATCGAAACAAACCTGTTGGACTTTAACCTGGCGTTGTAAGACTTCTTACTGTGCTCACCCCAGTCCAACGCCGGCATCTCCACATCAGTCTCATGACAGGTGGCTATTTTCTTGTTACTGTTTCTAATGTGGGGAACGATTGATTTGTTGCTGTTTTTAAAACAGGAATGCATTCTCACATTAATATTTCGCGAGGGAGTATATTGCTTTGTGAGGAGATGGATGTTATTGCTCTGATCCTCAATTGTGTGTGTGTGTGTTTATGTGAGCATGTTTATGTGTGCGCACGTGCGTGTGTTAATGTGTGTGCGCGCACGTGTTAATGTGTGTGCAGATGTACATGTTAATGTGCGTGCGCACGCACGGGTGTGAAGGTGTGAGGCACACATGTTAAGGTGCATGCATATGTGTTAAGGTGCGCGCACTAGTGTTAGGGTGCACGCGTGTGGTAAGGTTAGGGTGTGCGCACATGGGTCAGGATGCGCACGAGAGAGTGTAAGGGTGTGTGCGCACACGTGTGTCAGGGTGTTAATGAGTGAGCATCCATGCTAGTTTGTTGTGTGGGTGGAATTTAATGTAGGGAATGGGAGTGTCACCCTTCGGCTGGAGAGCTGCGACAGCCCCACATCAACACTTTTTGGGGAAACTGCTGCATCAATCAGGCACTTAACTGGACAGTGGCTGGACTTGCCCCAGGATCAGGGATCCTGAGGTGGTGGCTGCAGCTGTTGTACCTACCCTCCGCCCAGGATCACCGATTGACACAAGCACAGCTGGAAGTGGGTTGCAGCAGATGGGATTATTTGCAAGGGCAGGGCTGGTGGATCTCAATAAATTTGCCCAATGCTGCCCCCTTCCCTCAATCAGGCACCGAGTGTCTTTAAACGAGGGACACCTTTATTTCATTTTTGGGCTTCCTGTATGGCAGGCCACCCAACCACTGCTGGGCGAATACCAGCGGCAGTGGGATGAGGCACGTAGGTGGACATTAATTACCTACTTAAGGGCCTCAATTGACAGTAGGGCCGGAAGACTGCCCATAAGCCCTCCTGCCCCAAACTTAATCGAGGCAAAGGCAAAGGTGGCTGGGTACCCACCCGATTAAAAGTTTCCCCCACCGTGTGTATGTGTATATTGATGAGGATAAATGTTTAGAGGGAGGGAATGTTGTTTTCCGTCTTGTTTGCTGCTGGTGGAATCAGCAATACCCGAAGAGTGACAGCTGGGCAGCTGTTGCACATCTGCAGGGGACAAGTGAGCAATGAATCCTCTCATTTTATCAAGGTTTAAAAGAGGGACTCTACTTCACAGCCTGCGAATATTCCGCAGTGACCACCTGCCCTTTTTCCCAGCGACCAGAATGCAGCGGGGGGGAGCAAGCTCAGTGTGCGGACTTGATCCTTTGGAAATCTTGGTTAGGTGTTAATTAAAGGGACATCACATCAGAAATTACTGTTGGTGCTAACAGGTGATGGATGATATCAGGTCATATGATGTTCATCTAGCAGTTATTTTAATGGATGTGCTATCTCAGTTAGAAAGACCAATTAATGCCTGCATTAAAATAGCAGACAGGAGAATGTTGTACCAATATGATAAGCAGTCATTCGTCAGCACTGTCAACAGAAATTTCTTGCTGATGGACTTTTCTCATCGACTGTGAGAACTGCGTTGGCTATTAACTGGCGTGAAGCCAAATAACTGGATCACCTCAAACAATCATCATCCTTCCAGCAAGTAGCATAAATACCTTTCCTCGCGATTTGTCGATGTTTTCATCCAGAACCACCACCTCCCTCACCGCCCCCGACCATCACCACCTCAGGGTGTGTGCTGTCTACAATGCGTTCTGATGAGATCCCAGGTAGGGGGTGGATTAGCTGTGTGAAATTGTCACTATTTCTGTACAACTGCAGACAGATTTAATAAAGAACACATTTTCAGGCGCGTTTGGCAAATACGAACTTGTGGATTTCACACGTGCGAGAGTAACTCTAAATAATACTCACGGGGAACCACGAGGCAGCAGGTGCGACTGAGCAAGTCCAATGACAAACTGTCACAGTGCAAAGCTTGGCAACCTTCCCCACAAATCTTGGCAGGGCACCTGTGATTATTTACTTTCTTCAGCCTGTTTTAAAGGTGGGCCTTTTTATCTCTGACTCCATTTGTATTGTGGTACAACCACTAGAAGAGCCATTGTGTGACGTACACGTGATTGTTTATTTTCCCCATTCCTGCAGCACTCCCAGCATCAAATTATATAGAATTGCGAGCGCACAAGCAGGCCATTCGGCCCAGCTGCTCTCTGTCAGTGTTGGTGCTGCACACAAGCCTTCCCCCTCCCACCCCCACTTTAGTTGGTCTGCACAAAAGTGAGAGTCATAGTCACAGAACATAGGAGGCCATTCGGCCCATTGAGTCTGCACCGACCCACTTAAGCCCTCACTTCCACCCTATCCCTGTAACCCAATAACCCCTCCTAACCTTTTTTGGACACTAAGGACAATTTATCATGGCCAATCCACCTAACTTGCACATCTTTGGACTGTGGGAGGAAATCTGAGCACCAGGAGGAAACCCATGCAAACACGGGGAGAATGTGCAGACTCCGCAAAGACAGTGACCCAGCAGGGAATCGAACCTGGGACCCTGGTGCTGTGATCCTGGGACCCTGGTGCCACAGTGCTAATCACTTGTGCTACCGTGCTGCCCTGAGAAGAAGGAGAAAGAAAACCGTCAGACCCTGGATTGTTAACTGGATTCACCCTAGTTGATGAGGTTAAAACAGTCACAGCAGCTTTCTATGCTGGAGAGAGTTTATTGACCGAGTTCACAGCCAACATTCCTCCAACCCACCAGTGTCCCAGCCATCCCCATTTTTAAGTGTACAAGTTGGATTGGATTGGATTTGTTTATTGTCACATGTACCGAGGTACAGTGAAAAGTACTTTTCTGCGAGCAGCTCAACAGATCATTAAGTACATGGGAAGAAAACCGAAGAAAAGAAAATACATCATAGGGCAACACAAGGTATACAATGTAACTACATAAGCATCGGATGAAGCATACAGGGTGTAGTGTGAATGAGGTCAGTCCATAAGAGGGTCATTTAGGAGTCTGGTACCAATCTTATTAACAATGTGACTGCCATTAAACCTTAACAATGCGATTGCCATTAAACATTTTCGATATGATTAATAAGACACTACATAGGTTATTTGTTCAGAAGTCAAGTGAAATGTTCTATGGGATTTGTTTGGTCTGTAAAACTTGTGCGAACCGTTCAGGAGGAAGGAAAATGCAGAAGCTGGCTGGTTGTAATGGAATCGGTAGTTTGGAGCATTGGGTGTAATACAATCCCGCCATACAGAAACTGACCGCTAAACCTCGGAAGAGTTAAGGGAGATGAGTAAAACTTAGGCTGTGAAGTTATTGTATGAACATTTATATTTGACTCTCATGTCCATGGAGGTGTTCACCTGTTTATTTTGAATAAGTTCCATACCACAATAAAAATGACAAAGAGAGGAATTGATAAATTCTCACTAAGCATTCTCAGGATAACATTACCAACAGTAATTTTCATCGACAGAGATGAGCGCTGACCCCAGGGACAACATAATGGGACACTGGTAAAGTCACAGACAGGGGTGCTAAGCAGCTTTAGCAGTAGCTCCTCTGTTGCAGCAAGTCTCCATAGTTGCCCCACGTTAAAACCAACAGATTATGATCGCTGGCTACTGCCAATGCTTCCACAGTGTAACTGAAGAATCGTTCAGTGGTTTGAGAAAGATACAGGCAGTGTGGCGTAGGAAAATAAAGTAGCATGTGAAAACTGACGGTAGAAGGCAATTTATGGCGTTAAATGCTGTGCAGTTGGAATGCAGCCGGGTGATTCAATAAAAAACCTAATTCCAATATAATATATATTCTTCCATCTGTGGGCACTTCCTGTCAACAGTTTCCATTATAAATTCCGGTGGCACCGTGTATAATGGAAACTGTCGATGTTTAACCTGTCGCACTGTAATTATACCCTCGGCCCGCTCACCGTGGGGATAGTGCATGCCACAACTGGCAGGGGTGTGTAATTACAGCATGACAGGCTTACTTCGGCAGTTTCAATTATTAATACTGAGAAGAATTTATAATGGAGAGACAAAAATAAGGACAGCAGGTATGACTTTAAATTGGGGACCAATTAAATTCTCATGCAGTTACTCGTTAACCCGGTTTTATCAGAAGATTAATAATTTGGTCTCGACTCACCGTTTGCGACTCTGTGGGACGTCAACTTGTGTGTGTGCATGTGGGACGTCAACTTGTGTGTGTGCATATATATATATATATATATATATTAGTGGCACATGCCTATTTATAGACACACAATATTAATAAAAATCCATGCAATTTTTTTAAGCAAACCAGTGTGTTTCAAACTAAGCCTTGTCATTAAATAGGGGCTCAGCTCGGGGAACCGCTGGGAGAGGAGCAATCAATTCCAGATCCCCATTAATCTCTACTAATTTGCTATTCTGTAACAAATTCTCGACACTAACAATTATTTAGATCCAATGACCACAGTGTTTGTTTGCACAGCAGATGCTGTCACTTTGCTCAGTCCTCCAGTAAAACATTTGAACTTAGTTGTAACTCTTAATCTGTAACTGAGGAATACATTCCCCTTTAGCAACCGCAATCTTATGCACCTTCACCTTTTTCACATTTAATTCGGTGTGAGCTAACATGTCCTTGCGGCCCGAAGGCCACCTATTCACCCCACTTTTTCACCCCATTTCTTTTCACTCCTGTTCTTCCCCGATGCTGCTGCCTCTTGTAGGTGAACCAGGACTGTGAGGTGCCCTTTGGAGTCTCACCCCACTTGATTTCTTTCTTCTTGTGTGAGCGCTGCTGGGGCCATTGAACAATGGCAGGAGTCACAATTGACCTGCCGCAGCACACTCTCCGGCAGAGTCACTTCAGACGAATTGGGCTGAAACTGGAGCTGATTTTTATTTTCCTCCTCCTGCCATCAATCATATTTGCTGCAAGGGCAACAAGGTGGCGCAGTGGGACACTGCTGCCTCACGGCGTTGTCCATATGGAGTTTGCACATTCTCCCCGTGTCTGCATGGGTCTCACCCCCACAACACAAAAAGTTGTGCAGGGTAGGTGAATTGGCCACTCTAAATTACCCCTTAATTGGTAAAAAAAGAGAATTGGATACGCTAAATTAATTTTTTTTAAATTCGCACTTGCTGTGGCCAGTCAGTAGGAACAGGATTGCACTCAACATCCTGGTGCCAGGCTCGTGCAACAGAGCTGTGGGCATCTTTGCCCCTGGGCCGTTGGTGCACCTGTACCCCCAGTCAGTAGATTCAAGAGAAATGGAGAGAACACGAGGTGGCAAAAATAAATGGAAGGAAATAAACCATATGAAATAGCCATTTTCTTTATCACTTTCTAACCTATTGCCCTTTCTTTCTCCTCCATCTCAATGAAATATTTGGATAAACGATCTACCTCGCACTCAAGTCATTGGTCTACTCATTGAGTTGATCACTGTAGCGAGATTTCAATTGGCCAGCCTTGCTATCTTTGCAGCATATTGTCTGCCTGGAGATGTAATCCACGCCGCATCTGAAAAGTGTTGATTTAGATGTGCCTCCTGGGTTGTGCTCTGGTGAGTTTGTTGCTGACTTGCACATCATGGTAAGGAAATGGTAAACACATTCAGGTAATGACTGCAGTCAGACGCTGGCTGGCAGTTGGCTTGTTGGTGCTTTGCCAACAAATGGTTTTGACAGGAACAGATTGGAGCAGCAGTTAAACCCAGAATCTTAATGTAACATAGCCCTTGTGGTCGTTTACTGCACATTCCCTCAATGTCACAGCCTGACTTCACTCTGCGCAGTCAAATGTCCCCCGGTGAAATGGGCTTCAGCGGTTTGCAAGTTGAAGAATGACCAAAAAACTCTGCTGACAAATTAAGTGTTCACTACAGGAACTAGCCATGCAGAGCAGAGTAGTTGCTAAATATGTCAGTCAATTCAAAAGCTAGTTTCAGCTAGGTTTGCAAGATCTCATTAGGTCTCGGCCCCCTAAGTTAGTAAGGTGTGTGTAGCGGGAGGAACAAGTAAAAAATAAAGTCAGAAACCTAAACCCATTTTGACTTGGAGTACAAGGATAGACAGTCCTAAACAGCATAATTCAGAGACCAGGGAAGCGACTTTACTAAATGGAGCAAAGTCCCATCGCGAGCGCATTTAGCTGCATGTTTCCCAATGCTTGCAGTGCCGAGAAACACAAGGCTATAAAACGCAACCCGCGTTAGGTGAAGTATATCAGTGGGGAACGTGCAATCGAGGGCGCTCGCTGAACTCCTCAGTGTAGCGAGAGATCAAATGGCATCCCAAGCTGCAAAGCCCCTGACACGACCTCTGATCCCCAAGCCCCAAAGCACTATGGGAGGGTCCCCCTACAGGCCCTCTCACACAACACCCACGCAGAGCACCTCTGGCCCGATTGCCACCACTCACAAAATGCCAGCTTGGCAACGCCAGGCCGGCACCCAGGTGGCACTGCCAAAGTGCCAGGCTGGCAGTGCCAGGGTGCCTGGGTGGCACCAGCAGTGCCAGAGTGCCACCCTGCCCAAAGGGCATGCACCTGGGGGCCTCCAACCACCTGGAAGACCCCCATGAGTGCCTTTCCGTCTGGTCCCCGTTTCTGGAGACCAGTAGTGAACGGTGCTCGCCCGAGGTCTCCAAGGCGAAGGAGATTGAGCTGTCACACACTAATATGCTGATTTGCTAAAATGTGATCCCGCCCACAATAAGCAGGATTTACATCACAACATTGTGTTAGATCTCACGAGGCGTTCCGAGTCGGGTAGATCCCGGGAGCAGGTTCTCCCGGCTTCTATCGGCCACACTGTGCATCAATTCAGACGTAGCGTGGCTGTAAAACCACGCCCAGAATTCCGTAATTAGCCCAACAAAGAGGGTCAATTCAGCACCAACTTCTGACTTCACTCACAAAGCCAGCAGGTGGTACCGTCTTCAGGGAACCACAAGTCAAGGGTGAGAAGGAGCCTTCACAACAGCGACAAACCCAGAGCAGGACCATGATTGTTATGAGAGGGAAGGGTAGCACATCAGTGATGGAGCACAGAGGAAAACTGGTATTGTAGACACTGCAGCATTTGGGATGTGGGAGAAGCTATGGTTGAAGCAGTACCTTGAGAGATCAATGTTGATTTAAGCTGGTCTTTCTGTGTGTTTAAATAAAATGACAACTGTACCCATGTTCCTTGGTGCAGTTAATTGATTTCAGATAGAAGTGGAAATTATACGACTGAACAGTCCAAAGACAAAGGGAGAAAGCTGACAGACACCATGCTTACGCCAAGGCAATGCTGTTGGAATCAGTCCTAATGACTGATTAATCTTGGCAACATTCAACTCGCTCAGGGCCATCCTGCTTTAGTAAGACATGCTCTGCCTGGTTCTGGATAGTGCCTGTGTCTAGGCGTTAGCAAAATAAACAACCAAAGCACTTGGTCGTGGATGAACATTCTTTGAATGCTGCGGACAAGTTGAAGCACAGATACATTGCAAAGATGCCCAAAGCCAGCACTTTGAGTTTTGCACAGAATCTAATATTTTACATTACTCAACATATTTTTCATGTGGGATTAAATAAACCTGGAATTATGGCAAACTGAAAGGCATGGCAGGCTAGAATTTGAATTGTAGCGAATGGCTACAGAGCGGAATGGATATCCAGGAGCTGGATCTAATCAAGGGATTGGAATAGCTTATTTAAAGATTGGAAAACCCAGTACAGATTAAGAAATTGCAATTCCTCTGAGGAATTTGTTGATTTATGTATTGCACAATGGATATTGAGGCGGAGTGGCAGACTGTAATCTAACTGAGGGGTTCTGATGCTTTGATGTCTCAGAGGCAGCTGTAGGATAGGATCCAAGTGAGGGAATCAGATGTTTCAGGTATAGAAAAATGAATACATGAGAGTGGATTGCATGCAGACATGAATCTTATTTAGAAGTCCAGATGTTTTTAAAGTAGAATAATGGCTAAAACCTGTGAGTGATGTATAGGATGGCATCTATTTTGGACCTTCCAAGTTGCTTGTTGAATTATACTGGAAGGTAGTAAATCTCAATAATACTTGTCGTAACTGTAGCAACCATCAATGTTACACATCGCAAGCCCCATTTAGAAATATTTGCCAAGTTTTCAGGTGAAGCTTTATTTGAAGTTTTTCCTTCACTTTATGTATTTGTGTTGAAAACACCAGCTGAACAAGACTTAAATTACCTAAGTGTAGATCCCCGAAGGGCTAAGTCAGGCAGAATACGCGTTTGATACAACATACAGGCCAAGGGATCTCCTGGGCTGCAGATCTGCAGTCACTGGGCATTTAGAGGACCTTCTTTCATTCATTCCTCTCAGAGCCAGAAAACTGCGGAGTGTCTTGCCTTTCTCGGTCTCCCTTTTCCTTTTCTACCTGCAGGCTTTTTAAATCCAATCTTGGAGACGCCTGATGACATGCATTATCTTGTCTTCACACTTGCTCTTTCCAACTCTGGTGGTGTTGTTAATTATTCGCCTCAGCCATTTACTAAAATATGCTTGGGGGGGGCTAGGGGAAGAAGTTGGCACTGACTAAGAGTTCCTGGTGGAGCTTTCAGCAACCCGTACCACTGACCCAAGTACCCATCATGTTGAGTTGCCATGACAACGGAGCAGCAGACTGAAGCTATGTTAAGTCTCACTGCCTTCTATGGGTTAAAGTGATTGGGAAAGATTTTAAATTACAAAGCTGGAGAAAGCCAATCGCTTCTCTCAGTCTAATGACTCTCACCCACTGGCAACTTAATTTGGCTTTTGCCATTTTGATAAATCTCTGTTTGGCCAGTCCATTGTGATTAAGGGAAGCGATACGGTGGGAGCTGTGAGAACTATGGCAGGCAAATTGTGCCTAGTGCTGCATTAAATTGAATGAAAAACCCTTGCTGTTCATTTGCATACAGAACTGCATCGTTAATCAGGACAGCAGACTGCCGGCAACTGTCATTACCTCAGAACTCAATTTGCTTAACTGGAAAAAGCTATTACAAAAGACCTGTGCGATCTCAAGTGACAGACCTCCTCCACCCGATGCTGACTCACTGCAGTAGATGTTAACTTTCCGCAGAGGTGGAAAGCTGGTGGTGGCAGAACAACTGCCAATTGGAGATTGGATAGGAAACCCGATCAGGCAGTAGAATGGCCGACCAATCCACAAGCACCCGTTCTCCACCACTCGTAAGAGGCAAACCTTTCTTTAAATGAAAATGGACTTTCCTCATCTCCTGGGGAAGGAGTTGGTACTGGTGCCATTAATAACTTCACTCAAGTGGTTATTCTTTATATCTGAACCTAGCTGGTGAGGGTTGGGAGTTTTTTTTGGTAGTGATGGCCATCAACATCAACTCAAAACTATCTTAGCTCAACACATGCTTCCCAGTGGTAATGGCATTGGACTAGTAATCCAGATGCCCAGGCTAATTTTCTGGAGACACAGGTTCAAATCCCACCATGGCAGCTGGTAGAATTTAAAATTGAAAACATAAACCTGGAATGGAAAACTAATCATCAGTGTTGATGGTGGCCATGAATCTACATCAATTGTGGTTAAAAATTCATCTGGTTCACTAGTGTCCTTTAGGGAAGGAAATCTGCCTCGTGACATGGCACCTTCTACATGTGACTCCAGACCCACAGCAATATGGTTGCCTCTTAACAATCCTCTGCAATAGCCTGAAGACTACTCAATTCAAGGGAAATTAGAGTTGGGTAACAAGCACTAGCAATGCCCATATCCCATGAAAGAAAGTTAAAGGCCTGGATTATGAAAAAGAAGAAACCCCAAGTGATTTTGTTGTCTGCCCTCCACCCTCTGCGGCACCAAAGCCAGTTGACTCTTTGCAATGCCCTCATTGGGATCTGTTAACATAGCACAAACCAGAGGTTAATCCTGGACCTTCCCTGGTCTATATGACCTGGTTGACATCAGTTTTTGATTTAGCAATTAAATAATGGAGGCTGTGATCCAAATTCATTTCTGAGCCATGGCAGAGAGTAACAATTGTACCTCAAAAGTTACCAGCAGCATGTGTTCACAAATGTTTGAGGGAAATTCAATACTGCTTACATCACCTGAACCTCTCTAACTGAGCCATCTGTGGCACAACGGAATTCACTTTGCAAACCATTCTAAACCTTTTGCAAGTGATCTGAATTTTGGAGCTTTGCCGCTTGCGAGCCCACATCAGTGAGAAGTGAGCTGAAAGGGACAATCGTGCACCTCTGTAAAAATGGAGTTAATTACACTCCTAAAAATAGTGTAGAAAACCCCACTTCGAACACCATCGAATCATACAGCACAGAAAGATATCATCCAGGCCAATGTGCATCTGTCAGCTGTTCGAATGAGCTATCCACTCCTGCAGCCTTGGAAACCATTCCTTTTCAGAATGCAGTATATCTGATTCCTTTTTGAAAGTTAGTAAATCGACTTCCATAACCTATTCAGCTCATAAATTCCAAATCATGAAATTTAGCTTTTAATTTCTGGGGCAAAGTTGTCTATCTCCTCCGCTCTCAAAGTTGTCCATCTCCTCTGCTCTCAATCATTAAAATTTAAAATGGCAAGTTTGATGACAATTGCTGCATAGCTTTAGTCAACTACATCTATAGAGTTCAACTGCACCAGATGTGGGCAAGCATGGCTTGTCTTTGCAGTGCTGTTAAGATAGAGGAAAAATTGCACCACTTTACAATTGTGTATCTTTCATGTTTTCTTTCCTCTTTTTGTGTGTTTATCTGCCCCATGTCCTGTTATCTGAATGCCTCTCTCCCTCCCCAATCTCCCTTTTACCACCTTTTCTGTCTCTCGCTTTCCCTGGCTCTCTGTTCTTTCTCTCCCCCTCCCTGCTGCATCTCCCCTCTCCCACATTCTGTGGCTATGGTATTTGCCCATGTTGCTCCAATTTGTTTTGTTGCTTTTTTTCTCCTTGGGTTGTGCTAATCTTCTTCTGAGACAGTCCCTTGGAATTGAAGTTGACTTTATTGTCGTCCAGTTCGATGAGTTCTGTGATGGCTGATAGGTCCAATGTATGATCTGAAATTTCTGCCACATTGAGGGCTGGCGGCTCTTAAAGGATCAGGCAGTTGAGGTGTTTGGAGGTTTGTGTGCTCTCTCTGCCACCTCGACTTCACCTCTCATGAAGTGTTTGGTACCTTCCTGAATAAACCTCTTCCATTTTGGTTTGCCACAAGCCAGGGGCTCCTGTGAGTCGGCGAGAATGTTTGAGCTCATCAGGGTTGTTTTGCGGACAGCAATACTACACTTTACATGAGCGTAAACTGGTGTAAAAATTTTCAACCATTCAAACCCAACCCCCACCCCCGTAACAAAAAGAAAGAAAAAAGTAACAGAGCAAGACATAAACATATCAATCCAACATAATACAGAACTTGTATAATGGTTCCTCCCGCACATATTGACTTTCCCATATGTTTATGTTTTTCCTTTCTCAAGTGCCCCTAGGGAAAACCCCTTTCCCCGCCCACCCTTATACTACCCCCCCCCGAAAGAAACGCCCCCCCTCCCCTACCCTACCCACCACCCCCCTCCCTCCATGGGTTGCTGCTGCTGCTGACCGACCTCCATCTAACGCTCCGCGAGATAGTCTAGGAACGGTTGCCACCGCCTGAAGAACCCCTGCGCAGACCCTCTCAAGGCAAACTTTATCCTCTCCAGCTTGATGAACCCTGCCATGTTGTTTATCCAGGCTTCCACACTGGGGGGCTTCGCGTCTTTCCACAATAGCAAGATCCTCTGCCGGGCTATCAAGGACGCAAAGGCCAGGATACCGGCCTCTTTCGCCTCCTGCACTCCCGGCTCGTCCGCCACTCCAAATAGTGCTAGCCCCCAACTTGGCTTGACCTGGACTTTCACCACCTTAGACATAGTCCTCGCAACACCCCTCCAGAACCCATCCAGTGCCGGGCACGACCAGAACATATGGGCGTGATTCGCCGGGCTTCCAGAGCACCTCCCACATCTGTCCTCCACCCCAAAGAACCTACTCAGCCTCGCCCCTCTCATATGCGCTCTGTGAATAACCTTAAACTGTATCAGGCTAAGCCTGGCACACGAGGAAGAGGAATTAACCTTACTTAGGGCATCAGCCCACAGACCCTCTTCAATCTCCTCTCCCCACTCCTCTTCCCATTTGCCCTTCAGCTCCTCTACCAAAGCTCCTCTTCTTTCATCTCCTGATATATCGCCGTCACCTTCCCTCTCCGACCCATACCCCCGAAATCACCCTGTCCTGAATCCCCTGTACCGGAAGCAATGGGAATTCCCTCACCTGCCGCCTCACAAACGCCCTCACTTGCATGTACCTGAAAGCGTTTCCCGGGGGTAGCCCACACTTCTCCTCCAGCACCCCTAGGCTCGCCAACGTCCCATCGATGAACAGGTCCCCCATTCTTCTAATCCCTGCCCGATGCCAGCTCTGAAACCCCCTTCCTGGGACAAACCGATGGTTATCTCTGATCGGGGACCACACCGAGGTTCCCATCGCACCCTTGTGCCGTCTCCACTGCCCCCAGATCTTTAGCGTTGCCGCCACCACCAGACTCGTGGTGTACCTTGTCGGCGAGAGCGGCAGCGGTGCCGTCACCAGCGCCCCCAGGCTCGTTCCTTTGCAGGCCGTCATCTCCAACCTCTTCCATGCCGCCCCCTCTCCCTCCATCACCCACTTACGGATCATCGCCACGTTGGCTGCCCAATAGTAGCCACCCAGATTCGGCAACGACAGCCCTCCTCTATCTCTACTGCGCTCCAGAAACCCCCTCCTTACCCTCGGGGTCTTGTTTGCCCACACAAAACTCATAATGCTCCTGCCTACCCTCTTAAAAAAGGCCTTGGTGATCATAATTGGAAGGCACTGGAACACAAAAAGAAACCTCAGGAGGACCATCATTTTAATCGACTGTACTCTGCCCGCTAGCGAGAGTGGCGACATGTCCCATAATTTGAAGTCCTCCTCCATCTGCTCCACCAGCCGCTCCAAATTAAGTTTATGCAGGGCCCCCCAACTCCTAGCTATTTGGATCCCCAAGTACCGAAAGCTCCTTTCCGCCCTCCTCAACGGTAGGTCGTCTATCCCTCTTCCCTGGTCCGCTGGATGCAAAGAGCTCACTTTTCCCTACATTGAGCTTATAGCCCGAGAAGTCCCTGAACTCCCTCAGGATCTGCATGACCACCACCATCCCCGCCACTGGATCCGTCACATACAACAACAGGTCGTCTGCATATAGCGACACTCGATGCTCCTCTCCCCCTCGGACCACCCCCCTCCATTTCCTGGACTCCCTTAATGCCATGGCCAAAGGTTCAATTGCTAATGCAAACAACAGGGGGGACAGGGGGCACCCCTGCCTCGTCCCTCGATACAGCCGAAAATACTCCGACCTCCGCCGATTCGTAACCACACTCGCCACCGGTGCTCTATATAGCTTAACCCAACTGATAAACCCCTCCCCAAACCCAAACATCCGCAACACTTCCCAGAGATACTCCCACTCTACTCGGTCAAGGGCCTTCTCTGCGTCCATAGCTGCCACTATCTCCGCCTCTCCCTCCACCGATGGCATAATCACATTTAGGAGCCTCCGCACATTGGTGTTTAGCTGCCTGCCCTTTACAAATCCCGTCTGGTCCTCGTGAATCACCCCCGGGACACAGTCCTCAATCCTCGTAGCCAGCACGTTTGCCAGCAACTTAGCATCCACGTTAAGGAGCGAAATCGGCCTATACGACCCACATTGCAGTGGGTCCTCATCCCGCTTCAGGATCAAGAGATCATCGCCTCAGACATTGTCGGGGGCAGGGGGCAGGGTCCCTCCCTCCCTTGCCTCATTGAAAGTCCTCACCAGCAACGGGGCTAACAGGTCTACGTACTTCCTGTAGAACTCAACCGGGAACCCATCTGGTCCCAGGGCCTTCCCCGCCTGCATGCTCCCCAGTCCTTTAATCAGCTCCTCCAACCCAATTGGGGCCCCCAAACCAGCCACCTCCTGCTCCTCCACCCTCGGGATCCTCAGTTGATCCAGAAATCGTTGCATCCCCTCTTCCCCCGCTGGGGGCTGAGATCTGTACAGCTCCTCATAAAAGGCCTTAAATGCCTCATTTACTTTCACCGCACTCCGCACCGTAGTTCCCCTGCCATCCTTGACTCCACCTATCTCCCACGCTGCCATCCTCTTCCAGAACTGATGTGCCAGCATCCGGCTCGCCTTCTCCCGATACTCGTACGTCGCCCCCTGTGCTTTCCTCCGCTGTGCCTCTGCCTTCCCTGTGGTCAACAGGTCGAATTCCGTCTGGAGACTTCGCCTCTCCCTAAGTAGTCCTTCCTCGGGGGCCTCTGCATATCTCCTGTCCACCCTTAAGATCTCCCCCACTAACCTCTCCCTTTCCCTGCCCTCTCTCTTCTCCCTGTGAGCCCTGATGAAGATTAGCTCTCCCCTGACCACCGCCTTCAGCGCCTCCCATACTACCCCCACCTGCACCTCCCCGTTGTCGTTGGCCTCCAAATACCTTTCAATGCACCCCCGTACCCTCCCGCACACCACCTCATCTGCCAGTAATCCCACATCCAAACGCCACAGCGGGCGTTGGTCCCTCTCCTCTCCCAACTCCAGTTCCCCCAGTGCGGGGCGTAGTCTGAGATGCCTATGGCCGAATACTCCGTTCCCTCCACTTTTGGGATCAGCGCCCTGCTCAGAACAAAGAAATCTATCCGGGAGTAGGCTTTGTGTAAGTGGGAGAAAAAAGAAAATTCTCTGGCCAGGGGCCTGGCAAATCTCCA
Source organism: Scyliorhinus torazame (assembly GCF_047496885.1). Taxonomy (NCBI): domain Eukaryota; kingdom Metazoa; phylum Chordata; class Chondrichthyes; order Carcharhiniformes; family Scyliorhinidae; genus Scyliorhinus; species Scyliorhinus torazame. Next base: position 55,134,881 of record NC_092724.1, read on the forward strand.
CGGATCCACTCCCTCCATCTGGTCCATAAACCTCCTAAGCACCTTGGCGGCAGCCGGCCTATTCCCGGTCCTAGATCTGGAACGATCTAATGCTGGGTCCAAAATCCCCCCCCCCCCCCCCCCCCCCCCATTATCAAGCTTCCTACCTCCAGGTCCGGAATGCTCCCCAACATACGCTTCATAAATCCAGCATCGTCCCAGTTCGGGGCGTAGACGTTTACCAATACCACCCACGCCCCCTGCAGCCTACCGCTCACCATCACGTATCGACCACCATTGTCCACTACTATGTTCTTGGCCTCAAACGACACCTGCTTCCCCACCAGTATTGCCACCCCTCTATTCTTCGCATCAAGCCCCGAGTGGAATACCTGTCCTACCCATCCCTTTCTTAACCTGAACTGGTCTGCCACCTTCAAATGTGTCTCCTGAAGCATGACCACGTCTGCCTTCAGTTCCTTTAAGTGCGCAAACACTCGGGCCCTCTTAACTGGCCCATTCAGGCCCCTCACAGTCCACGTTATCAGCCGGATTGGGGGGCTCCCCCCTCCCCCTGCCGACTAGCCATCTCCTGTTTTAGGCCAGTCCCGTGCCCGCACCCTCCAGTTCCCCCAGACGGGGAACCCCGCCCCGACCACCTCTTCTGTTTTCTGTTCCCCCTCGGCCAATGGAGCAGCAACCCTATTTCCCCCCCGCCAGATCCATATCTAGCTCTTTTGCTCCCCCCCATAACACACCCGTAAGTCAGCTGACATCTGCTTACCCCGGCTTCCCCCACCTTCCCGTTGACCGCCCCCCCCCCCCCCCCCCCCGTGTGGGAATCCCCCTTCCTCCTCCTCCCCAGCAATCGGTGTGCGCTCCTCCATCCCCCCTCCGCCCTTCCCTAACGCGGGAAAAAGCCCGCTCTTTCCTGAGCCAGCTCCGCCCCCTCTGGCGCAGCTCCTGTTGCGGCCTTATCCCAATTCCCCCATCCCTCCCCTCCCTCCAGCACCGACGCCCACATTCCCCACAGTCTGCCCATCAGATCTCTTCCCCCATCCCCATCCATCGCTCCACCCGTGGAACATTCCTTACACATAGTTAAAACCCTGTATACAACCGACATGCCCCCCACAACCACAGACCCTCAGTTTGAGTCCAATTTTTCAGTTTGAATAAAGGTCCAAGCCTCTTCAGGCGCTTCAAAGTAGTAGTGTCGATCCTGAAAAGTGACCCATAATCGCGCTGGCTGCAGCATTCCGAATCTCACCCTCTTCTTATGCAGCACCGCCTTGGCCCGATTAAACCCAGCTCTCTTCTTTGCCACCTCCGCGCTCCAGTCCTGGTAGATTCGGATCGCCGCATTCTCCCATCTACTGCTCCGCTCTTTCTTGGCCCATCTCAGGACACACTCTCTGTCCACGAAACGATGAAACCTCACCACTACCGCCCTTGGCGGCTCGTTGGCCTTGGGTCTCCTCGCCAGGACCCGATGAGCCCCATCTAGCTCTAGGGGACTCGGAAAGGCCTCCGCACCCATCAGCGAATGGAGCATCGTACTCACATACGGCCTGGCATCGGCCCCCTCCACCCCTTCAGGGAGACCCAGAATCCGAAGATTCTTCCTCCTCGACCTGTTCTCCAGGTCCTCGAATCTTTCGGCCCACCTCTTGTGCAGCGCCTTCACCGCCAGGCCCAAGATCTCGTCCTCGTTCTCGGTGGCTTTCTCCCGCACTGCTCGGATCTCTACCCCTTGGGCCTCAGCCCCTCGATTGCCGTCAGCAGTGGCGCCAGCACCTCTTTCTTAAGCTCCTCCACGCAGCGCCTGAGAAACTCCTGCTGCACCGGCCCCCATGCTGCTCGATTTCCGCCCTCCGCCATCTTGTTTTTTCTCCCTCGTTTCTTTTGCTGCTCCAAAGCCGCTTTTTTTACCGCTCCACTTCTGGTCCACTCCATATACTATGGAAGGGGGACCCTGCTCTCACCTTCCCACACAGGAAGTCATCAAAAAATTTCCGTTGGGGCTCCTCTGGAGAGCCCAAACGTCCGTTCTAGCGGGAGCCGCCGAAATGTGTGGCTTAGCTCCGCATCGCCGCAACCGGAAGTCAAAAGTGACCTTTTGTTGAAGGAATGAGGTTCGAATCCATGGAGCTTTCATGTGCTTAGTAGCCCTGATGCTGTTTTGATAATGCACATCGCTTTGCAGATGTTGCAGTATAGCTCCCATCTCAATTGGAACTGAGACACCCTTGCCAGGACAATTTTCACCCAGAGGGTGTTGGGAATCTGGAACTGACTGCCTGAAAGGGTTGCAGAGGCGGGAACTCTCACAACATTTGAGAAGCATTTGAAATGACACAGCAAACAAGGCTGCAGATCAAGTGCTTGAAAATGGGATTGGAATAAATAGGTGCTTGATGGTCGGTGCAAAGGGCCGAAGGGTCTCTTTCCGTGCTGTAAAACTCTTATGACTCGAATAAAATAGCATTCCAAAAGAATATAATGCTTGTGTTGAATTTCCATTCTTGATTAATAGAAATTAGATGCTAACTGCTTAATTAATATAATGGTTTTTGGATAAACTACTCATAGATACTCCATGTGTTTTATATTTCAGTCCCTGACAGACCCACTCTGTCGGCCCGTCTGACTCAGGAGAACACAGCCGTGATACAATGGCAGCCTCCCTCTGCAACTTTTGGTCAACTCCTCGGGTATCAGCTTCACTTTGGGCGCACGGATGTCCAGCCCCTGACAACACTGGAGTTCTCTGACCATGAATATCAGTATGTGGCCCACAGCATGCACAAAGGTGCCACCTACGTGTTTAGGCTGGCAGCACGAAATAGGGCTGGCCTTGGGGACGAGGACACCACCCAGCTTACTCTACCCGAAGATGTGCCCAGAGGTTACCCGCAGATCCTTGACTTGGCAAATATCACCACCTCATCTGTTCAGTTTGGCTGGCTGCCTCCTGCTTTGGCAGAAAGGAATGGCAACATCACCATGTACACTGTGTCCTGTGTTCAGGCAGGTTCTCAGAGCAACCCCATTGAAGTGTCCACCAGATCTTCCCAGACTAGCCTCATATTGAACAACCTTAAACCGGACACCAGATATGACATTAAAATCAGGGCACAAACCAGTAAAGGCCCTGGTCCTTACAGTCACGCTGTTCAGTATCGGACCATACCATTGGATCAAGGTAGGGGTTATCTATTGCCTTGTCATCCCAGGTGGCGGTGGGGCAGTTTTGGGCTTGGTACACTCTCTCTTCTACTTGCAGTCAACTGCGTCAAATCCCAAGGTAAAATATGTCAGGTCTGCTGAGAGCAAGCTGTTGGTAGCTTCAGAATTGCTTCATTGCTCGTGCAGGTAAGGTCATCGTTTGGGGACACCAGGTCATACACAGTAGAGGTGGTCCTCAGTGAGCTCTGCGCTCCATGCTACAAACACAAACACACAGGTAGGAATGACTGCTGTTCTGTACTTCTGACTTGTAGCAAGAAGCAGTTAGTCCAGATACTCTAGAAGACGGGTAGGCCACTGGCCGAGGAGACCTGGTGGTCACGTGGACATCTGATGTTGCTTCTGTGCCCAGTTTGCCAGTTGAAGCATTGACCAGTTGAGCAGATCCAGCAGACGAGTAGTACACTGTTGGTTGGGGCAGCAAAATATTGGTGATCACAAGTTTGCAATCTCTTGGTGGGTATGTGGTGGTACTTATAACCCAAGTTAAGGCGTCATGATATGAGGTAAATCGAAACAAATGCAACATTAATTTGAATATGTATTAAACGGAAACTTACTGAGAGATTGTCAAAATCCTTACAGTGCCGTATTTCAGTACTGACGTGTTCACAGTCCATCGTGTTTAGCGGCAGCCTTACAGAAAGCTGGTGTCTGTTCACATTGTCGTCGGATCTTTTTCTGTTAATTTGCATTCTTTTTCAGCAGTTTTCCCTAAAAATTTCCGAGTAAAGCTTGTAATGAAGACCTCAGTGCTGCTTAGTTGGGAGATTCCAGAACATTACAACTCTCCAATTCCGTATAAGGTAAGTTTGTATTTGTGGCAAATTATCTGTATTCTGCTGACTTTTCGTGCACCAACACAGACGCAGCGAACACCCTGCTCAAGGATCATCCTCAGGCCCACTGCTCCTCAGAGTGATGGGAGGTGAGCCTGTGCCTGAATTGTGGGGTGCTGCCACATACTTCCCTGAAGGAAGAGAATGGTACACCAATACCTGTATTTTAACAAGGGGGTGGGGGATTCACGGAATCCACTAGCTGGCGCCAGGATTTGCGCCAGCCAGTCGAATCGGGAGTCAGGCAGGAAATGGTTTAATGCTGGGCATCAAACTCATTCTGAGTCTCTGGCTGCCCCACCAGACCCAACGGCCCCACCCCCCCAATATCCAGCATGAAAATGAAAATACTTCATTAGAACTGGTTTAAATATCATTATCAGGCAAGTAGCCAGGTTCACCTGCCTCCCGGTGCTCCAGCACCGTCCCCCACAAGTAGCCTGGTTTCCTGCTGATGTGAATTGGTGCAAATTCTGAGAAACTGGGAGCTAGCAGCTTGTACTCCAAGGTGGAAGGCAAAGAGATGAATACCTTCCTTACACTTGCTTCCAGGGAACCAAGGGGAGGTGGGGTTCGTGTGGGGGGGTGGAGGGGGGGCGCTCAGGTCGGGGGTCTGTCCTGGGATGGCAGTTGTTTGGCTGGTCTTCTCATCTGCAACCTTTAAATCCTTTAAACTGTCTGTTATCTTGTCAAGATGAAAAATCTCTGAGAATAAAGTGAAAGTCTTCCCATCTATAGCCGTAAACCCTTTCAACTATCTGTCAGCATGAAAGATCTGTGAGATGAAGGTAGAAGCCTCCCTCTAATCTGGTGGAAACCTTTGAAGTAATCTTTTTCACAGTCAATTTCACTGCCATTTATCTTTTTCAAGCCTGTGTGCATGCCCAGAAGCCTAAAAGCTTTGATCTGCATTGTATACATTCACATTCACGATCCACTGCCTTTAAAAACCTCACGATTGACAGATCCAGACAGTTTCCAAGGAAGAACTACCATTGTTTGTTTATTTTGCTCTACAGGGGTCCATTAACTCTGAAATACTTCCTCTTTTGAGCAGCTGTTCTTTCTAACTGTGTAGTTTTTTAAAAAAAGAGGCTGTCTTCTTTTGTTCTAAAGAGCTTCCTAGAAAGAGGTGTGGGCATAGCACTCAGACAGAGTTGCACTGAATGATGTACCTTACTTAACCTCCCCTTCATTCTTTTCATGATAAGAACAATTTATTTCTGTAAAAGGTTATTAGAACTACCAAATTGTGTTATTAAAAATGATGATGTGGAGATGCCGACGTTGGACTGGGGTGAGCGCAGTAAGAATTCTTACAAAACCAGGTTAAAGTCCAACAGATTTGTTTCAAATCACTAGCTTTCGGAGCACTGCTCCTTCCTCAGGTCGTGAGGAAGGAGCAGTGCTCTGAAACTAATGATTTGAAACAAACCTGTTGGACTTTAACCTGGTGTTGTAAAACTTCTTACTATTAAAAATGATGATAGAGAAGCAGAATCTCAGTGAAGTATGATTATTTAAGACCCAGCCTGACACTTAATACAGTTCCTTAGTCTTGATTCTTAATGGATACGGTTCCATTGATTTTGATTCTTAATGGATACAGTTCCACTCATTCTCACTGTTGCTGGTTAATACTTGCATAGTCTCTGGTTTTATTAGTAAAACTTTCATTGAACCTCCTTTGAACTATATGTTTAATTTTAACGTGAATATTTTCAGCAGTCATGCTGCAGTGATCTAGGGGACTGATTAAAATTTCCAGTTCAGTAATGATTTTAAAGAAACCTAATATTTTTTTAATTCTTTGATGGGATGTGGGCACCTTTGGCAATGAGTGTTTGTTGTCCATCCCTAATTGCTCTTGAGCAGAGTGATTTGCTAGGCCATTTCAGAAGGTAGTTAAGAGTCAATCACATTGCTGAGGTCTGGAGTCACACGTAAATCAGACCAGATAAGGACATCAGATTTCCTTTCCTCAAGGACATTAGTGAACCAGATGTGTTTTTGCAACAATTGATAGTTTCATGACCAATACTGAGACTAGTTTATATTTCAGATTTAGTTAATTGAATTTAAATTCCAGGTGCTGCCACCATGGGATTTGAACCCATGTTCCCAGAACATTACCTGGGTTACTTTAATGGATTTCTAGGCTGTCAGCCAAGAACGCAAAATGAGGCTTGGCTGGGAGCCCAGAAGTTCATTAGAGTGTTGAAACAGCTGAGCCCCAGGGAAAAGATTGCTTGATTGACAGCTAAGGCTCTCTGATCCCTTCTGTCAATTGCACAATGTACATTTACGCAAGATATAGAGGCTTCTACTTGCAGTTGTTGCTATTGATACATTAAAGTGTCTGGATGATTCACACTTGTATTTCTCTGTCGTAAAAATGTTTTTTTAAGAGGTGGAAAATTAAAAGAGAATAAAAAAGCCTTTTTTTTTTACACATGATATTGTCACTATTAGTGTTCATTGGTTCTATACCATGTATAGTGGGTGAATGGGCATGGATATAGCTTGACATGGGGGGGCATGAAGTGCCAGAGGGGATGGATAGGCACGGATGGGGCCTGGGGAGTGTGTAGAATGTAAGAGGTGAGGGCTAAAAGGCCTTTTTCCATTTTAACTGGGGGTAAAGTCCCACAGAACTGAGGTAGGTGTTTTAAACAGGCCCACCTAAGCCCCCTGCAGTCCATGTGACTGCCTATGAACATTTTCCCAGGCATGCTGGCCCCGACTGTATCCGCGCTTTCCAGAATGAAAATCCCATCTATCCTGGCACTTTCTGCCCAGGCAGGAGAGCCGAGCGGGAATTTCCCACTAAGTGCCTCATGGATGTAAATCCAACCCTAATTGTGGGATGTGGTTATCAACGCTGGCATTTTATGTGTGTGTGAACCAGGCAGCAAAGTGGGATGTCTGCAGTGCTGGAAAGCAAGATCATTTCCATGGTTCCTTCAGCTGGTGTGGTCTTGATCTCAGCCTTCCTCTCGGTGACGAGGGACTGGTGTCAGCCATGCCACACAGTTAACTGCCAGACTCACTGTAAATTCTCACACATGAGCTACAGTGACACAGATGAGGTGCAAGTAGCTCACTGATGGCTGCATTTGGAACCATATCCCGGCAGGGAGTTTGAACCCTCAGGAGAGGAGAGAAAAGTCAGGATCTGTGAAATGTCCCAGATAGCCACACCGGACTTGAGAAAAGAGCAGAGAACAAATAACTTCAAATTAGCTTGAGTAATTATCCATGAAATAAGATAACCGCTAGAAAGCAATAGAAAGTGACTATAGATGTCAGAAAATAGATGTCCTGATAGACGACAGTCTGTCGAGACAGTGGGAGGGATATCAGCAGACTCGGTCAAACATCAAGGGCAAAGTAAGTAATATTCCATTAACACTGCAGATGAGAAACATCACAGTTTGCAGTGATTATAAACCTGTGAAGATGCCGTCTGCTTTACGAACACTGATAAAATCAACACTTACTTTGTCCTGAATCACAGTTGCACAAACATCTCCTGTTTGAAAATTGTACTGTGCCTTGGGATCTACTCCCCACGCCTTGAGCAACCTGTTTCCAAACAGTTATTATCATCTGCAAGCTTGGGGAAAACACGAGTTCTGTCATAAAAAAATCACAAAGAATATTTCAAAGCTTTGACCATGGCACATACCTCACTGAAGGCTGTGACTCACATTGGCTAGCTCCAAGGGCACTTGCATCCTCCAAGATCTATCCCGTTCCCATTCTTCAGACCTGAGACTTGAAATTGGGGATCAGCAAGTTGTTCAGCCAGAGGGGGAGTTGCGACAAAGCCCAAACCTGCCCTCATCCATGTACCATGTTCTACTTTTCATCTGGGATTGCTGATTACTGCTCTGGGTTGGGAACTATGGCTGAATATTTTTTTCCTCTCTAGCTTATGCCCACTGAAGTCTAGAAGGCATATGACAAGGTGCCTCATTAAAGGTTACTGCACTAAATAAGAGCTCATGGTGTGGTGGATAAAACATTAGCACAGGGAGAGGATTGGTTAGCTAACAGGATCAAAGAGTCGACATAAATGTGACTTTTTTTCAAATTGGCCACAGTGAGTCCCACAGGGATCAGTGCTGGGGCCTCAAGTTTTTTTCAATAAATATTTTTATTTCAGTTTGCATTTTTACACTGTACAAGAGACAGATGAAACGTTTATTATTTACAATTTACACGGTCCTTTTCAGCACCCCCTCCCCCCCCCTTTGTTCCCTCCCCATCCCCTTTTCTACTGACTCCGGGTCCTATCCGAGACCTTCACCGTAGGTGGTTTGTTTTGCCGTTTGTTTTGCTCTTATAGCTTTGTGAGGGGCCCTCTGGTCCCCATGTCGGTCTTTCGCTGGGCGAGCCAGCAGGCAGCTGGTCTTCTCTCCGTGTTCAGAAAAGGTCAGTCACCCATGTCTGGCCTTCTTGGTGGATAGCATGTTAAAGTCCATTTGTAGCTTTTTCCTCTCCGCCAGTAGCTCTATGGTCGGGGCCTCGCAGTATCTTCTGTCAATCTCCTGATGGAGTTGATCAGTTCCTGCCTAGTCGCCCTTTCTTCCCTGTCTCTGCGTGCCTTGTAGGTGATGATTTCTCCCTCAATCACCGCCTTCAATGCCTCCCAGAACATGAAACGTGAAACTTCCCCGTTCTGGTTATTAGTAACGTACTCGCCTATGGCCTGTGATGTTTTCTGTCAGAAGACCTTGTCGGCTAAGAAGGCCGTCTTCAACCTCGACATGGGCCATTGGGCACGGCCCATCTCCAACCTCACATCCATGTAATGTGGAGCATGGTCGGAGATTACAAATGCGAGTATTCCGCCCTGACTATTTCTGGAAGCACCAATTTCCCCAGTACAAAGAAGCCGATGTGGGTGTACTCATTATGTACTGGTGGAAGAACGAGAATTCCTTCTTTCCTTCTCACTTGGATACACAAACCGCCATGGGTCCACTGCCCCATCTGCTCCATGAATGTTCCCAGTTCCCTAACCACCCCACCCCCCCACCCCCCCCACCCCCCTCTGCTCCATGAATGTTCCCAGTTCCCTAACCACCCCCCCCCCCCACCCCCCCACCCCCGTCCCGTCCCGTCCCGTCCCCATGATCAGTTGTTGCGTATCTATGTCGGCCTTCTTGGTGGATAGCATGTTAAAGTCCATTTGTAGCTTTTTCCTCTCCGCCAGTAGCTCTATGGTCGGGGCCTCGCAGTATCTTCTGTCAATCTCCTGATGGAGTTGATCAGTTCCTGCCTAGTCGCCCTTTCTTCCCTATCTCTGCGTGCCTTGTAGGTGATGATTTCTCCCTCAATCACCGCCTTCAATGCCTCCCAGAACATGAAACGTGAAACTTCCCCGTTCTGGTTATTAGTAACGTACTCGCCTATGGCCTGTGATGTTTTCTGTCAGAAGACCTTGTCGGCTAAGAAGGCCGTCTTCAACCTCCACATGGGCCATTGGGCATGGGCCATGCTCTTCTTTGTAAAATCCATGTCATCCCAGGTGGGAGTGTACACATTTACCAGGACTCCTGGTGCCCCGTCCAGGGCACCGCTGACCATGACGTACCGTCCCCCTTGGTCCGTAACTGGCTTTGTCACATGAACACCGTCCTCTTATTTATCTGTATGGCTACCCCCCTAGTTTTTGTCCTGTGGCAGGAATGGTAGGTCTGTCCCACCCAACCCTTTCTTACCTACAGTCGGTCCTTCTCTCAGGTGCGTGATTTGGAGGAAGACTATGCCGGCTTTCAAGCTTCTCAGATGGGCGAAGACTCTGGACCTTTTCATTGGGCTGTTAAGTCCCCTAATGTTGCAGGGGATAATCCTGGTGGGGGGTTTCTGTTGTCCGTTCCTCCCCCCACCCTTGCAGGATCAACTATTCTTACCTGGTGGCTGCGCCCCTGCATTCCGGGGTTTCCTTTTGTTAGGAGGCCATCCAAAATGGCTGTGGTCACAGTTCTCATCACGGGGCCTGGCCCTTGCGCTCCAGGGTTTCCCTTTGTCCAGGGACCACCCAACATAGCCACCAACTGGCATGTGGGTGCGCCCCTGCACTCCGGGGTTTCTCTTTATTTAGGGACCCTCCAAAGTGGCAGCTTATGGTGCATTCTTGTTCCATCAACCTGAACCTGACCTGCTGAAGCTAGTCTCGAGCCCTTGCCTTCCTTATCATTATGCTCCCCCCATGGTCCCCCTTTCCCCACCCCCCTATTCACCTTCTCCTTCCCTATGGTCACGCCCCCCCCCCCCCCCCCCCCCCCCCAACCAGACGCACTTTCTCTGCAAGGAGATGCACCACAGCCCCCCTTTCTATCATACCGCTAGAATGGTGGCCCCCCATTCCAGGGCTGATCTTCCCCTCCTTATACCCGATCAATTGTCATCCCCTCTTCACCCGTTTCTGTGATCTGCTGCCCTCGCCCCTTCCTGTGAGCAAGGGCTCTTGCTCAAAGCGAGGCAGTACTGTCCCGTGCAAAAATTGTGAATGTCCATCACTTTTCTTTCTAATTTCTCTCCTCCCTGCATCTTCTCATCGCTGCTTTGTCTGCCTTTTGTCTAGGCTATTCGCCGGCATGAACTTGCCTACCTCTGCCGGGGTGGTGAAATTATGTTCTTTGTTCTGGAATGTTATCCAGAGCTTGACTGGAATAACATCCCAAAGATTATTCCGTCCTTGTACAGGGCCGATTTCACTTGGTTAAAGACGGCCCTGCACTTTGCCAGGTCTGCCCCAATGTCTTGGTACAGCTGTATTCTGTGTCCTTCCCACCTGCTTGCGATGGTCTGCCGGGTCCAACGCAGGATCCTCTCCCGATCTTGATGCCTGTGTAGTTTGATGATTATCGCCCTTCGTTGCTCTCTGGCCTTGGGCTTCAGTCGGAGTGACCTGTGGGTCCTGTCGATCTCCGGTGGCTTGGGGAAGCTGTCCTTTCCGATCAAGTTGCCCAGCATCTGAGCCACATAGTCAGTCGGGTCTCTGCCCTTGATCCGCTCTGGCAGGCCCACTATTCTTTCCCATTCCAGCGAGCGTTGTCTGCATGGTTACCAGCGCCTCCGCCACCTTGATCTCCACTTTGATTTCCTCCTTCATTGCGGTCAATTCCATGGTTAGGAATGTCTTCCAGCCCTATCCAGGTGGGGGGGAGCCTGTTGTCCGTGTGATCGGTTTCCCTCACTTGGGGCGGCCGGGGTCCCCTCGCCTCATAGGTCCGCCGACGCGCTCGCTTCCTGCTCCTGCCCTTTTCCACAGCTTTTGGCTTCCCTATGGAAGTTACCACTTGCTGGCATATTGCTATTTTCCTCTTTCTTTTCTGTTTAAGGGTAGAATAAGTCTGAATTTTTGGGCTAAATCCATCCAAAAGTGCCTTTTTTACTGTATTTTGGAGGAGAGCCACATGATGTGCAACTGCTCAGCATGTCCCTGTCACCTGGAGTCTCTGGGGCCTCAAGTATTGACAGCTTGTATCAATGACTTGATTGAAGGGATTAAATGTATGATTGCTAAAATTTGCTGCTGACGCAAAGATAGGTCAGAAAGAAAGTTGTTAAGAGGGCATAAGCGGCGTGATCCAATGGCCATGCTGCACAGGAAAAGCAGCTCGCCGCGCGCGCAGCATGGTCGAGAAAAGCCAGGGGACCCCGCTCCCGGGATCTATCCGGCTCATCGCGCCTCGCGAGATCCAACGCGATCTTGCGAGACATTACAGGATCACTTTTTGGCAAATCTGCATATTAGAGTGAAGCAGCTAGCCTCACTTTAATGTGCAGATCCCGGGGTACCTGAGGCTTTGGGATTCATTCTCTTTGCCTCAGAGACCTCGGGAGAGTGCCGTTCAGCACTGGTCACCACAGACGGGGACCAAATGGAACGGCGCTTGTGGGAACCTCCCAGGAGATCAGAAGCCCTGAGCTACATGCCCTTTGAGCTGGGTGGTACCTGGGCAGCCTGGCAGTGCCACCAAATGATCCTGCCAGTGGGGACAGACGAAAAAGGGTTTCCCATTTAAGGCAGAGATGAGGAGAATTAGTTTCCTACAGGGGGTTGTAAGTCTGTGGAACCCCCTCCCCCAGAGAGCAGTAGAAGCAGGGGTAAATGGATTCTTCACCAATGAGGGAGTCCAAATGTTTCAGAAAGCCAGGAAGGTTGTGTTGAGGCCACAATCATATTAGCCATAACCTTGTTGCAAAGCAGAGCAAGCTGCAAACATCGAATGGCCTACTTCTGCTCCGAATGTGTACAGTCGTAACACATGCATCTAGAACATAGAACATACAGTGCAGAAGGAGGCCATTCGGCCCATCGAGTCTGCACCGACCCACTTAAGCCCTCACTTCCACCCTATCCCCGTAACCCAATAACCCCTCCTATCCTTTTTGGTCACTAAGGGCAATTTATCATGGCCAATCCACCTAACCTGCACGTCTTTGGACTGTGGGAGGAAACCGGAGCACCCGGAGGAAACCCACGCAGACACGAGGGGAATGTGCAGTCTCCGCACAGACAGTGACCCAGCAGGGAATTGAACCTGGGACCCTGGCGCTGTGAAGCCACAGTGCTATCCACTTGTGCTACCATGCTGCCCATAAGTCTATGGAACCCCCTCCGCCAACCATACTTGACAATATGGAAATTTGCTCAAGAGTGTCCTGTGCACAAACCCAATCCGACTAATTACCGCCCCATCAGTCCATGCTCCATCATCAGCAAAGTCGATTGTAGCATCCAAATGTCCGCTTTGGCTGGGACCATCTGATTCAACATAGGATAGATTGAACTATGGACAATGCTGCTGACTAGGCCAGCATTTATTGCCCATCCGTAATTGGCTTTGAGAAGGTGACGGTGAGCTACCTTCTTGAACAACTGCAGTCCATGTGGTCTAGGTGCAACCATGGTGCTGTTTGGGAGGGAATTCCAGGAATTTGACCCAGCAACAGTGAAGGAACAGCGATGTATTTTGAGTCAGGATGTGTGTGACTTGGAGGGGAGCATGCAGATGGTGTGGTTCCCATGTACCTGCTGCCCTTGTTCTACTAGGTTGTGGAGGTCATGAATTTGATAGTTGCCGTCGAAGGAGCTTTGGCGAGTTACAACAGTACTTCTTGTAGGTGGTACAGACTGAGGCTACTACGATTGGCAGTGGGAAGTGATGAATGATTAACCTGCAGATTGGGCGCAGATGAAACCAACTGTTTTGTCCTGGGTGGCATCAAAGTTCCTGAGTGTTGTTGGAGCTGCACCCTTCCGGGCAAGTGGAGAATATTCCATCACACGTCTGCCTTCTGCATTGTAGGTGATGGATGGGGTTTGGAGGGTCGGGAGATGATTACTCACTGCAGAATTCTCAGCCTCTGAGCAGCTCTTGTAACCTCAGTTTATGTGTGGTTGGTCCAGTTCGGTTTCTGTCCAGGCCTTTGTGACTGAGCTACACAACTGAGTTGGTCAGTGGATGTGACTGTTCACATTAATTTACTATCCGTTCCTGTAAAGAGCAGAACAGCAAAATTACAATTTGCTTTCCCACATAACAGTCCACAAAATTGTGAAGAATAGTCTTTAAGTTGGAAAAGTTTGGGCAGCACGGTAGCATGGTGGTTAGCACAATTGCTTCACAGCTCCAGGGTCCCAGGTTCGATTCCGGCTTGGGTCACTGTCTGTGCGGAGTCTGCACATCCTCCCCGTGTGTGCGTGGGTTTCCTCCGGGTGCTCTGGTTTCCTCCCACAGTCCAAAGATGTGCAGGTTAGGTGGATTGGCCAAGATAAATTGCCCTTAGTGTCCAAAATTGCCCTTAGTGTTGGGTGAGGTTACTGGGTTATGGGGATGGGGTGGAGGTGTTGACCTTGGGTAGGGTTCTCTTTCCAAGAGCCGGTGCAGACTCGATGGGCCGAATGGCCTCCTTCTGCACTGTAAATTCTACGATAATCTATGATAAAAGAGAGACTTGCATCTGTCGTGACTTGCGTCCCAAAGCAATTTGCATACAATGAATTTTGAAGTTCCGACTGTTTGCGTTATGACCATGGTTGCCGGGTCAATTCAAATTTTTATGGCTGAGAACGATAAGATATTTGTTTGCGAAGTGGATGGGGGGCAAGCAAATGGAGTTGAGGTACAGATCAGCTCCGATCTAATTGAATGACGGAATAAGCTTGAAGGGCTGAATGGCCTCCTGGTTCTATTTTCCCACAGTAGCCATTCTCCACCAGTTAGAACCCACAAACAGCAGCAAGATTGATAACCAGGTATCCTGTTGCTTGTGGTGTTGGCCGAGACTGAATTACCGGCCCAGCCAACACAGGAACTCGCTGCATTGATATCCACTGCAACAGGCAAATGGAGTCTGCCTCACGTTTCAACCGAGAGCCCCGTCAGTGTACGTCCTCATGATAATTTGCATGTTTTCTGACAGGTTTCTCGTGAAGGGTGAGATACTTGGCAGGTTAGCTGTGTCAACGATGGCTCTGTTGTTAGCACGCTCACCTCTGAATCACAAGGTTCAAGTCCCACTCAGGGACGTGAGCACAAAAAATCAAAGCAGACACTCCAGTGCAGTGCTTAGGGAGGGTGTAAAAGATCTCATAGCATTATTTAGAAAAGGAGCAAGGGAGTTTACCCCAAGTCTCCCGATATTTATCCCTCAATCAACATCGCAAAAGATATATTGGGCAGAATATTTTGTCCTCCGCACAGAGTGCTGGCTGAGGGGAGAAAACCGGCGTGGAGCTCGCAGGCTTTTCTCGTCAGATAACCCAGTACACTATGCAAGAATAATCTGCAAAATCCCTCTTTTAAGGGCTCCTTGATCTCCGATAGAAAACACAGGGCTTTTTCTCTTGATTAATTACTTCTTGCAATTTGGCTCCTTTCCTAAGGTCCTGGGGCGTCATTCTCCGACCCCCCGCCAGGTCGGAGAATGGCCGTTGGCCGCCGTGAATCCCGCCCCCGCCGAAGTCTCCGGTACCGGAGATTGGGCGGGGGCGGGAATCGGGCCGCGCCGGTTGGCGGGACCCCCCCCCCCCCGCTGGATTCTCCGGCCCGGAAATTGCCTGTCCCGCCGGCGTAAATCAAACCTGGTATTTACCGGCGGGACCAGGCGGCGTGGGCGGGCTCCGGGGTCCTGGGGGGGGGGGGGGCGCGGGGCGATCTGGCCCCGGGGGGTGCCCCCACGGTGGCCTGGCCCGCGATCGGGGCCCACCGATCCGCGGGCGGGCCTGTGCCGTGGGGGCACTCTTTCCCTTCCGCCTCCGCCAAGGTCTCCACCATGGCGGAGGAGGAAGTGACTCTCCCCACTGCGCACGCGCGGGAAACTGGCAGCGGCCGCTGACGCTCCCGCACATGCGCCGGGAAACTGACAGCGGCCGCTGACGCTCCCGCGCATGCGCCGCATTTCCGCGCCAGCTGGCGGGGCAACAAACGCCATTTCCGCCAGCTGGAGGGGCGGAAATCCCTCCGGCATCTGCTTTTGTACCAATGCCTCCGGCATTCCGCACCTTTGGGCCGGCGCGATGCCCATCTTATTGGCGCCAGTCGGCGGACATCGCGCCGTTGGGGGAGAATTTCGCCCCTGGTGAGGGTTCAATTTAATGCCACACTCCCTACTCAATGTTTTCGGTTTCAAAGCCCTACCTTCTCAACCCTTTTATTTGTTCCTTGTTCTCGACTCTGTTTGTGTCCAGATCCAGTATAAAAATGGTCAGTCCGTTGTCGAGGTAGATGGGCGAGCCACCAAGAAGCTGATCACCAACTTGGAACCGGACAAGGAATACTCCTTCGTGCTGACTAACCGCGGGAACACGGTGGGTGGCCTGCAGCAAACGGTGTCGGCCCGCACAGCCCCTGCCATCCTGGGCAGCAAACCGTACCTCATCAAGAAGGTGGAACCCGATGGGACCCTGATGGTCCGGATGCCTGAGGTGGAGACAGTGACCCCAGTTATGTAAGAAACCACCGAGGATGAAATGTTCAAATTGTGTCCCATCCATGTCTTTTGTCAGAGGGGTGGGATTGCAGGACTCTCTTGCAAAGCTTAACTAAATAGTTTAAATCTGTGGATGGCCTTTATGTATTTTTCATGACCTCCCCACCCACCCGCAGCAGGGGAACTGAGGTCAATTGTAGTGGTACAATTGCAATTATCCCAGTTAAAATCAACTATCTGAACACCGTCCTAAGGCTCAAACCTGGACCTTCTGGTCTTAAGTTCAGTGCTTTTAGCATTGGTACAAAAGCAGAATACTGTGGATGCTAGAAATTTGGTATATCAAACAAAATGCTGGAAATACTCAGCAGGTCCTGCACATGTGTGAAACGAAATAGAGTTCATGTTTATCATTGGGCCGTTGCTCAGTCCTGTCTTCCCCACATTATCTATTTGTGATATTCTAATGAAACCCTGAAGCCCCCCTTTCCCCAGGTCGGTTTGTGCAGACAGATGGCAACCCGGGCTGTGCCATTCATAATGCATGGAAAGGGTGAGATTCTCACATTCTCCAGGCAGACGCACATTAATCCATCATGTAGTGTTTCATTGTCTTTCGCAAGAGAATAAATCTGGTTGCAAGCTGCCTTACTGTGTCATCTTGGGTTTTTTGGTTGAGTTGTGAGGTGCATGTTTTCACCTTGTGTTTCAGAGCCTATTACATCATCGTGGTTCCACTGAAAAAATCTCATGGCAAGTTTGTCAACATATGGCACAGCCCTGACGAAATGGATCTTGAAGAGGTGCGTAGAGGCAAAGCAAACGTTTCCTTCCTTGGCCCTCACGTGTTTGGCCAGCCAACAAGTGTTTTGAGTCTTCATTCCGCCCCCCCCCCCCCACCACCACCACCACCACCACCACTACCACCACCCCCGCCTCCCCTCCACCACAACCCAATATCGGAAGGTTCCTATGATAACATGGTGTTATCAAAGAACAAAGAAAAGTACAGCACAGGAACAGGCCCTTCGGCCCTCCAAGCCCGTGCCGACCATGCTGCCCGACTGAACTACAATCTTCTACACTTCCTGGGTCCATATCCCTCTATTCCCATCCTATTCATGTATTTGTCAAGATGCCCCTTAAATGTCACTATTGTAACATCAATGTGGGTATTCTAAGTGTGCGAGTTCATCAAGGGGCAGCATGGTGGCATAGTGGTTAGCACAGTTGCTTCACAGCTCCAGGGTCCCAGATTCAATTCCCAGCTTGGGTCACTGTCTGTGAGGAGTCTGCATATTTTCCCCGTGTCTGTGTGGCTTTCCTCCGGGTGCTCCGGTTTCCTTCCACTGTCCAAAGATGTGCGGGTTAGGTGGATTGGCCATGCTAAATTGCCCTTGGTGTCCAAAAAGGTTAAGTGGGGGTTACTGGGTTACGGGGATAAGGTAGAGATGTGGGCTTGAGTAGGGTGCTCTTTGTAAGGGCTAGTGCAGACTCGATGGGCGAATGGTCTCCTTCTGCATTGTAAATTCTATGATCAACACCCTTGGAGATCAACACAGCTGACACAATGTGATCCTCTCACCCACTGCACACACTCAAGCGCACACCACTCACTCCTTTCAGCACATTGTTAAGGAGTTCTGAACCCCAGCTGATTTACTCCGCCCAGACTCAGCAGATTTGAAACCCAATTGTAACATTCTACTGCAACCCCAGTGAACTCAGCACAAGCCACAAGTGCCACCTAAGTCTCTTCTGAACTGTACGATTTAGTTTTGTGAGAGGATGATGTGTTTACCCACTTAGCCATGAGGAGAGGTAAGCCCAGAGAGCCAGAAGTAAGTTTCCATCAATGTGGGGGGAATGATTAGCTGAGACAGTCAAACCGGTTTCTTTGTTTGTTCCAGCATATATTTGGTATGTGTCGGGTTTAGCTCAGTTGGTTGGAAAACCGGTTTGTGATGCACAGCTAGACCAACAGCATGGGTTCAATTCCTGTATCGGCTGAGATTGTTCATGAAGGACCTGCCTTCTGGGTCCCTGATTTTCACAATAACGTCATTGCAATGTTAATGTAAGCCTACTTGTGACAATAATAAAGATAATTATTCTCAACCTTGCCCCTTTCCTGAGGTGGGGTGATCCTTAAGTTAAATCAACACCAGCCAGCTCTCCTCCCCGCCCCCCCCCCCCCCCCCCCCCCCCCCTCAAAGGGGAAAGCAGCCTGTGGTCATCTGGGACAAGGTGACTTTACTTTACATTTAGGTGGGTGAGAGGCTGTGTAACAGTTGAAAGGTGTTTCTGTACATCCTGATGCTCAATGCTACTATTCCAGAACTAACCTGATCCCATGTAAGCTACTCGTCTAAACCTGACCCGACAACAGGGAATCTCAACCTTTCGGAGCAGAGAGGACAGACCAGTTTTGGTTAGCCAGTCCCGTCTGGCCTGTCCACTCTGGCCTGGTGCTTTGCCATTCAATGTCCTGTAATTTACAGTCTGTGTAAATGTCCCGCAAGGGGCCTGCGGGGTGGGAATAATTATCTTCCCCATGGTCCTTGCGGTATACGAGCCCCCCGCTAGGGACGGGAATCTCTATTAACCTCTGTATAAAGGGTTGGCCAGTAATGCATCGAGCAAAACAGAAACCCGGTAGGGATCTACCAGCCTGTTTATATATCATGTTGTAAATAAATATTGTTTATTTTACCCGGTGTGGACTCCCTGTGTCCTATTAAATTGTGGTCCACTGCTACCTTTGTACAGTCACTTCCACAACTGAACTCTCCCACTTGTCCATAATCATTCCCCTCTTTCATCATCTCCTGAACATGTTTGGGAAGACATTTGAGTGTAATTGGTGAAAAGAGACTGAGGGAACCGAGCTTAGCATTGAGCTGTATATGGCTGACCTATCACCTAGTTATGTTTATTATTTTCAGTCAGGGCTCTTATTACTCTTTGTTGCATTATTTTGGTTTCTGTGCCATTCACAAGATCCGTTTCTGCTTTCCCAAAGAAATAATTTATTTTTGGTTCCAGCTCCTTCAGGATCTGACCCTGCGCCGACGCAGAAGTCTCCGGCCCCGCCGGCAACTAGGCCACTCCAAGCCCTATATAGCAGCCCGCTTTGATGTTCTCCCTCGAGATTTCATTCTGGGTGACCAGCGGTTTTATGGTGGGTTTGAGAACAGACCACTGGAGCAGGGTAATAAATATGTATTCTTCATCCTGGGTCTCCTGGACATACCAGAAGCGGTGAGTGAACGTCTTTTGATAAAACGTAAATTAAACATCTCACCTTCTACTTTCTGTGGTGTCACCCATCTGCCATGACCCCCATACCCACAATCCATCATCACCCTCCACCACACCATCCCCATAGCACCATCGTTATCCCCATATCCCTCACCATACACCCCCATATTCCCCACCATCCCATTGTCATCCACATATCCCCCACCACACCATCCCCAACAAGCCCATCGTCATCCACATATCCCCCACCATACCAACCCCATCATCACCCCATGTCCACACCACACCATCCCCATTGCCCCCACCACACCATCCCCAACAACCCCATCATCATCCCCATAGCCCTCATCAAACCATCTCCACAACTTGCCCGCTACATCCTCCTACGCTCCCTTTCCTTTTTCCAATTCTCACCCTGGGTGTGAGTAACAGAAATACCTGGATCCTGTATTGGGTACTCTGCTGATGTTAAAGGTAGTGTATAGTGGTGGTGAAGAGTAGAAGGAACTTTGCACGGCCACTCGATGTGTGGTACAACAACAACTTACATTTATGAAGAACCTTTACCAAAGCAAAACATCTCAAAGCATCTCTCAGAACATGACATTGAACGAATAAAGGGATAATAGGACAGGTAACCAAATGTTTGGTCAAAGAGTTGGGTTTTAAGGAGCATCTTAAAGGGGAGAGAGCTACAGGGATTCAGGGAGACCATTCCAGAGCTCCAACCCCAGACATCGGAAGGAACCAATGATGGAGCCATGAACATCAGACCTTGAAGTCATTGTCTCCAATGAGTTCCCAAAGTGAAGAAAACATGCTGTTTTACCATCTGGTATCAACCAGCATCATCCCAGCAGGGAGTTGAGCTGCTCCAGTTGGATAGCATTCAACAAAACTGAATCCAAGGAAAGACCTGTCTCTTGTCCTTATTTAATTGGCCAAATATTACTGTGTGGGAGAAACCTGTATTAAAAAGAATCTATGATGCAGTCTTATTGACGGATTGTGAAGAGACCAATTCGAGCCCTACAATTTCAGATAGAATACAATCCATGCTGCTATCTGATAACTCAGTAATGACACTTGATGGTAGGTTCTGGTGTAACCTTACGTAGACCGTGCAGCACAGAAAATGAATGCTTCTCCCCACTGGTCCATTCTGACACTTATGCTCCACATGAATCCCCATCCACCTCTACAACTAACCCGATCAGCGTTACCTACTATTCACTTGTTCCTCACGTGTTTAGCCCTCAAGTGCTTTTGGTCTCAACCCAATTCTTGTGGCAGTGAGTTCCACATTCCACAGTTTCTGCTGAATTCCCCATTGGATTTATTAGTAACTATCTGATATTTATGGCCTCTCGCTTTGCTCTGATTCAGGGAGCAGCCCCATATATTTTGGCCAAACTCAGCCTAATTGGATCCTACATTTCTTCCTGCGCCTTGGGTGCCGATCGAACCACAAATTAGTTTGCTATTTATTATAGAAACTGGCCCGCACTGCCTTTTTGAAAAAAAAAGTAACTCTTCATCTTTGCAACCCCATATCCCTTAATTTGCTTGCTTCCCAATTAAATATTCATCGTGATTCTGCATCTTTGCCCTCCTGGAACAGGATACGTAACATGCTCTCAACCCTCATGTGTGAATTAGCTTTTCTAGAATTCCCTTTGAGAAGCTTATAATGAATTATAAGAATACGTTCTTTGTACCGATCACTGTGGAGAAGCAAAGTGGTTTATCCCTACCTGTCCCACCTATTAGATTCTGTAAGGTTGCTGTTATTGTATGATTGCATAACACACTTGCATTAAATCTCCCTCTCTGCCATTGTATTTTAAAAGTGTTAGTAGTTCTGTTAAAGTAGCAGAGGAATTTGCTTTGAGTATGTCAAACAATCAGGCGAGAACCCACTGACTGTAATGCCTCACGTCACATATGTTCTCCTGTTGCCATGACTGAATATTTTAAAATTGCAACAGCTATCAATATTTGGGGATTATTCCTGCGATATCCTATTCTTTTTTTCACTGCTGTGATTTGTTTTGACTTCTTTGAAACTCGTTGACTGCTTTCTGAAGCAGTGTTCTTCAGTGAGGGGAGTGTGTGGCTGAATTCTCTGACTGCCATGTTTTATAATTGTCATTACAGAAAATGTTTGCAGCAAGCCCATACTCTGACCCCATCCTTTCAGCAGATCCCGATCCGCAGCCCATTATCGATGGAGAGGAAGGTCTGATTTGGGTGGTGGGCCCAGTGCTGGCGGTGGTCTTCATCATTTGCATTGTGATTGCCATCCTACTGTACAAAAAGTGAGCAAATCTCGATGTGAGGGATTGGGGTGGCTTAGGTAGGCTGGTGCATTGGTTAGCGAGAACTGCATTCAGAATGATACAGGCACCTGGGGTAGGGGGGGAATCATAGAATCATAGAATTTACAGTGCAGAAGGAGGCCATTCGGCCCACCAAGTCTGCACTGACCCTTTGAAAGAGCACCCCATTTAATCAATTGTAGTTCATGTTCATAATTGCTGAATGTTGATCCTGCTGGGGAAGAGGAGTTAAGGTGCGTGGGTGCGTGCGTGGGTTTGCAAGCGTTGAGTGAAAACAAGTCTGACTGTGATGCCCCTGATAATCAAACAGTTTCCTGACAGTCAAAGCCTCGGCTCACATTGAGCCAGTTTAGTGTAAGCAAAGTCCAGCCTGATCCAGTCACACATGCACACAAACACATGTGCACTGACATGGATAGTGATCAATGGGGGAGTGAACTCCGCCTGTTCTCTCCCCCACCCCCCCTCCCCCCCACCCCTGCTGTGTATAACAGCCATTAATAATACAGGCTTCGTAATAGTTAATTCTCGCATTCATTGTTTGCCTCAAATGAATAGTCAGCTTTTAATGAAGCTGCAGTAATATGTACAACTAAAGCAGAACTCTACAATTGTATGAGGCCTTCATCAAATGGTTGAAGGGCCAGTGGGATTTATCAGTGCAGTACATTAAAACAAGTTGCTATATAGTCTGCATGCACTCCACAATGTCTGTTGCTCTCCTTCCATCTCCACGCATAGGGCCTTCCGCCTCCATGCAGAGGACCCTCTGCCTCCATGAATAGGATCCTCCTTGAATAGGACCCTCATCGTAGAATCATAAAATCTCGACAGTGCAGAAAGAGGCCATTTGGCCTGTCGAGTCCGCACTGACCCTACGAGAGAGTAACCTACCTCGGCTCACTCTCCTGCCCTATCCCCGCAACCCCACCTCACCTTTGGCCAATTTAGGCAAGGGACAATTTTTACCATGGTCAATCCACCTAACCTGCACATCTTTGGATTGTGAGAGGAAACTGGAGTACCCGGAGGAAACCCACGCAGACAAGAGGGAGAATGTGCAAACTTCACACAGTCACCAAAGGCTGGAATTGAACCCAGGTCTCTGACGCTGTGAGGCAGCAGTGCTAACCACTTCACCACCCATGATTCCTCCATGAATCGGGCCCTCCACCTCCACAAATAGACCCCTCCGCCTCCATTCGATGGGCCGAATGGCCTCCTTCTGCACTGTAAATTCTATAAATTCTATATGACTAGGACTTCAAGTTACTTTTGTCAGGTTGTTAAAACTAACCTGTTTTTCCCATCATCTCAAACGTTCCACCATTTTGCAAACCACCAATTTCTGCTTGGGACTTTCTGCTCTGTATGACCTGGTGCTACAGCAGGTAGTGCCGTTACCCACAATGTTATTGGGGTGTCCTGCATCTGCAATTATATATCACCTTTACAGTAGTAAAATGGGAAATTGGCTTGGGAAATTGCCACACCATTTCAAATATCTTCCCGATCTCTCACTACACCAAGGATTTCCGGCGAGCTAGGTTCCTCAGTGTACAAAACGGGGCTATATGCGGCCTTTACTGCACATTCCCATTGAGGGTCCTTATCAAACGCGAGTCGCCTTTTATAGCCTTGCGACACAGATTGGTCTGTTACATTAGTCCACACCCTTGCTGGACTCAGCTTTGGGATGCTACACATTTCATTTTGACTGAACTGTCCATTTTTTGAGCAAGCTGTGTGAAAACTTTCAAAATGTAAACTA
The DNA here is from genome assembly GCF_047496885.1 of Scyliorhinus torazame. NCBI lineage: Eukaryota > Metazoa > Chordata > Chondrichthyes > Carcharhiniformes > Scyliorhinidae > Scyliorhinus > Scyliorhinus torazame. The sequence goes on from NC_092724.1 coordinate 55,158,274, forward strand.
GACAACACTTTAAAAACCGCCGGAGCTGAATCACAGCCAGTGTGTGTGTTCCACCTGGGAGCGCAAACTGGTGAGTAATTCAGTGTTCCATGCCATGCAGATTTATGCTATCGGGGCACCATAGTGAAGACGCTAGTGGGCCGCGATAGCGAGGTGCAGCTGCCAACCACCCCCCCCCCCCCCCCCATAGCCCGTAGCACAAATCGGCCCCTAGCCCACTCCCCCCAACCATACAGAAGCCCGGATTTCATTGCCTGGGTGACTTCCCAACCCCCCCACTCCCAAGAACGGGGGTGATACAACAAGTTTCTCCCCCCCCCCCCCTCCCCCCCCACATCGGCCTCTATAAAAGGGAGACCTCCCCAGGGGCCCCTCTCAAAGGGGGACCCCCCCCCACAGAGACCCCTGTATTGTGAGAACCCCCCCCCCAAACAGGGACCCCTGTAATAGGGAGACCCCCACCCCCCACAGGGACCTCTCTAATAGGGAATCCCCCCACAGGGACCCTTGTAATAGGGTGTCCTCCCCCACAGAGACCCCTGTAATAGGGAGACCTTCCCACACACACACACACACAGGGACTCCTGTTATAAGGAGGCCCCCCCACATGGACCCCCGCCTAAAGGAACTCTCGCGCCCAGAAAATAGACCCCCTGTCTGGAAGCCACAGAGTTGTCCAGACAGGGGCAGTGAGAAGAATTGCAGCTGTCAGACTTACCTTGCAGCTCCATGTGTCTATTCCTGGAAGAAGGGCAGCTGAGACCTGTGTCTGGTTCCCACAAATCCATTGGCTGCAAACCATTCATAGCTTTCTAATAGTGGCCTATGATTGACAGCTTCTACGAACCATCTGCAGCTTTGGTTCATTCATCTCCATTCACAATTTAGTGGCCTAAGTGGTGAAACCCCATTGCTTGAAAACATTGACCACAACTAAGAGAGGTAAGTACATTTCAAGCACTAAGTGCATTCCAATCACTCAAGCATGTGATTTCACTGCACTTACCGTTGCCATCTTAGCCCACCATGAGACCAACCACACCAGAACCACACTGGTAGAGACCACAAGTGATATGCACCCACGTGATTTAGGCCACACTGAGAATGACGGAGGAGCATAAGGCACCAGGCCCGCTAAATGGATGCAGATGGATCGTTAAGACCCATTTGCATTTATTTACATGCTCCCGCTGGCGTGCGGCATGGACCTCATTCCCGCCACCTGCGGGGCGGGGGGGGGTTCCGAGCATTGCTTTCGGGTCGGCGTCCGGCGTCAATCCCATTTTTGCCCAATGCCCGATTATCCGTCCCATTGGGGAATGTGATCCAGGCATCCTGGGATGGTGAATTCCACCCATATTCCTCTGTACCCCAGCCATGCTATCGCTTCCTTCTGTTTCTATCAACTTCTCCGACTACTTCTAACTCTCCCAGAAACTTTATTTCCTTCATTGTCCCTCCTTACAGTTCTCAGCCCTGCATCCTTCCTGCCTCCTGGTGTTTTACCTGCTGCTCAGTGACCTCCCTGTACCCTGGCTGCCTGCCTGGCTCTGGACCTGGCCAAAACTGACTTCCCTAAATCAGTCATGGTTGATCAGCTAAAGCCACAATGCAACTTCTAATACTTTTCCAAATAAACTGTGTTTGTGAGGGACCAGAGTTTATTTTTCTATGTTGTCAGGCTTTATGGGGTGGGATGACCCAGAAGCTGTCCATAGGAATTCACTTGGCAGAACGAGAAAATATATATTGAAACCCCATGCAGTAGCTAATTCTCTTGTCCTATTCCTTAGCAGGACAAATGTCCCCATTTATGCCATCACCTTCTAACGTACCTTTTGTTAGTTTTCACAATGAATCCATTGTCAGTATGTAAGCAAGTAGGCTTAGGATGCCATTCCTGCAGTATGATAATTGGGTTAATAATTGAAGGCATGCTGGTTGACTGCTGTTTTGTGCATGTGTATTATTCAAGTTTATATTGAAGCACTCACATGGTTCTTATCTTTCCCTCATCTGCACTCATCATGGACAGCAAGCCCGACAGGTAAGCAGCCATTTTAAATCTAAAAATTCTGGATAATTAAGATGAGGAACCCTTAATAGTGCATTTCGAACAGCATTGTATCATTAGAACAAGTCAACATGGCTTTACTAAAGGGAAATCCTGTTTGACAAATTTATCAGAGCTTTTTGAGGATGTGACTAGTAGACTCGATAAAGGGGAGCCAGTAGATGTAATATACTGGGATATCCAAAAGGAATTCAATAAGGTGCCACACAAATAGCTAATCAGCAAGATGAGGGCTCATGAGTGTAATATATTAGCATGGATAGCTTCATAGAATCAACTGAGCAGAAGGAGGCCATTCGGCCCATCGAGTCTGCACCGGCTCTTGGAAAGAGCACCCTACTTAATCCCACCCTCCACCCTAACCCTGTAACCCTGCAACCCCATCTAACCTAAGGGCAATTTAGCAAGGCCAATCCACCTAACCTGCACATCTTTGGACTGTGGGAGGAAACCGGAGCACCCGGAGGAAACCCACGCAGACACGGGGAGAACGTGCAGACTCCGCACAGACAGTGACCCAAGCGGGAATCGAACCTGGGACCCTGGCGCTGTGAAGCCATAGTGCTAACCACTATACTACCGTGCTGGATAGAGGGTTTGTTAACAGACGGGAGTAGACGGTGGGCATAAGCAGAGCATTTTCAAGTTGTCATGCTGTGAATGATGGAATGCCGATTAGTGCTGGGGTCTCATTTATTTATAATCTATGGGTGAGATTCTCTGGCCCGATACTGGCAAGCAACACCACAGGTGGAATGGGAAAATTAGGAGAGCGGTTGAAAATCAACAAGTGAAATTTCCCCATATTGTTTCCAGAGTGTCAGGTTCTGACTAAAAAAACAGCCTAAAGCTCTCATCTGCACCAGATCACTGAAAATAAATCAGTGGCCGTGGTTTATGCCGTCACTGTGGTGAGACAGGGCCTGAGAGAGCCGGCAAGGCCGGTTCGACACAAATCGGGTGCCCTTAAAAATGGCGTCCTGATCTGCCAGAAAACGCCCCAGCCCCCCTAAACACAGACATAGGGGACCTCCTCCCATCATCCGGGCTCATCACCTCCCCCTCTCCCCCCCCCCCCCCCCGCCCCCCCCATCAGCATTGGGCTCTCCACCCCCCCAACAAATATAACATGAACCCTGCTCCAATGGGGCTCTCCAGAGTGTCACCCCTAGAACAGGTTGCCAACCTGGCAGTGCCAACCTGGCAGTGCAAAGGGATGGTGCCAGGAGGAAGTTCCAGGGCACTGTCTGGGCATGTTCCACTACCCCTGGGGCCTAAACTTAACTATGCGCTCAGGGTGGGACACCCCCTCAACTGAGTCACGTTTTTAAATAGATGTTGTAAACCTTGCTGACGTGATGTAGAGCCGGCGAGGTTGGAATATTCAGTGAGGGTCGGAGCATGTGGCGGGGGCACTAGCTAATTGTATTGAAATGTGTGTAAAAGCACTAAAATGAGGTTCCCATTTCCAAATTCTCGCATCACCATTTTTGCTGATAGCGGATGTGGGTGCAATATTACCCCAACGAATCTAAAACGTTGCCATCCTGCCTGTAACAATGCCTGCTGATGTCGGGACTGGAAAGTCCTGCTCTGTATGAATGACTCCAATGAAGAGACAGGAGTAATGTATCTAAGTTTGCTGATGATACAAAGTTGGGTGGAAGTGTAAACTGTGGGGCGGACACAGAAAGGCTGCAAAGAGATCTGTACAAGTTAAGTGAATGGGCAACAAGATGGCAGATGGAGCATAATTTCAGAAAGTGTTGAGGTCAGAATAGAAAAGCAGAATATTTTTTAAAACCTGAGAAACTTTACAAGTGTTGATATTCAAAGAAACAAAGGAAAACAGAAAGTTAGCATGCAGGTGCAGCAAGCAATTAGCCTTTATTGCAATGGGGATTGGAGTGCAGGAATGAAGAAGTTGGACAGAGTTGTGGTGAGACCACATCTGGAATGCTGTGTGGAGTTTTGGTCTCCACATTTATGAAAGGATAGACTTGCATTGGAGACTGTACAGCAAAGGTTCACTAATTTTACCCCTTCGGATGAGAGGATTGTCTGTATGAACTGCTGTAAGTAAGCCAGGCCTATCTTCTCTGGAATTTTGAAGAATGAGAGGCGATCTCATTGAAGCCTTGTAAGATTTTAAAGGGGCCTGACCGGGTAGACACTAAGATTGTTTCCATGGGTCAGAAATCTAAAACATGGGGTCATAGACTCGGGAAAAAGTGCCAATCATTTAGGACTGAGATGAGGAGAAATTAGTTCACTCAAAAGTTCGGGAATCTTTGGAATCTTCTACCTCAGTGCGTTGTGGATGCCCCATTGTTTTGACCCTTGTTTTGGCCTCCCAGGGAACCGGGCGGGAGAGTGGATTGAAATCTGAGATCAGCCATGATACTGTTGAATGACAGTAAGGTCAAAGGACAATGTGGTCTCCTCCTGCTCGTATTTCTTGTGTTCCTGTATTTTCTATCAATCTGCAAAATGAATGGTATCAGTAATAATTAACTTTAACTGATTTATTCAGTATTAATTGTTACAAAATGGTTATGGTTTCTTGTAACAAAAAGCTGTTTATAAGTTCATCGCTATGTGTTACTGAGAACGCTGGGTCATCACTGCACCGTCCTGCTGGGCTGTTTCGAGAACCTAATTAAAGAATCAATTTTTGTACAAATGAGTTGCAAAATCTTATCCTTTGCTCTAAGTTACTCTGGTGTGCTAAATTGTGAGGAACAAAACACTGCAGGCAATCTGCCTGACAGGGTGGATGGATGGCGTTGTGTATTAGATACAAGTTTTCCACCTCCTGGCTCAGGAACATTGGAACCTGCTCCTCCATTTAATGCTGATCCGATACTTCAGTGCCTTTGCCACCCGCTATCCCCTACTGGAACCCTTTACATTTTTGTGAATCAGAAATCTTATCAATGTCTGCTTTAAACACACTTTGGAGGGATGGAGGTTTCATCTCTTGTCTGATGGCCATTTTGATTCCATGTGAAATGAATTTGAATCCGGCTCCAAAACAGCATGTAACTGCCATAACTTTACCGTCAGAAGCCCAGGAAACCTGATTTAGGAATGAGCAAAACAAGTGAACTCAGGTTATGGGGCACACACAAAATAAATCCACAATTTCACGGACTGACTGCAGTGATTTATGTGTAACCAGTGTCCTTGGCAAACTTGCAACCTAACTTTTGTATATTTGATTCCAATGATAGAAAACGTAAAGAAAGTGATCCGAGAACTAAGTGCCTTCTCAATAACGCAGAGGTGCCATCCCATCATCCCACAGACCCAGTAGAAATGAGGCGCATCAACTTCCAGACGCCAGGTAAAGATGAGGCCTTCTAACTGGGTGCACTGTGTATTGGTGCTACAGAAATAATCAAAAATGCATTTTCATTTTATTAGTGAACACCAAGTTCACGGTTTTAGTTTTTTCCTCAGGCTCCCGCCTATCCTAGAACTGTTGGGGAGCCTCTGAGTAAAGGAAGTTTACTGGCGGCCTCCTCAAAAACCAGAGGCTAGAGTAACTTTCCTCTTCTGCGTGGCGGTGACAGAGTTGTCTTGGCAAAAGTATTCATTCCAGTAGTGCAGGTCAATGCTTTGCAGCTCTGAACAACTGGCAGGTAGTTGTTGGGTAATGCTGGTGTATGTTTGAGCCAGTGAACCTAATTTCAGGGAAGGACCGAGGAGGGAAAGTTAACTTGGAGTGGCACAACATAAGCACAGAAAACATTTCAGCACCTAAAAGCTTCAAGAAAATGCTGGAGTGTTTTTCAAGAGCAAAAACTGCCTTTGGTCTTCTGAACCCCTCACCTCACCTCTCCTCCTGCATTACCCACAAAACAGTTTACCCACTATAGAAAACCATATTAATGTTGCTTTACAAGCCTGATATCCGGGCTAATGTTGCCTCTACGTCCTCCATCATATTCTGCAAAATTGGGTCTTCATTTGGATCTTGACAACATTTTTTAATGTGAAGAATGAGAATGTACTCATTTTTTCTAAATTTGATCCTGGTCAGAACCCAGTATTTGTGGTAAATCAGTTTTTTAAAAAGAGGGAATCCTGATGGGATAGGTAAATCTTTAGTCCCAGTTTCTCATGAGATCATGAGGATGGTACACTCAGCAAACCTGAGTGATATTGGGACCCGCTTTAAGCTATGCGCATGAGGGATAGACCTCAATAGAGATTATAGGAGAAACTCACCGGCTATGTCCAGGTTACCTTACCATCCTGTAGGTGAATTGTTTATCAGCGTTTGGTCTTTTCAATGGCGCACTCATCAGCCCAGTGCAGATGCACGTTTCCTGAAGTTCAAAGGCTGGAATATTTTAGTGACAAGGTTGCCATGGAGGTCAGTGGATCCTACACAGATTTACAACATTGGGGCGCTGTGCCATAAAGACAATCACATCAGTAATCGTCATGGATCAATGGAGTCTCCCCGTTTTCTTTCCAGCAGCATTGGTATAGATCTGATATTCACAGAAATTGACCAATACTGTCAAGACTATGCGTGTTGTCTGTCACTTTCTGGACTGTGGATGGTTTGAACAATCTGCTCAGAGCTGATCAAGCTGTTTGATTCCTGGAAAGTACCGGGATGGTAGAATGTCATGGAGCTCAAATTGTGCTATCTGTGGGCTTGACAGCACAAATTATATACCTAGTTCCCTGGATTTCGCTGATTTCTCCCCCAGGCTGCCTCAAGCTTGTGTTTTCCCCCATCGCTCCGGTGAGGATCTGCAAACAATACTCCTTTTTCCTCCCAGTGTTTCAAGCCTGGTTCTGGATTTACAGTATGGAAGGAGATATTTGAGGATAGGCTCAATACCCCAGACATTTCAAGGGATATGTAGCAGGAGCTTTTAGCCTGCTGAGGCATTTAAGGGACAGAGGAAAGCCAACTTGCACCATCCTTGACCATCTTCTAGTAGATTTCCCAAGAGCTGAAGTGGCAAAGGGCCAGGAGCCTAAGGTCTCACTCGTGGAACACTGTGCCATGTGAGCATTTAAAATGAAGAACCAAGAGTAAAGGAAAGTGTTTTTTTTGGTCTCTGTGATATCCTATAGGGAATGAAATAATTTCAAAACTGAACTCTTTTAAATCTTACCTTCTATCAAATATTGAAATGTTTGGATTTTTAATGTGGCACTTCGAGGTGACTGGGGTGTCCCCACAGATGCCTGAGAAACATGCGGTGCGATTCTGCGACCCCCACCGGGTCCGAGAATCGCCAGGGGCTGGCGTGAATCCCGCCCCCAGCGTGTCCCGAGAGATTCGGCGGGGGTGGGAATCGTGCTGCGCCGGTCGGCGGGGGCGGGAATCGCGCCATGCCGGTCGGCGGGCCCACCCCCGGCGATTCTCCGGCCTGCGATGGGCCGAGGTCCCGCCGCTGTCAACCCTCTCCCGCCGGCGTGGATTAAACCTCCTTTTGAACAGCGGGACAAGGCGGAGCGGGCAGGCTCCGGGGTCCTGGGGGGGCACGGGGCGATCTGGCCCCGGGGGGTGCCCCCACGGTGGCCTGGCCTGCGATCGGGGCCAACCGATCTGCAGGCGGGCCTGTGCCGTGGGGGCACTCTTTTTCTTCCGCCTTCGCCATGGTCTTCACTATGGCGGAGGCGGAAGAGACCCCCTCCCCTGCGCAGCCGCTGATGCTCCCGCGCATGCGTCGCCCAGCGAAGACCTTTCGGCGCCGGCTGGCGTGGCGCCAAAGGCCTTTTCCGCCAGCCGGTGGAGCGGAAACCACTCCGGCGCGGGCCTAGCCCCTCAAGATGAGGGCTTGGCCCCTAAAGGTGCGGAGACTTCCACACCTTTGGGGCGCCTGACGCCGGAGTGGTTCCCGCCACTCCATTACGCCGGAACTCCCCGTCCCGCCGGGGAGGGGAGAATCCCGCCCATGATTCCCAACCAAATGTTAAATCAGTAGGGTTCTACCACCAAAGTGATTAATGAAGCAACCACCCAGAAATTACTGGTTTGTTCAGCTGAGATTACTTTTTGGGAAATGTTTGGCAACCTCGTCTGTGTCATTAATTGTGTCCCATTGTGGGGGAGATCACACAGATGCTGCAAAAGCATCAGAATGAAATAGTGGAACAAAGGTTTGAACTCAGTACTCCCCAGAGCTTTGGCACCAATCTCAACAGTGGAGGTGCAAAGTGAACAGGGAGCAAGGGACAAAAGTAGGAAGCACTGAGACCTATTCCTGCACACGCATTACAAGTCAACTGGAAAACAGCCGAAGTGGAAGATTAGGAATGGGTTATGAGCACACCTGGTTGAGGCATAATACAAGATTCATTTTTCAAAAGAGATGCATTTGGTGTGGAAGATCCCATCACAAAGAAGAATATTTTTTAATACCTATTATGAAATTATTATGCAGGGCCATTTTGAGACATAGTCGCATTTCAAAGAAGTTGGATCCCAGAATGCATTGCTTGCTGATGTCCACAGCTGACTTTTCACAAGGCTCTGCCATTACATTGGGAAATCCAGTGAATCAATGATTTGGCCTGTTTGAAGAGTTTCTCGAAGTTTGTCAATTAATTCAGAAGGATATTTCATCACCTGGTTTGTCAACCCACGAGAGCTGTTTGTGGCACTGCATGTTGGGTAAAGATGTAACAGGCAACCAAATACTCAACAGACTGTGATTATTCTACATTAGTCAATGGCTTTTCTGGCATGTCATTCACACTGGATGTCAAGGAATTCAGAAATTTAACGCTTTCCAGTCCTCGCAACAGCACATCAGCTGGATTGAACTGCGCATAAATAAAAGTTTATCCAGTTCTGGCAACTAGATTCAAGTTTGCCAATTCTTCCATTGGCTATGTTGACCATGTAAAGAGTCAGTGACACTCTTTCTCCCCCCCCCCTCCCGACCCCCCACCATCATCTACATTTCATGGTTTCTCCGAGAACGCATTACAAAGGATTCAACTTGGAGGAGAAGTCGATTTAGGCTCACAGCTGGACCGCCTGGGCTGCAGTAAATGTAAGATGAGGTTGGGGGTGACCCAGGTCTGGTGATGTGATTCAGCCTGATGCTGCGTCTCACCTGTATCTTGTTCAAATGCGCAGCGGTATGGCTGGTTGGTTGCTTCCCCCTGATTTTCTCCCTGCTCCTGAGTTCATGAACTAGATCATGGGTGCTGCACATACCCAGCTAGCAGCAAAGACTGATCCAGTCCCAAGTTCGGTCCCTGTTTCGTGCTGAGTTGGATGTTCTCAGATAGGCTCCATGGAACTGTTACAGTTGGCTCCATTGTCCCTCTGTTAGAGAACAGGAAGTCAGTCAGCAATCTTGCTCCCCATCAGGAGACCTGGTGAGGAAATATGTAGGCGAGGCCATTTGATAAAGCCAGGATTATAATGCTCTCTACGTCAACTTCCCTTCAACCATCAATTACAGCTCATGCAGTGAAGTGCTAGAAGGCTTTTGCTGTTGGTGGAATTGCGACCCAGGAAGAACCAATGCTTTCAGAAAAGGAAGGGAGAAAATGGATGGGATGTGGGAAAGGATTCCCAACTGTCCAGGATGTTACGAACGACTCCAGGGGGGAGTTAAAGATTAATGTCCAGGACACTGATGCCAGGAAACATTGTGCATTTTCATTTTCTTTAATTGTAAAAATATTAGATCAAGGATTAAAAAAAAAGGATTTTTAACAAAGGCTTCTTAACTAATTAGGCCAGTGGAGGTGGGTGGGTGGGTGCGTGATGACACCTCCAGAATTATGTCGAGCCGGAGTTGGCAACTCTGTGTGGGGGTCAGGTTAGGAGAAGGAAGTATCGAGAGTCTGATTGTGGACACTGTCCTGCCACTTGTCCACTCTCGATCCCGAGATCCTGCCGGAGCCCTACCCCACCCGGATCAGCTGTTTTGATTGTCATTCTGGGTACCTGCCCTCGCGTAATCGGGGCTCCTGGCATTTCCCGGGCACCATGACAACGGCTGTGTCTGAAACAAAGCGAGCCACCGGAGAGAAGGGCAACAGGTAAGAAAGCCTTCACAAATGGTTGAGTTGTTTCAAAGGGCCAGATTGGAGTCGGACTGTTTACTCATGCATTTGTTTGTTTGTTTGAGTTCCTCGTTTATTTTCTGTTCTCTTACCCCTTGAGTTGCGTTCTGCCAACCTGTAGGGTTAAGTGTGTTCACGTGCTGATGTTTCTTTTTCACAGAATCTGTTGTCAGCAGCCCCCTCAGTGAACCCGAATTTGCAAGTTAGTTCCCACTTGCACTTTATGCCTATTGTTTTGTTGACTTTTATAATTTTGTTATGTTTTGTTTTTATTTTATATACATATACATATATATATATATTATATATATATATACATACATATAGAATTGGATTTTATATATATATATATATATATATATATTTGTGTATAATCTATGTTCCTTACCCACCTCTGTGTATTTTTAAATCTGTGTTTCTCTCTTAAGGCTCCTTGGCTGCTCATTGGCTAAGCTTTTAGCTCCTCACACTTGTGCATGTTTTTTAACTGTTTGTTTCAAATGTTAACCCTTTCCAGCCCAGGGTTGTCTGCAGACTTGTGGCTTCATCAGTTTCACCTGGTGGTCATTTGACCTTTAGGATGTTGCGGGAGGTGGTCAGAAAGGAGGGCGAGAGAGGGGTTTTCCACATCCGGAGGATAAGGTTCCAGGTGCCAGCCTTCGAGTCTCTGAGAATGGATTTGTCAACCATAGCATAGGGCATCTCCCACACAAAATGGCCATTCGCTTTATGGGAGGAGAGGGGATGTACGACATTTTTTTTTTTTTTGTTGCTCCAGCTCCAATTGATTTGGATTCAGAAAACAGCTGACACCTGACCTGTGAGAATGTCTCACACTTACAATCCGAGGGATGTATTGCACGTAACCTCCGTCAGAGAATTTCCACACATTGCGCCTCTGATCCACACCACTTCTCTTCTCCAGATGCCACCATTCTCTTTCTCTCTCTCTCTCTCTCTCTCTCTCTCTCACTCTTCCCCCACCCCTCTTGCTGGAATGCTGCAGTAGATTCTGTCTGCCATGTTGTTCGAAGTCAACAGCGCCAGGGACCTGGGTTCGATTCTGATCTTGGGTCACTGTCCATGTGGAGGGTGCATGTTCACCCCATGTCTGCGTGGGTTTCCTCCGAGTGCTCCGGTTTCCTCCGCAGTCCAAAGATGTGCAGGTTAGGTAGATTGGCCATGCTAAATTGCCCCTTAGTGTCCAAAGGTTGGGTGGGGTTACGGGAATAGGGCAGGTGAGCGGGTCTAGGTAAGGTACTCTTTCGGAGGGTCAATATAGGCTCGATGGGATGAATGGCCTCCTTCTACACTGTCGGGATTCTATGATTTTATGAAACATAAATGAGCATGTCAGAAGTGCTTCCTCAAATATTTCGACGGGGAACCAATGCTGGAAAAAGATTACTGCAGTTTTCCATCATGCTTAAGTCAATCCTAAACCCACTCCTTTTATTAAACAAAACATTTTTCTCCCCATCCTTCCAAGTAATCTCCTATTCAATGCTGATGTAGTCATTCTAGCTCAGATTTCACCAGTAATCTAGGTTAAACAGGAAGCTTTTTCTCCAGACATAAAAAATCTTGTTTCACAACAGAATCCTGGCTTGTAGTTCCTCTGTGTTCTTTTCATCGCAATTCATCTGAAAACAACCAGACTAACACAAAAGGTAATAGGATTTTGGATTATTATCACATCCTGCAAAAATTTAAAGTAAAGTAATCTTTATTGTCACAAGTAGACTTACATTAACACTGCAATGAATTTACTGTGAAAAGCCCCTAGTCGCCACATTCTGGCGCCTGTTTGGGTACACAGAGGGAGAATTCAGAATGTCCAAATTACCTAACAGCATGTCTTTTGGGACTTGTGGGAGGAAATCGGAGTGCCCGGAGGAAACCCACATAAACACGGGGAGAACATGCAGACTCCGCACAGACAGTGACCCAAGCCGGGAATCGAACCTGGGACCCTGGAGCTGTGAAGCAACAGTGCTAACCATTGTGCTACTGTGCTGCCCATTTGAGATTCTGCGTTCGTTTGCAAAACATTCCAATTGTTTAAAATAAATACATCGCACCAGATATAAGCCTTGCCCACATACCTAGCCACTCCCCTAGATTAAATTCATCATTGAGAGTTGCAGTTAATTGCACCCATTTGCTGGCCTTCAAGGAGGCTCTTAAAATTAAAAAAATTTACGGCGCCACAATTACAACAGGTATGTTTTAGAAGCTTTTGAATTTTATAAATTTGATTAAGAAACTGGTGTTATTATTGACAGGTAACAACTGGCTCTGTGCAGCTTTTTAAAGTCATTTAAAATCATGTTCTTCACCAGTGGTGGATTAGACACTGATTAAAAATACTTATTTTTGTTTGTGATAAACCTATTTTCAAACTCTACGAGGTTGCCACTCTTAAATATATCCAGAAATATATCTTAAACAAATTTTTTTAAATTCTGTTCTAAGATGTTGCCCGCTGGTTGATGGCAGATTGAGCAGGTCGGGGCTATACTCATTGGAGTTTAGAAGAATGAGAGGTGATGTAAGATTCTGAGGGGGCTCGACAGGATAGATGCTGAAGGATGGTTCCTCTCATAGGGGAGTCTAGAACTAGGGGGTACCGTTTTAGAATAAGGGGTCTTTCATTTAAGATGGAGATGAGGAATATTTTCTCTTAAAAGGCGATTCGTCTCTGGAATTTTCTTCCACAGAGAGCAGTGGAGGATGGGTCATTGAATAACTCAGTCAAAACTGAGTTAGACCGATTTCTGACCTACAAGGAATCAATGGTTGTGGAGTATAGGCAGGAAAGTGGAGGTCACAATCAGATTAGCCATGATCTTATTTGAATGATGGGACAGACTTGAAGGGGGCTTCATGGCCTACTTTCTTACATTCTTACGTGAGTCTAAGCAGGAACACAAGAGTGAAAGAAAGCACATCTCAAAATTAACACAGATTTGAGTACAATTTCTGCAAGGTTCAGTGATTGCATCCAAAGTGAAAATCCCACAACCTTTTCTTTTCCTTTTCCTCTCTCTTTCATTCTGCCTTTCATACCCATTGACCACGTACATGGAGCACAGTTACCTTCAGCAAACCAATCATACAGGGTTTTCTAAGCCCCTGTTTGCACCCCACAACATTAGGTTCTTTAAAAATAGTTAAGAACTAAGTAATATCACAGCTTAATAATGTTGCAACATGATTTTACAAAAAATTGGCAAATGTGCAAAAATCATTGAAGATTAAATTCTATTCAAGAAAGATGAAAGGAATAAACCAGTATGGGGAAGTTATTGGAAATCATTACCAGGGGCAATGTAAGTTTTCATTGAAAAGGCATGGGTTAATCAAGGAGTGGATTTATTAAAGATAATCGTGTCTGACTAACTTGACAAGAATTTGTTTAATGTGGTTTATCAAGACGGTAGTAGATGTTGTATACGTGGACTTTCAGAAGGTGTTTGACTAAGTTCCACACAGGAGGCTTATTAAGAAAATTAAGTTAATGGGAAAGGGATAGCATGAGCACAAAATTAACGCATTGACAGGCAGCGAAGATGGAATGATATTTTTTAGACTGTGGTTTCTGGAGGTGTTCACGAAGGGACTGGATTGGGTCCATTACTCTACAATTTTCTTCTTAAACAACCATAGCTTCAAGTGTAGGGAATAGTATTATAAAGTTTACAGATGATACAAAACTTTGGCACGGTAGAAGTAGTGATGAGGGTAGTTGTTGGCTTTAGAGTGGCATATGAAATAGGCAGAACAATGGCAGATGAATTTCAGTTCCAAGCCAAGATATGCACTTTGAGGAAACTAATATGGAAAGACCATATATTATAAATAGCACAATTTTGAAAAATATTGATGATCATAGACTGCTTAGTGTGAAAATACACAAATTCTTATAGTTGGCAGGGTAAGTTGAATAGGCATATGAGTCATATGGGTTTATAAATAGAGAAATAGAATAGCGATCATGCTAGAACTTCACAAATGAAAATTGTGGACAATTTTGGCGTCACACCTCAGGAAAGACACACAGGTCTTAGAAAATGTATCGAGGAAGTTTACCAAGTAGTTACCGGGGACGAAGGACTTTAGTTATGAAGCGAGGTTGGAAAAGTTTAGACTGTTCTTCTTGGAACAGAGAATGTTAAAAGATGACCTAATAAAGATTTTCAAGACAATGAAAGCTTTGATATAGCATATATAGGAAAGAGGATTCCCTCAGGTGAATGGATCAATAACTAAAGGTCATGAATTCTAAATCAGTAGAAAAAATTCTAGTGGGAGAATTTTTTTTCATTGAGAGTTGCCAGGATCTGAAATACTCTATCTGAAAAGGTGATACAAGCTGATTCCATAAATAATTTTAAAAGGATGTTGAACAGTTACTTGAGCATGAAGGGCTTACGGACAAAAGGCACGGATGTGGAACTAAGCACGACTGCATTTTTAAGGAGCCAGCACAAGTGTGACAGGCCAAACGGCCTCCACCTGCGGTGTGAGATTTTACGATTCTATGATTCTATCAGTGCATCCATGTACAGCTGGACAGGTCTATATCTATTAGAGTTGGATTTTGGCTGGAAGACAGGATGATGCAAGCATGGAAAGAGCTAAGTTACACATTGCTATCGACACAGATAAGCTGTTAGTCTGTAACCAAAAGAGGGTAGAATTCATCTTTCTTGCTCCAGTCTTGCTCTATAATTCAAAGCAGAACTTGCATTTGTCAGCAGCTTATCACATCTCTCGATGCCACACAAGTGACATTGCACAATTACGGTTGGGTGCACCGTTCTTCGCCATAATGGGAAGTGCAAGGTTGGAGAGTGAATGCCACGCAATAAAGCGGTAATCGGTGCAGCTCATGTGTATTTTCAGACTTTGTAGATGGTGATGTCAGACTGGGTTGGGAACTGCAGGTGGATACATGGGAGTAAAAACAGCAGCTTTAGCTTTTCTGAATCCATTCTGCCTGTGAGTCTGGTGTTATGGATGCCTGGTCAGCTCCCGGCAATGGCTAAGATACTGGACCAGTGCCGAACTTTCAAGTTTTTAAGGTGGTGCGGAAAGACCGATTCCAGGAATGATAACCTAAGAAATAGGACTTGGTTGTTTTATAAAACAAACTTTATTAAAAGAAAAGAAAAACAACATTTAAACTTTTAAACCGCAATCCTAACAATAACAAATTACATACAGTTTCTTAACTTTAACACACTAATTTCCATTCAACAGCACTTTAAATGAACATGCAGCTCTCATTCCACATACATAGGCAGGCAAAGGCGATACTTGCACTTACAAAGTAATTATTCTTCTGTTAGGGAAATTCTTTCAGAAACCTTTTCCAAAGGCTGCCACGGTGGCAACATCTCTCGGTTGCTTTCCAAAGCCTCACTCTGTACCTATCAAAAACAGAATCATTTCTCTCTCTTTCTAAGCTCTGACCAGCCCCTCAAACAAAGGTTCTCTCCTGTGATAGTCAGACTTGAACCCATCAGCGTTATCTTGGCTGTTTGATTGCCCACTCCCGTTTATACAAAAGAACAGAGCTATGCTATTGATATGAAACTAACCTCCCATTGACGGACAAGGAGGCCATCAGACTCTGTAATGGGCTAATAGCTGTTCAGACAGAAGTGTCCCAAAGGACAATGGATCTCGAGTGACTCACCCTTCTGAACAAGGGCATTTTGTGTGTTCCCAGTAACACCGTTACGTCTGAATGGGACAATGTAACTCATGCCAGGTGTGGGTGTATCCCTTTGACTCCATGCTATCAGCTTTTTTTTCCTCAGTCTATTTAACCCCTAAATTGTCTGCCACATCTTCGATCCCATTTCTGGACCAATTTCCTAATATCTCCCCCATGTATCACTGGAGCTGTGCTCCCGTTTCCATCCCTTTGGAAAGATCCTGGTCTTGGAAGCGAGGGAATTTGGTTTGCTTAAATGTTGACACACAGACACTCCTGTTTGACAGATAACATGTTTTTCGGAGCACTTTGGTACCATTATAGTAATCCCCCGACATTGATCAGCTCCTGATCTTCAGTTGTGCCAAGAGACAAATCCAACACATTACAAATAAAAAGAGAAGTTGGTCTGTAGCTAGGTATAATTAGCATAAGTAGCACTGCAGACTTTAACAGCATTTGTGGGATGAAGTGGAATGTAATATAAATGGAAATGAATCTGGCTCTGCAAGATTCAACCTTTCGATATCCATTCACCTCAGTGATGCATTGGATTCAGCTGTGCACCTAAGCGCCACTGAGCGATTGTAAATCGCAGATACATTAACTCATTATTGTGTGGATTGTTTGAGAGCTCATCTACCTACTGAAGGATGCCCCTGCTGCAGGGCAACAATGGGTTTTTTTTGTAACCACAATTATTTTAAAAAAATCTATTGTCAGCATCAATAAAGAATTCCCAGCTGAGGTGTAGCTCAGGGTAGGTGCACAGTGGGTTGTCAGCTAAGCCTCAAGCAAGCACCTCTCACTGCACCGGCCTGGCATTCCCATTATCTGTGTCACATTAGTTCATCTGTGAGATTTGAGGCCTTTTCTTTGCGAGCATTTATTGTCCTTTTTGAAACGAGCAGCATATACTGGGACAGTGGGGAAAGGCCAGGGATGGGGATGAACCACAATCGGTCTGTGCATACATCACACACTGACAGTAATGTAAACTGGGTAAAATGTGCTCTACACCGTTTGTTTCCTCTATCTTTTGTTGAAGCCGTTGACCCTTCGGCTCATCGTTCTGCTTCACCGCAGTAACCATAATTCATGTTGGGGCCTGACAGGTAGCGGGTGATCAGGGTATTCAACTGCAGAGCGGCATCCCTGCTGAGTTTCATTCTCTCTCGACATAAAACACACACAAGCACTCTCTCTTCCAGCAGGAATGGTGGCCAGTTTTCTCCCCTTTAACCAGGAGAACTGGAGAATCTGCCAGCACACATCCCCATCCCATGCCAGGGTCTGTGGTAGAGATTGCAATGGCATTAGCACCAATGTGTCACCATATGGAGGGTGTAGTAGGGTTGTATAATGTGTCTGTTATAGTTTCCTGCCCCCTGCCCAAGCACCAATAACAGAACCACCCAGAATAATGTGCAGGGGATGCCACTGCAATGACCTGAAACATGTTGGACATGGTACCAGATCATTGTGATGCGCCATAAGCATATTGGTTCAAATTTAAATTCATGCTCTACAACACAAGGCTCAAACTGTGGATGGCTTTGTTAATCCCTACCCTAATGGAATTTTTTAAAATCATGGCCTCCTATCTCTTTGAGCTAGGAGAGTGTGTCCTTGGAGTCTGGCACCATGCTTGGTACCGTGATAAGTTGCAGGAAGCAATGAATTGTGGAGCCTTTGGGTTGTTGGTAAATGTTGTCCATTGTGGCGTTGATCTCCTAAAGGTTTTAGGCCTCCTTTGCCTGAGCCTTGATTGGTTGGGGTGCTACAAAAAACCTGAGCGGCCCCTGAGCCAGGGAAGAAAGAAACCAGCTCCATCTGAGAATTCAATCCTGTCAGAAGCTCTTTGACCATTAGGCAAGGAAAGGATGGAGCTGAGCACTGATGACTTGCCAATCGATTGGTCTTTTGCCTCTGGCAGTCCGGTTTCACACAGGAAGCAGTGTCACAGTGGAGTAGCCGGGGGGGGGGGGGGGGGGGAGTTGTCATCAGTAAAATTATAACCCTGCATAAGTCAACACCTTCAAGAAATGGATGGGGAGAAGACATTAGGTCAAAAGGATGGAGCGGAGAAATCATTAAAGCAGTGACAGTTTTAGTTTTAGGGGCCCAGTAGCTTTATGTTGGCATCCAAGTCAGACTGAGTAAAACGTCATTGAGCTTTCATTGGGTCTCGACTGGGGAGTTCAACATCCAAACGGCTGTGAGTTGAGGGAAGGAAAACTACCTTGTAGGAGCACAACCACTACCACGCACCCCCCCCCCCCCCCCCCCCGCACCCCCTGTCGCACTCCCGCTGCTCCCCGTAAGGCAATTAGTGACAACAGAGAATCCAGAAGGGAGAAAGAGCAGAACAAAGGCAGCTTCTTTGCGTACACCAAAAACTGGGGTAATGTGTGGAAATTAGTGGGTGGCGGACCTGAAAACAGCTGCAGTGCTTCTCCTTGCCAGAGAGTATGTCTGTATTGGGTGTTTTCCACGGCACAGGTGACACCTCCCACTTTTTTTCTCTTGGCAGTGAATTAAACTGTAATGACGGCCCACCACAAAAACTGATGATGATTTCATGCTTGCTTCTCATCTCTGTGTTGCCTCGATATTAATGTCCATATTGTCTGCTTCAAATGATCCAACTCTGCTGATTCTGTAACAGGGCTTGAAATTCTCCATAGCAACCAGAAAACTCTACCCACTCTCCCCAAGAGTGGGCCTGTAATTCCATTAGGAATCCTTGCTCCTGCTGAAAGCCAGATATAAGATTGGGGATGGGGAAAGGAGGAATCCAGAGAAGCCCAAGTATCAACATAAACGTCGGGCGACAATGACAACGCAATATTTCCAGTTGTACATCAAACTGAAATGTCTTGCTCACCCCAACACATCAAAATTGAAGAAAAAAATGGACAGCAAGCCTGGGGGAAGAATAAGGCTGTGCTTTTTCTGCAGACGATCCATTTTAACTTATTGAACATGAATGTGTGACAAATTTAGCAACACAATTTAAAATGTTAAATAGGAACTCAATCGGTGTGACGTTTTTGACTTCACGTAACTTGTCGATACCAATTTGTGGCCGGCAAGTCAGAATTTCCTAATGAGAGAATAACTTTAAAATACCTCGAGTTCAGGTTGGGCTGACCTCACTGAAATATTATCAGTGGCCGCCAGCGTCTCAAACAGAATGTTAGACACACAGAATATCTCTCCCCCCCCCCCCCCCCCCCCCCCCCCCCCCATCCCCAGCCATTTAATTGCCAAGGAGCATTACATTTATCAGGCTGTTCATGTGTGTCTCAGCACTGCAGGTACTGAGCTGACGGTAAACGGATGTTCTCGAAAACGCCTCTGGAAACTGGGATGTTTGACAAATAGCAATCACCCACGTCCCAAGTGCAGACTAATGATTTTATTCTCAAGAGTATCTTCCTTTCAAATTGTTGTTGGTTCCTTTCTTTCCTGCCTTCTCTGCAAGTCTTCTGAGGCCTAACTTGTTATCATGTGATCAATAATGCCAATGCTTGATGGAAGCCCAGTAACAACCCCCCAAATTCCTTCTCCCCTTCAGCGGGCCTGGTCTGAGCTTTAACACTACCCATGGCTGCACATTGAGAACTCGGCTATCTAAGGCATTCACAACTACGTCCCAATATTCAGCAGCCAACTATCCCTCCCCTTTATCCCTTGATTGAAATATTTCTCCACCCCCCCCCCTTTGAATAGGCAGCCTCACTGCTCTGATATTGCTGCTGATCTCACATTGGTGAATGAGGAGGGAACCAAGTTGACTTCCTGGTCAATTAAACACAAGAATTCGGAGCAGCAGTAGGCCATTCGGCCCTTCAAGCCTGCTTTGCCATTCGATAAGATCATGGATGAACTGATTGTGGCCTCAACTCTGTTCTTCTGTCTGTCCCCATTATGTTGACTCTCTTGCTGTTCGAAAATCTACCGACAGAAACAAACGAAGAAACCAATTATCTCCCTGTGCAAAAGCATAACTTCCACTCACCATCGTCTCAAAACCCCTTCCCTGAAATTAGAAATTCATTGGGTGGGGAACTGCAACCAGCTTAGCTTCTCTCATCTCATAACGAAGAACATCTTTAAACACCGATCATCAGAGCCTGAGCTCCCCACACTAAAGCAAGCTCATGGAGTAGTCAGTCACCCAAACAGCATTGCTGAAGGAAGAAACCTTTGGATAGAGATTTGAAAAATCACCCGCACCTGCAGCATGTTTACCAGCGGCAGCAGTGGCTCACCATTGGCTGCCAGTCTGGTCCCGCCGAGGTTTATGTCATTTTGTATGGCTGGCCCCTGCGGTGGGGGGGTCCCCTTTGGTAGCATGGGAAGATCCCACTGGTGAAAAGGGCCGGAAAATCTCACTCAGCGGCTCCCCTTATTCAAAAATGGTTAATTTAGAAAGCTCCAACCTTCTAGAATCACGTTTGACTCTGATTATAATGACCTTCAAACCCTTTGGTTAGAAGACCAGTTAGTTATACTCCTGTATGTTTGATAGAGGTTGACACCTCAAAAGAAAAAGTTGGATCCCTTTGCTTTTCTTGGTGTGGGGGGGGGGGTGGGGTGAGAAATCTGAAAGGCAAAATGTGGCAATAGTTATAGAAACTGGTGAGGGGGTGATTCAATACGCCTATGTGGAATTGGAGAATGTTTGAAGGCAGGTCTCAGAACTTTAGGGAAATAGGTGAGAAATGAAAGACTTCCCTGGGAAGCTGTACTAAGTGAATCCAGCATGTTTCTTTTAATGAAAGATGGATTCACTGCCTTTTATTGTGTTATAAATTTCAAGCCCTGATGGTGTAATGTTCTAAACACACATGATCCTCCTCTACTCCCCTCATTTCAGCCTTTCCATGCAGGACTGCGGATTGAATTGACGTGAATTGTTATGCTGCTGTTTTTTATTTTAAAAAGTGATATTACTCTGTTCTGCCCTCTCATAGGCATGATGAGTCACCCACCAATCCCCATTGCAGAGCTGGCCGAACATACAGAACACCTGAAAGCAAATGACAACCTGAAGTTTTCACAGGAGTATGAGGTAAAGCGCGATTTTCTTCAAAATGAAGTAAGATTTACATGAGTGTTGCTGAAACAGAAACACATGCTGCTGAAGCTTCTCATCATGCACTCATTAGGACAACGCGGAATACCAAATTGTAAAAGGGAGCAACAATCTACACTGCATGAGCGGAGAGTGCTAATTGGTTGGCAAGTGCACTCTGATTGGTAGAGACGTTGCCATTGAGAATGCACCAGTTAACTGATAACTGACGGTCAACTGCCAAGCTTTGTTTAAATTTAAACCAGGCAGGTTAACTCTATGACGATCTTCCCAAAAGGGAACAAAGTTCCCAAGCATGCGCTTTTAGCCACGTGTTTCCCAGCACTCGCAGTGCTGAGAAACACGTGGCTAGTCAATACGACTTGGTTTCAATAAAGGGACTAAATGGGGAATACGCGACCGAGGTCGCACATAGCCCCATTTTTTACAATGGGGGCAATCCGCTCGCTGTAACTCCCCCTTGTCGCGTGAGATCGGGACACCATTTTTAAATGCCATCCTGATTTTCGAGGCCCACAAAGAAAATCTCCAACCTCCCACCAGCACGAACGCAACACAGGAGAGTCTCCCTGCATACCCCACAGCGTGCAAACCTGGCCCAATCGCACATTCATAAAATGCCAGCTTGGCACCTTGGCAGTGCCTTAGCCAGCTGGCAGTGCCACCTGGTCACCTTAGCAATGCCAGATGTGGCACCCATATGGCACTGCCAGGGTGCCAGGCTGGCACTGCCAAGGTACCCAGGTGGCACCAGCAGTGCCAGGGCACCACCCTACCCAAAGGGCATGCAGTTGGGGGCCTCCAATCCCCTTGTAAACCCCTATAAGTGCTGGTCCCCATTTTGGGGACCATTACCAAACGGCACTCACCCAAGATCCCCAAGGCGAAGGGATTGAATCCCCAATCCTCAGGTACCTTGGGAATCTGCACATTAGAGTAAGCCTTACTGCCTCGCTCTAATATGCAGATTTGCCAAAAACTGATCCTGCTCACTGTGGGAGGAATTCCCCTTGCAAAAGTCTTGCGAGATTGCGTTGCATCTCACGAGGCATTGCGAGCCGGGTAGATCCCGGGAGGGGGGGTCTCCCGGCTTTCACCGGCCATGCTGCACCACGGCGAGCTGCTTTTCCGGGGCAGCATGACCGGTAGATCGCGCCCTATGGCTGGTCATGGCATTTCCCTGGGGAATGAACCAGGGATTGGCTTTCGCCCAACCGAGGGTGTCAAAAGGCTTTGACAACATGTGCATTTTTTTCAGGAATACTCGAGTTTTGTACTTCCAAACGACGATAAGATTTATGTGCAAAAGATGGACCAACCTTCTGTCCATTCATTCCTATTGCATAGAATTCCAATGGACCAAATCCCTTATGCATTCCTACCATATAGAATTCCTGCACATAAATGCTGTTGAATCTTGTTCAGGCAGATGAACAACTCGTGCAGTTGTCCAGACCATGCATTTAGAGATGGGGCTTATGCTTGTGGATGTGATTCTGTACATGGAAAGATCATGACCTTGTTCTGAGCTTCAAGCAGGCAACGGTGTTTTTCATTCTTTAAAATTCATTTTTGGAATGCAGACACCAGGTCAGTCTCTTGATGTTGTACCAATTTATTTGAGCTGCGGTGAAGCTGTCAAAGTCTAGATTTTTCTCTACAACTTTAAATCCCCATAACTGATTATCACAGCTCTTCCTGATTTTCCAGAACTGGACGAGCTGTCATTTTGATCCCCCGAACTGAACAATTCCATGAAACAAGCTTTTGCACCAGTGGATTTGTTGTCACTGTTAAGAGTTACTTTAGCGTTTACCATTTATATCAACTATATTTACCTCTAAGATTACACAATATTTAAGCATTAAGACACGAGGCTGAAATTAGGGTGCGTGCCGTCATTTAGTTTTCCCTCTTGAGTTTGATGTAACTTGGCCATGAGTGATCGCACTGTGGGAACACCCAATGGCTTTGCAGTGATGTGGCGAAGAGCCATACAAGTCAGGGCTGCACAGTTTCCGTCCCTGTTGCAATAGGGAATCATTTGGTAGAGGTTCCTGCTTCACCTGTGTTGTGGCCCAGGGTGAAAGGTGTGTTGTAGGATGCGAAATGCCTTGCTGCAAACACTGATGGAAACAGAATGAAAAGCGAATTGTAAACAAATATCTATTTGATAACGCTGCACCACAGGATGCATACCTCCTTCTGTGCTGTAAAATTGCTTCTAGGTCTATATGAATCGCTTTTAAAAGGCTAATAGTGCAAAGCATTTAACATCAGATAATTAACTTCTTCCACATCTAGCTGCAGATTGTAGTTATTTAACTAACAGATTATGAGGGAGAAGAGAGAACAGAAGTGAAGAGTTAGTTCTTTCAGAGAGTTGTCACAGGGACAGTGGACCATGCGATTTTCTTCTATTTCCTGAAATTCCATGACCATCAGAGGAAGGAAATTAGGCTAAAATATCTTCTATGGACTCGTTTCACTTTTGTCCAGATAGAAGCAGAGAGGAGGGACTGTCATGGTGATTGTGATAACCCACACGAGGATCCTGAGGAATCACTCATTGATCTCCCTGTAGGACTCGTGGAGTACAAGCTCCCTTGGTAACGGGTGGAGGCCCGTCCAGCTGGGACTAGTTATCGAGCCTTTTAAATACCGTCCCAGACCTGAACTGGGAGTTCCTGTTAGTGCCTGGCTAGGATACTAATGTTGTATGCGACAGGTGCAGCTTTACTTTTGAGTTGAAGTAAATTTGGTTTAACCTTAATCTTAGTTGCGGTGATATACATCACTGTAAGTACACAAAGGGTTAATGTACATACACTACACCTAGCTAGACACTAGAGGGAACACCAGAGACATGACACGTAGGTAGTTAACCAATAGGTCAGTAAGATAGGACCTGACCAATGGGCAGTCATGATACACACAGAGGTGACACTACCACAGGGGGGCATTACACCAACCCGTATAAAAGGACACATCACACATGCTCAGTCTCTTTCCAGTGAAGACACTCAGTGAGTACAGACACAGGGTTGATTGAACATCACTCCCACCACGTGGATTGTAGCAGACTGGTTAGTCAGTCTGAGTAGCTATAGCAGGATTAACAGTAGCGTCAAATCCAAGTAGGAGAATTGTTAATAGTTTAATAAACGTGTTAAAGCTATCTCCAAGTCTGAACCTTCCTTTGTCAGAGTGCACATCAAGGAAGCAGCTTATGCTATGTCAAGAGCATAACAAAACATTCGTGTCTCCTGAATTCCTACAGTGATACACAGCATGAGCAGCCTAATGCATTGTGTCAGAGAGGGCCGAACCTACTTTGCTTGACATTTGCCTGAGCTCTTGATCGGTGCTGAAGGAAGAGAAGGCTGCAGTGTCTTCCTAAAGGGTGGTAGTCAGGGAGTCAGACCAGAGGGCCGACTAGTCTCTCTGTGAGAGCATTGCCTACTCTCTGGAAAGAGGCCATGCAACCTCAACAACAATAATAACTTACATTTATATAACGCCTTTAACATAATTAAATTTCCCAAGTTATTTTGCAGGAGCATGACAAAGCAAAAGTAGACGCAAAGCCACATAAGGCAATATTAGTGCAGATGGCCATATGTTGAGTCAAACAAAGAGGTTGCGAGGAGGACCTTAAAGAAGGATGGAGAAATGGAGAGTTTTGGGGAGGGAATTCCAGAGCTTAGTGTCGAGGTAGCTGCAGGCTTGGCTGCCAATGGTGAAATCAGGGATGCTCACAGCAGTGATGTTCTGCAGATCAGACCAATGTAAAGCTGTGGTTACAACAAACAATTACATTCTCAAAGTACATGAAAGCAAAAATAAATTCACATTCTAACATTTTGCCCAACAGCATCACTCAACACCCGATTTTGCTGAATTAATCAATTAATTAAAAGCTTGAGGTCTCTAAGGTGCTTCAGAAAAATCTCAGGTCAGTTTTTAGTGGTGTTCATTCAACAGCAGAAAACTGTGCCTAACTTGGCAACGATTTGTCACTGTCACTTTGGAGAAGATGTCACAAACTGGCTGGCTTGGGGAGTGGACCAAATGTCTCAGTAGTGTGGAAAGGCGCATTCTTCCAAGAGCTCGAGCTGAGATACATTGTTCGGGCAGAGTAAGGCAATTTCATTCTCACCTAACCATATTCTTAAAATTGATAACCACTCCCATTCCACAGCCCTCATTTTCATAAATACAACATTTAGGAAATAGAAAGTCAAAACAAAGGGCTTGTGGTTGTTCAGTTAACATTTTGCTGCCTTTTAGAACAGATCGTGAGGGGGTTTGATAGAACAAGTAGGGAGAAAATAATCAGCAAAAGCACGAGCGGCAAAATTCCTTCACACAAGTGCTATAAGCTGGAATGCACCACCTGAAACAATAGAGAATCAGATTTCATAGGAACTTATAAAATGTAATTTGCCATATACTTTTTTAATGGGATTTGGGTGTCATTGGCAAGGTCAGCATTTGTTGTCCATCCCTAATTGCCCTTGAACTGAGTGGCTAGGCCATTTCAGAGGGCAGTTGAGACTCAATAACTGAGGGCCGAGAGCCACATGTAGGCCAGACCAGGTAAAGACAGCAGATTTCCTTCTCTAAAGGGACATAATGAACCAGATCATTTTAAAAATAACAATCAATAATAGTTTCATGGTCACTGTTAGTAGCCTTCAATTCCACATTTATTAACTGAATCCAGCTGCCATGGTGAGATTTGAAACCATGGCCAGAATTTTCCAGCCATTCCCGCCAGCGGGCTCCAGTCCTGTGTCTCTGGGTTACTAGTCCAACAACCTTACCACTATGCCACTATCTCCCCCTTATTCGTAAAGACCTAATTTGCAGGCTTAAGAAGGAAATGCTGGAGCCTAAATATAAGTTGGACAGTTGTTAAGGGCTGACAAACGCTGTATGGTTCCTTTCTGTGTTGTAAGATTGTATGATTCTATGCTTCTGCATTTGCATGAATCTACTTTTAAAGGCTAACAGTGCCAAGCATTTAACATTAGGTCAGTAACTTCTTCTACACCTAGCTGCAGATTGTAATCATTTAACTTGCCTTTTGAAGAGTGTAATACCCAATTAAAGTCCAAACATTTGCTTGTAGGCCAATTTAATGAGAAGGTTTGGGAGCAGTACATTGAGTATTTTTATGGTAGGTTTCCCGTTTGCCAGCGACTTCCTACACATTAGTGTGATATGATACCGGGCTCCAGCTGATACAATCTGTTTATGTTTATAACAGTATATGTTTAACACAGACATTTCCCACAGTTACATTGCCTGATTCACCTCAGCAGTTCAAGGGCTTCTTCATGATGCGCTGCAGCTGAGTGGCAGGGCGTCCATATCAGGTGACACTTCATGGAGATGGGAGAACTGCTTCACAAAAAGCAGCTCTTTGTCTCCACTCTCAAGTCGTGGGTTAGACTTTCACTTGGAGCGATAGCGCAAAATGAGTCGGCAGCCTGGAGATAGAAATTGGGAGAAACATAACGGGTGGCAGATAGCAAATACCGACCATGAAGCAATAAAGAATTTAAACAAAGCGCCCATGTCTGGCATTGAAGAATATCATACTGAATGTATGAATCAGTAATGTGAGGAAGTGAAATTTGAACGGAAATTTATTTGGGTTAAAAGAACCACAAATAATGCCTTTCTCTCTCTCTTACCCTCCCTCTCTTCCACTTTGCCTTCAAACTTTTAGTCAATCGACCCTGGCCAGCAGTTCACATGGGAGCACTCAAACATGGAGGTGAACAAACCCAAAAATCGCTACGCCAACGTGATTGCGTATGACCATTCCAGAGTTATATTGGCACCAATTGAGGGTAAGTCTCCAAGACACTGCCGTGGCCCTTGGCGTATTGAGTTATATTTTCAACACTCCACAATGGGGAAGTCCCAGAGGTTGGTGACAGCCTGGACCATTCAATCTGTCTCCCTGAGCCATACCATTTAGGGCATTGGGGCAGTGAATTAGTGAACTAAAGCTTTGTATTTCCCTCCGAGAGAGGAAGGCGGGAAATGGAAACCTGAGCATATCTCTTTGTCAGCATGAGTATCTCGGTCTGCCATCTTGGATAATGTTGCCAATTTTTAAAACATTTCTTCAAAAATGTAGAAGAAAACGTTCCATTATTGTTAATAATTGTTTATGATGCAAACCAATTTTACTTTGTATGAGGCACGAGTGTATATGTGGCTATTATACTGTCATGAGTACACATGATGTGGAGATACCGGCGTTGGACTGGAGTGGGCACAGTAAAAAGTCTTACAATACCAGGTTAAAGTCCAACAGGTTTGTTTCGAATCGCTACCTTTCGGAGTGCAGCTCCTTCCTCAGGTGAATGAGTACACATGTAATAAACAAACCTTCATAATTATAAATCATGCTAATTGGTGTAAAGTTACAACTAAAATGTTCCTTTATCAACGTAAAAGCTGTATTCACGAAAGGAAATGTAACTAGAATTCCACACAGCTCTGATCACTACCACTCTGCAATACAAGGGGGAGGTGGTGGCATAGTGGTATTGTAACTGGACGAGTAAATTAGAGACCCAGAATAATGCTCTGAGGATCCAGATTCAAATCCCACCACAGCAGTTGGTGAAATTAGAATTCTATAAAAATCTGGAATTCAAAGTCTAATGATGACCATGAAACCATTGTCGATTGTCGGAACAATCTGGTTCATTCATGTCCTTTAAGGAAGAAAATTTGTCGTCCTGACCTCGTCATGCCTACATGTGACTCCAGATCCACAACAACGTGGTTGACTCTTAACTACCTCCTCAAAAGCAATTAGGGATGGGCAATAAATGCTGGCCCAACCGGTGATGCTCACATTCCATTAACGAATAAAAAAGACACAACATTCATGACACAAAATGAGGTCTCAGTTTTTCTGAATAAATAAGGAACAACTGTGATTGTACAGAGCAAGAAGAAAGGGCAGAGAAATAAGATTAGAATAAACAGCCCCCTTTGAAGTACTAGCACTGACACAGATACCAGAACAAAGGACCCCCTGAATGGTATCATTTCTATGGTTCTATATTGAACAGGTGGACTGAGGGTCAGGATCCAGGACTTGGAGCTAGCCTGCCATTGAAATTCAGAGCAAATCCTAGCACAATTGCTTCACAGCTCCAGGGTCCCAGGTTCGATTCCGGCTTGGGTCACTGTCTGTGCGGAGTCTGCACGTCCTCCCCGTGTCTGCGTGGGTTTCCTCTGGGTGCTCCGGTTTCCTCCCACAGTCCAAAGATGTGCAGGTTAGGTGGATTGGCCATGATAAATTGCCCTTAGTGTCCAAAATTGCCCTTAGTGTTGGGTGGGGTTGCTGGGTTATGGGGATAGGGTGGGGGTGTTGACCTTGGGTTGGGTGCTCTTTCCAAGAGCCGGTGAAGACTCGATGGGCCGGGTGGCCTCCTTCTGCACTGTAAATTCTATGATAATCTATGATTAATCTGGGACAAAGGTTCGGCACAACATCATGGGCCGAAGGGCCTGTTCTGTGCTGTATTTTTCTATGTTCTATGTTCTATGGCGCCGGCCGCTCGCAGACCCAGCCTGCAAAATAGTGCCCCCTTTTGGCCGTCTCGCGTGCCCCGGACCACCCCCCAATAGTGCCCCCAGTCCCTGGAAAATTCCCCCTGCCTGCAATCGGCCCTTCTCCGACTGTGGCGATGCTGGATTGAGCCCGCAGCCGCCACGCCAAGTTCTGGACAAATTAAGCCACACACGAACTCGGCCAGTCGGGGGTGGAGCATGAGGGGATGGGCCTCAGGCAATGTCCTGATGCCGTCGGTACGACGCACGGCATACTTTCAGAGTACGGCACTTTGGAGGGGGCGGAGCATCGCAAAAGTGGCGCCGCCCCAGATTCGGTCGTGAACGGGGATTCTCCGGCCAATCCCCGAACGCGATTTCGGCCTCGGCGAATGGAGAATCCCGCTCATTGTCTTTATCTTCCCACATTGGCCTGTGGGACTGTCAGTCATGGACCTTTTCTGGTGGTGTTTGGGACCTTGCTCTCCACGCAGTAGGATGCACAGTGGTTGAGAAGTTGGAATGTTTCTGACATTCAGTCCTCAGTTATAACTCACCACTGTACCTCAGTATGTGATGACTTGATAAGGCCTCGGTTCCAATCAGATCCTTGTCACTTTGGCTGGTTGTCATGTACGTTCTGTGGAACCTTACATTCAAATGTGTCGCCCCCCATCTGAAGGCTTGGCAACACTGCACCTGCATTCCTTCCCTGTTTTTTTGAAAGCTGCTCCCCAGTTTCTGAGAGAGCAGAGTGGATAAGGCAAAGTCGATTGGTTTACACTTCCCCCATGAAGCCCCCCAAGTCCCCCATTAGAGATGCCCTACCCATTAGAGATGCCCTACCCATTAGAGATGCCCTACCCATTAGAGATGCCCTACCCATTAGAGATGCCCTACCCATTAGAGATGCCCTACCCATTAGAGATGCCCTACCCATTAGAGATGCCCTACCCATTAGAGATGCCCTACCCATTAGAGATGCCCTACCCATCAGAGATGCCCTACCCATCAGAGATGCCCTACCCATCAGAGATGCCCTACCCATCAGAGATGCCCTACCCATTAGAGATGCCCTACCCATTAGAGATGCCCTACCCATTAGAGATGCCCTACCCATTAGAGATGCCCTACCCATTAGAGATGCCCTACCCATCAGAGATGCCCTACCCATCAGAGATGCCCTACCCATTAGAGATGCCCTACCCATTAGAGATGCCCTACCCATTAGAGATGCCCTACCCATTAGAGATGCCCTACCCATTAGAGATGCCCTACCCATTAGAGATGCCCTACCCATCAGAGATGCCCTACCCATCAGAGATGCCCTACCCATCAGAGATGACCGACCCATCAGAGATGCCTCCCCACCATCAGAGATGCACTCCCTCCGCCCCCCAATCAGAGACCCGTGCCTGAAAGCTGAAGAGCAGTCCAGGCAGTAGAATGAAAAATAACTGCATTTTCACTAGCCCTTCCCTAACATCTGCTGCCTCAGACAAAAGTGTTTAAAGTAGCAGCTGTTGCAAGCGTCAGAGGCTTCCTCAACAGCTATGTACCCTTCAATGGGCTTCAAATCCCTTGACAGCCTTTGAAATACAAATCTTCCATTCAATTTCACACAGCAATACATTGCATTAACCAATGATGACAGTTTTATTACTCCCGAGACAGGTGCTTGGTGGATTGTTGATCTATCGTTCCCTTCATGCTTGAATGTATTTCGAGTACCCTGCTTTTATGCTAAACACTCTTGCTATGATTGAAAACTCCTTACCACATCAAAGGCAGCTAAGTACTTTCTGCTGTAGCCTCCAGAACAAAGAATTCTCTCAACAGCCCGGATGTGTTTAGCCTATGTAGGCCTTCACTTCCAACTGCTTGACGAATCTTTACGGCTTGCTTGTCTGGTTCTGACTTGCCCGAATCAAGGAATCATGGGCGCGATTCTCCGATGCTGCGCCATTTGGGAGAATCGCCTGGGGCGCCATTTTTTCACGCGACGCCGGTCCGACGCCCTCCCGCGATTCAACCAAGCGGCGAGAACGGCACTATCAAGTTCTGCGCGGCGCAGTCTGGTGAATCGCCTGAGACACCCAAAATGGCGATTCTCCGCCACCCCCACTATTCTCAGGGCCGGATGGGCCGAAGTCCCGATGGCATGACCCCAGTTCACACCGTCGCCGTTCACACCTGCTATTTAAAGTCGTCAGCCAGTCGTGCTGGCTGACGTTGAGCAGTGAGGAGGTAAGCGGACTGTTCCGCAGCTCCTGGAGACTGGGTCGGCTTCCCCGAGAAGGCTGCGGCCAACGGGGGAGTGGGGGGGTGAGGGAGCGGAGTGCAGGTGGGAGGGGAGTGAGGGAGAGTGTGCAGGTGGGAGGGGGGGTGAGGGAGAGTGTGGATGGTATCGTCCATCCACGGATGCCATATGTCAGCTGCCCTGATATGGCAGAACGGTGATGAGGACATGGGCGCATGTTGTCATGTGGCTGATTGGCACAGGCGACTGGCACACTGGTGAGCAGTATGGTGTGAACTGACCATTGGGCGCAGACAGTGACCAGGTGTTATGCTGGCTGCGTATCTGCAGCGCGACCAGGCCACCGGGGCACACAGGTATCCCATGCAACCCGGCTGGCGAGGTGTGGAAGAACCTCCGTGTAACATGTTGTTTCTCTGCCCCCCACCACCTTCCTGCAGGTCACCATGTATTCCAACCAGACAGCGATGTTTACTGCCGAGGTTGGAGCCGCAGCTCTGGAGTTTGCCATCAGGCAGCGTAGGGTCGGTAAGGCCCACAGTGGCTGCAGATGCGGCGGTTGCTGCTGCAGCAGAGGGGATGGCCGCGGAGTGGCCCGTCGTCGCCGCGCAGGCCGCAGGCGCTCAGGACCCGAATGTACAGGGGGATGCCGAGGGGAACACTGACCCCCCCCGACGGCAAGGAACGCAGAGGAAGTGCTTGGGGGCGAGGAGGAGCAGGAGGATCCACTGATGGTGGTGTCAGCGCGCCACAGGCGTCCAGCAAGGCCGAGGGTGTACCGTGACAGAATGTCGTTCGAGGCCCTAATGGACATCACATGCAGGGGGAGACTACGGTTCAGCAGGGAGACGGTCGCACAAAAAATGCCACCTCGTGGTGCACCTCTCACCACTTGAAACTGGTGGAAGACGTCCCGGGTGGCGGAGCCCCCAGCGAGGTCCAGGGCTCTCTGCTCGTGGACATTTTGGGGGTGCAGCACAGGGGAACCCCCTCCGGTTCTCAAGCGTTCGCATTGGTTGTGAGCTGTCTTGTCTTGGAGGGGGGGGGTTGGATAAAGCATCACAATTAGGCGGGTATCATCAGGGCGTGCAGATATAAACTACATTTATGCTGGTTCAGGAGACAGTTGGAGCCACGCCATGGCATCGCTCCGGGGGGGTCCCGGGGCTCATGTGGGTCGAGTAAATCGTTGTGCACCCTGACCCCCCCGAACCCCCCCCCCCCCCCAGCCCACCCTATTTCCCCCCCCCCCTCGTGCCCTGGGGGGGGGGGGGGCAACCCGAGGGCACCCTCATGGCACTTACCCTGGCAGCCCGAGTGAGGTCGTGCAGCTTCTTTCGACACTGCTCCCTGGTCCGGGGGGTCTGTCCCACAGCACTGACAGCGGTGCCAACATCGCGCCAACCGCGCCTCACCGCGCTGGATGGCTGGCGATGCCCACGTCTTAGGCAGAGAGTGACCCTTCTGTTCTCCACCTCGTCTAGCAGGGTGTCCAGGTCTGTGTCCCGGAATCTCGGTGCGGCTCGTCGGGGCTCAGCCATCTCTACTCCTTCTCCTACTCCGGGTC
The DNA here is from genome assembly GCF_047496885.1 of Scyliorhinus torazame. NCBI lineage: Eukaryota > Metazoa > Chordata > Chondrichthyes > Carcharhiniformes > Scyliorhinidae > Scyliorhinus > Scyliorhinus torazame. The sequence goes on from NC_092724.1 coordinate 55,190,649, forward strand.
CATCCGTGCGCGGATCGCGCCATTTATGGCGCAGCGCCGCGTCATTCGGGCGTCGCGCGGTGAGGGCGCGGCTTTCGTGACACGCCCCCCGAGTTTCTCGCGGCCCCGATCCTAGCCCATTTTCGGGCACTGAATCGGTCGAGATCGGGGCCGTTTCTCGCCGTCGTGAACCTCGTCGGCGTTCACGACGGCGTGGGCACTTAGTCGCGGGAGCGGAGAATCACGCCCCCATAGCTCTGTGTGCTGTTTAAGCATTTTGAAATCTGACAGTAGGTCAATTTAAGCTTGGGAATGTTGTTGACAGCTTTTCAATATTCTATGGACCTTCCTTCAGCTGTACTGTTCAACAAATGTTGCTACTGTTGCAGTTGTACCAACTGAGGACTGTGAATGCTTTAAATAAATTGCTAGCTGTCAGCTACTTGTCGTCACCACAGCACATTCCACTACTACTGTAGTACGCGGGATGAGGGTGGCTGTGCCCCTTTCGTGGGCTTTTCTGCTTCTCCACCCATGAAGATGAATTGAGGTGGGAACAGTGCTCAGCAAAGCACATAATGATGTCGTTGCCCTTTTTTCCAGCAACTCCCAATTTAACCAGCTATTATCACAATCTCATTCGGCCTGATTCTTACAACAGTTCCCGGTCCTCCCTTGCCCAAAGCCAATCCAACCCACGCCTCGACTACTTGTCTTTTCGACTGAGCGAGGCCCAGTGCTGGTCCTCCCGACATGCTGACTCACTTGGGGAACTGACAAACTGCACTGCAATCCCGCGCTAGAGATGACACATCCAGCATTGACAAAGCACTGCTACAAACCTTAATGCTCTCTGCTTACCAGCTTCTTGTCTCAGCACTGGCAAGATGCTGTGTTGTCAAAGTTGTTCACTGAAGTTACCATGCTGAGTTTGGGAACTCTCTGACGTTGCATTTTCATTCCCGTCTGAAAAGAAGAGATGCAAGTCAGCGCTACCATATCATTCTTTAAAAAATTCTCAACATCACGACCACATGGAGCCCTCTAAAGAAAATTCAGTGCTGTCACCATGTTGTTTTCTTATAAAATATCTCCTGAAGCTTATTTGCAATATGCCTCAATTCCAACCATGGATGACTGTGTGGAGTTTGCACATTCTCCCCAAGTCTGTGTGGGTTTCCTCCGGGTGCTCTGGTTTCCTCCCACAGTCCAAAGATGTGAAGGACAGGTGGATTGGCCATGTTAAATTGCCCCTTAGTGTTCAATGGTTAGGTGGTGGTCAAAGGATTTTGGGGAAAGGACGGGAGAATGGGCCTAGGTAGCACGCTCTTTCGGAGGGTCGATGCAGACTCAAAAGGGCCGAATGGCCTCCTTCTGCACTGTAGGGATTCTATGATTCTATGCATATAAACATTGAGGCTCCCACGATGCATAGAGATTGGTTAACACATTATTCATAGGTTCATTTATTAAGGGTCAGCTAGATGATAGCAGAGCTTGGGAACATGGCTGATCTGTCATCTGCTCACTGCATACATAGGCTGAGAGTAAGACTGAATCACGTGAAACATTACATCATTTCCCTCCCATACCACAACAGGAGGTACAATAAACAACTTGATAACTGCATCTTCACAGCTCAAAGATTAGCAGGCAACTCCATTTCCCTGTACCTATTGAAGATCTGACTCTCAATTGTGAGAGTCACACTGCCAGGTTGGCCAGGTGGGTAGATTTATTCTTTATGCAAGTTTAATTCACCATCAAGTCTTTACAGAATTCTCTCTGAGGCTCTGCCTTTTTTTAGTGTTCAGCTGAGGTGTTTTTGACGACGCAGGGAATTAGTAAAAACAACTCATTACTGCTGGAGTTCAATTTTATCAGGCGCCTTTTTTTGGGCGGCTGTTTTAATGATAACTGACATTTGAGAAAATTCAAGTTGGCATACGGATTGAGCGAGGGAGAGGCAGGGAAATATTCTGATGATTTTAATTAAAACTGAAACCAGTGTTAAAGAAACGGATTAAAATACTTCGAATGAAACCGTGGTACAGCTGTTACTGTATTCCGAATCTCGAGGAATCGCCCACCAATTGCACGAGTGTAATCCAGAGTTTAATTGTCGGGGTTTTCAAACAATCCAATTTAAATTGACAAATTGTAAACAGTTTTCCATCCACGGCTTGCTGTTAGATTTCAAGTTCTGCTTTACAGATCAAATTGTCCATTGTGATTATAACTAGTTGCTTAATTACAGCATTTACTTACGCTGAGAAGGAATACCCCTAGATTCTCATCTGTTGACTGATGCACCATTATACCGCTGACACAGGACCCGGGGGCAGTTTGTGGTCAGCTCATTCTTTAGCTTCCGCCTCGCCAGATTTACGATTCCCATGATTTCATTCATAACCTACCTGGCTGTGCAAGCTCGATTTATCCTCAATTTCCACTTCTTGAAATGTTCCGACACAAGACTAGTGCTTGGGGCCAGAGGGAATCTGCCAAGCCACAGCATTGTCAAACAAGAATCTGCAGAGCACACAAGAGGGAAGGTATGCACCGCTGCACTGTAATAAATCCAGGGAGAGAAGCCTCAAAACTTTACAAGCAGCGCGATTCACTGGCACCATGTTTTAGAAGCTTGGAGCTCGTAGAAGGAACGGAAATCTGAGGGATGTGAGGTGTTCCACAGTTTCCAAGCCTGGCAATGGAATGAGTTTAATACCAGGCAGTCAATTTGGAGACACCTGAACTTAGTATAATGCTAAAGAAAATACTGAAACGTCCAGGGCTGACCAGATAAGAAGGGCCTGAGCAACCAGTATCCTGAAAAGGGGGCAATTCACCTGAGAAGTAGGCTACATGCTGTTGCTAACATTTGGTTGGTTCAATTGGCTCTGTTTTATAACTTTTGCTCTCGAGTCGCCAGGTATCTTTATGATACCGCCACGAGGTTCAAGTTCAAGTAATGATCGATAACTCAATACACCAATTAGTAAGATTCAAATCAAAGCACATTTATTTACACACAGTCAAATCTACTCATGCATAAACTCTACTAAGCTATTTCTATCACTAACAGGCCAATACTTAGCTTCGGACTGGCCCACCAGGTCAGGGGAACAAATGGCCTTTCGTTCGGGTACTGAGTCTGCAGGATTCAAAAGCTGGTATGGACTGGTAGCTAGGAGCACCTATCTCGTAGCGAGCATTGATTTGAGACTTACGTTCTTCGGCGGCAGCTGAACAGGTCACTGTCAAGGGTTGGTTCGCGTTGCAGAGTGACCCTGTCAAGAAGGACGATTTGAACTTGGGGGCTTTACTTTATAGTCCCCAGGAGCTTCCCGCCTTTTGGGGCGGACCCCGTACCTGGTTTCAAGTGATTGGACTTTGTTCCAATTGCTTGGTTCGATTTCTCCAATACTGGAGCGGTTCCCTGATCGATGGGTGGTCTTGAGGTGTCCGTTAACCTCTTTTGTGTTGGCTCCTGCTGGCGCCGAGGAGTCTGGCTTGGCCTTGTTTATCTCAAATGTTTCAATTGTTCCCGGGGATCGCTCATTAGTATGTAGATGGCTGCTACATTATTATGCAGATGGCTGCTTGTATCGATGCTATCTGGGCTTTTGCAGAGTTTAATACACAGTAAACTTGCACCTGCTAGTTTCTGCCTGTGTTGGCTGAATTTCCCTTCAGCCTTTGCTGTTCTCCCTCTTACGTCGGGAGTTGGCCAACCCAGGTGGCTCCACTCCCTCCTTGTGATCCTAACGCGAAGCGTGAAGGATCACATAACTGCGTTGTTCTTCATTCCCTGACCTGGCGAGCACTGTTCTATGGCCTCTATACTGACCATAACTATGCAAGACATTTTTAACTGACAATTCTGAGGGGCGCTATGTCAAACAGGGACATGCATTACAAAATAAGAAAATTAGTACCTCTAACTATCCTTAATAAACTACACTCACTCAAACAGTCAATCATACTAACTTCCTAAACAATACACACAAAATCATAGCAGCATTATACACATTTTGTCTGGCTTGGCAGTCAAGTTCAGGATTGTACAATCACTCATGAAACATTTCTTTATTCACAAAAAACGCAAACGAATGCTCTTTATTATAGATCGCGGGGATCGGGGGCCTGGTCATATCCGAAAATAGGGGATGTTATCCTATATACCGGGGTGCGAGCGCGGTAGGCTCTCCTTCTCCATTTCCTCAGACGAATAGTCTGCACGATGCAGCAGAGTATCGCCAATACTAGTAGGGATTCTACCAAGTAGGACAGGGAGTACCAGGTTATAAACCTGTCACACCACGATGGGGTCTGGGTACTATGGGGAAGTGAATCATTAATGGCTGGGGGGGGTTGAGGTCAGGGGGTTCGCGTTCGCGCGCAACCAAATGTCCATTATGGTGATGAGCAACACCGAGGATGTCCTCATGGTTCTTCTCTCTTTTCTCTTCTCTTCTCTTCTCTGGTCCTAGAGCTTCTGGAGTTCTGTGGGATCAAGCATAGTGTCTGTTACTATCTTGGTTTAATATCTCGTATGATAGCCTGTCTGTCCTTTAGTGCCAATTACTCCCTTTATAATTGGTCACTATGTGTGACTCCCTCATTTAAAAAAAAAAAAAAAATGAATTTCAGGACAAGACACACTTACAGATACTGAACCAGTGCGAGCCGTCTCGCAGACTGTGCGGTTTACCATCCAAATGTTTGAGGATGTAAATAGCAGGATGTAAATTAAGGGTTACCTAAAAACAAAACAAACCTTTTTGAACAAAACTTGCCGAAATGAGGTGCGTATGGGCCGCGACGGGTAAGATTTGGATGGAGTCCCCGGGTAGGACGGCGACCAATGCCGTGTGTGCTCTACCCAACCGTAGCTGACCAGAGGGGGGGTTCCCAGGCAGGGCGGGTCCCAATGCCGTTTCTCCACTGCCTGAGCAACCGACAAGAACGGGCAAGAAATGTAGTCAGTGTGGGGGGGTTGCCGCATTGGTTCTTCCTTCGAACCAGAAGGGCAGTTACGAACGGGGGTCTGTGTATCTGTCGACAGACGAGTTCCTCTGAACTGGCGTCTGGGACATTAACAAGTCTCTGCGGACAAACTAGTTCCTCTGAACTAGCGTCCGAACAACCTAGTTTCTCTGACTGCCAGTGGGCGTCGGAAGGGTGGTGGCGTGGGGCCGTGGAAAAAAATTTCCGGTCTAACATACAACATTTAACAATACTAGTACAAACAACATTAAACATGCTGCAGGTTCCATCAGAAAGGATACCGTTTTGTCCCAAGCGGTTCCTTTTTAAAACATCATCTGGACACTTCAGTTATCGGTTGCGAACAGGGTCGCAAAGGGGTTCACGTTTTGGGAGTCAGACTTAAAGTCGTCATCTTCTCCCAGATGCCAAACTCTCGAGTGTATCGGGGCTGATAGGGCTGCATGGTGTGATTTTGGGATCGTTCTCGTCATTCTGGACGAGTCTGTATGAATTATCTCGGTGCCAAAAGGTGGTGTCTAGTTCTGTGGGGACGGAACGGGGTTGTCATTGTAGGTCGGTGGTGGGGTTTGTTTAGGAAAGTGATCATGAAGGGATCACTCGAATCGTGGTCAGATTCACTGGGTGTGGGTCCTGTTGCATGGGGATAGTAGGGAGGCGTGCTGTGGCTATTGTCCGAGTCACAGTCGCTGTCGCTGCTGCTGCTGTCTGTGGGCGTTCCGGGGCGGAGTGTATATTTTGGGGGTGGAGTCGAGGTTGAGTCCGTGGCTGGGCTGGACGTGTTGGGGGAGGGTAGGGTTACTTTGGCTGTGGGCTGGGCGTGGTCTGCTGCGTCGAGCATGACGTGATGTGCGTGGTTAGACTGTGTTCCATAGGCCTTCAGCTGGTTGATATGGAACCACACAGTCTTTCTATTGGGGTACTTTATTTTGTAGACGGAAGGGCTTACTTTGTCCGCAATGGAGTACGGACCCGAATACTTAGGTGACAGGAATGTGCTGGGGTTGTATACGGAGAGCATGACTTTCTGTACTACACTGAACTCAGCCGCATGCACTGTCTTATCGAAACAGGCCTTGCTCTGTTTCTTTCTTGTGCCCAATTTCACTGCGGCTGCTAGATGAGCCGTTTTAACATTTGCCACTAATTGTTCTACTGCTTTCTCGTGTGTGAGGGCCGTCACTTCGGGGCTGGTCAAATCTAATCCTAATAAAAATTCTGTGCCTTTCATGGGGCGTCCGGTCATGAGAGTGTGTGGGGTGTAACCTGTGGATGTTGAAACTGTATTTTGCAAAAACATCAGCGCAAAGGGGAGGACTGAATCCCAAGTGGTAGTGTTTTTCTGGACCATTTTTCTGGGGGTGGATTTTAGGGTCCGATTCATGCGCTCCACGATACCACTTGACTGGGGGTGGTATGCTATGTGGAATTTTTGGGTAATGCCAAATATCGTGAGGACGTTCTTCATGACACATCCCGTAAAATGGGAACCTTGGTCGGATTCAATGCTGCGGGGGAGTCCCCATCTCGTAAAGATGTGGTGGGTTAAAATCTTTGCTGTGGTCTTTGCCGTGTTCGTTCTGGATGGGAATGCTTCCACCCATTTTGTAAACGTGTCTATCACCACGATTACATATTTATAACCATTCCTGCAAGGGGGCAATGGTCCAATATAATCAATCTGGAGGTTAGTCCAGGGGCCATTAACCGGTCGGGTGTGACTGAACTGAGCCTTTTTGGCATATCTGTCCGGGTTGTTCTGGGCACAGATAAGGCAATTCTCAAGGTAGTGAGTTACATCGTCTTTTAAACTCGGCCACCAACAGAACTGCCAGAGGTGGGCTGTAGTGGGATCGATTCCCTGATGTCCATGACTGTCATGGAATAAACAAATGAGCTGATTCCTGTCCTGTTCAGGAACCACATAAGGGGTGTCTTTTAACACCACACCGTCATGTGTGGTCAGAGCATTTTTAAACCTATCATAGGGTGCTGGATAGTTTCCTTTTAAAATCTCCCTGAGATTGCTGTCCTGCTTCTGGGCCTGCACTAAATCCTCGATATTAGTCTGTGAGACCTGAACTGCATTCACTGGTGCGCTTTCGGGGGGGTTCCAAAAATATCCATGCCTGGAACCTGCTTTAGCCAGTGCGTCGGATTTTACATTTCCAGGCGGGGAGGAACGATGGTGACTTCGAACTTTAACTATTCCAAAAGTCCTGGTCTGTGCTCGCTCTAGAATGTGACGGAGCAATGAGGCTGAAGGGAGGGGTTTTCCGTCTGCGGAAACAAATCCTCTTGCTTTCCACAGGGGTAGGAATTCTGTAAGGCTGTTGCAGACATAGAGGCTGTCCGAATATATGTCTGATGGGCTGGGGAAGGAACCTGGGTGTTCCACTATGTATGCGATGGCCGCAAGTTCTGCCGCCTGCGCGCCTAAGTGTCCTGGAAGTTTTATTGCTAGTTCTTCTAGGGCGCGTCCCTGCGTGTCCTCGATGTAAATGCCGCATCCTGTTATGCGCTTCCCTTCTAATATTGTGGAAGATCCATCCACATATATCCTAATGGGTTCGCACGTGTCTATGTGCTTGGGGCTCTGGGTTGAACTACCTATCTTTCTGGGGGGTGTTTTTGCAATAAAGGGGCCTGTGTTGTGATGTGGAGAGATAATTTCACATTCATGGAAATTCCGGGGTACTGTAGGTTATCGGCTAAAAAAAGTGTGAGTCTTTGCCCTTTTAACAGTGATGTCCCATCCCTGCAAAAGAAGGGTCCATCTGGCTGCTCTATTCTGACTAACTGTACCGTTCTTGAGTCGTCCGTCCAGTAAATGTTGGGTGGGGGTGTGTTCCATCAGGATTGTGATGGGGTTTAGTCCGGTAATGTAAGAAAAATACTGTACTGCCCAAAAAACTGCGAGCAGGTGCCTTTCACAGGCTGAAAATCCCTGCTCCACAGCATCTAAAACTCTGGACGCGTAAGCCACGGGCCTTAACTGTTCATGCCGTTCCTGGAGGAGCATGGCCGAAAGGGTGTGGTCTGTGCTTGCTACCTCTATAGCGTAAGGGGAAAGCGGGTCTGGAACTTGTAGTATGGGGGCTGCTATGAGTGCTCTTTTCAAAGAGTCCACAGCATCTGTATGCTGCGGAAGCCATTCCCAGGGGGCTCCTTTCTTTAGGAGGTCTGAGAGGGGTGCTGCCTTGCTGGCAAAACCGTCCATGTGGTTTTGGCAGTAGCCAACCAGTCCTAACAACGACCGGAGGGCTGAAATGTTCTGGGGAAGGGGCAATTTAGCAATCGAGTCAATCCTTTTATGCTCGATCTCGCGTTTACCGTGCGTGATAATTGTTCCCAAATCTCTCACCTTGTTTTCCAAAATCTGGGCCTTTTTGGGGTTTACTTTACATCCAATTTTCTGTAGGAGCTCCAGGAGTTCGGACAGAAGCTCAATGTGCTCTTCCTTGGTGTCTGTCTGCAGTAATAGGTCGTCTACGTACTGGACCAGACATTCGGGGCGAGAAAATTTTGATAAACCATTTGCCAGCTGTCGGTGGAAAATGGAGGGGGAGTTGTGGAATCCTTGTGGAAGGCATGTCCACGTGTACTGTTGGTTTTTAAAGGTGAAGGCAAATTTGTACTGGCACACCTTTGCCAATGGAATGGACCAGAATCCATTACTGATATCCAAAACCGTAAACTATCGGAAATTGAGTCCCTGCTTGAGCATGGTCTCGGGACTTGTGGCTACTGTGGGGGCTGCTGCGGGGGTGATTTTGTTGAGTTCCCGGTAATTGATGGTCAGTCGCCATGATCCATCGGGCTTTCTCACTGGCCAAATCGGGGCATTATTAGTGGAGGCTACTGATCTAAGTACGCCCTGCTCTAATAAGCTGTCGATAACGTTTGCGATTTCTCCCTCTGCCTCTTGGGGAAATCCATATTGCTTTTGGGGTCTAGGGTCAGGTCCTGTGATTTGTACTGAACCAGTCATCCGGCCACAGTCGTGTTTGTGGGTCGCGAATGCGGTCTTTTGTAAAACTGCCCTAACCTGCTTGTCCGTGCTAATCGTAGTCGGGTTAAACCAAAATTCGCCTACTGCGCTAATCTTGTTTGCATAGTCCCCTATGGTGAGCGTTGCGGGTGCTCTTGCAGATTTTGTCATTCTCCAGACACATTGGTTGACTGGATCAAAGGATAGACTGTGGGAATTCATAAAGTCTATGCCCAAAATGTGTTCTGCTGTGTGGGGCAGATCGACTAAAACTATGGGGTGCTTGGTGGTGATGTTGCCGATTTGAATGGGTACAGGGGCTGTGATGTGTCCCTGCTGTGAGTGGCCTGTAAAGCCGCTGAGGGTGATAGTGGCTGTAGTGGGCCACGTGTCCTTTTGAAACATGGTGGAGGAATTTATTGTGGTGCGGGACCATCCTGTGTCCCAGAGAAACTCGATGGACTGTCCCGTATTTTTGCTGCAACTTCCGGTCGGCCGGACCTATCCCAAAGGGTGTCGCAGACCCAACTGGGGGAGCCCGAACACCGTTCCGTTCAGGTCCGTCTGATCTGAACGGGTGCTCACACTATGTATGGGCTCGGTCTTATTCTTATTCAGGGTGCCTGCCTGCTGGGCTTTCTGTGGCTTTCGTGGGGCATTGCATTCTCGTGCAATGTGTCCCAACTGTCAACAGTTATAACACTCCTGTGACTTATGTGGGGGGCTGTTCTTGCCTTCATTGACCCATGCGGGGATCTGGTGTGCCTTAACTGCGTGTATGTCTGCTTCTGCCTGCTGTTCTTCGGGAATTTTAACTGCGGGTTTGTTTTGTACAGATTGCTCCAGGTGCGGGACAATCTTTTTACGACCCATTTCTCATTATGAGCCTCCTCTGAGGGATCATAATTCGCACAAGCTTTTTGCCCTGTTTCTGTGGCATGGGGATAAGGGTGCGGGGTCCATTTGGCCATGTTGTCTGGGGACAAATAGGCACGGTCTAAGTCTCCGAAAACTGCTGCAAAATGGATCCACAGACGTCCAGCAAACGCTGTGGGGGCTCGGTTTTCTTTTGCCTGCACTTATTGAGGCCATCTACGGGGTCACCCCGGTTATACCCGATCGCGTCTAGGATCGCGGTATGCATTTCTGCAAGGGTTCCTCCTCCTACATTCTGTGGGTCAAGAAGGGCTGCTATGACCGAAGGGTCTAAACTCAAAATTGTGAGCTTTACGTCCTCACGCTCGTCCAGGCCGTACATGGTCGCCTGCTGTTTTACTCTGGCAAAGAAGTGGTGGGGGTCTGAGGTGGGGAGGAACGGTTTGATTTTATCGCACGCGTCCCGTAATTGGGTCACTGTTAAGGGGGTGGTGTACAGAAATTCCATGTCGTCCGATGTGGCTGTGCGGTGGGTGGTGACTGGATTCATTGGTGCCTGAACTATCTACTCTGTGGGGGGTTGGGGCGCTTTTCTCTTCTGGGGCTTTCCCTGCGCACATGTTCCCTGAACATATCTCTGCGCTGTCTCATTTAATTCTTCCCAATCAGGGCCATCTTCCTCATCTAGCTGTGATCCAAAGGTTTCCTGGAATCCTTTTTGAACTGAAAGCAGAGATTGCAGTTCTGCAATCTGCTTCCGGCACTTTGCGTGGTCTAATGAGCTTTGTCTTTGCTCTGTGGTGGCAGCATGGAGTGCTCTTAACGCTGCCTTCAGGTCACTACACTGTCTCTACCTGCTTCTCGGTTTCCTCTCGTACCAGGACTGCTCGTTTCGTGTCCTGATAGGCCTTTTTGTACTGGGACTGGAAGCTGCTTAGGTGCGCCAGACAAGACTGGTGTGCCCACTTGGCATCATCCGCTTCTCTGTCTTTTGCTGCCAACTTCCTCCTTAACTCTACGTTCTCGCTTTCTACCTCACTGACATCGACCTTGCTCATTCGATGTATGCCTTCTATCTCTTTCCGGAGCGTCCTAACGACCTCCTCTGTGCCTCGCAATTGTGCCAAGCAGGACACAATTGCCATCGGCTTGCGAGCTTTTCCTCAGCTCTTCTTGTGAATCTTGCTCAGGTTCTCCCACCAAGTATGTCCTAGACTCCCGGGACCTGTTTCCTCATTGTTACAGAATTCGCTCCAAAGGGGCCATCCTTTCCCTTTGAGGTACTCCCTGATTTCCTCTTCCCAAACGGGACACTGTCCTACTCTACTGCTGCTGGTTGCTGCAACCACGAATTCTTCGGGGTTCATGAGGCATTGCATTGCCTGCATTGCCATCTTTCCTCTCTGAATACTTTCTTAAAATTTGGAACAAGGGGTATTAAGGCGGTGCTGTAATTACGGGTACGGCTTTCGCTATTTTCCGGAATACAAACTCCCGACAGTTTTGTCGCGACAAAAAATCTATCAGTTTACCTTATCGCCCTGTTAGTTACGCATGCATTTAACACACTTCCGAATTATGAGGATTGATCAGAACTGCTTCAACACTTGTGGTTTTCTGTTCCCAATTGGATCTCTAATTCAAATTTTTGGGTTCTCCCGGAGTGGTGAAGCCACTTCTAGATCAGCTCCCGGCGGAGTTGCCAGTAATATGTTGCTAAATTTTTTTTGGTTCAATTGGCTCTATTTTATAACCTTTGCTCTCGAGTCGCCAGGTATCTTTATGATAGCGTCACGAGGTTCAAGTTCAAGTAATGATCAATAACTCAATACACCAATTAGTAAGATTCAAATCAAAGCACATTTATTTACACACAGTCAAATCTACTCATGCATAAACTCTACTTCTAAGCTATTTCTATCGCTAACAGGCCAATACTTAGCTTCGGACTGGCCCACTAGGTCAGGGGAACAAATGGCCTTTCGTTCGGGTACTGAGTCTGCGGGATTCAAAAGCTGGTATGGACTGGTAGCTAGGAGCGCCTATCTCGTAGCGAGCGTTGATTTGAGACTTACGTTCTTCGGCGGCAGCTGAACAGGTCACTGTCAAGGGTTGGTTCACGTTGCTGAGTGACCCTGTCAAGAAGGACGATTTGAACTTGTGGGCTTTACTTTATAGTCCCCAGGGGCTTCCCGCCTTTTGGGGCGGACCCCGTACCTGGTTTCAAGTGATTGGACTTTGTTCCAATTGCTTGGTTCGATTTCTCCAATACTGGAGAAGTTCCCTGATCGATGGGTGGTCTTGAGGTGTCCGTTAACCTCTTTTGTGTTGGCTCCTGCTGGCGCCGAGGAGTCTGGCTTGGCCTTGTTTATCTCAAATGTTTCAATTGTTCCCGGGGATCGCTCATTAGTATGTAGATGGCTGCTACATTATTATGCAGATGGCTGCTTGTATCGATGCTGTCTGGGCTTTTGCAGAGTTTAATACACAGTAAACTTGCACCTGCTAGTTTCTGCCTGTGTTGGCTGAATTTCCCTTCAGTCTTTGCTGTTCTCCCTTTTACGTCGGGAGTTGGCCAACCCAGGTGGCTACAATGCCACCTGGGAGGACGGGAATATTGGGCTGCATCTTGCTGGAGTTAAACATCCTGTGATGAGCCTCGTTAGTGAGACTCTACCCTGCACGCTTCAACTCAAAAGCATTTTTTTCTCCATAACTGGACGGCAAGGGCACCGAGGCACCTGGGAGCTGGTGAACAATGGGACCAGCAGCGTATATCCTTAACCAATGAGATCTAAAGTTTGAGAAAGAAACAGAGGGGGACTGGGAATGAGGGTAAATTAGTGTTGAAACAGGTAGAGGAAGGATAAATACATAAAGGGACAGAAAAATTGGATTAAGAGAGAAAGGGAAAAAAAAGAAAAGTAAGAAAAAATATGAACATTCTAAATTTAACATTTATAAAATTTCCAGAACAGTCGATTACATGCAGGAGTGTGATTGAACACTTCCCGTCTGGATGAGAGAGATTGATTGGCATTGCATTAATAATTACGGCATTGTTAAAAGGGGACTTACGCTCTTAATCACTGGACTCAACACTCCGTGGCAACTTTAATGTGAAAATCCAACGAGTTCTCGAATTTAATGAGGAGGTTGATGCCTAGCTGCCGTTTGTCTGAGGCAATCAGAGGAGTGGTGTGAAATCGTTCACTGAGGTCAGAAGGTTTGTAAATCAAAAGCCAGCTCATAATCCCCTGAGCTGCGTTGGCAATTTGCACATTGGTAACAGTTTGCTTTGGCAACACTCATTATGTTCCCAGCAAGGTATGGACAAGCGCTTCAAGGCGGCAGCTCAAAGCCACATTTTCAAGAGTAATTAGGGAAGAACAACAGATGCTGGCCTGACCAGCGATGCTCATATCCGGCAAAAGAATAACTTGAAACAAACAGCACTTGCTCATTGGGTTTGAGCGAGCACTGGCTCCTTCTAAAGTGCACGCCAGGCATTAAGACCATAAGACATAGAAGCAGAATCAGGCCACTCGGCCCATCGAGTCTGCTCCACCATTCAATCATGACTGATATTTTTCTCATCCCCATTCTCCTGCCTTCTCCCCATAACTCCTGATCCCCTTATTCATCAAGAACCTATCTGCCTCTGTCTTAAAGACACTCAGTGATTTGGCCTCCGCAGCCTTCTGCGGCAAAGAGTTCCACAGATTCACCACCCTCTGGCTGAAGAAATTCTTCCTCATCTCCGTTTTAAAGGATCGTCCCTTTAGTCTGAGATTGTGTCCTCTGGTTCTCGTTTTTAAAAAAGATCCCATGGCACCAACACAAGAAATGGGATGTTCCCCATGTGTCCTGATTAACAGTCAACCCTTACACAACATCTGAATCTGAATCGTCCCTTTAGTCTGAGATTGTGTCCTCTGGTTCTAGTTTTTCCTACAAGTGGAAACATCCTCTCCACGTCCACTCTATCCAGGCCTCACAGTATCCTTAAAGATTCAATAAGATCCTCCCCCTCATGCTTCGAAACTCCAATGAGTACAGACCCAGAGTCCTCAACCATTCCTCATACGACAAGCTCTTCATTCCAGGGATCATTCTTGTGAACCTCCTCTGGAACCTTTCCAAGGCCAGCACATCTTTCCTTCGATACGGAGGAGGGAAGGATTTTGAGGTCAGTCTGTAGCAGTAATGTGAACCTGTTTCAATGAACAGTATCATTACTTCTGCTGGTTGGAGCACTTCCTCCACCACGTTAGTGCTGGCAACTGATAGTTCCGATAAGCTTGTGGTAAAAACACATTTGCCCCTCTACCCCTGCAGCGGCCCTCCAGCACACCCCTTTTGCATGTGCAAGCAAAATAATAGGCCCTGCTGTCCACTCGTAGGCAACACCAGCGCTTTCACATAGAAGAACTACGGAAAGGGTACTGTGGACCCCCACCTCCTTCCATCAATCCCCCACATGGAGCAAAGGTTTTGATGGGGTGTTGAAGGTGAAGATAATTGTGTCAGGTTTCACTGTTTTCCAGCATTGTGTCAAACTCAGTGCCCATTTTGTATCCTACAAAATGGCAACGGTATCCTGTTAATCCAATTTGCCATTACTGAAATATGACGGTCACCTTTTTAAAAAGAAATTAAATGGAGAAAAGAAATACAAATCAGTGCCGAGTTTACCACAGAGTCCAGGAGCAAGCTGACAACACAGAAATGCACAGGGTGTCTTTTTAAACTTTCACTGATCTATTGCACAGCTAATTTTTCTGTGATTTATGCTGTATATTTCTGGCAAAATGTAATGAGGAGCCTTTTGATAGTCTGGAAATTGATTGTCTTGGAGGCCCAAGTAATTATAGCCGATGGCCATTCTGGGCCCAGCTTGGAAATTATTTAGCCATGACAGAGGAAGCTTGTAGGGATCAGGCTGTGCATCATAATACCGATGATAAATTGGAACACTCAGCCTGTGAAAAAACATGCTATGGGGCAATATAGTAATGTACTGGGCCCCAATCAATTCAGCCATGACATAGACTAAAATTGGCTTTCGTTTATGGCGGCGAGGCAGAATATTGGCTTCGTCTGACCTTCGATGACTGTCCATTAACTCCTTGAAAGCTGTCGAGCCTGAGGACATTAGTTTTGTCCATTATTCATGTTCGGTGTAAATTTGTTCAGTGAAGAATGGTTGATTCTCTTTGGAGCGCACTACCTTTTCTGATCTAGAGTGTAGAGCGCTTGGGTGGCCTGACGATATGCAGCCAAATGTGAATTGATGTTCTCTTTTTCCTTTTCTCCCCCACCACCCCAGTTACAAAGAGGCAGGCTTTGTTTTCTTTTCAGGTTCCCCTACTTTTTCTCTCCCACGTTTCCTGTGAACCTGTCCTAAAGGCCCCGAGGGACTGTCCCACTGGCAGCAACCTCCCTCTGGCAACTTACTCAAGTAGGTGGCCATTCGATCATGTGTGGGCCCAGGAAGTTGCCATTGTTCGTTTATTTAACTGAGAGCAACTTCTCATCTGAACCTAATCCTGTTACATGGATCCACAAATAAAGTGAGATTCCCTGGAAGAGCTTGCATTCATAGGGTGCCATTCCTGTCCTCAGGACGTCTTCACAGCCAATGAATTGCTTGCTGCTCAGTCGCAGAAAACCGCAGCCAATTTTCGCACGAGCAACTGACCGATTGTCACTACGTTCCATCACCTTGATACTTTTATTACTGTTCGTGCTCCGATGCGAAAATTTGGCTTCCTGCACTGAAGTGTTCAAAAGTACTATGACTGCCCTGACATTTGTTGGTGTTCAGGTGTAAATCTCATTAAGCTAACATTTGTTACGTTTGCCAGCTGAAAATGAGCACTCCCTCTTTACAATTGCCTTGTGCACTTCAGAGCAACCCAGTACCATCTCAGCACTTGCCACCTATGGCACAGTTGGTTCCACTTTTGGCTCTGAGTCCACAAGGTTCTGGATCTGAGCCTCACATTTTTGTGGGTTTGAACACAAAAATAAACACTGCTGCTCCCACGTGTAGTACCGAGGGAGCACTGCACTGTTGGGAGTCGCTGGCCGGGATTCTCCAAAATCCCGGCTAAGTGTTGACGCCGGCGTAAACACCGGAGTGTTTCACGCCGGCATCAACGGGCCTCTTAGTCCAGCGATTCAGTGGCCCACAGGGGGCCAGCACGGCGCTGGAATGCTCCACGCAGCTCCGCCGCCGATACGCCCCTGTACTGCTGGCGCGGGTCCGCGCATGCGCGTGGCAACTGTTTCCGTGCCGGCGCATGCGCGTGGAGGCCGTTTCCGCACCGGTGCCGTGCAACATGGCGTAGTGACACAGCGACCCGGCGTCGAAGAAGGTAGGCCCACCCAGATCGCGCGCACTCGCCGATCGGTAGCTCCCGATCACGGGCCTGGCCGTCGTGGAGGACCCCCGGAGTCTGATTTCCCCCCCCCCCCCCCCCCACCAGGACGGCCACCGCGGCCGCGGGTCCGAGCTTCCCCCCCCTGGCCAATCCACTTCACCTGCACACCTTTGGAGGAAACCGGAGGAAACCCACGCTGACACGGGGAGAATGTGCAGACTCCACAGTCACCCAAGGTCAAAATTGAACCTGGGTCCCTAGCACTGTGAGGGAGCAATGCTAACCACTGTGCCACCCTGCCGCCGTAAAGTGCTTTAAGATATCCAGTGGTCACGAAAGGTGTTATAATATTGTCCATTTTTATTTCAACACAAATATTGAAATTGCATTTTTATTCAGGGTTTACATTTTGAGCGAGCTGGTGAATGAATGAGCGAGAGAGAGAGAGAGAGAGGGATAGTTGATGGGGGACCATGTCCTGCATTTCTCTAGGGGAAGACCGGTGGCGGGATTCTCCACCCCCACGCCGAAGTGGCCGCGCCGTCGTGAACGCCGTCGAGGTTTCGCCGCCTGCGGCCCGCGAAACTCGACCTGCCCGTTCCCGCCGCTTGGGAGAATCGCGGGAGGGCGTCGGACCGGCGTCCCCGGAAATTTTGGCGGCCCAGGCGATTCTCCCAACCGGCGTGGGAGTGGAGAATCGCGCCCCTTGTGTGGAGCTGAGCCTCCATAAACCCAAAACAAGGTCATCCAATTCTGAGTGACATCATCAGGAGATGGAGCTACAGCGCAACAGCCTCACCACATTAAAGGACTCCAAGGTTCTTGCCACAGGGTGTTACTCCATGATGAGCATTCTCACAACGGAGTACTGCCACAGAGAGAGAGAGAGAGAAAAAAGTGAGGAGGTGGGATTCCTAGGCAGAGGAATTCCTGAGAGGGGTTTACCGCGGGAGTGATGATGACCAGGACACTGGCAGAAGTCCTTTCCTTTGAAAAGTGCCATGAGATCTTTGTTACCCACCTCAAGTAAGCTTTGATTAACATTACATTTGAAAGGCAGCCAGTTCAACAATGCAGAAAATGTGGATTGTGATTGTGCTTTGTAAATGGCTGTGCCTATTGATGAATATGGAATCAAATCCAGAGGGAAAAACAGAGCATTTCACTGCCCCGCAAGTCAAAGCATTAATGCCTTGAAGTAGAATTTAGGGCTGGCAATCCTCCAGAAGTGCCCTGGATGGTCTGGGAATTAAAGATGAATCTCCAGGACACTGGGCTGGATTCTCCGGTCCCCCAGCTGCTTGTTTCTCCAAGGTGCGCCATTTGCTGGCGATGGGATGCTCTTCTCCCGCCACTTGTCAATGGGATTTCCCATTAAAGCCACCCCACAGCGCTGGGAAACCGTGGGCAGGGATGCGCTGCCAGCGGGGGGAAAAAGAATCCCAATGGCCGGAGAATTCCGGCCCCTGTTCTGGGCAACCCGGAAGAAAATATCAAAGGGCCTTTAATTTAAAAAATTGCTTTGTCTTCCGTTTTCTTTGAACAGTTTTGTTCATTCGTTATAAAAATATTGGATGCAGGAAAAAGGCTGTTTGTTTGATACTCAGCCAATTGTCTGCCAAATGGCATGCCATGTAAAGGTACTTAATCGCAAGGATGGACGAGCATTTTGGGTGACCTATGTTGGGAGCTGGGCTGAGTGTTGAAGGCAGGAAGAAACCTCCAGGCCCAAATGCTACCAGGTTTGGCAACTCTAGTAGGAGTGGATTTGCAGTTTAAAAAAAAAAAAAGAGGGTGCAAATAGAATGAGAAGCAGGGGTACAATGAGATTTTCCTGTAATCCTTGAAGGAACCAGCTTGTTCGGTAGATTTTTTTTTTTATTGTTCCACTTCACTTCTAAAAGATGAATGATCAATAAAACAGTACTTTTTTATTGATTCTGGGAAGTGCACCACCACACTGCTGATAGAAAACAGGTTGAAGCCAAGGCCTAGTGTATGAATAACAGCCTGAGAGAAAAACGCAACTGATGGGAGCAGCCTATGATTAGATTTAGGTTTAGCAATTCTTTTCAAGATTGTCATATTGGGTGGGAATCTCCGACCCCCCGCCAGGTCGGAGAATCCCGGGGGCCGGCGCGCATCCGCCTCGACGCCGGCTGCCGTATTCTCCGCCGCCAGTTTTCGGACGGGGGCGGCGATCGCGCCACGCCGATCGGGGGCCATTGGCAGCGCCCCCCACCCCCCCCAGCAATTCTTCAGGCCCCGATGAGCCGAGCGGCTGTCCGTTTCAGGCCAGTCCCGCCGGCGTGGATTAGACATGGTCCCACACGGTGGGACCTGGCAGGTAAGTCGGCTGGTGCGGTCCTCGGGGGGGCGGGGGGGGTCACAGGGGGATCCGAGCCGGGAGGGGGGGCCCCCACGGTGGCCAGGCCCACGATCGGGGCCCACCGATCTGCGGGCGGGGCTGTGCCGTGGGGGCACTCCTTCCGCGCCGCACGGAGAAGACAACCCCCTGCGCATGTGCCAGAATACGCCGGTCTGCGCATGCGCGAGATCACGCCGGCCCATCGGCGCATGCGCTAACTCGCGCAGTCCCTTCAGCATCAGCTGGCGCGGCGCCAACCCCTCCGACATTCACCTAGCCCCCGGATGTGTGGAGAATTCCGGAGTGGTTCGCACCGGTTTTCCTGCCGGCGTGGGGACTTGGTCCCCGCACAGGAGAACCCCACCTATTATTTCAGTCAAAGTCACCTCTTTCACCAATTCTGGACAGCGCTGAACTGTCAACCAAATTGTTTAGCAATGGGTATCATCGTGTCTGTGCCGGTCATTGAGCGCCTATCTATTCTAATCCCATTTGCCAGCATTTGGTCCGTAACCTTGTCTGCTTTGGTGTTTCAAGTGCTCATCTAAATGTTTCTTAAATGTAGTGGGGGTTCCCGTCTCTACCACCTTTTCAGGCAGTGAGTTCCAGATTCACACCAACCTCTGGGTAAAAATGTTTTTTCTCAAAACCCCTCTAAATCTCCTGCCTCCTTACCTTGGGCGGGATTCTCCAATAATGGGGCTATGTCTCCAAGCCCGTGAGAAAACGGGCGCGAATCACTCCAGACTTTTTTCCAGAAGGGGGCTAGCAGGGCCATGGAGTAGTCTGCACATCTCCGACTGCTGATACGGGGCCCTGCACTTCCGGCCATAGGTCCGTGCCAAAGAGGTAGTCCGCCGCCGATCGGTGGTCCCCAATTACGGGCCTGGCCTTCGTGGACCCCCCATCCCCACGGTGACGGATCCCCCCCCCCCCCCCCCCGCCCCCTACCAGGACAGCCACCACAACCGCGACTGTGAGCTCCCGCCGGGTGGAACCATGAGTGAACCAAGCCAGCGGGAACTCGGCCAGCCGTCCGCAGAGAATCACCGTAGGGGCCTCTTTCAACGGCCCCTGTCCGGCGGAGCGTCAACCATGCGCGTGCAACTACCGGTGATTCTCCAATCGCGGGAGGCGTCGGACCGGTGATCGGGTACAATGCCCCATTCTCCGCCCCCACGCAGTCGCGATTGCGGCGCTAAGGCTCGGATCATCCCGGCCCTTAATTCTATGCCCCATGGTTATTGACTCCTGTACTAAAGGGAAAGACTTCTTCCTATTTGTCCCTCACAATTTTGTACACCTCGATTAGGACCCCCCCCCCTCCCCCCTCAACCTTCTCCCCGTCATAATTTTGTACACCTCGATCAGGACCCCCCTCAACCTTCTCTCCCTCACCCCTCTCAACGTTCTCTGCTCCAACGAAGAATTTAAGATGAATTAACCTATGTTTGAACTTGTGACGAGTTTCCAGCTTAAATTATGAATATCCAAAGTAAATTTGTAGATTTGTAAACTTTGCAGCTTTATGTGACGTGTATTGGAAGCTCTTGTCAACATTCATGAAGATTCCACCTGTCCTCTAAAACACCTCACCCCCCAGCCTTGGACATAGATCATACAAAATAGGAGGAGGAGTAGACACTTTGGCCCCTCAAGCCTGTTCCACCATCACTTACCTGATGAAGGAGCTTTACTCCGAAAGCTAGTGATTCCAAATAAACCTGTTGGGCTTTAACCTGGTGTTGTAAGACTTCTTACTGTGAACATTCAATAAGACCATGGTTGATTTGTTTTTGGTCTTAATTCAACTTTCCAGCCAGCTTTCCCTCTCTCTCTCTCTCTCTCTCTCTCTCTCTCTTCCCCCCCCCCCTCTCTCTTCCCCCCCCCCCCCACCCCCCCCCCACCCCAACCGCATAACCCTTGACTCCCTTGTAGATCAAAATTCAATGACTCAGCCGCCATTGCTCTGCGGGATGGAGAATTCCAACACAAACTGCCCTTTGAGAAGAATTTTCTCCTCGTTTTCGTCTTAAGTGGGAGGCCCCTGATTTTGATATTGTGCCCCCTAGCTTCTAGATTCCCCCACAAGGGATTTTGGTCTCACAGATGTCTGGTACACCCAGAACAGGAGAGGAGACAGATTCAACATAAGTAACAAGTTGTGTACCATTATTCATGAAGAGTAGGAGTGGAGGAACAGATAACAGAAGTTGTGCATGCATTGCGGCAGCGTCTCAGTGCAAGGCTTTGTCCCAGGAACATTCTGACTGCTAGTGGTACTGCATTTTAAACAGTCACCAAGAGGGCTCACCATCAGTCTGGATAGCAGAGCTTAGCTGTTTTCATTGCTTACACCAGCTGAATTCCCTCAATAACAAAATATTGTGGTTAATAATCTGTACCTATGCCTCAGACCTGAAAACAAGCATGAAGCTGTTGATGGCAACCTGTATCTTATGACAAAATGGGTCAGATCCAAATCATAGCAATGAGATGCAGGAGAGAGTGAGAGGAGAACGTGAACTGGGATTAACAAGGCAATTTTCCAGGCTAATTCTACCACCAACGGGCCATTTTCCATTGGCTACTGAGGAGATTGTGACACGTACGTGGCCATTGTGGTTACATTGGCAACTCTTTCACTCTTTAATTTGCTAATGTTGAAGATAAATGGAACTCTTTAAATTGGACATTTGGATCCTGAAACCGAGCTGTGAGATCTGGGTGTAGGAGTGTTTGATTGGGATACTGTTGCAGGGCGATGTTCCAGCACTGCGCCTCACTAGATGCAGGCATGTGTGGGAGGAAAAGCTACAACTTCAATTATCTGATACTTGCTCACTGCTGGGGTGAGCCACACCAATTTAGGAGCTTCACCAAAGTTCTGCTTTTGTAATTTCTCTCCCTGCCATTTTAGTGAAAGTGTTGTTTTCCATGTACTGTACAGCATAGGAACAATCTATTCGGCCCAACTGGTTTACTCTGCCGTTTATGCTCCACTTGAGTCTTCCACGCTCCCTTCATTTCATCTGCATATCCTTCTATTCCTTTCTCCCTTATGTACCTATCCAGTTTCCCTTTAAATGCATTTATGGTAGCTGCCTTAGCTTTGCCGGTGGTAGTGAGTTTCGTGTTAGCTTTACACCAATTAAACCTGTCCCTCTGAAACATTGAAAGACATTTGTTCAGCATTTCAAATCATAGAATTCCTACAGTGCAGAAGGCCTATTTGGCCCATCGAGTCTGCGCTGACCACCGAAAGAGCACCCCACACAGGCCCGCTCCCCCGCCCTGTCGCCGCAACCTCACCCATTGATTATGGCCACCCACCTAACCTACACGTCTCCATACACTAACGGGCAATTTATCATGGCCAATCCACCTGCACATCTTTGGATAGGGGGAGGATACCAGAGCACCCAGAGGAAACCCACTCAGACACGGGGAGATTGTGAAAACTCCAAACAGCCACCCAAGATCGGAATCAAACCTGGGTCTCTGGCGATGTGAGGCAGCAGTATTAACCACTGTGCTACCGTGCCGTTTTAGAAATTTCTGGATGCCTGGCCCAAACTCTGCATGGTGCGAAGTAAATGGAAGCCCAGGTACCAATGGAGCAGGAGTTTGGACCAAATAGCTAGATGTTATACTGATTTCACAAGTATGGTGTGATCCATTAATCTTTTAACGCCTTCTCTCTACTCCTGACTGACAGGCATCGCAGGTAGTGACTACATTAACGCGAACTACATCGATGGCTACCGAAAGCAAAATGCATATATCGCCACACAAGGACCCCTCCCGGAGACTTTCGGAGATTTCTGGAGGATGGTTTGGGAGCAGAGGAGTGCAACCATCGTCATGATGACAAAATTAGAGGAAAAATCTCGGGTAGGATCAATTTTCCTGATTCTCCTAGAACGATTTTAAGTTTCAGGAAGTGCTTTCAGGCCAACAAAGTACGTTTGAGAATGTTGTCACCATCGTAGTGTAGGAAACAGGGTAAAAGTCAAATCCTATCTGACTAACCTGATTAGATTCTTTGATGAAGAAACAGGTTGTTGATGAAGCTACTTTAGTGAATGTTGTGTCTCTGGACTTTCTAAAGACATAAAGGAGCATAAGAAAGAGGAGTAGGATAGACCCATTCGACCCATCAAACCATTCAGTGCCATTGTGACTGATGGTTTGCCTCAAATTCATTCTCTACGATCAAAATCTGTCTCTCCTAGCCTTGGTCATGTTCAACAGTGAAGCATCCACATCCCTCCGTGGTGGAGAATTCCAAAGATTCACAACCATTTGGGTGATTTGCGAAATAATTTCTCATCCTCCTTTCGCCCAATGACTGACCCCCTTTCCCATGACTGTACTCCTGTGTCCTAGATTCCGAGATAGGGCACAGCACATTGGCACAGTGGTGAGTACTGCGGCTTCACAGCGCCAGTGACCCGGGGTCAATTCCGGCCTTGGGTGGCTGTGTGGAGTTTACACATTCTCCCCATGTCTGTGTGGGTTTCCTCCGGGTGCTCCGGTTTCCTCTCTCAGTCCAAAGACACACGGGTTAAGTGGGTTAACGGGGATAGGATGGGGGGGGGGGGGGGGGGGTCTAGGTAGGGTGCTCTTTCAGAGGGTCAGCGCAGACTTGATGGACCGAAGGGCCTCCTCCTGCACTGTAAGGTTTCTATTCTATGTTCTATTCTCCTGCACAAACTTTCAGATGAGATACGACACTGAGCTTTGGATTAGCTGGCCAGCTGGTAAGACCTCTGTCTTACCTCTGTCTCAACATCTGTTCCTCAGCCTAAGGCAGTCAAAACAGAGGGATCGGCGGTTTTGGTTGTGGCGCAGAATGATCATCTAGTAGCAGTAACCAGTGTACTGCAAAAGTAATTCATTCCGCCTAGGGTGCTTTGGGATGCTTCAACGCGATGCACTTCTGTTCAATAGAAATGCAAGTTCTGAAATACTCTGTAAATGGAACCACACCACTTAATCTGGTCCATGTTGGCTTGATTACTATGGATTCCAGCACCTGGCCTTGACATAAATAAGGCTTCAATTGACTAACTGCTGATACATTATTTCAACAGCTCCAGCATGGCTATAAGAGACCCTGTCTGTAGCAATAGCGCCCTCTTGCCACTGATGGCTGCATTTGCAACCACATTGCTACTGGGGTATGTGAGCAGTGAGCTGAGAATAAAATGCAGCCAACCGGCATATTCTTTTATCTTGAGCCATCTTCCCCCAGTGAGGCTATCTTGTCCAGTAAAAGAGTGATAGGAGCTGCTTAATGCCCTGATTATTCCTGAAGCAACCCCACCATGTGATGTGGCTACATGCATACTGAAACTGCCGTACAAGATCAGATTATATATAAAAGCAAAATGCTGGAAATACACAGCACAGCTGTCTGTCTGAAAGAGGAAAAGCTCATGTCAGACCCGGCATCTCCACTCGAAAGGTTAATCTGTCTTTTCTCTTCACGGATATTGATGCACCTGCTGTGTGTTTCTGGCATGTCCTGTCTTCATTTCAAGTTTCCAGCACTTGGGAGATGTTTTTTTAAAATACTTTTTATTGGATCGTTGGTTAGATACAAATGAGAGAGACTAGTCCAGGACTTGGTGGCTCACCGTCTAAAATGGATCTCAAAATGCAGAGTTGTCACGGTGTGGTGAATGTATAATTTACTGATAATTCACCAGTGCGCTGTGTTATGTTATTAACCCTGTGGGCTCTGCCTATGGGCCATTATGTGGCTTCACCCACAGGGGATATGTTGGGGCATGTACGGGCTCCGCCCATAGCTCCACCCCCTTTACAGGAAGTATAAGAACTGCTGACCTGCGGGGCCGCCTTCAGTGTTGCACCGGTCACAGGCAGGCTCAGTTCTAAGCTGATTAAATCCACGGTTTACTTCCCCACGTGTCTTTGAGTGAATTGATGGTCGCATCACACGGCACAGAAGGGAGGCCATTCGGCCCATCGTGTCTGCGACAGCTTTCCGATCGAACATCGTAGCTTAGTGCCACTCCCCTACCTTTTCCCCCATACCCCACGGAGTCACAGAACCTGAACCCTATCCTGCAAATAAGGACAGGATTTTGCTTCTTCAACTACATGCATCAACCTGGTCCACATATAACAGTGAAAAAAAATCTTCCCGCCTAAGTTTGCCTTTCAGCCATTTGAACCTGCCCATTTTTATTCTATTATCATATTATAGCACAAGGCAGAACTGAAGTTAAAGTAACTTATTTAATTTAATATCATGGACTCATTTCAGCAGCTTGCTCAGTGTACTGGTATTTACACCACTCTGTGTCTGTACTGGCCCTAGGTCATGCTTACCTCACCTTTTTTTATTCTTTAAAGACATGTGGGCTTCATTGGCTAGGCCAGTATTTGTTGCCCATCCCTAATTGCCCTTGCGAAGGTGGTACAGAGTCACCTTCTTGAACTGCTGCAGTCCATTTGGTGTCGGTACACCTACAGTGCTGTTAGGAAGGCAGTTCCAAAATGTTGACCCAGCTACAGTGAAGGAACGGCTGATATATTTCCAAGTCAGGATGGTGTGTGGCTAGGAGG
Source organism: Scyliorhinus torazame (assembly GCF_047496885.1). NCBI lineage: Eukaryota > Metazoa > Chordata > Chondrichthyes > Carcharhiniformes > Scyliorhinidae > Scyliorhinus > Scyliorhinus torazame. The sequence goes on from NC_092724.1 coordinate 55,215,856, forward strand.
GAAATTTCCAGGTGGTGGTGTTCCCATGTATCTGCTGTACATTTGTCCTTCCATCCAGATGGTAGCGTTTGCCTTGGTGAGATGTTGCAATGTATCTTGTAGATGGCACACACTACTGCCACTGTGCATCGGTGGTGAGGGAGTGAATGTTAAAGGTGATGGATGGGGTGCCAATCAAGCAGGTTACTTTGTCCTGGATGATGTTGAATTTCTTGAGTGTTGTTGCAGCTGTACTCACCTAGGCAAGTGTGGACTATTCCATCACACTCTGGACTTGTGCCTTGCTGATGGTGGAGTCAGAAGTCCCAGTCTCTGACCTGCTGTTATAGCCACAGTATTTATATGGCTAGTCCAGTTCAGTTTCTGGCCAATGGTGACCCCCCAGGATGTTGATAATGGAAGATGCGGTAATAGTAATGCCATTGAATGTAACTTGCCACTTATCAGGCCAGGACTTACTGCACATGGACACTGTCTGGCCTTCATTCTCCACTAACGTCAGATCATGAAAAACTCTGCTGCTTGCATCCTAACTCACACCAAATCACACTGAAACAATAAATCTGTGCTCGCTGACCTACATGTTCCTGGTCCACCAAGCCTTCAAATTTAAAATTCTCATCCTCATGTTCAAATATGCCTTCAAGGCCTGTCATCCTCATTATCTCTGTAACCTCTTCCTGCCCGACACACACTGGATTCGGCATTCCACCATTCTGGTTGTTGTTGTCTGTTCTCACATTCTCTGAATCAGGATTTATATTCTGCAAACTGCTTGAATCCCTCTGTGCAGGTATCAGTAACTAATGCCGGTATCTGGTATCACCACACAGGTACCTCAGCTTGCTGTCTGCAGCCAGTGTCTTTGTACAGGTATCTCTATGCCTGCCATCTGCAACTGCCCCAATTATTGGTGTCTTGTATCTTTGTGCAGGTGAAGTGTGACCAGTACTGGCCCGGCCGAGGAACAGAGACCTATGGAATGATACAGGTGACTCTGCTGGACACCATCGAGTTGGCCACCTTCTGCGTTCGGAATTTCTGTCTTCACAAGGTAACTAACTTCTCAAATTCATTTAACGTATTCCGGACCAGCAGTGAGAATATTTTGTTTATTAAATGGTTAACAGTAACAAAGATGTGAAAATAAACTACGTAACATTCCACATATCACACTAACCATTAAACAAGAAGGAAACCTCACCGATCCATATTGGTACCGATACAAAGCTATATCGGACCATTTCCATTGAAACAAAAACACGGCATCACCCCTTGCAGGTTCCTCAACAGAAATGGATGAGCCTGAGAATGTGTTATCATGTCCAAAACTTTGTCATAGAAATGATCTCTCCATCAGTGTGTGACTTGTTCCACATATCAGTGCCATTCTCCATCCAGGAGTTGCAGCAGTGCAGGCCCGTCCACACGGCCCAACCTCACCGGAACCAAATCCAGGCATCCACATATTCCACCGACGCTCAAGGTGCAGTTCAACATCTTTGACTCTCGGAGTGTTTAGCCCACGCTGACGTGTCAGTTACATGTAGCACATCCATATCACTGTTAATTTGGAAACGTCACAGGGTGGCACGATGGCACAGTGGTTAGCGCTGCTGCCTCACTGCTGCTGAGGACCCAGGTCACTATCTGTGTGAGGTTTTCACATTCTCCCTGTGCCTGTATGGATCTCAGCCCCACAACCCAAAAGATGCGCGGCATAGCTGGATTGGCCAAGTTAAATTGCCCGTTAATTGGGAAAAACAAAATTTGGAATGTCTCAAGTTGCTGGAAGTAACACATCTTGGTGTTCAGATTTAGGGAGCGGGATTCTCCAATAATGGGGCTATGTCCCCACTCCCGTGAAAAAACGCGGACGAATCACTCCGGACTTTCCTGAAGAAAGTCCTGAGCGATTCCATTACCGGAAGGGGGCTAGCAGTGCCCCGGAGTGCTCCTCGCAGCTCCAGCTGCCGATACAGGGCCCTGCACTTCTGGTCGGAGGTCTGCGCATGCGCACGGCAGCAGCCTGTGTCGGCCGCCCCGTGCGACATGACGGACCAACACCGCAGACCGGCACCGAAAACATAGACCCCCTCTGAGACCACGCGCACCCGCAGATCGGTGGCCCCCGATTGATAGCCTGGCCGTCCTGGAGGCTCCCCCGGTGAAAGACCCCCCGCCCCCCCATCAGGGAGGCCGCGGACTGAGTCCGCAGCCGACACGCTGAGTTCCCGACGGGTGGGACCATGAGAGAACCATGCCGTCGGGAACTCGGCCAGTTGACGTTGGAGAATCGTCGCGTATACCGCGTGCGCGTGATTCGCGGCAGTTCTCCGGGGACTGGAGAATCGCAGGAGCGGTGTTGGACCCGATCTCAGGTTTGACGCCCATTTTCCTCCCCCCCGCCGATGCCGATTTCGGCATGGAGGCTCGGAGAATCCCGCCCAGGATTTGTCCACCAATGGGGAAACATTACGAAGAACAAACATTCCCAAACTGCCTAGCCCATAGAATCTGAAACAGAAGCAATTGCGAATAAGGAATATGACGGAAAATCAAATTGGTTTGACTTAGCTTTGTAGACTCATTTTCCAGGGCTGACGGATCACAGTCTGAATTCTGTGGCAACTGGAATACTAGTGGGACAATCTGCGATGGGCAAATGGATGTTTTCCACCTGTAACTTTTTGTTATGTTCTTCTGATGGAACCATAGAATGCCCACAGTGCAGAAAGAGGCCATTCGGCTCATTGATTCTCCAGAGCACCCTACCTGGGCCCTATCTCCGGAACCCCACCTAACCTTTGGTCACTAAGGGCAACTTAGCACGGCCAATCCACCTAACCTGCACATCTTTGGGCTGTGGGAGGAAACCTGAGCATCTGGAGGAAACCTACACCAACATGGGGAGAATGTGCAAACTCCACACAGTCACCCAAGGCTGTAATTGAACCCTGGTCCCTGTATTAGGACAGCGAGAGAGGCTGAATTTCTTTACTTGATACCAGACAAGAGTACGAAGGTGGTGTGGCATCGCATCATGATAAGCAATCAGTGCCTAGAGGAATAATGAACCAAAATGGAAAAGGTCACGTTTGCTTTTGGTTCTTAAATCCTTCAGCACCATATTCTTCACAGAGGTGGAATTTCTTTGCATGTTCCACTTGGGGAAAGATAATAGGGCACAAATTCACCTCTGTGACCACACCACCACCCCATCATTGGTCCGTCTAACTCCTTGTCCACAGGAAATTCTGGTTTGCAAGCCAGGGAATTCCTGACTGTTCTCAAATTGAGAGCATCTCATGCTTTGCCATTGATCATTGGTAAGCGGTGAGCTTTTATTTAGTGAGAAAATGACAGACCAGGGCAGGAACATCGCCAAGGATGAAAACAGTAGGCGAGAAAGATAAATAAAACAGTGGTTCGCTTACAAGCTTGAGTGTTAAAAGGCTGTATATGGTTGAAGGAAGCAAAGATGGAGGATGCTATCAGAGTTTCATCTTCTTGGAGGCTATGGATAGAGACAACAAGAACACATGACACAACGGACATAAGTGCCATGGGATCTTTGACACTCACCTGAGGGGGCTGACAAGATCTCATCTGAAAGATCGTAAAATGCTCACTCAGTACAGCACTGGTATGCCAGCCTGTGACCTTTGAATTCTGAGACAAGGGCGGATTTTCCGCGAGACTGGAAAATCCCAGCCAAAGGAACAGCCAATGAGTCAAAGCTGAGACAATATTAGACAAAGAACTGATGGTAACAAATTCAGCTGAATAGGATCTTGCTAAGTAGTGCAGTATGGAGGCTTTATGCATGTATAGTTGAGAATGGTCAGCTGTGTGTTGCTGAGAATGAGTTGGTATTATCAATAAAACGATTATTTCAGTACCCCTTCCAAACTCTGTTCCCTAACTGCCGACTCCATCCCTCTCCCTGGCAACAGTCTGAGATTAAGCCATTCTGTTGTAACCTTAGTGACACATTTTCCCCTGAGATGAGCTTCTGACCTCATGTTCAAACCATAATACCAAAAGACATAGGAGCAGAATTAGGCCACTCGGCCCATCGGGTCTGCTCCGCCATTCAATCATGGTTGATATTTTTCTCAGCCGAATTCTCCTGCCTTCTCCCCTTAACCCTGATCCCCTTACTAATCAAGAACCTATGTACCCCTGTCTTAACGACACTCAGTGGTTTGGTCTCCACAGCCTTCTGCGGCAAAGAGTTCCATAGATTCACCACCCTCCGGCTGAAGAAATTCCTCCCCATCTCTGTTTTAAAGGATCGTCCCTTTAGTCTGAGATTTCCATTTCTAAAACCACCTATTTCCACCTCCGTAACATCGCTCCTGCCTCGGCTCATCTACTGCTGAAACCTTCATTCATGCCTTTGTTATCTTTAGACCCAACTATTCCAACACACTCCTGGCTGGCCTCTCACATCCCCACCACTTCAACAGTGCTTTCTGCAGTTACAAAAGAGTAAATGAAACCACTTAGCTGCTTTGAAGTGGTCAGGAGCTGTCAGTCATAACAAAAGAGTGTTTATAAAATTTGTGGTTACGTTAGGATGAATGAAGCATATCTGAGATGCATTCAAGCGTGAAGTGAAAGATAATTAACAAACCCTGTAACAGATGTGTCTGAACCATGAAGCTACCAATCAATGGAACTGCTCTGTGAAATTGAATGGATGCTTAGCATTTCACAGGATCTCGGGGATTTGAGGCCTTTCTAGGAAGGCTCTGACACTTCAAAAAAGCTGTAGTTTCAAAGGCTGAGGGAGCAGATGTTAGGAAAGGGAAATTTTCCGGCACTAATTTTTCACTGGACTGCTCATCAGCTGTCAGGCAGAGTAGTTCAGGGTGAGGAGGTCACTTCAGAGTTTAAAACATCTGACCATGGTGAAGAATTTGAAGAGAGGGCTGCCTGAGATCATCATGCTAATAATGATCTTCGAATTGCTCAGAGCCTGAAGGGCAGTCCATACACTGGACCCTTAGCCACGCAAGTCCCAGGACCCTCGGAAAAGCCCCCCCTCCCCACCCCCTGCAACCTGGCAGCTGCAGACGGGCACATGAGCACCTACTGGGGCCCATCGCGCCAGACTAGAGTGTCACTGCCAGGTTGTCAGTGCCACGGTGCTGGGGGAAGTGCACTGTTGGCAATGCCAGGGAGCAGGGAACGATGGGGGGGGGGGGGGCACAGCGTTGGCTGAATTGGGCAGGAATGAGGGGCGTGGATGCTGAAGGGGTCGGGTCACCTTCTCGCGTCCGGAGTGTCGGGAGGGGGGCTGACGGAGGTGACCCATTATTCCCGTAGTGCGGAGGGGGAGGGAGGATGCTCCTCCTTATTGAAGGGTTGGGAATTCTACCCTTGTCAGTGGGGGGACAACATTTGCAATGTTGGGGATGGGTAGCTAGACACTGGGATCGCGGTGCCCATTCGAAATGGCAGTCATTGACGGGGAAGATAAGGGAAACTGGCGCATTTCCTGCCCTGCATAAATTTGAATGGGAATACCAGCTGGGCGACGCTCCTAACGCCAGCAGAGACCAGGCCTGATTCTTCGCTGGTGGGAGCATTTAGACTCTAGAACGGAGAATCCTGCCCAGTATCTCCACTGTTTTCTAATGCTCCTGTGAAGCACCATGGGATATTTAATTACCTTAAAGGCGTTATGCAAATATAAGTTGTTGGTATCTGAGAGCAGGATGATGGAGGAGCTGGGATCTGAGTGGGAGAGACTGTATAGTTGATGGGGAAGCTGATATTTGAGAATAAGGTGAACACTGAGCTCCATGGAAGTCCTTCCATCTGACCAAATTCACACTCAGAGCTCCGGAGAGTTTAATCATACCTGATAAACAGCTTTAATTTCCTATTTGGTTACCACAGAGATCCACTTAATTACCTACAACCGTGGGGATTCTGGCACATAGCAGCCTGCAGATGGAGAATGTGAATCATTTCAGGAAAGCTTTGGGAGGCTAAGGACAAAAATGTTTCAAATATCATGTTCAAGCACACATTTGATCACAGGAGGGCATTCAAATAGGCCTTTGCTTAAGTAATTTTATCTCCTACTAATGCAGCACGTTTTGCATCGTTTTTATTCTGCTTCTGTGCTCACCGAGGTGTTAGTGCTGTCTTTCCACTGTCTGCCCACATCAAGTAGCTGCAGATTGGCTACAGAGTAAATTCACTCTGAGCAAACTCACTTCAGTCCCATAACTGACATGAGAATGTGAGAGAAAAGCAGGACTAGGCCTCACAGGCTTTGAACTTACTCCACTATTCAAAAAGATAATGACTGATCTAATTTATTCCACTTCCTGATCCATCCCAATATCCCTCAATTCCATAGTCCTATTAGTTTTCTTGCTAGTTTATGCTATGTTCTATTTTCCCCTCATCATCAATTTTTTTCATGTTCCTTTGGTGATTTTTAAAACTATCCCAATTCTCAGGTTTACCCTTTTTGCCAAATTAATAATCCTTTTATTGTGTTTCTCTAGTTAGCCATCGTTGGACCACTTTTTGAATGGAGTTGTATCCTTCAAGGGAATGTATATTCATTGAAAATTATAATGAATACCTTCAAATGTTTATTGGCCATTCTATATTTAATCTAACTTTCCAAGTGCCATCATCCAACTTGCCATTTCGGACCTTAATAATTGGCTTTGTTTCCATTTAAATTTAATACCCTAGTTTTGGACCCAACCACATCTTTCTCTAACATTTTATGATCACTCTCCCCTTGACCATTCTTTACCATACCATTACTAGTGTCCTTGTCTCTCACGATTACTAATGACCCTGACCACTGGATTTTCATTCACTAGACTAGCCAGTTCTTGTGGGTTCTTCCAACAGTAAGGGGGAAGTAGGTATTCATCCTGAAAACTTGGGCTGAACCTAAGTCAAGTTTGAGTGTGCCAGGTTGCTTACGTGCATGCTGCATTGCTTGAGTCTATTGTTGGATGGGTGGCAGATGTGTTTGATGCAGCATTGTATAGGAAATCCCACAGTGGAGTAGCCTGTTGCCTGTAAGCTGCATTTGTGCCTTGCTTGTTCTTATTCGATCATGAAATCTAGGGACAAGACCCCCAGAGTAGATTTTCCAAATAGGGAAGCTGGAAATCAAGTGCTACATATTAGGTGACACTGGAGTGGAGTTTTATTGTGTCGATCTCAGGATTAGGCTGAGGAATACATGATGTTTGACATTTTTGAGGATGCCAGAAAGATTGCGTTTGTGACTGTGATGACTCTTATTTCAACGAAAGCACAGATGGATTAATGTGGATGAATGAATAGGATGATGTATTTGAAGAAATTAAAGAGGATGATTTAGAGCAGCGTTTTCAACAGAAATATTGATAAAATAAAGACATGGCTGAGATAAGACACCTAGCAATTAGATAGGTATTGACCATCAAGTGACTAGCTTGATCTGATGCCAAGTTCATGAGTGCAGCAAAGGCACTCGAACAACACTGATAGATAGTGGAGCAGTAACCCCTGGATCGAGCAAGGGACAGGTCTCCTGAAATTTTGATCAGGATTGGACCTGGTGCAAGGCAGTGAACAAGGACCATGGGCGGGATTCTCCGACCCCCCCCCCCCGCCGGGCCGGAGAATCGCGGGGGGGGGGCGGCATGAATCACACCCCGCCGCCCCAACGCCGGCTGCCGGATTCTCCGGCGCCGGCTTTTTGGCGGGGGCAGGAATCGTGCCGCGCCGGTCAGGGGTCATTGGTAGCGGCCCACCCTGATGATTCTCCGCCTTGCGATGGGCCGAGTGGCCGACCGGTCCCGCCGGCGTAAATTAGACCAGGTCCTTTTCCGGCAGGACCTGGCTCTGTGGGCAGCCTGCAGAGTCCTCGGGGGGGGGGGGGGGGGGGGGCACGGGGGGATCTGGCCCCGGGGGGGGGGGGGGCCCACGGTGGCCTGGCCCGCGATCGGGGAACACCAATCCGTGGCCCACCGGTCCGCGGGTGGGCCTGTGCGGTGGGGCCACTCTTTCCCTCCGCGCCGGCCAGTGTAACGGTCGGCCATGGCCGGCGCAGAGAAGAACCCCCCTGTGCATGCGCTGGGATGACGCCAGCACACGCGGGCGCTCCCGTGCATGCGCCAACTCGCGCCGGCCGGCGGAGGCCCTTCGTCGCCCTGCCAGTTGGCGAAGAAATTGCCCCATGTTTGTCATTGAATTTGAAAATCCCAGTGTCATTTGCCCCATCATTGTGGCTGGTTCACTTCAAGAATGTCAAAGATAACTAGGTAGGGAGGATTGAATACACCATGGGTGAGATTTTTCCAGCCCTTCCCACCAGCAGGATCTTCCAGTCTCGCCAAAGGCGACCAACCCGCGGCTGGTTCCCTGGCGGCTGGCAAGCAACACAAATGGCCATTGACTTCAGTGGGACCAGAAGATCCCGCTGGCAGTCTATGGTGAGTCACATCCGCCGGCAGTAAACCCACCGTGCGGGAGCCAGAAAATCCTGGTCCATATCTTTATGTTTTGCCCTGGGCAGCCTTTTATTTTGCATGAGTCTTTCATGTGTGTCTAAAATGTAAATTGTGCACTAAAGATCTAATTTTTAAAGCAGGAATCTATTTTTCTCCGTGTGTTCTGATGTGCCAGGGGGGCTAGTTATTTAACTTTCAACCTCCAACACAAAGAGAAAGCTGAACTTGAAGTCAGGATCCCTCCTCTCCATCTTCATTCTGTCGTCCTCGTCGAGATTTGAACCTTCATATTTTTCAAGCAAATCTTTGCACTCTTTAGCTGCCATGTGAACTTGTATTCTTAGCTTTTCATCATCAAAGAGAAATGACTGAATGTGCAATGCCGTTTTATTATCTCATTACTGCCAGACGCTTACAGACAATGCAATGACTGGCTGAAGGAGCTCATTCCCCCCCCTCCCATAGTTTTGGGGATTGGATCATGTCCCCTCTTTCTTCTTCCACCCACTCCAAATCCTGGAATTGCCCCAAAGTCTCCTCCCAAATATGAAATAGTTTTAAATATCCCTCTGTTAAAGTTTACATTGATGGTGATTAATATTTCAGAGGATACTCACCATCCAGACTTGTATAGGTATCGATCCCTATGTTCACCTGTTCATTTGTGTCTAATCTGGCAGTTCTTATGCCAGTTAAAGTGAGGGCTTTAGTTGCTCTGAACTGGAACAATTAAGGCACCCCAGTATCAGTATTAAAGTGAGTCCGAATGAATGCTGAAGTGCAAGCAGTTTTTTGCAGGAAGTTTATGCCTGCTAAGAACTAGATTGAGGCTGCACAAACCAAACATCCTTACAACCAACAAAGTAGATTTTCATAGTATCAGTTTGGGCTAAGTTCAAGAGATGAACATCTGTCTGTTTTAGTTAGTGTTTGCCCTTTTTTTGCCAAACAGTGATTGCTCTTTGTTCATTTTTCATGAATTTTGTGGTTAATTGTTGGCAGGGCAGTGGGCTTTAACTATATCCCTCAACAGAAGGGAATCACTTGTGTCCTTATAAATACACACACACGCATGCAAACTGTGGCTGTTGGGTTAGAATCATAGAATCCCTACAGTGCAGAAGGGGGCCATTCGGCCCATCGAGTATGCACCAACCTTCTGTAAGAGCACCCTAACCTCTGCCCTACCCTTGTACCGTCACCTAAACTTTTGCACACTAAGGAGCAATTTAGCATGGCCAAACCACCTAACCTGCACATCTTAGGACTGTGGGAGGAAACCGTAGCACCCGGAGGAAACTAACACACGCAGACATGGGGAGAACGTGCAAACTCCACACAGTCACCCAAGACCGGAATTGAACCCGGGTCCCTGGTGGATTGAGGCAGCAATGCTAACCACTGTGCCACCATACGTTAGGAGGTGAATGCTATTATGTAACTCTGTAAATAAATGTAAATAAATAGGGGCTGTTTAGCACAGGGCTAAATCGCTGGCTTTGAAAGCAGACCAAGGCAGGCCAGCAGCACGGTTCAATTCCCGTAACAGCCTCCCCGAACAGGCGCCGGAATGTGGCGACTAGGGGCTTTTCACAGTAACTTCATTTGAAGCCTACTTGTGACAATAAGCGATTTTCATTTCATTTCAAATGTAGAGTGTATAAAGATTGGTTCCCATTCTATCCTTCACCAACTGACTCTCTGGAATAGAACATTCTTGAGTGAGGGGGGGGGGGGGGTTGATGCTAGGTGGCTGACAGTACGCAGGCTGATGAGGGAGCTTGATAATCACTGACAAGTTCAAATCCTGAACCTTCGGGATGCACAGTTTTCAATGCACCGCCAAGATATATCCCCAGTGATATCACTAGCACACCTGACTTCAACAAAAATATTTAAAATATCAGCTGAAGCATATTTATATCAGTGAGAACGATTTGTCCTGGAACAGTGCATGCCCTGTTAAATCGCTCTTACAATTTGTACTTTGAGATGCCAAGCAAGTTTTATTGGGGGGGGGTGGGGGTGGGGGGGCTGAAATGATGGAATTAGACAAGACCAAACCAGAAGTTGGTTCATATTAATGATAACTTCATGTAATTGTTGGATTTTGAGAGCCTTTGCGATGAAAATGATTAAGGTTATAAATCTCTTGCCTCCTACTGCGGCAATTAAATGCTCTCCCAAATGCACAACAGTAAGGAAGAACATTAGGCGATCCTTTACGGAGATCTTCATCCTTCATAAGGCAAATGGAGTAGAATGTTCTCCAGGTGCAGGCAGAGTTTGGCGATGAGAATTTTTCTCCAGCCTGTCATAATGAGCCATGCTGGGCTTCAACCATTCCAGCAATCTACAGCTGGGAGACTGCAGTCTGTCAGAGGCTGATGCATCCTTCCACCCTGTGAGCAGGTCAACAGTTAGAGTGGAGTCTCAATACCTCACAGCTGAAACCTCCTCGGAAGAGAAGGCTTGCTTTATTAGTATCAAGTGGAGCATACAAAATAGGCCCGCCACCTCCCTCTACAGCATTGGAATTTCACTTGATGTTGCTCAAAAGTGTATCTTCTTCATTTTTCGCGGCCTTCCCCCTCAGCTCCTCTGCTCAAGATGCAGATTTTGCCCAGGGCCAGGCACCACATTGCTGACTGCCCTCTGGCATCTCTCCCGAAGCGATCTTTCCACTTCCTTGTGGGTAAGGTGGCCCAACAGAACTCAAACACCATCACAGCTGAAACGAATTTTGTCTTTACCTGACAGCCTCCTGTTCCAAAGAAAAGCCTAGTTTGCCCAGGTCAAAAAAGATAGCAGTAACTGACTGGCCTTTTCTAAAAGGTTATTATTATCATATATATATAATTTTAACACTCTGAAAGATCATAGACCTGCCCTCAGCACAACTGTTGACAACAACAACTTGTATTGCACTTTTAACTTCACGAAACATCCCAAGGTACTTCACAGATATGTTCAGAAACAAAATTTGATACCAATTCATAAAGGAGATATTAGGACAGATGGCCGGATGCTTGGTTACAGATTTAGGCATTAAGGAGTGCCTTAAAGGAAGAAAGTGATGTAAAAGAGACATAGAGGTTTAGGGAAGGGAATTCCAGAGTTTAGGACCCAGGCAGCTGAAGCCGTGGCCACCAACTTTGGAGCGGTCTAAAATCAGGGATGTTCAAGAGGCCAGAATTAGAGAAATACAGATATCGGGAAGGGTTGTAGGATGGAGGAAATTACAGTGATAGGGAGGCGAGGCAAATAGATTTACAATATATATACAGACATATGATACATACTTATATGATATATCTTAGTATTGTTGAAAAAAGCTTATGCTCTGGCATATTTTAGTGTCAAAAATAAAAATAAAATGACTCAACGTAATATCAACACTATGACTACGCAAATCTCTTATGTGAAGCTGTGTCAGGCTGCAATGTTGCACTTCATATCTCATACATACATATGTATATATGCAAATTCTTGCAATTGATTGGCTCAGATGTCATATTCCAAAATCTGTATTATTCAGAATTATAACCAGCGAGGAACTCTACACATTTGACATTTCATAGTGTGATAAAGGCATTAAAAAGTAGTTCAAAGAAGCATGATTAAAATTAGTGCAAAATTGTCACCTTTGAGGACTGTAATTAGTGTTTTTACCGTGAAGGCTGAGCTTTTCTGACAGGCCAAGGACTTGTGCTGAAATTCTTCCTGGGGGGGAGTTATCAGCTATACCTGCAATTCACGGAATGCCTCAGTGTGAGACTGGAGAATCTCCCAGTGTGTATGAATATGATAGTTCGTCGGCCTCATTCTTTCAAGTTGTACCGGTGGTTAACATTATCCAAATCATTTTGCACTCATGCCCCCGCACAACCCTCTCGCGCAGCCCCCTTCGTGCCCGCACACATGCACCCAAACAGACATGCATGTTTGACCTCGGCCTCTGTTTACTTAAAAAGATTTTGACTTGAGGCCTTAAATTTACACAGACTCACTTACCGGAATAATACATTCTGCATGAAATGGTATAGCACTACCATCTTCAAAACCTTGAATCGGCTCAGTTGTTGCAAATTGATCAGCTAGTGTAGAAATATCCGGATATGGTACTCCATTTGAGTTTTATTCTTTCATGTGGTGCGAGCAGCACTGGGCACTTGTTGCCCCTACCTGATTACAGATGCAGAATAATCTCTACACAAAAAAAAAAGACAGCCAGTGATTAACATGGAAATGAGCATTTAAACCAATTAATAACCTCCAACCCTGAGCTGGATTCCTTCAAGATGTGTTGAAGTAGGGGCTCTGAATAGACAGGCAAATATTACACCTGTGCTCCAGATCCCGAATGATCCATGAACAATAATGAGGAATATTTACCATTATTTAAAAATAAGAAAAACTGATAAATTGAATTTTTGACGCCGTTTCAAAAAAGCATGACTCCCTAACTGCCTCCCACACTTGAGGATTAATACTGTTCATGTAGCTTGTGCTTTTGCTCCACAACCCATCTACTTGCTGCATGACCCTACAAAGATGCAGACTCTCCCAAATCTGGAAAATTCCCGTGGACATGGGTGCCTCCTGTGTATGACATCCCCATAAAGCAGCTTTACAGGTAACCCGCTTTCTTTTTTTGTGTAGAATGGTTCCAGTGAGAAGAGGGAGGTTCGCCAGTTTCAGTTCACAGCCTGGCCTGATCACGGAGTGCCAGAATATCCAACCCCCTTCCTAGCATTCCTACGGAGAGTAAAGACCTGCAATCCTCCCGATGCTGGACCAGTGGTGGTGCACTGCAGGTAGGATTATTTCACTTACATTGGAAACTGTTCTCCACTTCATGCCTCCAGGCATTTCACATCAGAGCTGATGACGAATAAATCATTGTTTCGAATACCATTAGTGTAGCCCAATGGTTGGTAGTCGGAGCTTTAAATCAAAGCTATTCTTGTATCAAATCCTTTCTCTGTCCTTTAGCACAAGGAGTCCCTTTGACCAAAGGGCTAACTTGACATGGCCTGGAACAATGCTAAATGGGTACCAGCTTAGCGAGGATGTTAGTATGAGTGTTGTGTGAGAATTGTCTATTCCTGGTTATAGGCTGCTGAAAGCAAATAGACAACTTCATAGCTCCCTTAATGATAGCTGGCTCCTGGCCCATGAGGTTTGACAGAGACAACACCCGTAGCCATCCCTTGATTAAATATTGACTAAAAAAAAGTCGCCTTAGTCCCAGATGACCATAAACTGCTCTCCCCTTTGAGGGGGAGAGCTGACTGATGGTGATTTAACCTGAGGATCACCACACCTCAGACGAGGGGCAATGTTGAGAATAAGCTCTGCCGGTATGGGAATATTGACTACACTCAGCATTGAGATACATCTGTACTTTTGTTTAGATGAAAGATATGTTGGAAAATTTAAGATTTTATCTTGGGCGTCACCAGCGTAAGGTGCTCAGTGGTTAGAGGAATATAAAACTCCCAACTTGTCCTACTTTACCTGTTAGTCTTTTCAGCTTCTAGGCATCGTCATTGCCACTTGGGCTGGGGTTGGTAATCTTTAGTCTTTTACATTTTAAAAAAATGCATGTATACATTTGCTTTTCATTCTTGGCAGTATAAATATCCCAGCTCTGGCCCAGATATTTCAATGTTAATCTTTTGTGGATCACCACAGAAACCAGCCCAAACTGCACATCACTAAATCCCACCTGCTGCATTATTTTGAGTGCGGAACAAAAGTTTTTTAAAAGTCAATATCGATTCACCCCATTTCCTGTTGTCCAATGGTTATTTGGTGAGAATTCAGCCAGTGTTAAGGGCCTGTCAATTCTCATTTATCAGGAGCAATGCTCATTTTGGATTAAATATCCATTTGGACAACAAGCATGGCTCCACTTGTTTAAAGGTATTTGCAAGCGCGGATCATTCTTCTTAAGCCTGGCATTTCTTCAGTATTAATCGCCCGGTATCTTGCTCAGGAGCCATTTATCATGTGTGAGTCCAGGCAGTTGGTAGGCTGTTTCCTCGCAGAGGTGTTGGACCTTATTCAAGAATCTGAATGATTTTATTTTATTAGACGAGCACAATGACACGAATTGTGGTTCAAATTCATCACAAGAATAAATAGTGCAAAACAATTAAAGGGTCACTGAAGTCCCCCAAACCCTTTAAACCTGTCCTGTTGAGAACAGACTGTGCACCACCACCTGAACCATTTCCTTGAATCTTTCAGTGCTGGAGTTGGTCGAACTGGTTGCTTCATCGTCATTGATGCCATGCTTGAGAGGATAAAACATGAGAAGACGGTCGACATCTATGGTCATGTGACACTGATGAGGTCACAACGGAACTATATGGTACAGACAGAGGATCAGTACATTTTTATCCATGATGCATTGCTGGAAGCAGTGGCTTGTGGGACCACAGAGGTGATGGCCAGGAACTTGTTCTCTTACATTCAGAAACTCACACAGGTTGAGACAGGCGAGCATGTCACAGGAATGGAGCTAGAGTTCAAGGTAAGAAGACTAACCGCACCAGTCTGGTACCGATTTAGAGGCTGTGGCATGCAATTATTTACTGTCTGGTTCGCAGATAAGCTGGAGAATTTGGGGAGAAAACGTTTCTAGTTGTTACTAGTAGTTTCAACCCTACCCAATCCAGTCTCACCCTCCACCACTACCTAAGATTGGGGCCATATTTAATGTAGGCAACGTGATCCTGTCCGCCGGCTTGGGAGCCAGCAATAATCCAGTATCACCTTTTTAAGGGTCTCAGCTGCTGGGTGAAAATCACTTTTACTTTAACTCCCAGGAGAATTTTCTGAGATTGGGTTTGGTTTGCACAAGGATATCTGTTTGTGGGAGAAGAGCTTGGGTATTAAAATATCAATTTGATCGACTGGCAGTTGCCTTTTGGCACCTCCCACGAGATAAATTAACCAAGATACACCAATAACTAGAATAGCTTTTGTATAACACCAGCAAAATGTACCAAGGTGCATCACATGAGCATTCTTAAATAAAATTTGACACAGAGCTACATGAGGAGGTATTAAGGGCAGTGACAAAGAGGCAAGATTTAAGGGGTAATTTAAAAAAGGAGTACGGTTGGCCTTGGTAGAGTGACGAAGATCAGAGATACACTAGAAGCCTTCATCACAGAAGGGCTTGATCATAAGCCGGATAACTATTGGGAGTGGCTGATTTATGTTCCTCCCCCTCCCTCCTTTTTCTAGGAGAAGCAGTGTCCTCAGAAGCACTGGGAGGAAAATGTGGGGATGGAGGTGCTTACTGGGGGGATTACTGAACCATCTGAAAACCTACAGTAACAAAACCACGTGTACAAGCTGGAATAACAATTTAACCAGTTTAGTCAACTGGAATCAAAACAGTCAACAGAAGACCAATATTATCGATTTCCAATTGCTGCAGCTATTTGTCACCAACAGTGATCCAGGCGGCTGATTACTGCAGCAAGATTGTTATACTGGGGCCAAACGGTGAGCCAAGTGATTTCCGAAATTGGGTTCAAGTCAACCTTTTTGCTATTAACAACTGAAATCATGATTTACTCCCAGAGGAAAGATTGCAATTGACCCCAAGCTCAATGAATCTTACACTTGTAAAGTTATGTTTCCACCTCCGAGTATATTGTAAATAATTTCAGTCCCGCAGGCAATGGAGCTGAGGTGTGCAGGCCTGTTATTTTCATGAAGCACTTGTGTACATACCATGGTGCCTGAGGGGTCACATGTTATGGTTAAATCCAATGTTCTCATTAACCTGCATCTATCACAAATTGTGTACGGGCAGATCTTGGTGCTTGGATTTAGGATTTATCCATCAATCCTTTCCAAAGCTCGACAAAATTCAAGCAGGACAAACCCGTGAGCAAGAACAAAAAGCACAAAATAGGAGTGAAGTGCCTAAAATTTGATGGATGATGTGTTTCATGGGTCACATGTAGCCTGTAGACGGCATGTCGCCTTTTTAAAATTTCATTTTTACAGGATGTGGGCTTCACTGGCGAGTCCAGCATTTGTTGCCATCCCTAGTTGCCCTTGCAAAGGTGGTGGTGAGCCGCCTTCTTGAGCTGCTGCAGTCCATGTGGTGTAGGTACATGCACAGTGCTATTAGGGAGGGAGTTCCAGGACTTTGAGCCAGCGACAGTGAAAAAACGGCGAAATATTTCCAAGTCACGATCGAGAGTAACTTTGAGGGGAACTTCCAGGCGGTGGTGTTCCCATGTATCTGCTGGCATTGTCCTTGAAGATGGTAGTGGTTGTCGGTTTGGAAGGTGCTGCCTAAGGAGCCTTGGTGAGTTCCTGCAGTGCATCTTATAGATGGTACACACTTCTACTACTTTACGTTGGTGGTGGAGGGAGTGAATGTTTGTGGAATGGGTGCCAATCAAGCGAGCTGCGTTGTCCTGTATGATGTCAAGCTTTCTTTTCTTAAAATGTTTCTAATTAAGGGGCAGTTTAGCATGGCCAATCTTTGGGTTGTGCGGGTGAGACCCACGCAGACATGGGGAGAATATCCAAACTTCACACGGACAGTGATTCAGGACCGGGATCGAACCTGGGTCCTCGGCGGTGTGAGGCAGCAGTACTAACCACTGCGCCACCATGCCGCTAGTGTCGAGTTTCTTGAATGGTGTTGGTGCTGCATTCATCCAGGCAAGTGGTGAGTATATCATCACACTCCAGACTTGTACCTTGTATGTGGTGGACATGCTTTGGGGAGTAGCCTGTAAACAACATGTAGCGTAGAGAGCACAGTTTGAATATCTTTGCAATGGAGCACCTGTCTTCTTGAAGAGCATAAGTACATGTGTAAAGACCATCCCGCCCCCATCTAAGATTTTCAAATTAGGTTTCTACCTGCTTCCTTAAAGAATCCTGCTTCGACAGGTCAGGGATCTCAGATGAGGAGCAGAAAGGTACCAGCTGTTAGTTTGAGAGCTAACCAGACTGACAATAGAAAAACTGAGAGAGTAGATCACTTGACTATCAGGGCACGATGGAAGGGGAGAAGGTAGCTTTTAACATGTCATGGACACAGATGAGCCTAAATTCAATGCCTCTGATTGCCCTCATTCTCTTTCTGCTCTTTTTTTTAGCGCCTGGCCAATTCCAAAGCTCACACATCCAGATTCATAAGTGCCAATCTTCCATGTAATAAGTTCAAGAACCGCCTTGTCAACATTATGCCGTATGAGACAACGAGAGTGTGTCTACAGCCAATCCGCGGGGTGGAGGGCTCGGATTACATCAACGCTAGCTTTATCGATGGTTACAGGTAAGTGCCCGGGCGAGGCCGCCATTGCTGACTGCGTGCCACAATTCCGCATTAGCGCTGTACATTCACAGAGCAAGACGAGGAACCACCTGCTGTGCAGCTCGAAGCACAGTTGGAGCAACAGGAGATTGTGTTTTTAAATTCTAAACGATTTCCCACAATTATTAATAAGTTGGACATGTTACCCAACATGTTCCATAGCAGGCAAAACTGTCATCTAGTAAAATAAACTTTTAGTTAAAGGTGCGGAGCCTCTAGGTGGTCATTCTGAGATTTTATATACTGAAACTGTCGCTGAGCAAAGATCCATTTTTTAAATTCACCCACTGCTGAAACAACCTTTCTGCTTTCTCTCACTCGTGTCACCAGTGGCTTGTAGAGGGATAAAACTTGGTCATTATTTACTGCACTGTGGTACCTTTGCAGTGTGCTAATTTCTTACTTGCGATTCCAAGCAGCTATTTGGCATGGAGGACATCACCATCCCTTGCTGTCCTCTGCTCCCCGAGGTGTATTCAAGCAGTGGTCAGATGCAGAGAGGACCGTGAGTCAGGAATGCTGAAGTCAACTGTCGCATCCCACCTAGAAACTGGGTTTTTCTCATCTGCAAAGCCTAGTGCCACATGATGTAATTCACCAGTGAGCCACCCAGTCGTTGCCCACCATACCCATTTTTCTATAAATCCCTATTTAAAACGCATATCCTTCCTTCCCTTGGTCCATTTTAATCTGCCTTGTACCAAGTGGTGGCAGGTGTGGAAACCTGGCATTTGGACCCAGGCCATTTGCTGCTTTATTTTTTTGACCGTTACCAGGATGCACCACAGTGGCCAGGTTGTGTCTCGATCCCCAATTCTCCACCTCCCTGCGATCAGGAAGTCAACAGAGTTTGAAGAGGATACAACCCAGTGCTTCCAGTCCCACCATTATTTAATGATACAGCACAGCCAACAATGACATTTGTTAATATACTACAATGCACGGTTGGACAGTTGACCCTTTCAGCCAGGCCTGTGGAATGATGTACACTCACAGACTTCATTAGAACCACAAAGGTATTTATTAACGAGAAAAACTGAACCGAGGCCGGCTGCACTTGAGCAGCTCACCAGCTGCTTTGGCCCCGGCATGTCTTCTGCATGTCTTCTGCCCAAGAGAGGACTCCACTCCCTGGGGTGATTACCCGCTCTCGGTCCCAGTTGGTCCCTCAGGACAGGTTACCCTCCTCTACTGCATTGCCCCGAAAGGGACAATCACCACAAATTACCACAGCCTCTTGTTAGAGAGAGAGTGAGATCTAGTCAATGAAATCAATTTCTTAGAGGAAGCTGATGGTAAATTAAAGAAATCCGAAAGATGCAAATAGGTCAGGGAAGGTGTGGATGTTATTTTCAGATTTTATATTTTGCAATTGTAATCCCTTTAAAACACATCACAGTCAATCTGCAGAAACGGGTTTATCTTTCCCAGAAATGTTAACACCAATGATTGCGTAGGGTGAAGGACACACCTGAAGCTTGCCTTTCACTTTAAGTGAGTTTACTCTCTGACCAGCTTGACAGAGTTTCGGCCTCCTTTTGTTCCCCTACACCCAACTGTTCCAGCTGTGTCCATTTATAACTCCATTGAGCACAACCATCAGCCAATTAAACTAAATTAAACAAACTAAGTGACAAATTAAACAAGCAGCTTTTAAAGGGACACTGTGTCCATGTAGAGTTGAGCCAATGATCTTCGTCTGTCTTTAACAATGCAATTCCCAGAGGACGCAATTGCTGATACATTGACACAGATGGTTTGTAATTTTTATTCAAAGTTGTCTCTGCAGAGGGACTTGCAACTGTGAATGTTAAAGCAACAAAATGGTTATCATAGAATCATAGAATTTACAGTGCAGGAGGAGGCCATTCGCACCATCGAGTCCGCACCGGCCCCCAGAAAGAGCATCCCATCCAAGCCCACTTCCCCATCCTATCCCCGTAACCCAGCAACCCCATCTAACCTTTGGACATTAATGGGCAATTCAGCATAGCCAATCCACCTAACCTGCACATCTTTGGACTTATCGATCACTAGAATCTGGCATCAACCTCATTCACAGCACTGATTCTTTCTATTGCCAGTTCTATCGGCCAATCAGCAGACCCGCTCATTTATCGATAACTGAATACACCAAATTCCAGGCTATTCCTGTTGTTTCAGAATCCAGTTTCTTGCCATCATTCTGAGGAACTCAAAAACTCATTCGGCAGAATTTTACCCTCCCCATCATTGGGACATGCAAGACCTCAGACAGGAAGCCCACCATTGCCCTAATTGAGGCTCTTGAGAGGCCAATTATTGGATACTTAAAGGCCGTTTCCTGCCCAGCCTCAATTTGTTGGCTGGCAGGGGGATTGAAGGCATTGGGAATGCCGAAAATCAACAGATTTAGACCTCAGGTGGGGAAAAGGTCGCTTCCGTCAGAAGCTCCCTTCTGAAGTTGGGTTCCTCTCCCTTTTATGGTCCAGTGACCTCTGGACCTTCCTCCCTCCCAGCCACTCCCCAAGACTCCAATCACCCTAGACCTCTTCAGCTTACCTGGACCTCCAGCACATGGACTTTGTCTCAGACGCCCTCCTGCATGCCTTCTTCTGTCCAGTGAAGTGCTATCGTTGAAGGGACTGGAAAATTGCTGTACAGCCCGAGTGGCTGGCAGCTCTCGAACGCGGGACTTCCTCCTGATTGAGGAGCAGAAGCCCCGCCTGCGCCCACTTAATGTTTATTGAGTTGAGAAATGGATGCGGGGCACTTATCTCCACCGACACGGGTGGGAGGCGAGACTCTGCCATCCGACAAATTCAGGCCATTGGTTGCCTGTCAGAAATTTGTTTTGGAGGATTGGATTGTGTGTTATTCAGGGAATGGGTCTGACATTGAGGAGTGGGGTTTAATCTGTTGGGCGAGATGCAGAGGAAAAATTAATGGGGGACTGTAATACTGAATTTATCCATTTTTAAAATATTCCTTCATGCAATGTGGACATCACTGCGAAGTCACCGGTTGTTGCCCATCCCTCATTCTCTTGCAGCAAGCAGCTTGCTAAGTCATTGCAGAGGGCAGTTGTGAGTTAACCCGTTGATGTCACATGTAGGCCAGACTGGGTAAGGATAGCAGATTTCCTTCCCTAAAGGGCATCAGTAAACCAGATGGATTTTTTACAACAATTGATGATGGTTGTTGTGGTCACCATTACTGGGACTAGCTTTCAAATCCAGGATTTCATTCACTAAATTTTAATTCCACCAGTGGCGTTTGAAGCTGCGACCCAGAACATCAGTTTGGGCCTCCTGGTTATTAATCCAATGACATTACCACTCTGCCACCATGAAGTTTGCAAAGCATTTTCACTCGTGTCATAGGGAAAATCAGGTCTGTGAAGAGAGTTTTCCTCTTAACTTTTCAAAGTGGGAGTATCTCTGCCTGTAAGCATTAGCCAAGCACAAGATCTCGAACTCTGTGCAAAACTAGGGGTTCACCTGCCTTGAACGTTACCTGTACCTCTGAAGAGATTGAGCGAGTATGTGATGGATGTAGCATACCCATCCATCAGGAAGCACACTCAGCTTCAATTTGTTTGGGGGTGGGGACAAGCTGGGTTTGTGTCCCGGTTAGGGTGGGGGTAGTTGCTGTGTGGGGCTTCTGACCAAGGTCACTGGCCTGCAGATGCCACTACATATGAAGGTAGTCCTGGAGCATGCATGCTGCCAATGTCTAAGCCATGTGAATAAGAGGCAGCAACAACTGTGTTGGGAAAGGTTCCAGCTGTATCACGGGGCCCAGGACAGTGCAGGGCAGGGGAATGGGGCTACAAGGCCCATTAGCATGAAAAAAGCAGGCAAAGTACTTCTTCCTGGGTAATCTGCTGAAGAACATTCATCAACTCTGGAAGATTCCAGAACAATCCAGAAGAATTAGCTACCCTAACGGTAGATAGCACATAGTTAATGGGCAGCAGAACAGACAGATCTCCCCAAAAAAACTCCTAAGGGAGGGAGAAGGAACTTTTCATCAAGAAATGCTTCACTACCTGCCACTGGTAGAATGGGGAACAGAGAGCGAAACAAATCAATGTGATTATCCAAGCAGCCGTAGTCAGGTCAAAACAATTAGCAGTTATCACACAGTTTAGCAGTTAGCCACCTGTCCCTTCAATTGGAAGCTAATTTAAGTATCAACAGTGGAAGAAACATTATCATCGTACCAAGTACAACTGCTCTCCGTGCTGGCAGCCCGTGGGCACTCACACGGTGCTCCTAACAGTGTACGGGCAGTGCTATTGCGTGACCACATGACCTGGGCATTCTCCAGCTACCCCAGAACTTCCTATGTGTTGCCAAGTGACTTAACCCTGCCACATTCCAATTTGTGGCGGCTCACTGGAGCAGAAAGATTAATATTTTCACAGTTAGTCACCAGATAGCCGGAGTGCAAATTAAAATAAAAACCTGCCATCTCTGTTAACTCGAAGACAAAGCAGAAGACAAGCAGCAGAAACTGCAAAACAGCCATGTGGAAATATTCCACCCGACGCATTTACCTGCTGTCTCTCTGCACAGGTGTCATTGGGCAATCTGATAGTTGGGGCTGGATTTTCACTCCTCGCGCAGGTAGCTCCAGACCACAAATTCCTCGACTTAGCAGACCTACCCTGGTTGGATTCTGCATGCCAACCTCTGCATGTCACAGCAAGGAGATATTTCATAGAATCCCTACAGTATAGAAGGAGGCAATTCGGCCCATTGAGCCTACACCTACCCTCCAAAAGAGCACCCCACCCAGACCCTCTGCCCCACCCCACCCCCTTCATCCTACCTGCACATCTTTGGACAATAAGGGGAAATTAAGCATTGCCAATCCACCTAACATGCACATCTTTGGACTGTGGGAGGAAACTGGAACACCTGGAGGAAACCCCCACAGAACATTTGGAGAATGTGCAAACTCCGCAGTCACTCAAGGCTGGATTTGAACCCGCGTCCCTGGTGCTGTGAGGCAGCAGTGCTAACACTGTGCACCCGTGCCGCCCATTCTTTTCTTTGGAATTGTTAATCCTGCTATGTTACTGACCCATTATATGACCCTACGTTGTTAGACATTAACTCTCCTTTCCCTTTAGCTAACCACTTACTACTTTATTTACCTACATATATCTCTGTCAGTCTTATTTATCTTATCTGCGCACCTCCGTCTATTTCTAACTATACCGATCTACCTGTCTGCTTACTTACCTATACTGAGATAGTCTATCATGGACTTTGCCTGACCCATTTAATCTTCTTCCACAAACTATGTTCATTTTACCTTGTGGAGGATTCCATCCCACTCATTTAACCTCATTTCACAAACCATGTGTTCTTTACCCCACATATTTAATTATCACCTACAGACCATGCACCTAGCTTTCACCCTCACTTATCTGTATAGAAACGTCTCTGCTTCTCCAATAACTCATCCATTCTTATACTAATCAAAGTTTGTTTTTGACTCTAGACAACAGAAAGCGTACATAGCCACACAAGGTCCTTTAGCAGAGACAACAGAGGATTTCTGGCGCATGTTATGGGAGAACAACTCCACTATTGTTGTCATGCTCACTAAACTGCGGGAAATGGGACGTGTAAGTATTGCTGAGCCTGTGGTTCTAACTTTGACAGTACTTTCCGTGTTTGTGGCTGATTGAGTGATTTGTTCACCACTTAAACTTATTTAAAGAGGCAGGACATTGGAACTGCAACTCACAGTGTCACTGTAGTGGGGGGGCGAGCAGGTGTTAAGCTGGAGCTTGACTTGGGGATTGGGTTTCTAGTGTTGTTGCTATGGGGGAGGGAGGGGGGGAGCTGCTTTGCTGACAGGGGAGGAACTGTTATTAGGGGATCGGGATCGGCGAATGCCCGAGGGGGGCCTGAGGAGGCGGAGGGCACGAGCCAGAGGCTGGCCTAAAAAGGGTGATGGTTAGTCGGCAGGGGGCGGGGGGGGGTGGGGAGGTAAGACCCCCGACCAGGCTGATTACATGGAACGTTAGAGGGTTGAATAGGCCGGTCAAGAGGGCTCGCGTGTTAGCGCATTTGAAGGGGCTGAAGGCGGACATGGCAATGCTACAAGAGACGTACCTAAAGGTTACAGACCAGACGAGATTGAGAAAGGGGTGGGTTGTCCAAGTATTCCACTCAGAGCTGGACTCAAAGACCAGGGGGTTAGCGATCTTGATCAACAAACGAGTGGCATTCGAGGCAGGAAGAATCGTGTCAGACAAGCTGGGTAGGTACATAATGGTGAGTGGTACTCGTGAACATATATGCTCCGAATTGGGACGATGTGGAATTTATGAGGCGGGCGTTAGGTAAGATCCCAGACTTAGAGTCACATAACCTGATTATGGGAGGAGATTTTAACACAGTCATTGATCCAGAATTGGACCGGTCAAAATCCAGGACGGAGGAGGCCGGCCGCGGCAAAGGAATTGAAGGGGTTTATGGAACAGATGGGGGGAGTCGACCCATGGAGGTTTGCACGGCTAAGGGCGAAGGAGTTTTCTTTTTTCTCACATGTCCACAAGGTATACTCTCGCATCGACTTTTTTGTTCTGAGCAGGGCACTAATACCAGGGGTGGTGGATACTGAGTACTCGGCAATCGCAGTGTTGGATCATGCCCCACATTAGGTGGATCTACGGGTTAGTGTGGAGAGAGGGCAACGCCCGCTTTGGAGACTGGATGTGGGGTTGGTAGCGGACAAAGTAATTTGTGGGCGGGTTAACAAGTCCATCCAGAACTACCTGGAAACAAATGATACGGGGGAAGTCTCTACAGCAACGGTTTGGGAAGCTCTGAAGGCAGTGGTCAGATGGGAATTAATCTCGATATTGGCCCGCAGAGAAAAGGCGGAACGGGCTGAGAGGTTAGTTGAGGAGATACTCTAGGTGATCGGGAGATATTCGGAGGCCCCGGCCCAGGGCTACTGAGGGAGCGGCGGAGGTTACAGGCGGAGTTTGGGTTGTTGACCACAGGGAAAGCGGTGGAACAGTTGAGGAAGGCAAGCAAGGGGGGCGATTTATGAGTACGGGAAAAGGCAAGCAGAATGTTAGCGCACCAGCTCAGGAAAAGGGAGGGGACCACGGAGATAGGTAAAGTAAAGAGTAGAGGCGGGAATACTGTCCTGGACCCAGTGGGGGTGAACGGGGTGTTTAAGGACTTTTTTATAGTCAACCATATGAGTCGGAACCCCCAGCTGGGGTGGAGGGGATGAAGCAGTTTTTGGATCAGTTGAGGTTTCCGAGGGTAGATGAGGATCTGGTGGAAGGGCTGGGAGCCCCAATTGAGATTGAGGAAATAATCGAGGAGCTGGAGGGCATGCAGTCGGGCAAGTTCCCGAGGCCTGACAGCTATCCGGTGGAATTCTATAGGACGTTTTCAGGGATATTGAGCCCACTGCTGGTGAGGACATTAATGAAGCAAGAGAGAAGGGAGTCCTCTCCCCAACAATATTGCAAGCCTCAATTTCATTGATCCTGAAACGGGAGAAGGATCCGGAGCAATGTGGGTCATACTGGATAATTTCTCCACTGAATGTGGACGCCAAACTGCTGACTAAGATACTGGCCACCAAGATAGAGGACAGTGTCCCGGGGGTGATAGGGGAAGACCAGACAGGATTTGTAAAGGGCAGGCAACTCCAGGCCAATGTTCGAAGGCTTTTGAATGTTATTATGATGCCCTCAGATGGAGAGGAGATGGAGGTGGTGGTCGCGATGGATGCGGAGAAGGCTTTTGATCGGGTGGAGTAGAATTCCCTGTGGGAGGCGCTCGGAAGGTTTGGGTTTGGTGAGGGCTTTATTGACTGGGTGCAGTTGCTCTATCAGGCACCAGAAGCATGTGTGCGTACGAACCGGCTCAGTCGGCGTATTTTAAACTACACTGAGGAATGAGGCAAGGGTACCCCCTCTCCCCATTACTGTTTGCTCTGGCCATAGAGCCATTGGCCTTGGCGTTAAGAGCCTCCAGGAATTGGAAAGGGCTGGGGTGGGGGTGGGGGGGGGAGCACCGGGTCTCGCTTTATGCAGATGACCTGCTCTTTTATATTTGAGACCCATTGGAGGGGTTGGGGGAAATAATGCGAATCCTGGGGGAATTTGGCAATTTTTCGGGGTATAAGTTGAACATGGGGAAAAGTGAGATGTTCGCGATCCAGGCAAGAGGACAGGAGAAGAGACTGGGACAGCTGCTGTTTAGAATGGTAGGAAAGAGCTTTTGGTACCTGGGAATCCAGGTGTCCCGGGAATGGGAGACACTGCACAAGTTAAACCTATCCCGGCTGGTAGAGCAAATGGAAGGGGACTTAAAGAGATGGGACATGCTCCCGCTATCACTGGCGGGGAGGGTACCGACCGTGAAAATGACGGTCCTCCCCAGATTTCTGTTTGTCTTTCAGTGCCTCCTCATCTTCATCCCAGAGGCCTTTTTCAAGTGGGTGAATAAGATTATTTCGGGTTTTGTGTGGGCGGGTAAAACCCTGCGAGTGAAGAAAGTGTTGCTGGAGCGCAGTCGGGGGGAGGGTGGGTTGGCGCTGCTGAACTTCTGCACTTACTACTGGGCGGCTAATATAGCCAAGATTAGGAAGTGGGTAGCGGGGGAGTGGTCGGTGTGGGAGCGGATGGAGGCCCCATCATGCAAAGACACAAGTTTGGGAGCACTGATAACGGCACCTCTTCCGTTCTCACCGGCCCGATACTCCACAAGTCTGGTGGTGGTGGCGGCTCTGAGAATCTGAGGGCAATGGAGGAGATATAAGAGAGTGGAGGGAGCATCGGTTTGGACCCCGATTTATAATAATCATCGCTTTGTACTGGATAGGCTGGATGGTGGGTTCCGGAGATGGCAAAGGGCAGGAATTAGAAGGATAGGGTATCTATTTATAGATGGAAGCTTTCCCAGCTTAAAAGCCTTGGAGGATAAATTTGAATTGCCAGCAGGGAACGGGTTTAGGTATTTGCAGGTGCGTGACGTCCTGAGAAAAAAGGTGCCAGCCTTTCTGCTGTTGCAGCCACGGGGGATACAGGATAAAGTAGTCTCCAGTACCTGGGTGGGAGAGGGGAAGGTTTCAGATATTTACCAGGAGCTTTCAGAGGCGGAGCAAACTCCGGTGGAGGAGCTTAAGGGCAAGTAGGAGGACGAGCTAGGAGGAGAGATAGAGGCGGGTCTATGGGAGGTTGTCCCTAAGCAGGGTTAATACCTCCTCGCCATGTGCCAGGCTTAGCCTGATACAATTTAAGGTAGTCCATCGGGCACACATGACAGTGGCTAGGATGAGCAAATTTTTCGGGGTAGAGGATAGGTGTGCGAGGTGCGCGGGAAGCCCAGCAAATCATGTCCATATGTTTTGGGCATGTCCGAAGCTTGAAGGGTTTTGGCAGGGTTTTGCTAATGCAATGTCCACGGTACTAAAAACACGGGTGGTGCCGAGTCCGGAGATGGCGATCTTTGGAGTGTCGGAAGAACCGGGAGTTCAGGGGGTGAAAGAGGCCGACGTCTTGGCCTTTGCCTCCCTGGTAGCCCGGAGACGGATCTTGCTAATGTGGAGGGGCACGAAGTCCCCGAGTGTAGAGACCTGGGTTAGTGACGTGGCTGGGTTTCTCAGTCTCGGGAAGATAAAGTTCGCCTTAAGAGGGTCAGTGGTTTGGTTCACCCGGAGGTGGCAACCGTTCGTCGACTTTCTCGGGGAAAGTTAAAATATCAGCAGAAGCAGTATTCCGGAGGGGGGGGGGGGGGGGTAAGAGGGCCGGATTGTTGTTTAATGGTTGGGGTGTGTGAAGATTGGGTTGGGGGTGGTAATGTTTATTATACCATGTTTATGTCATTGTTATTGTTATTATTATTACAATTTTCAAATACCTTATTAAAATTTTTAATTTTTTTTTTTTAATCCTCTTTTGCACACACTGGAAGCTGCAGGCCTTTGTGATTGGTTTTGACAGCGGAGTAAATCACTGCGGAAAGAATAGCTTTCCTTGAAGCAAATCCTTTTGACATAACTATGACTAGGGGGAGGAGGTGGGCATACAGTTGGGGTTAGGTGCTAAACCCTGAGAGAAAAAAGTGCATTGTTTTCCACAAACATCACCAGTTGGTGATTTGGAGAGGTAGTGAAAAATGTCAACGGGCATCCCAACACATTCTGAACCTGTTTACACAGGGAGCTGTTCAGAAATTTCAAGGGAGTTAACAGGATACCCAAAGTGTGTTTGTTTAGGTAGAATGGCTGGGTTCTGCTGACTGAACCAACTTATTCAGTACATCTCCAAAAACAATCTCCCAGTCTCAAGGATATCAGTGCCTCATGGAATTTCACTGAGAAATGGGACCAGGTGACCTTCCTGTTTATTTTTGCATAATTTGTGTCTGGAGGAAACTCTTAAATAATTAGCTTCTCCCAGAATGTCTGGGTCACAACAAGGAGATTTTTATAATTAGAATCCATGGTGCTCACTTTTCATTCTTTTCCCAGGAGTTGTCAATCTCCTTTTATGTTACTGCCGTAATATGTACCCCCACATTGTTAGGCATCAGTTCTC
The DNA here is from genome assembly GCF_047496885.1 of Scyliorhinus torazame. Classification (NCBI taxonomy): domain Eukaryota; kingdom Metazoa; phylum Chordata; class Chondrichthyes; order Carcharhiniformes; family Scyliorhinidae; genus Scyliorhinus; species Scyliorhinus torazame. Next base: position 55,244,276 of record NC_092724.1, read on the forward strand.
TTTTCCCATTAACTAACCACTGATCAACTTTATCCCTATTTAACTGCGTATATCTCTATCAGTCTTCTTTATCTCTCCATCTTATCTACATATCTTGGTCTATTTCTAACTATATCAGTCTACCTGACTGCCTCTTCACCGATATTGAGACACGTCTGTATCTATTTTTCCATCTACATATCTGCTCGGCAACCAACTTTAGATCTTTCATCAAAAGATTGCGGAGCCTGAACTAGAAACTCTATCTTACAGAGATAATAAGACTTTAATAAGAGCTGCATTGGTGAGGAATGTGTGCGAAGAATGGTAATTAGATACAGGGAGGCAAAGGGGTGATTACATGACAACGGTGATCGTGTTTGGGCTATTTTCGGATGGCAAGTGTAATCAATTTGGATTGCTTATTTCTTTCAAAACATTGCTTCCAATTTCTTCCCTATCTCGGACGTTGGCTGTTCACGGTGCCGGGAACCTCCAGCGCCTGATCCAAGTGACTGTTCTTTATATAGGAGCCCAGACCATGAGTGACAGCAGGCCATTTAACCACAGGGTGCATCACAACTAAACCTGATCCTTTCCTGAATGATGTTGACATGCTTCCAACAATAGTCGCTGGATCGGGAGCCTTGTCTGATTTTTTTTTTTCTTTTGCTGTCAGTATCCGGGCAGAGAGGAGCTTTGTAGCACCAACCCTGGCTGAGGTCATCCAACTTGGCGGAGACTGCAACTGAGTCTGTGTAATCGTTCGAATTTTAATGTATGAAATAGTTCTTTCTGCCACCATGCCCGTCACAATGGTATTTCACCCCAGGGTTTTATCCATAACCTAATATGGACTGTCCAAGTTTGAAAGATCAATTTCAACATGTCCACCAATACACTTCTCCAATCCGAGTGGCAGCATTGGGGCTGACAAAGGGGTTTGTATCGGTCGGAGGGTTCGAGGAGTCTTTTCTGTTTAATGCCACAGTGGCCCCAAGAGCAACATATTTTCAGTCGCACAGCTCTTTATATTGGACCAAGTGTCAGTTAGCAGCAACACCAAGCTAATGTTGCCAGGTTATGCAAGGTTGACATAAACCGGTTTACTTAGTGAATCTGGCAAATTTACTTCCAAACCTATTTGTAATAACCTGCCTGCTTACCATTGGTTATTTCTTTGTATCCTTGAAACTCATGCTGGATTCTTCATGGCCCTCACAAAACTATTACTACCTAGAAGGACATGGACAGCAAGTGGATCAGAACACCACCACTTTCATGTTCCCCTTCGTGTCGTACGCCTTCCTGAATTGCAAATATGTCACCATTCCTTCATTGTCTCTGGGCCAAAATTTTGCAATGGCCTAACCAACAGCACTGCACGAGAGTACATTCACCACATGGACTGTAACAGTTCAGGATGGCCGCTCATCACCATCTTCCTAAGGGCACCCTTGGGCAGACAAAGAATGACATCCCTGTCAGTGATGCCCACATCCTAAGAATTAATTTGTTTTAAAATTTAGTTAATGCCACCAGCTGCCAGATTTCTGTCCATCAGGAGCTAATGTCTTGCTACATAAATTTGTCTTTGTAAAAAGTTAAGAAGCAATTGAAAACATGTGTTTCTGTACACACTGATTCACTGATCTGTTGGTTGTTCAACAGGAGAAATGTCACCAGTACTGGCCAGCTGAGCGGTCTGCCAGATATCAGTACTTTGTCGTGGACCCAATGGCAGAGTACAACATGCCACAATATATCCTTCGCGAGTTCAAGGTCACAGATGCGAGGGTGAGTCTCCACATCCTAATGTTTTTACAGCTGGGTGAGAGGTTGAGACCCTAAGGAGGGCATGGATTGGTCACCGTATATGTGAGTGGTTGGGGGAGATTTACAGCGAGTTTGCTTTGAGATGTTCTTACACCATAAGAAGTAAGGGGTGACAAACTGCACGAGGAAATGGGACGTGCCCCATTTTGACTGGTGTCAGATGAAGCACTCCCATGTCAGATGCTATGCAAAGAGCTTGACGATTGTAGCACTACTATTACCGTCAGAGTGACAATTTTTAAAATCAATTTTCTTCTGTCATTTCTTTTGCATTTAAGCAACATATGCTGAAGACTTCATTAGGAAAGTTGCTGAACTTGAAAGAGTGAGAGGCTTGGTTTAACCAACACAGATGCACACACATACATACGCACGTGAAGTGGAACAATTGCTGAGTCACCCCAGGTTAGAAGTGTCAGCCTTGGCTCAGTGGTAGAATTCTCAGTTATTAGATTGTGTTTTCAAGCACTTCCGCTAGTGCAGTTCTGAGAAAGTGCTGCACTGTTGGAAGATTGTCTTTAGGATAAAACATTAAAACTGAGCCTCCAACTGCCCCTCCACATTATTCAAAAAAGAGCAAGTGGGTGCTCCCATGTTGTGGACAACGTTTATTCCTCAACTAACATATAAAATGTATTTGGTCATTTATTGTCATTTGTATGTTTTGGCTGCCACATTTCTCATATTACACTGCGGGACTACTTTCTTGGATGCAAAGTGCTTTGGGAACTCCTAAGGTGGTGAAAGATGCTGAAAAAGCTCATCAATTTTCTTTGAAACACACACAGACACATACAGGCTCTTATTAATTTCACCAATTCGCTGGAAAATGCTGATATTGTGGCTAGCCCACTTGGCTTGTTTACAGGAGCAGCTGTTGAGGGTAATAACAGGCATTAAAGAATAACCAATTTACTGATAATATGCGGCGTTAAAAAATAATCATTGAGAGATAACCATCGGGAGCAAGATCTGACGGTGATTACATTCAGATTTTTGCCTCAGGTGTTTTACCACTGTGTGCTCGAATTTAATCTAATCCGAGAGATTTCTCAGATGACAGGACAATTCACTTTGTACCGTGGAGGAGAGATCTGTCTACCCACACCTGGCAAATGACAGGTTCTGTGCTTTGAGAATCTCATTTACATATTAAGGACTCTTAGCAGTCATTGGGATAAAAATAGCCTTCATCATTAAAATGGAGGCTGGTTTCAAACCCCAGGTTCTGATCCACTGCATTGTCCACCTCTAATAAGACGCTTGCATTGACCCACCACATCTGGACTCTCCCCTGTACCCGGAGGTGAAAGAGCAGCACCCCACCTGAATTCAGTGCTCAGTCCACTACTGGTAACTCCCTGGCTGAGTTCAACGTCAGGTCTTGGAGCTAAGAGAAAACTGATTCAACACATTCCGCTGGCCGGCTCCTCTATGTAGGTGAAAGTGTCAAGTGCCAAGGAGCAGCGCAGCACTAATGTTGGGGGTAGGTGCGAGGCAACGTTAGCTGAGAAGTCATGGTTAAGTGACACCTAGCTAGGGTTGAAGGAAAAAGATGTCTATAGATTAAATATGGAGTTCCTGAGGCCCTGGAAATGAATGAGTTAAAGTTAAAGTTGCAATGCAACAATGATGAATTCAACACAGGTTTCAGGGATAGGGGGGCCGAAGGAGAGCAGAAAGAATGGGAACACTGACAACAGTACTGGCTACCTTTGATGCCATGCCTTGCGCTGCAAAATGTGAATTATCCAATAATTTGAATTGAGTAAGGTAAGTAAAGCTCAGAGAGTGGTTGGAATGTGGAGCTGGTTGACATATGGAGTGGTTGAGGTTAATAGCAGAGATTTATTTTTAAGGGGAAGCTGGATATGTGCATGAGGGAGAAAGGGATAGAGGGATACGTTGATTAAAGTTAGATGAGCTAAAGAATAAAAAACAACAGCACGGACCTGTTGGGCTGGAATTAGGCTGTTTCTCTGCTGTAAGTATTGTGGTATAATATGCAAAAAGGGAAATTAGTGCAAACATTTTTAATCATCAGGCAATTTGATTGTGACTCTATATAAGAGAAACAGGCTACTGTTGGTAAAATAAAGAGAATCAAAACTAGAGTGGAGACATGTTGGAGGAGAGCAAAGAGCCACTTATCAGAAAGGATGCGTTGTCTTATGCAGTGGCGGGCCTACATTTTTGGGGCCCTGAAGCTTGAACTGTTATGGGGGCCCCTTCGCAACCAGCAGCGAGGTCTGGTTAACCACTGTTATCTTCTTCAATGGGGTTGTTCCACGACAGATCACCACAAATCTTTTTAAAATTTAGCCACTGCATCTCAGATTTTGATTAAAATTGCTGTACTGGATTATTTCACATGTCAAAGTCACTGGTGTGAATAAAAATTTCCTATGCCTTATAGTTTTTGAGTAATGGGGGGAATGAAAATTAGGGAAATGTTATAAACATGCATGGTGCATCATAGAATGATGAAATAAAACAGAAAAGACCACAGTCAATATAATCTTTTATTTTAGACACCTATGAGAATACATACTATATGAAGCACATTTTACAAAATACTCTTTTTTTCTGTTTTTTCTAGCAACATATTCACGTACAGTTTTGTCATATGAGAGCTTCCTTGCAATGTCATTTTCTACAGTCAAAATGCATAAAGAATTTAAGCGCTCTTCAGTCATGGTAGACCAAAATTTGTTCTTTCTAAAGGATAGCTTTCTGCTTCACAGCTCATGATAGGCATTGTCAGGTACAGCTTAAGTGCAGTAGTAATATTGGGCAACACTTCAATTAGGTGTTGCTCACAAATAAGCTGAAGTACTTCTGCGCATTGCATTTTAGATGGCGTGTTTTCTTCTGTGTGCTGGGATTTCCTAAGGTGCAAATATTCTTTGAACTGATAACACTCGTTTACTAATTTGTGGTCAATATCATCCTTGCAATACAATATTATAAGTTCAATACTGTCCTCATCAATTTCAGAATTGTTCACCAATTCTGAGAGGAACTTGAACCTTTTCACAATCTGCTCATATGAGCCAATCCTCTTGCGTAACTGGATTATCAAGCAGTCATAGAGTTGATATAGAACTTCTATCCTAAATTTGTCAGCTCCTCTCAAAGAAGCAAAACCACTTGTTCCATCTGAAAATGTCCTTGTAACAATGCGTTTGGAAGCATCAGAATAACTTGAGGTGATATCTTCACACAAACCTTTTGCTTCTGATTCATGGTGTGCAATCCTATCGGCTGAATTTTCTCTGAGTTCTTTAACAAATGAAAGTAAAGATGATAGAAGAGAACCTTCAAATACATGTCTATAATGAACATTGGTGCTGTGAGACCTGTATCACTGACTCTATAATGAACACTGGTACAATGAGACCTGTATGTCTGACTGTATTATAAACACTGATACAGTAAGACCTGTATCTCTCTCTGCATAATGAACACTGGTACAGTGAGGCCTGTATCTTTGACTCTATAATGAGCACGGGCACAGTGATACCTGTATGTTTGACTATATTATAAACATTGATACAGTGAGACCTGAATCTCTGACTCTATAATGAACTCTGGCACAGTGAGGCCTGTATCTCTGACTCTATAATGAGCACTGGCACAGTGAGACCTGTATGTTTGACTGTATTATAAACATTGATACAGTGAGACCTGAATCTCTGACTATAATGAGCACTGGTACAGTGAGACCTGTATCTCTGACTCTATAATGAGCACTGGCACAGTGCGACCTGTATCTCTGACTCTATAATGAGCACTGGTACAGTGAGACCTGTATCTTTGACTCTATAATGAGCACTGGCACAGTGATACCTGTATCTCTGACTCTATAATGAGCACTGGCACAGTGAGACCTGTATGCTTGACTATATTATAAACATTGATACAGTGAGACCTGTATCTCTGACTCTATAATGAGCACTGGCACAGTGATACCTGTATGTTTGACTATATTATAAACATTGATACAGTGAGACCTGAATCTCTGACTCTATAATGAACTCTGGCACGGTGAGGCCTGTATCTCTGACTCTATAATGAGCACTGGCACAGTGAGACCTGTATGTTTGACTGTATTATAAACATTGATACAGTGAGACCTGAATCTCTGACTCTATAATGAACTCTGGCACAGTGAGACCTGTATCTCTGACTCTATAATGAGCACTGGCACAGTGATACCTGTATGTTTGACTATATTATAAACATTGATACAGTGAGACCTGTATCTCTGACTCTATAATGAACATTGGTACAGTGAGACCTGTCTGTATAATGTTTCACCGGATACATTGTGGTTTGGTCTCATGCACAGGACTGCAAAGGGGTTTTTTCTTTTGTCTGTTTATCATTGATTGTCAAGTGCAGCAATCACAATATGTTACGGCAAACCTGAGAACTCATGAAACAAAAGCAGAGGCTGCATGGGCCACCGTACACACTCACAACATCCCAAGTGTCGGAGACCAAAATGAAATATGTGCATTGAAAAACATATCTAGGCATATTGGAGCTGACAGCACAGGACCAGGGTGTTAACACAGCACATCGCACTTGTGTACAAATTACACAGCAACAGATAGAGTTCTGCTGGTAAAAACTGAGATGAAGGCTGGGATAGTGAAATAGCAAACCGGTAAAGGGGGACATCTGAATTCACAACGCGAGTTCCGAGGCTGAGTGAGCTTTGCGTTTCAAAGAAGGCAGAGAAAGGGCCTTGGGACAGAATGTATCAACACTATGGCTAAAGACAAAACTAGCAAAGAGGGCGCCAGTGTTTGTGCTGAGGTTTGGAGCCAGCTCTTTTTCATTCCTCCGATACACATCTGCAAAATATGTGACACTAGTGAAACTGACCAAGTGAACAGTGCATGTGGCAAAACATGTAAGAAAAGCACTTGAGTAAAGTTGTAGTGATGAAGCAATGGGTTTTAAGGTGGAACAGGATAGATACCTAAAAGGGAGCACAAACATTCCCCATCAATACACCAGTTCAATTTTAATGAAGGAAAACCTAGATAATGGGACAGGACCGAAGAAGGTTGAGATGAATAGGAGAGCAGACGAGGTAGACGGTAACGAGGTGGTGCCGAGCTTGCGTTTTAAATATCTGTAGGTTATAAGAGGAAAGGGAGTCTGAGGGAAGGAACGGGTTCCACGTTTGTACAGTTCTTGATAAGAATAGCAGAATGTATGCTGTTCCATTTTGACAATTTGGCCTACCTCACGTGACAAAGTCACTTTATGACTTGACCTCTTTGCTCCTTTCTACTGATGAGGGAGAACTGCAAGTAACCAGGCCTTTTGCATGGAATATACCTCCTCCCAGGAACACGACTCTTAAACGTACTATGTATTTTTCTTCAGATGCTCCCTTCCCAAGCTCCCTCCCTCCAGTAAATAATCATAGCACATCTCCTGAAAGGCATAGTTTCACTGTTGACATTCACATCAATTGTATAAGTCCACAGAAAAAGATGTGTGTAATGTCAATATGTCACAACTATTATCCCATGGCGGCTGGTCTATTTTCTCAGTGATTCTCAGACCTCAACAGGTAGACTTGTCAGCTCAACCATGCCTGTCAAAACCAAAATCAAATCTTACTAAACATGAATAAGTAGTAAAACCAGGCAAAGCCAATCTTCAAAAGGTCGTCATTATCCAAGCATTTGACAAGCTGAAGATTATACCTCCCATTACTGAGCTTCTCAAGTAAAACAGTAGCAAATGCAAATCAGTGGACCCAACATTAGCACTTTCATTAATAATTCATTGAAATTTGCACCACTTTGCAGACTTAATTCCATTATTACCCATAGGCTTAATTCCATTATTACCCGTAGGTCATCACTCGTGCAAAATATTCACCAGGATAGCCTGCAAACCAAAGCCACTAAAGTATTTGCAATCAGAAAATCTCGGTGTTAATAATATTTTTAACCCTCACTCTTTTGGAGTTTGCATGCATCTTGGTTTAAAAATTGCACTAATTCAACAGTTTTTAATTCTTGAAGATATGGGCAGCTTTATCTGGGGAGTTAAGTTTGCAGTCTCATCTCTATTTGATCATGTCAGTTTGGTTCAAGTTAGTAGCCATGGAGAGTTAAGTGGATTGTGAGTTGGTGGCCCAGTTGAGGATTAAAGAGTTTAGTTTGTTGCTGAGGAACAATTGCACTATCAGAGGGGTAATACCAAACCGACGTTTAGGATATGAAAGATCCAATGCCATATGCATCCAGCCAGCTTTGAATCTTCTTAGAGATTTTTCTGAGACGCAAGCACCAGATTGAAGTAAGTGAAGTGTACATTCCAAGCCAGTGAGGTTACATACTCAGGATTCAAGGTGAACTCAAAAGGCCTGCATCCTCTTGAGGACTCTGTGAAGGCCATAAAAGAAGTTCCTGCTCCAAAAAATGTCGCAGAACTAAAATCATATTTAGGGAAGCTAAACTACGATGGTCAATTTATCCCCAATTTGGCATCTACGTTGACGCCGCTACATCTCCTTTCAAAGCTTCACAGCGTCAGGTTCCCAGGTTTTGGGTCACTGTCTGTGCGGAGTCTGCACGTTCTCCCCGTGTCTGCGTGTGTTTCCTTCGGGTGCTCTGGTTCCCTCCCACGCGTCCCGAAAGACGTGCTGTTTGGTCATTTGAATTCTGAATTCTCCCAGTGTACCCGAACAGGGGCCGGAGTGTGGCGACTCGGGGATTTTCACAATAATTTCATTGCAGTGTTAATGTGAGCAACTTGAGACAAAATAAAGATTATTTTTAAAAAGATGCACCGGCGCTTCCATTGGAAAGAACCACAAGAACAGACTTTCCACCACATTAAACAGGCCTTACAGGATTCCAGCTTGTTGGTCTATTTCAATCCAAGCAAACAAATCATCTTGACCTGCGACCCTTCGCCTTATGGTATAGGTGCGGTCCTGCTCAATAGAGTGGAGGACGATTCAGAGATGCCCATCGCCTTCGCCTCCCAAACTATCTCTGACGTAGAATGGAAATACACGCAAATTGAAAATCAGTATGTGTACGGCCAGCATTTCACCATTATAACAGACCACAGCCCACTGCTGGGGCTCCTCCATGAGGACAAACCAATTCCTTCAGTCGCTTCCGCCAGAGTACAGCGGTGGGCTTTATTGTTGGCACCCCTTAACTATTTTTTCCAGCATCAGCCAGAGATTGGGATCTCCAACACCGATGCCCTGAAGTGGCTCCCGCTCCCCCAGAATCTGAAACCGCCACCCGTACCACAAGAGATTGTCCTGGTGTTGAATTTTCTGGGCACCCTGCCGGACACATCGGCTCCCCATCAAAAACTGGACGCAGCGCAATCCAGGTCTTTCCAAAGTGAAACAAATGGTTCTGACCGGATGGCAGAACCACCAGTCAGATCAGCTCAGGCCCTCCCTCATCAGAAAAAAAGGATGAAGCTTTACTCGGGGTTCCCAGGTGGTGGTGTCACCCCCAGCAAGAGTACCACTGCTGCAGGGGTTATACAGTGCTATATACCTGGTCAAACAAAGATGAAAATGTTGGGTCAGGAACTATATATGGTGGCCCAGCATTGACAAGGATAGTTCACCAGTGTGACTTCTGTCAGGCACAGCAAACCCTGCCGCCCAGCGCCCACCTGCACCCATGGGAATGGCCTGGTCATCCGCGGACAAGGTTGCTTAATAATTTTGCAGGCTTTTTCCTGGGAATAATGTCCCCGATACTAGTGGACACCCACTCCAAAGTGGCTTAATGCTCAGAAAATGGGGACAGCAACCTCAGTGGCCACCGTTGCCACTCTGTGTCACATCTTCACTATCCATGGCCTTCCCGAGGTACCCGACAATTGCACAGCATTTACTGGGGAGGAATTTCAGCAATTGCGCATCCACCACATTAAAACACCCCCTTACCACCGGGCCTCAAACAGATTAGAAGAATGCGTGGTTCAGACATTCAAGTACGCAAGGAAGAAACAACCTGATGGACCCTTACACCTCATGTTAGCTAACCTCTCCTCCAATACAATTCTATACCCCACACCACTACTGGAGTTACACCAGCAGAGGCATTAAGGAGTCATCACCTTCATACTCGCTTAGACCTTGTTTCCCCCAATTTGATGGGAAGGGTGGAGGTGCAGCAGGCCTCCCAAAAGAAGCAACACGATTCGGGGAAACAAAACAAGTCATTTAAAACTGGTAACCTAGTCTTTGCAAGAAACTTTGCATCTGTCCCAGGTAACTATGGTTACCTGGCAAAATCTGGCTCGGTCTCATACCTGGTGGAATTACAAAGTAGATGAGTGCGGAAGCACGTAGACCATGTAAGGAGCAGAGAGGCTAAAACCCGAACAATTGAATGGTAGATCCAGCAGGCATCATCAATGCCCCCGGGCCGAAGCCTGAACCGGGCAGTTCTGTAGAGGCCCTGCCAATGACTGATGGAGCTGAAGAGGTGAGATCCCCCAAAGTCCTGGTTAGGTCCTCGCAGCAACCTCCTGCTTTGACAAAGACACTACCTCACCGGTGAAGGAGCCAGTCAGGGGACTGAGGCAGTCCATATAGAATTGTATATAATTTACAGTGCAGATGGAGGCCATTCGGCCCATCGAGTCTGCACCGACCCACTGAAAGAGCACCCTATTTAAGCCCATGCCTCCACCCTAACCCCATAACCCAGTAACCCCACCTAACCTTTTGGACACTAAGGGTCAATTTAACATGGCCCATCCACCTCACCTGCACATCATTGGACTGTGGGAGGAAACCGGAGCACCCAGAGGAATCCCACGCAGACATGGGGAGAATGTGCAGACTCCGCACAGACAGTCACCCGAGGCCGGAATTGAACACGGGTCCCTGGAGCTGCGACGCAGCAGTGCTAAACGCTGTGCGACCGTGCCGCCACTAGGCCTAAGATGTCCCCTGACAGATTAACCCTTTGCAGGACTGTTATGGACTCCCTCTTTTTATGTCTCAATCTTTATTGTACATAAGTGACAGTAAATGACCTCAGGGACTTGAGGGGGAAGAGATGTGGTAGCGTGGCCCCTTTCAGTGGCGATCCATCGCAGTCCACATGGTCAGCTTGGGGCCTATTGTGTGTCAATACGCGAACCCCGACCAGTGGGTTAAAAGCATGAGCCCTAGGCAGTGTGGACCCGGGAGTCATGGAGTGAAGATCTGTTTCAGACTTCTCTGCCTGTATATAGTTAACCTTTCCTTTGTTCTCAATAAACCCTTTTGGTTATATAAGAATCCTCCGCAGTGTTGCCTCTAGCCACCACACTTATGACGAAAGGTTGAACAGGTTTGGCCTATACCCATTGGAGTTTACGAATAAGAGGTGTTCTTATTGAAATATTTAAATTCCTGAGGGGACTTGATAGGGTAGATAGCAGGAGGGTGTTTCCAATTGTGGCTGAGACGATCACCTGGGGACTCACCTTTTAAGAATAAGAGGCCTCAAAGGCCAAGAACACGATCTTCCCAAAAGGGTACAGAGTTCCCCAACGAGCGCGTTTAGCCGCGTGTTTCCCGGCACTCGCAGTGGGCTGCCTCCTACAATGCCAGAATCCAGCTAAAGTCCACACTGTTAACAGAGGAGTAGGAATGAGCACAGCAACGAGAGAGGGAAATGAGTTATGATATAAATTAGGCACTAACTAGCCACTTAACTACAGTTGAGAACATTAAACATTGTACTGTGCTCAACAGAATTGGCCATCCATACTTCAAATTGCCCCAAGCAGCTATAAAGAGAAGTGCTAACTCATTGCCTGCCTGCAATCACTTGATTAAAAAAAGAAAAGCCTCAAAGTTAAGGAAAATGGGAGTCCAAGTAGGGCTTTAGAATGTATGTCATAAAGGCCATGTTTGGTCATTTCAAAACCAAATAAAACAGTCGCTACGAGAGAGACATAACATAAGAACATAACATAAGAGCTAGGAACAGGAGTAGGCCATCTGGCCCCTCGAGCCTGCCCCGCCATTTAATGAGATCATGGCTGATCTTTGTGGACTCAGCTCCACTCTCCGGCCCGTACACCATGTCACCGAATCCCTTTATTTTTTAGAAAGGTATCTATCTTTTTCTTAAAAACGTTTAAAGAAGGAGCCTCAACTGCTTCACTGGCAAGGAATTCCAGAGATTCACACCCCTTTGGGTGAAGAAGTTCCTCCTACACTCCGTCCTAAATCTACTTCCCCTTATTTTCAGGCTATGCCCCCTAGTTCTGCTTTCCCCGACCAGTGGAAACAACCTGCCCGCATCTATCCTATCTATTCCCTTCATAATTTTATATGTTTCAATAAGATGCCCCGCATCCTTCTAAACTCCAATGAGTACAGTCCCAGTCTACTCAACCTCTCGTCATAATCTAATCCCCTCAACTCTGGGATCAACCTAGTGAATCTCCTCTGCACTCCCTCCAGTGCCAATATGTCCTTTCTCAGCTAAGGAGACCAAAACTGAACACAATACTCCAGATGCGGCCTCACCAACACCCTATACAATTGCAGCATAACTTCCCTAGTCTTGAACTCCATCCCTCTAGCAATGAAAGACAAAACCCGATTAGCCGTCTTAATCACCTGTTGCACCTGCACACCAACTTTTTGCGAACCGTGCATCAGCACACCCAGGTCCCTCTGCACAGCAGCATGTTTTAACATCTTACCGGTTAAATAATAATCCATTCTGCTGTTATTCCTCCCAAAATGGATAGCCTCACACTTGGCAACATTGAATTCCATCTGCCAGACCCTAGCCCATTCACCCAACCTATCCAAATCCTTCTGCAGACTTCCAGTATCCTCTGCACTTTTTGCTTTACCACTCATCTTAGTATCGTCTGCAAACTTTGACACATTGCACTTGGTCCCCAACTCCAAATCGTCTATGTAAATTGTGAACCACTGCAGGCCCAACACTGATCCTTGAGGGACCCCACTAGTTACAGGTTGCCAACCAGAGAAACACCCATTTACCCCACTCTCTGCTTTCTGTTAGTTAACCAATCCGCCACCCATGCTACCACTTTACCCTCAATGCCATGCATCTTTAGTTTATGCAGCAACCTTTTGTGTGGCACCTTGACAAAAGCTTTATGGAAATCCAGGTATACCACATCCATTGGCTCCCCGTTATCTACTGCACTGGTAACGTCCTCAAAAAATTCTACCAAATTAGTCAGACACGACCTACCCTTTGTGAACCCATGCTACGTCTGCCCAATGGGACAATTTCCCTCCAGGTGCCCCGATATTTCCTCCTTAATGATAGATGCCAGCATTTACCCTACAACCGAAGTTAAGCTTACCGGCCTATAATTACCCGCTTTCTGCCGACCTCCTTTTTTAAACAGTGGTGTCACGTTTGCTACTTTCCAATCCTCTGGGACCACCCCAGAGTCTAGTGAATTTTGATAAATTATCACTAGTGCGTTTACAATTTTCCTAGCCATCTCTTTTAACACTCTGGGATGCATCCCATCAGGGCCAGGAGATTTGTCTACCTTTAGCCCCATTAGCATGCCCAATACTACCTCCTTAGTGATTACAATCATCTCAAGGTCCTCACCTATCATATCTTTATTTCCATCAGTCACAGTCATCCTCCACTGTGAAGACTGACCCAAAAAACCTGTTCAGCTCCTCAGCCATTTCCCCGTCTCCTATTATTAAATCTCCCTTCTCATCTTCCAAAGGACCAATATTTACCTTAGCCACTCTTTTTTGTCTTATATATTTGTAGAAGCTTTTACTATCTGCTTTTATGTTCTGAGCCAGTTTACTTTCATAGTCTACCTTACTCTTCTTTATAGCTTTTTTAGTAGCTTTCTGTTGTCCCCTAAAGACTTCCCAGTCCTCTAGTCTCCCACTAATTTTTGCCACTTTGTATGTTTTTTCCTTCAATTTGATACTCTCCCTCACCTCCTTAGATATCCACGGTCGATTTTTGCCCTTTCTACCGTCTTTCTTTTTTGTCGGTATGAACCTTTCCTGAACACTGTGAAAGATCGCTCGGAAGATTCTCCACTGTTCCTCAACTGCTTCACCATGAAGTCTTTGCTCCCAGTCTACCTTAGCTAGTTCTTCTCTCATCCCATTGTGATCGCCTTTGTTTAAGCACAAAACACTAGTGTTTGATTTTACCTTGTCATCCTCCAACTGTATTTTAAATTCCACCATATTGTGGTCGCTCCTTCCAAGAGGATCCCGAACTATGAGATCATTTGGTGAAAATTGGCCTGTGAATTATTTTTGAAGATATGTCATTAATGTTTTACAACATATCTCTATTATGACGGCTAAAGAGTACTTGTAAAATCAACAATATGTTTCACCTTGCGATGGTTGTATGTTAAATATGGGCCAAATTTCCGTGAAGGAGGTGAGAAGGTCAAGCCAGTAAGCTTCCCAGCCCGGCAGTCCCATCTTCTTTGAAAAGGCCCCCGCAGTCATGTTCTCATATTAGGGAAGTGAGGCAGGATGGAGTCAGGACTAATGGGGACAGGACTAATGTGGCAACAGAGGTGTGCGGATGACCAGGCCAGCAGGCTAGACCTGTGACCTCATCATGTCCCCCTCGCACCCCCCACCTCGCCCCATTCCCACCATACCCCCCAGATATTCATTATAGTCATTCAGCCAGTATCCACGATAGGTTGACCCCACTCCGAAGCAGAGGCAGCTCGCCATCGGCCTTTGTCAGGATCGTCTGGTTCCGCCTAAGTCAGTGACAATTTGCATGGTTCACCTGTCCAGCAAGGTCGACTCCAGCATAACCTGAAAATCGCTCCATTTGAAATGAGGAGGAAATGGAATTAAACTTCTACTTATCCTCTGACTGAGATAAGTAGATCTGGAGCTTTGAAAACCCAACCAGGCATTCATAATGGGCTCAGCTATAATACCAAACCCTGAGTCTATTGAAGAAACAGATATCTTCCCCCTAAGGTACATCATGGGCTGGATTCACCGATCCTGCGGCTATGTCCGCAGAATCGGTCTGGTCTTACGACGGTGCTGCTCCCGCACCGATCCTCCATCCGGACGGGGGCTAGCAGCTGCGCAGCATAAACTGATACGGCCGGAGAACGGCTGGGTCCGTGGCCATGCATGCGGACCTGACCTGCCAGAAACTGCCCCACTGTGACCATCCTCACAACCCCTGGATCACACTCCACCAGTCCCCCAGCCGGCGATGAATGCACCCCTGCCAGCAGAATGGCTCCCCCGACTGTGGCGGCACTGGACACAGTCCGCAGCCACCACGCGAGGTCCCCGAATGGTCTGAGCACCCGCGAGCGACGCCGTCGGGGACTTGGTCTATCGGGGTGGAGCATTGCGAGAGGGCCTCGGGTGACATTCTGAGGCCGTACATACGACGTGCTTACGCCGCTTTTGAGGGGCGGAACATCGCAAAAACGGCACTGCCCCTGATTCCGGTGTAAACAGGGATTCTCCAACCAATCGCCGAACGCGATTTCCACCACATAAGTCCTGTCAATCAAAGCAGTCCAGGAACAGTCCGGGCCTTTTTTCTCTAGCTGTTTAAAGTTTTCTTTCTGTTAATAAGACCCTATTACAAGCCATATTTTCTTCAGTTTAATATGTATACAAGCACTTTTCCAAAATGGGAAAGTACTCTAATGCATCTCAACAAATATACATTGCTGACCAATGTATTTATCAATTTGCCTTTGAAGGACTGAGCTTTACAATCAATCACAGGTTCCACTGAGCCGTGAACCAGAGCTCCTAACAAAACAGCCCTGACTCCATGAAAATTGCAGGGAGTCTAAAATGCCCACTTGCATAATGGAGGCAAGAGCAGGACTGCTGAGTGCAGGCTCGCTATCCGCACCCTGATCTGGCCTTAAAAAACCTCTCAAAACGGGAATGTGGTGGGATACATAGAATTGAGTCCCACCGCCATTTTAAACTTCTGCCTCTGCTCTGAAATGGACAGAGACATGAAAATCGGGTCCAATGTGTCTGATCAGTGCTGGTGTTACATAGTTTGGGTGAGTCCAATCATGGGTTCTTAAATGATTTTATAACTTACCCCTGGCACTATTAATCCTGGAGCTTTGCATCTTGTTCCTTTCAAGTCAGATTCAATTCCATTGCACAATTCCACTTCCAATATCAAAAGAGACAGCAGTGGAATACAGTATGCGATTGGCAGAGGCAGATTGTGTTCCACGGCTACGTTGCTATGGTAACGTGTTCTGCAAAACATGGCTGATACAATGAACTCGTCGTACACCAATTCTGCCTGTAAATTTATTTTTTCTAAATTCTGAAAGAGGAATAATGGAAAGGACCTGCACTTACTGAGCATCTTCCGTGATCTCAGGATATTCCAAAATGTTTTACAACCAGCGGAGTGCATTGAAGTGTAATCACTGATGAAATGTAGGAAACACAGTGAACAGTCTAAACAGAGTCTAAACAGCAATGACTAGCTAACGTGTTCTGCTGATGTTGGTTGAGGAATAAATATTGGCTAGGATACTGGGAAGAATGTGCCTGCTCTTCTTCAAATTGTGCTGTAGGCTCTTAAATACCGTGATGGCAGGCAGGGCGTCTGTTTAACGTCTTGTTCAAAAGATCACCATCATCATCAGTCCGTCAGACTGAGGAGGATGCTCACCGTGGGGGTAAAGCCCCTGGCAAGAGCGGGCATGTGGAGTGGCGGGATGGAGAGGGAATGTTGCTCTGCAGCTACCACACGGTTCTGGCTGACCAGGAAACTCTCGCGCCTACCACCTGCCTTAGGCTTATGGGAAGGCCAGATTATGAATGTACCTCCCAGAGTGGGTTTCGAACCCAGAGCTTCTGACTGGGAGGCAGGGGTGCCACCCACTGCACCACAAGACTATTCAAAAGGTAGCCGTGTGAACAGTGCTGCACTGACACATCAGCTTGGATATGTGCTCAAATTGCTAGAAGGGGGCTTCAGCCCTTTACAATCTCAACCTAATCCTGATAAATACCCAATGGATCAAACCCCTTCCCAGTCACAGTCATTTCATAGAATTCCAATGGACTAAAGATTCCATCCCAGTCACCAGGATTCCATTCAAACAAATTATTTCCAGTTCCAGTTTATATAGATTTCAAAAGGGCGAAACTAAACTGCATTGGCTCCCGTTCAATTGCTGTAAATTTACAGATAACTTCCTTTACAACATTTAGAATAATTGTGACATAACCATAATTAAATTGATAGCCCTGTTGGTGAAATATCCCAATTAATCAAGAAGTGCAATTAGCCACATGCATTTTTGCTGAGGCTTTTCTCAGTTCAATGTTGAGTGCTGGCCAAACTTTTGCATGCCTCATGATGTGGAATTAGCTGCAGCACTAAAGGTGTTGAATGTGAGTTCAGTGGCCTGTATGTGGCCCAAGAGCCTTGACTATCCTACGAGGCAACTGGATTCCATTTGTGTCGATTTTCCTTTTCAGCTGGTTGTTCCTGTTTAAATTGGAACTTTGGAAAGGGTTGTTCTCATTGCTGCTGCCTCCGTGGTGAATACATCCTAACTTAAAACCCCAAGACCTGGTCGCCTGAGCAATTCAAAATAAATACTGAAAACTGATCCCAGAATTGATTCAGACTTTAATGTGATCCACGTGGTTCCAGCATCTAAACAGTCCATGCAGCAGACAACCTGGCCCTCCTGCAGTTGGAGCAATCATAGAATCCTTACAGTGCAGAATGAAGCCATTCGGCCCATCGAGTCTGCACCAACTCCAAAAGAGCACAGTACCCAGGTTCACTCCCCTACCCAACCCATTCTATCCCTGTAACCTAACCTGCACATTCCTGAGTACTAAGGGCAAATTTATCATGACCAATGCACCTAAACTGGATATCTTTGGACTGTGGAGGGAAACCAGAGCACCCGGAGGAAACCCACGCAGACATGGGGAGAATGTGCAAACTCCTTGTGCAGCAATGCACGAGGTATTAATACTCAGCCCTGCACTCAGCATGTCAGGAAACTTCCATTTTGCAAAGACGAAAGTTTTCAATCCTCGTCAAGTCTTTGATAGGTTTGCTGAAGATTTCCCAGAGGGGGACTTGTTAGAATTTACATTATCGGATTGCTCTGAACACTCATTATTGACCCTTGCAATTCTACTGCCTGCTCACTCCCAGCTGCATTACTGCCAAGTTATTGGAATTCTCCAGGAGGATTTTACTCCATCAAAAAGCAATGAACCAGAACACATGAGGTTTTTTTTTTTACTGCTCAAGGGCCGCCCCAGTTGTCAAAGGGAAAGTGTCACAGGAATGATTAGTTTCCATGATGTACTGTTGAATTGGGTGACAACATTTCACAAGCTTTGCTGCAACTTCCCATCAAGCAGATTCAATTATTCTCTCTCCTTCGCCACGAGCAAAGCTGGCTGTTTAGAAAGGTAGAAATGCAAGGTGTAAAACTATTACAATGGGAAACCTGTGATTGGCCTAGTGGTACGCTCAATTACGTGTGTGCTAAAGGCAGCGCATGTGAGAAGGGGAAAAGGACAAACCAAATTTATACTCCTCATGGAAGTGACATCAGAGGGTTAGAAGGAACTTTTCACATGAGAGTTTATTATAATCTTTATAATCTTTAATGTCACAAGTAGGCTTACATTAACACTGCAATGAAGTTACTGTGAAAATCCCCAAGTCGCCACATTCCGGCGCCTGTTCGGGGACACTGAGGGAGAATTCAGAATATCCAATTCACCTAACAGCACGTGTTTTGGGATTTGTGGGAGGAAACCAGAGCACCCGGAGGAAATCCATGCAGACACGGGGAGAATGTGCAGACTCAGCACACACAGTGACCGAAGCCAGGAATCGACCCTGGAACCTTGGGCGCTGTGAAGCAACAGTGCTAACCACTGTGCTACTGTACCGCCCTATTAGGATACAGAACACTTTTGTCGCAAGAAGTTGGCGAAGCAGAATCAATCGTGATATTTAAGAAAGATTGGCATAATGTCAGCCTACTTGTGACAATAATAATACTTGAAGAAATGTGTTAAAAGTTACAGGGAACGATCAGAATGATGGGATTTGAGTGGATTGTGTCAGCCTTGGTTCAGCAGTAACATTGCTGCCTCTATGTCAAAAGGCCATTGGTTCAGACTTCACTGGAGGCATCTAATCCAGGCTGACACCTCTCAGAGCAGTACGAGAGGCTTGCTGTGTGATCTTTTAACCCAATAACATTCCATTATTTCCAATTCCGTGTCCAAACGGGGGTAATCTTGCTCTAGGCCCCATTTCCATGGGGATCCTGCCAAAACTCGACGTTTAAAGGATTCTAATAAATGGAAAAGACATTCATCACAACAATTCAGGCTCAAATAGTACCTCATACATCTCTCAACACATAAAGACCAAACTCAGTTGTGTCAAGAGGATCCGAGGGCAGAATGTTCGAGTCCTGCCGACGGCACTAACAGACCGCCGCAAAACAGTTACGGGGAGAGGAGGACAGAGGATCCTACCCCCTAGGGTCATGTCTCCTGCAAATCTTGTTTATTCAAATCTAAAAATGGGGCCTGGCAAAAAGTTTCAAAAGAAGTGGCCTGCCGATAAACTGTTCCATTGTCAGGAAGGTTGCTCAGCTCAGTGCTTTCTTTGTTATCATTGTTTATGAACCGGGATGCTATGCCCACTACCCGGTGCCTAAAGCTATTCTTCTTCCTCCATAGGATGGCCAGTCACGGACTGTCCGGCAGTTCCAGTTTACAGACTGGCCAGAGCAAGGAGTGCCAAAATCCGGAGAAGGTTTCATTGACTTTATAGGACAAGTGCATAAAACTAAGGAGCAGTTTGGCCAAGATGGACCCATCTCAGTTCATTGCAGGTAAGTGCTGGATGCTGTGTCTTGAGGAGCAATATCCCTCAAACAGCCTAAATAAAGGCTTTTGAAATTCGAGGTGTCACTGGAATACTGTCAACCAGCAGGTGGGGTTGGCGTTGCCGAACTTGCTTCATTATTATTGGGCGGCGAATGTGGACAAGATGGGGCGGTAGTGGGAAGGAGAAGGGGTATAAGAGTGGGTTAGGATGGAGGAGGAATCTTACAAGGGGTCTAGTTTGAGGGCTATGGTGACGGCAGCGTTGCCAATGGCTCCGAGTAGATATTCAGGGGGCCCAGAGATGCAATCCACGGTGAAGATATGGAATCAGTTGAGGAGGCATTTTAGGGTGGAAGGGATGTCGGTGCTAACGCTGCTGTGCGAGAATCGTGGGTTTGAGCCCAGGGGGATGGATAGTGTATACAGGAGGTGGAGGGAAGTGGGGCTGGTTAAGGTGAGGGATGTGTATTTGGAGGAAGGGTTCACCAGTCTGGAGTAAATAAGGGAGAGGGTAGCGCTGCCGAGGGGGAGTGAGTTCAGGTATCTGCAGGTTAGGGACTTTGCGCGAAAAGTCTGGAGGCGGTTCCCTAGGTTGTTGGGATACACCTGTTGAAGCGACTTCTGCTTCCAGAAGTAGAAGGTGAGGGAAGAATTGGGGATATATACAAGTGGCTGGGGGAGCAGGGAGGTGAGCCGGTGGTGAAGATCAAGGAGAAACGGGAAGCGGAGTTGGGAGGGGTGATCAATTGGGGAGTATGGAGTGAGTCACTGCTAAGGGTAAACGGGACCTCCTCTTGTGCAAGAATGACCCTGCTACAGTTTAAGGTTGTGCACAGGGTGCATATGACTCGGGCGAGAATGAGTAGGTTCTTTCAGGGGGTAGCAGATGAGTGTGAGAGGTGTGGGCGGGGGCCAGCGAATCACTCGCACATGTTCTGGGGTTGTGAAAAATTGGGGAGATTCTGGGCGGGAGTGTTTGCGGTCTTATCCAGGATAGTGGAGGAGGAGGTGGACTCGGACCCTTTGGTGGCGATATTTGGGTTTCAGAGAAGCTGGAGCTCATGGAGAGGAGGAAGGCCGATGTCATGGCCTTCGTCTCTCTGATTGCACGGCGCCAAATTTTACTGGAGTGGCGGTTGGCATCGCCACCGGGGGTAACAGCTTGGTTGGGTGACCTGTACAACTTCTTGCACTTAGAAAAGATAAAGTATGAGTTAAGGGGCTCTGCAAGGGAGTTTGAGAAAAGGTGGGGGATATTTGTGACCATGTTTGAAGAGATGTTCGTCACAAGTGGGGAGGGGGTGGGTGAAAATGGAGAAAAGTCTGTACAGACTATATAGTTGATTGTTGGGAAGTATGTTTCCCGGGGTGTTTTATTGCTGTAACCTGTTTTGTAATAAAATACATTTAAAAAAAAAAAGATCAGCACTTGGCCCATAACCTCAAATGTTAAGATGTGCCAAGTGGTCATCCAGGTACTTTTAAAAGGAAGTGAGGCAACCCCCCTCCACCACCCTCCCACTCAGTGCATTCAAGTCCATAATTTTGTTAGTCTGATGAATGGGGTTAAGTCTGACTTGACGAAGTTGGATACCTTCCCTCTGTCCTTGGCAGGCAAGGTCCGGTCAGTAAAAATGAATATCCTCCCAGGGTTTCTATTTTTGTTTCAGTGTCTCCCCATTTTTCTTCCCAAGTCTTTCTTTGTGAAGGTTAATTAAATTATATCTTCCTTTATTTGGGCAGATTTGTAGGAATTTTCTGCAGAGGCGGAGGCAGTCAGGGGGCCGAGCGCTACCTAATTTGTTATTTTATTATTGGGCTGCGAACAGTGAAAAAATACGGGGATGGCTTAAGGATTCTGATTCCAAATGGGGGCGGTTGGAGGCGAATTCTTATAGAGACAAAGAGATGATTCCTGTAAATTAAGACCAAATTAAGACTAACATCGGCTTGGAGCCCAGCTTAAAAAGCTGCTGAACTACCGCCAAGGACAGAGGGTACTAGTTTGAGGGCCGTGGCAACTGATCCCCTTCCATTTTCCTCTGCAAGGTTTACTTGAGTCCAGTAGCGATGGCCACTTTCAGGAATTGGAGGCAGTTCAGGCAACCTTTTAAGCTGGGCTCCATGTCAATGTTAGTCTCAATCTACAGGAATCATCTCTTTGTGCTGGTGGGTTTGGACCTGTCGTTCGGATCATGGAGAGGGAGGGGCTGGAGAGGTTTGGGGACATATTTATAGACGGGAGGTATGCTGGCTTTGAGGAGCTGTTGGATAAATTCCAACTCCCGAAGACTAACGTATTTAGATATTTACAGGTCCACGACTTCTTGCCCAAGGTGATTCCTTCCATTCCCGCGGCACTTCACCCTCTCATTTGGATAGGGTACTTTCGCTGACTGAAATGGGGAAGGGGAAGATTACAGACATTTATGGCCTTATCTTGGCGATGAAGCGGGCTCCATTGGATGAGGTGAAGAGGAAATGGGAGGGCGAGTTGGGCCCAGTATTTGATCAGGGGTGTGTGGAGTGAGGCTCGCCACAGGGTCAACTCCACCTCCCCATGTGCTAGGCTCAGCTTGATTCAGTTTAAGGACAGCATGGTGGCACAGTGGTTAGCACTGCTGCCTCACAGGGCCGGGACCAGGGTTTGATTCCGACTTCGGGTGACTGTGTGGAGTTTGCACATTCTCCCCGTGACTACATGTGTTTCCCCAGGGTGCTCCGATTTCCTCCCACAGTCAAAATATGTGCAGATTAGGTGGATTGGCTATGTTAAATTAGGCCTAGGTAGAGGTATGGGGATAATGTGGGGCTTGGGCCTAGGTACTTTAGTCTTTCAGAGAGTCGGTGTAGACTCGATGGGCCAAATGGCCTCCTTCTGCACTGTAGAGATTCAATGATAAGGTACATAGGCACACTTGACCAGGGTGTGAATGAATGGGTTCTTCTCAGGGCTTGGGGGTGGAGGATAGCTGTATGTGTTATTCTAGGGGGCCGGTGAGCAAACGCGCACATTCTGGTTATGTCCTAATCGTATTAGCTTCTGGGTCTCCTCCTTCAGCACCATGTCAGAGGTTCTTGGAACTGAGCTGGAGCCGTGTCCGCTGGGTACTACCTTTGGGCTCTCAAACTCGCTGGTGCTGAAGACTGGGGAGAAGGCGGATGTTCTTGCCTTTGCCTCGTTGATAACCTGGAGGCGAATTCTGCTTGGGTGGAGGTCTCCTTTTCCATCCAGTATCTTCGCCTGGCTGATTGACCTAATGCAGTTATTGTACTTGGAGACGGTCAAGTATACCCATGAGGGGACGGGTAGAAGGGTTCTACTCGAGATGGCAGCCATTCGTTTCCCATTTCAAGGAGCTGGTCACTGTCAGTTGTTTGTGGGGGGGTTTGGGTTAAGCTTCATTTTCTTTTTGGGGAGGTGGAGTTGGGAGGGTGGTTAAGTTTGGAGTTGTATTTGTTATGTGTTGCGGTTTAACTTTGTTATAATGGAAAATTTTCTTAATAAAAATATATTTTTTTAAAGGAGTAATCTCTGATTCCTACAATCTAATGTGAACTCCTTTATTTTCTTAGTGCTGGAGTCGGGAGGACTGGGGTTTTCATTACACTCAGTATCGTCTTGGAAAGAATGAGGTATGAAGGTGTTGTGGACATCTTCCAGACTGTCAAGATGCTCCGGACACAACGGCCAGCCATGGTACAGACAGAGGTAAGGACAGTGCCTCTATATCCATTGTGCAACATGGAGACCAGAACTGTGCACAGAATTAAGTATGGTTCAAGCAAGGTTCTAGACAAGTTTGGATTAACTTCTTTGCTTTTCAATCGTACTGACTGAGTGACAGTTAACTGTCAAATCACCTGAAGGCCCTTTTCCTGAATAAGGGCCTGAATAGGTGTTGATTACTGTAGCAGGAAGCTAAGCAAGGGAGAGACTCTTCTCAGTTCTATATAAGAAAGGGACTTTTTCAGGTGCATAACAATCTCTGAGGAAGACTTCATCCTGAGTGAGGCACAGACAGAGTGAGTATATTTGGGAATCTGCATCAAAGTGGGAATTCAACTGATAAATTTTATAAGTCTAGTTAAACAGGTCACAGTTAACTGACAATGCCCTTTGCCTGAATAGGTGTTGATCGATGTTACAGGAAATGTTTTCACACCATGAATGGTTCAGGTCTGGAATGCACTGCCTGTATATGGCGGAGGAAGCAAGTTCAATCGAGGCATTCAAGAAGGCATTAGATGGTTACTAGGGGGATGGTTAGCTCAGTTGAGTGAGTAGCTGGTTCGTGATGCGGAGCGACTCCAGCAGCGGGTTTAATTCCCGTAACGGCTGAGGCTATTCATGAACCTTCTCAACCTTGCCCCTTGCCTGAGGTGAGGTGACCCTCAGGTTAAATCACCACCAGTCAGCGCTCAAAGAAGAGTGCAGCCTGTGGTCCTCTGGGGGCAGACATGATGGGCCGAATGGCCTCTTCCTGCATTATAACAATTCTGTGATACTATATTCCCCTGGAAATCAAAGTCTGGTTGCCTGTTGAAAAATTAAATGCCCAACTCTGATACACATCTCACAGTCAGCCTCTGGTTTTAGGCTGGCAGTTTATCTATCTGATGAGTTGGCTGAGCAAACTAGATAAATCCATGCCTGACAATTCAACGGTAGCAATAAAAAATTAATTATCCAATAATTTGTATTAGGCAAGATAAATAACACAGCAAAGTGGAAATTGCTTAAAAATCAATTATCAGATAGCTTGAATTAAGCAACTTTGAATCAAGTGGCGTAAACTGTAGTTAATTGTAATGATGTTGAGGCTTCTGCATTTTTCCCAAATAAGCGTGGGATTCTTGGGCACCATTGCCTTCCAGGAGGAGCTGTTTATTTGTGTAAACAAAATTATTCATGAGAAATTACCTGAGGAATTGTAAAAATCAGTGTTGCCAAATAGTGTGTTTTAATAATGAATGGGCTTTTTAACAATGCTGCACTATGGATTTTCTGGTATGTGTCTCCAGTGGCCCATTCATTGCCTCATGGTGATCACTCGGGAAGGGCCTGTTATGCTGGGCTTCCTGGCTATGAAATAGCCTGGGTAAAGGTGATGGTCTATAAAATAAACCTCTAAAAAATGGACACCAATGCCATGCAGGAATAACAGCCTGCCCTTTACCCCAAGGCTATCTTGATCTGATTAGAACGAAGAGGCTCTGGCGTCTATGGACTGATTATCTTAGGTCACAAGACCGTTTGAAAAAAGGGGGGAGGCAGGAGTAGCCCATTCAGCCCATCGGCTCTGATCGCCATTTAATAAGATCATGGCCTGATCTGATTGCGGCCTTAACTCCACTTTCCTGCCTCACCCCTGGAACACTTCAGTACCTTGTTGATCCAAAATCTGTCGAACTCAATGACCCATTCTCTACTGCTCTCTGTGAAAGAGTACTCCAAAGACTGATGACTCGCGAAGAGAGGAAATTCCTCCTGGTCTCCTTCTTAGTGGGAGACCCCTTATTTTAAAATGTGCCCCAAATTCTAGATTCCCTGACAAGAGGAAACGTTCTCTCAGCATTTATCCAGTCAAGCCCCCTCAGAATCTTTTATGTTTCAGAAGATCACCTCTTATTATGATCCCAGACCAGACCCCAACAGTGGCGAGGAAACTGGATCAAATATGTTAGTGTATTTTAATACTGTGCAGAAAGAATGATTCGGTCCATGAGGGATTGCATGGAAAAATAGGGCTTTGGTATTTCTAAAGCAAAACTTTAGATGAATACAATATTAAACTTTTAACTTAATTTTCGAAAAGAACAGCTTACGATTAGCATTTAACTCTGCTGCTCAATTTCCAATTAAAGAACAAGAAAAGGAACATACAGCTCTCAATCCAGCTTGAAAATCAACAGGGCATAGAGTAATACTTGCTTTGCAGAGCAGATTTGGGCCCCCAAAAGAACTTATGCAGATTCTGGGTGAATGCCTTCAATAGCTGCTTCAACTGGTTTGTTTCAGCCTCTTCCTTACAAAGCTGCTCTGCTTTTAAAATATTATTACTCTTTCTTTTAAACTATCCTACTGGAAAAGAATTTCCTGACTCGGGGGCAGGCAGATCAGGGGCGAGATTCTCCGACCCCCCGCCGGGGCGGAGAATCGCCGGGGGCTGGCGTGAATCCCGCCCCCCGCCGGTTGCCGAATTCTCCGGCACCGGATATTCGGCGGGGGCGGGAATCGAGCCGCACCGGTTGGCGGGCCCCCCCGGTGATTCACCGGCCCGGATGGGCCGCTGTCCCGCTGCTGGAATGCCTGTCCCGCCGGTGTGGATTAAACCACCTCTCTTACCGGCGGGACAAGGCAGCGCGGGCGGGCTCCGGGGTCCTGGGGGGGACGCGGGCCGATCTGGCCCCGGGGGGTGTCCCCATGGTGGCCTGGCCTGCGATCGGGGCCCACCGATCCGCGGGCGGGCCTGAGCCGTGGGGGCACTCTTTTCCTTCCGCCTTCGCCACGGTCGCCAACATGGCGGAGGCGGAAGAGACCTCCTCCACTGCGCATGCGCAGGGATGCCGTGAGCGGCCGCTAACGCTCCGGCGCATGCGCTGCCCGTCAATTTCATTTCCACGCCAGTTGGCGGGGCACCAAAGGCCTTTCCAGCTGGCGGGGCGGAAATCAGTCCGGCGCGGGCCTAGCCCCATCAAGGTGTGGGCTCGGCCCCTCAATATGCGGAGGATTCCGCACCTTTGGGGCAGCGCGATGCCGGACTGATTTGCGCTGTTTTTGGCGCCTGTCGGCGGACATCGCGCCGATTACGGAGAATTTCGCCCCAGAATTCAGCTCCTCTCTCTCACTGCCTTTCTGCATTCCTGGATTGCACTCAGCAATGACCTCCTCCACCCAAGCTGGAAAACAAAAGCACATTAACTCCCTAGGGATTTCCCCAGTCAATCCACATTCCTCTGGTCAATTTCACCTGCTGTTCCTTAGAAACAAAACAAAAACCTTTTTAAAATCATGTCCCCTGCAGCCAAACACCCTGGGCTGGATTCCCTGTCGCCCGACGGCGAAATCGTGATCGGGCGGAGAATGGATTCCGACGCCGGAATCAGCGCCAGAGCTGGTTTGACACCAGTCCGCCATGCTTTGCCCCCTCCAAACTGGATGCATGCTGTTTCAATGCTATTGGCGCGTCATCGGCCAGCCCACCCACAATGCTCCATTTTATGTGTGCATGATCGGGTCAGGGGTGCCCTGCGTGGGTATTGTGGGTGGGGGGGGGTTCCCCATAGTGCGTTCAGGATGTGTGGGGGTCGGGGTCTCTTCGGGGGGCCTCGGAGATTGGTACGCCATTTAAAAATGGCATCCCAATCTGGCGCTGCACTGGGGAGTTCGGCAAGCAGAGCTCCTCAGTGAGCAAAATGGGGCTACGTGGGTCCTTGGCCATGCATTTCCCGCTGAGGCCCCTTTTACAACGCAAGTCGCGTTGTGTGGCCATGTGTTTCTTGGTGCTGCAAGCCCCGGGAAGCGTGCAGCTAAACGCGCTCGCTATGGGACTTTGTTCCCAGTTAGCTGAATTGCGGCCATTGGCAAAAGAGATCACAAAAGAGAATGAGCAACTTATTATAACTACTTAAAGATGTCAATCAAGCAAAGTCAACAATTCACAAATTGGCAAATCAGAATCAATTCTGAACTCCTGCTTTTGTTGTTCTGGGCTCCTAGCTAAGCATGCATAATGAAGAGAGGTGGAAATTCAAATAACATTGAGTTAACATGGAAGTTATGAGGGGATATGGGGAGTAGCTGAGTTGCATGTTTAAGACCTTTTGAACTTACCTTTCAAAAGGTTCCGAAATCCAGATCATGGTTCACAACTCCTCTGAGTGGCAGTGAACAATGAGTCTTGGCGAAGTTGGCCCAACTCCATGAAAATTGCAGGGGCCTCGGAGATGTCTACCCCCACAATGGAGCCGGCCAGGTCAAGAGCGCAGGATGTGGGCTGACTGCCCATGAAAATTGGGACAGGGATCTGGGAATCACTTCCTGCCTTCCATTTTTAAATTGCTCCGGAGTCATCCCAACTCCACAAAATTCCGCTCCTTTGGAACCTCTTCACCTGCCCTACCTTTCTTTGTATCATCGGCAAGTGGATTGTATTTAAATTGCAGCAGTAGTTAGATGTAGTGTAAATGTAGTCTCAATCTGGAGTCAGGACAGGCCTTGGCTCGAGGTTCACCCGATAATATTACAGTGATAATTGTATCGTGGTAAACTTGTAATGTAAATGCTTTCTTCCTGACTCACACGTTTTACTCTCTGACCGATTCTGCGCTTTTGTTTGCAGTGTTAGCAATCAGCTGCAATGTGCTGTGAATCTCCGTGGAGGGTGTTGTTGCAGGGTATGTCCGTGCTCATGCCCATAGACAATATTTTTCTCCGTATGGACAGTAGCTCAAGCACTTGCCCACATTACGAATTAACAAACGTTTTGTAAAAGAAGTTTAGTGCAGCGTCACACACACAAGAATACACTCAGTCCCTAATACGCTGGTGGGTTGAGCTGCTTCCAGTATTTTGGAAGCAAGTGACAGCCACGGAGTGTGTATTTCGTTTCAGAGAGTCTGACCTCTCCGCCTGATCCTTGTGGCAGGATATTTCTTGGTGTCTGTCAACAGTCACCCCTAAAACAGATTATCTGATCACTCGTTTAATTAGTTTTGTTGGATCTTGCTGTATGGAAATTTGTCGCTATGTTTCCATTCAGTAAACAAATTCACTGGCTGTGGACATCTTGAGGATATGAAAAATGTTACATGACTATGAATTATTTCTCCATTCCCGGTAAGTATTTTGGTCTTCAGAATGGGTGTAAAATATTTTTCTCATTGATGAAGCTCCTGTTTCTGTTTTTTCAGGATGAATATCAGTTCTGCTATCAAGCAGCATTGGAGTATCTTGGGAGTTTTGATCATTATGCAACGTAAAAAGCCATTGATCACCAAACTCTTAACAGGCCACAATGGACACAGAGCCTCTTCTGAGCCATATAGCGTGCTTGAAAAGTACTTTAATTCTAACCACCACCAGGGGGAAGATATTTCAGATGGACCCTAAGGGAACTCAATGTTGTAACCCAGAAGAGAAGAAGGACACTGGTCTGTTGGGGGGTGGAGGGATCATTTTAATAATCGGACAAGTCCTACTTACCTCAAGTGTTCAACTGTGGTGAAATGGATCTGGATTTCCTGTTGTGTGGACTGTCTGATGAAATATTAAGGACAGACGAGCAAAATGTCAATCAGAAAGTTTATGAAGGGAAAACATGAAAAGGTGGGATCCTGTCTTTGGTTACACCATTAGAGTTCTGCTTGCTTACAATCCCTTTTACTAATTAAAGCTATGGAACAGCATTGAAGGGAATCGCTCACAAAATCACATTTACTGCAGGTGTCCTTTCCAACTAGTTTTGGCTGCCGTGTGGTCATTAAAGGTCACGGATTTTTTTTCTATCCTTTGGCAGTCCTCACTGGGCCATGCTTCATCTATGCATGTTCTGCATCTGTGCCTTCTCCCCACACCAGATCCCATTGTGAACCTACTTTAGATCTGTCCATGATAGTTTCCTGTTTGTACCATTATTTTAATGCAGCGATCGTGAAGGAACTGTACATAGGTGAGGTATTACGGCTGTCAATGTTGGATGGTTATGGGCTCATTTTAAGGGGGGGTGCGGTGGGAGTAGGTACATTATTGACCTTTTCTATTGAAAATCCAAGGCCAGGATAAAAAATCACCACCTCAGCCGATGGCAGTAGCAGTAGTAAAAGGCACGAGGACATTTATCGTCTCAATGATGAGCTGACAGTTGTAGCTGGGTCAATGACCTGAGCACGAGGAAGTCAATAACATTGCAACCACTCAACTCCTCCTGTTTGACCGAAGTGGCTAAAGGCTGTTGCGTTCTCTTTTGAGTAAAGGATCGAGCACATAGGAGGCACTTAAGGAGATAAGTCGAAAATATTATGCAAGGAAGGAAAA
The DNA here is from genome assembly GCF_047496885.1 of Scyliorhinus torazame. Classification (NCBI taxonomy): domain Eukaryota; kingdom Metazoa; phylum Chordata; class Chondrichthyes; order Carcharhiniformes; family Scyliorhinidae; genus Scyliorhinus; species Scyliorhinus torazame. The sequence goes on from NC_092724.1 coordinate 55,274,056, forward strand.
GAATAAATTTGAAGGAAATACTGCATTTACACATTCCAGCCTGAAGCACCAAAGTATCTATTGATCATTAAATGCAAACCTAGTTTTGCATGCATCTAAATGAACACGGTGAGGGCAGGGAAGGGGGCGGAGGGGAGGAATGAGTTATTTCCAAGGAAGAAACGCTATTTAGATAACATAAAAATTATGTATGTGATGGCCGGACAAAACATGACTATGCCCTCCCTATGTTCTCCGGAACTTGTCTAATCTTGAGGGCTGCTGAAGAGATTTAATGTCACAAAGCCCTTGGGACAGCCAACCTATTCTCATCGGGATCTTCAAGCTGGGGATTTGGGTTTTGTGAGTCCGTGGCTTGGTCTCTTTCTGCTCGGGATGTCGCCAGAGAACAGTGAAGTGCGAAAGCCCCTCAGATAATCGTGTCGCCTGTTTGTTAATTGTACTAATTTGGAAAAAGTGGGGAAAAAGGAACGGCACAAAGATCTGAATTAATATTACTGAATAATACCTATATTAAAGAAATATAATTGTTTTGTGACACATTTGAAAAGGCCATCCTATTTATTAACATCCCTGCTATATCCTACCAACAATCCACATCCTTAACTGCTGTAATTGGTTATTGGGGCATTATAATCACTATTTGGTTACCCCAACCTCATCGGTCTCTTTCAAAGTGTTGTTTTGAGGGCATGGTTTTGCAAACCATGATCCAAGACACATTTTATGATGCTGTGCCCATGGTTGGTAATGTCGGCATCAAGGCCGACAAGAGGACAGGTTTCTGTGATTATTACGTTAAACAGAGAAGGATCTTTTTATAAATGTGCCGTTGCATTTATTCATCAGTGGAAATTTCTCCTCTTCAAAAAGAGGGCAATTTTGGGTGTCTGGTCTTGCAGGGACATTTAAAGTTTTTGAAATAGCAAGATTTTAATTCGCTGAAAGCAACCAAATTAAATCAGCCCAATTAAAACAGTGGTATCAAATGGCCACTTTCAGGGAGCAATATAATCACCGGCAGCAGGAATTTGTGATTCACAAACTGTTTTGTAACGAATGGCACATTGAGCAATGAGCGATGTGCACCAAGAATTTATTCTCTTTAAGGCTCCATCATACCACAGTTTCAATTTCCAAAGTTATAAAATATTTTCCCATTGGGTTTGATATCCGTCTTATGACATGCGGTTTGCTGACTAATCAAACAGTCTCACATTTTGATCTTTAATCCTAGCTTCCTACCTTCTTGATTGGCAAAGATCAATGGTAGTTGGCAGTGAGCGATTGTTGCCTCATTTCTCTCTATCGGTGTGAGGGAACATTACAATCGACAGCCATTCTAGGGGTTTCTTTTGGGGTCCGATAATTAATCTTGAGCATTATTTTCTTAAATCCGACTTTGCATAAATATCAGGATTGAGTGCAAATCCCGGATGTACTTCAGTTCACACCAAGGTTCCTACTTTTTTATAAGGTAAGCTTTTTAATTATTTTTTTATAAAGTTAATATATCTATCATGTAGTGAAGAGCTCCTGTGCTGTTTCAATAAAGTCATTGGCCATTGTTCTGTCCATCAAAATGGCCACCAATAGGCCATTAACCGAAAAGCCTAAAAGGCCCTTTCGCAGCACCTCAACCCCACCACCCAACCTTAGTACAAAATGTCTAAAAATGGATTGCATTGCAAAAGGTCTCTTCCGCCACTTAGCCTTGGGGCTGCAAGTAGGAAGCCCATAATTATAGAGTGGAACAGCCTCAAAGAAATGCATAAACAACATCCACAAGAGGGGGGAAAAAAAATAAACTTTGATGACTCGATCAGGTGAGGAGAACATCGAGGCAAAGCAGAAAAGGTTGAATTTGTGAGCGGTTTCCTCGAAAATCTTTTGTGTTTTGTAACATACGACAAACATAATCTTTTTTTTTAATTGTGTATTCGTTCCTTTTTTAACAAAAAAAAATTATCAGTCGAATTAAAAGAAACAAAAAAACATTTAAAATACATTTATTTGTTCATATTATGTTTAAAGACGGTCTATTTTTTCACTGTAGAAATGTTTGTGACTGGCTATATATCATTGGATTCTGAATGTTAAAAGAGCTTTGTTTGTACCATTTTAAGGATGTACTTCATTTATCAGGATTGCTTTCCTTCTTTATTTTGCCCCAAAATGGAACTCTGATGTGTTGGGATAAACAGAAATTAGCCTGGGGCTCCGGATTGCTACCCCGGGTTTATTCCGACGTGTTCCTTGTCAACGTCTGTGATGAATTTACTCAATAACTTGTGGCAGTTGCCAGACTTAACCAGTATGACAGCCAAATTAATGGGATGTTGGAAAAACAAAACAAAAGGAACTGTCATTTGTTTGAGGGCCAAGTGATTATTGCTTTTGAACAACTGTTACTTATAACTGAAAATATAATTGGTTATAAAAAAACCACTGTGTATGTAGATATGTTGACTTTGTATTAAAGGAAGATTGTCTGGAGAAGTGCTGTGGTTCACTCCTTCAAGGTGTCCTCTCAATATCTGTGTAAATACGTACAAGGCCATCAATCAATATTCCAATATGTTATAACACCTCTTCATATCACCTATTCTTTCCCTAGCCCTGTGGCGTGTTGAATCTATTGAGATGGTATTTTAATCTGCATTAACGAGCATGCGATAATCTAACTGAAAATGGTGGACATTTCTTGCGTAAGCTTACAGTCAATGGAGCTTTGCTCATAAGATTCACTATTTTGACTCCCTGTACTAGAATGGGCCTTAACGTACATGAGAACATCGCAAAATAGAAGAGCTTCAATAGGAACCTCCATTTTGATTTGCCTTACCATAGGAAAAGAGAGCTTGGATTTATATTGCACCTTTCATGACCTCCGGATGCCCCAACATGCTTTACAGTTAATTAAGTATTTTTGAAGTGTTGCCACTGTTGCAATATACCAGATCCTCTTTACTTAAGGTGATACTATTGCACAAGAAAACAATTTCAATGCGCAGTTTATGTTGGAGCCTTTTTGACGGTCAGATCGATCTTACTTTGGAGAATTCCGATTGCTCAGTTGTAATGTGAGCAGTGAAGGGCTGGAGTCGCGAGTAGAACATTACAACCCGTTTCTTGTATATTTCTTCTTGATGGAGAGCAATATTAAATATTGGCTCAAACCTCTCAAGATTTACTTTCTCAGTGCTGTCTCATAGCAACGACCTCTGTGGTGCAATCCTTGAAAGAAATGTTAAACCGATTTACCAGTCCTCCTGCCCTTTCAGCTGTGTGATTGGGTGACATTAGATTCTGTTTTGTGTTTATTGTTTTTCATGTCAATCAATATCGAGGAAAATTGGGAGAGCGCATCATGTTCACATTGAAACCTGAAGCTGGCCTCCAGCATAATGAGTTACTACTGTTGGGCACATAAATATAATACAGGCTATCCACAGGGAACATGGTGCAAATTTGGAAACAGAGGCTCCATACCTAGTAGTTTTCTTTATGAAATCATAAAATACTCTTAATGGCCATTTGGGAATTAGACAAGAATGTAAGACTATAATGCACTGGAAAAGGTCACTATGTTCCATCTGGCCAATGCCAGTAAACCGTGGCACTTTTGAGATGTCAATCTCCTGTGTCTAGTTCTACAACAAGCCTCCGTTTGCTTATTTCCAGTTGAGTCACGTGACGTGAGCTTTTTAAAATCCTTTTCTTCCATTACTGAAATTCCAATTCACTTTTAAACAATTTTCACAGTCTTTGCACAACACGTCTGGGGTGGCCACTAGTTTAGTAGTACAGGAGGTCTGATACAAGACCCTCGTCAACTATGTAGCATTCTCCCACAATGGGGGAATTAGCCGCTACCAGAAGGAAGATTTGCACAACACCTCATTCCAGCCCATTTCATATATCTGCTCATGCAGATATTTTCCATTTACGTGAGCAAACAAAATAAAGCTTGAGCCTGGTAATAGCTCAACAATATGTGACATGCTTTTATATCTACTGTCGAATTGGGGTGGGCTGGTAAATAGTGAGGAGGATGGCCTTGGATTACAGGAGGATATAGGTGGGCTGATTAGTGGCAAATAAAATTCAATCCGGATAAGCATGAGGTGATGCAAGTGGGCAGGACAATACATGATGAACAGCAAGACCCTGGGAATCACCTAGGATCAGTAGGATCATGGTGTGCATGTAAAGGAGGTGGATAAAGTGGTTAAGAAGGCATATGGCATACCTGCCTCCAGTAGCCGAGGCACAGAGTTTAAGAGCAGGGAGGTTATTCTGTAACTGTATAAAACATCGGCTAGGCCACAGCTAGAGTGTTATGTGGAGTTCTGGAATCCACATTGTAGGTAGGATGTGATAGCACTGGAAAGAGTGCAGAGGAGATTTACCAGGATGTTAACTGGGCTGGAGAGTTTTAGATATGAAGAGAGATTGGATAGACTGGGGTTGTTTCCTTGGGGCAGAGGAGACTGAGGAGGGACATGATTAGGGTGTATAAAATTATGAGGGGCATAGAGTAGACAGGAAGAAACTTTTCCCCTCGGTGGAGGGATCAATGGCCAGGGGCATAAATTTAAAGAACAAAGAAATGTACAGCACAGGAACAGGCCCTTCGGCCCTCCAAGCCTGTGCCGACCATGCTGCCTGTCTAAACTAAAATCTTCTACACTTCCAGGGTCTGTATCCCTCTATTCCCATCCTATTCGGCCCTCCAAGCCTGTGCCGACCATGCTGCCTGTCTAAACTAAAATCTTCTACACTTCCAGGGTCCGTATCCCTCTATTCCCATCCTATTCATGTATTTGTCAAGATGCCCCTTAAACGTCACTGTTGTCCCTGCTTCCACCACCACCTCCGGCAGCGAGTTCCAGACACCCACTACCCTCTGTGTAAAAAAACTTGCCTCGTACATCTCCTCTAAACCTTGCCCCTCGCACCTTAAACCTATGCCCCCTAGTTATTGACCCCTCTATCCTGGGAAAAAGTCTCTGACTATCCACTCTGTCTATGCCCTTCATAATTTTGTAGACCTCTATCAGGTCGCCCGTCAACCTCCGTCGTTCCAGTGAGAACAAACCGAGTTTATTCAACCTCTCTTCATAGCTAATGCCTCCATACCAGGCAACATCCTGGTAAATCTCTTCTTCACCCTCTCTAAAGCCTCCATATCCTTCAGGTAGTGTGGCGACCAGAATTGAACACTATACTCCAAGTGTGGCCTAATTAAGGTTCTATTCAGCTGCAACATGACTTGCCAATTTCTATACTCAAGGCACGGCCAATGAAGGCAAGCATGCCGTATGCCTTCTTGATTACCTTCTCCACTTGTGTTGCCCCTTTCAGTGACATGTACACCTAGATCTCTCTGACTGTCAATACTCTTGAGGGTTCTACCATTCACTATTTATTTAAGGTGAAGAGCAAGAGGTTTTGAGGGGATGTGAGGAAAAACCTTTTCAACCAGAGTACAGTGGGAGTCAGGAACTCACTTGCTGAAAGCGTGATGGAGGCAGAGCTCCTCATAACAATTAAGTAGTTAGTTGTGCACTTGCGATGCCAAGGCATACAAGGCTCAGGGCTAAGTGCAGAAAAATGGAATTAGACAATTAGATGGTATTTCTGACCCCTGCAAATGAAATAGGCTGAAGGGCCTTTTCTGTTCTGGAGACCTCTTTGACTCTAAGGTGAACTGTGGCTTTCAAATAGAAACATAGAAAACAGGAGCAGGAGTCGGCCATTTGACTCTTCAAGCCTGTTCTGCCATTCAGCATGCTCATGGTTGATCCTCTATCAATGCCATACTCCAGTAGTAAAAGAGTCTGTATAAGCCCCACGACAGAATCGCCAAAACTGCAGTAGAGGTTGAAATGGTTAGTGGAAGCAGTAATAGTTCAAACAGAGCCCTTGAAGTACAGCAGCTACATGCAAAAGAAATTGAATATCATAGAATTAGAATTTACAGTGCAGAATGAGGCCATTTGGCCAATCAAGCCTTCACCGGCCCTTGAAAAGAGCACCCTACCCAACCCCACACCTCCACCCTATCCCCATAACCCCACCTAACCTTTTTGGAGGCTAAGGGCAATTTAGCAAGGCCAATCCACCTAACCTGCACATCTTTGGCTGTGGGAGGGAACCAGAGCACCCGGAGGAAACCCACGCACACACGGGGAGAAAGTGCAGACTCCGCACAGACAGTGACCCAAGCGGGGAACTGAACTTGGGCCTCTGGAGATGTGAAGCAAGTGAGCTGCCATGCTGCTCCTTGATGTATTGATCAAAAGGTACGAATGATCACAAGCCAGGTAAGCAGAAGACAGGCTTCTCACAGGCCAGGATTTTGCAGTCTTGGGGGGGTCGGAGAATCCCTGCGAGGAGAGAAAGCAGAGAGTTAACAGTGTTAGAAATGGCTTGTGTAGAAAGGACAGCATTGGTGGAGGGTGACTGTGAGGTATGGACACAAGATGGCAATAGGCTGAGGGTGAGTGTTGTTCAGATGGGGATCTGAAGTGCCTGGAGCTGCAAGGTGCGTTGTTCTAAGGAATTGTATGCTGGGCAATCAGAGTATGGGGCATGGTATCTGGAAGTTTTCTCTCGCCTGTCATGCGCCCAAGAGGTCCTGGTGTCTCTTGGTGCACTCTCTCCAGAATGGAGGCATCACACTTCTGCTGTTGATTTTCTCAGCCACTTCCACCCACACCTGTTTGGTTGGTGAGTTTGTCCTCTTTTCCCCCACCCTTGCGAGAGCTCACCTCACTGCAGTCCTTCAGATCCCACTGTAGGTCCTCCAAGCAAGAGTGGGTGACCACCTTTCATGTGGTTTCTGCAGCCTCAGAGATCCATGTCCAGGACAGACTTTCTGATGTTTATATATGTATAATTTAATATAAAATCATGTAGAGAGAGCAAAATAAATTGAACAAAAAAGTTGAGATGTAGAGCAAAATAAAAGAGATGCAAAGAATTTTTTAAAAAATATCTTCTATGTTTTTTGAAATCACCAACAATAATTAAAATCTGAAGGAATGAGACTCCATGCAACCAGAAGTAAATTTTTAAGGCCAGAGAAGTTGTTTGGCAGTAATTATTATTTTAAGTAATTATTATTTTTCTGGCATGCATAGGGTGTATTTAATGATTCAATAATGGAATGTCACCCAGTTGCAGATGTTTTCTTAATGAGATAAGAGCACCAGTCACTGATAGGGGATTGTGTAATCACATTGTGGGCTCATTAAACTAGGCGCATGAGAACATAGATACAGGGATAGAAAGTTTGAAGACGTATCAGCAGCGCTGTCTGTGCCCGTGTTCAGCTCACAGGTCAAAGTGAAGCTGAGACTGGATCGCATGATGCACTTCCCTGCAAGTGATGGCATGGTGGTATCCGTTAAAGGCATATTACAACAGGTTTCGATGCAAATATGCAATTTTAATCCAGGTCTGAGCAGAGGAGCAATGGTGACATCTCTGACAGGCCACGAACACGAGCCAGGGACAGAAGCTGCCCAAGAGGAAAACTTGACCTCCTCACCCCAGTCAGGATTCACTTGCAATGCCCTGAGGAGCATCCTTACAAGTCCCTAATGTTGGCTTCCTCTCACCTGGATATAACAACTTGGCTGTTGCCTCCTGCCAACTTTCTGCCATTTTTGGTCGGGGAGTCAGCTGATAACTTGTTGACGAGGCCATTTATAAATGTCCAGTACTGCTCCCCAAACTGGCCCACGGTTTACCTCACTGCATTCCCATCCATGAGTTGGAATCAATGGCAAATGTCTTATTTTTGATGAGACATTAGACTGAGGCAGGCTTGCTTATTCAGGTGGATGCGAACATTTCAATGGCGCTGTTCAAATAAGGGCAGTGTGGTGATTGTCCCTTTCAGGGCAACACAGCAGAGTAAGGGTCACCTGGTTTGTGGGACCAAATGGGAACCACAGGTGGATTCTCCTCTTGGGCAGGAGACATATGGGGAGCGAAGTGCAGCCGTGAGGCTGCTGTTTATTTATTAATAAATCCTTTTTGTGTTCACAAAAGTCTGTGAACGTGCATCATTGCAAACAGATAAATAAATCAATTGGCCAACATTCACCCCCTCAAGAACACCACCAACAACAATAGAACATTTAGTCATTCATTGCATTTCTGTTTGTGGGATTTTGCATTGTCCAAATTGGCTTAAAAAACGGTTACTCTTCAAAAGTCCCTAATTTGCCATGAAGCACTTTGGGACTTCCTGAAACTGGGGCAAGCACTATACAATTCAGTGTTTATTCTTTATTTTTCATATTTTTGAGTATAAGGATTACCAATAGTTTATCCCCCCCACCCCCCTGCCCCCCTTTTGTGAGGGCCACAAAGAATCCAGCACGGGTTTTAAGGATACAAAGTAATAAATTTATTTACAATAACATATATATAACAGCAGCAGCAACTTCCCTTGCTGCACATTCCTTCCTGCTGGTTCCTAAACTGGCCAGCTTTATTTATACTAGGAGTTTACTAATGGTTTCTCCGCCCCCCTCATTGGGGAAGCTCATACTCCCACAGGATTGTGGGATTGTCATTAGTCCCCAGCCAATGGTAAGTAGGCAGGTTATAATACCCCCCATCTCTGCCCAGATTCTTTCTCATGTACTGGAACAACATTCTTCCCCTGAATGAACACCACCAAGGCAGGCTAACTCAACTCAATGCTATTTGTGAGACCTCATTGTAAACTGGTTTTCTGATTTTGCCCATAAAATGGCAGCGACTACGTGCCATGCAGCACTCTGCGGCACAATGGAGACATAGCCAATGATGTGTAAATGCAGGCTCATAATTTCTGCACGCAGATTGATTTGCCAATTTTGAAAACTGTAGCAGATTTAATCATTACAATTAGTTTGAGATACTTGCTAAGCAACAGAAAAACAGAGACGCCCATACATACCCAGAGGGATCAGCAAAACAGGTGCTCAGAACTGGACTCCTAGAAATTGATTTAGCCCAACAGATATGCAGGACATAGAGAGCATTATTGTCAGACCAGCTACAACCAATAGAACACAAAATGACTAGGATTCAATAAGTGGGAACATAGGAATCCAAATGGAATGCAATATTGGTTCCAGTTCTCAAGTTTCCCACCATGTTGAGCAGGTATTCGCTTTATGTCAAAGGTACCATGGTACAGCTGCCCGATAGTTGCACAGCAACAGAATAATTATGGCGCCTTCTTACTGACCCAGTTTGGACTTCTTATTGAGACAGGAGATGTTGCACATTTACTGCAACACAACCACGACACCCAAGGTGGAAAATGCAATCACAACCAATTGGAGAAATCAGCCAATCGCTAACAGAAGCCTCTTGTTCAATCACAGACCGTTAAAAATACCAGCCTACTGCACAGAATGCAGATTGTTACAGTAATCAACCAAAATACAGCTATCTAAATTACCCAGTAGTGGTAAAGAATCACAGAAGCTTACATGTCAGAAGGAGCCCAATAATCAGACCATCGACCATTGCTGATGTTTGAAATAACTATCCAGTTAGTCCCACTTCGCTGCTTTATCTCTAATGCCCTGCAAATGTTTCCTTTTTAAGTAGATGTTTGGTTTTGATCACTGGAATTCAAATAGGTTGGGGAACAAGGAGGCTCTGCTTACAAATGGTCCTGTTGATTTGGTTACTTTCATTTATATCTCATCTTGTAGCACCTTCAGAATTCCCCAGAGACATGAAGACCAACCAATATTTTCTTTCTGGAAAGGTAATGGCTGTTGTTATTATAGGCAGGTGATGTGGCCCAGTTTGAACAGAGAAAGGCCCGACGAGCAACAAGTGAGATGAACAGTCAAGGGTCATCCAATTGGTTAACAAAGGTTTCCTGCTGGTGGGGAATGTCAACCAAGTCACTGGGAGAATTCTTTCTTTCGATAGTCTCATATCGGATCCTCTACAATCACCTCATCAGGCAGGCAGTGCCTCGGCTCAACATCTTGCCCATAATATGGTGCTGAATCTTGCTCCTCACAGCTATGAGAATCGATAACCAAATCGCGACAGGTTTTCTGTTTTCTCCCACCTCACCCCCACCTGTCCAATTTTCTCTCCTCCTGTCCTCACGGTGATAATTTATCCAGTGCCTCATCCATGTGGTCACATTTCTGGTGACAGTCTGGATGGTGAGTTATTCTTTGGCTATTCGATCATTAGGGCATCACAATTGACCCTACCCTCCTCTCCTCATCCCATGTCCAACGCGTGCACACACACATTCTAGCACCCAGGAAGTGTAGAAGATTTTAGTTTAGATGAAATGAAAATCACTTATTGTCACAAATAGGCTTCAAATGAAGTTACTGTGAAAAGCCCCTAGCCGCCACATTCAGGCGCCTGTTTGTGGAGGCTGGTACGGGAATTGAACCGTGCTGCTGGCCTGCGATTTAGCCCTGTGCCAGCATGGTCGGCACAGGCTTGGAGGGCCGAAGGGCCTGTTCCTGTGCTGTACTTTTCTTTGTTCTTTGATGAGCAGATTGCAATTAAAACATTGGGACTGTAGTCAGTGTTTGCACTCCCTAGTCTGGGGAGTACCCTGATTCCTGTACTGTCTGATTGCAGTTAGCTCAGGATGAAATCTGGCTGGATGTATTCCTGAAGGTTTCTTCACAGAAACGCATCCCTCCAAATGGCCCACCTCCGTTGGCACTCGAAATGTCAAACCTCAGCCAATTGGAAAGCCATAAAACCTTTGTCAGCCAACGGGATGATTCTTGACACAAAAACAGAAAATATTGGGCAATCTCAGCAGGTCTGACAGTATCTGTGGAGAGAGCAGCGTGTGAACGTTTCGAGTCTGGCTCCCCTCTCCACAGATGTTGGCCGACCTGTCATAATATACACCAGTATATCATGGTGCAGACACACACTGATGGACACACAGTGGGACCAATCAACACACACAACACCGCAGCCATTCACCAGTTAGAGCACACACACTATAAAGACAGGGGGCATCAGAGTTCCCGCTCATTCGAGCTGCAGCTAGCTAGTAGGACAGAGCTCACAGCCTGCAGCACAGACATTCACCATGTGCTGAGTGCATCAGCTGGTTAGGACAAGGCAAAGGTCTTTAGTTAAAGCTAGTATCATGTTAACCCACAGTGAGAGTATGTTAAACAGTTAATGATTCAATAAAATAATGTTGCACTATTTCAAGTGTTGGTGACCTGTATGTGTTCCACGGATCCAGAGCGCCCAACAGAACACTACCTGCTGAGATTGTCCAGTATGTTCTGTTTTTGTTTCAGATTCCAGCATCTGCAGGAATTTGTTTTTATCTTTGTGGATGATTCTATTCGCTGAACAACCTTCCCAACACCCCCCCGCCCACCCCCCACCCCCCCCCCCCCCCCCAACCTCCTCATCTCCAAGAGTTTTAGAATTAACAATTGAAAGAAAATGAAAAGAATCTCTTGAATTGGTTTTCTGATTGATACTACACTCCTGTATGCTTCACCCAAAGCCGGTGTCTATGTATTTACATTGTGTACCTTGTGTTGCCCTATTATGTATTTTCTTTTTATTTTATTTTATTTTCATGTACTAAATGATCTGTTTGAGCTGCTCGCAGAAAAATACTTTTCACTGTACCTTGGTACACCTGCAATAAGATGGCGCCAGAGCGAGGTGACTCTCTGCGAGCTCTCCCTAACAGATCCACTTTTTACTTAACTTACAATCGTTCTCCTTTTCTTTTCTTGTACTTAATGATCTGTTGAGCTGCTCGCAGAAAAATACTTTTCACTGTACCTCGGTACACGTGACAATAAACAAATCCAATCTAATCCAATAAACAAATCCAATCCAATCTTCTGGGTTGCTTTTACTGCACAACAGATTAATCTTCAATTCCTGAAGAGTCCAGAACATTCCTGGAGTCGGCAGCTGTTGCTCAGTTGCTACCACACATCTGAGTCATCAAGTGGTGTGTTCAACACCAGAGACTTAAGTGCAAATATCTAGGCTGATGCTGAGTGCAGTACTGAGGGAGTGCCGCACTGTTGGAGATGCTGCCTTTAAGATGTTAAAATGCGATATTCCAGAGAGGAGACTGACTGGAATCAATCTCAGTCAGTGCAAAAAGTGCTTTCCAACCAATCCCCTTTTTCAGCTCCTGACCTGCTGTAAGTTAAGGGGCTTTAATTGTTTTTAATGCGATGAGTGTTTCTATCTCCATGAGCCTTTCAAACCATTTTCCAGTGGGTTTGGACTGGGAAGCCAATGGCCAGAGTTTGCCCACCTCTGCAGTACAAGCTCCCTCGCTCAAGGGGTGGAGGCCCATCAGCGGGATAGTTAACTGTGGACATTAAAAGCCGGCCCAGGGAGGAGCCAAGCTGTAGAGTCCTCCCGACTGGGACTTGTAAATACTTTAATTTGGTAATAAATCATTTGTTTTAACTGTCCTTAACGGACTCTTCTGTGACTACTAAAAAAGCCCTAACGAAGTCTCTCAAGACTGTCACAGAGCAGAGCGTCTCAAGCATCTGACACATGAGAGGAGGCGGAGAGCATCCTGATGGCAAGCAAAGTAACGGGAGTTAATGGGATCTACACAAAATTCCAGAACATCGGATCACAGGGAAGGAAATGGCCAGCAAAGCTGTTTGCCGACATGCACAGGACAGGCACCATTCCAAACATCTGGCTCCAATTCAATACGGAGGCCATTGCCAAGCTAGGAAAACCTCTCAATGACTTGTGCAGCTACACCACCATCAGCTTACTCTCAATAACATGCATACACATACAAACACACCAGTTCGGAGCAGGGGAAGGCCCCGTGACGCATAAGGGCCTGGAAAGCCTCCAGAGTCCCACTGGGGAAACAGCAATGCCCCTAGCCCACCCCCAGCTCCCTCGCCACTTCCACACCAACGGGCAGGTTTTCACACTGACCGCAACTGCTCTGAGCAGTGAGGTCCTGACATTGACCTCACCCACTGAGGCCAGTTTCTAGAAAGACCTCAAACCAGGGACTGCCTTTGTTGACATATGCCATGCTAATGACACATTGTGGCTCACAAGCATGCTGCTGAAACTCTCCAAAATCATAAAACTACAACCCTTCAACTAATCTACTCAATGATCAGCAACCAACAGTTCCGTGATCCGTTTGCTGATCACATCAGCCACCCGCAAGTCAGCTCCCACAGCAATTGGGCCTCTCACTGGTTGTCTTCAATGTATATACCGATGGCCTCATTCCCACAAAGTCTTCACTCTTTGCATTTGTTAGCAACTTGGTCCTGGGCGAAACAATTTTAGGATATTGAGAAAACACTCACTGAAGATCTATGTTATCTGAAAGCTTTCATTCAAACACGGCCAATAATGTCATTTTAGCCTTCCATTTGAACAACTATAAGGCAAAGGAAAAATTTCATGTTCCATAGAATTCCTAAAGTGAGAAGGAGGCCATTTGGCCCATTGGGTCTGCACCGACCCTCCAAAAGAACACGCTACCCAGGCCCGCTCCTCCGCCCTATTCCCAAAACCCTGTAACCCCATCTAACCTGCACATTTCTGGGCTGTGGGAGGAAACAGGAGCACCCGGAGGAAACCCACGCAGACATGGGGCGAACATGGGGCTAAGTACTGTGCCACCATGCTGCCCAATGGCCAACTACTCACCCATGGCTAAAATATCTTGGCATCATTCTTGATGATATATTGACCTACTGGCAATCCCTCCAGAACACCAGGTCAAGATGGGTGTGAATCTCATACGGAAACAGATGTATACCAGTTGGGACAGAAGAGTGAACACATTTCACACTGCTTCACTCACGCACAGCTGTTCACTTGCCTCAGGAGCTGCCACATGAACTGTCATGTTGTTATAAACATCAATCGCTCATGAAGGTTTATGTAAATGCATAGTGGGTTCATTTATTTAGACGGAACACGGGAACATTTACACACAGGTAGAAAGCTTGCAGGCATCAGCAGCAGAGCTGTGTGCTCCACTCAGAAGCAAAAGTGAAATTAAGATTGGATTGCATGATGCACTTCCCTTCTCATGGTGTCATGTTGCTATCCTTTAAAGGTGTTTTACAAAATCCACCTTTCTTTTAAATTATACTTTCCCCCCTTACAAAATATAGAGCGTGTGCTCTTTCCATATAGCACAATTTAAGGCTATTCACCATATCATATCTGTAATTAATCTGCTGCCAGGCTGTTTGACAACTGCTGAGCACTCATGTCAAGTCATTACAATGATATAAGGCATCAATCTCTCACAAGGGAGCGTGTAGGTGCATTGTGAGTTCACTTATTTAGCTTGAAGATATCAGCAGCAGAGCTGTGTGTGTGTTCTGCTCAGAACCAAAAGTGGAACTAATGACTGGATTGCATGACACAGTTCCCTTTTGGCGATGTCATGCTGCTATCCTTTAAAGGCATATTACAACACAAACATGGTAGATATCCACATCAGGGAAATCATTTATTGATTTTTTAATAAATTTAGAGTACCCAATTCATTTTTTCCAATTAAGGGGCAATTTAGCGTGGCCAATCCACCTACCCTGCACATCTTTGGGTTGTGGGGGCGAAACCCACGCAAATACGGGGAGGATGTGCAAATTCCACACGGACAGTGACCCAGAGCCAGGATCGAACCTGGGACCTCGGCGCCGTGAGACTGCAGGCTACCACTGCGCCACCATGCGGCCCGACATCAGGGAAATCATGAGGATTATTTCTGGGATATTGAGACCAACACAGCCCAAGTGGCATCCTGTGCTAGCCCACATTGAACTCCTGACATCTGTAGGAAACACATCCTGCTTAAAGAACACCACCACTGACAGATATCACAGCTCTCTCATTGACACCGGATGCCAAAGAAATTTCACAGATCCATCTGAAAACCCGTAGCCCCGACTGGAACACACTCCAACCCCTTTAAGCTGATGATACCCTTGCTCTTAATGGCACAGCACCTGTTTGACTGCAAACATTACCAAACGCTGGTAACTGACCTGAGTGGTGAAGTTACAGATTTAAATCTCCCGCAGCAAACCTAGACAACCTTCAACCACTTGAGGATAAGAAGATGTGACTACTTGCTCCATGAGTTAAACATGGGGAAGAGCTCAACTTGTGACTGTGGCCATTGGGATCAGACCATTGCCCAGAGACTAAATGTCTGCCCTGAGAGATCCATTTCTGGTGGCATCAGAATCATTCACACTGAAGGTCTTAAATGGATTGTTAACCTTGACATCAAAACTTAACTGCTTCCCTAACCATATGAATAAAGCAACCATTTCAGGCAATGAATTCCAGGTCCATCAGTCCCTCACCACCCTCTAGGATAAATAAGTTTCTCCTCAACTCCCCATTAATCTTTCTACAAATTAATTTAAGTCTGTGTTCCATGGTTTATGATCTCTCTACTGAGATAAATGGGTCTTCCTATACAATAGGTCTTTCATAGTTTTATACTAAAGAAATTATATTAATGACTTGGATGAGGGAAGTGAATGCACTATGTCCAAGTTTGTGGATGGCACATAAATAGGTGGGCAGCACGTGATGAGGATGACACAAAGTGTCTACAGCGGGATATTGACAGGTTAGGTGAGTGGTCAAAAACTTGGCAGATAGAATATAATGTAGGAAAATGTGAAGTTATGCACTTTGGCAGGAAGAATAAAAGAGCTGAATATTATTTAAATGGAGAAAGGCTGCAGAATGTTCCAGCTCAGGTGGACTTGGGGGCCCTCGTGCATAAGTTACAAAATGCTAGCATGGAAATTCAGTGCATTATTGGGAAGGCAAATGGAACATTAGCCTTTATTTCAAAGGGAATGGAGTGTAAAAACAGGGAAGTCCTGCTAAAACTACACAAGCGGAGCAGCGCTCCGAAAGCTAGTGACATCGAAACAAACCTGTTGGACTTTAACCTGGTGTTGTAAGACTTCTTACTGTGCTCACCCCAGTCCAACTCCGGCATCTCCACATCATACAAGGTACTGTTAGACCACAACTGGAATACTGTGAATAGTTTTGGTCTCCTTATCTAAAGAAAGATATGCTGGAATTGGAAGGAGTCCAGGGAAAGTTCACTAGTCGATCGGGTATGGAGAGATTTTCTAGAGGGGAGATTGGGCCTGTACTCGTTGGAGTTTAGAAGAATGAAAGGTGACCTTACTGAGACATATAGGACTCTCAGGGGGCTTGATAGCATAGATACTGAGAGAATGTCTCTTCTTGTAGGAGAGTCTAGGACCAGAAGGCATAATCTCAGACTAAGGGGTCAGAGATGAGAAGACATTTCTTCTCTCAGAAGATAGTGAATCTGTGGAATTCATTACCGCAGAGAGCTGTAGAGGCTGGGTCGTTAAGTATGTTCAAGGCAGAGATAGACAGATTTTTAATCAGTAAAGGAAACAAGGGGATTAAGAGTTGAGGTTTATATCAGATTAGCCATGAGTTTATTGAATGGTGGAGCAGACTCAATGAGTCGAATGGCTTACTTCTGCTCCTGCACCTTATGGTCTTATACACCAAAATTAAAACTCCTCTTAGGCGCCTTTGTTCCAAAGAAAACAAATCCAATCCTTCTTCATAGGTAAAAGTCCCCATTCCTGGTAATGTCCTTGTAAATCTCATCCAAAGTCTCTCTGGGTGATCACATCCTTCCCGCGATTAAATGACTAGAACGGTACACAGTACTCTAGCTGTGTCCTAACTGGTGTTTTATACAGTTCTAGCATAATCTCCTTGTTCTTATATTCCATTCCCTTGCTAATAAAGGGAAGTATATTTGCCTTCTTAACCATCTTATTTATCTGTCCAGCGACCTTCAAGGATCTGTGGACATATGCCCTCCAAGGGCCCTCTGTTTCATAGGATTACAAATCATATATGGCACAGAAACAGGTCATGCGCCCAACCAGTCCATGCTGAAGTTTATGCTCCTCTTTAGCCTACTTCCACAAATTCTGCAAAATGTTTATCATGTCCCCACCATCCCTCCCGCTCCCCCCCCACCCCCCATCCCCTGAATTAAACCTAACCCATTTTTGGATCCAACTTGTCACTTGCCCTTAAGTCCCAGGGCCTTCACTTTTCTGACCCGCCTGCTCATAAAGTCATAGAATCCCGACAGTGCAGAAAGAGGCCATTCGGCCCATCGAGTCTGCACTGACTCTCCGAAATAGCACCTCACCTAGGCCCACACCCCCATCCTACCCCATAACCACATGTAACCATTTGGTCACTGAGGGGCAATTTAGCATGGCCAATCCATCTAACTTGCACATCTTTGGACTATGAGAGAAAATCGGAGCAGCCGGAGGAAACCTATGCAGACACGGGGAGAAAGTGCGATCTCCACATAGACAGTCACCCGAGGCTGAAATAGAACCAGAGGCTTCAATGCTAACCACTGTACCACCGTGCCGCCCGTCTGCTGGATGGGACCTTATCAGAATCCTTGCTAAAATACATACAGACCACATCAAATGTGCTACCATCATTGACCTTCCTCATGAAAGTCTCAAAAAATTCAATCAAGTTAAGTCAGACATGACCTTCCCTTAGCAAATCCATGCTGACCGTCCTTGATTAATCGGTGTCTTTCTAAATAGCAATTATACTTGGATGTCTTTATCCACATGAAGAGCACAATAGGTGGTCTGTTACCTATTGAACTGCAAGAATGATTGTAATTGCTACACAACTCTCCAATAATTTCCTTTGAAAATGATTTTGCGCAGGTATTTGTGGATGTGAGCTGGGAATACTGTCCCACTAGGATGCCATTGAATGGGAACATTAAGTTGACAGTGAAAAATAGCAGTTTTATAAGAGCATTTTAAGTCTAAACATTCAAAGCATCAAATGTAATTATTATGGTAATAATTATGATTGCATTCCCTCAAGAAGGGTGCAGTAAGTGCAGATGTCATGAGCATTTTAAAAACATAGAACCCAAGAGCAAAATATTAATGGTGGAATAATTCTGCCTGTGGTAATGGATTGACCTCTAACATTTGTAATAGAATGGTTATTTTGGCGTTGATCCTAGTTTTGATATAATTATTGCGATTTCATATTTTACATTTAATCACGGGCGCAATGCAGCAGCACTCATGTAGTAGGTCATTAGTTATTATGGGATGACCCAACTGACATAACGCAGCAGGCAATTTTATGGCCTTCAGTGTTGCACATCTCTGAAGTCACTTTGCAAACAGGCTCCTTGAGTACTGTCATGGAGCTGTAGCAGTGTGAGTCTGCATGCAGCTCTGAGTGAACAGGAGAGGGAGAATCTATGGGTGAGACATTGGGCAGAATCTTTAGTCCCAGGAGGGGTGGGCACAAAGACAGGCCAGGTCCACAGTTGGATTTACCCCTGGGTATTTTCCTGAACGCGGAATAGAGAGGTACAGCATGGTGACCCACCTGTCAAAGCCAGGTAGCCAGTTGACTTTGTTAATGCCGTTATGAAGACCTTGTCAACTGCAGTTTTTCCAGAAGGTCCTTGGAGATGTCTGACAGCAGGCTGGGGAACAGGCAGATTATGGGCCCTCCCGGCCTTCCTAGCTGGCTGCAGTTGCAGCCAAGGCCACCCTGTGGAGAGGGTCCTCTGTTCCCCCCACCCACAATCAGGCCTGGTTGCTGAGGGCTTTTTATTATTTTAAAGTTTCAAAATAGCTGGAGTGAGTGCATCCTTATTTAAGGCAAACTTTATCCTCTCCAACTTGATAAACCCTGCCATATCATTTATCCAGGCTACCACGCTGGGGGGCGTTTGCCTTTTTCCACATTAACAAGATCCTTCGCCGGGCTACTAGGGACGCAAAGGCCAGAATGCCGGCCTCTTTCGCCTCCTGCACTCCCGGCGCGTCCACTACTCCAAATAGTGCTAGCCCCCAGCTTGGCTTGACCCGGACTTTCACCGCCTTAGATACTGTTCCCGCAACTCCCCTCCAGAACTCCTCCAGTGCCGGGCATGACTAAAACATATGGACATGGTTCGCCGGACTTCCTGAGCACCTCCCACATCTGTCCTCCACCCCAAAGAACCTACACAGCCTCGCCCCCGCCATATGCGCTCTGCGAACTACCTTAAATTGTATCAGGCTAAGCCTGGCACACGAGGAAGAGGAATTAACCCTACTTAGGGCATCAGCCCACAGCCCCTCCTCAATCTCCTCCCCCAGCTCCTCTTCCCATTTACCTTTCAGCTCCTCTACCAAAGCCTCCCCCTCTTCTTTCATCTCCTGGTATATCGCCCACACCTTGCCCTCCCAGACCCATACGCCCGAAATCACCCTGTCTTGAATCCCCTGTGCCGGGAGCAGCGGGAATTCCCTCACCTGCCGCATCACAAACGCCCCCACTTGCATGTACCTGAAGGCATTTCCCGGGGGTAGACCGAATTTCTCCTCCAGCGCCCCTAAGCTCGCAAAAGTCCCATCGATGAACAGGTCCCCCATTCTTCTAATCCCTGCCCGATGCCAGCTCTGAAACCCCCCCGTCCATCCTTCCTGGGACAAACCGATGATTATCCCTAATCGGGGACCACACCGAGGCTCCCAACGCTCCCCTGTGTCATCTCCACTGCCCCCAGATCATTAGCGTTGTACCTTACCGGCAAGAGCGGCAGCGGTGCCGTCACCAGTGCCCCCAGGCTCGTTCCTTTGCAGGACGCCATCTCCAACCTCTTCCACGCCGCCCCCTCTCCCTCCATCACCCACTTACGGATCATTGCCACGTTGGCTGCCCAGTAGTAGCCACCCAAATTCGGCAACGCCAACCCTCCTCTACCTCTGCTACGCTCCAGGAACCCCCTCCTTACCCTCGGGGTCTTGCTCGCCCACACAAATCCCATAATGCTCCTGCTTACCCTCTTAAAGAAAGCCTTGGTAATCACAATTGGGAGGCATTGGAATACAAAAAGAAACCTCGGGAGGACCACCATTTTAATCGACTGTACCCTGCCCGCCAGCGAGAGTGGCAACATGTCCCACCTTTTAAAATCCTCCTCCATCTGTTCCACCAGCCGCGTCAAATTAAGTTTGTGCAGTGCCCCCCAGCTCCTAGCTACCTGAAACCCCAAGTATCGAAAGCTCCTTTCCGCCCTCCTCAATGGGAGGTCATCTATCCCTCTTCCCTGATCCCCCGGATGCACCACAAAGAGCTCACTCTTTCCCACATTGAGCTTATAGCCCGAGAAGTCTCCGAACTCCCTTAGGATCTGCATGACCTCAACCATCGCCTCCACTGGATCCACCACATACAGCAACAGGTCGTCTGCGTACAGCGACACTCGATGTTCCCCTCCCCCTCGGACCACCCCCTTCCATTTCCCCGACTCCCTTAACGCCATGGCCAAAGGTTCAATTGCTAGTGCAAACAGCAGAGGGGACAGGGGGCACCCCTGCCTCGTCCCTCGATACAGCCAGAAATACTCCGACCTCTGCCGGTTCGTGACCACACTCGCCACCGGGGCTCTATACAGGAGCTTAACCCAACTAATAAACCCTCCCCCGAACCCAAACCTCCTCAACACTTCCCAGAGATACTCCCAATCTACTCGGTCAAAGGCCTTCTCCGCGTCCATGGCTGCCACTATCTCCGCCTCTCCCTCCACCGATGGCATCATTATCACATTTAGCAGCCTTCGCACATTGGTGTTTAACTGCCTACCTTTTACAAATCCCGTCTGGTCCTCATGAATCACCCCCGGGACACAGTCCTCAATCCTTGTAGCCAACATTTTTGCCAGCAACTTAGCATCTATGTTGAGAAGCGAGATCGGTCTATACGACCCACATTGCAGTGGGTCCTTATCCCGCTTCAAAATCAAAGAGATCGTCGCCTCCGACATTGTTGGGGGCAGGGTCCCCCCCCCCCCTCCCTTGCTTCATTGAAGGTCCTTACCAGCAACGGGGCTAACAGGTCTACATACGTCCTATAAAACTCCACCGGGAACCCACCGGCACCGGGGCCTTCCCTGCCTGCATGCTCCCCAGCCCTTTAACCAGCTCCTCCACCCCAATTGGCGCCCCCAAACCAGCCACCTCCTGCTCCTCCACCCTCGGGAACCTCAGTTGGTCCAAGAATCGTCGCATCCCCTCTTTTCCCCCTGGGGGCTGGGACCTATACAGCTCCTCGTAAAAGGCCTTGAATGCCTCATTCACTTTCACTGCACTCCGCACCGTAGTTCCCCTGCCATCCTTGACTCCACCTATTTCCCTCGCTGCCAACCTCTTACGGAGCTGATGTGCCAGCATCCGACTCGCCTTCTCCCCATATTCATACATCGCCCCCTGTGCCTTCCTCCACTGTGCCTCTGCATTCCCTGTGGTCAACAGGTCGAACTCCGTCTGGAGACTTCGTCTCTCCCCGAGTAGTCCCTCATCAGGAGCCTCTGCATATCTCCTGTCCACCCTTAAAATCTCCCCCGCTAACCTCTCCCTTTCCCTGCCCTCTCTCTTCACCCTATGAGCCCTGATGGAGATTAACTCTCCCCTGACCACTGCCTTCAGAGCCTCCCATACTACTCCCACCTGCACCTCCCCATTGTCGTTGGCCTCCAGGTACCTTTCGATGCACCCCCGCACCCTCCCACACACTTCCTCGTCTGCCAGCAGTCCCACATCCAAACGCCACAACGGGCGTTGGTCCCTCTCCTCCCCCAGCTCTAGCTCCACCCAATGCGGGCCGTGGTCTGAAATGGCTATGGCCGAATACTCCGTTCCCTCCACTTTTGGGATCAATGCCCTGCCCAGAACAAAAAAGTCTATCCGGGAGTAGGCCTTATGTACATGGGAGAAAAAAGAAAATTCTCTGCCCAAAGGCCTGGCAAATCTCCACGGATCTACTGCCCCCATCTGATCCATAAACCCCCTGAGCACCTTGGCCGCAGCCGGCCTCTTCCCTATCCTAGATCTGGAACGATCTAATGCTGGGTCCAACACCGTGTTAAAATCCCCACCCATTATGAAGCTCCCTACCTCCAAGTCTGGAATACGCCCCAACGTCCGTTTCATGAATCCAGTATCGTCCCAGTTCGGGGCGTATACATTTACCAATACCACCTCCGTCCCCTGCAACCTCCCGCTCGCCATCACGTATCGGCCTCCATTGTCCGCTACTATATTCTTGGCCTCAAACGACACCCGCTTCCCCATCAGTATTGCCACCCCACTATTTAGATGTTTCAGGCGGGATAGAGGGGGATGTAAAAGGGGAGGCGGAGTTGCGCTACTGGCTCGGGAGAATATCACAGCTGTACTGCGGGAGGACACCTCAGAGGGCAGTGAGGCTATATGGGTAGAGATCAGGAATAAGAAGGGTGCAGTCACAATGTTGGGGGTTTACTACAGGCCTCCCAACAGCCAGTGGGAGATAGAGGAGCAGATAGGTAGACAGATTTTGGAAAAGAGTAAAAACAACAGGGTTGTGGTGATGGGAGACTTCAACTTCCCCAATATTGACTGGGACTCACTTAGTGCCAGGGGCTTAGACGGGGCGGAGTTTGTAAGGAGCATCCAGGAGGGCTTCTTAAAACAATATGTAGACAGTCCAACTAGGGAAGGGGCGGTACTGGACCTGGTATTGGGGAATGAGCCCGGCCAGGTGGTAGATGTTTCAGTAGGGGAGCATTTCGGTAACAGTGACCACAATTCAGTAAGTTTTAAAGTACTGGTGGACAAGGATAAGAGTGGTCCTAGGATGAATGTGCTAAATTGGGGGAAGGCTAATTATAACAATATTAGGCGGGAACTGAAGAACATAGATTGGGGGCGGATGTTTGAGGGCAAATCAACATCTGACATGTGGGAGGCTTTCAAGTGGCAGTTGAAAGGAATTCAGGACCGGCATGTTCCTGTGAGGAAGAAGGATAAATACGGCAATTTTCGAGAACCTTGGATGACGAGAGATATTGTAGAGCCTCGTCAAAAAGAAAAAGGAGGCATTTGTCAGGGCTAAAATGCTGGGAACAGACGAAGCCTGCGTGGAATATAAGGAAAGTAGGAAGGAACTTAAGCAAGGAATCAGGAGGGCTAGAAGGGGTCACGAAAAGTCATTGGCAAATAGGGTTAAGGAAAATCCCAAGGCTTTTTACACGTACATAAAAAGCAAGAGGGTAGCCAGGGAAAGGGTTGGCCCACTGAAGGCTAGGCAAGGGAATCTATGTGTGGAGCCAGAGGAAATGGGCGAGGTACTAAATGAATACTTTGCATCAGTATTCACCAAAGAGAAGAAATTGGTAGATGTTGAGTCTGGAGAAGGGTGTGTAGATAGCCTGGGTTACATTGAGATCCAAAAAGACGAGGTGTTGGGTGTCTTAAAAAATATTAAGGTAGATAAGTCCCCAGGGCCTGATGGGATCTACCCCAGAATACTGAAGGAGGCTGGAGAGGAAATTGCTGAGGCCTTGACAGAAATCTTTGGATCCTCGCTGTCTTCAGGGGATGTCCCGGAGGACCGGAGAATAGCCAATGTTGTTCCTCTGTTTAAGAAGGGTAGCAAGGATAATCCCGGGAACTACAGGCCGGTGAGCCTTACTTCAGTGGTAGGGAAGTTACTGGAGAGAATTCTTCGAGACAGGATCTACTCCCATTTGGAAGCAAATGGACGTATTAGTGAGAGGCAGCACGGTTTTGTGAAGGGAAGGTCGTGTCTCACTAACTTGATAGAGTTTTTCGAGGAGGTCACTAAGATGATTGATGCAGGTAGGGCAGTGGATGTTGTCTATATGGACTTCAGTAAGGCCTTTGACAAGGTCCCTCATGGTAGACTAGTACAAAAGGTGAAGTCACACGGGATCAGGGGTGAACTGGCAAGGTGGATACAGAACTGGCTAGGCCATAGAAGGCAAAGAGTAGCTATGGAAGGATGCTTTTCTAATTGGAGGGCTGTGACCAGTGGTGTTCCACAGGGATCAGTGCTGGGACTATTGCTCTTTGTAGTATATATAAATGATTTGGAGGAAAATGTAACTGGTCTGATTAGTAAGTTTGCAGACGACACAAAGGTTGGTGGAATTGCGGATAGCGATGAGGACTGTCGGAGGATACAGCAGGATTTAGATTGTTTGGAGACTTGGGCGGAGAGATGGCAGATGGAATTTAATCCGGACAAATGTGAGGTAATGCATTTTGGAAGGTCTAATGCAGGTAGGGAATATACAGTGAATGGTAGAACCCTCAAGGGTATTGAAAGTCAAAGAGATCTAGGAGTACAGGTCCACAGGTCATTGAAAGGGGCAACACAGGTGGAGAAGGTAGTCAAGAAGGCATACGGCATGCTTGCCTTCATTGGCCGGGGCATTGAGTATAAGAATTGGCAAGTCATGTTGCAGCTGTATAGAACCTTAGTTAGGCCACACTTGGAGTATAGTGTTCAATTCTGGTCGCCACACTACCAGAAGGATGTGGAGGCTTTAGAGAGGGTGCAGAAGAGATTTACCAGAATGTTGCCTGGTATGGAGGGCATTAGCTATGAGGAGCGGTTGAATAAATTCGGTTTGTTCTCACTGGAACGAAGGAGGTTGAGGGGAGACCTGATAGAGGTATACAAAGTTATGAGGGGCATAGACAGAGTGGATAGTCAGAGGCTTTTCCCCAGGGTAGAGGGGTCAATTACTAGGGGGCATAGGTTTAAGGTGAGAGGGGCAAGGTTTAGAGTAGATGTACGAGGCAAGTTTTTTACGCAGAGGGTAGTGGGTGCCTGGAACTCGCTACCGGAGGAGGTGGTGGAAGCAGGGACGATAGTGACATTTAAGGGGCATCTTGACAAATACATGAATAGGATGGGAATAGAGGGATACGGACCCAGGAAGTGTAGAAGATTGTAGTTTAGTCGGGCAGCATGGTCGGCACGGGCTTGGAGGGCCGAAGGGCCTGTTCCTGTGCTGTACATTTCTTTGTTCTTTGTTCTTTGTTCTATTCTTCGCATCCAGCCCCGAATGGAACACCTGTCCTACCCACCGCTTCCTTAACCTGACCTGATCTACCACCTTCAGATGTGTCTCCTGAAGCATGACCACGTCTGCCTTCAGTCCCTTTAGGTGCGCAAACACTCGGGCCCTCTTAACCGGCCCATTTAGGCCTCTCACATTCCACGTGATCAGCCGGATTGGGGGGCTACACCCCCCCCGGCCGACTAGCCATCCCCTATCTTAGGCCAGTCCCGTGCCCGCGCCTCCCGCACCCTCCAGTCCCCCAGACGGGGAACACCCGCCCCGACCACCTCTTCCATCTTCAGTTCCCCCTCGGCCAGTGCCAGCAACCCTATTGTCCCCCCTCTCCCCCCTTCCCTCCCCCCCCCTCCCCGCTAGATCCACATCTAGCTCTTTTGCTCCCCCCATACTACTTCCGTAAGTCAGCTGACTTCTGCTGACCCCGGCTTACCCCGCCTTCCCGTTGATCTGCCATGTGTGGGAGTCTCTCCTCCTCCTTACCTTCCTCCAACCCCCTCCCTCCTCAGCGCGGGAAAAAGCCCGCGCTTTCCTGAGCCAGCCCCGCCCCCTGTGGCGCAGCTCCTGTTGTGGACATTATCCCAGTTCCCCCATCCCCGAGTCTCACCTCCCTCCTGCACCGACGCCCACAATCCCCATTATCTTGTCAACAGAAAAAAAAAGAATTTTAACCAGAACTCTACCCACATCCCCATCCATCATCCCACCCATGAAGCATTCTTTCCCCATATTTACAACCCCGTATACGGCCAACATCCCCTCCACAACCACAGCCCGTCAGTTTGAGTCCAATTTTTCCGTTTGGATAAAGGTCCAAGCCTCTTATGGCATTTCAAAATAATGGTGTCGGTCCTGATACGTGACCCACAGTCGCGCAGGCTGCAGCATGCCAAACCTGACTCTTTCTTTGTGCAGCACCACCTTGGCCCGGTTGAAGCCAGCTCTCCTCCCTGCCACCTCCGCACTCCAATCCTGGTAGACTCGGATCACCGCATTCTCCCATCTACTGCTCCGCACCTTCTTGGCCCATCTCAAAACACTTTCTTTGTCCGGAAAGCGATGGAACCTTGCCACTATCGCCCTTGGCGGCTCATCAGCCTTCGGCCTCCTCGCCAGGACCCGGTGAGCCCCCTCCAGCTCCAGGGGGCTTGGAGAGTCCTCCGCACCCATCAGCGAATGGAGTATCATACTCGCGTACGCCCCGGCATCAGCTCCCTCCACTCCTTCAGGGAGACCCAGAATCCGGAGATTCTTCCTCCTCGACCTGTTCTCCAGGACCTCGAGTCACTCAGCCCACCTCCTGTGCACCCCCTGCCTTCTCAAGGGTCTCCTATTAGGCCTCTGGCTTCAAGAGACTGCCCATCACCCTTCGTTGAATAGCCCACCCTCTGGCCACCAATTGGTCAATTCGGAGAAAATCATAGATGAGTGACCGTTCTCACACACCACGGATTCCTGACCCTCCCCTCACCGCGCCCCCAACTAATTGATTCTGAGAGCATGGTTCTGAACTATTTTGTGTGAAACCAAATAGACTAAATCAAAAGAATAGAGGGGGCAAAGGAAAAGGCGCAGTCTCTTAAAGGGACACTGCCTTAATCAAAAACAAATCACAAGTGAAACTTAAAACATTAAGCTAAAATGTGATTAGGGGGCGGCACAATGGTGCAATGGTTAGCACTGCTGCCTCACGACGCCGAGGACCTGGGTTCGATTCCGACCGTGGGTCACTGTCCATGTGGAGTTTGCACATTCTCCCCGTGTCTATGTGGGTCTCACCCTTGTTGTGTTATGCTGCTTCGTATAACACAGGCTGCGACTTGATGCAGTCTTTACTAAAGGATGCTCCAGACTCTGAAATAAGTTCAACATGTTTATTGAACTATTAACACAGTTCTCAAATGAGTTTGACTCTCTGCTAATCTAACTGTAGTAACTCAGTCTAACTGTACCAGCTTGCTCTAAGCCACGTGCTGATGCTGCTGATCAACCCTGTCTAACTCTCTAGATGTCTGTCTGTGGAAAGAGGCAGGGTGTGAGTGCCTCATCCCTTTTATAGTGTTTATGTCATGCCCCCTTGTGGATATGCAACCTCTGAGTGTCCTGACTGCCCATTGGTTGTGTCCTATTCTGAGTGTTCATTGATTGCATGTTTGCATATCATGACATCTCCCTGTTTTTTTTTAGATCTATATACATGTGAATGTGTCTGTCTAATGTGACTGACTGAAGAATACAGAACAGAACAAACAAAACAAATGTTCATAAGTCCAGTCTCTGAGGCTTGCGTCTGATCCTCGTCGACTGCCGGAGAGAGGGTAGAGGGGATGACGGTGTCTTGACAGGCGAGTGGGAGGCACGACTGGTGGCCTCGTGGTTCGAGGTGTCTGGAGGTGGCAATTCAACATGTGGAAATGGAGGGGAAAGTGGCTGTGGGCAAGCAACTTTTTGCAGTGCCCTTCGATTCCTTCGCACAATGGAGCCATCAGCCATACGTATGACATAGGATCTGGGCGCGGTCTGTCGAACAACGACAGCCGGAGCAGACCACCCACCATCCGGTATCTTGATCCTGACCATGTCTGCCGGGGACAGCACTTCCAGATCGGTAGCATGTGCATCATAGCCCTGCTTCTGGCTGTCACAAAGCTGTTGCATCTTCTGCAGCACCGGGTGGTGATCAAGGTTGGACAGGTGTGTGGCTGGAAGCGTTGTCCGCAGGTCCCTGTTCATCAGGAGTTGAGCTGGCGACATGCCAGTGAACAAGGGAGTCGCCCGGTATGCAAGTAGTGCAAGGTGTATGTCGGAAGCGGAGTCCGAGGCCTTGCGGATGAGCTGCTTAACAATGTGCACCCCTTTTTCAACTTTGCCATTGGACTGCAGATAGTGCGGACTGGAGGTGACATGCCTGAAATTGTAGCTCTTGGCAAACGTGAACCATTCTCGACTGTGGAAGTACGGGCCATTGTCACTCATGACGGTGTTCGGGATGCCATGCCGTGAGAATGTCTCATTGCACGCTTTGATGACGGTCCGTGAGGTGAGGTCTGGCAGCTTCAGCACCTCAGGATAGTTCGAAAAGTAATCGATGATTAAGATATAGTCGCGACCATTCGCATGAATAGGTCAATGCCAACCTTGGATCACGGAGAGGTCTCTAGGTCATGTGGTTGGAGCGTCTCCTTGCTCTGCGCTGGTTAGAACCTCTGACAGGTTTCGCAGTTCAGGACCATGTCCGTGATGTCCTGGTTGATGCTGAGCCAGTAGACAGTTTTCCGGTCCCTGCGTCTGAACTTTTCTACGCCCAGGTGTCTCTCATGAATCTGCCGCAGCACCATGCCCTGCAGACGTAGCGGGATGACTGTCTTGTCCAGCTTGAGCAGGATGCCGTCGATCAGCATCAAGTCGTCCTTGGCGTTGTAGAATTGAGGTCATTGCCCTTTCTGCCAGCCATTGCTGAGGTTGTGGATGACTCGCTGTAACACGGGGTCCTTGGCCATCTCTTCTCGGATGAGAACGATCTTCTCATCTGTTGCCGGGAGAGTGCTTGCAGACAGTTGTACCGGCAATTCAATGTGCTGGATGATCTCCAGTGGTTAACTGGGTGAGTTGACGGAGCAGGACAATGCATCGGCGATGATGAGCTCCTTGCCAGGTGTGTACACCAAATTGAAATCATACCTCCGGAGTGTGAGCAGAATTCTCTGCAAACGAGGCGTCATGTCATTCATGTCCTTTTGGATGATGTGGACCAGAGGCCAATGACCTGTCTCAACAGTAAATGTTTGCAAGCCGTAGACATAATCATGAAATTTGAGGATGCCAGTGAGAAGACCTAAACACTCCTTCTCAATCTGCGCATATCTGGTCTCAGTGGGTGTCATTGCCCGTGACGAATATGCTACTGGTACACAGGATGACGTGTCGTCTCTTTGAAGCAACACCGCCCCAATGCCATCCTGACTCGCATCTGTGGATATCTTGGTCTCTCGGTCTGGGTCAAAGAATGCAAGGACAGGTGTAGTGATGAGCTTGGCTTTCACCTCCAGCCACTCTGTTCGGTGCTCTGCCTTCCACTCATAGGCGGTTGATTTTTTCACCAGGTTGCGTAGGGCCGTGGTGTGTGTGGCCAAATTCAGGATGAACTTGCCAAGGAAATTGACCAGTCCCAGGAAGCGCAGTACTGCCTTCTTGTCCTCGGGGACTTTCATTGCCTCGATGGCTTTAATTTTGTCTGTGTCCGGGCGCACACCATGTTGTGAAATCTGATCACCCAGGAACTTCAGCGTGGATGTCCCAAAACAGCACTTGGACCTGTTTAGCTTGAGGCCATGTTCATGTATGTGTCGGAATACTTTCTTGAGTCGCGACACATGTTCCTCTGGGGTTGTGGACCAGATTATGATATCGTCAACGTAGGCACGAACCCTTTCTATTCCCTCCATCATCTGTTCCATGATGCGATGGAAAATCTCTGATGCCGAGATGATGCCAAATGGCATTCGGTTGTAGCAGAATCTGCCAAAAGGCGTGTTGAAGGTGCAGAGCCTTTTGCTGGATTCTTCAAGTTGGATTTGCCAAAACCCTTGGGATGCGTCCAATTTTGTGAAGAAGCGCGCGTGTGCCATCTCACTCGTGATTTCTTCCCTCTTCGGGATGGGCTAATGTTCCCGCATAATGTTTTTGTTTAGGTCCTTGGGGTCAATGCAGATGCGTAGGTCCCCCGAAGGCTTCTTTATGCTCACCATCGAGCTGACCCAGTCGGTTGGTTCACTGAGCTTGGAGATTATACCTTTTTGTTGTAGACTCGTGAGCTGTGCCTTCAGGCGATCTCTCAGTGGAGCAGGGACACGTCATGGTGCGTGGACCACTGGCTTGGCATTAGGCCGCAGTAGAATCTTGTACTCGTATAGCAGCGTGCCCATCCCGCGAAATACATCTGGGTACTGGGTTCGGATGTCGTCGATGCTGGCCTGAAGATCCGAATGGAACGGCATCATGGTGTAGACCCTTTGAATGAGGTTCAGTTGCTTGCAGGTGTGCGCACCTAGCAGGGACGCCTGTCTGGTTTAACAATCTTGAAGCATAAGCTTGCTTGTGTGTGTCAGCTGGACACCTGCAGATGGCAGGACCCCAGTGCCTTGATTGCGTTTCCATTGTAGTCCAGGAGTTTGCAGGCAGCTGGAAGGATTGTGGGGGGCTTCTTGATTCTCTTGATGTCCACCTGCAAAATCAGGTTGGCGGAGGCACCTGTGTCCAGTTTGAACTGGATGGGGCAGTGGTTGACCTTCATCACTGCATAACATTCGTCCTCAGAATCCACGGCCAGGATTGATTGGACTTGCGATGTGTCCAGTGTGGCGTATTCGCACTTCGTAATAATGCCCACTCGGTAATTGTTGTCCAGGTATTCATCATCTGGATCCGTCGCACTGCTGGATCAGAGTCATGCATTCAGTGTTGCACACTTCTGATGCGCCGCTGTCGGAATTGGGAGCGCTGGCTCCTGACTGGTGGTGCGGATCTGCACAGGGCTGCATAGTGGTTTGGTTTCCCACAGTTTAAACAGCGTTTGCCTCTTGCAGGGCAGTTTTTTAAAAAGTGGGCGGTGCCGCAGTTCGCACACATTATGCCGTCGCTCAGTGCGTTGTTGCGCATGCGCGGTGCGGTTCTCGGATGTCTGCACCTGCACAGTGCGGTTTTTGACCGCTTCGTGTTCCCAATCGCATTGCGCATGCGTCGGGGCCTGGGAAGAGTGCGCAGAATGGCCGCTTTCGTCAATGTGGAGGCGCTGCATCCGGGAGATGGCCTGAACACTTTCCACCTCATGGGAGGCTTGTTTTTCACTTTCTGCCGTTTTGTACTGTGAATAGCGATTTTTAGAGTGCTCATACACAGTACACGTTTCAATCGTGACTGGCAGGGTCATGTGCTTGATTTTCAACAATTGCTTTCGCAGAGGATCAGAGTGGACTCCAAAAACAATTTGGTCTCTGATCATGGAGTCAGTGATATCACCAAAGTTGCAGGATTGCGCTAGCAATCTAAGGTTAGTTAGATAGGAGTTGAAGGATTCGGCTTTACCTTGCATCCTCTGCTTGAAGATGTAGCGGTCGAAGATTGCGTTGGTGTCCACCTCGCAGTGGCTGTTGAATTTGTCCAGGATGGTTTGGTACTTCGTTTTGTCCTGCCCTTCGGAAAAGTGAAAGGTGTTGAAGATCTCTGTAATGATATGCAAACATGCAACCAAAGAACACTCAGAATAGGACACAACCAATGGGCAGAGGTGGCATCACCACAAGAGGGCATGACATAAACACTATAAAAGGGTTGAGGCACTCACACCCTGCCTCTTTCCACAGACAGACATCTAGAGAGTTAGACAGGGTTGATCAGCAGCATCACACCTCAGCACGTGGCTTAGAGCAAGCTGGTACAGTTACACTGAGTTACTACAGTTAGATTAGCAGCGAGTCAAACTCATTTGAGAACTGTGTTAATAGTTCAATAAACATGTTGAACTCATTTCAGAGTCTGGAGCATCCTTTAGTTAAGACTGCATCAAGTAGCAGCCTGTGTTACCCGAAGCAGCATAACACAACAATCTCTATCGTATGGTCACCCGCAGTGGTGAGTAGAAGAGCTATCTTCCGAGCATCGGTCGTGCCATTGAGGTCAGATGCTTCCACGTGTAGTTGAAATTTCTGCTTGAATGATCAGCAGTTGGCACTAAGATTGCCGGTGGTCCTGAGCTGATAAGGAATCTGAATCTTGTCCATTGTGCCTGTATTCAGTAGCTGGCTGTCACGGATCTTGCTGAGTTGAACTAAATAGATTGAACAGTCACTCCTGGTATCATGTTGTGTTATGCTGCTTCGGATAAGACAGGCTGCTACTTGATGCAGACTTAACTAAAGGATGCTCCAGACTCTGAAATGAGTTCAACGTGTTTATTGAACTATTAACACAGTTCTCAAATGAGTTCGACTCTCTGCTAATCCAACTGTAGATAGACAGTTGGTAGGGCAAAGTTGCACTCAGTGGAATGGGTTAAAATGAGTCTGTTTTAATGCAAAGAGTGTCAGGAATAAGGGAGATGAGCTTAGAGCATGGATCAGTACTTGGAACTACGATGTTGTGGCCATTGCGGAGACATGGATTTCACAGGGGCAGGAATGGTTGTTAGATGTTCCGGGGTTAAGGTGTTTTCAGAAGAATAGGGAGGGAGGTAAAAGAGGAGGGGGCGTGGCACTGTTAATTAGGGAGTGCATCACAGCTGCAGAAAAGGAGGTAGTTGAGGAGGGTTTGTCTACCGAGTCAGTCTGGGTGGAAGTCAGAAACAAGAAAGGAGCAGTCACTTTATTGGGAGTTTTCTATAGACCCCCCCCCCCCCCCCCCCGAATAGCAGCAGAGAGATAGAGGAACAGATTGGGCGGCAGATCTTGGAAAGGTGCAGAAGTAACAGAGTGGTTGTCATGGGTGACTTCAACTTCCCTAATATTGACTGGAACCTCCTTGGTGCAAATGGTTTGGATGGAGCAGATTTTGTCAGGTGTGGACAGGAAGGATTCCTGACTCAGTATGTAGATAGGCTGACCAAGAGGGAGGCAATATTGGACTTGGTGCTCGGCAACGAACCAGGCCAGGTGTCAGATGTCTCGGTGAGAGAGCATTTCGGTGACCACAACTCCTTGACCTTTACCATAGTTATTGGGAGGGATAGGAACAGACAGTATGGGAAGGTATTTAATTGGGGGAGGGGAAATTATACTGCTATGAGACAGGAGCTGAGGAGCATAAAGTGGGAACAATTGTTCTTGGGGAAATGCACAACAGTAATGTGGGGGTTGTTTAAGGAGCACTTGTTGCGAGTGCTGAATTGTTTTATCCCACTGGGACGAGGAAGGAATGGTAAGGTGAAGGAGCCTTGGATGACAAGAGAAGTGGAGCTTCTAGTCAAGAGGAAGAAGGAAGCTTGTGTAAGGTTGAGGAAGCAAGGATCTGGCACGGCTCTAGAGGGTTACAAGTTAGCCAGGGAGCAACTCAAAAATGGACTTAGGCGAGCTAGAAGGGGGCATGAAAAAGCCCTGGCGGGAAGGATTAGGGAAAACCCCAAGGCTTATGTGAGAAATAAGAGGATGATCAGAGTGAGAGTAAGGCCGATCAGGGATAGTGGAGGGAACTTGAGCCTAGAGTCTGAGGAGATGGGGGAGGCCCTAAATGAATATGTTGCTTCAGTATTCACTAGAGAGAGGGATCTTGTTGCTCATGAGAACAGTGTGAACCAGGTTAATAGACTCAAACGGGTTGAAGTTAAGAAGGAGGATGTGCTGGTAATTTTGAAAAGCATCAGGATAGATAAGTCCCCTGGGCCTGACGGGATATACCCAAGGTTACTACGGGAAGCAAGGGAGGAGATTGCTGCGCCGTTGATCTTTGCGTCCTCACTCTCCACTGGAGTAGCACCGGATGATTGGAGGGAGGCAAATGTTGTTCCCCTGTTCAAGAAAGGGAATAGGGAAATCCCTGGGAATGACAGACCCATCAGTCTTACATCTGTGGTGAGCCGAATATTGGAAAGGATTCTGAGAGATAGGATTTATGATTGTTTAGAAAAACATAGTTTGATTAAAGATAGTCAGCATGGCTTTGTGAGGGGCAAGCCATGCCTCACAAGCCTCATTGAATTCTTTGAGGATGTGACGAGACACATTGATGAAGGTCTGGCAGTGGATGTGGTGTATATGGATTTCAGTAAGGCATTGATAAGGTTCCCCATGGTAGGCTCATTCAGAAAGTTAGGGGGCATGAGATACAGGGAAATCTGGCTGTCTGGATACAGAATTGGCTGGCTGAAATAAGACAGCGCGTGGTAGTGGATGGAAAGTATTCCACCTGGAGGTCGGTGACCAGTGGTGTCCTGCAAGGATCTGTTCTGGGACCTCTGTTCTTTGTGGTTTTTATAAATGACTTGGATGAGGAAGTGGAAGGATGGGTTAGTAAGTTTGCCGATGACACAAATGTTGGGGGAATTGTAGATAGTGTTGAGGGTTGTTGCAGGTTACAACAGGACATTGACAGGATGCAGAGCTGGGCTGAGAAGTGGCAGATGGAGTTCAACCATGATAAATGTGAAGTGATTCATTTTGGAAGGTTGAATTTGAATGCTGAATACAGGGTTAAAGGCAGGATTCTTGGAAGTGTGGAGGAACAGAGGGATCTTGGGGTCCACGTACATAGATCCCTCAAAGTTGCCACCCAGGTTGATAGGGTTGTTAAGAAGGTGTATGGTGTGTTGGCTTTCATTAACAGGGGGATTGAGTTTAAGAGTGGCAAGGTTTTGCTGCAGCTTTATAAAACCCTAGTTAGACCACACTTGGAATATTGTGTCCAGTTCTGGTCGCCTCATTATAGGAAGGATGTGGATGCTTTGGAGAGGGTACAGAGGAGATTTACCAGGATGCTGTCTGGAATGGAGGGCATGTCTTATGAAGAAAGACTGAAGGAGCTTGGGCTTTTCTTACTGGAGTGAAGAAGGAAGAGAGGTGACTTGATAGAGGTGTACAAGGTGATGAGAGGCATGGATAGAGTGGATAGCCAGAGACTTTTCTCCAGGGCGGAAATGGCTGTCACGAGGGGACATAGTTTTAAGGTGATTGGAGGAAGGTATAGGGGAGATGTCAGAGGTAGGTTCTTTACACAGAGAGTGGTGGGTGTGTGGAATGCACTGCCAGCAGAGGTGGTGGAGTCTGAGTCATTAAGGACATTTAAGTGACTCTTAGACAGGCACATGGACAGCAGCTAATTGAAAGGGTGTCGGTTAGGTTGACCTTAGATTAGGATAAATGGTCGGCACAACATCGTAGACCGAAGGACCTGTACTGTGCTGTACTGTTCTATGTTCTATGTTCTGTGTTCTAAACAAATAAATAAACTAAAATGTGATTAAAATGGTCAATAAGGCACCCCAGGGGCAGCATGGTGGCGCAGTGGGTGCCTCACGGCACCGAGGTCCCAGGTTCGATCCCGGCTCTGGGTCACTGTCCTTGTGGAGTTTGCACATTCTCCACGTGTTTGCGTGGGTTTCGCCCCCACAACCCAAAAGATGTGCAGGGTAGGTGGATTGGCCACACTAAATTGGAAAAAATTAATTGGGTACTCTAAATTTATTTTTAAAAAATAAGGCACCCCAGTCCCTGCGGTGCCCAGTGAGCATGGAAAGCCTCAAAGGTGCCAGTGGACACTGCTTGCTCCCTCTCTCGGGACACCCAGCCACTATGATGTGGTTCTGAAGCCCACAGGAGAACCCTACCAAGTATCTTTTCCAAATAATCTACCAGAAACGAACAAACTATCTCCTTATTTTTAAATACCCACCAATTATTTGCCCATCTCTATCTGAATCCATAGATTCAGATCTATGGGCAGCACGGTAGCATGGTGGTTAGCACAATTGCTTCACAGCTCCAGGGTCCCAGGTTCGATTCCCGGCTTGGTTCACTGTCTTTGCGGAGTCTGCACGTTCTCCCTGTGTGTGCGTGGGTTTCCTCCGGGTGCTCCGGTTTCCTCCCACAGTCCAAAGATGTGCAGGTTAGGTGGATTGTCCATGCTAAATTGCCCTTAGTGTTCAAAATTGCCCTGAGTGTTGGGTGGGCTTACTGGGTTATGGGGATAGGGTGGAGATGTGGGCTTGGGTAGGGTGCTCTTTCCAAGAGCTGGTGCAGACTCGATGGGCTGAATGGCCTCCGTCTGCACTGTAAATTCTCTGATTCTATGAATCCTTACAGTGCAGAAGGAGGCCATTTGGCCCATCAAGTCTGCACCGACACTCGGAAAGAGCACCATTCCTAGGTCCACTCCCCCACCCTATCCCCATAATCCCACCTAACCTGCATATTTGGACACTAAGGTGGCGATTTGTGGCTCAAAATCTTGTCGCCACAAAGCACTTAACACTGTACAGCATGCATCAGTAAACTCAACATTTAACCAGCAAATTGACTTTAGCTGCAATTTCCTTAACTAGCAATCATCCTCCTCTGTTTCACCCAATTCGTCACTACCCACCTCTGAGTCTTGACAGAGAATAATGGCAAGTTATTCAACGGTGGGAACATCATGGTAATACCAAAAGCTGTTCCTAATGTCGGCACCTAATCACTTGCAGCATAGGTTGGATGGCAGGAGTGTTGATTTCCCCGTCTCAAGACCAACTATACTGTCCTCAGATAACTCAGCAGAGACTCATGAATGAACCTGGTGCCTTCGAGCCTGTGTGATCATTCAGCTCACTGGTTAAAATCATTGAGCCACTGAGAGAGTTCAACTATTTCATTATTTAACAGGTTTGCAGGATCTGTATTGCTGTATTCTCACTGATGCAAGCTTTCATTCTGGCAGAATGACAGGTCATAATATTTTCTTAATGACGAGAGACGAGAAGCTATGGAGCAGCGCAGGGATTTAGTGTCCAGATCCACAAATCATGAGAAGCTAGTGAACAGCTACAGAAGTAATCAAAACAGCTAATGGAATGTTGGTTCTTAGCACAAGGGGCAGAACTGCAAAGGAACGGAAGTGAGGCTTCAATTGGACTGAGCATTGAAAAGGCCTCATCAAGAGGGGTATTCTCAACCACTTCGCTTCTGAAACCCCTTCTATGATATCAAATTTTTATCATCCGTGTGACCTGAGACGTTTTCTGCATAAATAATAGTTATACAATTAAACATTTAGCTAATAATGTTATTGGGGCTGGTTTGGCACAGTGGGCTAAATAGCTGGCTTGCAATGCAGAACAATGCCAGCAGCGCGGGTTCAATTCCCGTACCGGCCTCCCCGAACAGGCGCCGGAATGTGGCAACTAGGGGCATTTTGCAGTAACTTCAATGAAGCCTACTTGTGAAAATAAGCTATTATTATTATCATTTCTGTTTTATTACGTGTAACTTGTAACTTGTGCTGTTCAACAATTCTGTCAATAGAAAATGCGTTACTCCAATATCTGGATTCCTCATTCTCTTCCCAACCCGGAGACCTCACTCTCTCCCCAAGCCGGAGACCTCACTCCCTCCCCAACCCGGAGACCCCAATCTCTCCCCAAACCAGAGACCTCACTCTCTCCCGAAGCCAGAATCCTCATTCTCTCCCAAACCCGGAGCCCTCACACTCTCCCCAACTAGGGGACCTCACTCCCTCCACAACCTGGAGACCTCACTCTCTCCCCAACCCAGTGACCTCACTCTCTCCCGAACCCGGAGCCCTCACTCTGTCCACAAACCCGGAGACGTCACTCTCTCTCCAACCCAGAGACCTCACTCCCTCCACAACCTGGAGACCTCACTCTCGCCCCAACCCAGAGACCTCTCTCTCTCCCGAACCCGGAGCCCTCACTCTGTCCCCAAACCCGGAGACCTCACTCCCGCCCCAACCCGGAGAACTCTCTCTCTCCCCAACCCGGAGACCTCACTCTCTCCCGAACCCGGAGCCCTCACTCTATCCACAAACCCGGAGACCTCACTCTCTCTCCAACCCAGAGACCTCACTTTCTCCGCAACCCAGAGACCTCACTCTCTCCCCAACCCAGAGACCTCACTCTCACCCCAACCGGGAGACCACAATCTCTCCCCAACCCGGAGATCTCACGCCCTCCCCAACCCGGAGACCTCACTCTTTCCCCAACCCGGAATCCTCATTCTCTCCCAAACACAGAGCCCTCACTCTCTCCACAACCCGGGGCCCTCACTCCCTCCCCAACCCGGAGAACTCAGTCTCTCCCCAACCTGGAATCCTCATTCTCTCCCAAACCCGGAGCCCTCATTCTCTCCCAAACCCGGAGCCCTCACTCTCTCTCCAACCCGGAGACCTCACTCTCTCCACAACCCAGAGACCTCACTCCCTCCCCAACCCGGAGAACTCAGTCTCTCCCCAACCTGGAATCCTCATTCTCTCCCAAACCCGGAGACCTCACTCTCTCCCCAAGCCGGGGCCCTCACTCTCTCTCCAACCCAGAGACCTCACTCTCTCCACAACCCAGAGACCTCACTCCCTCCCCAACCCGGAGAGCTCACTCCCTCCCCAATCCGGAATTCTAATTATCTCCCCAACCCGGAGCCCTCACTCTCTCCCCAAGCCGGGGCCCTCACTCTCTCTCCAACCCAGAGACCTCACTCTCTCCACAACCCAGAGACCTCACTCCCTCCCCAACCCGGAGAGCTCACTCCCTCCCCAATCCGGAATTCTAATTATCTCCCCAACCCGGAGCCCTCACTCTCTCCCCAAGCCGGGGCCCTCACTCTCTCTCCAACCCAGAGACCTCACTCTCTCCACAACCCAGAGACCTCACTCTCTCCCCAACCCGGAAACTTCACTCTCTCCCCAACCCGGAGACCTCATTCAGTCGCCAAACCGGAGCCCTCACTCTCTCCCCAAACACGAGAACTCACTCTCTCCCCAATCTGGAGGCCTCACTCTCTCCCCAACCCCGGAGCCCTCACTCTCTCCCCAACCCAGAGACCTCACTCTCTCCCCAACCCAGAGACCTCACTCTCTCCCCAACCCAGAGACCTCACTCCCTCCCCAACCCGGAGCCCTCACTCTCTCCCCAATCTGGAGGCCTCACTCTCTCCCCAACCCGGAGACCTCACTCTCTCCCCAACCCAGAGACCTCACTCCCTCCCCAACCCGGAGCCCTCACTCACTCACCAACCCGGAGACGTCACTCTTTCCCCAACCCAGAGACCTCGCTCCCTCCCAACCCGGAGACCTGACTCTCTCCACAACCCGGAGACCTCACTCCCGCCCCAACACGGAGACCTCACTCCCGCCCCAACCCGGAGACCTCTCTCTCTCCCCAACCCGGAGACCTCACTCCCTCCACAACCTGGAGACCTCACTCTCTCCCCAACCAAGAGACCTCACTCTCTCCCGAACCCGGAGCCCTCACTCTATACACAAACCCGGAGACCTCACTCTCTCTCCAACCCAGAGACCTCACTTTCTCCGCAACCCAGAGACCTCACTCTCTCCCCAACCGGGAGACCACAATCTCTCCCCAACCCGGAGATCTCAAGCCCTCCCCAACACGCAGACCTCACTCTCTCCCCAACCCAGAGACCTCACTCTCTCCCCAATCCGGAGACCTCACTCTGTCCCCAAACCCGGAGCCCTCACTCTCTCCCCAAACCCGAGCCCTCACTCTCTCCCCAAACCCGAGACCTCACTCTCTCCCCAACCCAGAGACCTCACTCTCTCCCCAAACCCGAGACCTCACTCTCTCCCCAATCCGGAGACCTCACTCTCTCCCCAAACCCGGAGCCCTCACTCTCTCCCCAAACTCGAGACCTCACTCTCTCCCCAACCCAGAGACCTCACTCTCTCCCCAAACCCGAGACCTCACTCTCTCCCCAACCCGGAGACCTCGCTCTCTCCCCAACCCCGGAGACCTCGCTCTGTCCCCAAACCCGGAGCCCTCACTCTCTCCTCAAACCCGAGACCTCACTCTCTCCCCAACCCCGGAGACCTCACTCTCTCCCCAACCCAGAGACCTCACTCCCTCCCCAACCCGGAGAGCTCACGACCTCCCCAACCTGGAGACCTCACTCTCTACCTAACCCGGAGACCTCACACTTTCCCCAACCCGGAGCTCTCACTCACTCACCAACACGGAGACGTCACTCTCTCCCCAACCCAGAGACCTCACTCTCTCCCCAACCCGGAGACCTCACTGTCTCCCCAACCCGGAGATCTCACTCTCTCCCCAAACCCGAGACCTCACTCTCTCCCCAATCCGGAGAACTCACTCTCTCCCAACCCGGAGACCTCACTCCCTCCCCAACCCGGAGACCTCAGTCACTCCCCAAACCCGAGACCTCACTCTCTCCCCAACCCGGAGACCTCACTGTCTCCCCAACCCGGAGATCTCACTCTCTCCCCAAACTCGAGACCTCACTCTCTCCCCAACCCGGAGACCTCACTCTCTCCCCAACCCGGAGACCTCACTGTCTCCCCAACCCGGAGATCTCACTCTCTCCCCAACCCGGTGACCTCACTCAGTCGCCAAACTGGAGCCATCACTCTCTCCCCAAACACGAGAACTCAGTCTCTCCCCAACCTGGAGGCCTCACACCCTCCCCAACCCGGAGACCTCACTCTCTCCCCAACCCGGAGACCTCACTCTCTCCCCAACCCGGAGATCTCACTCTCTCCCCAACCCAGAGCCCTCACTCTCTCCACAACCTGGAGACCTCACTCTCTCCCCAACTCGGAGCCCTCACTCTCTCCCCAACCAAGAGACCTCACTCTCTCCCGAACCCGGAGCCCTCACTCTCTCCCCAAGCCGGGGCCCTCACTCTGTCCACAAACCCGGAGCCCTCACTCTCTCTCCAACCGAGAGACCTCACTCTCTCCACAACCCAGAGACCTCACTCTGTCCCCAAACCCGGAGCCCTCACTCTCTCCCCAAACCCGAGACCTCACTCTCTCCCCAATCCGGAGACCTCGCTCTCTCCCCAACCCCGGAGACCTCGCTCTGTCCCCAAACCCGGAGCCCTCACTCTCTCCCCAAACCCGAGACCTCACTCTCTCCCCAATCCGGAGACCTCGCTCTCTCCCCAACCCCGGAGACCTCGCTCTGTCCCCAAACCCGGAGCCCTCACTCTCTCCTCAAACCCGAGACCTCACTCTCTCCCCAACCCCGGAGACCTCGCTCTGTCCCCAAACCCGGAGCCCTCACTCTCTCCTCAAACCAGAGACCTCACTCTCTCCCCAACCCGGAGACCTCACTCTCTCTCAAACCCGGAGACCTCACTCTCTCCCCAACCCGGAGACCTCACTCTCTCCCCAACCCGGAGACCTCACTCTCTCCCCAAACCGGAGACCTCACTCTCTCCCCAAACCCGAGACCTCACTCTCTCCCCAACCCGGAGACCTCACTCTGTCCCCAAACCCAGAGACCTCACTCTCTCCCCAACCCAGAGACCTCGCTCTTTCCCCAAACTCGAGACCTCACTCTCTCCCCAACCCGGAGACCTCACTCTCTCCCCAAACCCGAGACCTCACTCTCTCCCCAACCCAGAGACCTCACTCTCTCCCCAACCCGGAGACCTCACTCTGTCCCCAAACCCAGAGACCTCACTCTGTCCCCAAACCCAGAGACCTCACTCTCTCCCCAAACTCGAGACCTCACTCTCTCCCCAAGCCCGAGACCTCACTATCTCCCCAAGCCCGAGACCTCACTCTCTCCCCAAACCCAAGACCGCAATCTCTCCCCAACCCAGAGACCTCGCTCTCTCTTGAAACCCGAGACCTCACTCTCTCCCCAACCCGGAGACCTCACTCACTCCCCAACCCAGAGACCTCGCTCTCTCCCCAAACCCAAGACCGCAATCTCTCCCCAACCCAGAGACCTCGCTCTCTCTTGAAACCCGGAGACCTCACTCTCTCGCCAACCCGGAGACCTCACTCACTCCCCAACCCAGAGACCTCACTCTCTCCCAACCCAGAGACCTCGCTCTCTCCCAACCCAGAGACCTCACTCTCTCCCCAACCCGGAGACCTCACTCTCTCCCAAACCCAGAGACCTCACTCTGCCACAAACCAGGAGCCCTCACTCTCTCCCCAAACCCGAGACCTCACTCTCTCCCCAACCCAGAGACCTCGCTCTTTCCCCAAACTCGAGACCTCACTCTCTCCCAAACCCGGAGACCTCGCTCTTTCCCCAAACTCGAGACCTCATTCTCTCCCAAACCCAGAGACCTCACTCCCTCCCCAACCCGGAGACCTCACTCTCTCCCCAACCCGGAGACCTCACTCTCTCCCCAACCCGGAGACCTCACTCACTCCCCAACCCAGAGACCTCGCTCTCTCCCAACCCAGAGACCTCACTCACTCCCCAACCCGGAGACCTCACTCACTCCCCAACCCAGAGACCTCACTCCCTCCCCAACCCGGAGACCTCACTCTCTCCCCAACCCGGAGACCTCACTCTCTCCCCAACCCGGAGACCTCACTCACTCCCCAACCCAGAGACCTCGCTCTCTCCCAACCCAGAGACCTCACTCACTCCCCAACCCGGAGACCTCACTCACTCCCCAACCCAGAGACCTCACTCTCTCCCCAACCCGGAGACCTCACTCTCTCCCCAACCCGGAGACCTCACTCACTCCCCAACCCAGAGACCTCACTCTCTCCCAAACCCGGAGACCTCACTCTCTCCCCAAACTCGAGACCTCACTCCCTCCCCAACGCGGAGACCTTACTCTCTCCGAAACCTGAGACCTCACTCCCTCCCCAAACCCGGAGACCTCACTCTGTCCCCAAACCCGGAGCCCTCACTCTCTCCTCAAACCCGAGACCTCACTCTCTCCCCAATCCGGAGACCTCACTCTCTCCCCAAACCGGAGCCCTCACTCTCTCCCCAAACCCGAGACCTCACTCTCTCCCCAAACCCGAGACCTCACTCTCTCCCCAACCCAGAGACCTCACTCTGTCCCCAAACCCGGAGCCCTCACTCTCTCCTCAAACCCGAGACCTCACTCTCTCCCCAATCCGGAGACCTCACTCTCTCCCCAAACCGGAGACCTCACTCTCTCTCAAACCCGAGGCCTCACTCTCTCCCCAACCCGGAGACCTCACTCACTCCCCAACCCGGAGACCTCACTCTCTCCCCAACCCAGAGACCTCACTCTCTCCCGAACCCGGAGACCTCACTCTCTCCCGAACCCGGAGACCTCACTCTCTCCCCAACCCAGAGACCTCGCTCTCTCCCAACCCAGAGACCTCACTCTGCCACAAACCAGGAGCCCTCACTCTCTCCCAAAACCTGAGACCTAACTCTCTCCCCAAGCCCGAGGCCTCACTATCTCCCCAAGCCCGAGACCTCACTCTCTCCCCGACCCAGAGACCTCATTCTCTACCAAACCCGAGACCTCACTCTCTCCCCAACCAGAGACCTCACACTCTCCCAAACCCGGAGCCCTCACTCTCTCCCCAAACCGGAGCCCTCATCTCTCTCCAAACCCAAAGACCTCACTCTCTCCGCAACCCAGAGCCCTCTCTCCCTCCCCAAGCCGGAGGCCTCACTCCCTCGCCAACCCGGAGAACTCACTCTCTCCCCAATCCGGAGAACTCACTCTCTCCCAACCCGGAGACCTCACTCTCTCCCCAAACTCGAGACCTCACTCTCTCCCCAACCCAAAGACCTCACTCTCTCCCCAACCCGGACACCTCACTCTCTCCCCAACCCGGAGAACTCACTCTCTCCCAAAACCTGAGACCTAACTCTCTCCCCAAGCCCGAGACCTCACTATCTCCCCAAGCCCGAGACCTCACTCTCTCCCCAAACCCAAGACCGCAATCTCTCCCCAACCCAGAGACCTCGCTCTCTCTTGAAACCCGAGACCTCACTCTCTCCCCGACCCAGAGACCTCATTCTCTACCAAACCCGGAGCCCTCACTCTCTCCCAACCCAGAGACCTCACTCTGCCACAAACCAGGAGCCCTCACTCTCTCCCCAAACTCGAGACCTCACTCTCTCCCCAAACCGGACACCTCACTCTCTCCCCAACCCAGAGACCTCACTCTCTCCC
Source organism: Scyliorhinus torazame (assembly GCF_047496885.1). Taxonomy (NCBI): domain Eukaryota; kingdom Metazoa; phylum Chordata; class Chondrichthyes; order Carcharhiniformes; family Scyliorhinidae; genus Scyliorhinus; species Scyliorhinus torazame. The sequence continues at coordinate 55,317,673 of NC_092724.1, forward strand.
AAACCCGGAGACCTCACTTTCTCCGAAACCTGAGACCTCACTCCCTCCCCAACCCGGAGACCTCACTCTCTCCGAAACCTGAGACCTCACTCTCTCCCCAAACCCGGAGCCCTCACTCTGTCCCCAAACCCGAGACCTCACTCTCTCCCCAATCCGGAGACCTCACTCTCTCCCCAAACCCGAGACCTCACTCTCTCCCCAACCCAGAGACCTCACTCTGTCCCCAAACCCGGAGCCCTCACTCTCTCCCCAAACCCGAGACCTCACTCTCTCCCCAACCCAGAGACCTCACTCTGTCCCCAAACCCGGAGACCTCACTCTCTCCCCAAACCCGAGACCTCACTCGCTCCCCAATCCGGAGACCTCACTCTGTCCCCAAACCCGGAGACCTCACTCTGTCCCCAAACCCGGAGACCTCACTCTGTCACCAAACCCGGAGCCCTCACTCTCTCCCCAAACCCGAGACCTCACTCGCTCCCCAATCCGGAGACCTCGCTCTCTCCCCAACCCCGGAGACATCGCGCTGTCCCCAAACCCGGAGCCCTCACTCTCTCCCCAAACCCGAGACCTCACTCGCTCCCCAATCCGGAGACCTCGCTCTCTCCCCAACCCCGGAGACATCGCGCTGTCCCCAAACCCGGAGCCCTCACTCTCTCCTCAAACCCGAAACCTCACTCTCTCCCCAAACCGGAGATCTCACTCTCTCTCAAACCCGGAGACCTCACTCTGTCCCCAAACCCGGAGCCCTCACTCTCTCCCCAAACCCGAGACCTCACTCTCTCCCCAACCCAGAGACCTCACTCTGTCCCCAAACCCGGAGCCCTCACTCTCTCCCCAAACCGGAGACCTCACTCTCTCCCCAACCCGGAGACCTCACTCACTCCCCAACCCGGAGACCTCACTCACTCCCCAACCCAGAGACCTCGCTCTCTCCCAACCCAGAGACCTCACTCTGCCACAAACCAGGAGCGCTCACTCTCTCCCCAACCCGGACACTTCACTCTCTCCCCAACCCGGACACCTCACTCTCTCCCCAACCCGCAGACCTCACTCTGTCCCCAAACCCAGAGCCCTCACTCTCTCCCCAAACTCGAGACCTCACTCTCTCCCCAACCCGGAGACCTCACTATCTCCCCAAGCCCGAGACCTCACTCTCTCCCCAACCCGAGACCTCACTCTCTCGCCAAACTCGAGACCTCACTCTCTCCCCAACCCGGAGACCTCACTATCTCCCCAAGCCCGAGACCTCACTCTCTCCCCAACCCGGAGACCTCACTCTGCCACAAACCAGGAGCCCTCACTCTCTCCCAAAACCTGAGACCTAACTCTCTCCCCAAGCCCGAGACCTCACTATCTCCCCAAGCCCGAGACCTCACTCTCTCCCCAACCCAGAGACCTCACTCTCTCCCCAAACCCAAGACCGCAATCTCTCCCCAACCCAGAGACCTCGCTCTCTCTTGAAACCCGAGACCTCACTCTCTCCCCGACCCAGAGACCTCATTCTCTACCAAACCCGAGACCTCACTCTCTCCCCAACCAGAGACCTCACACTCTCCCAAACCCGGAGCCCTCACTCTCTCCCCAAACCGGAGCCCTCATCTCTCTCCAAACCCAAAGACCTCACTCTCTCGCCAACCCAGAGCCCTCTCTCCCTCCCCAAGCCGGAGGCCTCACTCCCTCGCCAACCCGGAGAACTCACTCTCTCCCCAATCCGGAGAACTCACTCTCTCCCAACCCGGAGACCTCACTCCCTCCCCAACCCGGAGACCTCAGTCACTCCGCAACCCAGAGACCTCACTCTCTCCCCAACCCGGAGACCTCACTCTCTCCCGAACCCGGAGACCTTACTCTCTCCCCAAGCCCGAGACCTCACTCCCTCCCCAACCCGGAGGCCTCACTCTCTCCCCAACACGGAGACCTCACTCTCTCCCCAACCCGGAGACCTCACTCCCTCCCCAACCCGGAGGCCTCACTCTCTCCCCAGCCCGGAGACCTCACTCCCTCCCCAACCCGGAAACCTCACTCCCTCCCCAACCCAGAGACCTCACTCCGTCCCCAACCCAGAGACCTCACTCTCTCCCCAACCCAGAGACCTCACTCTCTCCCCAACCCGGATACCGCATTCTCTCCCAAACCAGGAGACCTCACTCTCTCCCCAACCCAGAGACCTCACTCTCTCCCCAACCCGGAGACCTCACTCTCTCCCCAACCCGGAGACCTCACTCTCTCCCCAACCCAGAGACCTCACTCTCTCTCAAACCCGGAGACCTCACTCCCTCCCCAACCCAGAGACCTCACTCTCTCCCCAACCCAGAGACCTCACTCTCTCCCCAAACCTGGCGCACCTCACTCTCTCCTCAACCCGGAGACCTCACTCTCTCCCCAAAGCGGAGATCTCATTCTCTCCCCAAACCCGGAGACCTCACTCTCTCCCATCCTCAGAGACATCACGCTCCTGTCCTCAGTGTGGACGACCTGGAGTGCTCTGTTGTGTGTGAGAATTGGCTGCAAGGCTTGTTGTATAAGCCTCTGGAGAGGTCACCATTTCAACTGAGGTTGAAATAGGCTTAATGTAGGCTTTATGGCTGGGATACTGTTGCTTCTGCTGCTGATGGTTCCGATACCTGTAGCAGGTGTTATCAGTTTCGTACGTCGTGGGCATCATCCGAGGTTGCTACATAACTGCTCAGCTGCGGAGCATGGCTGTATGTGGTCTGGATCTTGACCATTCGACCAGGTGTTGGGGGGCTGAGTCTGTGAACATTGTGATCAAAGTGCAGTTTCCCTCTTAATCGGCGTTCCATGGGGACAACATTCACGTTGGTTTCGAGTTTGGGTTGAAAAACAGCCTTGGCAGTAGGAATTGTGGTCCTGGGTCCTGTGGAGGATAGCCGCTGTGCTGATGAGGGCAGACCCTGTCATAGAATCAAAGGATCCCTACACTGCAGAGGGAGGTCATTGGGCCCAGCGAATCTGCCGACCTAATCCCTGCCCTATCCCTGTAATACCACCTAACCTTTCGACACTCATTGGATAGTTTGCAGGCTGAGGAGTACAGCAGAGTAATTTGAACGACCCTGGGCACACTTCTCGAGAAGATACTTAGCTGAGAGTATCGCCCATTCTGCCAAGCCATTGGTACAGATCATGATACTCAGTTTCTCAGTTCAGTGGAGACTAATTGGCAAGTGTAGTCAAGTTCAAATCACCTGAAATACGAGTCGTCTAGGGCCAAATGTGGCTTATCGATCCATTTGAAGATTTCAGCTGCTTTGAATGACTATGGGAAGTGCGGGTCCTCATATAGTTGTAACAGTTATTTTGTTTGATGTATCTTGGGTGCAATACATGGTCACATTTGGAGACTTCTCTCTCCATGTTGCTGTAACATGGGGGGGGGGGGGGGGGCAGCACCGTGATTTCATGGCCCTGTATCTAGTTGCTTCCAGCCCATGGTACCCCTGGTAAAGTTGATAGGTGTACTGTCTCTCAAAGGAAGTAGGGATGATAAATCACTGGCCATGCAGTATCAGTCCATCCCGTACGGTGAGTTCATCTCTGATGGCGAAGAATGTGTAGAGATCGTGGAGTAACTCCCTTGAAGTCTCAGGCCAGCCCCTCATGGTGATGTTGTGCAGTTATCTGCATGTGATATCTGCCTGTACGGCATCTTGGAGTCCCTGGATTGAACAAGGACAGAACCTCTAGTGTCATGATATCTATGTCTTCCTCATGATCTGCCAGGTCTGTAGTGGGTAGGAAGGTTCTGGAGAGGACATAAGAACATAAGAACATAAGAACTAGGAACAGGAGTAGGCCATCTGGCCCCTCGAGCCTGCTCCGCCATTTAATGAGATCATGGCTGATCTTTGTGGACTCAGCTCCACTCTCCGGCCCATACGCCATATCCCCGAATCCCTTTATTCTTTAGAAAGGCATCTATCTTTTTCTTAAAAACGTTTACAGAAGGAGCCTCAACTGCTTCACTGGGCAAGGAATTCCAGAGATTCACAACCCTTTGGGTGAAGAAGTTCCTCCTACACTCCGTCCTAAATCTACCTCCCCTTATTTTGAGGCTATGCCCCCTAGTTCTGCTTTCCCCGACCAGTGGAAACAACCTGCCCGCATCTATCCTATCTATTCCCTTCATAATTTTATATGTCTCAATAATATCCCCCGCCTCCTTCTAAACCTCAATGAGTACAGTCCCAGTCTACTCAACCTCTCGTCATAATCTAATCCCCTCAACTCTGGGATCAACCTAGTGAATCTCCTCTGCACTCCCTCCAGTGCCAATATGTCCTTTCTCAGGTAAGGAGACCAAAACTGAACACAATACTCCAGATGTGGCCTCACCAACACCTTGTACAATTGCAGCATAACCTCACTAGTCTTGAACTCCATCCCTCTAGCAATGAAAGACAAAACTCGATTAGCCTTCTTAATCACCTGTTGTACCTGCACACCAACTTTTTGCGACTCGTGCACCAGTACACCCAGGTCCCTCTGCACAGCAGCATGTTTCAACATCTTACCGTTTAAATAATAATCCATTCTGCTGTTATTCCTCCCAAAATGGATAGCCTCACACTTGGCAACATTGAATTCCATCTGCCAGACCCTAGCCCATTCACCTAACCTATCCAAATCCTTCTGCAGACTTCCGGTATCCTCTGCCCTTTTTGCTTTACCACTCATCTTAGTATCGTCTGCAAACTTTGACATCAGCCAAGTACAGCTCCTTACCACGTTTGTAGACAAGGCAGAGATTCTAACATTGCAGCTTTAGCATCATGCATTCAACCATGGAGTCGCAGTGTGGAGAGATTTCTTTAGGATAGTTATGAATGGTTGTCAATCGGTTTCAGCAGTTGCAGAATGACCATATACGAAGAAATGACATTTCTGACAGACGAAGACTTGAACGAGGAGTTCCTTTTCGACCTGAGCATAATGAGTCTGTGTCAGTGAGGGCCCTTGATGCCATTCTGCACACAGAGTGGGCCAAGTCTGTGCTGGGAGGCGCTTGCTGCTATGAGTACAGGTGCTTGAACGTCAACGTATTGTCGCAGCAGCGGGGCTGCGGGTGCCCGTTTGAGTCTGTTGATGATCACTGTGAGGCACACCTGCCAGACCATTTGACCTCCTGGTGGAGCAGTTGACAAAGAGGTCCAGTCACTTCACTGGAACAAGAAATGAACCTAGAAAGATCATTCGTCATACCAAGGAAGCTCTGTTAAGCATCCTTCTCCACTGGGATGGCCACCTGTCATATGGTTGTTGTCTTGTCTGGATCTGACTTTACAGCATTGGCTGCAAGTAAATAACCCACGTAAGGAACCTGGTTGACACTGAATTTGCATTTCACAGGCATAAGCTTCAGCTGTATGGTCCTCAAATGTCGAGGACGAGACGCAGATGTGCATCATGTTTTGCATAGTACAATCCCGAACCAGTATGTCATCAACAATGATTTTGCAGGGTTGACCTGCAAGGAGTTGCTCCTAGCATTGCTGGAAGACCTCGTTACCAGTGAAGATCCCATAGGGAATATGAGGAAAACAACATCTGCCTACCGGAAACATGAACGTGATTGGTTTTGAGGATTCTTCATCCAGCAAGATTTGCGTGAACCCACATTTCGCACCCGGAATGATGAAGACCTTACCAATTGGCACATCTGCTATCATCCGTTCAACTGTCTTCACAGGGCGATGAAGTTTGAGCAGCACCTTGTTCAAGTGCAGGTCCTGACTGTGCCGTCTTTCTTACAACGGCTACCATTACTGAAACCCATTCGGTGGCCTTGTCTACAGGAGTTATGATGCCCATCGTCCGATGCAGCTCATTGGCTACTTTCTGCTTAATGGCTACTGGCACTCATCTCGGAGCACAGACTGTTGGTGGTACCGAGTCACCTAGTTGTGGTAAACCACTGTGTTGCATTGTGTTGTGTTGTACATGCCTAGGCTTGTCCCGGCTGACTCCGCCTGTGGCTCCTCCCCTCAGGCTCATGTATAAAGGTGGCTAGTCTCCGCCTCCGTCCCAGTTCGGGATCAGAGGCCAGGAGGCTTGCTGTTTAGTGTATTAAAGCCTCAGTTACATCTATCACTCGTCGTGGGCTTATTGAAGGCATACCAATTTAATACACAAAACTTTACGATGAACTCATCACTCAAGCCTGATCTCCTGGAGCTGGACCCACAGGCAGCCGACGCCACAGACACTTTTGAGCACTGGCTAAGCTGCTTCGAAGCGTACCTCGGATCCTTCACCGAAGACTTCACAGACCTCCAGATGAAGCAGATCCTCCACGCACGGGTGAGCCCAAGAGTCTCTCTTCTCATCAGGGCCGCCCCCTCATATGCGGAGGCAATAATCATGCTGAAGGGACAATACGTGAAGTCCGTTAACAAGGTGTGTGCTAGGCACCTCCTTGCCACGAGACGGCAACGTCCGGGGGAATCACTTGCAGAATTCCTGCGTGCTTTGCGTATACTCTGCCGGAACTGTGATTGCCGGGCGATATCGACTACCCAGCATGCGGAGTTGCTGATCAGGGACGCTTATGTCGCGGGCATGAAATCGAATTATATCTGCCAGCGATTACTAGAAGGGGGTACACTCGGCCTCCCAGAGACAGTGCAACTCTCCAACTCGCTGGAGGTGGCCTCCCAGTACATGGAGGCCTATACCTCCGACCGCATGGCACCCTCGTGGGCCTCGTGGGCGCAGCCATCATCCGAACCGGGTGCGACGCAAGCTTGTGCTGCGCAGCGGTCCGCCAACGCCGGAGGCCCGAGGTGCTACCTTTGCAGCCAGGGCAGCCACCCCAGACAACGCTGCCCTGCACGGAACGCAACTTGCAACAGCTGTGGGAAGAAGGGCCACTTTGCAAAAGCCTGCCAGGCCCGATCACCCACTAAAACTTCTAGGCCCAGCAGCGCTGCCTGCTGCCTGTCGGGACCGCCCCCAGCTGCTGCGCCACCTGTCATGTGCGACCCGTGGGCACTGCTATCTTCGCCGCCACCTTCAATTTCGGCAGCCACGTGCGACCCATGGGGGCCGCCACCTTGAATGCATCCTCCAACCGCCATGCACGACCCACTGGGGCCGCTATCTTGGACGCCATCGCCGCTGCCACCCGCCACGCGCGACTCATGGCGGCCGCCATTTTGGTACCACTCCGCTGCCTCCCGGGAGCCTGGCTCACCCAACCGTACGCTGGCCGCCGCTACCTCTGACCAGCCTACCGACCACCTCCATCACGCTTGACCGGTCCCGGCCGCACCACCTCGCGAAGTCTACGATGACCGTCCGGCTCAATGGGCACAAGACGGCCTGTCTTTTCTACTCCGGGAGCACAGACAGCTTCATTCACCCAGATACGGTAAGGCGCTGCTCCCTCCCAATCTTATCCACGACCCAGAAAATCTCCCTGGCTTCCGGATCCCATGCAGTAGAAATCCGGGGGTACTGTGTCGCGACCCTTACTGTACAAGGCGTAGAGTACGCTAACTTCAAACTCTACGTCCTTCCCCATCTCTGCGCTGCCCTATTACTGGGGCTCAACTTCCAGTGCCACCTCCAGAGCCTTACTTTAAAGTTCGGTGGACCCCTGCCCCCCTCACTGTCTGTAGCCTCGCGACCCTTAAGGTTGACCCACCCTCACTTTTCGCAAATCTCACCCCGGACTGTAAGTCCGTCGCTACCAGGAGCAGACGATACAGTGCCCAGGACAGGGCCTTTATCAGGTCGGAGGTCCAGTGACTCCTGCGAGAGGGGATCATTGAGGCTAGTACCAGCCCTTGGAGAGCCCAAGTGCTGGTCGTCAAGACTGGGGAGAAGCACCAGATGGTCATCGATTACAGTCAGACCCTCAACCGGTACCCGCAGCTCGATGCGTACCCCCTCCCCCACATATCTGACATAAGATCAAAGAACAAAGAAAAGTACAGCACAGGAACAGGCCCTTCTGCCCTCCAAGCCCGTGCCGACCATGCTGCCCGACTAAACTACAATCTTCTACACTTCCTGGGTCCGTATCCCTCTATTCCCATCCTATTGGTCAACCAGATTGCGCAGTATCAAGTTTTCTCCACAGTTGACTTGAAGTCCGCGTACCACCAGCTCCCTATCCGCCCGGAGGACTGCCAATTAACTGCCTTCGAGGCAGATGGCCGCCTCTACCATTTCCTCGGGGTCCCCTTCGGCGTCACCAATGGGGCCTCGGTCTTCCAAAGAAAAATGGACCGAATGGTTGACCAGTACAGGCTGCGGGCCACTTTACCATACTTAGACAATGTCACCATCTACGGCCATGACCAGCAGGACCATGACGAAAACCTCTGGCACTTCCTCCACACCGCTAAACTCCTGAATCTCACCTATAATAAAGAAAAATGCGTTTTCTGCACAACCCGCCTAGCCTCCTCGGCTACGTCGTGAAACATGGAGTCCTAGGGCCCGACCCCGACTGCATGCGCCCCCTCATGGAACTCCCCCATTGCCCCAAGGCCCTGAAGAGATGCCTGGGGTTCTTCTCGTACTATGCCCAGTGGATCCCCAATTATGCGGACAAGGCCCGCACACTTATCAAATCCACCGTTTTTCCCCTGACGGCCGAGGCCCGACTGGCCTTCAATCACATCAAGGCAGCTATTGCCAAAGCCGCGATGCACGCGGTGGACGAGTCCATCCCATTCCACGTGGAGAGCGATGCGTCGGACCTTGCTCTGGCCGCTACCCTCAAACAGGCAGGTAGGCCCGTGGCTTTCTTCTCCTGTACCCTCCATGCCTCTGAAACTCAACACTCCTCCGTCGAAAAGGAAGCCCAAGCCATCGTGGAAGCTGTGCGACATTGGAGGCACTACCTGGCCGGCAGGCGATTCACTCTCCTCACTGACGAACGGTTGGTTGCCTTCATGTTCAATAACACACAGCGGGGCAAGATTAAGAATGACAAAATACTGAGGTGGAGGATCAAGCTCTCCACCTACAACTACGAGATCTTGTACCGACCGGGGAAGCTCAATGAGCCCCCAGATGCCCTATACCGCAGTACATGTGCCAGCGCACAAGTAGACCGATTCTGGGCCCTCCGCAATGACCTCAGTCACCCGGGGTCACCCGTTTTTTTCACTTCGTCAAGGCTCGCAACCTGCCTTACTCCGTCGAGGAGGTCAGGACCGTGACCAGGGACTGCCAGGTCTGCGCGGAGTGCAAACCACACTTCTAAAGGCCAGACAGAGCATGCCTGGTAAAGGCCTCTCGTCCCTTTGAGCGCATCAGCATCGACTTCAAAGGGCCCCTCCCCTCCACTGACCCTAATGTGTACCTCCTCAACATTGTTGACGAATACTCAAGATTCCCCTTCGCCTTCCCGTGCCCGGACATGACCTCTGCCACCGTCATCAAGGCCCTGCACAGTCTTTTCACCCTGTTCGGGTTCCCCGCCTACATCCATAGTGATCGGGGATCCTCCTTCATGAGCGACGAGTTGCGTCAGTTCCTGCTCAGCAAGGGCATCGCCTCCAGCAGGACGACCAGCTATAACCCTCGGGGAAATGGACAGGTAGAGAGGGAGAACGCGACGGTCTGGAAGGCCGTCCTCCTGGCCTTACGGTTTAGGAGCCTCCCAGTCTCCCGCTGGCAGGAGGTCCTCTACGATGCGCTCCACTCCATCCGGTCGCTCCTGTGTACAGCCACCAACGAGACTCCTCACGAGCGTATGTTTGCTTTGCCCAGGAAATCCACCTCCGGGGTCTCGCTCCCATCCTGGATGGCAGTCCCAGGGCCCGTCCTCCTCAGGAAGCATGCGAGGAGCCATAAATCCGACCCCCTCATCGGGAAAGTCCTTGTCCTCCATGCCAATCCACAATATGCCTACGTGGCACACCAGGATGGGCGACAGGGCACAGTCTCCCTTCGGGATTTGGCACCAGCAGGCTCCCCAGCGACCATCACCACCACCACCCCCGACCCTACACCATCTTTCCCCACCCCTTCCCACCTACCTCATGAACTAGCACCCACAGGCCCACCGGCGACCATTACCACCACCTCCCCCCATACACCGCCCCCCCTTCACCAACTCAACAACTGGGTGAAGAAGAGGACAACACGCTCCCGGACGCTCAGGTCTCGACACCGGTGCCCACACCACAGCCGGGACTGAGGCGATCACGGCAGAAGGTCAAGGCCCCCAACAGACTTGACCTTTAAGACCACTTCACCCCCGCCAGACACTTTTTTTAAACAGGGGGTGAATGTGGTAAACCACTGTGTTGCGTTGTGTTGTACATGCCTGGCCTTGTCCCGCTGGCTCCACCTGTGGCTCCTCCCCTCGGGCTCATGTATAAAGGTGGATAGTCTCTGCCTCCGTCCCAGTTCAGGACCAGAGGCCAGCAGGCTTGCTGTTTAGTGTATTAAAGCCTCAGTTACATTCATCGCTCGTCGTGCGCTTATTGAAGGCATATCACTAGTCTCATATGATAGATTACTGGTAGCTAACCAATGGTGTTGCAGTTGAAGAGGTCTTTGTGCTCTGTCATTTCTGGGGCATGGTGTTGCAGGCATGTACCTCCGGACCAAGTTGGATAAGCCCCAGTGTGATGACTTACATTCTGGTCAACTATAAGAAATTTGAAACAGCCCTGTATGCAATGGAGAGTGGCCACACCTTCCATGCAGATAGTTTGTCCACCAGGGGCCACAAGGTCCACCTGGGTTAAGGGGTCCGATGCTGCATATGGGTTTAGTTCCCGTAGCATTTGGCTGGATAATACATTACACTTTACTCCAGTGTCAATTTTTATCTGCAGTTTTCATTGCTGCAAATTATGTTCAGGGTGATGAAGATCTCATCTTTTTCTGTGAGGGTGTTGACACTCTGACAGTAAAGTGCTAATGGAGACTCAGTGGTTTGGTTGCTCTGGCTGAGCTCCAGTTCGTTCACTTTGCCGATGCTCCTAACCTTGGAGGACTGACGGGCTGCAATATGGCTGGTCGCGGAGGGAAGCTGCTGCGGTTTCGATCTCAGCATTTTGCGAAATGTTTACACTTGCCATATTTATTGCAGCATTTACCAGATGTCAAACATGCTGCTCTGCTCTGATGGTTGCTGAAAGTGGGGCAGGACGTGCCCTGTACTGTGAAAACTTTAGTTTCCCACCTGAACTCCTTGCTACTTTTTTCAGACTGTTTGCTTAGCATGCAGAGGTTAATGACTGTTTGTAGCTTTAAATCTTTTTCTTACAGTAGCCACTTGTGGACTAGGTCACTGTGGACCCCACAGACTATTCGATCCCTGACTAACTCATTAGTAAGGGTACCAAATGCATTTTCAAAGTTGCTGTGTATGATTGTATCAATTCATCAGATCTTTGATTTGTCGAGTTAAATGGTGCCTGTCAAGTATTATGATCGTCACTGACAGGCAAAGTTTCTCAAACGTTTAAATGAATTGTTTTGCGGTCCTCTTTTCCCTCCTCCATTTGAAACACAAAGACGTGCAGGTTAGGCGGATTGGCCATGCTAAATTGCCCCTTAGTGTCCAAAGATCTGCAGGTTAGGTGGGGTTACAGGGATTGTGCGAGGGACTAGGGGCTCGGTAAGTTTCTCTTTTGGAGGGTTGGTGCAGACCCAATAGGCCGAATCGTCCCCTTCTGCACTGTAGGGATTCTATGAGCCCACCTCAGGAGAAAGTATTCACAAAGACCAAGGGCAGAATTCTCCGATCCTGGGGCTAAGTGTTGACGCTGTTGTAAACGCCGGAGCGTTTTATGATGGCGTCATCTGGCCCCTAGGCGCAGTGATCCTGCGCTGCACAGGGGGTCAGCATGGCACTGGAGCACTTCACGCAACTCCAATTGCCGGTACGGGCGCCAGCACGGCCGGCGCGAGTTCGCGCATGTGCGTGGGTCAACTTCTCTGCGCCGGCCCCCAGGCAACATGGCGGAGCCCTAAAGGGGCCCAGCGCGGAGGAACATAGCCCCCCCCCCCGGATAAGCCCGCCCGCCGATCAGTAGGCCCCGATCGCAGGCCTGGCCACCGTGGAGGCCCCCCCACCCGGAGCCGGATCCCCCCTGCCCCACACCAGGATGGCCCCCCGCGGCACAAATGCCGAGGTCCCGCCGGGTAGGACCACTCGCGAACAACGGCGGCGCGACTCGGCTGAACTCGGCGGGCATTCGGCCTGCCGAGCGCGGAGAATCACTGGGGGGGGGGCCGCGTGGAGCGACCCCCGACCGGCGCCGAGGCGACCGGAAAATCGGCAGACCGGCGTCGGATCGGCATCGCCTTTTCTTCCCATGTATTTAATGATCTGTTGAGCTGCTCGCAGAAAAATACTTTTCACTGTACCTCGGAACACGTGACAATAAACAAATCCAATCCAATCCAATCCATTGCTGCCCCGTCCCGAGGTCGAAGAGTCCCGCCCCAGATTTCCACTGCAGAGGTCATGTGCCATAGAATCGCTACAGTGCAGAAGGGTCCATTTGGCCCATCGTGTCTGCACCGACCCTTGAAAGAACACCCACTCCCTCGCTCCACCCACGCAAACTCGCACATTGATTATGGCTAATCCATCTAACCTACAAACCTTTGGACATTAAGGGGAAATTTAATTTGGCCCAATCCATCTAAACTGCATGTCTTTGGACTGTGGGAGCATCCAGACACTGGGAGAACGTGCAAACTCCACACATACAGTCACCCAAGGCCAGAATCGAACCAGGGTCCCTGGCGCAGTGAGGCTGTAGTGTTAACCACTGTGCCATTGTGCTGGGATAGGGCTAGCCATCCCGGAAAGAAGTGGGTAGGCAGTACAGGGGCTGCCGGGTGCAGGGGCGGGCCGTTTAAAAGGTCCACCTCAGTGCCGAGGGACTTTGTACGAATGAAAAAACGCAAAGACCCATCAGCTCTCACCCCTCATACCCCCTTCACCCTCCAAACACTTCCCATGCCCCATCCATGCCAGCTCATGCCTCCACACATCCTCTCAGGCCCCTCATTTTCCCATCCTAAGCTCAACCCTTCCACCCACCTCCTCATTGCGCTCATGCCCCCTATGCCAATTCCTGCCCTTCCACCACCTCCTATCATCTCTCATACCCCATGGTTTGCCTGAGAGCCCAGACAGCTATTAGGAAATGAGAATAGCTGCTTCCCAGAGGAAACATTGTTTGAGTGGCAGCTTTGGCACACTGGCTGCTGAGATCAATTTCACAATATTTATCGACAAGTTAAGTGGTTTCAAGTTTTTGTATTTTTTGAAACTTCAAAGGGCCTGGATGATTGACACTTTTATTAGATTGCATGCCAGGTGTTTTTCAAACATAGAAGAAAGTTATCAATGGATTACATTTTTTCACAGCTTTATTTACACACCCTACAACATACAATGGTGCTCATTGGTTGTAGAAAGTGGACAGTGGATCAGTGCGCATGGAAGTGCAGAGCTTGCCATTGGGGGCTTAAGGGGTGGGGGCATGATGTGACTTGGCATAGGGGGCATGAGGGTGACCTTTTGAACTTACCCTTTAAAATATCCCCTCATGCAGACTGGAGTCCATGACTCCTTTAAGGAGCCATGAATTATGATGACCCAAGTCTTCTGGTGGCAGCAATGGTGTAATCTGTCACACACTAGGTGACTCCTGGAGGCGTTGGTTTTGGATCTTTCTACCTGATTTTGGGGGGTCTATGGTGGAAAGTTGTGAGGAGAGTGGCAGGAAATTAGTTCCCTCCTGGTCTGGGATGTCTATGGGCTATCAGGACCTAGTTAAAGATGATCAGAGCCTCAGTTCCTGAGTTGGAAGAGATTTGTGCACCACAAGCTGAGAAAATGGTGAAGGGGGAAGGATCGTCGTTGATGGTGAAGCTGCCAATGGAACAGTTGATGAGTTTCATCAAAGAGGAATTTCAGCAGCAGCGGAAGGAGATGTAGGGGGACTGATCGAAGTTGCTTGAGGGGGCACATGTTCACGGGACCTTGGATCGGGTGGCGAAGCGCTTGCAAGGAGCGATGATCCAAGGAGGTGAAGAAGATAATGTCCGACCAGAGTGACCGGATCGTGTCGCTGGAAGCGGAGATGGTGATCCTAGGGGATGTTTGCAAGATGCTGTGTGCGATGGTGGAGGACAAAGAAAATCAATCTAGGTGGCAGAACCTTCATATTTTGGGCCTGCCGGAGGGAGCAGAAGGAAAGAGCGCCACGAGTATGTTGCCGAAGTTGGTGGAGGAGAAGGTTATAATAATCTTTATTGTCACAAGTCGGCTTACATTAATACTTCAATGAAGTTACTGTGAAAAACACCTAGTCGCCACATTCCGGCGCCTGTTCGGGTACACAGAGGGAGAATTCAGAATGTCCAAATTACCTAACAGCACGACTTTCGGGATGTGTGGGAGGAAACCGGAGCATCCGGAGGAAACCCACACAGACACGGGGAGAACGTGCAGAATCCGCGCAGAGAGTGACCCAAGCCAGGAATCGAATCTGGGACCCTGGAGCTGTGAAGCAACAGTGCTAACCACTGTGCCGCCGTGCTGCTCTAGACAAGGCCCTGGGGGTGGACTGGGCCCACAGGTCCTTGATGCAGAGGCCGAGGGCGGGGGAGCCACCACGGGTGGTGATTGTGCGTATGCACAAGTTTCAGGACAGAGACAAAATTTTGAGGTGGGCCAGGGCGAGTCGGGACTGCAGTTGGGAAGGTAATAAGGTCTGGATATACCAGGACGTTGGTGCAGACCTGGCCAAGAGATAGGTAGGGTTTAATAAAGCCAAGGCGATGCTGTATCGGCGCAAGAGCCACTTGGGGTACTGTACCCAGCTAAACTTTGGGTAACCTTTGAGGGCCGGGAATATTATTTTGCGACGCCACAAGAGGCGAATGACTTTGTCAAGAACATGAGTTGGAGAAGGGTTGAATGGTGGACTTTGGTGCCGGTTGTATGTATTTTCACATGTTCTCTCACTCATTTGAGGAAATTTGTATGTTATATGTCTGTTGTAACCTTGTGTAACTGGAAGAAGTCACTGTGTCCTCTCGGTGCCAGGTGTATACTATTTAACTCCTTTGTACCTTCTTGTATTTTTGCACCCTTGATACAGTTTGTAGTTGGTTATGTTTGTGTTTGCGTGGGTCCTTGGGGTAATTGAGAATGTTCTGTATTGCAGCTTCTTTTTATGGTGATGTGTTTGAGAGTCCGGGGGAGGGGATGGAGGTTGGGGGGAGGAGAGGAGGAGAGGTGGTGTAGGTGAGGGAAGGGAGGATGAGTCAGCAGGAAAGGGTAGGTGGGGCCCTTTGTTTGTGGCTCCAGATGGGAGTGACCATGCTAGCAGGCAATCCTGGTGAATGGAAGTGGAGAAGGGGTGGGGGCTGCGGTGGTTAGCCAGCGTGGGGGTCAGCGGGTGGGGGGGGAAGCGGTAGGTTGGAGGTTGGTGGGAGCAGGGTAGGGTGATGGGGTGGGCATGGAGAGGTGCAACACGGTTGATATGGTGGACAAATTTGGGTGAGGACGGAGGGGGTGACTATCTTGGGTGGGCCCGGTTTAGGCAGGGGAAGGGGGACTGGATAGAATCCGAGTTATGTGATGGTGGCGGATTTTAGGGAGCTGGAAGGCAGAAGCCTCCGCTAAGATTTATGACATGGATATCCTTGGGCTGAATGGGCCAGTCAAACGGTCCCGGGTGTTCACACACCTAAAAAGTTTAGGGGCGGAGATGATCTTCCAGCAGGAGACGCACTTGTAGGTGAAGGATCAGATGCAGCTGAGGAAGGGGTGAGTGGGGCAAAAATTCCATTCGGGGTTTGACTCAAAGTCGGGGGGGGGGGTCACGGTCTTGTTCAGCAAGAAACCGGTGTTTGTGGTGGCGAGGGAGGTGCGGGATCCTGGAGGTAGGTTTGTGATAGTGAGTGGAGTGTTAACTGGTAGTGCTGCTGGATGTGGTGGGGATCATGGTCTTGGACCACATGCTGCATCTCTTGGACATTAGGGTTAGGTCGAGGTGGGCACAGAGACTGGGGTGGAGGTTGGATTCGGCCCTGTTGGTGGATAAGGAGTTCTGTGGTAAGGTGGCAAAGTTGATTAAGAATTAGGTGGAAGTCAATCAAAATGGGGAGATCATGGCTGCCATATTTTGCAAGGCTTTGAAGGCAGTGATTCGGGGGAAATCATTTTGTTTAAGGCCCGCAGAGATAGTATTGAGAGGGAGGAGAGGTGGAGGTTGCTGGATAAGATAGTAGAGGCGGGTCGGAGGTATTCTGGGGCCCCAACTAGGCAGTTGCAGGCGCAAAGAAAGAGGTTGTAGGGGCAGTTTGTTCAGTTGACAATAGGGAAGGTGGTGGAGCAGCTCTGCGGGCATGAGGGGTGCAATACGAGTATGGGGAGAAGGTGGAGTCATCTGCTTGCCCACCAGTTGCAGTGACAGACAGCGTTGAAGGAAATTGTGCGGGTAAGGGTGGCAGGGAAGGAGGTGGTGTCAGTACCGGAGTGATTTAATGAGGTGTTTGAGGCTTTCTATTGAGGGCTGGATAGTGCCAAGCCGGGAGGAGAGGAGGCGGGTCTGGATCAGTTCCTGAGTGGGTTGGTGTTCCCGGAGTTGGAGGAGGGGAAGCGACAGGCATTGGAGGAGCCACTGGGGTTGCAGGAGGTAATGGAGTGTATTGGCATGATGCAGAGAGGAAAGGCGCTTGGGTCGGATGGCTTCCCAGGCGAGTTTTATTAGCAGTTTGCGGCAGAGCAGGCTTCCCATCTTCTGAGTATATTTAATGAAGCGGTGGAGAGGGGGGAGTTAACGGCTATGTTGGCGCAGGCATCCATCTCGCTGATCCCAAAGAAAGAGAAGGACCCAATGGAGTGTGGGTTGTATGGGCCCATCTCGTTGCTGAATACGGGCGTAAAAGCCGTGGCCAAGCTGTTGGTGAGACATTTGGAGAGCTGTGTGCCGGAGGTGGTATCAGAGGATCAGACGGGATTCATGAAGAGGAGGCAGCTCTCCATTAATGTCAGGAGGTTATTAAATGTGGTGATGATCTCTTCGGAGGGGCGGATGTCAGAGGTGATCATGTCGTTGGATGCGGAAAAGGCCTTTGACCATGGAGAGTGGCAATATTTGTTTGAGCTTCTTGGGAGGTTTGAGTTTTGGCCATAAATTTGTGGCGTGGGTGTGGCTGCTGTATGCATCCCCAATGGCAAGCGTGAGGATGAATGAGTTGAATTTGGAATATTTTGGGCTGAATAGGGGAACGTGACAGGGGTGCCCACTGTCACGATTGCTGTTCATGCTGGCGATTGTGCTCTTGGTGATAGCTTTTTGGGCATCTACTTAGTGGCAGGGGATTGTGAGGGGGGTAGGGAGCACAGGGTGTTGTTGTATGCCGATGATTAAGTGTTGTTTGTGGCGAACCCACTGGGGAGTATGGGGAGAATTATCGACCTGTTGGGGAAATTTGGAGCCTTTTCAAGGTATAAATTGAACATTGGGAAAAGTGAGATCTTTCCGGTAAATGCTTCGGGACAGAGGGCGAATCTGGAGACCCTGCCGTTTAAGGTGGCGGGGGTTAGATTCAGGGCACGACTGGGCCACGATGCACAAATGGAACCTGATGGGCTTGGTAGAGGAGGTTAGAGGGGACTGTAAAAGGTGGATATCCTGCACTTGACGCTATGCGGGGAGGGTGCAGGTGGTAAAAATGAATGTATTGCTGAGATTCCTATTTGTTTTCCAGTCCCTCCCAATTTTTCTTATTAAGGCCTTTTTGTGGATTTTAATCATCAATTAAAATCTGGAACCAGATGAGGAGGCACTTTAAATTAGAGAGCATGTCGGTGCTGGCCCCGCTCTGTGGGAACTATAGGTTTATGCCAGGGGGATGGTTGGGATGTACAGAAAATGGCAGGAGGAAAGGATAGTGCGGGTAAGAGACCTGTTTGTGGAGAGTAAGTGTGCGGGGCTGGAGGAATTGCAGGAGACGTTTGAGTTACCAAGGGCGAACGAGTTTAAGTACTGGCAGGTGTGGTATTTTGCTCGGAAGGGACTGCCCTCTTTTCCCCAGGTACCGGAGTACATGTTGTTGGAGAAATTGTTGCTCCCTGATGTGTGGGGGGACAGAAGAATCAGGGATATCTATGGGTGGTTGGGAGAGAACGGAGTGAAAGGGATCAAGCGGAAGTGGGAGGAGTGGGGATGGTGATGGGATGGGGAGTTTGGAGTGAAGGTCAACTCAACCTCCTCCTGCGCAAGGGTGTGTTTAAGATGGTGCATTGGGTATATATGACTCGGGCCTGGATGAGTGGGTTCTTCCCGGGCATAGCAGATGTGTGCAGGAGGTGTGGGAGGGGGGGGGGGGGGGGGCAGGCAAACCATGCCCATATGTTTTGGGTGTGTGTGAAATTGGCTAGATTCTGGGAGGCGCTGTTTGAGAGTCTGCCAGATATGGTGGGGGTTAAGATGCCACCAGATCCTATGGTGGCGATTTGTGGAGTGTCGGAGGTGCCGGGGTGCAGGAGGGGAGGGCGCTCTGATTGCCCGGCAATGGATTCTTTTAAATTATAGGTCAGCTGCACCACAAGGGGTTGCAGCATGGTTGTGGGGACTTATACGAGTTCCTCAGGTTGGAGAAGATTACGTTTGCCCTCAGGGGGTCAGAGGAGGGTACTTCGTACGGTGGAGGCTGTTTTTGTCCATGTTTGATGATTTGTTTGTTGCGTGGGGTTGGAGGTTAAAAGGGGGATAATGAACAAACTGTATATATTATGTTTCGTTGGTGTTATTTGAATATTTTTGAGTATGTTTGGAATAAAATAGATATTTTTTGAAAACCTGACCCGACTCCATGAAAACTGCAGAGGAGTAGGATATACCAATCTCCGCAAAGGAGCCAACCAGGCCTGGAGTGCCAGCTCCAGGTTTTTGACAGGAACAAGCCTGCACCATTTGAACGCATTGTGGAGAACCTTACAGCCCGGGAATGGAGTGGGGAATCCTGGAAGTGGGGCACACCCGCCATTTCTAAAGGGCTCCTGAGTCAACCTGAGTCAGTGAAAATCCAGACCAAACTTTCTTGCACCCTCACCTTAGAAAAGACTACCACATCACCCCTGTGTCTGCACTTCTCTCTCATTCCATGAGTTATCCCGCGGAGGCCTGGATGAGTTTGCTTGGCTCGAGTTGATCTGTAAGCATGGAACCCGCTGCATGAGGTTTTATGGGCGCGACCTAGTCGTGTGCCTGAAATCCAGATAGCTCTCCGAACACATCTGAAAACGCCAAGGCTTCCAGAAGCCGAATTACGTCTCCAAATTCCCCAGGTACTTTATAGCCTCAATCTTTAGCACTTTGACCTCATAATATTCTCCTCCAGCTGGAAAGACTGTTTTATTGGAATGATTTTCTGCTCTTTGGTACTGAATTGGTGAATGAGCAGAATTACAAAATTGACTGGCTTCAAGATACAGAATATGTTTCATTTTCTCAGACGTTGATAGCAGCTGTGATCAAAGGCTGACATTTACAGTACGCAAGCTATTTATGAAGGTTCATTGGTATTTTGGCTTTGCAGACGAGGTAAAGATTTCAATTAGATTGATACAATTGATAATAGCCTTTCTTGTGGCAATAGTTATTTGGAAGGTCACATACAAGGTGTAGGTTTAGCAACTTGCCGATTAGTTGCAGACAGGTCACACAGGGATTGGCTCTAGCAAAGGATCCATGTGCCCTTTGTCGTCCGCCATTGATCAGAATACAATTTGCATTTGAAGGTGCTATCACAAGCAATCAGTTGACAACCTCCAGCCGGGTCTCGCCTGGAACAGGAGACCTCCAGTTGATTGAAACACTGGATGATCAGAATCTACAGCACTTTAATTTACTCTCATTCATTCTTATGCTGGCACAGGGCTGCACAAAAGCTACTGGAGTAACTCACTGAACAGGATAAACAACTCCACTTCCCAAAAACCTTCAAAATGTAATGCCTGTAAACACATGAGGGGAGGCCAGAGAAACAAAACAGGGCCTGAGTGGAGGCAGGTTTCAGGCAAAATGAGTGGTTTAAGTACAGATAAGGTCTGATGTTTATAAATTCAATGTTCACCGAGGGGGGCAGAATTTAATGTTGCCGATGGGGAAGGCGGGGAGTGCCCACTATCTGGAAAACTGGTAGGACCCCCGTGTCACTTTTCTTCAGATGCTACACTTCAAGGTAATCGGGCACTTACATGGGCAGCATCGAACCTTCCGTCAAGGTGAGCCCTCAGCAGGGTGGAAATCTGGTGCCCGAGAGCTGATGGCCAATCAACGGTGATCACTGCCATTGTAACTGCGCATAGGCCTTCACCAAGGATCCATGCTGGATTATTGGAAAAAGGTGACTGTTGGTGGGATGGAGGTGAGGCAGGACACCGGCTAGGAGGGGAAGGGGAGTAGTATGAAAAAGCTGGAGAATGGCTTTCTGCAGAACCCCCAGTGGGCAGCACGGTAGCACAAGTGGATAGCACTGTGGCTTCACAGCGCCAGGGTCCCAGGTTCGATTCCCCGCTGGGTCACAGTCTGTGCGGGGTCTGCACGTTCTCCCCGTGTCTGCATGGGTTTCCTCCGGGTTTCCTCCGGGTGCTCCGGTTTCCTTCCACAGTCCAAAGACGTGCAGGTTCGGTGGATTGGCCATGATAAATTGCCCTTAGTGACCAAAAAGGTTAGGAGGGGTTATTGGGTTACGGGAATGTGGTGGAAGTGAGAGCTTAAGTGGGTCGGTGCAGACTCGATGGGCCGAATGGCCTCCTTCTGTAATGTATGTTCCATGTTCTTGTTCCATGCGTCCTGATGCCAGGTCCTTCAACTGGGCACAGAATGCCTGAGAACAGGGAACCCCTCTAGTAGGCTGTGGGCAGACCCGACAGGGCTTGCAGAGCTGTCTTCTGGATGGTGACCTTCTTTACTGCCAGTAGGTGGAATACCAGATGTAGCAGGATGAGCCCCTTATGGGCAGCACCGTAGCACAGTGGCTAGCACGGTTGGTTCACAGTACCAGGGTCAAAGGTTCGATTCCCGGCTTGGGTCACTGTCTGTGCAGAGTCTGCATGTTCTCCCTGTGTCTGCGTGGGTTTCCTCCGTGCTCCGCTTTCCTCCCACAAGTCCAGAAAGACGTGCTGTTAGGTAATTTGGACATTCTGAATTTTCCCTCTGTGTATCCGAACAGGCGCCGGAATGTGGCGACTAGGGGTGTTTCACAGTAACTTCATTGCAGTGTTAATGTAAGCCTATTTGTGACAATAAAGATTATTATTATTATACAACCCGCAAGTGATTACTTAGGGGCCGCAATTGGCCCCTGGGCGAGAAGACCCTCCTCCATTTCTGCCGGAGCTTCATTGGAGGGATACGGAAAGGCAGCAGAATTGTCACCCTCCTCCCTCATTGAATGGTATCAATTCCCACCTCCGGGCTAGCCAAAAGGAGAACAGTAAATTCCACCCAACCATGCAGTCACCTGAACAGGAAGATCAGATCATAGAACATAATCATAGAATTTACAGTGCAGAAGGAGGCCATTCGGCCCATCGAGTCTGCACCGGCTCCTGGAAAGAGCACACTACCCAAGGTCAACACCGCCACCCTATCCCCACAACCCAGTAACCCCACTCAACACTAAAAGCAATTTTGGACACGAAGGGCAATTTATCATGGGCAATCCACCTAACTTGCACATCTTTGGACTGTGGGAGGAAACCCGAGCACCCGGAGGAAACCCACGCAGACGCGGGGAGAACGTGCAGACTCCGCACAGAGAGTGACTGATGTGCCATCAATGACCACAAGATGAGTAGTGAACATAACTGAGGCTATAATAAACTAAACAGAAAGCCTCCTGGCCTCTGATCACGAACTGGGTCAGAGGCAGAGACCAGCCACCTTTATACCGAGCCGAGGGGAGGCGGAGCCATCGGCAGTGGTTTACCACATTACATGTAATACAGTAGCCGTTTACCACAATACACACATTATATACTACAGTGGTTTACCACAGTGACATAAGCCGGGAATCGAACCAGGGACCCCTGAGCTGTGAAGCAATTGTGCTAACCACTATGCTACCGTGCTGCCCCTGGAATGCTGGAATACATTTTGCTGTTAAGAAATGGAATTTGCACTGTATTCAGTCAGGTCAATCACCTGTATTGGGAGCATGGCAACCAAATTCAAATTCAGGTCTTGTTTCAATGAAACAAGTGAGCAGCTACTGGTGCTAATCGGGAATCCTAAGCCTGTCAGACCTGAGAAATTCTGTCAGGCTCCAACATCAACCCAAGAAGGGTCAGTAACCAGGGGGCATAGATTTAATGTAAGGGGCAGGCGATTTGGAGGGGATTTGAGGAAAAGCTATTGATGCACAATCAATTACACTCAAGACAATGTGATTCCATAACTGAAGGCTTTAATCTGCTAGCACCTTTTCCCCAGCAGCTTCGATACAGAAAGTGAAGGCTGCTGGGACAGCACCATCTCTTATACCCTGCCTTCAGGGCGGAGCTACGCAATACAGTCAATGGTAGACACCAGGGTCTAACCAATGGTCATCAGCCTCTCAGGTACCGCAATACCTGGTACTACCACATTCACCCACTGTTAAAAAGAGCCCGGCGGGGTGGTGGCCAGCGTTAATAATCGCCTTTAGCATGGTATGACCAGGTATGGAGGTACCGTGATGTCGAGGTTATGTACAAAGTGTTCATAGTGCAGCAATCAGTCGATCGGGCGGCCTGGTCGTCCTTCTGGAGCGTCTGGGCTTCGGCGGTGATTCTGACGGGGGTCCCGGCGGTTGCGACTCCGGGAGCGTGGTGTCCTCCTCCCTGGCAGCTTCGTCACCCCAAGGCGGCGCTATAGGGGCTAAAGATTGACAGGGAGGTGGGGCGCCTGTAGGGGGCATCGGTTGGTGGTCAGGCCTGAGCAGGAGCGGCGGGATTACTGACCCTCCAGTGAGGTGCTGTGGGGGAGGTGAGGGTGGGGGCAATGGCTCGGGTGCGCGTGGGGTTCCGGTGGGCGCCAGGTCCCGAAGGGAGACTGTGTCTTGCCGGCCGTCAGGGAACGCCACGTAGACATACTGGGGGTTAGCGTGGAGCAGGTGGACCCTCTCGACCAACGGGTCTGATTTGTGCGCCCGCACATGCTTCCGAAGCAGGATGGGTCCGGGTGTCGCTAGCCAGGTTGGGAGCGAGGTCCCGGAGGTGGACTTCCTGGGGAAAACAAGGAGACGTTCATGAGGCGTCTGATTTGTGGTTGTACAGAGCAGCGACCGGATGGCGTGGAGGGCCATCGGGAGGACCTCTTGCCAGCGGGAGACCGGGAGATTCCTGGACCGGATGGCCAGTAGAACGGTCTCCCAGGCCGTTCCGTTCTCCCTCTCTACCTGCCCGTTTCCCCGGGGGTTGTAACTGGTCGTCCTGCTCGAGGCAATGCCCTTGCTGAGCAGGAATTGACGCAGTTCGTCGCTCATAAAAGAGGACCCCCTATCACTGTGAATGTATGCGGGGAAACCGAACAGTGTAAAGATACCCAGGAGGGCCTTGATGACGGTGGTTGTGGTCATGTCTGGGCAGGGGATGGCGAATGGGAACCGGGAGTACTCATCAATCACGTTTAGGAAATACGTGTTGCGGTCGGTGGAGGGGAGGGGGCCTTTGAAGTTCATGCTGAGACGTTCAAAGGGAGGGGAAGCCTTTATCATGTGCGCCCTCTCTGGCCGTTAGAAGTGCGGTTTGCACTCCGTGCAAATTTGGCAGTCCCTGGTGACTGACCTGACCTCCTCGATGGAGTAGGGCAGGTTGCGGGTCTTGACGAAATGGAAAAAAATGAGTGACCCCCGGGTGGCAGAGGTCCTCGTGGAGGGCTCGGAGGCGGTCCACTTGTGCAGTGGCACAAGTGCCGCGGGACAGGGCATCAGGAGGCTCGTTCAGCTTCCCCGGACGGTACAAGATCTCGTAGTTGAAGGTGGAGAGTTCTATCCTCCACCGCAAGATCTTGTCATTTTTAATCTTGCCCTGCTGTGCATTATCGAACATGAAGGCAACCGACCGTTGGTCCGTGAGGAGAGTGAATCTCCTGCCGGCCAGGTAATGCCTCCAGTTTCGCACAGCTTCTACTATGGCCTGTGCTTCTTTTTCGACCGAGGAGTGGCGAATTTTGGAAGCATGGAGGGTACGGGAGAAGAAAGCCACGGGCCTGCCCGCTTGGTTGAGTGTGGCCGCCAGAGCTACGTCGGACGCATCACTCTCGACCTGGAAGGGGAAGGACTCGTCGATAGCGCGCATCGTGGCTTTTGCAATGTCTGTTTTGATGCGGCTGAAGGCCTGACAGGCCTCCGTCGACAGGGGAAAGTTGTGGACTGGATCAGGGGTCGGGCTTCGTCTGTGTAGTTGGGGACCCACTGCGCGTACTGGCTGAAGAACCCGAGGCAGCGCTTCAGGGCCTTGGGGCAGTGAGGGAGGGGGAACTCCATAAGGGGGCGCATGCGCTCAGGGTCGGGGCCTATGACTCCACTTCGCACTACGTAGCCTAGAATGGCTAGACGGTCGGTGCTAAACACGCATTTATCCTTATTGTATGTCAGATGAAGGATTTTCGCGGTCTGGAGGAATTTGCGGAGGTTGGTGTCGTGGTCCTGCTGGTCATGGCCACAGAAGGTGACGTTATCCAGATACGGAAGCGTTGCGCGTAAGCCGTACCGGTCAACCATTCTGTCCATCTCTCGCTGGAAGACCGAGACCCCATTAGTGACACCAAAGGGAACTCTTAAAAATTGATAGAGCCGCCCATCTGCTTCGAAGGCAGTGTACTTGCGGTCACTAGTGCGGAGGGGTAGCTGGTGGTAGGCGGACTTGAGATCCACCATGGAGAAGACCTTGTATTGTGCGATCCTGTTTACCAGGTCGGCTATGCGGGGGAGAGGGTACGCGTCCAGCTGCGTAAACCCGTTGATGGTCTGGCAGTAGTTTATGACCATCCTATGCTTCTCCCCGGTCTTTACCACCACTACTTGAGCTCTCCAGGGACTGTTGCTCGCTTCGATGACCCCTTCCCCCAGCAGCCTTTGGACCTCAGATCTGATGAAGGTCCGGTCCTGGGCACTGTACCGTCTGCTCCTGGTGGCGACGGTTTGCAATCCGGGGTGAGGTTCGCAAACAGGGAAGGCGGGACGACCTTAAGGGTCGCGAGGCCGCAGACAGTAAGGGCCGCCGAATTTAAAAGTCAGGCTTTGCAAATGGCATTAGAAATCCAGCCCCAGGAGGGTAGCCGCGCAGAGGTGCGGCAGGACATACAGGCGGAAATTGTTGAATTCCCTAACTTGGACAGTGAGGTTCGCTAGGCAGAACCCCTGTATCTCCACCGAGTGTGACCCGGAGGCCAGGGAGATCCTTTGATTTATAGGGTGGGTTACAAGTGAACAGCGCCTTACCGTGTCAGGGTGAACAAAGCTTTCCGTGCTCCCAGAGTCAGTCAGGCACGACGTCTCTTGGCCGTTGGTGAGGACCGTCGTTATAGCCGTTGAGAGTGTCCGAGGTCGACTTTGGTCCAGTGTTACCGAGGCCAGATGAAGCAGTTGCGAGTTCTAATCGGGCAGCGTGTAGTCAACCGAGCTAGGGGCCTGGGGCCCCATCCAAGATGGCGTCACCCATGGGTCGCACGTGGTGTCCGGGGATGAAGAAGATGGAGTCCGGGGGGCAAGATGGCCGCGCCTGTGGGTCACACGTGGCTTTCGGATAGGGGGGGGGCGGTGAGCGCTGGCCGGTCGGGGCCTGAAGGGAGGGTTGCCGCGGCGGTCCATAGTCGCTGGAGACTGCGGCCACGGCATGGGCCTGGCAGACCCCCACAAAGTGGCCCTTCTTGCTGCACTCTTTGCAGGTGGCGGTGCGGGCCGGGCAGCGCGGGCGGGGATGATTCACCTGCCCGCAGAAGAAACAGCGGGGTCCGGTGGCTTTAGCAGGCCGTCTCGCCGCGCAGGCTTGCGGGGTCAGGGGGAAGGTCTAAGTGGCTGCCGCTGCGGGGTGCCACGCAGCCCAGGGGGCCTCCGCGTGATCGGGTGCAAAAGACAGCGTGTTTTTATAGGCAACATCCATGGACCCTGCCAGGGCCCGTGCCTCTGTAAGTCCCAGAGTGCCCCTTTCTAGGAGCCTTCGGCGGATATCGGGGGAGGTCATACCTGCAACGAAAGCATCCCTGATTATAAGTTCCGTGTGCTCGCTCCCCGAAATTTGCGGGCAGCCACAGTTTCGGCCCAGCACCAGTAGTGCCCGGTAGAAATCTTGAAACTTTTCCTCGGGGCTTTGCCGCCGAGTCGCAAGCAGGTGACGAGCGTAGACCTGGTTTATTTGGCGGATGTAATGTCCTTCCAGCAGTTCGATAGCGGCAGCATAGTTCTCCGCCTCCTTGATAAGGGGGTAGATCCTAGGGATGACCCGGGAGCGCAGGAGATGCATCTTCTGTCCTTCCGTGGGGGTGCCTATGGCTGTGTCGAGGTAGCCCTGAAAGCACGCCAGCCAGTGTTTAAAAATAGCAGCAGAGTTATCCACGTGGGGGCTGAGCTGGAGACACTCCGGTTTGATGCGGAGATCCATCCTTCCAACTGAAGTTGTAGCAGATTAAATTGATGCGCAATCAATTACACGCAAGACGAAGTGACTCCATGACAAGGCTTTAATCTGCTAGAACCTTTTCCCCAGCAGCTTTGATACAGAAAGTGAAGGCTGCTGGGACGGCACCATCTCTTATACCCTGCCTTCAGGGCGGACCTACGCAATACAGCCAATGGTAGACTCCAGACTTCCCGTAACAGCCTCCCTGAACAGGCACCGGAATGTGGCGACTAAGGGCTTTTCACAGTAACTTCATTTGAAGCCTACTTGTGACAATAAGCGATTTTCATTTTTCAGGGTCTAACCAATGGTCATCAGCCTCTCAGGTACCGCAATATCTGGTACTACCACAGCTATTTCACCCAGAGGGTGGTGGGAATCTGGAACTCACTGCCTGAAAGGGTGGTAGAGGTGGGAACCCTCACAATATTTAAGAAGTGTGAAGATGAAATGAAAAAATGAAATGAAAATCACTTATTGTCACAAGTAGGCTTCAAATGAAGTTACTGTGGAAAGCCCCTAGTCGCCACATTCCGGCGCCTGTTCGGGGAGGCTGCTACGGGAATCGAACCGTGCTGCTGGCCTGCCTTGGTCTGCTTTCAAAGCCAGCGATTTAGCCCTGTGCTAAACAGCCCGCACTTGAAACACCATAGCATACAGCACTATGAACCATGTGCTGGAAAATAGGATTAGAATAGATAGGTGCTTGATAGGTGCAGAGGTGGGGGCTGCTCCTGGTTCCACTGAAGTACACCAGCACCAATGTTTTGTGCACATTTTCTGAATGGCCTCCAATGCTCTCCACCAGAATTGGAGGATAGGCCGCTCCAGATTAATGCCATTCAGAGTTTTCACACCACACAGTCTTCCCATTACTTCCTGAATCTTGCACCGAGCTCTAACCTTTGGCTTTAGGAATCTGCCATGCCCAGTAAAGTCATATCATATTCCTGACTTTACACATAAACTAAGCTCATATAGAAGCTTCTGGAACTGTCTTTTATTTGTTTAAAATGGACACTGATGAACAGATAAGATGGACGCCATGGGGTCAGGTGATATTCTCTTACTTTTAAAAAGAATGTTTTTTATTGTTTTCTTTGTGCATGGTATATTTACAGGTGTACGCAAAGAGAAACCAAAAAGAGAGAGCAAAAACAAAAACAAAAACACTACATAAATAGAAAACCACATAAATAAAAAAACAAGGGGTGGAGAGTAAAAACTGGGGAAGTGTGTCTACATAGAAGCACCGGAGAAACAATGACATTATACATGTCTTTGGGGGGGGGGGAACCTTCTTTTCTTCTGTTCCCCTCCCCCTTCTTTTCTTCTGTTTTTTTTTACAAAGACAATACATACAGCACAAGCAAAACAAAACAAAACTGGGTGGGCGGGGCACGTGGGCGGCGCCTCTGATGTTGCTTGCTTCTCCAGGTCGGTTTTCTCTGTTGTCTCTGTGTGTTTGCCTCTGCCTCGGCCGTCTGTCGTTCCTTACTCCTGTACTTTCTTACTCCCTGTTGCCCTGCTGTGTTCATTGTGGTCATTGTCGTTTCCCGTGCTCTCCTTCCAGTTTGGGTTCCCTCATCTTTCCTCCCCTCTGGCTCCCCTCTGTTATTCTTTGCCCCCTGTCCTTCCTTCTTTCCTGCCCCCCTTCCTTGCCCCCCTTTCCCCCCCCCCCCCCTCCCTCTTTGCAGCTCCCCTTTCTTTTCTGTTGTTTTTGGCTACACCCTCTTGCACTGTTTCCCCCCCTCCCCCAGGTCCTTCTTCCCTTCCTTTTCTTTTCTCATGTCTTGGCCACTTTCCCTGGCTCTTGGCGACTTGATTATTTATTAGTTTGTTCGTTGGCCACAAACAGGTCCCGGAACAGTTGGGTGAATGACTCCCATGTTCTGAAGAAGCCATCTTCCGACCCCCGGATGGCAAATTTGATTTTCTCCATTTGAAGAAAGTACGATAGGTCGGAAAGGCAAGGGCGTCCACCCTCCTCCCCGTGAAGAGATCTGGTTAGTCTGATACCCTGAAGACTGGTTCTTTCGGGCACGGCTCCACCCTCATCCCCACCACTTTGGACATTGACTCGAAGAAGGCTGTCCAGTACCCAGCAAGTCTGGGGCAAGACCAAAGCATGTGGGTATGGTTGGCCGGGCCTCCTCAGTGCCATTCACATCTGTCCTCCACCTCCGGGAAGAACCTATCATTCGGGTTCTTGTTAAGTAGCCTCTATGTACCACCTTTAGTTGCGTTAGGTTGAGTCTTGCGCACGTGGAGGTGGAGTTGACCCTATGTAGTGCTTCGCTCCAGAGTCCCCATCCTATTTCGAACCCCAGATCTTCCTCCCATTTCTTCCTCGTCGCGTCCAGTACAGTGTCGGCTGTCTCTACCAGTCATACGTACATGTCGCTACAGTTTCCTTTACCTAGAATGTTTGCTTCCAGTAATTCCTCCAGTAGTGCCTGTCGTGGTGGTCGTGGGAAGTTTTGTGGGACGTTTTTAAGCTGCAATATTCTCTTACTTAACACAGTCTATTAAGTTTCCGTAAAGTTGTAAATTGAATAACCATGGTTGTGACCTCTCCAGGAATGGACATACCAAGTTAAGTGTTATCTATGGAATTCACACTTGT
Organism: Scyliorhinus torazame; assembly: GCF_047496885.1. Classification (NCBI taxonomy): domain Eukaryota; kingdom Metazoa; phylum Chordata; class Chondrichthyes; order Carcharhiniformes; family Scyliorhinidae; genus Scyliorhinus; species Scyliorhinus torazame. The sequence continues at coordinate 55,346,940 of NC_092724.1, forward strand.
CATTACTTTCATTCCCAAGCCAAGCTATGGCACGTCCATGCTCATTAACCCAATATACACCTCCTAGAACCATTGAACCACATAGTGTATAGTTGAATGCAGAAAAAAAAGTTTTGAATAAAAGTAATCCATTGATAACTTTCTCCTATGCTTGAAAAGAAGGTCTGGACTATAATCTATTAATAGTGACAACCATTAAGGTCATTTGAAGTTTCAAAAACCGCAAACCTCAAGTTCCTGGAACCACCTGACTGTGTAAACAAACATTGTAAAATTGACCGCAGAGATCAGAGAGTCTGGGATGTCAATCAAACAATGTTTCCTCTGGGGCACAATTGGCCTCCTATTTTAATAGCTGCCTGGTCCTGGAATTACATTACCTGGAAGTTCTGGCTGCGGGAGCCGTCCTGGAGGGGGGGGCGGGGGGATCCGACCCCAGGGGGGGCCTCCATGGTGGCCTGGCCCGCGATCGGGGCCTACCGATTGGCAGGCGGGCTGGTTCCATGGGGGCCTATGTTCCTCCGTGCTGGGCCCCTGTACGGCTCCACCATATTGCCCGGGGGCCAGCGCGGAGACGGGAATCCACGCACATGCGTAGAATCACACCAGCCGTAGCGCTCATGCATGAACTTGTGCCGGCCATTCCGCGCTGACTGGTTTTTCGTGGACCACTCCGGCGCCGATCTAGCCCCCTAGGAAGGGGAGCATTCCTCATTATCGGGGACCGTTGACGCCAGAGTGGTTGGCGTCGCTTTTCACGCCGGTGTCAGAACGTGGCCGTGGGATTGGAGAATCCAGGCCGCCAAGTATGTGATGTGTTAATTTGGGCTAAGTGTGTGAGAGAATAAATAACCATCTTTATTTTTTAAATCTTAAAAGCTTGCTGCTTAATCATTTAATTGGAATACACACTTCTTTCCATACAAAACATACTAATTGTGGGCAGTGAATACATTCTGACCATGCCAAATCTGATTTTCACATGCAAGACCCCTAATGCCTGTTTTATTCAGCCTCTCTGGACCTTTAAACGTCACATGGTGACCAGCAAACTTGTGAAGATGATCGTGACCTGAAATGTATTCATCCAAAACCTGGTGAAATGCAGTTGAAAGTCTCCCCACGCGTATGAAATATTCCGTGGCTCAGTGAAGGTTCATACAGCGGGAGACTAAGAAGGAACCACAACTCCAAATGCTTTCTGAGAGAGCGCTTTGGCATATTGAAACCTGTAAGTTCCTCTAATATATTTCCCTTGACTGTAAATTCACTCATTGTTTCATAAGGCTGGGATCCTTCAAATGAAGATTGCTGATTGAAGAATGTCACCTGCTGTGCACAAGCACTAATTCTCAACTTCAGTAGAACTGACTGAGGCAATGTATCAAAGAGAAATCATTGCTTCCATTAACCATCTTGATGAATGCTGTTTCAGTATTAAGCCTTTCACATCATTTATCTTTTTTGCATTTACCTCTGCTTTGAATGCATTGACTAATTGCTTAATTGTAATTTCCTAGGAACAGAAGAAATAGGCGTAGATCATTCAGCCCTTTGAGCCTGTTCTGCCATTCAATTAGCTTACAGCTGATGTGTATCCTAACTCTTTTTACCCATCCTTGCTTCATAACCTTTGTCTTGCCCAACAGAAATCTATCAAATTTCAGTTTTGGTATATTCATCTGACTTCCAGTCTCAATAGCTTTTTTGGGAGAGAGAATTCCATATTTGTGTTACTCTTTGTATTGTTGCTAACTTTTGGTTGGTTCTTAATTTGGCTCTATTTAATCACGTTTGCTCAAGTGTCGCCAGGTATCCTTCGACACCGCCACAAGGTTCAGAACCGAATACTGATCAATGACTCGATACACCAGTTAGTAAGTTCAAAAGCAATGCTCATTTATTTACACAGTCAAATCTACTCATGCATAAACTCTACGAACTAAACTACCACTATTACTAAAGCCTATACTTAGCTTTGGGCACCCACTCAGTCAGAGCAACAATGGCCGTTGCTCGGTTCTGAGGCTGCTGGGTTGAGCTGTTTACAGGGTAGCAACTAGGAGCGTCTATCTCATACCGTGCGTTGACTTGGGACTTACTTTGTCTGATGCAGCTTAGAGGCAGGTCTCTCTCTTCAGTGAGAGCCAAAGCCAAAGGAGGAAGATTCTCCCTTGGGTGATACCTCTTATACTGCAAAGGGCTTCATGCTCTTTTGGGCGGGCCTTGAACTTGGCCTCAACTAATTGGGTCTTTCCCAATCATCTGTATCGATTTTCCTCCAATCGAGGGGTGGTTCCCTGATCGCTGGGCGTGTCCTGGTGACTGTCAGTCTGCTTTGTCTTAGCTTCTTCTGACGCCGGGGAGTCTGTCCTAACATTGTGTATCTAAATGTTTCCCTTTTGTCCCCGGAGATGGCTCATTAGTATGTAGATCGTTTGGTAGTTTCTGTCTGAGCGTTTCAGGTTCTAATCAACAGACAGAGCTTGCACCTGCTTGTTTCTTGGCATTGTCCAATTTTCCCTGCATTCTTTGCGGGTGTCCATTTTGTAATCGGGACATGGCCATCCCAGATGGCTACAGTATGAAAAGTGCTTCTTGGTATTACTCCTGAAGGCTAAGGCAACCTCTCTCTTGCCCTGGACTCCCCAGCAGAGAAAATAATTTCTATCAGATGACCCCTTAATCTTCCATACTCAAAGGAATGCAATCCTCGTCGATGAATCTTTTGCTGAAAATATAACAGTTTAGGCCTTGTGCACCAGGCATCTTTGCATACCTTGTGAAAAATCCTCTTTGTGCGTGATTGTGAATGTTACCTTTTTTCTTTGGCTCTTCATAGGATGCGGCCATCGTTGGCAAGGCCAGCATTTGCTGCCCATCCATAATTGCCCTTGAAATGAGTCGCTTGCTAGGCCATTCCAAAGGGTATTTAAAAGTCAATCACATTGCTATGGATCTGGAGCAACATGTAGGCCAGAACAGGTAAGGGTAGATGATTTCTTTCCCGAATAGGCAACAATGAACCAGATGTTGTTTTTTTAAAAGTCTATCAACACTAGTTTCATTACTAAGGCTAGTTTTCAATTCCAGATTTATTAATTTGAATTTAAATTCCAATCGCTGCCATGATGGGACGTGAAGCTAGGAGCAAGTCCAGTGACATCACCACTACAGCAATATCCCTCCACCCTCCCCCTGCCACCTGGCCATTGGATGACAAAGGGTTGGAGATATGGGGAGGTCATATCCTAACTTGATCCTTTCCTCAACTGACCTCCATGTAACTGCAGCATGGTCAATGATAGTGACCGGGGCAGAAATCCTGTCTGATTTCCCTTTGTTACTCCAGCACTAAAGTCAATTGTAATGCTTCCTATATACTTCCCCGCAGCGGGCATCATCTAACTCAGAACAGGCTGGAAATTGAACACTAGGACCTTCCCAGTCTATAAGGTTCAGCGCCTCACTGAACTACCCTGAGACATCAGGGGAGCTATAGTCAATCAGTTTTAAAATTATACAATCGTAAAAGCATCTGTTGTAGTGTGAGAGTGCAGTGAACCCTGTTGCTAAAGTAATGAGGTTGTAATAGGTAAAGTCCCTGTTGCTCAGATAATGGTGTCACTAAAATGGATCTGTTACAACACTGATGAGGAGGCAGAGAGGATATCAATGAGAATAATTTAATGTTGTATCTTGATCCTGCCCACGCTTGGAATTCACTCAAATTTAAACCAATGTTTTTTTTTTAACAGGCTTGATCTCCATGGGGTGTTCCTAGGTAGTGTCGAGAACGCGACTGTCATGTTTAGCCACTAAGATGCCGATTTGTCTCACTTGCTCTGGCTTTCTAGCCACTGCTGAGATATTTCCTGTGTAAATGGAGCATATCCGGAAGTAAATTAGAGAGGAAATGTGATTGTATGTCCTGGTTGCTACCATGCTGCTGTGCAGAGAGACGTGGGTGTGCTAGTGCATGAGTCGCAAAAAGTTGGTTTACAGGTGCAACAGGTGATTAAGAAGGCAAATGGAGTTTTGTCCTTCATTGCTAGAGGGATGGAGTTTAAGACTAGGGAAGTTATGCTGCAACTGTATAAGGCGTTAGTGAGGCCACACCTGGAGTATTGTGTTCAGTTTTGGTCTCCTTACCTGAGAAAGGACATACTGGCGCTGGAGGGTGTGCAGAGGAGATTCAGTAGGTTAATCCCCAGAGCTGAAGGGGTTGGATAATGAAGAGAGGTTGAGTAGACTGGAACTGTACTCATTGGAATTTAGAAGGATGCGGGGGGATCTTATAGAAACATATAAAATTATGAAGGGAATAGATAGGATAGATGCAGGCAGGTTGTTTCCACTGGCGGGTGAAAGCAGAACTATGGGGGCATAGCCTCAAAATAAGGGGAAGTAGATTTAGGACTGAGTTTAGGAGGAACTTCTTCACCCAAAGGGTTGTGAATCTATGGAATTCCTTGCCCAGTGAAGTAGTTGAGGCTCCTTCATTAAATGTTTTTAAGATAAAGATAGATAGTTTTTTGAAGAATAAATGGATTAAGGGTTATAGTGTTCAGGCTGGAAAGTGGAGCTGAGTCCACAAAAGATCAGCCACGATCTCATTGAATGGCAGAGCAGGCTTGAGGGGCCAGATGGCCTACTCCTGCTCCTAGTTCTTATGTTCTTATGTTCTTCGGGTGAAATTAATTTATCAAGTTTGAAACAAAAGGATTAGTTTCCTTTAGTTATATACTGTCGCGATGATGTGGCTTAAGCATGACAATATCAATCTGTATTTTCATCAGCTGATCAAATATATATTGAACTGTTTAAAAAGGACTTTTTAAAAGCAAGAAAAGACACTCGCTTAAGATGGCTGACACAAGCCGCCTGATGTCTGGTATTGCAAGTGGACCAGCTTCTGGAAAGTTGTAATGTGAATTATAATTCATACATGCAGGACGCACTTCTATGGAATTTCACACCTACTGATGTCAAGAACTACTTCAAAAGATTTACTGAAACTGTATTGGACCTTACATTAGCAATTCTATAAGGCTGCCTCTCAAGTGGAGACAGAAAGTCTACTAGGACAATAGCTATATGGAAAGATGTTCTTCCTATCTCACCAAGATATCTAATGGTTATTCAGTAGTAAATGACTGAACCATTATCAAATCTAATCACCTCAGCCATGAAATAAAAGCTTCAGTGCATCTGGATACCAACTAAGCAAGTGCCTTCAGAAATCATTATGGGGAGAAATGTCATGTGACTGGTGTAACCATCTTGTGAATCTCTTCATACAGCATGCAAGCTGCTAAAAAGTAGTAGTCTGGAAAAACCTATCGGTGGGGCATTAATACTCCCCCTTTCCAGTGGTCAGCACTGTTGCTTCACAGCACCAGAGTCCCAGGTTCGATTCCTGGCTTGGTCACTGTCAGTGCGGAGTCTGCACGTTCTCCCTGTGTCTGCGTAGGCTTCCTCCGGGTGCTCCAGTTTCCTCCCACGAGTCCCGAAAAACGTCCTGTTAGGTAATTTGGATATTCTGAATTCACCCTCCGTGTACCCGAACAGGCGGCGTTTAGTGGCGACTTGGGGCTTTTCACAGTAACTTCACTGCAGTGGTAATGTAAGCCTACTTGGGGCAATAAAGATTATTATTATTATTCCTTCTCCTTCAATTTAGTTGCCATCTCTATTCCAGTTTAAATATCAGTACAGAGATAGAGAAGCTTTCATTGAAACGAAGCTCAGGTGCAAAAGTCATCACTTCTGGAAAAACGGATTACGTTTTAAAAAGAAATTGTCTCCCAGCAATCATAGTTTTATGTTGGCTTCAACTTCAGAAATCACCATGAAGGAAAGCACCACTGGGAAAGATTTGCAGTAACCACAGATATCAGCAAAGGACCCATAAACAGTGAACTCTGATTCTTCTTTTGCGTCGCATTTTAATTTGGCGAAACATAGAAAATAGAAGCAGGATGAGGCCATTTGGTCCTTCAAAGAACAAAGTAAATTACAGCACAGGAACAGGCATTTCTGCCCTCCAAGCCTGCACCAACCATACTGTCCGACTGAACTAAAACCCCTACCTTTCCAGGGACCATATCCTCCATTCAAATCCTATTCATGCATTTATCAAGACATCCCTTAAAAGTCACTATCATATGTGCTTCCACTACCTCCCCCAGCAATAAGTTCCAGGCTCCCACCACCCTCTGTGTAAAAAGCTTGCCTCATACATCTCCCGTAAACCTTGCCCCTAGTACCTTAAACCTATGCCACCTAGTAATTGACTCTTGCACCCTGGGAAAAAGCTTCAGACTATCCTCTCTGTTCATGTCCCTCATAATCTTGTAGACTTCTACCAGGTTGTCCTTCAACCTCCGTCGTTCTGGTAGGGACAAACCAAGTTTCTTCAACTTCTCCTGATAGCTGATGCCCTCCATACCAGGCAACATCCTGGCAACTCTTTTCTGTACCCTCTCCAAAGCCTCCACATCCTTCTGGTAGTGTGGCGACCACAATTGAACACTATGGGCGGGATTCTCCCAGCCCTGGGCCAGGCCGGAGAATCCCCGCGACGCCAGCACGCAATTCTGGCGGCATTGTGGTTGGCGCGGCGCCGGTCGCGGGCCACTTTACGTGGCCCCCCCCCGCGATTCTCCGGCCCGGATGGGCCGAGCGGCCGTAAGAAAAAAACGGAGTCCCGCTGGCACCGTTCTAACCTGCTCTGAGCCGGCGGGACCTCGGCGTTGAAGGGTTGCGTGGCGGCCGGTGGGGGGGGGGGGGGGCATGAACTGCTCCAGCGCTATACTGGCCCCCTGTAGGGGCCAGAATTAGTCCTGGCAGCGGTTACGACGGTGTTTACGACGGCTTGGGCACTCTGCCGCGGGATTAGAGAATTCCGCCCCCTATTCCAAGTGCGGCCTAATGAAGGTTCTATAAAGCTGCAACATGACTTGCCAATTTTTAAACTCAATGCCCTGGCCGATGAAGGGAAGCTTGCCGTATACATTCTTGACTACCTTCTCCACTTGTGTTGCCACTTTCAGTGACCTGTGTGCCTGTACACCCAGATCCCTTTTACTGTATATTTCCCATCCGTATTAGATCTTCCAAAATGCATTACCTCACATTTTTCTGGATTAAACTCCATCTGATACCTCTCCACCCAAGTCTCCAAACGATCTATACACTGCTGTATCCTCTGATTGTCCTCATCGCTATCCGCAATTCCACCAACCTTTGTGTCGGCTGCAAACTTACTAATCAAACCAGTTACATTTTCTTCCAAATCATGTATGTTCGAGTCTACTCTGCCATTCATTATGATCATGGCTGATCCTCAAGTTCAATACCCTAATCCAACCCTCCCATATCCCTTGATCCCTTTAGCCCCAAAGATATATCTAATTCCTTCTTGAAATTACAATTTGGCCTCAACTACCTTCTGTGACAATGAATTCCACAGATTCACCACTCTCTGGATGAAGAAATTTCTCCTCACCTCAGTCCTAAAAGGTTTACCCCTTATCCTCAAACTATGACTCCCCACCATCGGGAACATTCTTTCTGAATCTACCCTGTCTAATCCTGCTAGAATTTTGTAAGTTTCTGTGAGATTCCCTCTCACCCTTCTAAACATCAATAAATATAACCTAACCAATTTAGTCTCACCTCATTTTAGAGGCCCACCATCCCAGGAATCAGCCTGGTAAACCTTTGCTGTACTCTCTCCATAGCAAGAACATCCTGTTATATTACACTTTGATGTAATATGTCGTTATTTTTTGTTTTGAGATCCAGAATGGTTTGATGAGTGGGTGATAAAGAAACCAGCAATATTTAGATTGAAGCAAAACTAATTTATTGAATGACAATTAAATTACATAGAGTTCACACACTCTACTGAGCTACAGAGCTATAACTACGAATACAGTAATCTATAATCTAATATTAACTAATGGTGTACTCGTTGTCATGTGAGAGTACCTTTAAGAAATGGGTGTTTAAGAAATGTATCTTTAAGAAATGTGTGTTTAAGAAATGTACCTTTAAGAAATGGGTGTTTATCAGTGATGTCAGAGAGTGGGTGGAGCTGGGCTGTCAGCTTTTTACTTTTATTTTAGGCTGTTTGCTGCAGAGTGTGTTTTAGTTTTGTTTTCAGAGCTGGAAAGCTGCAGTCACAGCCAGAAGGTGTATTAGAGTCTCTATCTGTAATCTAAAAAACTGTAAATCGATCCTGGTGATTTAAAACTAATAACTGCTCTCAGTAGTGACTTTAACCTGATGTGCTTCTGTTAAAAGTTATTTTAAAAGTCTTATGGATGTTAAAAGGACAGCTTAAGGATTACTTCGTGTTGTATTCTTTGGGGTTGTATTTGAATTAATGGTTGCTAAGATGTTCACTGTATGTTTTAAAAAGGTTAACTTGAGTTCATAGAATAAACATTGTTTTGCTTTAAAAAATACTTTTCCATTTCTGCTTGACCATACCTGTAGAGTGGGCCGTGTGCTCCCCATCCACAATCTATAAAAATTTGTGGGTCAGGTGAACTCCATGGTACACTTTGGGGTTCTCTAAATCCTGGCCCATAACATCGTGCTACTTCTTTCTCTAACCTAAACTATTCCTAGAGCTGTGATCAATTCCTTTGCTAACACTGAACTACCCAAGATTCCCTGAGCTCTGATATTTATACTGAGAATTGGTGGTGCCCTCTAGTGTTTGAACAACACTGAGATGTAATAATTAACCCTTGACTGGTATACCTATATACATATCATTACACATCCTTCCTCGTAAGAAGTCTTAGAACACCAGGTTAAAGTCCAACAGGTTTGTTTCGAATCACTAGCTTTCGGAGTACCGCTCCTTCCTCGGGTGAAAGAAGAGGTGGCTTGAGACAATTCACACCTCTTTAGCCTGTGATCATCCCTCTCTCCAGTTGCTCTGTCTGGACTTCTAAAGACTTAATTACTTGCAAAGGCTCGCATTCAAAGTATCGTCTTGCATCATTGACTTTGTCTATACATATGTTTCTGGAACCCACCTCTTCATTCACCTGAGGAAGGAGCGGTGCTCCGAAAGCCAGTGATTTGAAACAAACCTGTTGAACTTTAACCTGGTGTTGTAATACTTCTTACTGTGCTCACCCCAGTCCAACGCCGGCATCTCCACATCATGCCATCCTTCCTCAGATAAGGACACCAAAACTGCACACAATACTCCAGGTATGCCCAATACAATTGCAGTAAAAATCTCTATTCCAATACTCAAGTCCTCTCGCTATGAAGGCCAACATACCATTTGCCTTTTTCATTGCCTGCTGTATCTACATGCTTATTTTCAGCGACTGATGCACAAGGGCACCAAGGTCTCGCTGAGTATCCACCTCTCTCAATTTCCACCCATTTAAATAATAATCTGCCTTCCTATTTTTGCTACCAAAGTGGATAATGTCACATTTATCCACATTATACTGTATCTGCCATGCATGTGCCCACTCACTCAGCCTGTCCAAATCCCGCTGAAGCATCTCTGCATCCTCCTCACAGCTCACCCTCACACCCAACTTTGTATCATCTGAAAATTTGGATCTATTTGGCATATTTGGTTCCCTCGTCCAAATCATTAATATATAATGTGAACAGTTTGGGTCCGAGCACAGATAACTGCGGGACCCCACTAGTCACTGCCTGCCAATGAGAAAAAGACCCATTCATTCCAACTTTTTGCTTCCTGTTTGCTAACCAGCTTTTTATCCATCACAAGACACTACCCATAATCCCATGCACTTTAATTTTTCATATTAATCTGCCTTGTCGAAAGCCTTCTGAAAGTCTAAATAAACCACATCCATCGGTTCTCCCTGGTTAACTCTACTAGTTACATATTCAAAGAATTCTAGTAGGTTTGTCAAGCGTGATTTTCCTTTCATAAATCGAAGCTGACTTTGTCTGATTACACCACTGCTTTCCAAATGCTGTGCTATGAAATCCTTAATAATGGACTCTAGCAACTTCCCTACTACCGATGTTAGGCTCACTGGTCTATAGTTCCCTGTTTTCTCTCTACCTCCTTTTTTGAATAGCGGGGTTACATCCGCTACCCTCCAATCTGTAGGAACCATTCCAGAGTCCAAAGAATTTTGGAAAATTACCAAAAATGATCCGCTATTTCAAGGGTCACTCCCTTAAGTACTCTGGGATGCAGATTATCAGGCCCTGGAGATTTCTCCGCCTTCAATCCCATTCATTTCCACAAAGCCATTTCTTTACTAATACTAATTTCCTTCAGCTCCTCACCATAACTTGTGCTTCTCAGAACTTCCGGTACATTATTTATGTCTTCCTTTGTGGAGACAGAAGCAAAGGACGAATTTAGTTCCTCAGCCACTTCTTTATTCCCTGTTATGAATTTTCCCATTTCTCACTGTAAGGGGCTTACATTAGTTTTATTAATCTTTTTTCTCTTTACATACCGACAGTAACTTTTACAGTCAGTTTTTATGTTCCCCACGAGTTTACTTTCAATTGTATTTTCCCCTTCTTAATCAATCTCTTGGTCTACCTTTGCTGAATTTTAAACTGTTCACAATCCTCAGGTCTATTGCTTTTTCTTGCTAATTTGTATGCCTCTTCTTTGAATCTAACACTATCTCTAATTTACCTTGTAAGCCATGGTTTGGTCACGGTTCCCTCTCTACTCTTGTGCTAAATAAGAAAAAATAACTTGTGGAGTTCACCTATTCGTCCCTGGAATGCTTGCAATTGCCTGTCCGCTGTCCTTCCTTTCAGTAATGTTTCCCGTCTGTCATTGCCAGCTCATGCCTCATACCATCACAGTTACCTTTATTGAGGTTCAGGAACTTGGTCTCAGAATCAACTACCTCGCTATTCACCTTGATGAAGAATTCTACCATATTATGATCGCTCAACCCCAAGGGTTCTCTCACAACTACATTGCCTACTAATCCTTTCTCATTGCACAACACCCTGTCCAAGGTGATCTGATCCCTTGTTGGTTCCTCAAAATACTGTTCCAGAAAACCATCCCCTATACATTCCAGCAATTCCTCCTCTATTGTTCAGTGACTAATTTGAGTCACTCAATCTATACGCAGATTAAAGTCTCCCATAATCACAGATGTTCCTTTATCACAAATTGACAAAAAGAAAAACTATTACGTTCAGACGTGAAATGTTAGGATAGGAGAGTCATGTTTTACTACATGGCTGTAACAATATTCCTCACACTTTGACCTGAACTGTGATGGATCTTTCCAAGTTGCCAAATTGTACATAGAAATATAGGAAATAGGAGCAGGGGTAGGCCATTTGGCCCTTCGTGCCTGCTCTGTCATTATGATCATGGCTGATTATCCAACTCAGTAACTTGTTTTCCACCCACATCCTTTGATTCTTTTGCCCCAAGAGCTACATCAATGTTTTGGCCTCAACTCTTTCTGTGATAACGTATTCCGCGGGCTCACCAATCTGTAGGTGAAGAAATTTCTCCTCATATCAGTCCTAAATGGTCTACCCCACATCTTTATTCCTGGTTCTGGCCTCCCCCACCATCGAGAACGTCCTTCCTGTATCTACCTTAAGCTAGTCCTGTTAGAATTTTCCAAGTTTCTATGAGATTCCTCCTCATTCTTCTCTGCTCCAGTGAATATAATCCTAACCGACTCTATCTCTCAGATGTAAGTCTCGCCATCCCAGCCTGGTAACCTTTGCTGCATTCCCTCTCGAGCATCCACCCCGCACACCCCTCGACTCCTTGTTCAGGTTCCCAGCCCCCTGCCATGTTAGGTTAAACCCTCCTCAACCACTCCAGCAAATACACCCCCAGGGATATCAGCACGTATGCAGGAAGCATCTCCAGCTGCCCAGGCCTGTCCAGGTGCAACCCATCAGTTTGCACTGGTCCCACCTTCCCCATAAATGGTCGCAATGTCCCAGGAAGCTGAAACCCTTACCCTGACACCATCTCTTCAGTCACGTATTCATCTTATATCCTGCTATTTCTTCTCTGACTAGCACATGGCACTGGTAGGAATTCTGAGTTCACTACCTTTGATATCCTACTTTTCAATTTACTTCCTACCCCCCTATATTCTGCTTTTAGGATTTCATCCATTTTATCACCTATGTCGCTTAAACAAATGTGTACCTCGGCCGCTGGCTGTTCATCCTCCCTCTCCAGAATGCCCGGTAACTGCTCTGAGACATCTTTGACCCTAGCGCCAGGGAAGCAACATACCATCCTGGAGTCCTGTTTGCGGCCACAGAAACACATATCTATTTCCCTTAGATTTGAATCCCCTATAACTATTGCATTTCCATACTTTTACTCCTTTCGCATGTAGCAGAATCACTGTGGTGCGACAAAATTAGCTGCTTTACCCTTAGAAGAATTCCTTCCAAACTGGTATCCAAAGCAGTATAACTGTTTTGCAGAGGAATGACCATAGGAAGTTCCTGCACTGCCTGCCTAGTTCTCTTGCTTTGCCTGGTGGTCACCTATTCCCTTCCTGCCTGTGGAGTCTTAGCTTGCGGTGTGACCACCTCTTCATAAGTGCTGTCCACGATACACTCCACCTTGCGGATGCTCCACAGTGTTCCCAGCCACCACTCCAGCTCCACAACCTGGGCTTCCAGGAGCTAAGGCTGGTGACACCTCCTCCATACATGCTGGTGGGCGGCCACTGGAAATATTCTCAGCTTCCCACATAGAACAGGAAGAGCACACAATAGTTTTGAGATTTCCGGTCATGAATTGCCCCATTCAGTTAAACCTTTTTGAATTTACTTAAAATAAAATATTATCAATTCTTCTCGGGTCCTTCTTCCCTGGTCCTTGTACTAAGAAGATAGATATCCCTTACAATCTATAAACCATAAAATAAAGACCTTCAAAATTATAAGCGATAAAAGTAGTGTGGTAAACCACTGTTACACCTGCATTAGGTGATGTATGGTAGGACCTGTACTACAGGTTCGCCGGTAGCCCCTGCCTGCTGGCTCCTCCCAGTAGGAGGAGTATAAATATGCGTGTCCTCTATTCAGCAGCCATTTCGCCAGCTGCTGTGGGAGGCCACACAGCTTACTGCAATAAAGCCACAGTTGTATCCAACCTGAGTCTTTGTACAATTGATCGTGCATCAATTTATTGCAGTAAGATATGTGGCATCCCAGCTGGCGAAAATCAACAGCCACGTGACCTCTTGCCTGCTGGACTCCGAGAGCACCGAAAGCTTCATCCACTCGGATACGGTAAGGCGTTGCTCCCTCGCGGTCCACCCCGCCAATCAAAGAATCTCCCTGGCCTCCGGATCACATTCCCCCCCGATCCGGGGGTTCTGCACAGTGACTCTCACGGTCCAGGGCGTAGAATTCAGCGGCTTCCGCCTCTACGTCCTTCCTAATCTCTGCGCTGCACTACTAGTAGGCCTGGACTTCCAGTGCAATCTCCAGAGCCTCACCCTCAAATTCGGCGGGCTCCTACCACCCCTCACTGTGTGCGGCCTCGCGACCCTAAAGGTCGACCCACCCTTCCTCTTTGCCAATCTAACTTCGGATTGCAAACCAATTGCCACCAGAAGCATACGGTACAGCACCCAAGACAAGACCTTCATCAGGTCCGAGGTCCAGCGGAAGCAAAAATTCTAACTTTTTGCTTCCTGTTTGCTAACCAGCTTTTTATCCATCACAAGACACTACCCTCCAACCTAAAATCCACCTACCACCAGCTCCCCATTCGTAAATCGGACTGTCCATACACTGCTTTCGAGGCGGATGGTCGTCTCTATCACTTCCTCAGGGTTCCCTGCAGCGTCACTAACGGGGTCTTGGTCTTCCAAAGGGAGATGGACTGAATGGTCGACCAGTACAGTTTGCGGGCCACCTTTCCATACTTAGATAATGTCACCATCTGCGGCCATGACCAGCAGGACCACAATGCCAACCTCGATAAATTCCTCCGCACTGCCACTCTTCTCAACCTGACCTAGAACAAAGAGAAGTGTGTGCTCAGCACGACCCGGTTAGCCATTCTCGGCTATGTAGTCCAAAACAGACTTCTCGGGCCCGACCCCGACCGCATGCGCCCCCTCATGGAGCTCCCCCTCCCCCACTGCCCCAAGGCCCTCAAACGCTGCCTGGTGTTCTTTTCCTACTACGCCCAGTGGGTCCCAAACTATGCGGACAAGGCCCGCCCACTCATTCAGTCCACCCAATTCCCTCTCGCGGCCGAGGCACAACACGCTTTCGCCCGCATCAGAGCAGACATCGCCAAGGCCGGGATGCGCGCAGTGGGCGAGTCACTGCCTTTTCAAGTAGAAAGCGACTCTTCAGACGTCGCCCTCGCCGCCGCTCTAAGCCAGGCAGGCAGACCCGTGGCATTCTTTTCCCGCACCCTTCATGCCTCTGAAATTCAACACTTATCCGTCGAAAAGGAGGCCCAAGCTATTGTTGAAGCTGTGCGGCATTGGTGGCATTGCCTGGCCGGTAAGAGATTCACTCTCCTCACTGACCAACGGTCGGTAGCCTTCATGATCAACAACACGCAGCGGGGCAAGATCAAAAATGATAAAATCTTGTGGTGGAGAATCGAGCTCTCCACCTATAATTACGAGATTCTGCATTGCCCCGGCAAACTCAACGAGCCCCCAGTCGCACTATCCTGAGGTACATGTGCCAGCGCACAAGTAGACCGACTCCGGGCCCTACACACAGCCTTTGTCACCCGGGGGTCACACGGTTGTACCATCTTGTCAAGGCTCGCAATCTGCCCTACTCCGTCGAGGAAGTACGGACAGTCACCAGGGACTGCCAAGTCTGTGCGGAGTGCAAGCTGCACTTCTACCGGCCGGACCGTGCGCGCCTGGTGAAAGCTTCCCGCCCCTTTGAATGCCTCAGCATGGATTTCAAAAGACCCCTCCCCTCCACCGACCGAAACATGTAAATTCTCAGTGTGGTCGATGAGTACTCCAGGTTCCCCTTTGCCATCCCCTGCCCCGATATGACGTCTGCCACCGTCATCAAGGCCCTCAACACAATCTTCGTTCTGTTCGGCTTCCCCGCCTACATCCACAGTGACAGGGGATCCTCATTCATGAGTGATGAGCAGTGTCAGTTCCTGCTCAGCAGGGTTATCGCCTCCAGCAGGCCGACCAGCTATAACCCCCCCAGGGAAATGGGCAGGTAGAGAGGGAGAATGGGACGGTTTAGAGAGCTGTCCAACTGGCCCTACTGTCCAGGAACCTCCCAGTCTCTCGCTGGCAGGAGGTCCTCCCTGATGCACTACACTCCATCCGGTCACTACTGTGCACCGCTATGAATAACACACCCCATGAACGTCTTTTTGCCTTCCCCAGGAAGTCCACTTCTGGGGTGTCGCTCCCGACTTGGCTCGCAGCTCCAGGACCGGTCCTGCTCCGTAGGCACGTCCAACACCACAAGGCGGACCCGTTGGTGGAAAGGGTGCACTTGCTCCATGCCAACCCCCAGTATGCCTATGTGGCGTACCCCGATGGCCGCCGAGATACTGTCTCCTTCAGGGACCTGGCACCAGCAGGTTCCATTCATACACACTTCCCCGGCCCGGCGCCACCATCCCCTCACACCGGCGCTCCCAACATTAACCCCACCAGGACCATCCCTCCTTCCCCTGCCCACGCAAGAGGATGAAGAGGATTTCGGCATGCTCCCGGGGTCACCCGACATCAGGCCAGCACCAACGTCGCCAGCATCGACATCGCCGCCACCGTTACGTCGCTCCCAGCGGAACGTCGAGGCACCAGACCGGTTGAATCTCTAACTGGCACCGAACTTTCAAAAGACATTTTTTTCTCTCCTGATAAAACACTGTACATAAATTCACTTCTGTATATAGTTCTCCACCACCCCCGCCGGACTCATTTTTAACAGGGGGTGAATGTGGTAAACCACTGTTACACCTGTATTAGGTGATGTAAGGTAGGATCTGTACTACAGGTTCACCGGTAGCCCCTGCCTGCTGGCTCTGCCCAGTAGGAGGAGTATAAATATGCGTGTCCTCTATTCAGCAGCCATTCCGCCAGCTGCTGCGGGAGGCCACACATCTTACTGCAATAAAGCCACAGTTGTATCCAACCTGAGTCTTTGTACAATTGATCGTGCATCAAGTAGTAAATACTTACCTGACAATACTCACCCAATCAGCTGCTTCCACTTGCTCCACATCATTTTTGAATCCTGACGTCATCTCAGGAGCAGTCGAAGCTGTCACTCTGATTTCTTACTCTACGGTTTTCAATCTCCCGAACATGTAGCCTCTATTCCAGCTCTAGGTGCTGCTGACTGTCTATCCCGTGACCGGGTGTCCTCCTCTCACACTCTCCTCTAGCTGCTATCTATGCTGTGGATCTCCAGTCGTACATTGGCCACTGAAGACTATGGTCTCTGTCTTAACTGACACTGTTTTTAAAATTGTTATTTTACTTCTCTTTCTCGATGGCTTTTCTCTGCTTAAATCTTCTTTTAAATTATCTCTGTGTTTTCTTCTGCTTCTTCCTATTCATTGTATTTCCTTTTGGGTGGCAGATGATGTTGGTGCAGCTGGGTGATCCACTGAGGAGATGGCGGGTAATCCAGTGGGGAGATGGGGAGTGATCCAGTGAAGTAATGGTGGGTAATCTAGTGGGGTGATGCTGGATGATCCAGTGAAATGATGGTGGGCCATTCAGTGAAATCATGGTGGGTTATCCAGGAAAATGATTGTGGTGGGTGATCCAGTGGGGAGGTCTCAGTGAATAATCCAGCGGGGTGATGATGGTGGGTAATCCAGTGGGCTGATGATTTTGGGTGGCCCAGTGGAATAATGGTGGGTGATCCAGTGGGGTGATGATAGTGGGTGATCCAGGTGGGGTGACAGTGGTGGGTCATCCACTGGGGTGACGGTGGGTGATTCAGCAGAGTAATGGTGGCTGATCTAGTGGAACAATGGTGGGTGATCCAATGGGGGGATGGTGGGTGATCTGTTGGAAAGTGGTGGGGTTCTGATTGGAACATGGTGGGTCTCAGTAGCTCCGTTTCTTTACCCTCCCCCTATTTATTTTGCTTCTGCCAGACCTTCACTCTCATAGGGTCTCTTACCCCTTCCACTAAGCTCATTCCACCCTCCATCCCCTCACGACCGTATCTCATCCTCTTCAAACTACCCCTCAACCCTGCACCCCCATCCTTACTCTCTATTTACACTCACCTCGTTAACCCCGATCCTCTCTGCTCAATAACTGGCATACCGCCTCTTCACCTCAGATTGGCTGGCAGCTCTCAGAGGACAGGGTTTCTGCCTCCGAGGTCCTTGACTCCAGGGAAGGCCCGAAAGAAGGCGACATGGGACTCACATTGGTTCTCCAGCCAGCGGTCGAGATGCCTTTCACCTCCATTAAATACCATCCCCAGTTCCCCACTATCGCTTGCTCACCCTACTGGTTCTCTCTCTCTCTCTTTCTCGCTTTCCTTCTCTCTCTTTCTATTTATTTCTTTGCCTCTTACAGGTTTGTGCTAATTTTGACATCTGAGGTCCAACTCGCCGATACAAGATTGGTTTATTTCAGATTTTCTGCATCGGAATAATTTGCTTTTGTACCGGAATGTCAAATCCAGATCATCATTTCTGGCCCCTGTTCACCCCAGAGTGATGGATTCCTATTATGAAGCTGCAACATGAGCAAAATGTTAAAAAGTGACCCCTTTACCTTTGAGTTTTCCCCATCTCTTTCCTTTTTGCCAGTCTGTTGCATCTTTTCTCTATTCCCAGCTTCCCACTCCACCTGCCTCCTTGTCATGCATGCTCTCTGTCCAAAGGATGTGCAGGTTCGGTGGAGTTATGGGGTTACGGAGTTAGGGCGGGGAGATGGGCCTAGGTAGGGTGCTCTTTCAGAGGGTCAGTACACACTCAATGGGCTGAATGACCTCCATCTGCAGTGTACTGATTCTATGGGATTCCATCCCTGTTTGGCGGGGGGGGGGGCACTGCTAATCAATGCTCCTTCGCAATATAATTTGAGCTGTTAGCTATTATCATGGTTTTGCACTTACCTTCTTTTTAGGTCATTAGATGGCTGCAATGAGGGTAGACCAAATAGTCCCACTGAAACAGCTCCTGTCAGTGGGGCAAGGGCAATCTGCAGTGCAAAAATGCTACTTAATCACTGGGGAGAGGTGAATAACTGGGTACAGCTTTTTGCCTAAACCTTGACAACAATAAAATAAATAGGATATTAATCTAATATTATAGTTAAGTGATTTATTCTTGACTAATTACAATCTGGAGATAACCCTCTCATAGTGTCAATAGGTCTTGGAATGATCACACTCCACGGAGTACATGGGGATCTGTAAACTTCATTCCCTTTCATTACTCAGGATTTCTTCTGCTTAATGACATTAGTGAGGGGATGTGTCTGATGTATGGGGCACTGAGCTTTCACCTCTGGGGCGTAGGCTCAATCGCAGCTAGATTCCTGTACTTGCTGTTGTAAGGATCTTGAACGATTTACCATCCTCGTCACGCCTAACTTGGTGATGCAAAGACGCCTCTCGTGTGATTCATGACACTTGAGATGTCTCGCGAGATTCCACCGAACCTCTCAAAAGACGATGTGTTCTGAATCTCGTCCAGGCTGGGCGAGATCAAGATCAGCATATTTAAATTATCCATGAGGTGCCCGGAAACTCCTGAGCAAGGCCTCGAACAGGCACTGTTTAGTACTGGTCCACACAAACGTAGACCAGGCGTAACTTCGCCTGGGGTGGTCTCCCAGGCCATTGGAGGCCCCAGGTGGTTGGGAACAGGGCAGGGTGGGCCCCTGGCAGGGTGGGCCCCTGGCTCTCCGTCTGCCACCCAGCTGGCTCTCCGTCTGCCACCCAGGCACTGCCAGGCACCCAAAATGACACTCTGAAATGTTTTTGGTTGAATTCATCCCCTTAAGTGTAAGTCCCCTAAAGCAGTCCCAGTCCAGTTTCTATCCACCAAGGGCATGCCAAAGTGGGTGGCACTGCTAGGCTGGCAGGGGCACTTCCAGTGTTCCGGGTGGCATTCCCTGAGTACATGGGTGCTCGGGTGGCACTGCCAATGGTCTGAGCCTGAGATGGTCCATGACCATGATACGGGACATGAGGGGGGTATGAAGAGTTGAGGGTGAAGGGTTAGGGGGTGTTAAGGGTGGGGGTGTTAAGGGTGGGGGTCCTGAAAGGCGGGACCAGAAAGGGGGGTCAGGTGGCCTGAAAAGGGGTTGCCCTCAGCGACCCCAGCACGGGGTGTCCTCACATGGGGGGTGTGAGGTAATGCCCATGTGCGCAAGGGGTGACATTGCCCATGGGTGGGGAGGGGTGGGGGACCTTCAAATTCACCGAGAGATTGAGGCACCCTTTCAAAATGACAGCCCGATCTTTGAGGAGCTGGTTTGGCTGGCGAGTTCTGCCGCCCAGTGATGAAAGATTTTCTAAGTGCAAGATTGACCGGAGAGAAATCGCCAAGGCCCCAAAAAATGACTAAGGTTGTGATCTAACCGAATTACAACAGAGTCCCGTGTCAAGTGCGTTTAGCTAGGTGTTTCCCCGCGCTCACAATACCGAGCAAAGCCACGCTATAGAAGAGGCTCAGCTGCAATCCGGGGCCTCAACGGGGAAGGTCCCCTCGAGGCCGCACTTAGTCCCATTTCCTGCACTGAGGAGCTCTGCTCGCCAGAACTCCTCAGTGCTGGAGGAGATCTGGACTCTATTTGTAAATGATGCCCCGATCTCTCGACCGCCCCCCCCGGACCCACTAAAGCCCCAATTCATCTATAAGGGAGTCCTCACCCACCCCTCCCACCCACACCACACCCCACCTCACATGGCCAGGGCACCCCCAGGCCTGATCCCTGGCATGGGCATAATGCCAGTCTGGCACTTTGGCACTGCCAACCTGGCACCCCGGCAGTGTCTCTGCCAGTCTGGCAGTGCAGTGCCCTGCCCGGAGGCCAACCACCCCTGGGAGACCCCCCCCCAACTGCTGTTCCGCCAGGTCCCCATTTGTGGGGACCAGTACTGAACGGCGTTCACCTCAGGTCTCCGACGCGAAGGAGTTAGATCCCAAACCCTCAGGTAGAGCAGGCGAGCTGCAAATTAGAGTGAGACCAGCTACTCACTCCAATATGCAGATTTGCAAAATACTGATCCTGCCCACAATGGGCAAGATCCAGATTGTGATCTCTTGTGAGGTCCCGTTGAATCTCGCGAGGCGTGGCGAGTCCAGTAAATCCTGAAAGAGGCCTCTCCCGGCCATATCGCACCCCGGTTTGGGTGGGACACAGCCGGTAGATCATGCCCGAAGTGTGGTTGAATGGCAGTGTGGATCTCACCCAAAACGCCAGTGAGAAACACCCTGACAAACCCATCCAAAATGACACTTCGAAATGTTTTTGTTTGAATTTATCCCTTTAAGTGTATGTCCCCGAAAGCAGCCCCAGCCTAGTTTCCATCCAACAAGGGCATGGGACAGCTCTTCAACATTGGCACTGAAGAAGGCATTGCCCATTATACAATAATGACTGGTCGAGGGAGACCGCGCCGAGTTGCGGATAGCCGGCGTGGTCGGAGGTGGTGGGGTGGACCCAAGATGGCTGCCCCAGTCGGTCGCACGTGTCGGGCGGCGATGAAGATGGTGGCCAAGGTGGCGGCCCCTGTGATTCGCACGTGTTGTGCAGAGTCGAAGATGGCTGCCCCCACGGACAACACGAGGCGGATGACGCGTCCGAAGGGGGCGGAGCCGGCAGGCACGCAGCCACGCTGCGGGGTCTGCGGGCCTGTGATTTGGAGGACTTGGGCCTGGCCAGGCAAACTTTGGCAAAGTGTCCTTTCTTGCCGCAGTCGCTATAGGTCGCGTTCTGAGCCGGGCAACGCTGCCTGGGGTGCTGGCCGCAGAAATAGCAGGGTAGACCCCCGGGTTGCGCGGGCAGCCGCACGGCATAGGCCTGGGGTACTCTCTGGTCGGGTGCCTATGAGGTGGCCGCGTGGTCGGAGGGGAAAGCGTTGAGGCTCTGAAATGCTACTTCTAAGGAGGTGGCTAGTTTTACCGTCTCTTCTAGGTCCAGGGTGTCCTTCTCGAGCAGGCGCTGTCTGACGTAGTTGGACCGGACTCCAGCCACATAGGCATCCCGGACGGCGAGTTCCATCTGTTGTGAGGCCCTGACGGTCTGGTAGTTGCAGCTTCGCGCAAGTACTTTCAGGTCGCGTAGGTACTCCTCCAGCGATTCCCGGGGCGTTGGCGGCGAGTGGTGAGGAGATGCCACGCGACCTCTTCGTTCACCGGCCTCACGTATTGCCGCTTCAGGATCACGACCATATCTGCGTATGTGGTCGCTTCCTCGATTTGCACGGAGATCCGATGGTGCACCCGGGCGTGGAGGAAGCTCAGCTTCTGTTCGTCGGTGACGGAGGGCAAGGAGGAGGCGGCGAGGTAGGCCTCAAAACAGCAGAGCCAGTGCGAAAAAATTCCTTTGACTTCAGCGGCCTGTGGGTCGAGTTCCAGTCGGTCAGGTTTGAGGGCTGCTTCCATTGCGATGCAGCTGATTAAATTGATGCGACCATCAAGTCACACGAGACGTAGAGTTGAAGTGAACAGTGGCTTTAATCAACTAGAACTGTGCCTGCCTACGACTGCTCTGCACTGAGAGCCGCCTGCAGGGCAGCAGCTCTATATACCTCCCCCAAGGGGGCGGAGCCTGGGGCACAGCCCACAAGGGCACCAACATGATACAATGCTGTGTAATACAATACAATGGTCCATAGGTGGTGCCCACATGGGCAACAGCACAGTACAATGCAATACAGTCGTGAATGGCTGCCATAATACATTCACCACAGGGAGGCCATTTGGCCCCATATGGTGGCATCAATTCGGCTCATTCAGGGCCTTGTTAAGAGCAGTTAAAGTTTGTTGATTGGTATTTTCTAGTCAGCGTCCAATTTCCAGACATTACTGGGGAAAGTGGTGTTACGAAGCATGCTGAAGTTATTTATGAGGGTATCCCAACTTGGAACACTGGTTTGTGTCATAATATACACCAGTATATTATGGTGCAGACACACACACACACACTGATGGACATGCAGTGGGACCAATCAGCATACACAACACCGCAGCCAATCACCAGTGAGAACACACGCACTATAAAGACAGGGGACAGGAGAGTTCCCGCTCATTCTAGTAGCAGCCAGCTCGGAGCACAGAGCTCACAGCCTGCAACACAGACATTCACCATGTGCTGAGTGCATCGCCTGGTTAGGACTAGGCAAGGGTCAACAGTTAAACTGGTATTGCATTTACCCACAGTTCAAGTATATTAATATAGTTAACCTTATAATAAAATAGAGTTGCACCACTTCCAGTGTTGGTGATCTGTTGTGATCCAGAACACCCAACACATCATGGTACAAGGAGTGGTTGCATACTAGCACCTCTGAGACCCACCTGCAACTAATCAGCATTCCGGCATCCTGAAGTATGGAGAATATCAACTCGCCGCTGCCGCTCCGCATCGCCGGCAATCTCGGGGTCAATTGGAAGATTTTTAAACAGCGCTTCCAGCTCTTCCTCGAAACCTCGGACAGGGAGAACGCCTCGGACATCAGGATGATTGCTCTGCTCCTCTCCACAGCCGGGCAACACGCCATCCACATCTTCAACTCGCTCACATTCACAGACGACGAGGACAAGACAAAGTACAAGACGATTCTCCTCACATTCGATACCCACTTCAGCATCGAGGTCAATGAAAGCTTCGAAAAATACCTGTTCCAGCAGCGCTTGCAGGGTAAGGACGAGCCTTGCCAATCCTTTTTAACACACCTCCGCATCCTTGAGCAGTCCTGCGGCTACGGGCCCACATCCGACTCCATGATACGCGACCAGATCGTATTTGTGTTCTGTCGGACCCCCTGCATCAGCAGCTCCTCAAAATTAAGCAACTCACCCTAGCGACTGCCATCGAGTCTGTGTCCTGCATGAAAATGCCACCAGCCGGTACTCCCACATACAGGCGGCTGAAATGGCGCGGCAAGGTCCCCACGAGGCGGAACGGGTCCAAACAATTGAACACCTCCAAGGCTGCAGCCTGGATGAGGGCGGCCATTTCGCGCGTTTTTCGCGGCCTCCCGCACTTGTACACGCCAAACGAGGGAAATGTGACGTGGAGGAACGTGATGCGCAGGCGCGCACCACGCAGGACCGCACCGCGCATGCGCGGTGGTGCAATGAGCGGCAACTGTGGCTCCGCCCATTTAAAGCGGCAATGTCCTGCAAAATCGCGACAATGCCTACGATGTGGCAGACTTGGCCACTACGCTGCCTGCTGTCGAGCAGCTCAGCCTGCCAATTCGCATCGCTTCAGCCAGCCTCGCAGGAATGTTCGGGCAATTCAACCCATGTTCACCGAGTCCGATTCCGACTTCCCGCAGACCAGTGACACCGAGGACCCAAGGGAGCCTTTTCGAGTCGCTGTTATAACAAAGAACAGGCTGTCCCCGAATCAAAACCACCAGCCGCTGTCGGTGCACAGCATTGATCCAGACGACGAGTGGTGTGCCACCCTGACGGTCAACCGATCCCGGATACGATTCCGCCTGGACACTGGTGCTTCCGCTAATCTCCTAGCATGGTCAGACTTTCAGACCCTTGGGATTAAACCAAACATTCTTCCGTCGACCTGCCAACTAGTGGACTACAACGGCAACGTCATTCCTGCTACCGGTTCATGTCAACTCGAAGTGACGCACAACTCGCGAAAAGCCATCCTTCCCTTCGAGATCGTGGGCTCCTCGAAGGACTCTCTGCTAAGCGCACAGGCGTGCAAACTCCTAAACCTCGTTCAACGAGTACACTCTCTCTCTCCAGAGGACACGTCTGCCTTCCAGGATGCGGACTTCAGGGCGCAACTCAATGCCATCATCGACCAGCACCGTAACGTTTTCGAAGGCATGGGCACGCTTCCATACACTTACAAAATCCTGCGCAAACAAGACGCCACGCCTGTGGTCCATGCACCTCGCAGAGTCCCAGCACCCCTCAAGGGCCGCCTCAAGCAGCAGCTGCAGGACCTCCAGGACCAAGGAGTGCTCTCCAGAATGACAGAACCAACCGACTGGGTCAGTGCCATGGTGTGCGTAAAGAAGTCTTCCAGTGCGCTCCGGATCTGCATTGACCCAAAGGATCTGAATCGCAACACAATGAGGGAGCATTGCCCTATCCGCAAGCATGAGGAGATCACGTGCGAGATGGCTCGGGCCAACATCTTCACCAAACTTGATGCCTCGAAAGGATTCTGGCAAATTCAACGAGACAGGTCCAGCAGAAAGCTGTGTACTTTTAATATCCCGTCTCGCCTCCCATACCACAGCTCTCCGGAACCTGGTCAGGAAGACGACAGACTTCCAATGGCTTCCCGCCCACGAGCGTGAATGGGAGGAGCTCAAGACCAAGATTACCACGGCCCCAGTATTGGCATTTTTTGTTCCCACGAAGGAAACAAAAATTTAAACGGATGCCAGCCAATCCGGTATTGGGGCAGTGCTCCTGCAACGCGATGAGGCCTCACCATGGGCCCCCGTTGCATATGTGTCACGTGCCATGACCTCCACGGAACAGCGCTACGCGCAGATCGAAAAGGAGTGCCTGGGCCTGTTGACTGGGGTCGACAAATTTCATGATTACGTGTACGGCCTCCCCAATTCACTGTCGAGACCGACCATCGCCCGCTGGTCAACATTATACAAAAAGACCTGAATGATATGACCCCTCGCCCCCAGCGCATTCTGCTTAAACTTCGGTGGTACGATTTCCAGCTCCTAAACACCCCGAGCAAGGACCTGATCATAGCCGACGCTCTGTCCAGGGCAGTCAACACCCCGTGTGACCCAGAGGGGTTCGTCTGCCAGGTTGACTCCCATGTGGCCTTCACGGCCTCCAATCTGCCGGCCACGGATGAACGCCTTATCCACATTCGCCGCGAGATTGCGGCTGACCCCCTACTACAGCCTGTCATGCGCCACATGACGGACGGGTGGCTCAAGGGCCAATGCCCGCAGTTCTACAATATCAGAGACGATCTGGCAGTAGTCGATGGTGTCCTTCTGAAGCTGGACCGCATCGTGATCCCGCACAGCATGCGCCAGCTCGTTTTGGAACAGCTACACGAGGGCCATCTTGGCGTGGAGAAGTGCCGCCGAGCCCGAGAGGCAGTGTACTGGCCCGGCATCAATGAGGACATCGCCAACACAGTGCTCAACTGCCCCACCTGTCAGCGGTTCCAGCCGGCCCAACCACGTGAGACCCTACAGCCCTATGAGTTGGTAACGTCCCCTTGGTCTAAGGTATGCATTGACCTGTTCCATGCGCTCGGCAGGGACTATGTTCTGATTGTAGACTATTTTTCGAACTACCCGGAGGTCGTACGCCTGCACGACATCACATCATCGGCGGTCATCCGTGCCTGCAAGGAGACCTTTGCTCGTCACGACATCCCACTCACTGTGATGTCGGACAATGGCCCCTGCTTCGCGAGCCAGGAATAGTCCAACTTTGCCAGCAGGTACAACTTTGTGCATGTGACATCCAGCCCCCTACACCCCCAATCCAATGGCAAAGCGGAAAAGAGCGTCCACATCGTCAAATGGCTCCTCTGCAAGGCTGCCGATGCAGGATCCAACTTCTACCTCGCCTTGCTGGCCTATCGTTCGGCCCCATTCTCCACGGGCCTGTCGCCAGCCCAGCTGCTCATGGGTCGCACCGTCAGGACCACGGTGCCGTCCATTCACGTCCCAGACCTCGACCACGTTACGGTCCTTCCGCGGATGCAACAGTCTCGTGCACAACACAAGGTGGCGCATGACGCTCGCGCGACTGATCTCCCTGTTCTGTCGCCGGCTGACAACGTCCGCATCCATCTTCCGGAGGGTGCAACTGCTGTGGTTCTTCGGCAGGTGTCCCCCCGCTCCTTCCTGGCTCGTTTGCCAGATGGTTCCATTCGCCGCCGCAATCGGCGTGCCCTTTGTCTCGTTCCACGCTCGCTACGTGATCCTCCACCGGTGCCACGCCCTCCTGTTGTCCCCAACCTGGACTATGTGGTGATTCTGAATACTCTGCATCCTCCTCACTCTGCCGTGGCCCAGCCCATTCCTCAGCCGGTGGCTCCTGACCCACCCTTGAGGCGGTCAACCAGAATTCGTCGCCCACCTCAGAGACTTGACTTATGAGTTTTACAATGTTGGACTCATTGATCTGTTCTGTTATCCTGTTTCATCGTTCCAGTAGTTTGTATATAATGTTCATTTCGTTGTTGGTGTGACACCCTGGGCGAAATTCTCCGGAAACGGCGCGATGTCCGCCAACTGGCGCCCAAAACGGCGCAAATCAGACAGGCATCGCGCCACCCCAAAGGTGCGGAATGCTCCGCATCTTTGGGGGCCGAGCCCCAACCTTGAGGGGCTAGGTCGGCGCCGGACGAATTTCCACCTCGCCAGCTGGCGGAAAAGGCCTTTGGTGCCCCGCCAGCTGGCGGGGAAATGACATCTCCGGGCGTGCATGCGCGGGAGCGTCAGCGGCCGCTGACAGCTTCCCACGCATGCGCAGTGGAGGGAGTCTCTTCTGCCTCCGCCATGGTGGAGACCGTGGCGGAGGCGGAAGGGAAAGAGTGCCCCCACGGCACAGGCCCGCCCGCGGATCGGTGGGCCCCGATCGCGGGTCAGGCCACCGTGGGGACACCACCCCGGGGTCATATCGCCCCACGCCCCCCCCCCAGGACCCCATAGCCCGCCCGCGCCGCCTTGTCCCGCCGGTAAGGTAGGTGGTTTAATTTACGCTGGCGGGGCAGGCATTTTAGCGGCGGGACTTCGGCCCATCCGGGCCGGAGAATCGCGCGGGGGGCCCGCCAACCGGCGCGGCGCGATTCCCTCCCCCGCCGAATCTCCGGTGCTGGAGACTTCGGCGA
Organism: Scyliorhinus torazame; assembly: GCF_047496885.1. Lineage (NCBI taxonomy): Eukaryota > Metazoa > Chordata > Chondrichthyes > Carcharhiniformes > Scyliorhinidae > Scyliorhinus > Scyliorhinus torazame. Next base: position 55,373,966 of record NC_092724.1, read on the forward strand.
CCAGCGGGGGCGGGATTCACGCCAGCCCCCGGCAATTCTCCGACCCGGCGGGGGGTCGGAGAATCTCGCCCCCTATTTCTCTGCACCAGGCACCTTCCCGTGTAAATAGATTAGCCTCATGTACATAGTCATGTAAATAACACGCACACACATAGTCAGGTACATTCACTACACAATATTTATTATCACGCAGGCACATGTTCTTTATATAAAAGGGGGGATGTCATAATATACACCAGTATATTATGGTGCAGACACACACTGATGGACATGCAGTGGGACCAATCAGCATACACAACACCGCAGCCAATCACCAGTGAGAGCACACGCACTATAAAGACAGGGGACAGGAGAGTTCCCGCTTATTCTAGTAGCAGCCAGCTCGGAGCACAGAGCTCACAGCCTGCAACACAGACATTCACCATGTGCTGAGTGCATCACCTGGTTGGGACTAGGCAAGGGTCAACAGTTAAAGTTGGTATTGCATTTACCCACAGTTCAAGTATGTTAATATAGTTAACCTTATAATAAAATAGAGTTGCACCACTTCCAGTGTTGGTGACCTGTTTGTGATCCAGAACACCCAACACATCAGTTTGTGGGGGGTGTATAGATTTGTTTTGTTTTAGTGTGAGGAGACAAGTGAAACCCCAGTGAGAATAAACAGCCCAGTTGTCGAGTCACAATTATTAAAGACTATTTATTAAAGTAAAGAAAAGACAAACAGATACAAAATACATTCTCATGCAATTAAGGTGTATAAATTATGAAACACACACACAGTTCCTATAGAACGTCGCCCTTGTTACAAAATATATCTACCATACCTGAACTCTGTAAGACTTCACTGTTCCCCAAACAACAATCCAGCCCCTCCAGTATTGCGAGTATGTGGATCCCATGGGCGAACCTACCCCCAAATCGACAAGCATTTAATGTGCAATGAGATTATGGCAACTGGTTGCCAGCATAATACATGCTCAGGGTACCAGACATTACTGAGACAAATAGATCTCTGTGCCCAATGGCACAGATCAGCGCAATGGGAATTAGGCTTAGAAATAAAGAGAGGTTGTGAGAGAAGGACGATGAATAGTAGTCAAGCCCCCTCGAAAGCAGGAAGAAATAAATTGAGCAACATAAATGCACACTCAGAGCAGCTAACGATATTATACTGGGTCCGCAAATGTTTGATGGAAACCCATGGCAGAATGTGACCCATTACTGAACCACAGTGTCCCCTTTGTGACTGCTGCTCCTCTCCCTCGGTGAAGTTTGATTGCATGTTTGGCCACATCGGCATACTCTGCTGCTTGCATTAGAGCTGCGAGCATGATAACCATAAAGTGCATTAAAAAAAAGAGATGTTGGTGGATACTGAATAAGACAATTATTACTGAATAATTCCGAGGGTTGAAAACTCGGCCTGAACTCCTCCAATCCCAAGTCCACAACAGAATTCCGATGCTAAGAGAGGGAAGGCTCAAGCAAAGTAAAAACAGGGAGAATATTTACAGGGACGTGAATGAATTAGTAATTGGGGTGCGAGAGTTACAGGAAGTCCCAAGTAGTGCAGCACAGTTCCTTTTTTTAAAATTTAGGTTTACTGGATCTTGCAAATAGCTGCTGCACGGGAGGCAGACATGTCAGGGAGTCGATACTGAAAACATCCGTAATTAAACAATTTGAAGTTATACCAGAGCTTGAAATGTAAGGGTTTTGCACTCACTGGCGAAACGTTGAGTCTGTTAGAAAGAAAGGTGACTTATTATTAATTGTAAGAGAGGTGCGGGAAGGACACATGAGGAGCAGGATTTAATGAATCCATTACTACTTCGGTACACCAAGATCGTGCTTGTATGTGTTGGTAAAACAAAATTAACACTGTGAACGGCCCAGGCAGTTGTAGAATACAGTATTTTAGAAGCACCAGCACATGTCAATCAGTCGCCCCTTCCCCAAGCCCAGTGCCTATGCCCGTCAAGCACCAACGTATGTGTCAATAATTAAAGAGGGTAGATTTAAAGGTTTGGGAACATGCAGTCCCCAAGGTTCGACAATGAGGCTATCAAAGTAAGCCTCCACCCCTCCTACTCTACTTCATCAACATATACTTCTGTTCCTTTCTCCACATGTATTCAGCGATTTTCTCCTTAAAATCGTCCATTCCATTTGCCTCTATTACTCCTTGTGGTAGTTGAATTGCTGCCTTGGCATGTTTGAAGGTATTATTTTGGTCTAGGAATGGGATATAAGGGATAAATCTACAAGAGCTCAATGTCAGCCCAGAGTCTTGCTCACGGAGGGTGCAGCTTGCATTATTATCCCTATCCCCAACCCTGTGCTCACATCCATCATGTCTCTTGCAAAATTATCCCTCTGGTGCCAATAAGTGTTCACTCAAAAAAGATTAAAAATTAGATTTGTCAACAAATAAAAATGACAGTGCTGAATTCTCTTTTCAAGGATGGATGTGCTTCAGCCCAAATGTAGTGTGACACAGGCTTGCAATCCATTCTTGACACGCCAAAGTTTCTGACAGAAAAATAATAAAAAGATGATAGAATGAAAGAAATTTATAGGCCTCTCACTCCCAACCCTGTATTTTAATGGTCCGCGGCCCTTCCTCCCACGCATTTTCTCAGGGTTGGCTTGTTACCTAAAGGATGTTTGGCAGCTTTTTCCTGTGGTTCAGCTCAATCGTTTTCAGGCCGGTTACGGCTCTTGATCTTCTTGAAGTAGAATTTCTGCCTTTTCAACATATCTAGTGAGCTTCTGATAGATTATTAGAATGGTCACATATGCACATTTCGAGATCACCACGAATGGGGCTTCTCCGTGCCGTGAAACACGTGGGCTGGGCTCCTGGGCTGTTCTCGCCGGTGGCATCTTCTGGTCCCACTGTCGGAAAACGCTCACTGTGGGGGGTGGGGGTTGGGTGGTTGGGACGGGGAGGGGGGACGCTCCCGCCTACAGCTTCAGCCATGCTCAAGATCACTGCCTCAATCTGCCACCCAGCTCGGATACCTTATGGTAGACTGGTACAAAAGGTGAAGTCACATGGGATCAGAGGAAAGCTAGCAAGTTGGACACAGAACTGGCTTGGGCACAGAAGACAGAGGGTGGCAGTAGAAGGGTGCTTTTCTGAATGGAAGGCTGTGACCAGTGGCATTCCACAGAGATCAGCTCTGGGGCCTTTGTTGTTTGTGGTGTATATAAATGATTTGGAAGAAAATGTAGCTGGTCTGATAAGTAAGTTTGCAGACGACACAAAAATTGGGTGAGTTGTGGATAGTGAAGAGGATTGTCAGAGGATACAGCAGGATATAAACTGGTTGGAGTCTTGGGTGGAGAAATGGCAGATGGAGTTTAATCCGGACAAGTGTGAGGTAATGCACTTTGGAAGGTCCAATGCATGTAGGAATTACACAATAAATGGTAGAACGCTTGCGAGTACTGACAGGCGAAGGGCTCTAGACGTGCATGTCCACCGATCACTGAAAGTGGCAACACATGTGGCTAAGTTGGTCAAGAAGGCATACGGCATGCTGGCCTTCATCAGTCGAGGCATTGAATATAAAAATTGGCAAGTCATGTTGCAGCTGCACAGGTCCTGAGTTAGGCCTCATTTGGAATATTGTGTACAATTCTGGTCGCCACGCTACCAGAAGTATGTGGATGCTTTGGAGAGGGTACAGAAGCGGTTTACTAGGATGTTGCTAGGTATGGAGGGCATTAACTATGAGGAGAGGTTAGATAAACTCGGTCTGTTCTCACTGAGGTTGAGAGGCAACCTGATAGAGGTCTACAAGGTTATGAGTGGTGTGGACAGAGTGGATAGTCAGATGCTCTTTCCTAAGGTAGGAGAGTCAAGTACTAGGGGACATAGGTTTAAAGTGCATGGGGAAAAGTTTAGAACAGATGTGTGAGGCAAGTTTTTTACACAGATGTTGATAAATATATGAAACGCGCTGCCTGGGGAGGTGGTGGGAGCAGGTACGATCGTGGCATTTAAGGGGCATCTAGACAAATATATGAATAGAGTGGGAATGGAAGGATACGGACTCCGTAAGTGCATACGGTTTGAGTTTAGGCAGACACCACGGTTGGCGCAGGCTTGGAAGGCCGAAGGGCCTGTTCCTGTGCTGTATTGTTCTTTGCTCTTTGTTCTTTGAAACAAAATAAAGAACTTTGCTTTTATTTGACTAATTTCATAACCTCAGGATGTCCCAAAGTGCTTTACAGCCATTTAATTACTTTAAACTCTGATATAATGTAGTGATCATTACGGCCAATTTGTCTGGGTTTACACAAACAGATAATCTATTTTAATTATTTTGGTTGAGGGATAAATATTGGTCAAGGCACCATGGATAACTCTCTGGCTGTTCCTCAAAATAATGCTACAGGATCTGTTTACATTTATCTGAGAGGGCAGTTGAGTCCTTCTTTTAACATCTAAAAGATAATATGGCCTAGATCTTGGTGCTCGAGCCTCTGGAGTGGGACTCAAGTCCACTGCCTTCTTAGTCAGAGGTGTGAGTACCTTCCACAGAGCTATTGTCTGAAAGCTGCCTGCTAATGTATGGCTGGAATAGATAATAGTCTCCACATTAATCCAGCATCGGCACCATTTTGGTAATGGCCTCAATAGTAATCTTTGTAACCCCACCCCTAGGGAAAGCCGTGTGCTAGGAAAAGCAACAAATCCATGAAAGGGAGAGGTTGGTTGAACTCCATGATACATTTTGGGGTTCTGAAAAGGCCTTGCCCATAACAATTGGGGGCTCGAGGAGGATAAAAGTCTATCTATTGGATTGGCTTTTGTGAACTTAAAGACAGTGAAGGATTGTTGCTTTTCCGGTGTGGTATTTTAGGAGAGTGTTGTGAACAATGGCTCTTTCAGAGGCTCAGTGGTTTTTGGGGGTGGTGAATGTTACACGTAGTACTTTACGGACAGAAACGAAAAGCAGAACATTGCAGTTAACATTACCTGACAAAATGCGAAAAGGTGAGGTAATTATGGCGGTGGTTAAGCATTTAAAGTTGCCTGAGATAGAGTTTGACTCATTGGAAATGGCAAAAGTTCAGTTGCAAATTAAACAAATGGAACATGAGAAAGAATTAAAATGGCTGATATGAGCTGAGCTCCACCCACTCTATGACATCACTGTTTTCTTAAAGGTACATTGCTTAAACACCCAGTTCTTAAAGGCACTCTCGCATGACAACTTTGAGAATTTTGGGTTATTTGGAATGCTGCATATTTTATCGGAACGCTACAGTCAGCAAACTCTGGAGGCATCAACACCACAGAAGCAGCAGCCAACATTCCAACACCCAGGAGCTGGGTCATAAGCACTGGGATTATCCCCGAGAACAGAGCGTGGGTGTGTGGACCGGGGAGAGAATCAGCGCCCAGTCCAGGTAAGGTTCCTGGCGGGTGTCTGGAGTCCGGGGTCTGGGGTCCAGTGCCCAGGGGATCCAGCTGCGGCCGGGGTGCGTGTGCACAGCTGATTGGATGGCACCCCTAGGGTCGGCAGGGGTGTGAGGGTGTGGGGCGCCTGGGGGATCCGAGGGTTCCCGAGTGGAAACCATAACTGATTGTCAGTCTCTCACCCCCTCCAGTTCCTTACAAATATCACAGAATGGATGATATTGTGGACCCCGTGGAAGCTGCAATCACGGTGTTGAGGTGTGACCACCAGATGAAGATCATGTGTTAGTGGCCAGGATTTAGAGAACCCCAAAGTGTATCATGGAGTTCACCTGACCCACAACTTTTACTAGGTTGTGGTATGGGGAACACATGGCCCACTCTACTGTTGTGGTACAGCAGAAATGGAAAGGTATTTTTTAAAGCAAAACAATGTTTATTCTATGAAATCAAGATAACCTTTATAAAACATACAGTGAACATCTTAGCAACTATTAATTCAAATACAACCCCCAAAGAATACAACACTAAGTATTTTTAAAATATTTTTTATAAATTTAGAGTGCCCAATTAATTTTTTCCAATTAAGGGACAATTTAGCATGGCCAATCCACCTACCCTGCACATCTTTGGGTTGTGGGGGTAAAACCCACGCAAACACGGGGAGAATGTGCAAACTCCACACAGACAGTGACTCGGAGCCGGGATCGAACCTGGGACCTCGGCGCCGTGAGGCAGCAATGCTAACCACTGTGCCACCGTGCTGCCCCTACAACACTAGGTAATCCTTTAAGTTTTCATTTTAACATCCATAAGACTTAAAACCCCTTTTACCAGAAGTACATCAGGTTAAAGTCACTACTGTTATTAGATTTAAATCACCAGGATCGATTTACAGTGTTTAGATCACAGAGAGAGATTCATACACCTTCTGGCTGTGACTGCAGCTATCCAGCTCTGAAAATGAAACTAAAACACAGCCTGCAGCAAACAGCCTAAAATGAAAGTAAAAAGCTGACAGACAGCCCAGCTCCACCCACTCTCTGACATCACTGCAGTCATAAACACCCATTTCTTAAAGGAACTCTCACTACAGATACTTATATACACACCCATTTATAAACACCCATTTCTTAAAGGACATCTCACATGACAATAAACACACACAGTAAACATTTTTATCAACTACAAACATAAATACCCCACACAGCTACAGCAATCTATTTATAACCCTTAATAAATTCCCCCCTTTAACTGTTCCAATTTAATAACAATTACCCATGAGCCAGAACCCCTTTTCAAAGGTGTGGCCCAGCACATAGCATTCAAGACCTGGTATGGATACTCTTGTTTCCTTTCAAAACAGCAGGTTTGAATTCCTTCATGAAAAAATAAATCTATTTTAAGTTATCAAGTAATCTGGAAACAGTTTTTAAAATACAGATAGTGAGACACTTCTTTTCAACCTGCACAGAACAAAGCCAGTTCAAACTCAAAGCAAAAGTAAAACTAACTTCCAGAGCCACAGCAAGCTGCCAACTCAAAAACAAAAGTAAATCTCAGAGCCACAGCCCAGCTCCACCCACACAATGACATCACTGAAGCCATGTGAGAAGACTAAAACATTTCTTAAAGGGACGCTCACATGACAGACTCTACTCATTGGAATTTAGAAGAATGAGAGGTGATCTCATTGAAACATGGGTTCTTATGGGGTTTGGCAGGATAAATGCTGAGAGAATGCTTCCCCTCACGCAAGAGCCTAGGACCAGAGGGCATAGTCTCAGAATCAAGGGGTGCCAATTTAAGTCTGAGATGAGAAGGTATTCCTTCTCTCAGAGAGTGTGAGTCTTTGGAACTCCTTGCTCCCCACAGGGAGCTGTGGGGGCAGAGTCCTTGCGTATATTTAAGGCTGAGCTAGGTGGACTCTTGATCAGTGAGGGAATCAAGAGATATGGGGAAAGGGCAGGAAATTGGACGTGAGGAATGTCGGATCAGCCATGATCCTATTGAATGGAAGAGCAGGCCTGAGGGGCCTAATGGTCTATTCCTGTTCCTATTTCTTATGGTCTAAGCTATATGTGTATGCTCTGCTCAAAGCAAAAGTGAAACTTAAGGCTGGGGCACATGACACATTTCCCTTCTACTGATGTCATGCTGATATCCCTTAAAGGGATATTATAACATTAACAACCAGTTTGGTCTAAAAATGGAGAGAGCATTTTTGAAAGTGTGTATCTAACTTGCCAGCATGTGGGCAATTTTTATTTAAATCTCTCCAAATGTAGGTACGTTTGGAACATGGGAATTACGAGCATTTGGTCCCTCAAACCCTTCCACCATTCAATTAGATCATGCCTAATTTTCTGTCTCAGTGTCATTTTCCCGCACTCTCCCCAAATCCCTGGACATCTTTATTACCTGGAAATCTGCCGATCTTCGTCTTGAACATTCTCAATGACTGGGCCTCCATAGCCCTCTGGGGTAGAAAGTTCCAAAGATTCACCACCCTCTGAGTGAAGAAATTCATCCTCATTCCTCATTTCAGTTCGAAATGGCCCGCCCCTTATTCTGAGATTGTGTCCCCTGGGGGAGGGGGGGGGCATAGTGGGCGAAGTGGTGTGCAAGGGAAATACCCTTCCTGCATTGCCCCTTACTTTACTGCCACAGACAGCAGTAGTTCAAGTGAACAATAGACAATCTACAAAGTGAAAACACTTGATGGCTGTTGTTTCACAAGGCAGACATTGATCTGTTTATGGAGTGAGGTATCCCTGGAACATGTCACTAGCCAGTCACCAGGGCTTATAGCTTGAGGGGCACCACTCCGGATTAAGCATGGCTGGCCAGGAGCGAGATTCTCTGGCCTCCCTGTGCCGTGTTTCTCAACGGTGGGTGGTGGCCTGCCTGGCCAGTGCGGGATCTTCTGGTTCCACTGCTGTCAATGGGATTTCCCATCGAATCCATCCCATGGCCTTGGGAAACCCGTGGCAGTGGTGCGCCATCGGTGGGACTGGACGTTCCCGCCGGGATGAACAGCTGAAGGTCTCGCCCCAGTAGTTTCTCTTGCTTTTCCCACCTGCATTCACATGCTGGAAGGATTTTGCAGGTTGATACTCAATCTGTTTGGCCGTGTTATGGACACCACCTTCCTTAGCCATCAAGCCACTTGGGTGGGGCTCGAACCTGGAGCTTCTGGCTCGGAGGTAGCGATACCACCCACTGCGCCACAAGACCTCTTTGTGTACTGTGTACCTGCTCTCAATTGGAGATACAGAACTTCCATCGAAGCGGTGTGTTATATCATCAGATTGCCTCAATGTGGATCTTATCCAATTAATTGATTTTGAAGTGCAGTTGTCATGCAGGTGAATATGGCAGTCAATTTGTATATAGCAGGATCCCACATGAAATAAATGATCGGTTAATCTGTTTTTAATAGTGTTGGTTATATAAGGAATAATGGGAAAATGCTCTACTACTTTGCAAAGAAAAGAAAGCACTGCAGGGTGTTGACGTTAAATATATCACCCTTAAAGGCTGCACTTACAACACCAAAGCTCCGACAATGCAGTTCTCTAATTACACTAAAACATCAGCCTCCATAGTGTTCCGAAACCCAGGGGTTTGTGCCCACAACCTTCTGATGCTCAGTCAAGAGTGCTACCTGCAACTGAGGCGAGCTGACAGCATAATGGAGAAAGATATCCGTTGATGAGGCCTGAGGCACTTCGGTTGCTGCACAACAAGCACACACAACTATTTAATATTGGTCAGAGCCAAATATTCAGCAGAATCTTTTATAATTATCTGAGAGACACTGAAGGAATATGAGAGACAAAATTAATTAGTTTATGCTCCTGCCAGGAAGAGAAAGCTATAAGCCACTAAATAAGACAAAGGAAATGGCAGAGGGGTAATCCTGGCTCATCCTCAATTCTCGGAGTTAAGAAGGTTATAAATAGAACTTAACTCCTTGTAGAGCAGGTGTTTATCTGCCCCAAGAGTAAGAGCTGGAGGATTGTGATAAGGCGACTCAATCAGGATCAGTTGACTTTGGGCCACAGTGTAAAATGGATGATATCGGATTAGTTCCCTAAAATTGGGAAAAGTGCATAATGGGCAACTGACTGGATTATGTCCTGTTAAAGCTGTTGCTCCAAGTCAAAATTAGCCCTAGCATGTGTTTTTTTTAAAATCCTTAAGGTTCACTTTGCCTCGCTGGCTATTCAGTTTGAAACTAAGTCATACAGCCCAAGAAGACCCCGGATTCAATTCCTGTGTTGAGTTATCTCCGCTAGTGGGGCTGCTGGTATAGAGGATACAAGAAGCAACAGTACCCTTGGGCTTGGGTGGATTAAAAACACTCAGCCAATATTCCCAATATCCAACCTCCCTGCTGGAAAGGCAGGTCGCTATGGCAACAGGGGACAAAAGAAAAAAAGGGAAAGGTGGAGGGGGGTCATCTAAAAGAGGGCTTTAACATTCTGAAAGGGTCGATGTGGAGGTGGAGGGTAAATTTTCCACTGCCATGTGAGAGTACCTTTAAGAAATGGATGTGTAAGCAATGTACCTTGAAGAAAACAGTGATGTCAGAGAGTGGGTGGAGCTCAGCTCAGTTCAGCCATTTTGAAGTTTCAGTTTTGGAAAAGTGCCTGGCTGGTTTTGCTGAGAGCAGTTTAAAAGTGCCTGGCTGGTTTTGCTGTGAGCTGCTTAAAAGGAGAAAGCCAGTTTGAGACAGCAGCTTGAGAAGTTCTGGTTTGCTATGATCTGCTTGAAAGGAGAAAACCAGGTTTGAGAAAGCAGCTTGGGTGTCTCTGTGAATTTCATCAGAGAGCTGCAGGAAGAAAAAGCAAGGTGCTGGAGTTGAAGTCAACCAAGCTGATGTATCTCTGCCATCCAACAGAAAATATATATTAACTGTGACCTGGTGTGTTACTGTTTTGAAGGTTTGAAGCCTTTTGGATGTTTGAAGGAACATTTTGAGGGATTATTTAGTGTTGTATTATTTTTGGGGTTATCTTTGAAGTAAGGGGTGTTAAGAGATCCAATGTTTATTTAATAGGTTAATTTGAGTTCATGGAATAAACATTGTTATGTGTTAAACACCACGTGTCCATAATTGTAATATCACACCTGGGGAACACTCCGTGTGCTGGAAGAGCAACAATCCATTAAAGGGAGAGGTTGGTTGAACTCCATGATACATTTTGGGGTTCTGAAAACGCCTCGCCCATAACACCACCAACAGGATTCTCCGTTCTGTCGGCAGCGAACCCCTGCCCGTGAATTTCCTGGTGGCGTGGGGTGTCCCGGTGGAACGGAGAATCCCTCTGCCAGCAATGAGAAACCCATGGCTGGGGAGGAGGAGAATTCTCGCTGGGGTTACCAACTGTGCAAAAGCCCAGAACTTAGGGCCATAAACCTGGCGAGAGTAGGGAATTTGCTAGCACATGGAGTAGCTGAGGTGAATATAGCATAGGTGCAGTTAAAGGGAAGCTAGGTAAATACAAAAGGGGGAAAGGGTGGAAGGATACGCAGATAGGTTTAGTTGAAGATGGATGCGAAGAGTCTTGAATTGAGCATAAACACTGATCAGTTGAGTTGAACGACAGGTTTCTGTGCTGCACTTTGATTGCACAGTACGCAGAAAATGAACCTGTGGTAAACCACTGTTGCACCTGTTGTTGCTCTCTTTGGTGTTGTCTCTTAATTTGACTCTGTTTAATTACGTTTGCTCAAGAGTCGCCAGGTATCTTTCGACACCGCCACAAGGTTCAGAACCGAATACTGATCAAAGACTCGATACACCAGTTAGTAAGTTCAAAAGCAATGCTCATTTATTTACACACAGTCAAATCTACTCATGCATAAATTCTACAAACTAAACTATCACTATTACTAAAGCCTATACTTAGCTTTGGGTGCCCATTCAGTCAGTGGAACAATGGCCGTTGCTCGGTTCTGAGGCTGCTGGGTTGAGCTGTTTACAGGATAGCAACTAGGAGCATCTATCTCGTAACGTGCGTTGACTTGGAGCTTACTTGGTCTGGTGTAACTGCTAGGCTGGTCTCTCTCTTCGCTGAGAGCCAAGGCCAAAGAAGAAAGATTCTCTCTTGGGAAACACCTTTTATACCTAAAAGGACTTTGCGCGCTTTTGGGCGGGCCTTGAGCTTGGACTCAATTAATTGGGACGTTCCCAATCATTCTTATCGATCTTCCTCCAATAGAGGAGTGGGTTCTCTGGTTGCTGGGCGTGTCCTAGGTGGCCGTTGGTTTGCTTTGTTTGAGTCTCCTCTGGCCGGGCCGGGGTGTCTGCCTTAACATTGTTTATCTAAATGTTTCCCTTTTGTCCCCGGAAGTGGCTCATTAGTATGTAGATGGCTCAGCAGTTTCTGTCCTGTCTGAGAGCCAAGGCTCTAATCAACAGACAGACCTCGCACCTGCTTGTTTCTCAGTATTGTCCAATTTTCCCTGCATTCTTTGCAAGTGTCCATTTTGTAATCGGGACATGGCCATCCCAGATGGCTACACTCCCTCCTTGTGATCGTCAACGCGAAGCATGAAGGATCACATTACTACGTCGTCTTCATCCTCTGACCAAACGGGACACCCATACTTAGGCTCTACACTGTCCTATCCTATGCAACATAGTTTTACCTAAACCATTTTAAATACATTCATTATCATAAAACTCTACGGGGCACTATGATATTAATACATGCATTACAGAAAAATAAAAAAACTGGAACCTCTAACTATTCTCAATAAACTATCCTCATTCAGACAATCCAAACATCTATACATCTTAACCTGTACAAAATAGCAGCACACAAATTTCTCTGGCCTGACAGTCAGACACAGAGGTTTACATCTCTTTATTCCACAGAATACATAAAGAAAAATGGATGCACTTTAATCCGTCTCAAGGGGTTCGGGGGTCTGGTGAAATCCGAAAATTGGGGACCTAAACCTGTATACCGGGGTGCGAGAGCGATATGCTCTCTTTCACCATTTCCTAACTCTAAACGTTTGCACGACACTGCAAAGTATCGCCAGCACTAAGAGTGGTTCGACTACAAATAAGAGTGAGTACCAGGTGATAAACTTATCACACCAGGTCGGGGTATTGCTAGCTGTTGCGGGGCTAGTTATCTCGGGGTTTCGTGTATTGCAGGGGTGAGAATCATTTACGGTTTGTGTGGTAGGGGGTCAGGGGAGTAGCGTCCGTGCGCAACTGAAGGGATTCCGCTAAGATCCATGTGAACACGAAGGCTGTCTTCATCTTTGTCGGACTTCTTTGTCTTCCTCTGGGGTTCCTGGGTTTCCGGAGTTCTGTGAACACAAGCATAATTTCTGTTATTATCTTGCTTAAGATCTCGTGTGTCTGTCTGTCTATCCTTTGTTGCCAATTTCCCTTTATAATTGGTCACCATCTGTAACTCCCTCATTTAAAAAAAAACCCAAATCTTGGGACAAGACATCTAAGAAAAATACTGCCATACTGCGAGCAGTCTGTGTGATTTACCATCCCAGTGTTTTAGGATGTAAATAGCATACGGAAGCAACCTAAGGAATTTTACAAAACAAAAGAATTTTGAACGTAACAAGCCAAAATGGGGTGCGTATGGGCCGCGGTGGGTAAGAAATGGGTGGAATCCCCAGGTAGGACAGTGATCAATGCCATATGTGCTCTACCCGAGCGTAGTTGACCAGAGGGGGGGTCCTCAGGCAGGGCGGGGACCAATGCCGTTTCTCCACTGCCTGAGCAACCGGCAAGAACGGGTAAGAATGTGGTCATCGTGGGGGCTTCCTCTCGAATCAGGAGAGTAGCTATGAGTAGTGTTCTGTCGACAAACTAGTTCCTCTGAACGGTTGTCTGGCGACAAACTTGTACCTTTAAACTGGTTTCTGTTGACAAACTAGTTCCTCTGAACTATTGTCTGGGGACAAACTTGTTCCATTAACAGGCATTGGGCGTCAAAGGAGTGGTGACGTGGGGCCGTGAAAACTTTCGAGTTTACGAACAACACTTAACGTTAACACTAACGAACAAACATGCAACGAAAATGGTGCAGGTTCCATCAGAAAGGACACCGTATCTCTCCATCGGTTTCTTTTTTTCTCCATCATCTGGACACCTCACTGCTCAATAGCGAACAGGGTCGCAAAGGGATTCGTTTGGTGGGAGTCAGACTCTATGTCCTCATCTTCTCCCGGCTGCCAAACTCTTGTCTGTAGTAATTGTGCTAAAGCAGCTTGGGGCGAATTGGTGTCCATCTCATCATCTCGGATGAGCCTGAACGGATTGTCTCAGTGCCAGAATCGTGTGTCGAGGTTGGAGCTACTATGCTTCAATCCGTAATCGTCGGGCGGTGGGTCTGAGTCAGGGGCTTTGCTATATGTAATCTCGAAGTGGTCAGTGGAATCATGCTCGGATTCGCTGGGAGTGGGGCCTGGTACAGGGGTATAATCGTAACGTGGTGTGCTGTGGCTATCGTCATCGTGATCGCTATCACTGTCACTGCTGGTTGAGGGAAGGGAGAGGCGGAATCGTGCCTCTGGGGCCGGAGTTGAAGTCGTGTCTGAGGGCGGGCTGGACTGGTTGGGGGAGGGTAGGAATACGTAATCTGTGGGCGGGGCGTGATCATCTGCTGCTGCGAGCAGGATGTGGTGTGTGTGGTTATTCTGCGAGCCATAAGCCTTGAGCTGGTTTATGTGAAACCACGCAGACTTACCATTGGGATAGGTTATTTTGTACACCGAGGGGCTGACTTTGTCCGAAATGGAGTACGGTCCGGACAATTTGGGGGAAAGGAATGAACTGGGGTTGTAAAGGGAAAGCATAACTTGTTGCCCTACTGTAAACTCAGTGGCGTGTACTGTTTTGTCGAAACACGGCTTGCTCTGTTTCTTCCTGGTGCCAAGTCTCCCAGCTGCTGCGAGTTGGGCTGCCTTTATGTTCTCTAACAATTGTTGAACCGCATTTTCATGCGTGAGGGCTGTGACTGTGGGGCTGGCCAAATCCAGTCCTAATAAATACTCAGTGCCTTTCATGGGGCATCCGATCATGAGAGTGTGGGGGGTGTATCCTGTGGACGTGGATACCGTGTTTCCTATAAACATTAAAGCAAATGGGAGAACCGAATCCCAGGTGCTGTTATTCTGCTGTACCATCTTCCTGAGGGTGGCTTTTAATGTCCTATTCATCCTCTCTACAATACCACTTGACTGGGGGTGGTATGCAATGTGAAACTTTTGTCGAATGCCGAAAATCGTGAGGACGTTTTTCATTACACGTCCTGTGAAATGGGAGCCTTGATCGGACTCCATATTGCGGGGGAGGCCCCACCTTGGAAAGATGTGGCGCGTTAATATTTTAGCCGTTGTCTTGGCCGTATTAGTTCTTGACGGAAATGCTTCCACCCATTTTGTGAAGGTGTCTATGACCACCAACACATACTTGTAACCATTTCTGCACGGGGGTAGGGGTCCTATATAATCTATCTGGAGATTTGTCCAGGATCCATTAACGGGGCGGGTATGACTAAGTTGAGCCTTTTTCGCATATCTGTCCGGATTGTTCTGGGCACAGATTAAGCAATTGTCTACGTATTGTGTGACATCGATTTTTAAATCAGGCCACAGCTGAGGTGGGCTAGGATGGGTTCAATTCCTTGGTGTCCATGATTGTCATGGAACTGACAAATGATCTGGGGCGACATTCTCCGACCCCCCGCCGGGTCGGAGAATCGCCAGGGGCTGGCGTGAATCCCGCCCCCGCCGGTTGCCGAAGTCTCCGGCACCGGAGATTCGGCGGGGGCGGGAATCGCGCCACGCCGGTTGGCGGACCCCCCCACTCGATTCTCCGGCCCAAATGGGCCGAAGTCCCGCCGATAAATTGCCTGTCCCGCCGGCGTAAATTAAATCACCTACCTTACCGGCGTGGGCGGGCTCCGGGGTCCTGGGGGGGGCGCGGGGCAATCTGACCCCGGGGGGTGCCCCCATGGTGGCCTGGCCCGCGATCGGGGCCCACCGATCCGCGGGCGGGCCTGTGCCGTGGGGGCACTCTTTCCCTTCCACCTTCGCCACGGTCTCCACCATGGCGGAGGTGGAAGAGACTCCCTCCACTGCACATGCGTGGGAAACTGTCAGCGGCCGCTGACGCTCCCGCGCATGCGCCGCCCGGAGATGTCATTTCCGCGCCAGCTGGCAGGGCAACAAAGGCCGTTTCCGCCAGCTGGCGGGGCGGAAATTCCTCCGGCGTCGGCCTAGCCCCTCAATGTTGGGGCTCGGCCCCCAAAGATGCGGAGCATTCCGCACCTTTGGAGCGGTGCAATGCCCGTCTGATTGGCGCCGTTTTGGGCGACAGTCGGCGGACATCGCGCCGTTTCCGGAGAATTTCGCCCCTGGTTCCTGTCCTGGCTGGGAACTATATAAATGCCATCCTTTAAAATCACACCGTCGTGTGTGGTTATTGCATTCTTGTATTTATCATACGGGGCTGGGAAGGTACCCTTTAAAACTTCCCTTTCTCGTCCTCTTTCTGTGCCTTCGCTAGATCCTGAATGTTGGTCTGTGAGACCTGAATCGCGTGTACTGGGGTGCTTTCGGGGGGTTCCAAAAATACCCATGCCTGGAGCCTGCCTTCGCTTGGGCGTCTGCTTTAACGTTACCAGGGGGGGAAGAACGGTGATGACTGCGAACCTTAATTATTCCATATTTTCTGTCCTTCGCTGGCTCTAAGATATGGCAGAATAATGGGGCTGAGGGTAGGGGTTTACCGTCTACGGAAACAAATCCTCTTGTTTCCCAGAGTGGTAGGAACTCTGTAAAACTATTACAGACATACAAGCTGTCTGAATAGATTTCTGTTGGGGTCGGGGTGGTCTACAATGTATGTAATCGCTGCCAGTTCTGCTGCCTGCGAGCCTAAGTGTCCTGGCAACATTAATGCAATCTCATCTAGGGCGCGTCCCTGCGCGTCCTCTACGTAAATACCGCAACCGGTAATTCTCTTTCCATTTAACACTGTGGAGGAGCCATCCACATACATCTTCAGGGGTGCGCACGTGTTTGTGGGCTAGAGTCTCTGGGGTGTACTACCTGTTTTCCTGGGAGGTGTCTTGGGAATAAATGGGCCTGTGTTGTGTTTCGTGGTGATGATCTCACATTCATGAGGGGTGCCTGCATACTGCAAATTATCGGCAAGGAAGGTGTGGGTCTTGGTCCGTTTTACTGTGATGTCCCGTCACTGTAAAAGAGGGGTCGAACGGGCTGCGCGGATTTGGCTGACTGTGCCATCTTTAAGTCGGCTGTCTAACAATAGCTGTGTCGGGGTGTGTTCTTTGAGGATGGTGATGGGGTTGAGTCCTGTAATGTAGGCGAAGTATTGTACTGCCCAGAAAACTGCGAGCGGGTGCCTTTCACAGGCAGAATATTATTGCTCCACGGGGTATAACACACATGAGGCGTATGCTACGGGGCGTAATTGGTCATGGCGTTCCTGGAGGAGCACGGCCGAAAGGGTTCAGTCGGTGCTTGCTACTTCAATAGCGTACGGGGAAAGTGGATCTGGGACCTGTAGTGTGGGAGCTGTGCTGAGTGCTCTTTTTAAAGCATCCACAGCATCCGTATGCTGTGGAAGCCATTCCCAAGGTGCCTGCTTCTTGAGAAGTTCGGAAAGGGGCGCTGCTTTAGTGGCAAAACCGTCAATATGGTTTCGGCAGTAGCCAACCAGTCCTAAAAATGACTGGAGGGCTGAGACATTGTGGGGAAGGGGCAATTTGACGATCGAGTCAATTCTCTTTTGCTCGAGCTCGCGTTTACCATGAGTGATCACTGTTCCCAAGTAAATCACTTTTTCTTTCAAAATCTGGGCCTTTTGGGGTTGACTTTACAACCGATTTCTTTCAGGAGTGCTAGGAGTTCAGCGAGAAGCAAAATGTGCTCTCCCTTTGTGTCTGTCTGTAGTAACAGATCGTCTATGTACTGGACCAGACAATCGGGGCAGGAAAATTTTGCTACTCCATTTGCCAGCTGTCGATGGAAAATGGAGGGCGAGTTGTGGAAGCCTTGTGGACGGCACGTCCACGTATATTGTTGCCCTTGGAATGTAATGGCGAAATTGTACTGGCACGCTTTAGCCAATGGAATGGACCAAAAGCCATTACTAATGTCCAAAACCGAATTTTTTTTGACTGGAGCCCCTGTTTGAGCATGGTCTCGGGACTCGTGGCTACGGTGGGGGCTGCTGCTGGGGTTACTTTGTTCAGTTCCCGGTAATCAATGGTCAGTCGCCATGATCCATCCGGTTTCCTGACGGGCCAAATCGGTGCGTTGTTTGTGGAGGCTACTGACCTGAGTACACCTTGATCCAACAAACTCTCTATGACTTTAGAGATTTCTCCCTCTGCTTCCTGGGGAAATCCGTACTGCTTCTGGGGTTTAGGGTCGGGACCTGTAATGTTCACAAAGCCAGCCAATTTGCCACAGTCGTGCTTGTGCTGTGCAAATGCCTCTTTGTGTTCCTGCAGGACTGCCCTAACTTGTTTGTCTGCACTAATGGTTCGAGGGTCGAACCAGAAGTCTCCTACTGAGCTAATCCTGTTTACGTACTCTCCTACTGTGAGCGTGGCGGGGGCTCGTGCTGCCTTTGCCATTTTCCAAACACTTGTTAACTGGGTCCTGGTAGGCCTTATCATATTGTGTCTGAAAACTGTTCAAATGCGTGAGACAAGACTGATGTGCCCTCTTGGCATCATCCACCTCTCTGTCCCTTGCTGCTAACTGCTCTTTTAAAAATCTATTCTCCTTCTCTACTTCGCTCACGTCTGCCTCACTACTTCTGTCTCTCTCCTCTATCTCTCTACGGAGCATCCTAACGACCTCCTCTGTGCTCGCAATTGTGCCAAACAGGACACGATTGCCATCGGCTTGCGAGCTTTCCCTAAGCTCTTCTTGTGTATCTCTGACAGGTTCTCCTACCAAATATGTCCTATACCCCCGGGACCTGTTTCCTCATTATCGCAGAATTCACTCCAAAGGGGCCATCCTTTCCCTTTGAGATATTTCCTGATCTCATCTTCCCAAACGGGACACTGTCCTACTCTACTGGTCGCTGCGACCTCGAATTCCTGGGGGTTCATAAGGTGTTCCGTTGCCTTCATTGCCATGTTCTCTGTCTAAGTTCTCTACTGAATTGGAACAGGGGGTGATAAAGTGGTGGTGTAAACACGGGTACGGCTTACGCTAATTTCCGGCCTACAAAACTTCCGACAGTTTTACGCAACAAAATCTCTCAGGTTTACATTATATCCCTGTTAGTACGCATGCATTAACACACTTCCGAATCTCAGAGGCTTGATCAGTACTGTTCTTAAGCTTGTGGTTTTTCTGTTTCCAATTGGATTCTCAATTCAAATTTTGGGTTCTCTCGGAGTGGTTAGGCCACTTCTGAATCAAGTCCCATCAGGGGCGTCATTCTCGGACCCCCCAGAGGGTTGGAGAATGGCCGTTGGCCGCCGTGAATCCCGGCCCCGCTGGTTGCCGAAGTCTCCGAAGGGAGAAAAGTCGGCGGGGCGTTAATGTCGCCGCTGCCGTCGGAGGATGGCATGGGTCTGCGCAAGGCAGCCGATTTTCGGCCTGCCGATATTCTCCCTTCCGGATGGGCCGAAGTCCCGTCGACGTCATGACCGTTCACGTCGACGTAAATTAAACCTCCTTTTCAGCGTGGAGGTGAGTGACGGCCTGGGGGGTTGGCTCTGGGCAGGCGATGGCGTGGCCGCAGTCTGAATGCGTGAGGAGAGGTGTGTCTTGGGTTGTGTGTGTGTGTGTGCGGCGGGGGGGGGGGGTGGTTAGAGTGGGCTGGGCTCCGGGGGAGTGCCGGGAGGGGGGTCCGTGCCGGGGAGGGGGATGGGGGGTCCGTGCCGGGGTGGAGGTTGGGGTCCGTGCCGGGGTGGAGGTTGGGGGGGGGGTCCGTGCCGGGGTGGAGGTTGGGGGGGGTCCGTGCCGGGGAGGGGGATGGGGGGCGTCCGTGCCGGGGAGGGGGATGGGGGGTCCGTGCCGGGGTGGAGGTTGGGGGGGGTCCGTGCCGGGGTGGAGGTTGGGGGGGGCTCCATGCCGGGGAGGGGGATGGGGGGTCCGTGCCGAGGTGGAGGTTGGGGTCCGTGCCGGGGTGGAGCTTGGGGGGGGGGGTCCGTGCCGGGGAGGGGGATGGGGGGGGTCCGTGCCGGGGAGGGGGAAGGGGGGTCCGTTCCGGGGAGGAGGTTGGGGGGGGTCCGTGCCGAGGTGGAGGTTGGGGGGGTGTCCGTGCCGGGGTGGAGGTTGGGGGGGGTCCGTGCCGGGGAGGGGGATGGGGGGTCAGTGCCGGGGTGGAGGTTGGGGTCCGTGCCGGGGTGGAGGTTGGGGGGGGTCCGTGCCGGGGAGGGGGATGGGTGGGTCCGTGCCGGGGAGGGGGATGGGGGGTCCGTTCCGGGGTGGAGGTTGGGGGGGGGGTCCGTGCCGGGGTGGAGGTTGGGGGGGGCGTCCGTGCCGGGGATGGGGGGTCCGTGCCGGGGTGGAGGTTGGGGTCCGTGCCGGGGTGGAGGTTGGGGGGGGTCCGTGCCGGGGAGGGGGATGGGGGGGTCCGTGCCGGGGAGGGGGATGTGGGGTCCGTTCCGGGGTGGAGGTTGGGGGTGTCCGTGCTGGGGTGGAGGTTGGGGGGGGGTCCGTGCCGGGGAGGGGGGTGGGGGGTCCGTGCCGGGGTGGAGGTTGGGGCCGTGCCGGGGTGGAGGTTGGGGGCGGTCCGTGCCAGGGAGGGGGATGGGGGGGGTCCGTGCCGGGGAGGGGGATGGGGGGTCCGTTCCGGGGAGGAGGTTGGGGGGGGTCCGTGCCGGGGTGGAGGTTGGGGGGGGGGTCCGTGCCGGGGAGGGGGATGCGAGGGCAAGTGAGTTGGTCCACCTGGCCAGGTGCCAGCCTCCAACAGTTGGACCCATGCGGTCCATGCCACCTGGCTGGGGGGAGGAGGGGATATGGGCAATGATGACATGTCGTCGTTCCCCTCCCCCCCACCAGGCCGTCATGTTTTCCGATCATCCAGCGATGTTGGCCGCCATGGCGGCAGCCGCTACTGTCTATGTTGCCCTGGATGAGGAGGAGGAGGAGCGTGCCAGAGAGGCGGCGCAGGCTGCCGCAGAGGGACAGGCGGCAGCCGCCCAGGCTGGAGGGACACCTGACCGACAGGACGAGGAGGGGGAGGAGGACGTCGCGGCCCCACGGCAACGGAGGCACCCGAGGGCGCCCCGTGTGTACCGGCCCCGGCAGTCATACCAGGACCTCACGGACCGGGAATGCAGGAGGAGACTCCGGATGAGGCGGGAAACCGTGGCACACATCTGCCACCTGCTGGCACACCTGTCACCGTGTGGCACTGGCGGGGGACACCCTCTCCCCATGTCCGTCAAGGTTACGGTGGCCCTGAACTTTTATGCAACGGGGTCATTCCAGGCACCGAGTGGGGACCTGTCCGGCATATCGCAGACATCGGTGCATCCGGGCAGTGACAGATGCCCTATATGCCATGGCGCACCGCTACATCCGCTTCCCCGTGGACCGGGCCAGCCAAGATGCCCGGGCCGTGGGCTTCTCTGCCGTGGCCGGGTTCCCCATGGTCCAGGGCGCGATCGATGGGATGCACGTCGCTGTGCAGCCACCTGCAGATAACAGGGCCGTGTTCACCAATAGGAAGGGGACATATTCGATGAACATACAGGTGGTCTGCGACCACCGCATGATGATCCTGCACGTCTGCGCCCGTTACCTAGGCAGTGTACACGACTCATACGTGTTGTCGCGGTCATCCATCCCCGGCATGTACGAGGGACGCCATCCCTGGCTGAGGGGCTGGTTGCTGGGCGACAGGGGCTACCCATTGCGATCGTGGCTGATGACGCCTATACGGAGGCCACGCAATGAGGCGGAGAACCGCTACAATGATGCCCATGTAGCGCAAGGGGAGTGATAGAGAGGTGCTTTGGTGTGCTGAAGATGCGTTTCAGGTGCCTGGACCTCTCTGGGGGCGCCCTCCAGTATCGGTCAGATAGGGTCGGCCGCATCATTGTGGTGTGCTGCGTCCTGCACAACATAGCCCAGCAGAAGGGCGATGTGCCGCAGGCAGAGGAGGGTGGAGTGGAGGAGCAGCAGGAAGAGGCGCAGTCCTCCCCCGATGAGGGGGATGGGGGTAATGGTCAGGGCAGACGGGGTAGACACAGGCAGGTGGCTGCCCACCGTTACCGGCTGGCCCAGCGGGCACGGGACAGACTGATAGCCGCCCGCTTCACTGACTAGATGGGCGTGGGAATCGGGTAGTGTGGCCACAGACCGCACACCATGGCAACAGCCGACCACCCACACCCCCCACCCATCCACCCACCCAGCACCCTCACCCCCCTCCCCAACCCCACCCACCCCACCCGCATGCACCCCCCCCCCCATTGCCGATCCACCTGTGGCACAACGGGCCGGGCTCACACAGTTGCGGGTGGACGCGTGTCTATTGCAGGCCATGGAGGATGATGACAACCTGCCCTGCGGTCAGCTCCTGGCTCCACATCGTTGGACTATGTCTGACCCATGGCCACAGTACCACCATCCACCCGGACCATCCCTGCATGCGGCTGTGACACTGCAGCGCACGGTCCCGTCCTCTGCCCGGGGGATGTTGATGGCGGCCCAGGGGGAAGGGGGCAGACTCACCTGGGGCTGAGGTAAGACCACCCCTCACACACACACTTGCGCTCAACGTACATGACACCCCCACACGCTTTGGACAGAGCACAAAGGCAGCTTCTGTAGGTGTAACTTTAATAACCAAACGAGTTCATGCACGTGCCCTAGCCCCTAAAACTCATCTGTGCCCTGCACCCGTGCCAACTTACTCAGTGTCTAATTGTTTGGCCTTACGGGCCCTTTGACTACGTCTACGTGGTTCCCCAGACGGTACAGCAGAACTGGAGGTGGACTCCTGTGATTCCTGCCCTCTGACACTGGATCAGTGTCATGGCCTAGATGGGCCAGGCTGCGGCCCGGGCGACTGGGATGACGAGCTGCCAGCCTGTCCTGCCCGTTGCCCACCCGATGCACCTGGGACGGAAGGGGGGGAGTCCGAGGTGTCGTGGTGTACCGGGACCTCCCCTACAGGGGGAGCCGGGACGGACCACACCACCTCCTCCTCCCTCGGGGTGCCCGATGGCTCCCAGGCCTCTACATGGGTGGGGGATGCGAACGGACTGGCCATCCGACGCCCCCCGACATCTAGCGCTGCCAGTCCTGGAGGCCCGTGCTGGTATCGACAGGGGTCTGCAGGTTTGCAGCCATGGAGCCCAGGGGGTTGGCAAACCCTGTCTGTGACAGTGCGACGCCGGCTCGCACATGGCCACTGGCGCCGATGCCCTCAGCGATGGCCTGCAGAGACTGGGCCATGGCCTGCTGAGACTGGGCCATGGCCTGCAGAGACTGGGCTATGGCGTTGAGCGCCTCTGCCATCTGGCGCTGGCACTGGCTCATGGCCTCCTGTGAGAGGGC
The DNA here is from genome assembly GCF_047496885.1 of Scyliorhinus torazame. Taxonomy (NCBI): domain Eukaryota; kingdom Metazoa; phylum Chordata; class Chondrichthyes; order Carcharhiniformes; family Scyliorhinidae; genus Scyliorhinus; species Scyliorhinus torazame. The sequence continues at coordinate 55,396,965 of NC_092724.1, forward strand.
AGCCATGTCCTGGGCCACAGACGCCGCCTGCATGGAAAGCCCCAGGCCTCGCAAACCGTTCCCCATGTCTGACACCGTTGCACCCATTGCCTCCACCGCGGACGCCACCCGTGCGGTGTCAACCTGGGTAGCACGCATGACCGGCACCACTCCCAGCTCCTGGACGCGGGTGGACTCCTCCAGCTGCGACTGCAGCCGCCGCAAGCCGCCCGTCACCCTCTTCGCTCGTCTCCGGGTCGGTGGTTGCATCGGATCTATGTGTGGGTGTGGTAACTCCAGGAACCCGGGATCCATCTGGGCGGCAGATGTTCGCTTGGGCTGGGCTGCCCTCCGACCGCCCGGCCCCTCTGCTGCTCCTACCTCCACCTGCTGTACCGGGACGGCTGTGTTGTGCGCACCAGTGAGTGTACCAGACGCCTCATCACTAAAGAGCCCAACCGAGGTGAGTGTTTCTGCGATGGTGGAGGGTGTTGGTGACAGCAGTGGCGTTGTGTCGTGCTCTTCGTCCCACTCTGAGTCCATGGCACTTTGGGGTGGGGGTTCATCTCCACCCATCCACTCTGAGTCACTGTCCGGTATTTTGTCTTCCTGGGTAGTGCTGTCCCGGGTAGGGGTGTCCTGGGCAGTGCTGTCCCGGGTAGTGGTGTCCCGGGTAGTGGTGTCCTGGGTAGTGGTGTCCTGGGTAGTGGTGTCCTGGGTAGTGGTGTCCTGGCTCGGATGTGACGGGGGCCTGTGGCTGCCCCCCTCGTCGCTGGGTGGTCGTCCCGCACGTGACGGGGGTGTCGTCTCCCTGTTGCTCCAGGTCTCTCCGTCTCCCGTGGTGTGCGAGGGGCATCCTGCGGGCGTCGCATGCTGGAGGGTCCGGGTCTCTCCGTCTCCCGTGGTGTGCGAGGAGCATCCTGCGGGCGTCGCATGCTGGAGGGTCCGGGTCTCTCCGTCTCCCGTGGTCTCCGAGGGGTATCCTGCGGGCGTCGCATGCTGGAGGGTCCGGGTCTCTCCGTCTCCCGTGGTGTGCGAGGAGCATCCTGCGGGCGTCGCATGCTGGAGGGTCCGTGTCTCTCCGTCTCCCGTGGTGTGCGAGGGGCATCCTGCGGGCGTCGCATGCTGGAGGGTCCGTGTCTCTCCGTCTCCCGTGGTATGCGAGGGGCATCCTGCGGGCGTCGCATGCTGGAGGGTCCGTGTCTCTCCGTCTCCCGTGGTGTGCGAGGGGCATCCTGCGGGCGTCGCATGCTGGATGGTCCGTGTCTCTATGTCTCCCGTGGTGTGCGAGGGGCATCCTGCGGGCATCGCATGCTGGAGGGTCCGTGTCTCTCCGTCTCCCGTGGTGTGCGAGGGGCATCCTGCGGGCGTCGCATGCTGGAGGGTCCGTGTCTCTCCGTCTCCCGTGGCCTCCGAGGGGCATCCTGCGGGCGGTCTGCATCTGCGGGGATGGGTGCCTGGACGTTTGGTCCTGCGATACACAATGAAGCATGTATGGTTAGACATCAGGCAGTGATCAGGTGATATGGGGGAGGGGGATATAGGGGAGGGGGAATATGGGGACGGGCTGTCGGTGGCTCACTTGCTACTACACCCCCGACCTCTGCATCAGCAACCTCCCGGTCGTGAGGTCCGCCAGCCAGTTCCAGGGCCCTTTCCTCGTGTTCGGTCAGTGGCCTCTCATCAGCGGGGCCTCCTCCAGTACTCACATGCTCCCTATTGTTGTGTGCACGCTTATCCTGTGGGGGGGGGGGCGGTGACAGGGGTAAAAGGCAACACTGTTAGGCAGGTATATGAATGCACGCCATCGGTTGCGCGTGCATTGCAGAGGTTAAGGTTAGGGCTGGATTCACTTGGGGATATGGGGGATATGGGGGAGGGGGTGTATGGGGGAGGGGGGATATGGGGAGGGGGGGATATGGCGGAGGGGGGATATGGGGGAGGGGGGATATGGGGAAGGGGGGATATGGGGGAGGGGGGATATGGGGGAGGGGGGGATATGGGGGATATGGGGGAGGGGGGATATGATGGAGGGGGGATATGGGGGAGAGGGGATATGGGGGACGGGGGGATATGGGGGAGGGGGATATGGGGGAGGGGGGATATGGGGGAGTGGGGATATTGGGGAGGGGGGATATGGGGGAGGGGGGATATGGGGAGGGGGGATATGAGGGAGGGGGGATATGGGGAGGGGGAATATGGGGGAGGGGGATATGGGGATGGGGGGATATGGGGATATGGGGAGGGGGATATGGGGAGGGGGGATATGGGGAGGGGGGTTATGGGGGATATGGGGAGGGGGGATATGGGGGATATGGGGGAAGGGGGGATATGGGGGAGGGGGGATATGGGGGAGGGGGATATGGGGGAGGGATATGGGGGAAGGGGGGATATGGGGATATGGGGGAAGGGGGGATATGGGGGAGGGGGGATATGGGGGAGGGGGTATATGGGGGAGGGGGGATATGGGGGAGGCTCACCCTGCCTGCTCTGACGAGGTCGTTCACCTTCTTGTGGCACTGGGTGCCTGTCCGTGGTGTCAGGGCCGCAGCGGTGACGGCCTCTGCCACTTCCCTCCACAGACGCCGGCTGTGGCGTGGGGCAACTCTGCGGCCGTGCCCGGGATACAGGGCGTCCCTCCTCTGCTCCACCGCGTCCAGGAGCACCTCCACATCCCGTGACTCGAACCTCGGGGCTGAGCGGCGGCCAGCCATCCAGTCGGGTGTTCCGGTCGGGTGTTCCGGTCGGGTGGGGGGGGAGCAGCGCGGCCTTATGAGCCGTCACGCCGTGCGGCGCGTATGACGCTGCACGGCGTGAACCACTGCGCAAGCGCGGATCCCGTTACATCGCTGCTAGCCCATTTCGGGCCGGAGACTTTCGACCCATTTTTCCGACGTGACGCAAGTCGGATTTGCGCCGTTTTTTGCGCCGATCGGCGGATTTTCCGCCGATAACGGAGAATTTCGCCCCAGATGTCGCCAGAATATGTTGCACTCTTTGGTGTTGTCTCTTAATTTGGCTCTGTTTAACTACGTTTGCTCAAGATTCACCAGGTATCTTTCGACACCGCCACAAGGTTCAGAACCGAATACTCGAAAGACTCGATACACCAGTTAGTAAGTTCAAAAGCAATGCTCATTTATTTACACACAGTCAAATCTACTCATGCATAAACTCTACAAACTAAACTATCACTATTACTAAAGCCTATACTTAGCTTTGGGTGCCCACTCAGTCAGAGGAACAATGGCCGTTGCTTGGTTCTGAGGCAGCTGGGTTGAGCTGTTTACAGGATAGCAACTAGGAGCGTCTATCTCGTGGCGTGCGTTGACTTGGAACTTACTTGGTCTGGTGTAACTGCTTGGCTGGTCTCTCTCTTCGCTGAGAGCCAAGGCCAAAGAAGAAAGATTCTCTCTTGGGAAACACCTTTTATACCTAAAAGGACTTTGCGCGCTTATGAGCGGGCCTTGAACTTGGACTCAATTAATTGGGACTTTCCCAATCATTCTTATCGATCTTCCTCCAATAGAGGAGTGGGTTCCCAGGGCGTGTCCTAGGTGGCCGTTGGTTTGCTTTGTTTGAGTCTCCTCTGGCCGGGCCGGGGTGTCTGCCTGAACATTGTTTATCTAAATGTTTCCCTTTTGTCCCCGGAAGTGGCTCATTAGTATGTAGATGGCTTAGCAGTTTCTGTCCTGTCTGAGAGCCAAGGCTCTAATCAACAGACAGACCTTGCACCAGCTTGTTTCTCAGTATTGTCCAATTTTCCCTGCATTCTTTGCAAGTGTCCATTTTGTAATCGGGACGTGGCCATCCCAGATGGATACACTGTATTAGGTGATGTACGGTAGGACCAGTACTGCAGGTTCGTCGGTAGTCCCTGCCTGCTTGCTCCGCCCACGAGGCGGGGTATAAATATGCGTGTCATCCAGCCAGCAGCCATTTTGCCAGCTGTTGTGGGAGGCCACACATCTGATAGCAATAAAGCCTCAGTTGGATTCAACTATCGTCTTTGTCCAATTGATCGTGTCTCAATTTATTGCTATCAGTTTCTAAGGATGGACCTCCATAACAAACGAGATCGCCTGCAGCAGGATACGCACTCAAGCAACGCCAGAAAGGACTTCCAGCACTGGCTAGCTTGCTCCGAGGCGTATAGCAACGCGGCGCCAACCCCTGTTCCGGAGGCTCAGAAGCTTCAGATTTTATATTCCAGATTGAGCTCCAAAGTCTTTCCATTAATCCAGGACGCGCCGAACTATGCCAAAGTCATGACTCTACTCAAGGACAACTACGCACAGAAGACGAACACGCTCTTCGCCAGGCACGCACTCGTTACTCGCTCTCAACTCCCTGGGGAGTCCATAGAAGACTTCTGGTGGGTCCTAAACCCACTAGTCCGGGACTGTGACTGTCAGGCCGTTACGGCCACGGAACACTCAGACCTCCTTATGCGGGACGCTTTTGTGACTGGAATTGGGTGAGATCTCATACGCCAGCGGCTCCTAGAAGGGGCCACGCGCGACCTCGTAGAGACTAAAACGCTAGCGCTCTCCATGACGGTCGCCCTGCGCAACATCCAGTCCTACACCCCCAGCTGCGCGGTCCACCCCTCCTACGCTTCGTGGACCCCACAGACAGCCGCCCCAGCGGGGACGCAGCCCACCCAATACGCCTGCGCTGCACGCCAGCCAGCGAACCCCGGGGGCCCCCGATGCTATTTTTGCGGCCAACAGAAGCACCCCCGCCAATGCTGCCCAGCCCGCGCTGCCCTTTGTAAAGCCTGCGGGAAGAAGGGTCAATTCGCCGCGGTATGCCAGGCCCACTCAGTAACCGCTGTCGCCCCACCCCCCTCGGTCACGGACAATGGACGCCACCACCCCCCCCCCACTCCGATCACGGGCGGCCAGTGGGTGCCGCCATCTTCCCCTCCGCGCAACACTTATGTTCCATGGCGCCGCCATCTTGTTCCACCCCCGCAACGTGCATTCCATGGGTGCCGCCATTTTGTACCTCTCAAGATCTTCGGGCGCCGCCATCTTGTCTACCCCTCAGCACATGGGATCACCCGCGTTCCAGGACCCGGGCTCACCAGCCGCCCCATCATCCGATGACCAACCAAGACTCGCGTCCATGTCAATCGACCAGTCTCGTCCGCATAACCTGACCAACGCATCGACCAGCGTGAAAGTCGACGGGCATGTAACCTCCTGCCTGCTGGACTCCGGGATCACCGAAAGCTTCATACACCCGGATACGGTAAGGCGCTGCTCCCTCACCGTGCCAAGCAAAAAATCTCCCTGGCCTCCGGATCCCATTGCGTAGCGATCCGGGGGTACTGTACGGTGACGCTCACGGCCCAGGGCGTAGAATTCAGCGGCTTCCGCCTCTAGGTCCTCCCTAACCTCTGCGCTGCACTAATCCTCGGCCTGGACTTCCAGTGCAACCTCCAGAGCCTAACTCTGAAATTCGGCGGGCCATTACCACCCCTTACTGTGTGCGGCCTCGCGACTCTAAACGTCCACCCACCTTCCCTCTTTGCCAATCTAACTCCAGATTGCAAACCCATCGCCACCAGGAGCAGACGGTACAGCACCCAGGACAAGACCTTCATCAAGTCCGAAGTCCAGCGGCTGCTTCGGGAAGGCATAATCGAGGCCAGCAGCAGCCCCTGGAGAGCTCAAGTGGTATAGTTAAAACTGGGGAGAAACACCGAATAGTCGTGGACTACAGCCAGACCATCAACTGGTACACGAAGCTCGACGCGTACCCCCTCCCACGCATATCTGACATGGTTAACCAGATTGGGCAGTACCGGGTCTTCTACAAGGCCACAATGCACGCTGTAGATGAGACTTGAAATCCGCCTACCACCAGCTCCCCATCCGTAAATCGGACCGTCCATACACCGCCATCGAGGCAGACGGCTGCCTATACCACTTCCTAAGGGTCCCCTTCGGCGTCACAAACGGGGTCCCAGTCTTCCAAATGGAGATGGACCGAATGGTCGACCGGTACGGGTTGCGGGCCACCTTTCCATACCTAGACAACAACACCATCTGCGGCCATGATCCGCTAAATTTCTCCACACCGCTACTCTCATAAATCTCACTTACAACAAGGAGAAATGCGTGTTCAGCACGAACCGCTTAGCCATCCTCGGCTATGTGGTCCAGAACGGAGTTCTGGGGTCCGATCCCGACCGCATCGCCTCCTCATGGAGCTCCCCCTCCCCCACTGCCCCAAGGCCCTCAAACGCTGCCTGGGGTTCTTTTCGTACTACGCTCAGTGGGTCCCAAACTATGCAGACAAGGCCCGCCCACTCATACAGTCCACGAGTTTCCCCTGACAGCCGAGGCCCAAGAGGCCTTCGCCCGGATCAGAGCTGATATTGCCAAGGACACAATGCACGCTGTAGATGAAACACTGCCCTTCCAAGTAGAAAGCGACGCATCAGACGTCGCTATTGCCACCACCCTCAATCAGGCAGGCAGGCCCGTGGCATTCTTTTCCCGCACTCTTCATGCCTCAGAAATTCGACACTCATCCGTCGAAAAGGAGGCCCAAGCTATCGTTGAAGCTGTGCGGTATTGGAGGCATTACCTGGCCGGCAGGAGATTCACTCTCCTCACTGACCAATGGTCGGTAGCCTTCATGTTCAATAACACGCAGCGGGGCAAGATCAAGAACGATAAAATCTTGAGGTGGAGGATCGAACTCGCCACCTACAATTACGAGATTATGTATCGCCCCGGCAAACTCAACAAGCCCCCAAACGCCCTGTCACGAGGTACATGTGCCAGCGCACAGGTAGACCAATTCCGGGCCCTGCACGATAGCCTTTGCCACCCAGGAGTCACGCGGTTGTACCACTTCATTAAGGCACAAAATCTGCCCTACTACGTCGAGGAAGTAAGGACAATCACCAGGGAATGCCAGGTCTGTGCGGAGTGCAAGCTGCACTTCTACCGGCCGGACTGCGCGCGCCTGGTGAAGGCCTCCCGCACCTTTGAACGCCTCAGCGTGGACTTCAAAGGCCCCCTCCCCTCCACCGACCGTCACACATATTTTCTCAGTGTGATCGACGAATACTCCAGATTCCCCTTTGCCATCCCATGCCCCGACATGACATCTGCCACCGTCATTAAAGCCCTCAACACAATCTTCGCTCTGTTCGGTTTCCCCTCCGACATCCACAGTGACAGAGAATCCTCATTCATGAGTGATGAGCTGCGTCAGTTCCTGCTCAGCAGGGGTATCGCCTCCAGCAGAACGACAATCTATAACCCCCGGGGAAACGGACAGGTAGAAAGGGAGAATGGGACGGTATGGAGGGCCGTCCAGCTGGCCCTACGGTCCAGAAACCTCCCAGCCTCCCGCTGGCAGGATGTCCTCCCTGATGCACTCCACTCCATTCGCTCATTACTTTGCACTGCCACTAACAATACACCCCATGAACGTCTTTTCGCCTTCCCCAGGAAGTCCACATCCGGGGTGGCACTCCCGACATGGCTCGCAGCTCCGGGAACCGTGCTTCTCCGTAAAGACGGCCGACTCCACAATGCGGACCTTTTGGTGGAGAGGGTGCACTTGCTCCACACAAACCCCCAGTACGCCTACGTGGTGTTCCCCGACAGCCGCCAGGATACTGTCTCCCTCAGGGACCTGGCACCAGCAGGTTCCACCCTCACATCCCCTCCGCCCCCGGCGCCACCCTCCCCTCCCCCGTCGCTCCCAACAGCATCCCCCTCCCCAGGACCATCCGTCCTCCCCATGCCCACGCCCGACGATGAAGAGGATTTTGGCATGCTCCCAGAGTCACCATCGACCAGATCAGCACCAACATTGCCAACACCACTGCGTCGCTCTCAGAGGAACATCAAGGCCCCGGACCGGCTAAACCTCTGACCGGTCCACCGGACATCAAAGGACATTTGTTTGCTCAAATCTTGTAAATATTAACTAATTGTTGTATATAGTTATCCACCACCCCCGCCGGACTCAATTTTTAACAGGGGGTGAATGTGGTAAACCACTGTTGCACCTGTATTAGGTGATGTACGGTAGGAGGCGGGGTATAAATATGCGTGACCTCCAACCAGCAGCCATTTCGCCAGCTGCTGTGGGAGGCCACACATCTGATAGCAATAAAGCCTCAGTTTTATTCAACTATCGTCTTTGTCCAATTGATCGTGCCTCAGAACCTTACACTGGTGTGAGTCAGAAGTGAAGTAAATAGAGGAAAGAGCAGAGAATTGATGGTTTCTCTGGGAATAGATCAAAACAAATAATTTTTTTAATTTCCCAAATTTATATCTGGAAGAAAAGTAACACAAGACAGAGGGACTTGGTACAATATTTATCCTATTTTGTTTCATGAATAGTCAGTCATACAGGATTAGATTTTGGCCATTGCAGAATTGTTTCCATCTGTTTTCCATTACATTAAGATAAGATTAATGAAGGCGAGACCATCAGGTCACACTTTGGAGACACTATGATCAAGATGCAGTGCCTCTCTCTTCCAAACGCATTCAACCAGACTAAATAAAGCAATCTAGAAAGAGCAAATGTCATCTCAGATTTTTATTGATTTAAACAAAAATGAACTTGTCCCCCACTATCAGCACTGTTTATGATGTTTTACATGTCCCAGCCTCTGGCTCCTTATTATGCACCAGATATGTTTGAGAAATTTCCTGCCTTTCATTAATTAAATTTCTCTCTTTGCAAAGTCACTCCATTGCCACATTGGGTTTGCACGTTGGTCTGGGTTCATATCCAGCTCAACACCAGAGGCAGATTGTTATCAATGGTGCGCTTCAGGGAGGAACTAAAATAGCAACAGGGTGTGAAAAGTGCATACTGTAAAGGCCCTTCCTGATGATTCCCTTTTTCCCATCGCTCACCTTACCTCTGACCTTGAATCCAGCCATGATCCTTGACCTTAGGTGGGATTCATTCCAGCAGCCACCCACTCCCGGTGGTGCTGACATTCAAAAGAGCTGCCAACCTCTGATTGGCCAGCAGCTCTTGGTGGGCAGGACTTAGTTGCCCAGGATGGGTGGGTGGGTGGAGTGGGGGTGGGTTTTCTCAAAAAGAAGCAATGAAAGGCTCTAAGTGGCTTTCCAGCCTCAGGCGGCAGAGACCCCATTCATTCCTGCCTTTAAACTGAGGTCCCCCTGCCCCCTCAGGAGGGTATGATAGATCCATAAAACACAGTATGTCAGAGAAACCTAGAGGAGTCCTGGCCAACATTTATCTCTCAGACAATCATACTAATTACTGCATTTACTCTTATCACATTGCCACTCGTTGGGGCTTACTGTGTGTAAATTGGCTCATACATTTTGCACATCACAACAGTGAGGATACTGTAAACATTGCATCATTTCCTGCGGGACAGCTTGATGTTATGAAAGGTGCTACATAAATATGCAATTCACTCTGCCATAACCAGCGCTCCCCAGTATAAAACTGTTAGGGAGCCAATAGTAATCAGATCTCCTGATTTTTGTGTATCCCACAAGTCTTCCCTTGTCTTTTTAGAGGGCTAACGGCCCACACAATCATAAACAGAGAAGAGAGATACGTGGTGGCTCGGGATTTTCAATAAAGGCTAAGTGGAGGCTGAGGCAAGCTCTTTGTGTCCACAAAAATGTGGGGTTGGATTCGCCAGAAAAGCTGGTGTGAAAAGGCCACATATTCACAGCCCTGCAGGGAGCTAGCAGGGACCCGTCGACAGCTATAGCTGCAGATACAGGCCCCCGCACTTCCGGGTCGGAGGCCGCACATGCACACGGCGGCTGTCCCGTGTTCCATGGCGGATTCAGACCACGGAGCTGGACCTCCCAATTAGTGCCCCCGATCGACCACGCGCCTGTCCTGACCACCCGCCAAAAATACCCCGGGCCCGTATGAGGCCCCCCTGCCCTCCGATCGGCCGGTCCTCGACAACGGCAGCCACGGACTGAGTCCGCAGCCGCCACGCGAGTATCCCGAACGGCAGGACTATGAGTGGTCCATGCCATCGGGACGTCAGCCGGTCGGGGGGCGGAGCGGGCCTTCAGCAATGGCCGCAGGTGGGTGATTCCCGGCGCGTACGCCACTTTTCGGGGCTGGGAGAATTGGGGAACCAGCGCCAGTCCCGATTCCATGCGTGGAAGTGGATTCTCCACCCCGGCGCCAGGCGCCGGTTGCGGAGAATTCAGCCCATGATGCCTCGCAGCTTCACCAGAGGATGTTGCTTATGGCAAAGTTCCCAGACCTGCACCCCCAAATTATGTTACGATACTCTGGGCTAGAGCGTGGTCAATTTCAGCCCCCCTTGATCAGGAGTCGCAACACAATTAACAAATAATTATTAGAAAAATACCCAAATTCTTTGGCCGTTGGCTGCCCAAAAATGCAGGTTTGTAAATATAAACATAATTATGTTTTATTAATAATAAGAACTATAATGAAAAATGCACCAAATATAATTGGTTAACTGTCATCCAGTTCATAATCTCCCACTTGAACTATCCCCCCACCCTCTGCACACACACATGCACACGATAAACACAGAGGGGAGAGGGGTGTAAAAAATGATAATGAAAGTAAAAGATAAGAGTCTTTGTTTCAGTTGATTGTTTCTAGCACACTCTGCATCTCTTCACCGACCCACAGAACGTAGGAGGAGGCACCCTTGCAGAAATGCATACCGCGATCCTGGATGCGATCGGGTATAACCGGGGTGACCCCGTAGATGGCCTCAACAAATGTAGGCAAAAGAAATCCGAGCACCCCACAGCGTTCGCTGGACGCCTGTGGATTCACTTTGCAGCAGTTTTTGGAGACTTAGACCGTGCCCATTTGTCCCCAGACAACATGGCCAAATGGACCCGCACCCTTATCTCCCATGCCACACAGGCAGGACAAAAAGCCTGTATGAATTATGACCCCTCAGAGGAAGCCAACAATGAGAAATGGGTTTTAAAAAGATTGTCCTGCGCCTGGGAGCAGCCTGTACAAAGCAAACCTGCAGTTAAAAATCCCGAAGAACAGCAGGCAGAAGCAGACAAACCCGCAGTTAGGGAACCCGAGGAAGAGCAGGCATACATGCATCCAGTTAAAACGCACCAGAACCCCGCATGGGTAAATGAAGGAAGCAACAGCCCCCCCCCCCCCCCCCCCCCCAGAAACCACCGGAATGTTGTAATTGCGGACAATTAGGACATTACGCACGAGAATGTCAAGCCCCCCTGAAACTGCAACGGAAAGCCCACAAATGCCCCCCGAACCAGCGAAGACACCAACATCCCCGACCCCCCACCCAGAGAACCATACCCAAGGGAACAATGCACCAGAGAGCCTGCTCCACCTTATGTGCCCCAGGGGTCATGTTACAACTGTGGGCAGCCAGGACACTTCGCCCTAGATTGCAGGAGACCCCCACCAGCTAGACTAGCCCCCAGATATGAAAGAGAACACCACCCACAGCAGCTACAAGGTCCCAGCTGCCCCATGCAAACTGTGAGCGCTTACCCACCACTTCTCATGGCAGCGTTACCTCAGCAAGGCCACTTCATTTTTGTTTCACTCCTCCTTCCTTTCATCTTCGGTCACGCTGCACTCCCTCCATATGCTAGTTACACCCCAGGCCAAATGTGATTTACGATGTCCCGTATTCTGATGGAACCTGCAGAATGTTTTATGTTGTTTGTAAGTTTGTTAAACGTTGTATGTCCGACAGGAGAATTTGTTTCTCACTGCCCCACGCCTATTCGGCCGAAACCTTTGAGGACTTGCCTACAGAGACTCACCAGTTCAGCAGAAACCTCTGAGAGCTTGTCTGCAGAGACTGGTTGCGGAACCAGACGCCCGTTCGTAACTGCCCTTCTGGTTCGAAGGATAGAACCACTACGGCAGCCCCACCACGATGACTACATTTTTGCCCGTTCTTGTCGGTTGCTCAGGCAGTGGAGAAACGGCTTGAGACCGGCCTTGCCTGGCAACCCCCCTTCTGGTCAACTACGCTCGGGTAGGGGAGACACGGCATTGGTAGCCGTCCTACCCGGGGACTCCATCCAACTCTTACCCGTCGCAGCCCATACGCACCTCATTTTGGCCTTTTTCAGTTCAAAAAGTTTTGTTTTGTTTAGGTAACCTTTAGGTTGCCGGCCATCTGCTATTTACATCCTGGAACATTTGGATGCTAAATCAGCACTGGTTCATTATTGGGAAGTGTGCCGTGTCCTAAAATTTGTTTTTTGAAAAAAAAATGAGGGAGTCACACATAGTGACCAATTATAAAGGGAGTAATTGGCACTACAGGACAGACACACTAGCGTACCAGATATTAAACAAAGATAGTTACAGACACTATGCTTGTTTCTACAGAACTCCAGAAGCTCCAGGACCGGAGAAGAGAAGAAAGAAAAGGAAAGAGAAGAGCCATGAGGACTTCCTTCATATGGATCAGCATAATGTTTATGGACTTTTGGTTGCGCGTGAACGCGAACCCCATGACTTCAAGCCCCCCAGCCGTTAATGTTTCACTTCCCCGCAGTACCCAGAACCCAGTCACCAGCGACACCACATCATCCTGGTGTGCCAGATTTATAACCTGGTACTCCCTGTCCTATGTAATTGAAACATTACTAGCATTAGCGATACTCAGCTGCATTGTGCAGACTATGCGTCTACGGAAATGGAGAAGGAGAGCCTACCGCGCTCGAACCCCGGTATATTGGACCAGATCCCCTATGTTCGGTTACGACCAGATCCCCGACCCCCGCGATCTATAATAAAGTACATTCACTTGCGTTTATTGTTATTGTAAATAAAGAACTGTAAAGAACTTTTTCATGAGCAAATTGTATGATCCTGAGCTTGACTGCCAAGCCAGGAAAGACTGTATGAAATGCTATGATTTTGTTGTATGATTGAGGTAGGTAGGATAATGGAATGTTTAAGTGAGTGTAGTATATTAAGAATAAGTTAGAGGTTCCCAGTTTATTGTTTTGTAATGCATGTCCCTGTCTGACATAGCGCCCTTAGAATTGTTAGTTAAACATTTTTTGCATAGCTATGGTCAGTGCAGAGGCCATGAAGGAAGTGTCCCCCCCAGGTCAGGGAATGGAAAGCAACATAGTGATGTGATCCTCCACGCTTCGCGTTAGGATCACAAGGAGGGGTTGTAGCCAGTTAAAATGGCTAACTCCCGATTTAGAATGGCTAACCCCGATTTAAAATGGCGAACGGCAAAGGCTGATGGGAAAATCAGCCAACAGGACTAAAACAAGCAGCTACAGGTAAACTGTGTATTCACCTCTGGGAAGGCCAGACAAGATCGATACCAGTAACCCTCAGCACAACAAAACACCAGCCATCTGCCTACTAATGAGCAATCCCCGGGAACAATGTGCAACATTTTAGACACAAAGCCAACCCAGACTTATCGGCACCAACAGAAGCCTACACAAAGGGAGGTGAACGATCACCTCAAGACCGCCCATCGATCAAGGAATCGCTCCAGCATTGGAGAATATCGAACCAAGTGATTGGGACAAAGTGCAATCACTTGGAACCAGGTACAGGGTCCACCCCGAAAGGCGGGAAGCCCCTGGGGACTATAGGAATAGAGTACACGTTCAAATCGTTCTTCTTGACCGGGTCACTCAGCAACGCAGACCAACCCTTGACAGTGACCGGTCCAGCCATCGCGAAACATCCCGTAAGTCTTACTTCAACGCTCACAACGAGATAGGCGCTCCTAGCTATCAATCTGTACCAGCTTCGAATCCCGCAGGCTCAGAACCCGAACAAAAGGCCATTTGTTTCCCTGACCTGGTGGGCCATTTCCAAGTTAAGTATTGGCCTGTTAGTTGTAGCTTAGACGTAGAATTTATGCATGAGTATTGATGACTGTATATAATAAACGTGCTTTGATTTAACTCTTACTAAGCGGTGTGTTGGATTATTGATCATTACTCGGACTTGAACCACGGGGCGGTATCAGAGAGATACCTGGCGACTCAAGAGCAAAGGTGATAGAACAGAGCAATTAAACTAAGGCTAAAGTTAGCAACAACATGTTCCCCACATGGTGATCTCCCATGGATTAATATCAGTGGTGACAGGATGAGGCCTTTAAGTATGCATTAATTGCTTCCTTAAGGGCCTCAAATGGTGACGTGGTAGGAACATCATCCACAGGTCTTCCCATCATCGACTTAATTGTGGTGGAGGGGAGACGGTAGCTGGTTCCCTTCCATCACCCACCTGCCTAATTGAATACCCTCGATACCCTCGACCACCAGAATCTCCACAGGAGAGGGAACAAGATTCCACCCAATGTCTCATCAACAACGTTAGGAGAGGATTGCACCTTCCACACTCTCTTGTTCTTCTTCATTAATTCTTCAGGTTCACGAGGAAGCCCTGCTGATTTTGCTGGTTAGGGGTATACATTTGGGCAGCACGGTAGCACAAGTGATTAGCACTGTGGCTTCACAGCGCCAGGGTCCCAGGTTCAATTCCCCGCTGGGGCACTGTCTGTGCGGAGTTTGCACGTTCTCCCCGTGTCCGCGTGGGTTTCCTCCGGGTGCTCCGGTTTCCTCCCACAGTCCAAAGACGTGCAGGTTAGGTGGATTGGCCATGATAAATTACCCGTAGTGTCCATAAGGGTTGGGAGGGGTTATTGGGTTGCGGGGATAAGGTGGAAGTGAGGGATTAATGTGGGTCGGTGCAGACTCGATGGGCCGAATGGCCTCCTTCTGCACTGTATGTTCTATGTAATTCTATGTAATTGCAGTGTAGAACTGAGCCACATAGCGCAGGAAAACCACGCTTGATCCCTTGTGAGTTTACTCTCCTCAGCAGTAGATGCACTGCAATTGGTATCAATGCTTCACGCTAAAGAGGCATTAGCCTTAGGTTAGAGAGGCAATTAATGAGGTAATAGCCTCAGGTTTGAGGGGCAACAGCCTTAGTTAGTGAGGCAATAGCCTCTGGTCAGAGAGGCAATACCCTCAGGTTAGAGAGACAATAACCTCAGGTTAGAGAGGCAATAACCTCAGGTTAGAGAGGCAATAACCTCAGGTTAGAGAGGCAATAACCTCAGGTTAGAGAGGCAAAAACCTCAGGCTAGAGAGGCAATAACCTCAGGTTAGAGGGGCAATAACCTCAGGTTACAGAGGTAATAACGTCAGGTTAGAGAGGCAATAGCCTCAGGTTAGAAAGGCAATAGCCTCAGGTTAAAGAGGCAATAACCTCAGGTTTGAGACGCAATCCCCTCAGGTTAGAGAGTCAACAGCCTCAGGTTAGAGAGAAGTACATGTATCATAGTCTACATGCTGGGAACTACATGTATAATAGTCATGGTCAACTGGATTGTCTGATGCTCAAACAGCTTGTCAGCGTTCACAGTTTAGACTCACACACGAAGAACCGTCACTCTGTTGATGTCCTTGAAGTCAACTGACATCCGAACAAAAATCAAAACTTTTAAAAGAGATGTGGAGGGTAAAATTGTGCTCTCTACCTTATGTTCCCATTGGGGAAGGAGCTATCCACAGATGGTTATTTTACTTGGGGTGAGATTTTTCAGCATTTTCTCTTTTGGTTATTTCACTTGTCTGGAGCCAACCTCTCTCCAAATACAACTCCACATTGCCTTTTCCTCTTTTGCACAATTTCCCTTGGGTTTGTACGAAGCAGATTTGTTGTTCGTTGTGTTTAACAAATTCCACAAAAGAAAGCAAAAATTGAACTCATCCCATTGAGTCATCCCAACCCTGTTGCGCATCCAACAATGTATCATCCCTGTTTCTAGGTGGTAAATGCAATACCCAATCTGTGCAGAGCAAGGTGCCACGAACAACAAATGAGATCAATCAGCATGTTGAGGATTCTGGTTGGAGGATGCATGTTGGTAAGGGTGTTGGTGGAAATTACTGTTGTTGAAATAGTGCCATGGAACCTTTAACATGTACCCGAACAGAGAAACAGGGAGCGCGATTCAGCCACGTGTTGTGCCCTGCGAAGAGCCGGGCGCAATGGGTGAATCCCACGAGTGCCCCAAATCGGGGTTTGTGCCAGGCGCCAGGCCGATCGCGAGTCACCTGACTCGCTCTGCCCGATACGATCTGGTACACCCTCACTGGGCGTGATTCAGATCAGCATATTTAAATGAGTCATTGATTCTCCCTTTCCATGTGGGGAGGAAGGGGGAGGTTGCCCATGTGCCTGCGGCAGGGGAATCTCCCTTTGCGTGGAGGTTCTTTTTTTTTGACTTGCCAGATTGTCAGGGGGTGGTGTTAGCGGCAGGGTGCCTGGGGACGGTGCCAGGGTACATGTTCCTCTCCCCCAGGGGCTATACTTCCCTGTGGGCCCCTAGTGGAAACCCTTCAGCTGGTTCACATTTTTAAAAATCTGTTGTAAACCTCAGTCTCGTCGGCGTGGGGGGGGGAATTCCTAATGCGGGGGGGTGATACGATGGGGAAGTCAGCTAATGATATTTAAATATTCCTGGGCGGGAACCTCATTACATCACTGACGGGCTCAGGGAAAATCTGAAGTCGAGATCCCACCTGTGGGATTCTCATTTCCAGCTCCTTTTCCAGTAGTGAGATTTCGTACCCACATCAGCATTTGACCTTGTGACGCAATGTTTCAGGCCTAATTGCAGAATTTCTTGTTTTTATTACCAGCGTTTACAAGCATGTTGCCAATTGTGATTGAATATATTCATGGAGGTTTCATCACATGACTTGCCCACACACTCCAGTCATTGGTCAGCCAACACATCCATACTTGTGATGCTCGGCCTTCCTACACCAATTGGAAACTAAAAAGATTCATTACTCAATTGGGTGAAGCTTGACTATTATCCAAAGAACCTACTCAATTGGGTGAAGCTTGACTATTATCCAAAGAACCTTTTTTCCCCGTGTTTTCAATATCTTTGTCTCTGGTAAAGAATCAAAGCAAATTTTTTAACATCCTGGGTTGGATTCTCCGGTCGCTGACTCCAAAATCGAGTTCGCCGATCGGCCGGAGAATAAAGTTCCCGACCGAATCCAAGTACGACGCGCGACATATGGATGTCCTCTGGACACTGCCTAAGGCCCGCCCCCCGATGCTCCGACTCCAACTGGCCGAGTTAACGACGGCATGGGTCTCTCATGTTCTCACCGTCGGGAACTCAACGTGATGGCTGCGGACTCAGTCCAGCGGCGCCACATTCGGGGGAGGGCCGATCCGAGGGGGGGGGGACTTTATCAGTGGCTTGGGTCACTGTGGGGAAGGGGGTCCGGGGCGCGCGAACCGGCCAAAGGTCGGGTCGGCGTGTGGCTGCCGCCATATTGCACGGCGCGGCCGTTGCAGGCCGCCGCCGTGCACATGCATGACCACGGACCCGGTAATTTTACGGGCTGTATCAGCAGCACTCGAGGGTGATCCCGGATATTTACACCCTCATCGAGGAAGCGGAAGACTTCGATGCAGCAACCGAGCTGCTAAAAGGACACTATATTCGCCCGGTAAACCAGGGCGAACGCCCGGCACCTGCTTGCAACAAGGCGACAAACCCCTGGGGAATCGTTGGAGGAATTCTACCGTGCACTCCTAGTGTTGGGAAGAAGCTGCAGCTGCCCACAAGTTTCGACGAGTGAACACACAGAACTCTTAATCCGGGACGCTTTCGTGGCAGGTATGCTTTCATCACAAATCCGCCAGCGCCTGTTAGAGAAGGACACCCTGGGTCTTAGGGAGGTATGGGCCCTTGCAGGCTCCCTGGACGTGGCCTCCAGGAACGCCCGCGCCTATGTTCACGACCGCGCGGCAGCTCCCTGGGCAGTGTGGAACCCCGCAGCGGCCGAACCCGAGACGTCCACCGTTCCCCCACAGGCCTGTGCTGCATGGTGGCCTGACAACCCCGAGGGGCCCCACTGCTACTTTTGCGGGCAGGCCAAGCACCCCCACCAGCGCTGCCCGGCCCGCGCATCCACCTGCAAGGGATGCGGCAAAAAGAGCCATTTTGTGGGGGTATGTCAGGCCCGAGCAGTGGCCGCGGTCTCCAGCGGCGAATCCGGACAGCCACCACAAACTTCTCCACGGGCCCCGTGCGGCCAGCGGTCGCCGCCACCCCCATATCCCAGGGCGCCGCCATCTTGTTCCGCGGAAGCCACGCTTGAGGGATGGGCGCCGCCATTTTGTGCACCCCCGGCCATGTGCGACCTATGGGCGGCGCCATCTTGGATGCACCCCCAGGACCCCAGCTCGGCCGACCACACACTGCCTGAACAGAATTCCCAACTACTGCGATTGGCCTCGGTGACTCTGGATCAGTCTCGACCTCGAACACTCTCAACCGCTACGACGACTGTTTTCATCAACGGGCATGAGGCGTCCTGACTAATTGACTCTGGGAGCACGGAGAGCTTCATACACCCCGACACGGTAAGGCGCTGTTCCCTCCTCATCCACTCTGTTAATCAAAAAATCTCACTGGCCTCCGGTTTCCACTCAGTGGAGATAAAGGGGTTTTGTGTAGCAAACCTCACAGTCCAGGGAAGGGAGTTCAAAAATTTCCATCTCTACGTCCTTCCCCACCTCTGCGCGGCTACACTCCTGGGTTTAGACTTCCAGTATAACCTTCAAAGTGTGACCTTCCAATTCGGCGGCCCTATACTCCCCCTTACTGTCTGCGGCCTCGCGATCCTTAAGGTCGACCCGCCTTCCCTGTTTGCGAATCTCACCCCGGATTGCAAACCCGTTGCCACCAGGAGCAGACGATACAGTGCCCAGGACCAGATCTTTATTAGATCAGAGGTCCAAAGGCTACTGAGGGAAGGGGTGTTTGATGCCAGTAACAGCCCCTGGAGAGCTCAAGTAGTGGTGGTAAAGACCGGGGAGAAGCATAGGATGGTCATCGACTACAGTCAGACCATCAACAGGTTTACGCAGCTCGACGCATACCCTCTCCCCTGCATATCCGACCTGGTAAACAGGATCGCGCATTATAAGGTCTTCTCCACGGTGGACCTCAAGTCCGCCTACCACCAGCTCCCCATCCGCACTAGTGACCGCAAATACACTGCCTTCGAGGCAGACAGGCGGCTCTATCACTTCTTAAGGGTTCCCTTTGGTGTCACTAACGGGGTCTCGGTCTTCCAACGCAAGATGGACCGAATGGTTGACCGGTACGGTTTACGGGCAACATTCCCGTATCTCGATAATGTCACCATCTGCGGCCACGACCAGCAGGACCACGACACCAACCTCCGAAAATTTCTCCAAACCGCTAAAATCCTTAACCTAACATACAATAAGGATTGGATTGGATTGGATTGGATTGGATTTGTTTATTGTCACGTGTAACGAGGTACAGTGAAAAGTATTTTTCTGCGAGCAGCTCAACAGATCATTAAGTACATGAGAAGAAAAGGGAATAAAAGAATATACATAATAGGGCAACACAACATATACAATGTAACTACATAAGCACTGGCATCGGATGAAGCATACAGGGTGTAGTGTTAATGAGGTCAGTCCATAAGAGGGTCATTTAGGAGTCTGGTGACAGTGGGGAAGAGGCTGTTTTTGAGTCTGTTCGTGCGTGTTCTCAGACTTCTGTATCTCCTGCCCGATGGAAGAAGTTGGAAGAGTGAGTAAGCCAGGTGGGAGGGATCTTTGATTATGCTGCCCGCTTTCCCCAGGCAGCGGGAGGTGTAGATGGAGTCAATGGATGGGAGGCAGGTTCGTGTGATGGACTGGGCGGGGTTCACGACTCTCTGAAGTTTCTTGCGGTCCTGGGCCGAGCAGTTGCCATACCAGGCTGTGATGCATCCCGATAGGATGCTTTCTATGGTGCATCTGTAAAAGTTGGTAAGGGTTAATGTGGACATGCCAAATTTCCTTAGTTTCCTGAGGAAGTATATTCCACGTGATAGTGAGATGAGGAATAGGGAGAGAGAGCAATTAAACACGTGGCTACAGGGATGGTGCAGGTGGGAGGGATTCAGATTTCTGGATAACTGGGGCTCTTTCTGGGGAAGGTGGGACCTCTACAGACAGGATGGTCTACATCTGAACCTGAGGGGCACAAATATCCTGGGGGGGAGATTTGTTAGTGCTCTTTGGGGGGGTTTAAACTAATGCAGCAGGGGCATGGGAACCTGGATTGTAGTTTTAGGGTAAGGGAGAATGAGAGTATAGAGGTCAGGAGCACAGATTTGACGTCGCAGGAGGGGGCCAGTGTTCAGGTAGGTGGTTTGAAGTGTGTCTACTTCAATGCCAGGAGTATACGAAATAAGGTAGGGGAACTGGCAGCATGGGTTGGTACCTGGGACTTCGATGTTGTGGCCATTTCGGAGACATGGATAGAGCAGGGACAGGAATGGATGTTGCAGGTTCCGGGGTTTAGGTGTTTTAGTAAGCTCAGAGAAGGAGGCAAAAGAGGGGGAGGTGTGGCGCTGCTAGTCAAGAGCAGTATTACGGTGGCGGAGAGGATGCTAGATGGGGACTCATCCTCCGAGGTAGTGGCTGAGAAAGCAGTCCAAACATTCAAGGCTGCCATGAAAAAACAGTCATCAGCCCCATTGCAACTCAGATTAGCCCAGTTCCCACTCCCCTATCGTACTACGCCTTGTGCCATCACAGGGGCTGCACCCACCAAGCTGTTAATTGACAGATGCATCAGAAAGTGATTGGACCTTACATTTCCAAAGTTGGTGGGGAGGGATGAAGGCTAAACAAAATGAATAGAAAAGACACAACGATTCAAAGTAAGTTGAAAGAACATTTGTGGTGGGTGATTTAGTTTATGTGAAGAATTTCGGTGCTGCCCTAAATTGGGCCCAGGTTTTGTCATGGCCAAAACAGGTCCTGTGTCATACAAAGCGGAGGTTCAAGGGAGAAAGATTAAAAAACCTGGGCCACTTAAGGAGGAGAGAACCACACACCAAACTAGTGGCCCTAGTAGACTCATCAGCAAGATGGATGCGGGTGAAAGTCATGCCGCAGCAATCTGTCCCGAGGGTGAACCCAGTGTTGTTTCGGGGGGACTGAAAAATCTACCTGTATGAATACACCTTCATCTATCGATATTCAGCCCATTGATGGCCAACCACCAGTCACCTCTATTACCGAAGCACTCGTCATTGCATTGCATTGTCTCAAAGGATTAAATATCGCCTGACACACTGACCCTATAAGACACTGTTTTCAGAGCCACTTGTACATTTTTGTAAATACTTCCTTTCTTATTTGAGAATGTTAATCTGGGACTTAAAGGGCACGGCATGTGGTAACATGCCCTTTTAAGTGTTCCGGAGGGGCATGTGACCCAATATGCTAATTGGGCCGGAGTGCTTGAATCCTGGAGGCGGAGTGCAGGTTTCCCAGTTCGTTAGGAGTTTGGAGTCTTGGCTCATGGTAGCTTTTGGCCCGTAACTTCCGGTCATTTTTCCAACTTAAGTTGATTATTCCCTGCACATGCATGGCGCAAGCAAGCGCTAGTGCCCACGTAGGGACACGCGCGTTGAAAGCGCGTCACTCTCAAACTGCCGGCCCACTTTATTTTGACTGTTGAAAGTGAAATGCTGAACCAACACATGAAAATGAATGGGATAGCGCTAACATGACTGATTTGCTCCGATGTTAGGTGAGGTTTCTCCGTTTTTTTATTTGCACTTATTTGTTTTTACCCAGAATCATCGAGCAGAGGCAGGAGACATCGGGAGCTATTTTCCTGGTGGACTACGGTTTTATATGATTAGTGTTCAGTGTTTATAAATATGTTTAAAATGAAAACATGTTGAAAACCAAACCTACCCAGCCTACTCACTCTTCCAACTTCTTCCATCGGGCAGGAGATACAAAAGTCTGAGAATACGCACAAACAGACTCAAAAACAGCTTCTTCCCCATTGTTACCAGACTCCTAAACGACCCTCTTATGGACTGACCTGATTTACACTACACCCCTGTATGCGTCACCCGATGCCAGTGTTATCTAGTTACATTGGGCACCTTGTGTTGCCCTGTTGTGTATTTTCTTTTATTTCCTTTTCTTTTCATGTACTTAATGATCTGCTGAGCTGCTCACAGAAAAATACTTTTCACTGTACCTCGGTACACGTGACAATAAACAAAATCCAGCAATCCAACAATCTAACAAATTAAGTGAAAGGAAGATATATATATATATTTTTAAACTGTGGTTTGTCATGAGGCTGTCAATTCCATTGAAAAGGTCCTTTAATGTATAACGTGAGTTTGGAATCACGGAAAGTGAAAGAAAGATTTTTTTTTAAGCTTTGGCTTGTCATGGGAATGCCCACAATGAGCGTTCCCGTAGTTGCATCACAAGGGAGCATGGCTACATCAAAACTGCACCGCACTGGAGCCTGCGCAGACTGCCGCGGTGGAGGCCTGAGGCTGCTGCTGGAGCTGGAAAGTTCATCACACATTTTGCGCCCAGGTGAGTGCGCAGTTTTCGCTCCGAGTATTGGAGGGCCATGGCTTTCCACTGATACTCGGAAGTTATGGGCCATTATCTCAGTCTCTCACTTTAATCAATCATTGATTTGTTAATCCATCTGATGGTCGTCTGTCTGTCAGGATATTACAGGAAGGATGTAATCACACTCGGATGTGGAGGAGGATATCGAGGATTTCGCCAGGAATTAAGAATCCTATCTATGATGAAAGATTGGATGAGCTGAGGTTGTTTTCTTTGGCACAAAATTGGGCTGAGGGAAGATTTAATTGATATGGATAAAATTATGAGGCGTGTAACTGGAGTGGATAAGAAGGATCCATTTCCCTTAGCAGAGAGGTCACTAACCAGAGGGCATTAAGTTAAAGTAATTGATACAAGGATTGAAGGGAAGGGATAATGTTTGCACTATGAGGTAGCTGAGAGTCTGGAACTTCCCTCCGCCTGAAGAGGGGGTAGAGGCACAAACCCTCAAAGCATTTTTAAAAATAAGCACTGGAGGTGTGGTAACTTGCAGGACTACAGACCAAGAGTTGAAATTGGGATAATGCTGGATAGCTCTTTTTCACCCTGCACAGACACAATGGCTGAATGGTCTCCTTGGTGTGCTTTTTTAAATGTTCCTATGGATCTAGGTCGCTAGTCTTCATGATTTCAGAACATTCCAAAGCGCTTTACAACCAATAAAGTAGTTTTGAAATGCATTCACCGTTGAAAAGTGGCAATCAATATGCACATGACAAGCTCCCACAAACGGCAATTAATTACAAGACTGGATCATCTGGGCTTCTTTTTATGATGTTGGTCAAGGGACTATGTTGACCGGGACAATGTTGACCAGGGCAATTGAAAGCTGATATAAGACCAGCAGGTACCATGGTTGTTCTGACATCTGCCACCATCAAGGCACCAGCGACATCTGCTGCCCTTGACACATCTACCCAGTGTCAGTGGGAATTGGTATGAGAGTCCCTACACTTACTTCATCCAAAACGTTTATATACAGTGCACAAAGGAGCCTTTTATCCCTTTTAAGCCTGGCCTGGATTTGAACCTAAGTCTCCCCTGACAGGCAAACCAAAAGGTACATCTCATGAGTAATATCAGTATCTGGAAACTTAAGCTTTCAGAATAGGGCTAGCAGATTTACCAAAGCCTGTGTGAAAAGATATTTAAAGAACAAACAAAGGAAGTTAAGTTGGAAGAAATTATCATTTTGGAGCTCAGCAGAATAGAGAAAAAGTGCTCAGATGGGAGATATGTGAGTGTAATGAATCTGCCTCTTCAGTCTGACTGCTAATGTAAGTATACTCAGAACCAATTCCTCAAACTCTCCAGACGCTTTACCGAGAGAATATCCAATATACTCATCATTGTAATTTCTTAATTAAACCTTTGTTAGTCCAGAAACCCATATGGAGGTGGCTTTTTAACTGTCTAAATATTTACAGGGAAATATCTATTGGGTGGTGTCAAATTACTGGAAGATATGTGGTGTGGGAGAAAGGTCGCATCTGTCAGCCTCCATGTTCATTCAAGGGTCTTCAAGCTGTCTGGCAGTCTATTATCTTGTCTGCCTGTCTAGATTCCTATCTATATGCCAGTCTATTACTTTGTCTGTCACTCTGTTTAATGTCTTGTCTGTAAACCTTTGTCCGTCCCCCTGTCTGTTTGTGAATCTGTCTGTCACCTAAACTGTCTGTCTGCCCTCCACCCTTTCCATCTATCATTCTATCTCCTTGCCTGTTCGTCCGTCCATCTATCTCACTATCTATCTGTTCATCCCCCTGTCTGTCTCTCCGTCGGCATATCTGTCTATCTCCCAGTCTATCTGCCTCCCTGTCTGTCTATCTCCCTGTCTGGCTGTCTTTTCCCCCGTCTGTCTGTCTTTCAGTCTATCTGTCTATCTCCCTTTCTGTCTGTCTGCCTTTCTCCCTGTCAATCTGCCTATGTGCTTGTCTGTCTGATTACTGTTATACAAGGGAGATATTAGGAAATTGGGTCCAGAAATGAGACCCCAATATAGCAGGCAATTTAGGGGTTAAACAGACTGAGCGGAGAAAGAAAACCTGCTGGCACAGAGTCAGAGGGATACCCCAACTCCTGGCCAAGTTACATTGTCCCAGTCAGACTTAAACTCATTAGTGGGAATTCACAGGATGCCCCAGTTCCATTGTTCTTCGGGACATTGTTGTCTGACCAGCTATTACAGGGTCTGATGGCCTCTTTGTCTGTCACTGAGAGGTTAGTTGCATATCAATAGCATGGCTCTGTTCTGTAGTATAAACAGGAATGGGAAATCAAACAGCCAAGAGAACGCTGATGGGTTCAAGCCTGGAAACCCCAGCAGAGAACCTTTGGTGAGGGGCTGGACATTTACAGAGGAGAAGGCTTTCAAAATTGACCAAGGGAGGTCACAAAAGTTTCAGAGGAGAAGGCTTTGGAAATCGACTGACAGAGGTCGTGAAAGTTGCCAGCAAGGCAGGCTTTGTAAAGGGGTTCTGAAATAATGTTCGTAACAGAAGAAAAAGTGCTTCGTAAAATGCAAATATAGCCTTTGCCTATCTGTGTAAGTGACATGGGAGATGCATGTTTGTTTAAAATGCTGTTTAATGGGAACGTGTGTGTTACAGATAAGAAACTACATGTAATCTGTTATTCTTAGGGTTTAAAATTTTAAATATTGTTGTTTTTTTCTTTTGTTTAAAGTTTGTTTATAAAATAAATAAGCCCTATTATCACTCCTGGAATGAATAAATCTTTCCACACCGTCTAAAACGTTAAAACAATATGGTCCTGATCCAGTCTCTTCCTCACCATAGGTCATTAACTCCTCACTCAGTTCCACAGGTACCTTCAGAGTGTTCCTTTTGTGCTCCCCAATTAGAAGTACATCACTGTATCTGCTCTCCTACTTGCCTCTACTCATAATGGAACAATCTGTTCCTCACAGGAACGAGTATCCTTCAATGGGTAGCCCCACCCATTGAGAATCCTCCCTTGGAGGTGAGTGGCGGAGCAGAAAACCTATGGCACCTCGAATGCCTGAGTATTTATCAGTATTGGCTGCTTCCCTGGACTGAGCACATACTAGCAGGATGCATTTTTGATGGTCACAGACTAGTTGCACATTAATGGAATGGAAGACCTTTCTGTTGATAAAGGCTGTCGGCTGTCCCAGGGGAGCCTTTATGGCCACAGGCCTGGAGTCAATGGCACCTGGTGCTGTGGAAATCCAGATTCCAAAGTCTATGGTTCTCCCAGACAGATTTTCAGGGTTCGTTCGATGGTGCATGTGCCAGCGCTCCTGAACAAAGCTTTTGTCACCGCCTTGATGCAGCAGTGGCTGCTGCTTGGGCGATCCCACACATGTATCCACGGTAGCATTGTGGATAACACAATTGCTTCACAGCTCCAGGGTCCCAGGTTCGATTCCGGCTTGGATCACTGTCTGTGCGGAGTCTGCACATCCTCCCCGTGTGTGCGTGGGTTTCCTCCGGGTGCTCCGGTTTCCTCCCACAGTCCAAAGATGTGCAGGTTAAGTGGATTGGGCATGATAAATTGCCCTTAGTGTCCAAAATTGCCCTTCGTGTTGGGTGGGGTTACTGGTTTATGGGGATAGGGTGGAGGTGTCGACCGTGGGTGGGGTGCTCTTTCCAAGAGCCGGTGCAGACTTGATGGGCCGAATGGCCTCCTTCTGCACTGTAAATTCTATGAAAACTATGAAAGCTATGTCCCTAGTGAATCCCTGAGAAGATCCACACATGTAAAAGTTGAGTGCATGGTGGTCTTCAGAGACACAGACATTGGGTGACCACCAAAACAAACTCTGGGTCTCCACTCACCCTGAAGCATTGTACAGAAATCGGTGACAGTCTTCCTCAAAATCCACAGTTCTCATTGAATCTAGCGCTCAGATATTTAAAGGAAGTTTAGGTGATTACAGTATAGTCTTCTTGCTGCTGACAACTGCTGTTCTCCCCCCCCCCCCTCCCCCCCCCCCCCCCCCACCCCGCCTGCCCAATGTGGGGTCACTACCTTGTGCAGACAGCTCCTGGCCTCTGCCCTTCTCTGAGTCTGCTATACCTTATGTGGTGTGTTGTGTTATGCTGCTTCATGTAGCATAAGCTGCTTCCTTGATGTATGCTTTGACAGACTATGAAATGAGTTCAACTTGTTTATTGAACTATTAACACAGATCTTAAATGTGTTCGACTCTCTGCTAATCTAGCTGTAGCAACTCAGTCTATCTTTACCAACCTGCTCTAAGCCACGTGCTGGGTGTGATGCAGTTGATCAACCCTGATGTACTCTCTAGATGTCTGTCTGTGGAAAGAGGCAGAGCATGTGTGCCCTATCCTTTTATATGGGTTGTGAAGTGCCCCCTTGTGGTAATGCCACCTCTGGGTGTCCTGATTACCCATTGGTTGTAGCCTGTTGTAATGACCCATTGGCTGTATGTCTGCATGTCATGACATTTGGGGCAGCACGGTAGCCTTGTGGATAGCACAATTGCTTCACAGCTCCAGGGTCCCAGGTTCGATTCCGGCTTGGGTCACTGTCTGTGCGGAGTCTGCACATCCTCCCCGTGTGTGCGTGGGTTTCCTCCGGGTGCTCCGGTTTCCTCCCACAGTCCAAAGATGTGCAGGTTAGGTGGATTGGCCATGATAAATTGCCCTTAGTGTCCAAAATTGCCCTTAGTGTTGGGTGGGGTTACTGGGTTATGGGGATAGGGTGGCGGTGTTGACCTTGGGGAGGGTGCTCTTTCCAAGAGCCGGTGCAGTCTCGATGGGCCGAATGGCCTCCTTCTGCACTGTAAATTCTATGATCTATGATCTCTGGTGCTCCCTCTAGTGGTTACTTAGTTGTAGTGTATTTACATTAACCTCTTGTGTATATACAGTGATGCATATCACCACATGGTGATTGTCCATTTCAGAGCAACACAGCAGATTAAGGGTCACTTGGCCTGGGGGACGAATGGGGACTCAGAGTAGGGGATGACCCCAGGGGGGGTTGGTGTCCTCTTAAGCAAGAGACATGTCGGGAGTCAGATACAACCATGAGGCTGCAGAGCAATTCTTATTAATAAATATTCTTTGTGTTCATTAATGAAATCTGTGAAAGTACGTCTTTACATCTAGCCACTTAGATGCATTCCATTACCACTGGGGTGGCTCCCCTTACAGCGATAACACTGTCACCAGCACTGTTGCGACGAGAGCCCTCCATTTAGGCTTGGCAGAAGACTTCTGGCAGAGGACAAAAGCTTTTTACTCATCACCGGCAAAGGAAGAAATCCTTGAAAACCTTTTGTCCATCTCCATGGATAGATCAATCTTGCACCTACCTGCTCGGATGTAACGTTTTGTGTGCTGAGTAACTTTGATTGGATTTTTTAATTCACCAATCCAGACAAAAATCTGCCTCATAACACACCGTCCGAGACTGTGCCAAAGTTACAATGTAATGATGAATCTTTTCATGCCACAACGTACTCATGAACTGTTTCGCTACTTTTCTGATAGGTTGGTCAGCATGCCACTCACTTCCCAGCCAATTTCTGTGAACTAAACCGCTTTCTTGCGCTCAAGTATCACCTTATATAAGGGCGGCATGGTAACACAGCGGTTATGTTCTTGTACCTTTCTAAAGAATAAAGGGATTTGGGGATATGGTGTACGGGCCGGAGAGTGGAGCTGAGTCCACAAAGGTCAGCCATGATCTCATTAAATGGTGGAGCAGGCTCGAGGGGCCAGATGGCCTACTCCTGTTCCTAGTTCTTATGTTAGCACTGTTGTTTCACAACGCCAGGGTCCCAGGTTCGATTCCCCGCTGGGTCACTGTCTGCGCAGAGTCTGCACGCTCTCCCCGTGTCTGCGAGGGTTTCCTCCGGGTGCTCCGGTTTTCTCCCACAAGTTCCTAAAGACGCGCGGTTAGGTATTTTGGACGTTCTGAATTCTACCTCTGTGTACAGGCGCCGGAATGTGGCGACTAGGGGCTTTTCACAGTAACTTTATTGCAGTGTTAATGTAAGCCTACTTGTGACAATAAAGATTATTTTTTTTTTTTTAATTCTTAGTCTTGATATCATCACTTTCACCTTCAAGTTTAAAAATGTTATTAGCTCTGAAAAACATGTCCATTGTTTCAATATGTGAACTGAATGGAACTCAGACCCTATCGTATATTCCAGGCGTTCGGTGTATCCAATGGGCACAATAATATTGTCCATTTCAAAATCCACATTGACCTATTGAATGCTTTACTGTGGCTGTCCGTAACAGTGATACCTAAAACCGGTCCCACGCTGGCTGCAGACGTTCTCTTATTTTTAATCCGATGTACAGCAGACTCCTGCGGCATCCAAGTCACAGAGGAGACGGTTTGAATTCAGTCCTTGCACAATCGAGCGAAAATCTACACACTCCGAGCAGTAGGTTACTGGGACCTGGCTGACTCCGGACCCTGTAGTCCCTCTTGCTGTCTGCTGCCTAAATGTACGGGCTTTGACCTCACCTTCGCCAACAAAATATAGTCATGCAACGGACAGCACTCAGAAAGATTGATGGACGGCAAGCATGTCTAGTTCAAGAAAGTGAATAATCAAATGATTACCATAACATATAAATCTTCTTGAATTCTCTGCCTGAAGGCAGGCCCTTGGAGATTATTCGCGGAACCGTGGCTAAGTGCTGTGATTTCTTTATGTAACAGGTGGGGCGTGGAGGCAGGCCTGAACTGGAACAGGTCTTGAGCCCTGTGCTCTTGGTGTTAATCTGACGCACATGCTAGCCAAAGCTAACCACGCCACACCTCCCATATGAATATGGCCGTTCAAATTTCGGCATGAGACAGCACAGAAGCTCCCGGTTCGAGTCCAACCTCAGGTCTTGTTGGCCACAGAAGGAGTGTTCATAACACGGTTCAAAGGTTGATAATCAGCTCAGGAATCCTTCCACCTCTTCCCTATTATTCCCCAAAAGGGTAAAAAGTGTGTGTGTGGGTAGGCTTAAAAAAAAACCCGACTACATAAGTCTTTGCAGAAAGATGGATACCAATCATGGCCAGAGATGGGACAGAGAAATGTTAATGATAATATTAGCATTATATGCAAATAAATTACACTCCGGGATAACATTTAAACCCAGAATCTTCTGACTCAGAAGAGTGACGCAGCGAACACCTTTCGCATCCACGTTGCCCGTCTCAGCCCTTCACTAAATGTAATTAATAATAATTAATAATCTTTATTGTCACAAGTAGGCTTACATTAACACTGCAATGAAGTTACTGTGACAAACCCCCAGTCGCCACACTCCGGCGCCCATTCGGGTACACAGAGGGAGAATTCAGAATGTCCAATTCACCTAACAAGCACGTCTTTCGGGTCTTGTGGGAGGAAACTCGGAGCACCCGGAGGAAACCCACACTTCTGGGGACTGAGCTGGGCTTTCAGTGCAACATAATAAAGATAATAGTGTGAGTTATCGAGCTTTCAGGTAGATTGAAGAGATCACTGGTGCGTGTGAGGTCGGGCGGGGGGGGGAGGTGGTTCAAAGAGGTTGATGAGCCACACAGCTATTAAAGTCAAGATCCTGATGTTAAACATCCGCAAACACTGCAATCCTAAGACTGCTTATTACAGTCAAATTAGGACAAATGCTTTAAAAGTGCAATTAAGAGATCAGTCAGCTTGAAGACAGAGATCTTTATGACTGGAGAGGTGCTGAGCTCCAATGATCAGTGAAGCAGATTCCAGTGCACCGTATGTGCTAATAATGGAAGGTCTTCAATATAAGCAGTTCATTAAAATCACGACAACAGGAGCGTACGCAATCTGCGGGTAATTCAGCCTATGTTTTTTTCTCATGGTAAACCATTCTAAAGCTGGTCCTCTTTTGTTTCTGATTTTGGGAGATTGCCACTGACGAATCAGTCCGGGCAGTTATATTAAATCAGGGGAGCTCCAACCCGTCCCCGCAACAATATCGCAGAGAAAAGAAAGAAAGGCTCACATTTATATAGTGCCTTCCTCAACCTCAGGATGTCCCTCAGCACTTTACAGCAACTAAGGTATTTTTGAAGACGAGTTACTGTTGCTACGTGAAATGCAGCATAGAAGTAGCGCACTGCAAACTCCAACAAAGCAGAGTGACAGACGATAATAAATTGGTGGCATTGACAGAGGCTTAAATATTGGCCAGGTCACCAGAGAAAATTCCCCTGCTCTTCTTCAAAACAGGCATGGTTGGGTCATTTACATCGACCTGAGGGGGCAGACGGACATCACATCCTCTGACAGAATCAGACATTTTTGCAGGTCCTCACACAACTTGCAAATGCTTGGCTTCTAGAAACTGCAGTAATGCAGAGCGCTCTTCGGAATTCCCATTTGAAATTTGAACTCCCAACTTGAATACATTTCTGTAAAATGACTGCTTGGGACCAAGTCTGATATTCCTCCTGGTTAAGCCAAATTGGAGTGTTATTATAACAGCCCCCTAGCCAGACTAAGATTTATAGAATACATGTGCACGGCATCTCTTCCAGTACAGAGGTTCACACCAAGGGCTGCAGAGTCGGATGTCAAGGTCATTCCAATCAATTCACTACATATTGACGGCCATGCTCGAGGAATTTCATGAGCCCAAAGATCAA
This sequence comes from Scyliorhinus torazame, assembly GCF_047496885.1. NCBI lineage: Eukaryota > Metazoa > Chordata > Chondrichthyes > Carcharhiniformes > Scyliorhinidae > Scyliorhinus > Scyliorhinus torazame. Next base: position 55,428,087 of record NC_092724.1, read on the forward strand.
GTCACTGAAAGAGGAGGGAGAAAGATGTTCCTGTTAGAGGGTTAACTATAACAGGCTATTAATCTGTCTCTGAACATGAATCCTTCAACAAAGCTCCGGTTATTGAATCCTTGCTGGGTGCTGTTCAATGGGTGCGGGTAACTCTTCATCACACGAGTGCTGATTATCCATGTGTGATCCATAACAGTTACAATTCTGGCTATTTGACTGCATGGGGAATCATATTGAGCCCCAATCCCGATGTGCAGACTCACCCACTTCTAGCAGGAGGGTGAATGGATCGGCATCAGCAACAGGAAGCTTGGCTGATTCCCTCCTTTCCAATTGGGCAAGGGTTATAGGGCCCCTGAGATCATTCAGCTCCTAACAGCGCTGAAACCCAGGGTATTTCTGATTTGACGGGGCGGAGCACTCACCGTCTCGCCCCCATGAAGGAGGGAAAACATTTTGTCCCTTCTTAAGATAAACAACTCCATTACCTGGGCACTAGACGCTCAGGATCACTCTAGGTTATTGAAGAAGAGTAGCAACACTCCAGCAAACAAAATGTTGAGACCTAGAGTGATCAGATGGGCTGAGTTATTCAATCATTCTACAGCCTCTGAGGAACCATGTTTCCAGGCTCCTAGTCTCAAAAAGTATGGGCCAGAATTTTACTCTTCCTTCTCCCCTACCCATCAGCCCCTCAGAAATGTGATGGGGCCTGGTCCGTTCTGTTAGTAGACATGGTTCATGGATTCTTAGAGGAGTTGAGAATCTTGGGTTGGGAACAAAAATAAACGTCCATTTAACTTCTCTTTGAAATACATTGCCCCTTGCCATGAAGCTTTTACAGTCCGTTTTTATGTTTTTTGCTACTTTACATTCATATTCTATTCTCCTTTTCTTTATCTGTTTCTTGGTCCTCCTTGGCTGTATTCTAAAATGCTCCCAAACCTCGAGTTTACTGTTGTTTATGGCAACTTTATCTGCATTTTTAGAAAATGTTATATAATCCTGAACTCCCTTCATTAGCCACAGCTGACTAACTTTTCTGTTTGGGGTTTATGCGCCTTGGAGGAAGATATAGTTGTCGTAAACTGTGCAAAGTAGCGGAAAGCATAAAAAAGGGACTGTAAAAGCTTCTATAGGTACGTAAAAAAGAAATGTTTGGACAAGACAAATGTGGGTCCATTACAGACAGTCAGGAGAATTTATAATGGGGAATAGAAAGATGTCAGAAAAGCGAAATTATGACTTTGTGTCTGTCTTCACTGAGGAAGGTACATGACATCTCCCAGAATTAGAGTTCTAAGAGACCAAGCATAATGAGGAGTTGAAGGGAATTCATTTTTGTAAGAAGTTGTATTGGAGAAATTAATGGGACTGAAGATTGATAAATACCCGTGACCTGACATTCTACGTCCCAGAGTGTTGAAAAAAAATAGCTATGGAGATAGTGAATGCTCTGGTAATCGCCTCCAAAATTTAATAGATTCTGACATGGTTCCTGAAGATCGGAAGGTAGCAATGTCACCCCACTATATAAGGGAGGGAGAGAGACAACAGGGAACTACACACTTTTAAGCCTTACATCAGACGTGATAAAAATGTTGGAACCTATTCTAAAAGGTGTGATAAATGGACATTTGGATAACAATGATCCAATTGGGCATAGTCAGCATGGATTTATGAATGGGAAGTCACGTTTGACAAACTTGTTGGAATTTTTGAGGATATTTAATAAAATTGATTTTCAGAAGGTTTTTGATAAAGCCCTACATAAAAGGTTAGTTAGAAAAATTAAAGCAGATGGTACGGATTAACGCGTGATTAACAGACAGAGAACAGAGAGTGAGAATAAATAGGTCATTCTCGCATTGGCAGGCTGGAACTAGTTGGGCCCCAGCTGTTCACATTATATATCAAGGATTTGGATATGGGGACTAAATGTAATATTTCCCAGTTCGCGGATGACACAAAGCTAGGTAGGATTGTGTGTTGTGAGGAAGATGAAAAGCGATTTCAAGACGATTTAGACAGACTTAGTGTCTGGGAAAGAACGTGGCAGATGTAATATAATCAGGAAAAATGTGAGGTTATCCACTTCGGTAGAGTAACAGATGTGCAGAGTATTTCTTAAATGGCAAGAGATTAGAAAGTATAGATGTACAAAGGGACCTGGGTAACCTTGTCCACAAGTCACTGAAGGCTAACATGCAGGTGCAGCAAGCAATTAGGAAGGCTAATGGAATGTTAGCCTTTATCACAAGAGGATTTGAGTACCGGAGTAGTGAAGTCTTGCTTCAATTGTATAGAACTTTGGTTACACTGTGACTGGAGTACTGTGTCAATTTTTTGTCCCCTTACCTTAGGAAGGATATTATTGCTGTAGAAGGAGCGCAACAAAGGTCCACCTGCAACAAAAGCAGAAAATGCTGGAAAATCTCAGTAGGTCTGGCAGCATCTGTGGAGGGTGAAGAGCGCTAACGTTTTGAGTCTGGGTGGCTCTTCTTCAGAGCTGGTTCACCAAGGTGACCCGCCCAGAAGTTGGCATTACACCTAGTCCACGTTTGTGAAACCAGTGCTAATTGGCGCCATGATGCGGTCTCCCAGGCAAAGCCATTAGTTCTCGGGCCCCGGGAGAATCCAGCGTAGACATATTTAAATGAGCAAAACGGCTCATTTAAATATGTTAATCTAGATCTTGCTCAGCAAAGGCGAGATCCAGATTGCGACTTCTCGTAAGATCTCGTTAAATTTAACGAGGCATTTCAAACGTCGTGAGATTCAACTGCCTCACCACATCACCAAGTTGGGTGCGACAAGGCCATTAAATCGCAGGCAAGAGATTTACCCTCGTTGCAGGGCACAATTTCAAAATAGGACGGAGGTGAGGAGAAATTTCTTTATACAGGATGTTGTGAATTGTTGGAATTCTCTATTCCCCAGAGGTCTGTGGAAGCTCAGTCATTGAGAATTTTTAAAGCAAAGATCAATAGATTTCTAAATGCCAATGATGTGAAGGACGTGGGTTGAGTGGGAAAAATGCATTGAAGTGAATAATCAGCCATAATCGTATTGAATGGTGGAGCAGGCTCGATAGGCTGAATGGCTGATACCTGGTCCTATTTTCCAAAGAGCATACGCACACAGGCAATGATGTGACACTTTAAAGACTACTAATTAACCTCTCTGATAAAAAATAGAACAATTGAACTAAAGGAGTCTTAGTCCTTCACATTATAAATTGTTCTTAGAAAACTTTTTAAACTTTAAATTTAAAATAAATAACTTTGTCTCTCTGTTTCTTTTTTCTCTCTTTGAAATCCATTCATTCTTTCTTTCTTTCTATTTTTCTTTACGGTTCCTGGTTTGACTCCAATTCACCTTCCATCTTCATTGTTCATCTGGTTCTTTGTCATTCCTTAAATCTCATTGGTTAAGGAAGTAGAGTGTTTGGTCAATCCTTCACTAAGGTCCCAGACACCGCTTTTCCCTTAACACACTGTCATCAGCTCACACATTACAGTGTAATTGAAGTTTGAGCTGAAGGGTGCAGGAAAAAGGCACATAATGGTACATAATACAAAATACCCTGCTGCAGGAAGATTCAGTCCATTATTTATTGGCAGAAAGAGTCTTTGGTTGTTACAATCTGGCATGATCTTTGTTACACCAAGACGTCTCTATTTACCCACTAGTACCTAGATGAGTGTAACTTTCAGACAGTTCTACACCCTTGTTGGGTGGGGTTGCTGGGTTATGGGGATGGGGTGGCGGTGTTGACCTTGGGTAGGGTGCTCTTTCCAAGAGCCGGTGCAGACTCGATGGGCCGAATGGCCTCCTTCTGCACTGTAAATTCTATGATTCTATGATTCTATGATTCTTGGGTATGATATCCCTCTCGAGGCCTCTTTGGCTAATCAACAGGTGCAGAGACCCTGCGGTGCCCTCAACCTTCCTACTTCAGACCACTGGGGATATCCGGAGTTCAGGCTTGCACACTAGGATTGGTGCGACAAGATGGACCGAATGGCCTTCTTCTGCACCGTAATGATTCTGTGATTCTGAGAGCCGGAGCTGGAGAGAACTCTTCGCCAATGGAGTCAAGGGCTGGCAGAAGTTTTTAAAAGGCCACTTGTTTCCTTAATAGTTGAGATACCCTCACCCCCATTAACACTGCTGGATCTCTGGTCTCCAGAGGGACTCAGAGCAATCCCCTTCCACCAGACCTTTTGGTAGCCCCACAGGGGGACGGATCTTTAGTTGATTCTACTAAAGTGACGTGGGAGGCCGCGGTTACTTGCTTCAGCCTCATTAGAACATCGGACTGACACCAACACTAAGCACAGGCCCAGTAACATCATTTTGGAGCAACCCATGTTAGAATTTCAGGAATGGAGAGCTGCTGTGCCTGGTCTTCACTCCCAACCTCCGGTGCAATGCAGAGGGAAATTGGCCCTCATGTTTAAAACACAAAATAAGACTTTCCGGATCCGAACAGGCGAACATTGAAATGATATTGTCCTTTAGCTACAAGTCAGGTCTCATGTTGGTGAAAAGAATATGCAGCAAATACTGTCCAAGTAAAATTCTGAACTTGGGAATGAAGACCCGGCTTTAAGATCACGTGAATTCCATGTACTGTAAAAATCTCATCTGGAGGGGGTGTATCATTATAGCCATTGCAGAATTGGTCATTTCAATTGCCTTTGGAGTTGGTTAGCTTGATTAGCTAGATGGCTAGAGTGTGGTGCAGAGTGACACCAATGGCATGGGTTCAATTCATGTACTACTGGCTGTGGTGGTTCATGGAGGTCTGTCTCCTTGCCTTGCCTCATGCTTGATACCAAGTGATATCCCTCGAACTATGTCACCACATAGCTCTCTCTAACAGGGAGAAAAGATTCTGTGATTCTGAGAGCCGGAGCTGGAGAGAACTCTACTAGGGGCTGTTTAGCTAAATCGCTGGCTTTGAAAGCAGACCAAGGCAGGCCAGCAGCACGGTTCAATTCCCGTAACAGCCTCCCCGAACAGGTGCCGAAATGTGGCGACTAGGGGCTTTTCACAGTAACCTCATTTGAAGCCTACTTGTGACAATAAGCGATTTTCATTCAAAAGGTTATGGCCAATTACTTTATCAATTACCTTATCAATTTCAAATGCTAGAAGAACAGGAAGTCATTCAAATGGGGGGAGAGCACATAAGACTGGAGTGGCAGTCGGAGATAGGAAACTGAGGAAATTGACATTGTTCTAAGCGGCAAAGAGCCAGAGTTCAGGCGGCTGAGTTGCTGACCCGGTGCCAGGGTTCGGGACATCTGGGGCGACATTCTCCGACCCCCGCCAGGTCGGAGAATCGCCAGGGGCTGGCGTGAATCCCGCCCCCGCTGGTTGCCGAAGTCTCCGGCACCGGAGATTCGGCGGGGGCGGGAATCGCGCCGCGCCAGTTGGCGGGCCCCCCCGCTCGATTCTCCGGCCCGGATGGGCCGAAGTCCCGCCGATAAATTGCCTGTCCCGCCGGCTTAAATTAAATCACCTACCTTACCGGCGGGACAAGGCGGCGTGGGCGGGCTCCGGGGTCCTGGGGGGGGCGCGGGGCAATCTGACCCCGGGGGATGCCCCCACGGTGGCCTGTCCCGCGATCGGGGCCCACCGATCCGCGGGCGGGCCTGTGCCGTGGGGGCACTCTTTCCCTTCCGCCTCCACCACGGTCTCCACCATGGCGGAGGCGGAAGAGACTCCCTCCACTGCGCATGCGTGGGAAGCTGTCAGCGGCCGCTGACGCTCCCGCGCATGCGCCGCCCCGAGATGTCATTTCCGCGCCAGCTGGTGGGGCACCAAAGGCCTTTTACGCCAGCTGGCGGGTGCAGAAATTCCTCCGGCGTTGGCCTAGCCCCTCAATGTTGGGGCTCAGCCCCCAAAGATGCGGAGCATTCCGCACCTTTGGGGCGGCGCGATGACCATCTGATTGGCGCCGTTTTGGGCGCCAGTCAGCGGACATCGCGCCGTTTCGGGAGAATTTCACCCCTGCTTCGGGCTGGAGAGGAACTTGCAGTGGGGGGGGGGTTGTCCCATTGTCGTGGTCCATGTAGGTACTAATGACATAGGTAGAAGGAGGAAAGAGGTTCTGCATATAGAGTTTGAGGAGCTAAAACCACATAACTAAGGAAGTCGAGATGCCTTTAAACTAAATAGAGGGGGTTTGGTTCTGTAGAGGGGATATGTACGCTTAAAAAGCAAAAGGATGTGGCAGCTATTTAGGCGATGATACCCAAAATGTACAAGCATAAAGAAAGCAGATAATAGAGTTAAAGGGGGACAAAATAGTAAAATAGCAATATTAAAATCTTTTTTCTTAAATGCAAGTAGTATTCGGCACAAAATAAGTGAATCAACGACACAAATATAGGTTAAAGGGTATGGTCTTACAGTCATTACAGAGACATGGTTACAAGGAGATCAAAACTGGGAACTAAATATTCAGGGAATGTGATGTTTCATAAGGATAAGCAGGAAGGAAAGGGTGGTGGGGTAGCTTTGTCAAAAGAGATGGAATAAGTACAATAGCGAGAAATTATCTTGGATTGGATGATATAAAGAGCAAAGAACAATACAGCACAAGAACAGGCCCTTCGCCCCTCCAAGCCTGTACCGGTCATGATACTAACCTTATCCATAACCCCCAGCGCTTCCTTGTGCGGTGTCCCTCTATACCCATCCTATCCAACGCATTTGTGAAGATGCGTTTTGAAAGCCATTATAGAATCCATATAGATGGAAGTAAGGAATAACAAGGAGAAGAAGACATTGGTGAGAGTAAACTATTGGCCCCCTGACAGTAGCTAAACTGTCGGACAGAGAAAAAATGAGGAGATAAAAAGGGCATGTAAAAAAGGAAGTGCATTAATCCTCATGTGGATTGGGGAAATCAAATTGGCAGAGGCTGCCATGAGGAAGAATTCAATGGGTGGGATTTTCCTCCTGTTCCCCGCGTGTTCTGTAGTGGCCAGCATTTGACCAGTAAGAGATAATCTCCTGTCAGGACAGTGTCCACGACATACTCCGGAAAAATAAATGGCTGGACCTAATTTGAACAATGGTGTTGACTTCAGTTCAATATTTGTCACTGGGCAGCTCACCCATCATTTCTTCTATCTTCTTATCATTGGCTGGGAACCACACCTTAGTTTTAGAGGAGCACCTTGGTTTAAACTATCCTTTGATGGCCAATGTAGGTGAGAGTTATTGCTTGGTGCTGTTCCTCCATGGGGGTTGATTACACCCTCTTGTGTAGAACCATAACACCCTACTTTTCTTATGATCTCTTGGGGCGGCACATTGACAGTGGTTAGCACTGCTGTCTCACGGGGCCCTGGATTGAATTCTGGCCTCATGTGACTTTCTGTGTGGAGTTTGCACTTCCTCCCTGTGTCTGATTGTATTTCCTCCAGGTGCTCCGGTTTCCTCCCACAGTCCAAAGATGTGCAGGTTAGGTGGATTGGCCATGTTAAATTATCCCTCAGGGTCCAAAGACGTGCGGGTTAGGTGGGGTTGCGGGGATTGGGTGGGGGAGTTGGCCCCAGCTAGGGTGCTCTTTAAGAGAGTTGGTGCAGATCGGATGGTCAAAAAGCCTCCTTCTGTACTGTAGCGATTCTATGGTTCCTGGGTTGGTTGCGAGCCCCTGAGGATTTTTATATTGGCCCTGGATTTCCTCTGATTTTTCTTTTTGGTTCTCCCAGGAGATTACACAGCAGGGAGTGAGGGAGTGATGGGTAGTTGGGGGGGGGGGGGGGGGGGGGGGAGGTGAGGAGAGATGAAGTGGAGAGGATGAAGAGAGAAAGTGTTCAGTTAGATTGCTCCAGCTGCCAGCAACTGAGGCAGACCTGATGGGGCAGCTGGTCACTTCCTACCCATCAATTTTGGATGTTCGCATGTTCAGTGACACATAGCTCATGGATAGCCAGTCACGTCTGCCAGAAATCTGCTTCCAATTTGTGTCAATGATTTGTGCATAAACACTGTGTGACTGCAGTGGAAGAGCATTCATGCGTAGCTCACTTGATATCAGCTAGAATAATTGCCTTTGGTATAAAATATTGAGCTGCAGAATGAATGAGTTCCTCCGATCTCTTTGCAGAATATTATTTCTGGCAGCTTCTGGATTTGGGTGTTGTGACATGGAGTCAGAATGATTATCAGAGCTGGAGCAGTAATGAATAATCAAGCCTGAAATGTTAGCAAACCAGGAAACCTGGAGACTGCCAGGATTGCAGTTTTGAGAGTAACAGGATAAAAGTCAGTGGGAACTAGGGAAGGCTTTCCACTGGTGGGATTGATACCCGGCACAAAGGAAGACGGTTGTGGTTGTTAGAAGCTAATGACCTCAGTCCCAGGACATCGCTGCAGGCGGTGGTGTGGTGCTGCTGGAGTGCACTGGAGCCCCACTCCGGCACCTTCCATTTCAAGCAGACTTGTAAACTCAATGCGGCCTGCCAAATCTGGACTTTCAAGTGACTGATATTTGAAAAATGCTGTAAAGCTGTTCAGATCCAATCACAAGCTAGTTCCTCCCTGAGACTATCAGCAGCAAATCAGCGGGGAATCCGCCTGTGATTGGACGAGCAGCAAACAGTGGGAAGGTAAGTTTCAGGGCCCAGAGTGTGAGGCAGCCGGAGTCAAGGTGCGGGGCCCAGGTGAGGCAGCCGGAGCAATGGGGCCCAGGTGAGACAGTCTGAACAGCAGCACCTAGGCGAGACAATTGGAGCAGCTGGGGCTCAGGTGAGGCAGTTGGAGCAACAGTATTGGGCCCAGATGAGGCAACTGGAGCAATGGAACCCAGGTGAGACAGCTGGAGCAGCGATGTGGGCCCCAGGAGAGGCAGCCGGAGTAGCGAGGCCCAGGCGAGGCAGCTGAAACAGTGGTGTGGGGCCTAGGCAAGACAGCCAGGCCAGTGAGGCCCAGTTAGGCAGCTGGAGCAGCGGAACCTGCTGGCTTCTGAGTGAGTGAGTGAGTGAGTGACTGGAGACGGTATGAGAGAGAGAATGCGAGTTGGTGGGGGAAAGAGTGTGTGAGGGGATGGGGGGCGAGTGTGTGAGAGGATGTGGGGAGCAGTGTGAGGGGATGAGTGAGCAAGTGTGTAAGGGGATGGGGGTGCAAGAATGTGTGGGGTGAGGGAGCGAATGTGAGGGGATCGGAGAGCGAGTGTGTGATTGATGAGGGACTGAGGGTTTATGGGGGTGGGGGAGTGGGTGTGAGGTGATGGGGGGGCATGTGTGTGAGGGAGTGGGGAAGTGAGTGTGTGAGAAGATGAAGGAACAAGAGTGTGAGGGGATAGATGACCGAGTGTGTGAGAAGATGAGGGTGCGAGTGTGTGAAGGGATCGGAGAACAAGTTTGTGATTGATGAGGGAGTGAGTGTGTATGGGGATGGGGGAGTGGGTGTGAAGGGATGTGGCAAGAAAATGTGTGAGAGAATGTGCGGGGGGTACAGAAACTGTTGCATAATGACATTCTAGCTATGCTGAGACTCATGTTTCAGAATACCAACATGGTTTGAAACAGCATGCCTACTAAAAACCATAGTTTTACTAACTTTTGAGGACTAAAATGATCAATGCATCATTATACGGCCAACACATTTTCTGAGAGCTCCTGCACATCAATTTTTCCACTACATCTCTGGCTGCTGTAGATCCTCAGTGTAGTTGCCCTAGGCCCAACTATCTCCAGCTGCTTCATCAATGACCTTTCCTGAATCGTCAGGTCAAAATTGGGGATGTTCACTGATGATTACATCAGTACCATGATTGACTGCTCAGATACTGAAGCAGTCCATGTCAATATGCAGCTAGACCTGGGCAATATTCATTTATTTTTATTCATTCATTGGATGTGGGCGTCGCTGGCTCGGCCAACATTTCATAGAATTGTAGGAATCCCTTCACAACCCTGCACATCCCTAGACTCTAAGGGGCAATTTAACATGGCCAGTCCAGCTAACCTGCACATCTTTGGACTGTGGGAGGAAACCAGAGTACCTGGAGGAAACCCACACAGACACGGGGAGAAAGTGCAAACTCCACGCAGTCACCCAAGGCCAGAATTGAACCACGGCCCTTGAGGCTGTGAGGCAACAGTGCTAACCAATGGGCACCATGCCACCCTTCATTGTCCATCCCTGAGGTTGTGGAGAAAGTTGGAGGTGGTCTGGGAGGGGGGTTGTGGGGGAGAGGTGGTGCAGGAGGAAGTAGACACACTTCTGATGACATACTGTGTTGACGTGCCTGAGGTTTGAGAAGCTTGAGCCTCAACAAAACAAATGTAAGAAACTAAAAAGTGGAATTGCTGCAAAACAGGTGTTGGCTCATTATTGCCCATTTTATTACTCTTGCAAAGTCTGGGAAGGAAATCCTTATTTTTCACTAAGCGATTACTTAAAGAATAAATCTCTGCACCATCCTTCACCATCCTGTTTACAATCTAGTAGAAGGTGGTCAAACTCTTGGGACTAAAATTTATCTGTGGTTGAGGATTCTCAATCATCCATTGTAACTTTGGCAGAAAATCCATTGGAATACCTGAGAAATAGCATAAAGGGCTTTGGTCATGAAAGGGTCCCAATCCTATGACTTGTGTGCTTCTAGAAATGATTTCACTCGGGATTTTGCTGTTACACCTTTTTAATGCTGTTGGGATTTCTTATTTATTGTTACATTTTTCCACTTAATTTGCCTGTTTCTCTCACATTCAAACAACAAATAAAGGTTTTTCAAAATACGATTTGCATATCTATTTCGTACAAATGTAATGCAGCATCATTTGGAACCAACGGATAGTCTATAAATGCACAAGTGCAACACGATTGTAGGGCAGTGGCTTTGGTGCCAAAGGTAGCAGGATGGTAACATTGTATTAGCTGCAGAGTTGAACTGGTTTGTGAATGTAGTGATTTATTTCGAGAGACTTTCCTTTTTTTTGTTGTCTCAGCAAACACACCAGAGAGCTCCAACACTTCTCACTCACACTGAAGACATATATTGTTCAATCATTCCACTTTGTTGCTCAGGCGTTATTTGATCTTTCTACCCTATGAGATTGCTGGTAAAATAGAATCCAATTACAACCTTGTATGAAGATTGAATAATATCATGCACCCAGGCAGAAAATATCTTCCACTTCCACAGAATGGAAAAGATCTTGTGCAGTATATCTGGGTTGCAAGTATTGAATCTAGGGCTGGATTCTCCAATCCCCCCGCCGGGTCGGAGAATCGCCGGCGGCTGGCATGAATCCCGCCCCCGCCGGTTGCCGAATTCTCCGGCACCAGATATTCGGCGGGGGCGGGAATCACGCCGCGCCGGTTGGCTGGCCCCCCCCACTAGCGATTCTCTGGCCCGCGATGGGCCGAAGTCCCGCCGCTGTCAACCCATGCCAGCCGGCGTGGATTGAACCACCTTTGGGACGGCGGGACACGTCGGTGTGGGAGGGCTCCGGGGTCCTGGGGGGGGCGCGGGGCGATCTGGCCCCGGGGGTGCCCCCACGGTGGCCTGGCCCGCGATTGGGGCCCACCGATCCGCGGGCGGGCCTGTGCTGTGGGGGCACTCTTTTCCTTCCACCTTCGCCATGGTCTCCACCATGGCGGAGGCGGAAGAGACCCCCTCCACTGCGCATGCGCGGGGATGCCGTGAGCGGCCGCTGGCGCTCCCACGCACGCGCCATCCGGCAAAGTCAGTTTCGTGCCAGCTGGCGGGGCACCAAAGGCCTTTCCCGCCAGCTGTCGGGCCAGCTGTCGGGACGGAAATCAGTCCGGCGCGGACCTAGCCCCTCAAGGTGAGGGCTCGGCCGCTCAAGATGCGGAGACATCCGCACCTTTGGGGCGGCGCGATGCCGGACTGATTTGCGCCGTTTTTGGCACCGGTCGGCAGACATCACGCCGATATCGGAGAATCCCGCCTCTAATGTCAGTTGATCGCTCTGTGATTAATTACCCTGAGAGAATCAGCATTGAGCCTCCAATTTTACCATTGCTACAGTCACCCTGCTGACTGAAAAGAAAAAACTTATATTTATGCAGCACCTTTCAGGATGTTCCATATCGTTTCACAGCCTCTTAAGTGCTTCTGGGTTGTAGTTATTGTTGTAATATAGGCAATGTTATCAATTGGCGGAGCTGGGTCGAGTGGCCAAATGGCCTACATCTGCTGCTATTATATATGTTTGTATGTCGTTCTGGATGGAAGAGACAAGCTGGCCTTTGTCATCCATAATTATCTTGCAGGTGGAATCGTGGCTGGAGTTCATTGCTAATGAACGTTTATTGTGAGCAGGCTTTGTGGGGTAAGATTGCTAGGATAGGAGTGATTTTTGAGCTCATAGTGAATCAGTAACTTGTTTTGCAGCACATGGTTCTCAAGAGTCCTTTCCATTGACTAGTTCCCTATTATTTCACTCTATCTTGGTTCTTTTATGAATTTTTGAGACATTGAAATATTGTGATAAAGTTGCATTGCGCAACAGAAATTGGAAATATATTGTACTGTGAAACAACAATCAGCAAATTCTTCAGACATTCTGATCAAGAAAACCCAGACACAATTGTGAACCATCAAGTCTTTGTCCTCTGTCCTCTTAAATATTGTGTAGCACAGACACACCTGAGGACTCCAACACTTCTCACTCGCACTGAAGACCTATGTTGTTCAATCATTCCAATTTGTTGCTCAGGAATCATTTGATCTTTCTACCCTATGAGATTAATGGTAAAATAAAATCCAATTACACCTCTTGTATGAAAATTGCATAATATCATGCACCCAGGCAGAGAAGGTCTTCTACTTCCACAGAATGGAAAAGATCTTGCGCAGTATAGCTGGGTTGCAAGTATTGAATCTTTCCCCAAATATGAATTTGTCACCATGTCCATATGGGGCAATGTGCAGAACATGTTAATGAGGTCTGAGGCAATTACCAAAATCAATGTTATAGTCCACACAGTGTTATAAATGACAAATGGGATATTTTCCTGTCATTTTAACAATATCGCTGTTGAAGTAAAATTTGTGTTGTTTGGTTTGTTTAAGATCCACGGTGGGATCACACAACCTAAGACAACATTATATTGATGATGCTCTTAATGGTGTCTGTGTGGAGTTTGCACGTTCTCTCCGTGCCTGTGGGGTTCCTCTGGGTGCTCCGGTTTCCTCTCACAGTCCAAAGATGTGCAGGTTAGGCTACATGAGGTGGCCATCACACAGCGTCAAATTGTGATAGATCCCACTCCCACGATACACCTTAGGGTGTTTACGACATTAAAGATGGCACATCCCTGCAAGTTGTTGTTTTGTGTCACCATTTCCAGAGTTGCATTTAGTACCAATTGTTTCAAGTGTTTGTTGCGCTGTTTCGACTGCTTATATTCTTATGGATATATACATCATGCTGTATCCAATATTTTTATAGTCAGGTGACTGAAAGCACAGAAAATGGAGTTTGTTTCTGGATATGATTTCCATCGTGGTATTGACACATACAATTATAGGTGAATATGGATCTAACTCATGTGATGCCATGTACCCATAACATTTATTGAATTTGTTCCTTCAGATGGGATATTACCAAGGGCGGGATCTTCCAGCCCACCGAAGGCACTCCTCCACTAACCCCCCTCTGCGCCCCCCCCCCACGCCCCCCCCCCCCCCCACCCACCCCCCCCCCCCCCCCCCCCCCCCCGCCCCCCGCCCTCCACCCCTCTTGCTGCGGCACGGGCTAGCCATGTGAAACGGCATAGACATTGGTAGGACCAGAAGATTCTGCCAGTGGCAAATAGCAAGCTTCCTCTCCTCCACCACCGTAAAACACACCACGACAGGGAGTGGGTGGGGGAGGAGGGGGGGGCGGGGGGGGCGGGGGGGGGGGGGGTGCATGCCGCCCCAAGGTTCTGACTATCCTTTCAGGCAGAGGTAAGATAAACCATGGCACTGTTTTGAAGAAGAGCAGCACAATTCTTCCTGATGGTCTGGTCAATATTTGCCCAACAAGCAGCTTATCTGCTTTTTAATAAATCTCATTGCTGTGGGACCTTGCTGTGCACACATTGGATGCTGAGTTTCCTACCTTACAATAGAACTGCAGATTACTTTAAAGTGCTTTAAAAAACTTTGGGACATCCGCAACTTGTGAAAGGGGCTATATAAATGGAAGGTTTTTTTCCCTTTGCAGTTCTACGAGAATAAATTCAGAGAAGTAGTAGAATTAGAGGGGGCAGGACAGAAATATCTTGATAAAATAATAAAATGGGCAAAATAATGGAAGATGAAGTTGCAAATATAGAAACGTAAGGAATTGAGAAGCATGAGGGATAAAAGGCTTGCACTGCCTAAAATATTCATGGATAGAATTGAAAATAATCTCGGCGTTCCTGTAGACTTAGTAGTCTTAACGTTCAAACAATACAGAGCAATAATCAAAAGGTCAATAGAATAGTAATTAGAGGAAACCCTCCAGTCTGACATGACTATTGTACCCAGTTTTGATCAATGTGCAGAAGGCTCACAGTGAAAAGAGACATAAGGCTGATCTTCAGTCTTTCATATTTGAGGTATGAGAAAAAAAGAGAAACACAAGCTTTTCATCTATTAAAGGAGATAAGATAAAGGTTCTGAAGACTCTAAATGGTGAAGAAAAGATAATTTGCTTACATTAAACTCTGATAGCACAGCAAAGAGACAGAGACTCAAACTGATTAAACTTTATGGGCTGATTTGATCTTTTGCTGACTCTGATCCCAATTTTAGTGAATACGTTTTTTCCTGAGTTTTAGCCTCAAATATACGGTCTGGCTAGTGTTTCCCTGCGTATTTGCGAAGTCAGAAATGAATAAAGATAGTGAAACCCACAAACATTAGCCCGTAACCTCCTCAGAATAGCATCCTCCGTCGGATTGCCGCTCTGGATGGACATACCATCGCTGTAATTCCAAAGCCCCTGTCTCGCCGAACGTTCCTTACTCAGGCTGGGTGAGACAGGAGCAGAGCAGCGCGCCACCAGCTGCATCAGCGAGGAGTAACTGAGGCACAGGGAGACAAGTCACACCTTTTTAGGACAGTAGCGGGTTATAATGTTCCAAAATTCCCTGGATGCAGGAATGGTTCCAGTGAATGTTAGTGCAACGCCCTTATTCAAAAGGGAGGGAGGCAGAAAATAGGAAACTATAGCCCAGCTAGATTACCATCTCTCGTTGGGAATCCAGCATTAAGGAAGTAATAACAGGACATTTAGAAAGTCAAATGCAATCCATCAGAGTCAGCATGGTTTTCTGAAGGGTAAATCGTGTTTGACTAATTTACTAGAGTTCTTGAAAGAGGTAACAAGCCAAGTGGATCCTGCAGATTAGTATAACTGGACTTACAGATGGCACTTGATAAGGTGCTGCACAAATGGATAATACACGAGGTAAGATCACGTGGGTTTATGGGTAATTTATTAGCATGGATAGAAAACTAGCTAACCAACGGAAGGCAGAGAATTGGGATAAATGGATCTTTTTCTGGTCGGTAAGATGTAACTAATGGTGTGCCTCTGATTCAGTCCTTGGGCCCCAACTATTTACAATATATATTAATGACTTGGATGTAGGGATAGAAGATATTACAGCTGAATTTGCAAATGACGCTAAAATAGGTGGGATAGGAAGTTGCAATGAGGAAATAAGAAATTTACAAATATATATAGATAGGTTAGGTCAGTGGGCCGAAAGTGGGACTGGCAGAGCCAGGTGGCAAGGGAGCCTCAGGTGATAGCTCCGCTCACACCCCTACCCCATGGGGCAGCTCAAGGGCCATCGGACACCCCATGTGAGGCGGTGCTGGGGCCTGTGCCGGTGACTCCCGAAGGGGAGATGCCGGAACACCACAGCATTTCAAACTCCCCCCCGCCCCCCCTGCCCACTTCCCCTCCCCCCACACCTCCCTCCTGTCCCTGGCACATCTAGTGGGCAGTGGGCTGAACAAGGCAGCACCATGCCACCTGGGGCAGCCAAGCAGCAGCTGGTCCCACACAGGCCCAATCGTCCCAGAAGATGGCCACCAACAGGGATCCAGGTCGCAGGGTGGGAATCACAGCAGGCCGCCTCCACCCCTGATGTACCGTCTGGGAATCCACCTAGACGTAGAGTTAGGGCCCATAAGGCCGGAAAGTTATACACCAGTAAGTTGGCACGGGTACAGGGCACAATTTAGTGATGGGTCTGGGCACAAATCTCTATGTCTGTTGTCACATTAAGCACCTATTATCCCTATTACAAACTGCCGTGGTGCTCCGTCAGGTGGGTGTGAGGACTGGCTGGGCTGGCCACAGAGGGGGTGCGGGTCAGGGGGTGGGGGGGGGGGGGTGGCGGGAATGGGCAGATGTTGTGGGTGGCCTGGGCTGGGAAATGCCAGACAGGTCCCCACTTGGCATCTGGAAGAACCCCATCATGTAAAGGTTCAGGGGGACCGTCATCTTGACAGTCATGGGAACAGGTGTTCTTCCACATACCCCCACAGTCTTTGATGACATGCCCAGTCCGGGAGATCCTATAATGACAGGCACTTCCAGTACACAAGAGGCCTCCAGCGGCGCCTCCCTTGCACCTCCTCCTCCTCTGCCTGTTGGGTGGACGATTCTCCCTCCTGGGCAGCTGCCTCCTGTTCCTCTGGGTCAGGTTCCGCTGCTGCACTCGTCGCTGCTGTGCACTCTGCTACTTCAACTCCCTCCTCCTCGAGCAGCTCCAGCTCGTACAGTCGCAGGGCAACCCTCAGGGCTGCGGCGACTAGCAGGAAAGCCACCATTGGCTGGTGGCTGGTTGAACTCCAATATCTATAGCCTGCAGGGGGTGAAAGGCCAACATGTTTCCATGATACTTGCCCCCGTGCCCAAACAGGCTCACCAGGCGACATAGTGGCCCCGGTTGGTACTGCAGGCTCTGCCCCCGCATGTTTCCCCCCTGCCCCCCCACCCCACCTCCGCATCCCTGGCCCCGTCATTGCCTGGCACCATGAGGGCCTCTGGCCCTGGCACCCATCCCTGCTGTCAGGGGTATTGTCGGCTGGCACTGTCCTTGCTTGGGGTACACTCCATGGCCCCAGTCCAGCGACCCCATATGGGCTACAGTGAGCATTGCATTGAGTGGGCCACATGTTGGCTCGTTGTCGGGTGGCGGCCGGGATGGGTGGTGTATGGTGGAGGGTTGGGGTATACATACGGCTGGTGTCACTCTGCAGAACTAGGGGCCAAGTTGGGTGGTCAGTGGGGTGCGCAGCAAGATGGTTGCCTTGCAGGCCGCAGCAATGGCGGTCTGTGCCTGGACACTACCCAGTCCCATGGGTGTGTAGTCCCAGCCCCATGGCCCGCACCCTGGTAACCCCGCCCTCCCGCCCGGCCCTGGCAGGGACCCCCAACCCCAGCCAGTCCAGCCAGTGTCCAGCCCAGTAACCCACGTTTGCGCCTCTCTGTGTCCTACCTCCTGTCTCTCCCTCATTAGGCACGACGTTGGTTTCACAATTTTTAAAAGCACAAGTGAACCGCGCCGTCGGGAATTCGCGGAGGCTCCGGAGAATACCAGGTCAGGCCCACTAATGATATGCAAATGATGTTTACTGACCGTGTGTTCTGGAACACATTGAGGCCACTGTCGAGCTGACGGAGAATTGCGATTTGGCATCAAATCGGCGCCCTCTACAGTTTCGACATAGGAACCGATTGTCTGCCCAATCATGGGCTGGATTCTCCGATTCTGCGACTATGTTCGGAGGATGCATCGGCCTTGCGACCAAAACGTCGGCGGCGCCCCCCGCACCGATGCTTCACGCGGTGGGGGGCTAGCAGCCGCGCCACATAAAGCCCCCAGCTTTACCTGCCGATACGGACGCAGAATGGCCGGGTCCGTGGCCACGTATGCACCCCGCGGCAGCTGCGCCCTACAACATGATGCCAGCCGTGCGCAGACCTGGCCTGCCAAAAACGGCGTGCCACGTACTCCTCCAGTATGCTGTTTTTGAGGGGGCAGAGCATCAGAAAACGGCGCGGCTCCCGATTTTGACGTAAAAAGGGATTCTCCGGCTGATTGCCGAAGGAGATTTCGGCATCAGTAATTGGAGAATCCCGCCTCATGTTTCCCGATTTTGGAGTCAGCCAACAGAGAAACCCGCCCATTAAGTTTCTGTCTCGTAAAACAAGAGATCATTTCTAGAATAAAATGATCCTGCATCCTGTGCACAGATCAGTTTAAACATCAAGCCAATTTGATACTTGCACAGCAACCAGAACTTTTCATCACATTACTGAGCCGTACTACTCTCCCCCTCTCCCTGTCTCATCATGCCCATGTTCAGCAGGTACTGCTCCCCATCTACATTGTATCAATGTCCGTTTTGCCTTGGAAGCCAGACACACTGTGGAAGAATTTGATCATGTTACTTTAATTAATCGATGTTTGGTCAATAGAATTAAAGTATAGAAAAAATATGGTTTGCACAGAGGAAAATTAGAATGTGTAATGATCTGCCAAAAATACTGTTTCATTGTTGAAGCATTATCCAGAATACTTTACAAAAGGGAATTGTACATGGGATGGATGTCTAGTAAGAAAAAAAGAAAGACTTGCATGTCTACAGTGCTTTCCACAGCCTGAGGAATTCTCAGTGTGCTTTGTTGTATTGCTATGTTTGCTTAATACAGGCTTACCAATCTCATGCAGGACTGGGAAACCAAAGATAGATTCAGTTTATCTGAAAATGTACTCCAGGAATGCTCAGCAGACAGATTTACTGAAAAGATTCAACAGCTATTGTTAGCAGGAAAGTGCAGACGCAACTCCTTCACACAACATGCTGCTTGCTAAACTGAAAGCTGCTCTGAACTATGTCTGCTGAGCTCATGGTTTATATTCTGGTTATATTCTCTCTTTAAGCGATAGCACAGCATTCCCCTTTTTGCCCACTATAACATTACATAAAATAAGAGCGAAAATAAATATCTGTTCAGGTAGTTACAAAAAGTATTTGCACAAAGACTTAATCTCTGTTCAAGAGCTATCAAGATTTAAGAATTTAAAAGTTTTCGGACTGGATTCTCCGATTTGAAGACTAAGCGCTGACGCCGGCGTTTAATGCCAGGAAAAATGGCGCAAAAGCTGCACCGATCTTCCGTCTAGTGGGGGACTAGCAGCCATGCAGCGTTTACCTGCAGATATGGCCGGAGAATTGCCGGGTTCGTGGCCGCGCCATGCAACATGGCGCTGGCAGCACCTGGACCCGGCCTGCCACATACTGTCCCCCAGTAACCCCCCAGACCACTCCCCCCCCCTTCCCCACCCCCCACCCCCGGCCGTGGCGGCGCTGGACTCAGTCCGCAGTCGCCATGCTGGGTTCATGAGAATGATAAAAGAAGAATAAGTGTTCCACGCCGTCGGGAACTCGGCCCATCGGGGAGGGCCTCCGGTGACATCCTGAGGCCGTCCCAAAGCCGTGCGCCATACTCTTCGAGTATGCCATTTTCGAGGGGGCGGAGCATCGCAAAAGCGACGGTGCCCCCCGATTTCGGCGCAAACAGGGATTCTCCGGCCGATCGCCAAATGTGATTTCACCATCGGCAACCGGAGCATCCCGCCCTAAGAATCTGTGTAAAGTTGGTTTAACAATCCTCATGGATCTCATAATAGTATGACCTTCCTGAGATCCAGACTTACCACCTGCGTGAGCATGACTTGGAAGAGTGTTTGTATCTTGTGTACTGTTGGGTGCTGATTATCTTCATGTTGTTCTCCCACAATTTCATTCTCTGAGTCTATCCTTGGGTGTTTTCCAGACAAAGTTGGATTGCTATGTATTACACAGTTATACTGTTACACAATTCCCTTAGCTGGCGTCTGTTGCTTCTTAACATCGCTCAATTCAGTGTTGTGACTTCATAGGATCTCGGGCCATTGTACACTTTGCATCTTTCTGCGGGTAACCAAGTTACCTAACTAGGATGGATGGCTCGAACCTTTTGTTCTGAGTGCAGACCAGACAGTTCCGCATGAGCATGTCGGTTGTCCATTATCCTTCATTTGAGAAGCTTCTCTTTCGCCTCTAAGAAATGGAACAGGTGATGGCTGAGCAAAGCTGTACTAACCTGCCTTACAAACATGGTTTCCACAGTTGATGGTAAACCCATGCTCTTATTTATAACATGGTGATATGGAGATCTTCTGTTTCCCTGCACTTTATGATTAATGACTTAACACTGTGAATCATTCACTTGGCAAAACTATCAAACTTGGGATCGTGTGGCAAGACTGTCACATGGCTTATGCCCAGTGAGCACACACGTCCCTAAAAGGCCTGTCAGTGAATTGTGGCTCAATACCCAATGTCATCTCTTCAGAGGTCCAGAACAATCTGGGGCAGCACGGTAGCATTGTGGATAGCACAATTGCTTCACAGCTCCAGGGTCCCAGGTTCGATTCCGGCTTGGATCACTGTCTGTGCGGAGTCTGCGCATCCTCCCCGTGTGTGCGTGGGTTTCCTCCGGGTGCTCCGGTTTCCTCCCACAGTCCAAAGATGTGCAGGTTAGGTGGATTGGCCATGATAAATTGCCCTTAGTGTCCAAAATTGCCCTTAGTGTTGGGTGGGGTTACTGGGTTATGGGGATATGGTGGAGGGGTTGACCTTGGGTAGGGTGCTCTTTCCAAGAGCTGGTGCAGACTCTATGGGCCGAATGGCCTCCTTCTGCACTGTAAATTCTATGATCATCTGAAAATTGAACTTACTAGGCGGGATTCTCCGCAATCAGCGTGATGTCCGCCGACCGGCGCCAAAAACGGCGCGAATCAGTCCGGCATTGCGCCGCCCCAAAGGTGCGGAATTCTCCGCATCTTGAGGGGCCGAGCCCTCACCTTGAGGGGCTAGGCCCGCGCCAGACTGATTTCCGCCCCGCCGGCTGGCGGGAAAGGCATTTGGCGCCCCGCCAGCTGGTGCGGAAATGACTTTGCCGTGCAACGCATGCGCGGGAGCGTCAGCGGCCGCTCACGGCATCCCCGCGCATGAGCAGTGGAGGGGGTCTCTTCCGCCTCCGCCATAGTGAAGACCATGGCAAAGGCAGAAGGAAAAGAGTGCCCCCACGGCACAGGCTCGCCCGCGGATCGGTGGGCCCCAATCGTGGGCCAGGCCACCGTGGGGGCACCCCCTGGGGCCAGATCGCCCCGCGCCCCCCCCAGGACCCCGGAGCCCGCCCACGCCGCCTTGTCCCGCCGTTCGAAAGGTGGTTCAATCCACGCTGGCTGGCGTGGCTTGACAGCGGTGGGACTTCGGCCCATCGCAGACCGGAGAATCGCCAGGGGTGGGCCCACCTACTGGCGTGATTTCCACCGACCAGCGCGGCACGTTTCCCACCCCTGCCGAATCTCCAGTGGCGGAGAATTCGGGACATGGCAGGGGTGGGATTCACGCCGGCCCCCGGCAATTCTCCGGCCCAGTGGGGGGTCGGAGAATCGCGCCCACTGTGTCTGGCACGGATGCATCTGAGGTATCATTCAATTTTCTGATGATCGGAAATTTGGAAAAATAGTCAGAGAAAGTTAACACCATGGATAGTGAATAAATCTGTTGTGATTTTAGACCAAGGGTACGATGGAACTTTGTGAGGGTTGTAACGGTTATTTGCAATGATGTGGCTGGTGTCTCTTGTCATGATATTCAAACACACACATCATGATAGACACACCAACAGACAAATCAGAACACACAACACCACAACCAATGACAGAAAGATATAAAAGCACAGACACGACCCCCGGTGGTCAGTATTAGCTGCAGAGGAGGACCAGGACAGATCTGCTACCAAACACACTCAGGGAGACAGCACGTGCAGAGTATCCAGAACGAACTGTATTATAAGAGTTAAAATAAAATAGAGTTGTACCACATACAACTGTGTTGGCTCATCTGTGCACCAGAGCACCCAACACCACATCTCTGGCATGCTTTGCGCATCCTTACTGTCTTCCCAATATTGTTGATCCCTGGCCAATGTAAAGTATATCTTGCCAGGCATCTTGTTCACTCTCTGCCCAAATGCCTGGGTGCAACTGTGACAATATGTCCTGGGGAAGTGTTTTGGGTGTAAGCATCATTGCCCATGCAAATCACACCTCTTGAAATACCCAGTTAACCTCGATACCATCAAAAACATCGGAGGGTGGTCTGGCACTTTGTGTATCACCTCAGACCAATCTTCTGCAATGACTCTCCAAAACACCTTCAGTCATGGATCATTTGGCGTTTGCGCGTGAAGGTGGTCATTCTTGTGTTGACCGAAATTCTAAAGATTGACCTTGAGTATATCTCTCGCAATGATGTCCATACTGTCTACTTGTAGGTCGAGTGAAACATCTACTTTGGATTGAGTAATCTATTCCGTGTGTCTGGAGCAATCATTTTTCCATCAGGTTTGTAACAGATTTCCAAGTCGTAGCCCTGTATTTTTATCAGAAGATGCAAAGATCTGGGTGATTGTACTTGTCAGTGGCTTGTGCCAATTCATTTCCAATGGCCTGTGGTCAGTTTCCACAATGAACCATTTACCAAATATGTACATGCGAAACCTCATGATACAAAATACTGTGGAATTGGTTGCCATCTTTCATAGTGCACGTTCCAACCCCTTTGGGTTGTAATATTGGAGAGCACATGTCTCTCCTGACAATGCCTGTTTAAGTGACTCAGACAAAGGGAAGATCCTGCCTCAGCAACTCTATTAATGATGATGCTCTATTGGTGAAGTTGGACATGTATGGTGCTAAGGAATTGAAAAATCTGAGGCCTCTCTGCAAGTCCTCTTCATCCTGGGGAGTAGGTATGTCCCGTACACCTTTGAGTTTGTCTGGGTCATGACTGATCCTGGAACTTAAATAGCTAGAACTGAAAATATTAATCGGATTCACATTCACCCTGCATTTCTTGCAGTTGATGAGCTGCTGCCATTGGTGAGGCTAGGTTTCATTCATGTTCTCCTTTGGTCTTGCCCATCACCACATTATCATCGGCGATGCATTTACATCCGGGGATACTTTCTGTAATTTTGCTGGAACGAATCTTGACCGATGGATAAACCAATGGGTTATATCTGACAGCATACCTTCCGCATGGTGTCCTAAAAGTAGTCATTTCATGAGATCCCGCTGCCAAGTGAGTTAATGTCGGCCAGCACCTGGACGATGCCGCTGACATTCTCAGCCATGGCCCGCTGTGACTGGGCCACGCTCAGGATCGCCGCTGCAATTTCCAGGTGGCTTTGGCAAATGGCTGCCTGAGAGAGGGCAGCCCTGTCCTGGGCCTCGGCCACAACCTGCACAGATTGCCCCAGGCCTTGGACATGCTGATCTATAGCCGATGCCCTCGCCCCCAAGTTCTCCACCGCGGACGCCATCCATGTGGTGTTGGCTTGGTGCAGGTTGGGGGATTGGCTGCCCTCGGGTTGGGAGGGGTGGAGGGTTACGGGTGTGTGGGACGGGGGTTGGTGCCAGGGGTCACCCTGAGTAGATTGTGCAGTTTTTTTCTGCACTGCTGGCTGGCCAGACTATATTGCCCATGGCGCTGACCGCCTCTGCTACCTGCGCCCAGGCACGACGAATGGCGACAACAAGCAGTCTGCTGCCCAGGCTGGGGTACAGGGTCAAGCTCCCCTCCTCCACGGCATCCAGGAGGGTCTCAAGCTTTTTGTCAGCGAAACGTGGGGCTGTGCGTCTTACTGCTATCTTGTTGGCTGGGATGGTGTGTGTGGAGAGTGAAGCGACTGCAGCTTGTCAGCCTCCTGAGTGTCAATCGCGAAACCAGCGAATCCGGCACAATTTCTCATTAGTATCGCTTGTGTTCCACATGGCGCCAGTGCTAGCCCCTTAACAGTAGCAGAATCGGTCCATTTGTGGCACCAATTTTGCTGTCGTGAAAGTCCACGAATTCTGCATTGACGTCAACACAAGATCTCAGAAACGAGGAATCCTGCCGTAATGTTGACGCCAGTGCAAGATTTGTGAACTTCTACGCCAGGCCAACATCACACAGATGGCATCTGCGGTGGAGGCATTGGGGGTGACGGTTTCGGCTATGGATCAGCATGACCAAGGCCTGAGGAATTCTGTGCAGGCGCAGGCCGAGGCCCAGGATAGGGTTGTGTAGAAATCTACCATGCGATCTAGTGGCACTTGGGAACACTAAAACTCAGTGGAAATTTGAGTTAACACTTCTCCGGTGCCAATAAGAATTGTTTATTGTCTTCTATTTCATCACAATTGAGAATCACTTCAATCTTATTCTCTAATAAGTCCGGCATGCAAAAGGACTCAAAGAGAAGTAATTCGTACACAATTTAACTTTCAAATGATACAGAAATGATTTTCTTGCTTATGGCAAACAGCTTGCATTTACTTCAAGAGTTAGAGTGGAAAAGTGAAAATATGAAAAATAGAGACAGTGAGTAAGTTAGATCAAAGTAGATACCCCAAAGTGAAGGCGGCTACCCACGTGGCGGCCGCACAGCGGGCGACCATGGCGGGGCCCCCTGGACGGAGGGAAGCCCCGGAGCGCAGGGGCCCGACCGCATGGAGAGAGCAGCGACCATCCAGGACGGCCGCCTAACAAGGGGGATCCCCGGAGGGCAGGGGCGCGTTCACCACGTGAATATGGTTAATCCCACAGGAGTGAGGGGACAGAAGCCCCCCACCAGGATAGTCACCTGGAACGTAAGGGGACTCAACGGCCCAGTGAAAAGATCCAGAGTCCTCAACCACCTAAGAAACATGAAGGCAGACATAATCTTCCTTCAAGAGACGCACCTGAGAGAGCAGGAGTGACTGCGGGTAAGAAAGGGCTGGGTGGGACAGACCTACCATTCCTGTTACGGGACGAGGGCCAGGGGAGTGGCAATACTGGTCAGCAAATGGACGATGTTTAGGGCGACAAAGACGGTTGCGGACCCAGGGGGACGGTACGCCATGGTTAGCGGGACCCTGGATGGGGCACCGGTAGTACTAGTTAATGTGTATGCGCCGAACTGGTACGACCCGAGCTTCATCAAGAAGACCATGGCAGAAATCCCTGACATAGCGACGCACCGGCTAATCATGGGTGGGGACTTCAACCGTGTACA
Source organism: Scyliorhinus torazame (assembly GCF_047496885.1). Lineage (NCBI taxonomy): Eukaryota > Metazoa > Chordata > Chondrichthyes > Carcharhiniformes > Scyliorhinidae > Scyliorhinus > Scyliorhinus torazame. Next base: position 55,453,235 of record NC_092724.1, read on the forward strand.
GGACCCAAGACGGGGAAAACCGCAAACATGACAAGGGAACTCGGTCACTTTATGGAACAGATGGGAGCGGTGGACACCTGGAGGTTCACCCACCCAGGGGAGAAGGAGTTTTCCTTCTTCTCCCCGGTATGCAACATATACACCAGAATTGACTTCTTTGTGTTGGGGAAAACGGTGCTTCCGGGGATAGACAAAGTGAAATACTCCGCAATTGTGATATCAGACCACGCTCCACACTACATGGATGTGAGGCTGGAGACGGGTAGGGCCCAACGCCCCACATGGAGGTTGGACGTCGCCCTACTAGCTGACAAGGCCTTCAATGAAAAGATATCACGGGCCATAGCAGAATAAACGGGGAACAATCAGAACGGGGAGGTCTCGCCCTCCACGTTCTGGGAAGCGCTGAAGGCCATACTAAGAGGGGAAATCATCGCTTTCAAAGCGCGAAGCGATAGGCAGCAGCTGGTTGACTCCATACTGGAGGTAGACCGTAAATATTCCGAGGCCCCGACCGTAAAGCTCCTGGTGGAGAGGAAAGAGTTGCAAAGGAACTTCGATCTGTTCTCCATCAGGAAAGCAGTGCTTCAACTCTGACAAGCACGTGGGACCCTATACAAACACGGAGACAAAGCCAGCGCTATGAGTATGTCGCTATGCCAACATACTATGTCGCTGGCACACCAGCTAAGAAAGCAGGCAGCCACCAGAGAAATTGCACAAATCAGGGACACTAGAGGCACATTAGAAACAGAGCCAGAAAAGATCAACCATGCATTCAGGGCCTTTTACCAAGGGCTGTACACCTCAGCCCCCAATGGGGGAGTCCGGGATGAAACGGTTCCTTGATGGACTGGACATACCAGTCGGGGGGGAGGGCAGAAAACAGGGCCTGGAAGCACCACTAGCTCTGGGAGAGATCATGGACAGCATAAGCTCCATGCAGGCAGTGAAGGCACCGGGACTGGACGGATTCCCGGCGGACTTCTACAAAAAATGTGCAACAGCACTGGCCCCGCACCTGCGGGAGATATTCACAGACTCGCTAGCTAAGGGCACACTGCCATCCACGGTAGGACAGGCATCAGTCTCGCTGAGACCTAACAAAGATAAAGACCCAATGGAATGTGGGTCATACAGACCCATCTCACTGCTGAACGCAGATGCCAAAATACTGGCCAAGATTCTAGCCAAAAGGCTAGAAGACTGCGAGCCAGAGGTGGTCGCAGAAGACCAGACGGGCTTTGTCAAAGGTAGACAGCTTACCTCCAACACAGGCGCCTGCTGAACGTGATAATGACCCCACTCGGGGAGAGAATACCAGAGGTGATCGTCTCCTTAGACGCAGAGAAGGCCTTCGACAGAGTCGAATGGAAATACCTCAGAGGTACTGGAGCGGTTCGGGCTTGGAACAGGATTCACCTCCTGGGTAAAACTCCAATACAACGCTCCCATGGCGAGCTTACAGACAAACGACACCAACTCCCAATACTTCCAGCTGCACAGGGGCACCAGACAAGGATGCCCACAATCGCCGCTGCTGGTCGCCCTAACGATCGAACCACTAGCAATTGCGCTCAGAGCGGTAAAAAGCTTGAGGGGGATCCGAAGGGGCGGCAGAGAGCACAGAGTCTCACTCTATGCAGATGACCTGCTCCTCTACATCTCGGACCCACAATCATCGCGCTCCTGAAAGGGTTTGGCGCCTTCTCGGGCTACAAACTCAACATGAGCAAAAGCGAGATCTTCCCGGTACACCCACAAGTAGGGGGGGCAGCACTAACCGGACTGCCATTTAAACAAGCCCGACACAAATTCTGCTACCTGGGGATCCAAATAGCCCACGACTGGAAAGGGATCCACAAATGGAACCTCACCAGTCTGACTGAGGAAGTAATAAAGGACCTGCAAAGATGGAACACACTCCCACTCTCCCTCGCGGGGAGAGTCCAGACGATCAAAATGAACGTGCTGCCCAGGTATCTCTTCCTATTCAGAGCCATCCCGACCTACATCCCCAAGGCCTTTTTCCAAGCAGTAGACAAACTAATCATGGCGTTCATATGGTGGGGGGGGGGATGAATGCTAGGATCACAAAGAAGTTCCGACAAAAAACAAAATCCAGGGGGGGGCTTGCCCTCCCAAACCTACAATTCTACCACTGGGCAGCGACGGCCGAGCGAATAAGGGGATGGATCAACGAGCCAGAAGCCGAGTGGGTGCGCGCGGAGGAGGCATCCTGCATGGGGACCTCGCTCCGTGCCTTCGCCATGGCGGCACTCCCATCCCCACCCCCACCCAAAAAACACTCCAGCAGCCTGGGGGTGATAGCCACCCTCCAGTCCTGGAACCAGCTACGGCAGCAATTTGGCCTGACCAAGATGTCAGACAAAGCTCCCATCTGCAACACCCATAGGTTTCCACCAGCACTGACTGACACCACCTTCAAAAGGTGGGGACAGGATAGAGGGACACTGACAGTCAGGGACCTATACACTGATGGCATGGTTGCGACACTGGAAGAACTGACGGAGAAATTCCAGCTGGCCAGGGGGAGCGAGCTAAGGTACCTGCAGCTCAGAAACTTCCTACGAAAGGAGACAAGGACTTACCCACAACCGCCACAACAGACACTACTGGAAGAGTTACTGGACGCAAGCATATTAGAGAGAGGAAACTGTGGCGACATGTACGACCGACTGGTAGAAGGGGCCGACACCAAATTGGACGCAACAAGAAGGAAATGGGAGGAGGACCTGGGGATCGAGAAAAGGGGGGGGGGGACTCTGGAGCAAAGCACTGCATAGGGTCAACTCCACCTCCACCTGCGCAAGGCTCAGTCTGACGCAACTAAAAGTTAACAAGAACCCGTATGGGTAGGTTCTTCCCGGAGGTGGAGGACAGATGTGAATGGTGCCAAGGAGGCCTGGCCAACTATGCCCACATGTTCTGGTCCTTCCCCAGACTTGTGGAGTACTGGACTGCCTTCTTTGAGGCAATGTCCAAAGTGGTGGGGGTGAGGGTGGAGCTATGCCCGAAAGTGGAGGTCTTCGGGGTTTCAGACCAGCCAGATCTATTTCTGGGGAGATGGGCGGACACCCTTGCCTTTGCCTCCCTAATCGCCCGATGTAGAATCCTGTTCGGCTGGCGGTCAGCAGCACCACCCAGAGCTGCAGACTGGCTGTCCAACCTCTCGGAATCCCTCCAAATGGAGAAAATTTCATTCGCCATCCGAGGGTCAGACGACGGCTTCCACAGAACGTGGGAGCCATTCACCCGATTGTTCTGGGACTTGTTTGTGGCCAACAAACAAGGAGAAGAATAGCCAGGAACCAAGGCAAAGCAGCCAAAGCGTGAGAGGAAGAGATATAGAATGGGAGGGGGGGGAACAACTCTTTCTAAGAGGAAGGAAAGGCGAACCACGGGGCGGGGAGGGATGGAAGAGATAGGGAACAATAGAGGAGAGCCAGGGAGGCAGGGGGGGTGGGGTGGGGGGAGGCAGGTAAACGTTAACCAACCTGACATCCACAGGAACAGAGAAAAAGGAGAATACAGGCAGAGGACTGGAGGGCTGGCTGAAGCGGCAGCGTGCACGAGAACACAACGGCGGCGAAATCCGACCGGGAGAAGCGAGGGGCAACACCGACACCAGACCCACTCGAGGATTGGCCTTCGGAGGTGCCTCACCGGCACGAACGGATGCCTACTTACATATATATAGATATATCATATCCTGTGTAAATAACGGCAAAATATACTCTGTGCAAAAATCCAATTTAAAAAACCTTTTTAAAAAAAAAGTTAGATCAAAGTATAGAATGATCCAGGATAAAGATGGCTGTATGGACTAACACGGTTATACTAAATCATATCAGTCTTTAGCTATCTATCTACACCCCTATGTAATCCAAATTGGTTTGGGTTAAAATCAAATGTGTTTGATTTGACGGTTAGCTGTCAGTCTTTAATGTGCAACATTAACTTGAAATGTTTCATAAATGAATTCTTGTATGTGTTATGGAATGCGATTCTATGCTGTTATCGCGACCGGCTTGAACTGACTTCTTGCTGACTTAGCTGTTATCAACATTGAGAGCAATGGTGCCTTGATATTACCATGTCATTGCTATGCTGTTGCCATGGAGCCTGCCCTGTCCTTGGACACTGTCTTGTCAAAGTGTTTGTTTTAATCTATCAGGTTCTTCTGTGTTTCTGTTGAATTATGTGTTTTTATGTTGTAGAATTTGTGCTGTCTCATGCTGTTTTGTAAGCTGTATGTTTTGAGATGACCTGAGGTTATGAGTGAATTTAAAATGGGTATTTAGTAAGGCAGGGGTTTAATATCTAGCTATCTTTTACCTATTGGGTGTGTTAGAAAAGAATTGGCTTCTACAGTCCGCCCTTTTGATAAATCGAAAGATTAAGTGAGATATATCAGAATAAGATAAAATACACCATTAAAGCGATAGGATAGGTAAAAGCGCAGAGAATAACTCATTCATATTGTCATTGCAGTTTTAAACAATAGAGTGGGCAAGCATTGCATTACAGGCATTTCAGCAAAAAGTATTATAATTCTTAAAGAATCATTATTATAAAATAACTATTAATCAATTAATTAAATTTGATTCTACTGATTCAGTATTAATATATATTAATATGTTAATAATACAGTCAAATAATTGATTGATCAGTTACATTTCAACAATAATAATGTATTTCTATTACATCTAATGGTGGTGCAGTTGGGTTAGTGTGAATCATTCTGAGAGTTGGTCCCCTGCGTTTAGCGAATAGGTCTTTGATGCACTTGGTACATGGCATGTTATGTAAATGATGAATCCAGCTACACAAGAGAATAAGATTATTCTTACTGTGGAGATTCCAGTGTGCCCCAACTACCCGCAAAGTTTACCCCAGAGAGGGATAACTGGGGGTGGGTCAAGTTTCTTGATTTCTTTTTGGATATGTGATGCCAGGTCTTTAACTTCTTTTGAGTTATCTAGAATGAAGGTGCAATACTCCGCACCAATCAGGGCGCAGGTGCCACCTTTTTCGTCCGGCACACAGTCAAATGCCATTCGATTTTGTAATGCCACGGTTCGAATTGCTCGCATTTCGTCAGAAATGTTACTTAGAGCAGTGGCGGTGTAATCGGCTACATTTTGTATGATGGTCGTTATTTTATTCAATTCATTGCCCATCCTTATTTCCCAATAGAAAGGAATAATTCTAGCATAAATTGCATTTCGTAAGGTTAAGGAATGTTTATTCCTTCGAGTGGCTGGTTCTGAAACATAAGGGAGATGAAGAAAATGACGGATAGCAGGTACTAGGTATCCTAAATAGTAAGATCTTGACCAGTATTTTGGGAGCCAGGAATATGCTCTATTATTACAAATAAAATAAGTCCCATTATAAGCAGAGTATAAGTAAATATCTTCTAAATACCAATGATCTGAGAATGTTTTATTATTTGTGAGGTTGTGTATGCCTGTTATTGTTGAGGACCGTTTAATTTTTTGTAATAAATCTTACGTACATTTATAGGCTGTGTTAACATCTAAATAATTAGTACAAAACAATATTGTCCATTTTCATCCCTTTAGAGTGATTACTAATGAGGCATATTGATCCTTTTTGTTCAATATTAGTTGGGAGGCTAATATATTGAGGATTTTTGTTAGGGTTATATTTAAGTTGGTGCCATCCTGAAAAGGTGTTTAGTGGATAGCCTGCAGATTACCATAAGTTAATAAATTTTTGTAAATAAATCTTGTACCTTCCTTTTTCACATGAATATGCTCCAGAACGGACCACTACAGAGCGAGGGACGCTTTGATAGATGTACCATTCTGCTGTTTCTGAAGCATTAAAGGGAATAGTTAGAAAGAGAATACCCTCTCCTGAGTTAGTAGGGGTTGCAATGCATACCCAACAATTGGAAATGTTGAAATTTTTAGCATATATCTTAGATGTGTAAAGGAATGTGTTCTTATTCAGTTCTGATACAACATTTACAAAGCCAATCAAATAACTGAAAATGAATATTACAGTAAACATTTTACAAGATCTTAATATTTATATGCGCGCTTCTCATGTGATGCATGGATCCAACTTTTCTTTCCTTTTAACTTTACAGCAGATTGGGTGGTGAGAAGGATTACGAATGGTCCTTCCCACTTTGATCCTAAGGGTTCTTTCTGCAGCTTTTTGATGTGCACTTCTTCACCGGGTCGTCCCACCTTCTGGAGGATCTCCCCACGCAGCTAACACCTGTTGAGAAGCAGAACTAACAGCATTTATTAGATTTTGACAATAAGTTAGCAAAGCAATACTCATTAAATGACAGTCTGCTTTCCGCAAATCAATAGTTCCTGGCAGAGACATTGGTCTGCCTGTGATGATTTCAAATGGACTCAGGCCTGTTGTTCTGTTTAATGTAGCTCTAATACTGCATAATACTATTGACAAAGCTTGGACCCAGTTCATGCCTTCCTGGTTGTATTTAGACAGTGTTTTTTTCAAAGTTCGATTCATACGTTCCACTTGTCGTGATGATTGTGGATGTAAGGACAGTGTAAATTCCAGTCAATGTTTCGCAGTCTACAGACTTCCTTACAAACAGCGCCTGTGAAGTGGGATCCATTGTCTGAGTCAATGCTAGCTGCTCCTCCCCATCTGGGGATAAAGTCTTTGCATTGTACTTTGGCTGTCTGGGCAGCTATCCCTCTTCTAGCTGGAGCAGCTTCCACCCATCTGGAGAATTTATCCACTATTACAAGGACGTCATTGTATTGTTGACATTTAGGAAGAGTGATGTAATCTACCTGTATATCCTGAATGGGCCTGCGGGAGCAGGAGCTCTTAATTGAGGCATTGATGTTACAGGACCCAAGTTATTCTTTTGACAGGTTACACAACGGTTTGATACTAATTGTGCATGTTTTTTGGATCCTTTACCACACCAACTTCTATGGAACCGATCCATCATTTGTTGAGGTGACAGATGTCCCCACAAATGAATTTGTTGAGCTAAGAAGAGCACTAATGATTATGGTGCGACTTGTTTATAAGTTTGTACTTTCTCCAAATTTCGTCATCATATGGCTGAATACCTGATTCTAACCATGTCCACTTTTCTTCCATTGTGCAATCATTCTGCATTTCACATAAATCATGTAATAAGGTGGTTACTCCCAATTTGTAAATGTGACTGAATTCCTGATGCCATTGAGAGGCACAAAGGGAGGCAGCTTCCCTTGCTGCTTGGTCCACAAGAGCATTTCCTCTTGCTTCCATAGTGTCCTCATGAGTATGGGCTTTACATTTTAGAACTGATACTTCTTTTGGTAAGGCCGTAGCTTCTAGAAGATCTCGTACTTCCTTTCCATTTCAGATGGGTGTAGCTGCTGTTGTGAAAAATCATCTTTTTCTCCACAGATGGCCAAAACCATGGGCACGATTCTCTGATGCCGCGCCAGTTGGGAGAATCAGCTGCTGCGGCAGCTTTCCACGCGACGCCGGTGCGATGCCCACCCGTGATGCAGCCAAGAGGCGAGATCGGTCCCGTCGAGTTCTGCGCGGCGCAGGCCGGAGAATCGCCCGAAACACCCAAAATGGCGATTCTCCGCTACCCCCGCTGTTCTCCGGCCCGAATGGGCCGAAGTCCCGACGGCGTGACCCCAGTTCACACCATCACCGTTCACACCTTGTAAATAAAGTCGTCAGCCAGTCGTGCTGGCTGATGCTGAGCACTGAGGAGGTGAGCGGTCAGTTCCGGAGCTCCTGCAGACCGGGTCGGCTTCCCCGAGAACGCTGCGGCCAACGGGGCGTGGGAGGCAGTGGGAGGGGGGTTGAGGGACGGAGTGGAGGTAGGAGGGGGGTGAGGGAGGGAGTGGATGTGGGAGGGGGGTGAGGGAGGGAGTGGAGGTGGGAGGGGGAGTGAGGGAGGGAGTGGATGTGGGAGGGGGTGAGGGAGGGAGTGGAGGTGGGAGGGGGAGTGAGGGAGGGAGTGGATGTGGGAGGGGGGTGAGGGAGGGAGTGGAGGTGGGGGGGGGTGAGGAAGGGAGTGGAGGTGGGAGGGGGAGGGAGTGAGTGGAGGTGGGAGGGGGGTGAGGGAGGGAGTGGAGGTGGGAGGGGGTGAGGGAGGGAGTGGATGTGGGAGGGGGGTGAGGGAGGGAGTGGAGGTGGGAGGGGGGTGAGGGAGGGAGTGGATGTGGGAGGGGGAGGGAGTGAGTGGAGGTGGGAGGGGGGTGAGGGAGGGAGTGGAGGTGGGAGGGGGTGAGGGAGGGAGTGGAGGTGGGAGGGGGGTGAGGGAGGGAGTGGAGGTGGGAGGGGGGTGAGGGAGGGAGTGGAGGTGGGAGGGGGGTGAGGGAGGGAGTGGAGGTGGGAGGGGGGTGAGGGAGGGAGTGGAGGTGGGAGGGGGCTGAGGGAGGGAGTGGAGGTGGGAGGGGGGTGAGGGAGGGAGTGGAGGTGGGAGGGGGTGAGGGAGGGAGTGGAGGTGGGAGGGGGGTGAGGGAGGGAGTGGAGGTGGGAGGGGGTTGAGGGAGGGAGTGGAGGTGGGAGTGGGGTGAGGAAGGGAGTGGAGGTGGGAGGGGGAGGGAGTGAGTGGAGGTGGGAGGGGGGTGAGGGAGGGAGTGGAGGTGGGAGGGGGTGATGGAGGGAGTGGATGTGGGAGGGGGGTGAGGGAGGGAGTGGAGGTGGGAGGGGGGTGAGGGAGGGAGTGGATGTGGGAGGGGGAGGGAGTGAGTGGAGGTGGGAGGGGGGTGAGGGAGGGAGTGGAGGTGGGAGGGGGTGAGGGAGGGAGTGGAGGTGGGAGGGGGTGAGGGAGGGAGTGGAGGTGGGAGGGGGGTGAGGGAGGGAGTGGAGGTGGGAGGGGGGTGAGGGAGGGAGTGGAGGTGGGAGGGGGGTGAGGGAGGGAGTGGAGGTGGGAGGGGGCTGAGGGAGGGAGTGGAGGTGGGAGGGGGGTGAGGGAGGGAGTGGAGGTGGGAGGGGGGTGAGGGAGGGAGTGGAGGTGGGAGGGGGGTGAGGGAGGGAGTGGAGGTGGGAGGGGGTTGAGGGAGGGAGTGGAGGTGGGAGGGGGGTGAGGGAGGGAGTGGAGGTGGGAGGGGGTGAGGGAGGGAGTGGAGGTGGGAGGGGGGTGAGGGAAAGTGTGGAGGGTGTCATCCATCCGTGGATGCCACATGTCAGCCACCCTGATGTGGCAGGACGGTGACGAGGAGCCTGCTGCAAGTTGTCGTGTGGCTGATGGGCACAGGCGACTGGCACACTGGTGAGGAGGACTGTGTGAACTGACCGTTGGACGCAGACAGTGACCAGGGGTTAGGCTGGCTGCGTGTCTGCAGCGTGACCAGGCCACAGGGGCACACAGGTATCCCATGCCACCCAGCTGGCGAGGTGTGGAAGAACCTCTGTGTAACATGTCGTTTCTCTGCCCCCCACCACCCTCCTGCAGGTCACCATGTATGCAACCAGACAGCGATGTTCACCGCCGTTGTTGGAGCCGCTGCACTGCAGGTGGCCATCCGGCAGCGTGGACTGCGACGGCCCACAGCGGCTGCTTCTGCTGCAGAGGGGACAGCCCGTCATCGCCACGCAGGCCGCAGGCGCTCAGGGCCAGAATGTCCAGGGGGATGCTCAGGGCAACATTGACCCCCAGACGGTGAGGAATGCACAGGAAGCGGGCACTAATATCGAAGTACATGGGGGGGAGGAGGAGGAGGAGCCACTGATGGTGGTGCCAGGGCACCACAGGCATCCAGCAAGGCCTCGGGTGTACCGTGACCGAATGTCGTTTGAGGCCCTCCCGGATATTACATGCAGGAGGAGACTACGGTTCAGCAGGGAGACGGTCGCACATATATGCCACCTCGTTGCGCACCTCGCACCACGTGGAACAGGAGGAGGACACGCTATACCAGTCTCCGTCAAGGAGACGATGGCCCTAAACGTTTACACTACCGGTTCCTTCCAGGCGCCGAGCGGGGACTTATCCGGGATCTCACAGGCATCGGTCCACAGGTGCATCCGGGCCGTGACCGACGCCTTGTACGCCATCGCAGACAGGTACATTAAATTCCCTGAGGACTGAGCACAGCAGGAAGCACGGGCACGTGGATTCGCCAAGGTGGCCGGGATACCGATGGCCCAGGGTGTCATCGATGGTGTGCACGTCCCCATGCGCCCGCCTGCAGACAACAGGGAAGTGTTCATGAACAGGAAGGGCGCATACTCCATGAACATTCAGGTGGTGTGCAACCCCCACATGAAGATCATGCACATGTGTGCAAAGTACCCCAGCAGTGTGCATGACGCCTACATTCTGGCACAGTCGTTCATCCCCGCAATGTTCGATGGATGTCCCCCCCCCCGGCTCAGGGGCTGGTTGCTGGGCGACAAGTCTATCCGTTGAGGTCATAGCTGATGATGCCAATACGGAGGCCTCAGACCAACGCGGAGAGCCTATACAACGAGGCCCATGCAGCAACCAGGGGTGTGGTGGAGCGGTGCTTCGGGCTGCTGAAGATGCGATTCAGATGCCTGGACCGATCAGGAGGGGCCCTGCAGTACCAACACGACAGGGTCGCTCGCATAGTTGTGGTCTGCTGTGCGCTGCACAACATTGCCATGCAGAGGGGAGATGCCCTGGTGGAGGAGTCGGAGGGAGAAGCCGATGGCACCGGAGCTAACGCAAACGAAGGGGAGGAGGAGAAGGAGAAGGAGGAGGATGGCGTGCATCAGGGTGGGGGGAGGGGCGCAGGACACAGACACAGCCCGGGTGCTGGTTACGTCCAGGACGCTGCATGACGGCACCGTCGAGGACAGCGGGCACGCAACGCATTGGTGGCCGCACAGTTCACGCACCGTGGGGGAGGGATTCACTGAACACTGCCACTTGCACCGCCAGTCATGCACACGGGCACCACACAGCACCCACCACCCCCCCACCCCCCACCCCCGCACCTCCGCACCCCCGTACCTCCGCACCGCATACATGGCATCAATTCCACATCACCTCACCACTGCGGCACTACGGGATTGCACTACATTGATCATTGCGTAAGCGGGTGTGATCAGTGCCATGTTGAATGATGACAGCCCGCTCTGCGATAAGTGGTGAGCTCAGATTCGCCGACCTTAGGTCTGACTCATGGCTATAGCTAAACCATCCACCCCGGTGATCACAGCGTTCGTCACGGACACTTCATCACGTGCCCATGTGGGGTAGCTGGCGTCGGAGTGCCAAGGACTACGGTGTCCGATTTTGGGAGGCGGGGGGAAAGGGACAGCACACCCGGCACCGACGTTGAACCGCTCGTTAACCCCAGTGCCACTCGGTCACCCTCACGAGCCCCCTGGCACCGGACATAGCACAGAGTCTTACAAGTTAACTGCAACAGTGAGTTTAATTGTGACATTCACATATAATGCCCTACCCCCTACAACTAAACTATGTCCTGCACCAGTGCCAACTTACTATGTTTCTAACTTCTTTGCCTTACGGGCCCTACCACTACGTCTAGGTGTCTCCCCAGATGGTACAGCAGGAGTGGAGGCGGACTGCTGAGAATCACGCCCTGCGACATGGCTCCCCGTCGGCACGCGTTTCCTGTGGCGGCACGACTTCGATGGGCCAGGCTGTTCGGCGGGCGTGCTGGATGGCGTGGTGCCACCCTGTCCTGCCTGCTGCCCACCAGATGCGCCAGGGACAGAACGGGGGAAGGCCAAGTGTTTAGGGACGCCCCTTGCTGGACGGGGCGTGGATGGCGTAGCGCACTCACAGGTTGAGGTGGCACAGTCCCTGGCAGGAATGTCGCACTCCCCGGGCTCCGTCTCTGCGAACATTCAGACCATGGTCGATACCACTGCAGGCCTCCAGGACTGGCAGCGGCAGGTGTCGGTGGTGCGACGGGGCATGTCTCCGATCGCATCTCCGTCCCACAGTGAGGCCCGGGGGCCACGGGCCCCAGAACCTCCTCCTCCCTCGGGGAGCCCGTGGCCCCCGGGCCTCACTGTGGGACGGAGATGCGATCGGAGACATGCCCCGTCGCACCACCGACACCTGCCGCTGCCAGTCCTGGAGGCCTGCAGTGGTATCGACCATGGTCTGAATGTTCGCAGAGACGGAGCCCGGGGAGTGCGACATTCCTGCCAGGGACTGTGCCACCTCAACCTGTGAGTGCGCTACGCCATCCATCACGTGCGCCAGGTGGTCTACGCTCTCCACGACTGACTGCTGGGACTGTGCCATGGCCTGCTGGGACCGGGCCATGGCATGGTGAGACTCGGCCAGGGCCCGGAGCGCGGCAGCAATGTTGTGTTGGCTCTGGCGCATGGCTGCCTGTGAGAGGGCAGCCCTCTCCTGGGCCATGGATGACGCGTGCACGTGAAGCCCAACGCCTTGCAGAACCTGACCAATGGCCAAAACCGTTTCACCAATTGCCTCCACCGCGGACGCCACCCGTGCGGTGTCGGCCTGGATGGCTGCGATGTGCGGCACCACTCCCTGCTCCTGGACATGAATGGATTCCTCCAACTTCGTGTGCAGGTGCTGGAAGATGGCCCTCATCCCGTTATTCAGTCCCTGGGTGTCCACATGCATCGGGTGTCCGGGTGGGTCAAGTACATCCAGGAACCTGGGAACCGTCTGGGCGGCAGCTGGTTGCTGGGCCTGGGCTGCCCTCCGACCGTCCAGCCCCCCGGCTGCTCCAAACTCCACCTGCTGTACCGGCTCGGCTGTGTGGTGCGTACCAGACCGTGACCCGGGAGCCTCACACTTATTTGCCCAACCGAGGTGAGTGTCTCTGCGATGGTGGATGGTGTGGGAGATAGCAGTGCCGCTAGCTCTAGATCATTGTCCGTAAAGAAGTCTGGTGTGTCCTGGTCCCCCTCATGGCCCGGCGCAGGGTGCATGCGGCCCATGTCATGTTCCGTTCCAGGTGAATCCGTGGACTGTGTGACCGTCCTCTGTCCGTCACCGTCCACTGTCCCCGTCCTGTCCCCGTCACTGTCGTGGCTCATGGCCCTACCTTTGGGCAATGCACGGCCATCACTTTCGTCACTGTCCGTCCTGTGCCCCTCAGTATTGTCTCTCTCCGTCCTCTGTGCGTCCCCCTCCAGCGTCCCGGACTGAGAGGATGGCCCTCCTGTCCGACCTCCTGCCACCCTCTGGCGTGCCTCCCTGGGTGTGGTTGAGGTTGCAGATGGTTGGCTGTGTCTTGGCCGAGACGACCCTGGACGTTCGGCGGTTGGCCCTGGGGAACACAACGATACGGGGTTCGTTGGACACGCTGGGCCGGGTGTATGGTGGCGGTGGGGGCAGGCTGTGAGGGGGGAGGGGATCGAGGGTGCAGTGGCCAGAGTGTGAGGGGGGAGGGGATCGGGGGTGAAGTGGCCAGAGTGTGAGGGGGGCGATGACGGGCTGGGGTGGGTGGGGGGGGGGGAGGACATGCAGGGTTCTCTCACTTGCTTCTGTGCCTCCGACCTGGCATGGGCCGACCTCCCGGGTGGCGGATCCCCCAGCGAGGTCCAGGGCCCTCTGCTCGTGAACGTTTAGGGGGTGCAGCACAGGCGAACCCCCTCGGTTCTCATACGCTCACGCTGGTTGTGAGCTGTCTTGTCCTGGGGGGGGGGGGGGGTTGGATAAAGCATCACAATTAGGCGGGTATCATCAGGGCGTGCCGATATAGGCTACATTAATGCTGGGTGGGGAGACAGTTGGAGCCACACCATAGCATCTCTCCAGAGGGTCGCGGTGCTCATGTGGGTTGAGTACAACGTTGTGCACCCTGACCACCCCCCCCCCACTTCCCCCCCTCGTGCCCGGTGGGGGGGGGGTGTTGGGTGTGACTCGGGGGCACCCTCGTGGCATTTACCCTGGCAGCCCTAGTGAGGTTGTGCAGCTTCTTCCTACACTGCTCCCCGGACCGGGGGGGTGTGACCCACAGCATTCACAGCGGTGCCAACGTCACGCCAACGTCACGCCTCACAGTGCTGGATGGCTGGCGATGCCAACGTCTTGGGCAGAGGGGGCCCTTCGTTGTTCTGTTAGTGCTTTAAATTCGGTCTGCTGAGCTGCTGTACCTGGGGGCGAACTTCCTTCAGCTAATACTTTGTATGGGCTTGTGACTGCCCACCCAGTTTTTTTGATTCCCTTGTCAATAAAAGAGGAACCATCAGTGAATAGGACTAAATCTGGGTTCTGTAGTGGCTCTTCTACCAAGCGTACTACTTCCATTGCCTCTATTATTATCACACAGTGATGCCCTTCTCCCTCTCCTCCCTTTTGCTCCTCGGGAAGCGGGAGAAAAGACGATCGGTTTACAGGACTGGCTTTGTGAAAATATAGGTTGGGAGCTTCCAAAACTGCTGTCCATCTAGTCCATCTAGCTGATGTAACTTGTGACACTCTGTTCATGGATAGGAGAGAATGGACTGAGTGTGGACATTTAATGGTTAACTTTTGGTCTAGGACAAGCCCTGATGTTGCCATTACAGCTCGACATGTGGCTTCCATGGCTCATAAACAGCTGCAAAATGCTAGTGCCGCATTGTCAAGTTTAAGGGAATAGTATCCAACCGGCCTTAACAGATCACCATGTTCCTGAGCTAATACTGCAGTCATGTAACCATCTTTTTCATGAACAAACATGGTAAAAGGTTTTCCGTTGTTTGGAATACCTAAGGCTGGTGCTGAACACAGGGCCTTTTTCAAATTTAGAAATGATTGCTTCTGTTCTGAATTGAGATTAACTGGATCCTTTGATTTTCTGTTTCCTTTTAAAAGATCATTCAATGGCTGGGATAACGGAGTGTAAGAATCAATCCAAGTTCTGTTAAAATTACAGAGTCCCAAAAAGGATCTTACTTCCTGTACAGTTGAGGGTTCTTTTGCGGCTTTGATGGCAGCCGTTCTGTCCTGAGTAAGTTCCCTTTTTCCTTTGGATATTTTCTGACCTAAGTAGACAACTTCTTCTTGGGAAATCTGGGCTTTGGCAAAGCTAGCTTTGTGACCATTAGTACTGAGGTGGTTCAGGACCACTCGTAGATCTTTCTCATGATCATCTTTATTGATGGAGGCTATCAGAACATCATCTACATACTGGATAATGGTGGAAGGCAGATCAGGCAGTTGCCTGAGATGATTCTGTAGAGTCATGTGGCAAACAGTTGGGCTATTGTGAAAACCTTGCAGCAGTCTAGTCCATGTGTACTGTTGCTGATTAACTGCAAAAGCAAACCATGGTTGTACTTGCTTAGCTAGTGGTACTGACCAGAAACCATTTGCCATGTCAATGACTGAAAACCATTGAAGGTCAGGAGTTAAAGAGTTAAAGATTGTAGATGGATCTGATACTAAAGGAGCTTTTCTGACAATGAATTGATTTGCTCTTCTGAAGTCAATAGTAAGCCGCCATGTGCCTTAGCCTTTTTTACAGGCCATACAGGGCTGTTTGATGAACTGTGAATGCGCACTAAAATATCCCTTTCTTCAAGTTGTTTTATTATAAGTAGAATGTCTTGAATTTAAGTTTTATTAATAGGGTATTGTTTGGTACAAGGTGGAGCAGATCCCATGAAAGTGACTGGTTCCATTTTCAAAAGGCCACAATAATTTTTATCTTTTGCCCAAATTGGATAATTTTGTATTTCATCTTTTTTGATGTGACTAATGGACCAGGTGGTTTTTCCATTATTGAAATTGAGTGAAGAATTTAGTTGTATAAGATGTCCATACCTAGAACTGCTTGTGTTACCGGACCGACCCATACTGATGCCATCAGTTGATGTGGTCCAAATTCTAAAATCAGTGGCTTAGTTTGTCGAAGAGTAATAGAATCTCCTCCTGCAGCAAAAGCGTTAATTTTTCCTGCAGTTAGGGGAAAGAAAGCAACATACTGTTCAGTAACACGGGTAAGTTCAGCTCCAGTGTCAAATAAGAAATCGATATGAATACCTCCCACTCTTAGTGAAATATATAGTCCATCATTTTTCTGTTCCAAAAGTGCATGTAGAGAAAAAGGGAACGAATCATCAAGAGTGGGGTTCAGTAGTTTTTTGAATGATCAAACATAGAACGTCTTTGAGCTGCAGTACAGCTGTTTAACATTTTGTTCTTAGCATTGTCGTCATCGTGTGCGTCCCTATGTGGGTACGGCTCGTCTCTATGTCGGTACGGCTCATCCCTACGTGAGAATGGCTGGGAGGGTCTAGAAGCCCTGTACGCAAGTCTGGGTGTGTCTTGTTGGAACGTAACCCTAGGTGCTTCTTGTCTGCGTGCGTTACATGATTGTCCATGAGGTGGATACGTATTGTAGTGATCACTGCCTACTTCATTGTCATCTCTTGACTTGATCCGTTGTTTATGATAGCATGTTGCCATCCAATGTCCTACTTTACCGCAGAAAAGACATTGTGGTATTTTCTTACGTGATTTTAATGGAGCTAGGGTACATGTTTGCCCTGACGCTTCTGGTGAAATTGTAGTTACTGCTGATATTCCTGCAGGCACTGCAACAGCTGCCGCTGGAGTAGCAGGTAACACAGGTTGAATTTGAGCAACGGGTAACATAGGCTGCATTTAAGCGGGTAACATAGGCTGCATTTGAGCAGGTAACATAGGCTGCATTTGGGCAGGTAACATAGGCTGCATTTGAGCGGGTAACATAGGCTACATTTGGGCAGGTAACATAGGCTGCATTTGAGCGGGTAACATAGGCTGCATTTGGGCAGGTAACATAGGCTGCATTTGAGCAGGTAACATAGGCTGCATTTGAGCAGGTAACATAGGCTGCATTTGGGCAGGTACCACAGACTGAATTTGAGCAGCTGCAGTGTTATAGATTGCCTGTTTATGCATACCGTGATCTATCTGAATGCATCTGTCAACTATGTCACGATACGTACCAGCTGTGGCCCAAGTTGGTAAAATCAAATTCAAGGTATTAGAAACTTCAGGTTTAATACCGGCTATAAAAGCCGTTTAATTGGACCGAAAGTGCTTGTGTCCCAAGTGTCAGTTTCATGTTCTAGTCTCATTCCTGAGTATTCTATCCAGGCATGTAAAAATCTTTCTTCGAAATCCTGAGTATCTTCAGTATATCTTTGAATGCAAGATGTGATTTTAGACCCATAGGTTCTCGGAGGGCGAAATTTTAATAGTTAATTCTTGACTGCTAGCCAACCAGCGTCTAAATTTTGCATATCATCTCCAAGAGCAACTTCTACCTCTGTTCCAAGAGTTGCACTGGCACGAGTGCCAACCATAATAGTCAGAATTTGTACTCCATCAAATGGGTGGAGATGGTAAATGGATTGCAATCTGTGAAGTTGATCCCATGTGGTCATAACAGCCCTTTTTGGGTGTTGAAGATCTTTAGACCATCTGTCAATTTTTTCAGGGTCTGCTACATCATGAACCCAATGGTGGTCAAATATGGATTTAGTGATAACCGTACCTTCATCATCTACTTCTTTGCTTCCAACTTTAACCCGTTTGCATTTTAAAGGGGCTAATCAAATCAATTTAGTATTTTGCATTCTAGCAAAACTTGTTTCATCACTATCTTCATCTGATTCAACTGGCAAATGAAATTTAGATTTTGATTTAGTTCTGACACTTGATTTCGGCTGTGGAATTGGAGCTGATTGTGCAACTGGGGCTACATGTTGAATTGGAGCTGTTTGTGCAACTGGGGCCGCTTGTTGAATAGGAACTGTTTGTGCAACTGGGGCTGCTTGTTGAATAGGAGCTGATCGTGCAACTGGTGCTGCTTGTTGAATTGGAGCTGTTTGTGCAACTGGGGCTGCTTGTTGAATTGGAGCTGATTGTGCAACTGGTGCTGCTTGTTGAATTGGAGCTGTTTGTGCAACTGGGGCTGCTTGTTGAATTGGAGCTGTTTGTGCAACTGGAGCTGCTTGTTGAATTGGAGCTGATTGTGCAACTGGGGCTGCTTGTTGAATTGGAGCAGATTGTGCAACTGGGGCTGCTTGTTGAATTGGAGCTGTTTGTGCAACTGGAGCTGCTTGTTGAATTGGAGCTGATTGTGCAACTGGAGCTGCTTGTTGAATTGGAGCTGTTTGTGCAACTGGAGCTGCTTGTTGAATTGGAGCTGATTGTGCAACTGGGGCTGCTTGTTGAATTGGAGCTGTTTGTGCAACTGGGGCTGCTTGTTGAATCGGAACTGTTTGTGCAACTGGGGCTGCTTGTTGAATTGGAGCTGATTGTGCAACTGTGGCTGCTTGTTGAATTGGAGTTGATTGTGCAACTGGGGCTGCTTGTTGAATTGGAGCTGTTTGTGCAACTGGGGCTGCTTGGTGAATTGGAGCTGTTTGTGCAACTGGGGCTGCTTGTTGAATTGGAGCTGTTTATGCAACTGGAGCTGCTTGTTGAATTGGAGCTGTTTGTGCAACTGGGGCTGCTTGTTGAATAGGAGCTGTTTGTACAACTGGGGCTGTTTGTAGAATTGGAGCTGATTGTGCAACTGGGGCTC
Organism: Scyliorhinus torazame; assembly: GCF_047496885.1. Classification (NCBI taxonomy): domain Eukaryota; kingdom Metazoa; phylum Chordata; class Chondrichthyes; order Carcharhiniformes; family Scyliorhinidae; genus Scyliorhinus; species Scyliorhinus torazame. The sequence continues at coordinate 55,471,729 of NC_092724.1, forward strand.
CTTGTTGAATTGGAGCTGATTGTGCAACTGGAGCTGCTTGTTGAATTGGAGCTGTTTGTGCAACTGGGGCTGCTTGTTGAATTGGAACAGTTTGTGCAACTGGGGCTGCTTGTTGAATTGGAGCTGATTGTGCAACTGGGGCTGCTTGTTGAATTGGAGCTGTTTGTGCAACTGGGGCTGCTTGTTGAATTGGAGCTGTTTGTGCAACTGGGGCTGCTTGTTGAATTGGAGCTGTTTGTGCAACTGGGGCTGCTTGTTGAATTGGAGCTGTTTGTGCAACTGGGGCTGCTTGTTGAACAGGAACTGTTTGTGCAACTGGGGCTGCTTGTTGAATTGTAGCTGTTTGTACAACTGGGGCTGCTTGTTAAATAGGAACTGTTCGTGCAACTGGGGCTGCTTGTTGAATTGGAGCTGTTTGTGCAACTGGGGCTGCTTGTTGAATTGGAGCTGTTTGTGCAACTGGGGCTGCTTGTTGAATTGTAGCTGTTTGTGCAACTGGGGCTGCTTGTTGAACAGGAACTGTTTGTGCAACTGGGGCTGCTTGTTGAATTGGAGCTGTTTGTGCAACTGGGGCTGCTTGTTGAATTGGAGCTGTTTGTGCAACTGGGGCTGCTTGTTGAATTGTAGCTGTTTGTGCAACTGGGGCTGCTTGTTGAGTTGGAGCTGATTGTGCAACTGGGGCTGCTTGTTGAATTGGAGCTGATTGTGCAACTGGGGCTGCTTGTTGAATTGGAGCTGTTTGTGCAACTGGAGCTGATTGTTGAATTGGAGCTGTTTGTGCAACTGGGGCAGCTTGTTGAATTGGAGCTGTTTGTGCAACTGGGGCTGCTTGTTGAGTTGGAGCTGATTGTGCAACTGGGGCTGCTTGTTGAATTGGAGCTGATTGTGCAACTGGGGCTGCTTGTTGAATTGGAGCTGTTTGTGCAACTGGAGCTGATTGTTGAATTGGAGCTGTTTGTGCAACTGGGGCAGCTTGTTGAATTGGAGCTGTTTGTGCAACTGGTGCTGCTTGTTGAATAGGAAATGTTTGTGCAACTGGAGCTGCTTGTTGAATTGGAGCTGTTTGTGCAACTGGGGCTGCTTGTTGAATTGGAGCTGTTTGTGCAACTGGGGCTGCTTGTTGAATTGGAGCTGATTTTGCAACTGGGGCTGCTTGTTGAATTGGAGCTGTTTGTGCAACTGGGGCTGCTTGTTGAATTGGAGCTGTTTGTGCAACTGGAGCTGCTTGTTGAATTGGAGCTGTTTGTGCAACTGGGGCTGCTTGTTGAATAGGAGCTGTTTGTGCAACTGGGCCTGCTTGTTGAATTGGAGCTGTTTGTGCAACTGGGGCTGCTTGTTGAATTGGAGCTGATTGTGCAACTGGGGCTGCTTGTTGAATTGGAGCTGTTTGTGCAACTGGGGCTGCTTGTTGAATAGGAACTGTTTGTGCAACTGGGGCTGCTTGTTGAATTGGAGCTGACCGTGCAACTGGGGCTACTTGTTGAATTGGAGCTGATCGTGCAACTGGGGCTGCTTGTTGAATTGGAACTGTTTGGACTTCCGGGTGCGGCGATGACCAGCTGAGTCGCACGTTTCGGCAGCTCCCGGTGAAACGGACTTTTGGGCTCTTCATAGGAGCCCCAACGGCAATTTTGACGGCTAAAAACACTGTGCGGTAAACCAGAAGGGAATCCCCCCTGGATACGGATGAAAAAAGGAGGAGAAAGTGGCCGGATTGCAGTGGATCCTTTAGAACAGCGGCAAGGAAGGCAAGCAAAAACCAAGATGGCGTCGGAAGGTGGCAGTTTAACATGGGGCCCTGAACAACAAGAGTTCTTGAAATGCTGTGTGGAAGAGCTCAAAAAGGAAATGAAGAAAGAGCTGTTGGCCCCGATACTACACGCGATCGAAGGGCTAAAGGAGGAACAAAAGACCCAGGAGCGGGAGCTTCGGGTCGTGAAGGCAAAGGCAGCCGAGAATGAGGACGACATACAGGGCCTGGTGGTGAAGACGGAGACGCATGAGGCACATCAGAAACGATGTGTGGAAAGGTTGGAGGCACTGGAGAAGAACGCAAGGAGGAACAACTTGAGGATTCTTGGTCTTCCTGAAGGTGCGGAGGGAGCGGATGTCGGGGCATATGTGAGCACGATGCTGGAATCGTTAATGGGAGCGGAGGCCCCGGCGGGTCCGTTGGAGGTGGAGGGAGCATACCGAGTGATTTCGCGAGGACCGAGAGCAGGAGAAATTCCCAGAGCCATAGTGGTGAGATTCCTCCGTTTTAAGGATAGAGAAATGGTCCTTAGATGGGCAAAGAAAACTCGGAGCAGTAAATGGGAGAACGCGGTGATCCGCGTTTATCAAGACTGGAGTGCGGAGGTGGCGAGAAGGAGGGCGAGCTTTAATCGGGCCAAGGCGGTGCTTCATAAAAAGAAGATAAAATTTGGAATGCTGCAACCGGCAAGACTGTGGGTCACATATCGAGGGAGGCACCACTACTTTGAGACGGCGGATGAAGCGTGGACTTTTATTGTGGAAGAAAAACTGGAATGAGCAGGTTATTAAAAAGAATGTTTGAACAAAGTGGTGGGGCGAATGTGGGGGGCGAAGAGGGGGGTTAAAAAGGGGGGAAAGAGGAGTTTTATGTACTAATCCTGCGATGTGGTAACTTTTCTCTCTTCCACAGGTGGAAATGGGGGGAGGAGGGGAGGTGGAGGAGATGGGGCGTTGGCCATTGGGGGCGGGGCCAAGGGAGAAGCGCGGGCTTGGTTCCCGCGCTAGATAATCATGGCGGGAATAGAGAAGCAGGAAGGAGGGGGCGTCGCACGGTGCGAGCCGAGGTCACGGGGGGAAGCCGAGGTCGGCCAGTGTTTGCTGACTTCTGGGAGCAACATGGGGGGAGTAATTACGCTAGCGGGGGATCTAGCGGGGGGGGGTGGGAGGGGGGAATTACTGGGTTGCTGCTGCTGGGGAGAGGGGGGAGCTGGTATGGGAGGGGATGGGCGGGGGGGCACCGCCTGGGGGAGATACAGCTGCGTGGGAACCGGGTGAGGAGCTGGAAAAAGGGGATGGCTAATCGACAAGGGGGGGGGGTAGGAAGCCCCCCCAACCCGGCTGATCACGTGGAACGTGAGAGGGCTGAACGGGCCGATAAAGAGGGCACGGGTATTCGCACACCTTAAGAAACTTAAGGCAGATGTGGTTATGTTACAGGAAACGCACCTGAAACTGATAGACCAGGTTAGGCTACGCAAAGGATGGGTGGGGCAGGTGTTCCATTCGGGGCTAGATGCGAAAAACAGGGGGGTGGCTATATTAGTGGGGAAGCCGGTAATGTTCGAGGCAAAGACTATAGTGGCGGATAACGGGGGCAGATACGTGATGATGAGTGGCAAACTACAGGGGGAGACGGTGGTTTTGGTAAACGTATATGCCCCGAACTGGGATGATGCCAATTTTATGAGGCGGATGCTAGGACGCATTCCGGACCTAGAGATGGGAAAGCTGATAATGGGGGGAGATTTTAATACGGTGTTGGAACCAGGGCTGGATAGGTCGAAGTCCAGGACTGGAAGGAGGCCGGCAGCAGCCAAGGTACTTAAAGATTTTATGGAGCAGATGGGAGGTGTAGACCCGTGGAGATTTAGCAGACCTAGGAGTAAGGAGTTCTCGTTTTTCTCCTATGTCCATAAAGTCTACTCGCGAATAGACTTTTTTGTGCTGGGAAGGGCGTTGATCCCGAAGGTGAGGGGAACGGAGTATACGGCTATAGCCATTTCGGATCACGCTCCACACTGGGTAGACTTGGAGATAGGGGAGGAAACAGGAGGGCGCCCACCCTGGAGAATGGACATGGGACTAATGGCAGATGAGGGGGTGTGTCTAAGGGTGAGGGGGTGCATTGAAAAGTACTTGGAACTCAATGATAATGGGGAGGTCCAGGTGGGAGTGGTCTGGGAGGCGCTGAAGGCGGTGGTTAGAGGGGAGCTGATATCAATAAGGGCACATAAAGGGAAGCAGGAGAGTAAGGAACGGGAGCGGTTGCTGCAAGAACTTTTGAGGGTGGACAGACAATATGCGTAAGCACCGGAGGAGGGACTGTACAGGGAAACGCAAAGGCTACATGTAGAATTTGACTTGCTGACTACGGGCACTGCAGAGGCACAATGGAGGAAGGCACAGGGTGTACAGTACGAATATGGGGAGAAGGCGAGCAGGTTGCTGGCACACCAATTGAGGAAAAGGGGAGCAGCGAGGGAAATAGGGGGAGTGAGGGATGAGGAAGGAGAGATGGAGCGGGGAGCGGAGAGAGTGAATGGAGTGTTCAAGACATTTTATAAAAAATTATATGAAGCTCAACCCCCGGATGGGAGGGAGAGAATGATGGGCTTTTTGGATCGGCTGGAATTTCCCAAGGTGGAAGAGCAGGAAAGGGTGGGACTGGGAGCACAGATCGAGGTAGAAGAAGTGGTGAAAGGAATTAGGAGCATGCAGGCGGGAAAGGCTCCGGGACCGGATGGATTCCCAGTCGAATTCTACAGAAAATATGTGGACTTGCTCGCCCCGGTATTGACGAGGACCTTTAATGAGGCAAAGGAACGGGACAACTGCCCCCGACTGTGTCTGAAGCAACGATATCGCTTCTCTTAAAGAAGGAAAAGGACCCGCTACAATGCGGGTCCTATAGACCTATTTCCCTCCTAAATGTTGATGCCAAGATCCTGGCCAAGGTAATGGCAATGAGAATAGAGGAATGTGTCCCGGGGGTGGTCCACGAGGACCAAACTGGGTTTGTGAAGGGGAGACAGCTGAACACGAATATACGGAGGCTGTTAGGGGTAATGATGATGCCCCCACCAGAGGGGGAAACGGAGATAGTAGTGGCGATGGATGCCGAGAAAGCATTTGATAGAGTGGAGTGGGATTATTTGTGGGAGGTGTTGAGGAGATTTGGTTTTGGAGAGGGGTATGTTAGATGGGTGCAGCTGTTGTATAGGGCCCCAGTGGCGAGCGTGGTCACGAATGGACGGGGATCTGCATATTTTCGGCTCCATAGAGGGACAAGGCAGGGATGCCCTCTGTCCCCATTATTGTTTGCACTGGCGATTGAGCCCCTGGCGATAGCGTTGAGGGGTTCCAAGAAGTGGAGGGGCGTACTTAGAGGAGGAGAAGAACACCGGGTATCTTTGTATGCGGACGATTTGTTACTATATGTGGCAGACCCGGCGGAGGGGATGCCAGAAATAATGCGGATACTTGGGGAGTTTGGGGATTTTTCAGGGTATAAATTGAACATGGGGAAAAGCGAGTTGTTTGTGGTGCATCCAGGGGAGCAGAGTAGAGAAATAGAGGACCTACAGTTGAGGAAGGTAACAAGGGACTTTCGTTATCTGGGGATCCAGATAGCCAAGAATTGGGGCACATTGCATCAGTTAAATTTAACGCGGTTTGTGGAACAAATGGAGGAGGATTTCAAGAGATGGGATATGGTATTCCTGTCACTGGCAGGGAGGGTGCAGGCGGTTAAGATGGTGGTCCTCCCGAGATTCCTCTTTGTGTTTCAGTGCCTCCCGGTGGTGATCACGAAGGCTTTTTTAAAAAGGATTGAAAAGAGCATCATGGGTTTTGTGTGGGCCGGGAAGACCCCGAGAGTGAGGAAGGGATTCTTACAGCGTAGCAGGGATAGGGGGGGGCTGGCACAACCGAGCCTAAGTGAGTATTATTGGGCCGCTAATATTTCAATGGTGAGTAAGTGGATGGGAGAGGAGGAGGGAGCGGCGTGGAAGAGATTAGAGAGGGTGTCCTGTAGGGGGACTAGCCTACAGGCTATGGTGACAGCCCCATTGCCGTTCTCACCGAGGAACTACACCACAAGCCCGGTGGTGGTGGCTACACTGAAGATTTGGGGACAGTGGAGACTGCATAGGGGAAAGGCTGGAGCCTTGGGGGGGTCCCCGATAAGAAACAACCATAGGTTTGCCCCGGGGGGAATGGATGGGGGATATGGAATGTGGCAAAGAGCAGGAATAACGCAACTGAAAGATCTGTTTGTGGAAGGGAAGTTCGCGAGTCTGGGAGCGCTGACCGAGAAATATGGGTTGCCCCAAGGGAATGCATTCAGGTATATGCAACTGAGGGCTTTTGCGAGGCAACAGGTGAGGGAATTCCCGCAGCTCCCGACACAAGAGGTGCAGGACAGAGTGATCTCAAAGACATGTGTGGGGGATGGTAAGGTGTCAGATATATATAGGGAAATGAGGGACGAAGGGGAGACTATGGTAGATGAACTAAAAGGGAAATGGGAAGAAGAGCTGGGGGAGGAGATCGAGGAGGGGCTGTGGGCAGATGCCCTAAGCAGGGTAAACTCGTCGTCCTCGTGTGCCAGGCTAAGCCTGATTCAGTTTAAGGTATTACACAGGGCGCATATGACAGGAGCACGGCTCAGTAAATTTTTTGGGGTGGAGGATAGGTGTGCGAGGTGCTCGAGAAGCCCAGCGAATCATACCCATATGTTTTGGTCATGCCCGGCACTACAGGGGTTTTGGATGGGGGTGACAAAGGTGCTTTCAAAAGTAGTGGGGGTCCGGGTCGAACCAAGCTGGGGGTTGGCTATATTTGGGGTTGCACAAGAGCCGGGAGTGCAGGAGGCGAGAGAGGCCGATGTTTTGGCCTTTGCGTCACTAGTAGCCCGGCGCAGGATATTGCTAATGTGGAAAGAAGCCAAGCCCCCGGGGGTGGAGACCTGGATAAATGACATGGCAGGGTTTATAAAGTTAGAGCGGATTAAGTTCGTTCTAAGGGGGTCGGCTCAAGGGTTCACCAGGCGGTGGCAACCGTTCGTCGAATACCTCGCAGAAAGATAGATGGAATGGAAAAAAGAAGGCAGCACCAGCAGCCCAGGATGGGGGGGGCGGGGGGGGGAGGAGGAACCAGAAGGAATGTCACGGTTGTTAATATATACTGTATAATATGTATAGGTCGTTGCTACAGATAATTATATATTGGACTGTTAAATTATATTTTTGGAGAGTGTTACTTGTGATAAGGCAGTCGCCAATTAGGGTTAGTTTTCATTTTTGTTATTTATTATTTATTCATTTTCTGTTTATAAAATAGGTCATTGTTATTTGTGTTGTTATAATATTGTGTAAAGGATGCACAATGTACTGTGTTGGTTGACCAAAAAACTTTCAATAAAATATTTTATTAAAAAAAAAGAATTGGAACTGTTTGTGCAACTGGGGCTGCTTGTTGAATTGGAGCTGATTGTGCAACTGGGCCTGCTTGTTGAATTGGAGCTGATTGTGCAACTGGGCCTGCTTGTTGAATTGGAGCTGTTTGTGCAACTGGGGCTGCTTGTTGAATTGGAGCTGATTGTGCAACTGGGGCTGCTTGTTGAATTGGAGCTGTTTGTGCAACTGGGGCTGCTTGTTGAATTGGAGCTGTTTGTGCAACTGGGGCTGCTTGTTGAATTGGAGCTGATTGTGCAACTGGGGCTGCTTGTTGAATTGGAGCTGTTTGTGCAACTGGGGCTGCTTGTTGAATTGGAGCTGATTGTGCAACTGGGGCTGCTTGTTGAATAGGAAGTGTTTGTGCAACTGGGGCTGCTTGTTGTATAGGAACTGTTTGTGCAACTGGGGCTGCTTGTTGTATAGGAACTGTTTGTGCAACTGGGGCTGCTTGTTGTATAGGAACTGTTTGTGCAACTGGAGCTGCTTGTTGTATAGGAACTGTTTGTGCAACTGGGGCTGCTTGTTGTATAGGAACTGTTTGTGCAACTGGGGCTGCTTGTTGAATTGGAGCTGTTTGTGCAACTGGGGCTGCTTGTTGAATTGGAGCTGTTTGTGCAACTGGGGCTGCTTGTTGAATTGGAGCTGTTTGTGCAACTGGGCCTGCTTGTTGAATAGGAGCTATTTGTGCAACTGGGGCTGCTTGTTGAATAGGAGCTGTTTGTGCAACTGGGCCTGCTTGTTGAATTGGAGCTGTTTGTGCAACTGGGGCTGCTTGTTGAATTGGAGCTGATAGTGCAACTGGGGCTGCTTGTTGAATTGGAACTGTTTGTGCAACTGGGGCTGCTTGTTGAATTGGAGCTGATTGTGCAACTGGGGCTGCCCCAGTAATGAGGCAGTGGGGAAGGGAACACTGACAAAGGAGAGTATTTGCAGGCACGGAGATGGGTTGAAGTGTGTATACTTCAACGCAAGAAGCATCAGGAATAAGGTGGGTGAACTTAAGGCATGGATCGGTACTTGGGACTACGATGTGGTGGCCATCACGGAAACTTGGATAGAAGAGGGGCAGAAATGGTTGTTGGAGGTCCCTGGTTATAGATGTTTCAATAAGATTAGGGAGGGTGGTAAAAGAGGTGGGGGGGTGGCATTATTAATTAGAGATAGTATAACAGCTGCAGAAAGGCAGTTCGAGGAGTATCACCCTATTGAGGTAGTATGGGTTGAAGTCAGAAATAGGAAAGGAGCAGTCACCTTGTTAGGAGTTTTCTATAGGCCCCCCAATAGTAGCAGAGATGTGGAGGAACAGATTGGGAAACAGATTTTGGAAAGGTGCAGAAGTCATAGGGTAGTAGTCATGGGCGACTTTAACTTCCCAAATATTGAGTGGAAACTCTTTAGATCAAATAGTTTGGATGGGGTGGTGTTTGTGCAGTGTGTCCAGGAAGCTTTTCTAACACAGTATGTAGATTGTCCAACCAGAGGAGGGGCAATATTGGATTTAGTACTGGGTAATGAACCAGGGCAAGTAATAGATTTGTTAGTGGGGGAGCATTTTGGAGATAGTGACCACAATTCTGTTACTTTCACTTTAGTAATGGAGAGGGATAGGTACGTGCAACAGGGCAAGGTTTACAATTGGGGGAAGGGTAAATACGATGTTGTCAGACAAGAATTGAAGTGCATAAGTTGGGAACATAGGCTGGCAGGGAAGGACACAAGTGAAATGTGGAACTTGTTCAAGGAACAGGTGCTACGTGTCCTTGATATGTATGTCCCTGTCAGGCAGGGAAGAGATGGTCGAGTGAGGGAATCATGGTTGACAAGAGAGGTTGAATGTCTTGTTAAGAGGAAAAAGGTGACTTATGTAAGGCTGAGGAAACAAGGTTCAGACAGGGCATTGGAGGGATACAAGATAGCCAGCAGGGAACTGAAGAAAGGGATTAGGAGAGCTAAGAGAGGGCATGAACAATCTTTGGCGGGTAGGATCAAGGAAAACCCCAAGGCCTTTTACACATATGTGAGAAATATGAGAATGACTAGAGCAAGGGTAGGTCCGATCAAGGACAGTAGCGGGAGATTGTGTATTGAGTCTGAAGAGATAGGCGAGGTCTTGAATGAGTACTTTTCTTCTGTATTTACAAATGAGAGGGGCGATATTGTTGGAGAGGACAGTGTGAAACAGATTGGTAAGCTCGAGGAAATACTTGTTAGGAAGGAAGATGTGTTGGGCATTTTGAAAAACTTGAGGATAGACAAGTCCCCCGGGCCTGACGGGATATATCCAAGGATTCTATGGGAAGCAAGAGATGAAATTGCAGAGCCGTTGGCAATTATCTTTTCGTCCTCACTGTCAACAGGGGTGGTACCAGGGGATTGGAGAGTGGCGAATGTCGTGCCCCTGTTCAAAAAAAGGAACTAGGGATAACCCTGGGAATTACAGGCCAGTTAGTCTTACTTCGGTGGTAGGCAAAGTAATGGAAAGGGTACTGAAGGATAGGATTTCTGAGCATCTGGAAAGACACTGCTTGATTAGGGATAGTCAGCACGGATTTGTGAGGGGTAGGTCTTGCCTTACAAATCTTATTGAATTCTTTGAGGAGGTGACTAAGCATGTGGATGAAGGTAAAGCAGTGGATGTAGTGTACATGGATTTTAGTAAGGCATTTGATAAAGTTCCCCATGGTAGGCTTCTGCACAAAGTAAGGAGGCATGGGATAGTGGGAAATTTGGCCAGTTGGATAACGAACTGGCTAACCGATAGAAGTCAGAGTGGTGGTGGATGGCAAATATTCAGCCTGGATCCCAGTTACCAGTGGTGTACCGCAGGGATCAGTTCTGGGTCCTCTGCTGTTTGTGATTTTCATTAATGACTTGGATGAGGGAGTTGAAGGGTGGGTCAGTAAATTTGCAGACGATACGAAGATTGGTGGAGTTGTGGATAGTAAGGAGGGCTGTTGTCGGCTGCAAAGAGACATAGATAGGATGCAGAGCTGGGCTGAGAAGTGGCAGATGGAGTTTAACCCTGAAAAGTGTGAGGTTGTCCATTTTGGAAGGACAAATATGAATGCGGAATACAGGGTTAACGGTAGAGTTCTTGGCATTGTGGAGGAGCAGAGAGACCTTGGGGTCTATGTTCATACATCTTTGAAAGTTGCCACTCAAGTGGATAGAGCTGTGAAGAAGGCCTATGGTGTGCTCGTGTTCATTAACAGAGGGATTGAATTTAAGAGCCGTGAGGTGATGATGCAGCTGTACAAAACTTTGGTAAGGCCACATTTGGAGTATTGTGTACAGTTTTGGTCGCCTCATTTTAGGAAGGATGTGGAAGCTTTGGAAAAGGTGCAAAGAAGATTTACTAGGATGTTGCCTGGAATGGAGAGTAGGTCTTACGAGGAAAGGTTGAGGGTGCGAGGCCTTTTCTCATTAGAGCGGAGAAGGATGAGGGGCGACTTGATAGAGGTTTATAAGATGATCAGGGGAATAGATAGAGTAGACAGTCAGAGACTTTTTCCCCAGGTGGAACACACCATTACAAGGGGACATAAATTTAAGGTGAAAGGTGGAAGATATAGGAGGGATATCAGAGGTAGGTTCTTTACCCAGAGAGTAGTGGGGGCATGGAATGCACTGCCTGTGGAAGTAGTTGAGTCGGAAACATTAGTGACCTTCAAGCAGCTGTTGGATAGGTACATGGATTACGGGAAAATGATATAGTGTAGATTTATTTGTTCTTAAGGGCAGCACGGTAGCATTGTGGATAGCACAATTGCTTCACAGATCCATGGTCCCAGGTTCGATTCCGGCTTGGGTCATTGTCTGTGCGGAGTCTGCACGTCCTCCCCGTGTCTGCGTGGGTTTCCTCCGGGTGCTCCGGTTTCCTCCCACAGTCCAAAGATGTGCGGTTAGGTGAATTGGCCAATGATAAATTGCCCTTAATGTCCAAATTGCCCTTGGTGTTGGGTGGAGGTGTTGAGTTTGGATAGGGTGCTCTTTCCAAGAACTGGTGCAGACTCAGGGGGCCGAATGGCCTCCTTCTGCACTGTAGATTCAATGATAATCTATGATTAATCTAGGACAAAGGTTCGGCACAACATCGTGGGCCGAAGGGCCTGTTCTGTGCTGTATTTTCTATGTTCTATGTTCAGTAAGATTTCTGCACTGTAGATTCAATGATAATCTATGATTAATCTAGGACAAAGGTTCGGCACAACATCGTGGGCCGAAGGGCCTGTTCTGTGCTGTATTTTCTATGTTCTATGTTCTATGTTCTATGTTGAATAGGAACTGTTTGTGCAACTGGGCCTGCTTGTTGAATTGGAGCTGTTTGTGCAACTGGGCCTGCTTGTTGAATAGGAACTGTTCGTGCAAATGCGGCTGCTTGTTGAATTGGAACTGATTGTACAACTGGGGCTGCTTGTTGAATAGGAGCTGTTTGTGCAACTGGGCCTGCTTGTTGAATTGGAGCTGTTTGTGCAACTGGGGCTGCTTGTTGAATTGGAGCTGTTTGTGCAACTGGGCCTGCTTGTTGAATAGGAACTGTTCGTGCAACTGGGGCTGCTTGTTGAATTGGAGCTGATTGTGCAACTGGGGCTGCTTGTTCAATTGGAGCTGTTTGTGCAACTGGGGCTGCTTGTTGAATTGGAGCTGTTTGTGCAACTGGGGCTGCTTGTTGAATTGGAGCTGATCGTGCAACTGGGGCTGCTTGTTGTATAGGAACTGTTTGTGCAACTGGGGCTGCTTGTTGAATTGGAGCTGATCGTGCAACTGGGGCTGCTTGTTGAATTGGAGCTGTTTGTGCAACTGGGGCTGCTTGTTGTATAGGAACTGTTTGTGCAACTGGGGCTGCTTGTTGAATTGGAGCTGATCGTGCAACTGGGGCTGCTTGTTGAATTGGAGCTGATTGTGCAATTGGGGCTGCTTGTTGAATTGGAGCTGTTTGTGCAATTGGGGCTGCTTGTTGAATTGGAGCTGTTTGTGCAATTGGGGCTGCTTGTTGAATTGGAGCTGTTTGTGCAACTGGGGCTGCTTGTTGAATTGGAGCTGTTTGTGCAATTGGGGCTGCTTGTTGAATTGGAGCTGTTTGTGCAACTGGGGCTGATTGTTGAATTGGAGCTGTTTGTGCAACTGGGGCTGCTTGTTGAATTGGAGCTGATCGTGCAACTGGGGCTGCTTGTTGAATTGGAGCTGTTTGTGCAATTGGGGCTGCTTGTTGAATTGGAGCTGTTTGTGCAACTGGAGCAGCTTGTTGAATAGGAACTGTTTGTGCAACTGGGGCTGCTTGTTGAATTGGAGCTGATCGTGCAACTGGGGCTGCTTGTTGAATTGGAACTGTTTGTGCAACTGGGGCTGCTTGTTGAATTGGAGCTGATTGTGCAACTGGGGCTGCTTGTTGAATAGGAACTGTTTGTGCAACTGGGGCTGCTTGTTGAATTGGAGCTGTTTGTGCAACTGGGGCTGCTTGTTGAATAGGAACTGTTCGTGCAAATGCGGCTGCTTGTTGAATTGGAGCTGTTTGTGCAACTGGGGCTGCTTGTTGAATTGGAGCTGTTTGTGCAACTGGGGCTGCTTGTTGAATTGGAGCTGTTTGTGCAACTGGGGCAGCTTGTTGAATTGGAGCTGTTTGTGCAACTGGGGCTGCTTGTTGAATTGGAGCTGATTGTGCAACTGGGGCTGCTTGTTGAATTGGAGCTGTTTGTGCAACTGGGGCTGCTTGTTGAATTGGAGCTGTTTGTGCAACTGGGGCTGCTTGTTGAATTGGAGCTGTTTGTGCAACTGGGGCTGCTTGTTGAACTGGAGCTGTTTGTGCAACTGGGGCTGCTTGTTGAATTGGAGCTGTTTGTGCAACTGGGGCTGCTTGTTGAACTGGAGCTGTTTGTGCAACTGGGGCTGCTTGTTGAATTGGAACTGTTTGTACAACTGGGGCTGCTTGTTGAATTGGAACTGTTTGTACAACTGGGGCTGCTTGTTGAATTGGAGCTGTTTGTGCAACTGGGGCTGCTTGTTGAATTGGAGCTGATTGTGCAACTGGGGCTGCTTGTTGAATTGGAGCTGTTTGTGCAACTGGGGCTGCTTGTTGAATTGGAGCTGTTTGTGCAACTGGGGCTGCTTGTTGAATTGGAGCTGTTTGTGCAACTGGGGCTGCTTGTTGAATTGGAGCTGTTTGTGCAACTGGGGCTGCTTGTTGAACAGGAACTGTTTGTGCAACTGGGGCTGCTTGTTGAATTGGAACTGTTTGTACAACTGGGGCTGCTTGTTAAATAGGAACTGTTTGTGCAACTGGGGCTGCTTGTTGTATAGGAACTGTTTGTGCAACTGGGGCTGCTTGTTGAATTGGAGCTGATTGTGCAACTGGGGCTGCTTGTTGAATTGGAGCTGATCGTGCAACTGGGGCTGCTTGTTGAACTGGAGCTGTTTGTGCAACTGGGGCTGCTTGTTGAATTGGAACTGTTTGTGCAACTGGGGCTGCTTGTTGAATTGGAGCTGTTTGTGCAACTGGGGCTGCTTGTTGAATTGGAGCTGATTGTGCAACTGGGGCTGCTTGTTGAATTGGAACTGTTTGTGCAACTGGAGCTGCTTGTTGAATTGGAGCTGATTGTGCAACTGGGGCTGCTTGTTGAATTGGAGCTGATTGTGCAACTGGGGCTGCTTGTTGAATTGGAACTGATTGTGCAACTGGGGCTGCTTGTTGAATTGGAGCTGTTTGTGCAACTGGGGCTGCTTGTTGAATATTATCGAGGGCCCTCTTGATATTATCGATGGACCACTGTCCTCTGGGAATATCATATTTTGATTAAAATTTTCTTGAAATTTCATATAGTCCAAATTGTCTACGAATCAAAGATGCAAAATCACCCAATATATCATCAATAGAGACATCCGGTGTTCCGGTGGCGGCTATGAGGGAGTAAGTTGCGCATTTAGTGGCTCCTGCTCTGGCCGGACTTTTGTCCCTTTTCCCCCGACTTTTTTCTAGTTTTGAACTTTGGCTTTGAAGGTGCAGACATTTAGGCACTGGATCCACACATTGGTGCATGGAACGGAGAACCCCAAGGGACCGAAAAGGAAGAAATAAAAAGATAAGCAAGGGCTGGGTGGCGGTTGCGGTTGAAGACAACGTGGCTGATGTTCGGACCCCTGCTGCGACCATCGACTGAGGAGGTGATACAGGTCATCCAGGAGGGCTTTGCCAGACAGAAACGGGACTGTCTTGACCCGATAAAGGAGTCGATCGATCGGCTGGAGCACAGGCTGGATGCCCAGGATCGGACGATTCAGAAGCTGGAGAAAGCGCTGGCAGACCAGGAGGAGCACCAAACGGTGGTCGAGCTAGAGGTGGGGTGCTGAAGGATCAGCAAAAGAGGCTGCTGGAGAAGGTGGAAGATCTGGAGAACCGAGCTCGCTGACAGAACTGAAGAATTGTCGGTCTCCCTGAAGGGGCTGAGGAGGCTGATCCTGGCGCGTTTGTGGCGAGTATGTTTCAGAAGCTTCTGGGGGAGGGGGCTTTTCCCCGACCGTTGGAGGTGTACAGGGCGATGGCGAGGAAGCCAGACAGAATTGGAGCTGTCTTAGGGCAGCACGGTAGCATTGTGGATAGCACGATTGCTTCACAGCTCCAGGGTCCCAGGTTCGATTCCAGCTTGGGTCACTGTCTGTGCGGAGTCTGCACATCCTCCCCGTGTATGCGTGGGTTTCCTCCGGGTGCTCCGGTTTCCTCCCACAGTCCAAAGATGTGCGGGTTAGGTGGATTGGCCATGATAAATTGCCCTTAATGTCCAAAATTGCCCTTAGTGTTGGGTGGGGTTGCTGGGTCATGGGGATAGGGTGGAGGTGTGGACCTTGGGTAGGGTGCTCTTTCCAAGAGCCGGTGCAGACTCGATGGGCCGAATGGCCTCCTTCTGCACTGTAAATTCTATGATAATCTATGATAAAAGCCGTGGCCGGGGGACCCCCCCAAGGGCGATGGTGGTCCGGTTCCACAGATTTTTGGATAAGGAGTGTGTTCTCCAGTGGGCCAGGAGTACACGGAGCTGCAAATGGGACAATAGCATATTCCGTGTCTATTAGGACCTGAGTGTGGAGGTGGCCAGAAGGAAGACAGGCTTCAGGCAAGTGAAGGCGATCCTGTTTAAGAAGAAGGTGAAATTTGGGCTGCTATACCCATCATTGGGTTACGCACGAGGACCAGCACCATTATTTTGAGTCGCCCGAAGACACGATGGACTTTGCCAAGAAGAAAGGGCTGAACTTTCTTTTTGTTTTTAAGTTGTAACTTTTCTGAGTGATGTTTATATGTTTTGATTGTCATTTTTCTTCTGCTTTTAAGTTTGGGTGAAGATGGGGGAAGTAAAAGTTATTCGCTTCTAGGGGTTTTGGTGTTTTGGTGGGGGTGGCTGGTGGGGGCTTTTTACTTTTTATAACTTTGATTTGCACTATTGGGGGGGTTCTTTGTGGGTTTTTCGTTTTGGGTTGTCTCCTATGGTAATTGGGAGATTGTTCGGTCTCGGTTTGATGAGGGAAGTGGTTTCGATGGGCGGGGGGGGGAGGGGAGTAGGGAACAATAGGTGGGAGGCTTCTTGGCGCCGGTGGCGAGGGCCATCAGGCAAGCTGGGTGAGCTAGTCTACGGAAGCACAGTGGGGGGGGGGGGGGTGTATATATTCAATATATGGCAGGGGTTAGGTTACAAAGTGGTGTTGCTGGGGGGGGAGGGGGGAGTTACTTTGCTGACGAGGGAGGAACTTAGGTTTTGGAACAGAGAGGAGGTCGGGTGTGGGGGCTGCCAGGAGGTGGGCCAATGGAGGCGCGGCACATGGGCTTGAGGGGTGCCTAGGAAAGGGGATGGCTGATCGGCGGATTGGGGGGGGGGCGCGGTGCTGATCACCTGTTAGAGGGTTGAATGGGCCGGTCAAGAGGGCACGTGTGTTCGTGCATCTGAGGGCTCGGAACCCCCCACGGGGCCCGAGGGGAAGAGACGCTTTTTGAATGGACTGACCTTCCCAAGGGAGGGGCAGAGAGCTGGTGGATGGGCTGGGGGCCCCGATTAGGGCCGAATAAATAGTTGAGGGCTTGAAGGCAATGCAGTCGGGTAAAGCCCTGGGGCCGGACAGGTATCCGGTGGAATTCTATAAGAAATTCTCGGGGATATTAGGGCTGGTCAAGGTTTTTAATGAGGCATGGGACAGAGGGGTGCTGCCCCCAACGATGTCACAGGCCACTATTCTGTTAATATTGAAGCGGGATAAGAACCCGGAGCTATGCGGGTCATATAGGCCGATCTCACTGCTTAATGTGGACGCCAATCTGCGGCCAAAGTTTTGGCCTCCAGGATTGAAGATTGTGTGCCAGATGTGATTATGGAGGATCAAACCGGGTTTGCCGAGGCAGTTGGTGGACAATAAAGGAAGGCTGCTCAACGTGATTATGATGCCCCCGGAGAGCAGTGAGGTTGAGGTGGTTGTGGCCATGGATGCGGAGGAGGCGTTCGACCGGGTGGAATGGAACTATCCATGGGAGGTGTTGGGCAATTTGGATTCGGTAGGGGCTTTATCGTCTGGGTTAGGTTGTCATACCAGGCCCAGGAGGCTAGTGTAAGGACGAATAGGACAACATCGTACTATTTTAAACTGCACCGGGGGACAAGATGGGGATGTCCCCTCTCCCCACTGCTGTTTGCGTTAGCAAAAGAGCCGCTGGCAATTGCTCTGAGAGCTTCAAGGGGCTGGAAAGGGCAGGTTCGGGGGGGGGGGGGGAGGGGGGGGTGGAACATAGGGTCTCGCTGTACGTGAATGACCTGTTCCTATCTGTAGCAGATCCAGGGGCAGGGATGGGTGAAATCATGGCGACTTTGGGGGAATTTGGCCGGTTTTAGGGATATAAACTGAATATGGCAAAGAGCGAGATGTTTGTAGTCCAGGCAAGGGGACAGGGGGGTCGTCTGGGGGAGTTACCGTTTAGGTTAGTGGGGGACAGTTTTAGGTACTTAGGGATACAAATGGCGCGCGACTGGGGCCGGTTACACAAGTTGAACTTGTCCCGGTTGGTTGAGCAGATGAGGGGCGCGTTTCGGAGATGGGATGCACTACCGCTGTTGCTGGCTGGGAGGGTGCAGACGGTTAAGACGACGGTCCTACCAAGATTTTTATTTGTATTCCAATGCCTCCCAATTTTCATCCCGCAGTCCTTTTTTAAGAGGGTTAACAAAATCATTCTGGGCATTGTCTGGGCGGGTAGGTCCCCGTGGGTGAAGAAGGCGATGCTTGAGAGGAATCGGGGGAGGGGGGGCTTGCCCTGCCAAACTTCAGTAATTACTACTGAGCGACCAACATTGCTATGATAAGGAAGTGGGTGGTGAGGGCAGGGTCAGTTTGGGAGTGGATGGAGGCAGCTTCATGTAGGGGTACTAGCTTGGGGGCGTTGATAACGGCACCTCTGCCGTTCCCGCTGGCGAGATACTCCACCAGCCCCGTGGTGGTGGGGGCCTTGAGGATCTGGGATCAGTGGCGGACGTACGTTGGAGCAGTCGCAGCATCGGGTTGGTCCGCAATATGTGACAACCACCAGTTTGCTCCAGGGAGCTTGGTTGGGGGTTTCGAGTATGTCAAAGGGCGGGAATTGAGAGGATGGGGGGGCCTGTTGCTGGAAGGGAGCTTCCCTAGCTTGAGGGCGCTGGAGGAGAAGTTTGGGTTGGCAGCAGGGAACAAATTCAGATATTTACAGGTGTCATCCTTCCCACTCCTGCCACTAAGGGGGATCCAGGATAGGGTAGTGTCTAGGGGATGGATGGGAGAGGGGAGCGTCTCGGACATCTACAAAGAACTAATGGGGGCGGAGGAGTCGCAGACCAAGGAGCTGAAGCGTAAGTGGGAGGAGGAGCTTGGGGGTGAGATGGAGGATGGCTTATGGGCGGACGCGTTGAGCAGAGTCAACGCGACCGCTACATGCGCAAGGCTCAGCCTGATCCAATTCAAGGTGGTCCACCGGGCCCACATGACAGTGGCCCGGATGAGTAGATTCTTTGGGGAAGAGGACAGGTGTGTAAAATGTGCGGGCAGACGAGCAAACCATGTCCACATGTCCTGGGCGTGTCCAGAACTTCGGGGATATTGGCAGGGGTTCCAGAGTATTGAAAGCAAGGCTGGCAATGAGTCCAGAGGTGGCGATTTTTGGGGTGTCGGAAGGTCCGGGAGTCCAGGAGGAGAAAGAGGCCGATGTTCTGGCCTTTGCCTCCCTGGTAGCCCGGAGACGGATATTACTAGGTTGGAGGGACTCAAAGCCCCCGAAATCGGAGACCTGGTTAACCGACATGGCGAGCTTTCTCGGCCTGGAGAAGATTAAGTTCGCCTTGAGAGGGTCAGTGTTAGGGTTCGCTTGGAGGTGGCAACATCGACTTCTTCGCGGAAAATTAATCGTCAGCGGGGGGGGGTGGGGGGCTGTGGTAGCATAGAATAGCGGGTTAAATAGGCGGGTCTTGGAGAGATGGGAGTCAGTGCTTGCACTATGTTTATTGTTCTTTGTACATTGTTTTTATACTGTTGCTGTTTGTAATGCCAAAGATGCCTCATTAAAATTGTTTGTTAAAAGAAAATAGAGACATCCGGTACAGCGCGACCTCCCTTGGAAATTGTGGGAAGTAGTTCTCCGGCGGTTAATGGTTCTGAATCTATTTTAGGATTTGTTTCTGCCATAAATTCAACCTTAGACCCAATATTTGGTCGTCAACTGTGTGTAATCTGTGCACACTACCGTGACTAATTTTTCAGCCCCGTTTTACTTTAGTTTCAATGACTGGCACCTGATTGAATTAACACCGTCTATAAAAATGTCCTTTCTAGGGGTCGAAGCACTGCTTGATCCGGCTTTAAGACTTTTAATGGGTGAAAAAGATGTTTCTTACCCCAGTCTAGCTGTTTTTCTTTGGGTCTTCCGTCCTTCTAGGCTTACGTTAGCAGTACGATCGTTCGTCTTCCGAAGTATTCTCCCCGATCGTCTCCGACTCGTTCCGAAGGTTTCCGAACATCTCCGATTTCGTCCAATTTCGTCCGATCTCGTCTCAGAGCTCCTCCCCTCCTGCCAACTATGTCAGTTGTAGACATCAGCCATGCAGATCTAGTGGCACTTGGGAACACTAAAACTCAGTGGAAATTTGAGTTAACACTTCTCGGGTGCAAATAAGAATTGTTTATTGTCTTCTATTTGATCACAATTGAGAATCACTTAAATCTTATTCTCTAATAAGCCCGGCATGCAAAAGGACTCAAAGAGAAGTAATTCGTACACAATTTAACTTTCAAATGATACAGAAATGATTTTCTTGCTTACGGCAAACAGCTTGCATTTACTTCAAGAGTTAGAGTGGAAAAGTGAAAATATGAAAAATAGAGACAGCGAGTAAGTTAGATCAAAGTATAAAATGATCCAGGATAAAGATGGCCGTATGGACTAACACGGTTATACTAAATCATATCAATATTTAGCTATCTATCTACACCCCGATGTAATCCTAATTGGTTTGGGTTAAAATCAAATGAGTTTGATTTGACGGTTAGCTGTCAGTCTTTAATGTGCAACATTAACTTGAAATGTTTCATAAATGAATTCTTGTATGTGTTATGGAATGCGATTCTATGCTGTTATCGCGACCGGCTTGAACTGACTTCTTGCTGACTTAGCTGTTATCAACATTGAGAGCATATTACCATGTCGTTGCTATGCTGTTGCCATGGAGCCTGCCCTGTCTTTGGACACTGTCTTGTCAAAGTTTTGTTTTAATCTATCAGTTTCTTCTGTGTTTCTGTTGAATTATGTGTTTTTATGTTGTAGAATTTGTGCTGTGCCATGCTGTTTTGTAAGCTGTATGTTTTGAGATGACCTGAGGTTATGAGTGAATTTAAAATGGGTATTTAGTAAGGCAGGGGTTTAATATTTAGTTATCTTTTACCTATTAAGTGTGTTAGAAAATAGTTGGCTTCTACAGGTTGCTGTCTCATAGGCAGCCATGTGCCAGAGCCACCTGGACACTGCAGCGGCGCTCTTGAATGTGGCCCCGTCACAGCAGGCCATGGCTGGGAACATCGGTGGCGTTGCCCTTGGTGCTGGCCAAGGCATGGCACAGGAACAGAGAAAGGTAGCCCAGTCTCAGAGGGAGATGATGCAGTCACTGCCTGATGTGACACAAACCCAGAATGTGGTGGTGCAGTCAATGGGGGATGTCCCAAGCAGAGATGGTCCACTCCCTGTACTCCATGGCCGCAAGCGTGCAGACCCTGGTTGTGACCAGGGCGGGGTGATAGCTCCCCTCGCACCCCTGCCCCGTGGAGTAGATGGGGGCCATCGGGCACGCCGAGGGAGGTAGAGGAGGTGGGGCCCATGTCGGTGACTCTCATAGGGGAGATGCCGGAACACTGCAGCACCTCGGACACAACTCCCCCCCCACTTGTCCCTGGTGCATTTAGTGGGCAATGGGCAGAACATGGCAGCACCACGCCACCTGCTACACATAGTATTTTTATAACTGGTGTTTGTGTGGTATAGTCTGAGTTGTGGAGGACCTAATTCTCTTGAATAAATTATTTATTTTTAAATCTTCCATTGCTGTAGTCTCACCTTTCTTTCACTGTCCGCTCTGGTTGAGTCACAATAATTGCCAGAACATTATTCCATAGTCGAGGACCCAAAAGGTATCCGAGAGCTTCGAACATGCTCACTCGAGAGGCTACTGGTTAGGGATAAACAGTTGTCCCTTTTTCTCTCCCTCTTGTGAAGTTGCACTTAGTGGGGCCCTTCCGGGTGACATTTCACCATCAACAGGAGAGAGACTCACACAAGGGTAAGTGGCAGTCAAGGTAACTGGCGCGGCAAAAGGACAATCCCACTGGTTAGGCATAAACAGTGAGACTTGTTCCCTCTCTCTTGCGAAGCTGTCCCAATGCGACACTTTCGGATTGTGGTTTCAACACCTGCAGGTGAGAGACACCCGCAGTTATCTGTGACACCCAATACCAGCCTGTTGTGTAGTAAAGGAAACCCTTTTTACACCAGACATGTGCCACTCGCCGCCTGGAAGTACCCCATCACGTAGAAGTTAAGGGCAACGATCACCTTGATGGCCACCGGGAACAGGTGTCCTCCCCTACACCCCCGTGGTGCCAGGTGTGCCATCACCTGACAGATATGTCACACTGCCTTTCTGCTCAGCCGGAGTCTTTAACGGCATGCCCGGTGTGGCATGTCCTTGAATGACAGACAGTGCCGGTACACACAGGTGCCTCATGCGGCACTTTCTCCTCCTCAGCCTGTTGGGCGGCCTGCTCTCCATCTTGGGTGGCTGCCTCCCGTTCCTCTGCAGCTTCCTCCTCCTCCTCGAGTAGCACCAACCTGTACAGCCACAGGGCATCCCCCAGGGCTGCGGCGACTAGCAAGAGGGCACCATTGCTGGTTGAATTCCAATATCCATTGTCTGTAAGGAGTGAAAGGCCGACATGTTAGCATGGTGAAAGAGGAAATGCTGGAAAATCTCAGCAGGTCTGTCAGCATCTGTAGGGAGAGAAACGAGCTGACATTTCGAGTCCGATGACTCTTTGTCAAAGTCAACAGACAGAGAAAGTGGGAAATATTAATACTGTGGAGTATGAATGAAAGAGGAGTCATAGCCACAGAAACCCAGGGAAACGGGGTGCTAATGGCCACAGACACCAAGGGGAAAGAGTGCTAATGGCAGTCCCCAGAGAGAACAAAAGATGTGAAAGGTCAAACAGCAGAGAAACTAACATCAGAGGATGAACTGTAGATGTGGGGGAGGGGAAGGGGGAAGCAAGGAGGAGATAGGGTAAGGAAAGGTGGATAAGATGGGGGGGGGGTTAATATATATTAAGAAAGACAAGAAAGAAAGAAATGGTAAAAGACAGTTGAAATGAAATGGGATGAAAACAAATTGGTCGCGGTGGGGAAGAGCTAATCATCTGAAGTTGTTGAATATAATGTTGAGACCGGAAAGCTGTAGCGTACCAAACCACAAGATGAGATGTTGTTCCTCCAGTTTGCGTTGAGCTTCACTGGAACATTGCAGCAGGCCAAGGACAGACAAGTGGACATGGGAGCAGGGTCTTTTGTTAAAATGGCAAGCAAAAGGGAAAGTCAGGGTCCTGAATGCACACAGACTGAAGATTCTCAGCAAAGCGATCACCCAGTCTGCGTTTGGTCTCTCGATATAAAGGAGACCTCATTGGGAGCAGCAAATGCAGTAGACCAGATTGGACGAGATGCAAGTGAAATGCTGCTTAACCTGGAATGAGTGTTTTGGGCCTGGGATGTTAAGCATGGAAGAGGTAAAGGGGCAGGTGTTACACCTTCTGCGATTGCATGGGAAGGTGCCATGGGTGATGGGGGAGGTACTGGGTATGGTGGAGGAGTGGACTAGATTATCTCGGAGGGAACGGTCTCTGTGGAGTGCTAACAGAGGGAGTGGAGGGAAGATGTGTTTGGTGGTGGCATCACGCTGGAGTTGGTGAAAATGGCGGAGGATTATGCTTTGCATACAGAGGCTGGTGGGATGAAATGTGAGAACGAGGGGGACTATATCCTTGTTCTGGGAGGGAGGGGAGGGGGCGAGGGTAGTGGCGCGGGAGACGGACCGCACACTGTTGAGGGCCCTGTCCACAATTGTAGGTGGGAAATCACGGTTGAGGAAGAAGGAACACATTTTCGAAGCACCATTTTGGAAAGTGGCATCAGCGGAGCAAATGCAATGGAGGCAAAGGAGTTGAGAGAAAGGGATGGAGTCCTTACAGGGTGTAGGTTGCGAAGAGCTGTAGTCCATGTGTTAGCATGGTGCATACCCCCGTGCCCAGATAGGTCCACCAGTCTACATGGTGGCTCCGGTTGGCACTGCGGACTCCCTGCATGTCCCCCTGCTCCCCGCACCCCTCCCCCCATCGGTGGCCGGCACCGTGGGGCATCTGACCCTGGCGCCCGTCCCTGGTGCCAGGTGTACCATTGGCTGGCACTGCACTCGCCAGGGATATGCACCGTGGGCACCATAGGGGCTACTGTGGGTGTTGCCCTGCGGGGGCTGGGTGGGTGATGGGGTGTGGCGGAGGTGCCGGAATGGGTCTGAGAGCACCCATACGGATGGTGCCACTCTGCAGTACCAGAGGCCAAGGTGGGCGGTCAGTGGGGTGCACAGCAAGATGGCCGCAGTAACGGTGGTCAGTGCCTAGTCACTGCCCCAGTCCCGTGGGGGGTCATCCCGGCCACTAGGCCTGTTCCCCTGTCACCCCAACCCCCCCCCCCCCCACCCCGGCCCTGGCATGGCTCCTCCAACCTCAGCCAACCTGCCGCTGTCTGGCCCGGCAGCCCACAGTCACTCCTCTCTCTCTCCTCCTTCTGCACTGTAAATTCTATGATTCTATGATTCATCAGATACTGAGGCAGTTTCACGATTTTTAGAAGCACAAGTGAACCCCGTCGTCGGGAACCCAGCCCAATGGAGTCGGAGAATTGCGGAGGCCCTGGAGAATACCGGGTCAGGCCCGCTAATGATATGCAAACGGTGTTTACTTTGCGTGCATTCCGATACGCATTGATGCCTCTGTCGAGGTGATGGAGAATCGCGATTTGGCGTCAATTCGCCGCCCACCGCGATTTTGGGATCGGAACCAATTCTCCGCCCAATCGCGTTTCGTGATTTCGATGTCGGCCAATGGAAAACCCCACCATTAGTCTCAGGAACAAAGAATTCCACCAGTTATTTTCCATCTCCATCTTCACTCTAGTCTGCCTGGCTGCTAATCGTGAGCATGTGCTTGTATTTATGTAGGTCTCGGGTGCACTCTCTGTTGTTGCTGCCAGGACATTGCACATACTTTTTGATTTGTTGTATCTTACCTCTGGTTGCTCCTCCAGAACCAGATTTCCAACATGGGTGAGCCCAAGGTCCAATGTATTGCGTAACTTAAGAAAATTCTTGAACGCAGGACAGCTTCACAATGGGTGCAGTCAACTGCACTTCCCATACGACTTGCTTGCTATCTGCACACCGGCTACCAAGTCAATACTAGCAGTTGCACCTAATTCCTGAAGATGTTGCTGTCCAGCTATGATGGCTTCATA
The DNA here is from genome assembly GCF_047496885.1 of Scyliorhinus torazame. Lineage (NCBI taxonomy): Eukaryota > Metazoa > Chordata > Chondrichthyes > Carcharhiniformes > Scyliorhinidae > Scyliorhinus > Scyliorhinus torazame. The sequence goes on from NC_092724.1 coordinate 55,496,044, forward strand.
TTTTCTACCATCATTTTGCAATGTGTCAATATTGTGACCTTTCTTTTTCTCCAAAAGATCATTTGGAAAGCTTCAATTGTTGTTGAAGCTATAACCAGCGCCATTATTCGGTCGGACAGCTCAGCTTCCGAGAAATCAGAGTGTTTATCCTTATCACGGCACCTGCTGGTGAACTGATCGATTGATTCTTGTGGCTGTTGTCTGTAAGGCACCATCACTGAACAATGTGATCTAATGTTCACCTTTACATGAAGCTGATGCTCTAGCATGATCCACAGCTTAGCAGGACCCTTCTGGCCCCCCTCAAGTGTTGATTCTGAGCAATCCCTTGTTTCCAATGGCTACCTTTACGTTCATTGATTATTTATCCAGTTGTGTGATGGATAAATCTGAAAAGTATAGTTCAACTTGTTTGAAAAGCCTAAATCTATTGAGAACGTTTTACGACCTTCCAATTCAGTCTGTTGAATTTGGTGGCCATCTTCCTGATGTTTCCTATCTTCTATGAATGCTGTCCGTGTGTAGGGGATTTACAGCTCCTCCACATGCAGGGGAGATTCAGCAATACAGCAACTGTGAGTTTTTCTTCTCCTCTCTCTTTTTTTGGCTGGAGTTCACGTTTTTTTCTGTTTCACGCGTTTTCTGGCTTTGGTTCGGGAATGGACCCCGAGGACGTCGTAATGGCCCTGAAGCTTGTGCCGCCCTATTCAAAATGTACTGCCCAATTCACCACACAAACCAGGTACTCACTGTTCTGTGAAACACTACCTCACAGGATTTCCAGTGCATGTCCAGCCTTGCTACAGCACATCTTCAAATCATGATCATTTTGTCTAAGATGAAATACTGCTGCTCACCATGTTGTATTTCGCTGCTTACCAACATAACACAGTTCCTCATAAACAGTTTACTTGAAGATGTAGTACAGGAATGCACAGTAAGCAGATTTACTAAAAAGATTCAACAGTTACTGTTAACAGGAAAGTACAGGTCCAACGTCGTCACACCACATGTTGCTTGATAAACTGAAAGCTCCTCTGTTAAATGTCTGTTAGTCACACGGTTTACATCCTGCCTACTTGCTCATTAGCATATCCTCTCTTAAAGTGATATCACAAAATGCTTCAGAGCCGAAGAACTTCTGAAGTGTAGGCGCTGTTGTAATATAAGAAGCACACTGACAACAATGAAGTTTGTGTATAAAGCATCAGTGATGACCAGAAAATTCTTTTGCTTTCTTCAAAATAATGTCATTGGATCTTTTACATCCCCAGCCTGCGACCTGGGTCCCCGTTGGCGGTCGTCTTCTGTGGCGACGGGGCTTGGATGGGCCCAGCTGCTGCTCGGGAGTCCCAGGGGCATTGTGCTACCCTGTTCTGCCCTCTGCCCACCAGATGTGCCAGAGACAATAGGGGGATAGACCGAGGTGCTGCGGTGTTCCGGCACCTCCCCTGTGGGAGTCACCAGCACATGCCCCATCACTACCTCCTCCCTCGGGGTGCCCGCTAGCCCCCCCGGATAATCCATGGGATGGGGATGCACGTGGAGCTATCCCCTGGAGCTCCCTCGCCACCAGGCGCTGCCAGTCCTGGAGGCCAGTTCTGGTCACGACCAGGGTCTGCATGCTCGGGGCCATGGAGCACAGAGAGTGGACCACCTCTGTCTGGGACTGCACCACATCACCCATTGACTGTGCCACCACCTTCTGGGCCTGTGTCACATGAGCCAGTGACTGCGCCATCTCCCTCTGGGACTGGGCCACCTCCCTCTGTGTCTGGCCCCAGCCATGGCCCGCTGTAACTGGGCCACGCTCAGGAGTATCGCTGCAATTTCCAGGTGGCTCTCGCGCATGGTTGCCTGTGAGGCGGCAACCCTGTCCTGGGCCTCGGCCAGTGCCTGCACAGAATGCCCCAGGCCGTGCGCATGCTGATCCATCGCCAAAACCGTCGCCCCCAATGCCTCCACTGTGGATGCCACCTGTGCGGTGTTGGCCTGGGTGGTACGCATAGTCAGCACCACCTCCTGCTCCTTGCATGCGGCTGGACTCCTCCAACTGCATCTGCGGGTGCTGGATGCTCGCCGACAACTCATTATGTAGTCTCTCACTCTGCGAATGCATCCCCAAAATCGATGAGACTGTCCGTTACAGAAGCCCGGAACTCATCTGGACGGCAACTAGTCCCTGGGATCGGCCTGCCCTCTGACCACCTGTCCCCTCGAGATTTTCTACCTCCACTTGCTGGACCCTTCATGCCGCTGGGATCTTCCAGTCCCGTTCATGTGAATGGAGGTTTCAATGCCTCGCATTCCCCGCCATGGAGGAACCCATGGGTGGAGGCCAGAACATTCCAGCCATAATCATTCACAAGCCCATGCAGCAGATAATGCTTCATTGTCTATGACTGAATATCTTCATTCAGTCTCTGCCAGTTCACGGGATGCATAGTAAAAAGTTTGACATACACTGTGATGTTCTCTGTTTTGTAAATTAGGATGTCTTGAGTACCTAGTGTTGAACAAAGAACATCAAGCTAAGTAAATGAACAAAGCTGATTTATTTACACTACTTAAATAAGATTCGAACAAGTTCCAAGGTAAATGTTATTAAATTAAACTATACCATGGGCAAAATTCTCCGTAATCGGCACGATGTCCGCCGACCGGCGCCAAAAACGGCGCAAATCAGTCCGGCATCGCGCCGCCCCAAAGGTGCGGAATCCTCCGCATCTTGACTGGCTGAGCCCTAACCTTGAGGGGCTAGGCCGCGCCTGAATGATTTCCGCCCCGCCATCTGGCGGGAAAGGCCTTTGGTGCCCCACCAGCTGGCGCGGAAATGACATTGCCGGGCGGCGCATGGGCGGGAGCGTCAGCGGCTGCTCACGGCATCCCCGCGCATGCGCAGTGGAGGGAGTCTCTTCCGCCTCCGCCATGGTGGAGACCGTGGCGAAGGCGGAAGGAAAAGAGTGCCCCCACGGCACAGGCCTGCCTGCGGATTGGTGGGTCCCGATCGCAGGCCAGGCCACCGTGGGGGCACCCCCCGGGGCCAGAATCGCCCGGCGCCCCCCCCCCAGGACTCCGGACCCGCCCGTGCCGCCTTGTCCCGCCGATAAGAGAGGTGGTTTAATCCACGCCGGCGGGACAGGCATTCTAGCAGCGGGACTTCGGCCCATCCGGGCTGGAGAATCGCCGGGGGGGCGCCCGCCAACCGGCGCGGTGCGATTCCCGTCCCCGCCGAATCTCCGGTGCCGGAGAATTCGGCAACTGGCGAGGGCGGGATTCACGCCAGCCCCCAATCTCTAACTACAAAACTCTACACTATGCAACTAATATCTCTCATGCTTAAACACCTTCTACCAGAATCCCAGGAGTCACATGATATTTATATGACTGCTCCTTATCTCCATCTGGTTGTAAGTATTAACATCAAATTGTTAACCTTTTGTTTTCCTCACAATATACATATTGGGATAGTCGACACGAATTTGTGAAGGGTAAATCTTGCCTCACAAATTTGATTGAATTCTTTGAGGAGGTAACTAAGTGTGTAGATGAAGGTAGAGCACTTGATGTCATATACATGGATTTTAGTAAGGCATTTGATAAGGTTCCCCTTGGTAGGTTTATGAAGAAAGTAAGGAGGTGCGGGATACAGGGAAATTTGGCCAATTGGATAAGTAACTGGCTGTCACATTGAAGACATGATGTGGAGATGCCGGCGTTGGACTGGGGTGAGCACAGTACGAAGTCTTACAACACCAGGTTAAAGTCCAACAGGTTTGTTTCGATGTCACTAGCTTTCGGAGCGCTGCTCCTTCCTCAGGTGAATGAAGAGGTCTGTTCCAGAAACACATATATAGACAAATTCAAAGATGCCAAACAATGCTAGGAATGCGAGCATTAGCAGGTGATTAAATCTTTACAGATCCAGAGATGGGGTAACCCCAGGTTAAAGAGGTGTGAATTGTCTCAAGCCAGGACAGTTGGTAGGATTTCGCAGGCCAGATGGTGGGGGATGAATGTAATGTGACATGAATCCCAGGTCCCGGTTGAGGCCGCACTCATGTGTGCGGAACTTGGCTATAAGTTTCTGCTCGGCGATTCTGCGTTGTCGCGGGTCCTGAAGGCCGCCTTGGAGAATGCTTACCCGGAGATCAGAGGCTGAATGCCCTTGACTGCTGAAGTGTTCCCCGACTGGAAGGGAACATTCCTGCCTGGTGATTGTTGCGCGATGTCCGTTGATTCGTTGTCGCAGCGTCTGCATGGTCTCGCCAATGTACCATGCTTCGGGACATCCTTTCCTGCAGCGTATGAGGTAGACAACGTTGGCCGAGTCGCACGAGTATGTACCGCGTACCTGGTGGGTGGTGTTCTCACGTGTAATAGTGGTATCCATGTCGATGATCTGGCACGTCTTGCTGAGATTACCATGACAGGGTTGTGTGGTGTCTTGGTCACTGTTCTGAAGACTGGGTAGTTTGCTGCAAACAATGGTTCGTTTGAGGTTGCGCGGTTGTTTGAAGGCAAGTAGTGGGGGTGTGGGGATGACCTTGGCAAGATGTTCATCGTCATCAATGACGTGTTGAAGGCTGTGAAGAAGATGACGTAGTTTCTCCGCTCCGGGGAAGTACTGGACGACGAAGGGTATTCTGTCGGTTGTGTCCCATGTTTGTCTTCTGAGGAGGTCGGTCCGGTTTTTCGCTGTGGCGCGTTGGAACTGTCGATCGATGAGTCGAGTGCCATATCCCATTCGTACGAGGGCATCTTTCAACGTCTGTAGATGTCTGTTACGCTCCTCCTCGCCTGAGCAGATCCTGTGTATACGGAGCGCTTGTCCATAGGGGATGGCTTCTTTAATGTGTTTAGGGTGGAAGCTGGAGAAGTGGAGCATCATGAGGTTATCCGTGGGTTTGCGGTAAAGCGAAGTGCTGAGGTGACCGTCCTTGATGGAGACGAGTGTGTCCAAGAATGCAACTGATTTTGGAGAGTAGTCCATGGTGAGTCTGATGGTTGGATGGAACTTATTAATGTCATTGTGTAGTCGTTTCAGTGATTCTTCGCCGTGGGTCCAAAGGAAAAAAATGTCATCGATGTGTCTGGTGTATAACATCGGTTGAAGGTCCTGTGCGGTGAGTAGGTCCTGTTCAAACTTGTGCATGAAGATGTTGGTGTATTGGGGTGCGAATTTGGTCCCCATGGCTGTTCCGTGCGTCTGAATGAAGAACTTGTTGTCGAAGGTGAAGACGTTGTGATCCAGAATGAAGCGGATGAGTTGCAGAATTGCGTCTGGAGATTGGCAGTTGTCGGTGTTGAGTACTGAGGCTCTGCAGCAGACGACGCAACCTGGAAACCAAGATAGAGGCCATATTCTCAACTTGCGCTCAGGATGCAGCAGACCAGCTGCGGAACACCGTCAAACAGATGAGACAACAATGCTATGCCACCTATATGCATACCAAGAACAGAAAGCTTGAGAAACTTGGCATCACCACCGGCAGCAACCAAGCCACCCCCGGTGTCACAGTAGAAAACAATACAGGGAAATCTATTGTCAACTTGTCAGACTACACCCTTCAACCAGACGAAATCGAAGTCCTCAGCAGAGGGCTTAATTTCTGCACCACCACCAAAATGGACCCCATCAGTCTCGCGGCAGACACGGAGGAATTCATCAGGCGAATGAGGCTCCGGGAATTCTTCTACAGACCCCAAGAGGCCAACAGCGAACCCAAGCAGACTACCAATGAACCGGAACAGCAGACCGAGAGATCTGCGGTGCGGCAACCGAAGAGGAAAGAGTCGAATTGGACCCCTCCGGAAGGCCGCTGCCTTAGACTCGACATGTATGCTCAAGCCGTCAGGAGTCGCGTCAATGCCAGATTCATCAGTCGCATTCACAAGACAACCCGAACATCACCCAAGCACAACGCAATGCCATCCGCGCTCTCAAGACCAACCGCAGCATCGTCATCAAACCAGCAGACAAAGGGGCGGCCACTGTCGTACTGAACAGAACGGACTACTGCAAAGAGGTATACCGACAACTGAACAACCAAGAACACTACAGACAGTTGCCCGCAGATCCGACCAAGGAACACATCCGCCAACTTAACAGACTGATCAAGACCTTGGATCCAGATCTTCAGAGCACCCTACGTGCTCTCATCCCACGTACTCCCCGCATTGGAGATCTCTACTGCCTCCCAAAAATACATAAGGCCAACACACCAGGCCACCCTATCGTTTCAGGCAATGGGACCCTGTGTGAGAACCTCTCTGGCTACATCGAGGGCATCTTGAAACCCATCGTACAAGGTACACCCAGCTTCTGTCGCGACACGACGGACTTCCTACAGAAACTCAGCACCCATGGACCAGTTGAACCAGGAACATTCCTCGTCACAATGGACGTCTCGGCACTCTACACCAGCATCCCCCATGACGACGGCATTGCTGCAACAGCCTCAGTACTCAACACCGACAACTGCCAATCTCCAGACGCAATTCTGCAACTCATCCGCTTCATTCTGGATCACAACGTCTTCACCTTCGACAACAAGTTCTTCATTCAGACGCACGGAACAGCCATGGGGACCAAATTCGCACCCCAATACGCCAACATCTTCATGCACAAGTTTGAACAGGACCTACTCACCGCACAGGACCTTCAACCGATGTTATACACCAGATACATCGATGACATTTTTTTCCTTTGGACCCACGGCGAAGAATCACTGAAACGACTACACAATGACATTAATAAGTTCCATCTAACCATCAGACTCACCATGGACTACTCTCCAAAATCAGTTGCATTCTTGGACACACTCGTCTCCATCAAGGACGGTCACCTCAGCACTTCGCTTTACCGCAAACCCACAGATAACCTCATGATGCTCCACTTCTCCAGCTTCCACCCTAAACACATTAAAGAAGCCATCCCCTATGGACAAGCGCTCCGTATACACAGGATCTGCTCAGACGAGGAGGAGCGTAACAGACATCTACAGACGTTGAAAGATGCCCTCGTACGAATGGGATATGGCACTCGACTCATCGATCGACAGTTCCAACGCGCCACAGCGAAAAACCGGACCGACCTCCTCAGAAGACAAACATGGACACAACCGACAGAATACCCTTCGTCGTCCAGTACTTCCCCGGAGCGGAGAAACTACGTCATCTTCTTCACAGCCTTCAACACGTCATTGATGACGATGAACATCTTGCCAAGGTCATCCCCACACCCCCACTACTTGCCTTCAAACAACCGCGCAACCTCAAACGAACCATTGTTTGCAGCAAACTACCCAGTCTTCAGAACAGTGACCACGACACCACACAACCCTGTCATGGTAATCTCTGCAAGACGTGCCAGATCATCGACATGGATACCACTATTACACGTTAGAACACCACCCACCAGGTACGCGGTACATACTCGTGCGACTCGGCCAACGTTGTCTACCTCATACGCTGCAGGAAAGGATGTCCCGAAGCGTGGTACATTGGCGAGACCATGCAGACGCTGCGACAACGAATGAACGGACATCGCGCAACAATCACCAGGCAGGAATGTTCCCTTCCAGTCGGGGAACACTTCAGCAGTCAAGGGCATTCAGCCTCTGATCTCCGGGTAAGCATTCTCCAAGGCGGCCTTCAGGACCCGCGACAACGCAGAATCGCCGAGCAGAAACTTATAGCCAAGTTCCGCATACATGAGTGCGGCCTCAACCGGGACCTGGGATTCATGTCACATTACATTCATCCCCCACCATCTGGCCTGCGAAATCCTACCAACTGTCCTGGCTTGAGACAATTCACACCTCTTTAACCTGGGGTTACCCCATCTCTGGATCTGTAAAGATTTAATCACCTGCTAATGCTCGCATTCCTAGCATTGTTTGGCATCTTTGAATTTGTCTATATATGTGTTTCTGGAACAGACCTCTTCATTCACCTGAGGAAGGAGCAGCGCTCCGAAAGCTAGTGACATCGAAACAAACCTGTTGGACTTTAACCTGGTGTTGTAAGACTTCGTACATTGAAGACAGAGGGTGGTGGTGGATGGAAAATTTTCAGACTGGAGACCAGTTACCAGCGGTGTACCACAGGGATCAGTGCTGGGTCCTCTGCTATTTGTGATTTTTATCAATGACTTGGAGGAGGGGGCTGAAGGGTGGGTCAGTAAATTTGCTGATGACACCAAGATTGGTGGAGTAGTGGGTGAGGTGGAGGGCTGTTGTAGGCTGCAAAGAGACATTGATAGGATGCAGAGCTGGGCCGAAAAATGGCAGATGGAGTTTAACCCTGATAAGTGCGAGGTGATTAATTTTGGAAGAAAATATTTGAATGAGGATTACAGGGTCAACGGCAGGGTTCTGAGGAATGTGGAGGAACAGAGAGATCTTGGGATTCATGTCCACAGATCTCTGAAGGTTGCCACTCAAGTGGATAGAGCCGTGAAGAAGGCCTATAGTATGTTAGCGTTTATTAACAGGGGGCTTGATTTTAAGAGCCGCGGGGTTATGCTGCAACTGCACATGACCCTGGTGAGACCACATTTGGAGTATTGTGTGCAGTTCTGGTCACCTCACTATGGGAAGGATGTGGAAGCATTGGAAAGGGTGCAAAAGAGAATTACCAGGATGCTTCCTGGTTTGCAGGATAGGTCTTATGAGGAAAGGTTGAAGGAGCGGGGGCTTTTCTCTTTGGAGCAGAGGAGGATGAGAGGTGACTTAATAGAGGTTTATAAGATGATGAGGGGGATAGAGTGGACGTTCAGAGACTATTTCCTCGGGTGGATGCAGCTGTTACAAGAGGGCATAACTATAAGGTTCAGGGTGGGAGATATAGGAGGGATGTCCGAGGTAGGTTCTTTACTCAGAGAGTGGTTAGGGTGTGGAATGGACTGCCTGCTGTGATCGTGGAGTCAGACACTTTAGAAACTTTCAAGCGATTATTGGATAGGCACATGGAGCACAGCAGAATGACAGGGAGTGGGATAGCTTGATCTTGGTTTCGGACAATGCTCGGCACAACATCGAGGGCCGAAGGGCCTGTTCTGTGATGTACTGTTCTATGTTCTATGTATGTTCTATGTTTCTAACACTGCTGTAGAACATGCATCTGCAGCAATTATATTGTATAACTCTGGGTCTTGGTGAGCTAAAATAACAGGTAGTATCAGCATCTTTTTGATTTCCTCAAAATATCTTTGTTGTGCTTCCTCCCAGCACCATATATTGTCTTGCAACAGCTGGCAGGAGGTTAGGCAAGAACATTCTGACTTGGTTCACCATACACATGAATCTCTGGAGCTCAGTCATACTGCAAGGAACTGGGGGCTCCTCCATTGCTCTTGCGTTCTGTGGATCAACTCTGACACCAGATGCATGCAGGGAACTTGACTCTAAGTACTACTTCCTGTAGGCATTACACACAGCTCGTGCTCTAGTGTCATGTTCTGTCTGAGTAGATCCGTAGATCAGAGCATCATCCATGTAATATAGACTCCATCCAGTCCTTCTAGGATACTTGACATTGTCCTCTGGAGGATTTCTGGCATTGACGTGAGGCCAAAGGGTAATCGATTGAAAGAAAACTCCCTAAATGGAAAAATGATGTTTGTGAGCAACTTAGACTTTGCATCAAGGGGAAGTTGTCAAAATCGACTATCTGCATCTAACTTGTGCAGATTGAACTTGATCCCCATTTTTCTAAGCACTCACCACAGACAACATAGGATGAACTTCACATTCAACTGCCATGTTCAGCTGGGTAAGATCTACACAAACTCTGATAGATTCATTGGATTTTGGCATTGGGACCATCCTCAAGCATCAGCTTGTTGGTTCTGTCACAAGTGAATTAATCCCTACTTCTGCCTGATTGAAACCTGCAACCAGCTTTAAACGTTCCAATAATGGTGGAAATGATTCCATACTTGTTCCTTCACTCACTGCCACTATATAACATCCTTGGTCTCGTTGTGATAACACACAACATTTACCGAGTCCACCGAGGTAAGGAAAACATTAACTTAAAGAAACAACTTACTGGTGGCTTCCTTGCCAGAAAATTTACAAGATCATGAGGCATTGCTTCACACCTGTGATGATGTATACTGTGTCCCATTAGCATATCACAATTCAAATTAACCCCTTATATTACATCTACCATTGTCCTCTCTGAGCTTTTTTGTTGTTGTGCCATGGCCTCTTTTTTTTCAAAGCATGGTACCTTTAAATTTATTTGCGTGGTTGGACAGGCATTATCTTGAAGAGGAAGTGGTTAGCACTGCTGGCCCACAGCGCCAGTGATCCGGGTTCAATTCCGGCCTTGGGTGACTGTCTGCTGAGTTTGTACGTTCCCTCCGTGGCTGCGTGGGTTTCCTCCGAGTGCTCCGGTTTCCTCCCACAGTCCAAGGATGTGCAGGTAGGTGGACTGGTCATGCTAAATTGCCCCTTAGTGAGTAGGTTAGATTAAGGGGTTGCGAGGATAGGGCAGAGGGGGTTGGGTATAGAGCTCTTTCAGAGGGTTGGTGCAGGCTCAATGGGCCGAATGGCCTCCTTCTGCACTGTAGGGATTCTATGATCTTGTGAGTGGTCTTTGCGATAGGTTCTGGGTTGCTGTGCCAGCTCAGAACTTTCCAGTAATGGCAGCGTAGAAGGAACATTGCTCCCTACCTCTCGCTCCCCCTTCAGGACACTCCATAAAACCTCTCTTTGACCATGTTTTGCCACCTGTCCTAATATCTCCCTCTGTGGCTTGGTGTAGAGATTAGTATTGATAATGCTCTTGTTAAATATATAAATGTAGGTTATTTTAGTTACATCCAGAAAGGGGAGGGGGTGGTGAGGGAAGCAGTGAAGCATCAGACAGCACTGAACATGCTGCCCTCCCATTCCATCAACCGTAGGAAAGAGCGAGCATGCGTATGGAAACAATGGTGGTACTGTAAAGAGGTTTTGCTTGAATAGACCAGCCATGATTCCATCGAATACCACAGCCAAAGCTGGATGGACTATCTCGATCGACAAAAATTAAATAATTCCATATTTTCTCTTCTGAGCAACTTTGTTAAAAGTCATAATATATGGCATCATTATAAGGATTCTTTTAATTTTTCTTACTGTTTGAATATTTAAAAACTAATTAGCTCTTTGTGATGAAGTCTATAAATCAGACTGACAAAGGGAGCGCGGATTTCTTGAAGATGCTTTACCTTGTTGCTGTCTTATCAAATGAGAAGTTAATTAAGACTTATGTGCTGGCATTTTGTCTTTAATTATCTAGAACTGACAAAATTCATAATCCTGTGCAGAAGGTTTGTTATTGCCCAAAAGCTGCTTTAATTAATTTACATTACGGACGACTGGGAACTTTAATAAGATTTCTTTACTTTGAAAATTAACATTGATGAAGTGTATCTATGAAGTGAACATTCAGTTGTTTTAATTAGTCCGCCAAGAAAAGCTGCGGAAGGTGCACTTTCAGTAATAATGAAATGAGGTTAATTTGTCCAAACATTAGTGCTATTCTGTGCTGGAACACCGTGACCTGCTTCCCAGCATGTCGTCTCATAATCTCCTCCTCAAAAGTGTTCCGACTGTTTTCATTCCTCCCATCTTAAAGGTGGTAACTCAGTTTGGGGTTTGGCCTGGAGTCTAGTCTGGATGTAAAGGTCCTCAGCGTCTCGTCTAAGTGGATTGAGAATTCATAGATTTCATAGAATTTGCAGTGCAGAAGGAAGCCATTCGGCCCATCGAGTCTGCACCGGCTCTTGGAAAGAGCACCCTACCCAAGGTCCACACCTCCACCCTATCCCTTTAACCCAGTAACCCCATCCAACACTCAGGGCAATTTTGGACACTAAGGCAATTTAGCATGGCCAATCCACCTAACCCGCACATCTTTGGACTGTGGGAGGAAACCGGAGCACCTGGAGGAAACCCACGCACACACGGGGAGGATGTGCAGACTCCGCACAGACAGTGACCCAAGCCGGGAATCGAACCTGGGACCCTGGAGCTGTGAAGCAATTGTGCTATCCACAATGCTACCGTGCTGTCCTTAGCTATTCCACAAAATATGTTCTCACATAGCCATCAGACCCGCTGCTTGCCCAATATACACAGAGGGTCAGCTGAGAATAGCAATCCGGACTCAATCTTCCCTCCACCCCCAACTCCCTCTGCAGCCCACAGAGGCACTGAGGTAAATGGTGGCTCCAGCATCTTCCAGATTGAGATCGGCAAGCTCAGAAGTGGGATCAAATCTGGGATCTTCTTGATTGTAGAAGGTATTACAGAATTGGTTTCTCCCAACGGGAGTGGAACAAATCTTTTTTTTGGTAATCCGAGACAACAGAGCGGGTTCAGTCCAGTCAGTTCACCTCTGAGAACTGTGTTTGAACTCAGTCAGCCTTCATGGGTTGCAATTCTCTTGTCTCTGTTGTCTGTAAGGGTCTGAAGTAGGGTTGCTAACTCTAGTTCGATATAACCCTAAAGGTTTCATTGCTTGATGTCCAGCCTCCCACTGCCTGCGGCCACACTCTCCCACCATTGGGCACCCACACATCCTTCCTCATGGCACGCTGTCTGCACACCTGACTGAGAACTGAGAAAACTTGTCATGTGAGAGTACCTTTAAGAAATGGGTGTTTATAAATGGGTGTGTATATAAATATCTGTAGTGAGATTACCTTTAAGAATTTGGTGTTTACGACTGCAGTGATGTCAGAGAGTGGGTGGAGCTGGGCTGTCTGGCAGCTTTTTACTTTTGTTTTAGGCTGTTTGCTGCAGGGTGTGTTTTAGTTTCGTTTTCAGTGTTGGAGCTGAAGCCAGACAGAGCAGGTGTACTGTTGAGCTCTCTGCCATCAAAACACTATCTCTTGATCATTTGGTGAATTCAGAATTATAAATGTTCTCAGTAGTGAATGTAAACCTAATGTGCTTCTGTTAAAAGGTGTTTCTTTGGTCTTCTGAATATTGTTTGGGAAGTTATTAAGCAATACTTAGTGTTGTATTCTTTGGGGGTTGAATTTGAATTAATGGTTGCTAAGATGTTCACTGTATGTTTTAAAAAGGTTAACTTGATTTCATAGAATAAACATTGTTTTGCATAAAAAAATACTTTTCCATTTCTGTTATTCCACACCTGTAGAGTGGGCCGTGTGCTCCCCATACCACAATCTAGTAAAAGTTGTGGGTTAGGTGAACTCCATGATACACTTTGGGGTTCTCTAAACCCTGACCCATAACAAACTGGGGGCTCGTCCGGGATAAAAGTCTGTCTATTGGATTGGCTTAGTGAACTTAAAGACAGTGAGGGGTGAGAATATTGTGGTTGCTTTTCAGGTGTGGTATTCTAGTTTAAGTAGGGAGTGTGTTGTGGACAACGGCTCTTTCAGAGGCTCTGAAGTTTTTTGGGGTGGAGACGGTCACACGCAGTACCTTACGGACAGAGACTAAAAGCAGACTGTTAGATTTGGCAAAAATATTGCAGTTAACATTACCTGACAAAATGCGAAAAGATGAGGTAATTGTGGCGGTGGCTAAGCATTTAAAGTTGCCTGAGATACAGTTTGATTCATTGGAAATGACAAAAATTCAGTTACAAATTAAACAAATGGAACATGAGAAAGAATCAAAGCAGCTTGAATACGAAAGAGACGAAAAAGAAAGAGAGAGAGTGGAAAAAGAAAGAGAAAGAGATAGAGAGGGACAAGAAAGAGAGAGAGAGGAAAAAGAAAAGGAGAGAGAAGAAAGGAGAAAAGAAAGAATAGCCCGAGCAGAACAAAAAGAAAGAGAAACGGAGATACAGATCAGGGAAAAAGATAGAGAGAGTTTGAACTTCAGAAAATGGCCATGACAGTCAGTTAAAATTGGCAGACGTAAAGGGAAACGTTACAGTTGGTTGATAGTGATGAGGATAGTGAGAAAGAGCGTCGAAGGATGGTGGGAATCTATTTAAATATGTCCAAGCATTGCCAAGGTTTGATGAGAAGGAGGTAGAAGCCTTTTTCATTTCATTTGAGAAGGTAGCTAAACAAATGAAATGGCCACAGGACATGTGGGTATTACTGATTCGAACAAAGCTGATAGGTAGGGCTAGTGAAGTGTTTGCATCACTACCGGAGGAGGTATCTGGGATGTATGAGGAGGTGAAAAAAATCCATCTTAGGTGCATATGAACTGCTGCCTGAAGCATACAGACAAAGGTTTAGAAATTTAAGGAAAGAATTTGGTCAAACATACATGGAGTTTGAAAGGCTCAAACAGAGTAATTTTGACAAGTGGATACGGGCTTTGAAAATAGACCAAACATATGAAGCTGTCAGAAAAATTATACTTTTGGAGGAGTTTAAAAGTTCAATTCCTGATGCAGTGAGAACTCATGTGGCAGAGCAGAGGGTTAAAACTGCGAGCTTAGCAGCAGAAATGGCAGATGATTATGAATTAGTTCAGAAATCAAAGCTTGGTTTCTGCCATCAGTTTCAGCCTGTGAGGGATAGTTATCATAGAATTTACAGTGCAGAAGGAGGCCATTCGGCCCATCAAGTCTGCACCGGCTCTTGGAAAGAGCACTCTACCCAAGGTCAACACCTCCACCCTATCCCCATAACCCAGTAACCCCACCCAATACTAAGGGCAATTTTGGACTCTAAGGGCAATTTATCATGGCCAATCCACCTAGCCTGCACATCTTTGGACTGTGGGAGGAAACCGGAGCACCCAGAGGAAACCCACGCACACACATGGGGAGGATGTGCAGACTCCGCACAGACAGTGACCCAAGCCGGAATCGAACCTGGGACCCTGGAGCTGTGAAGCAATTGTGCTATCCACAATGCTACCGTGCTGCCCCTAGAAACTGGGGACAAATGAAATACTGAAGTGGTAAAGGTAAATGTTATCTGATGGGAGATAATAAGGAGAGTATACCTCAGATTAAAAAAGAATTCCAGGAGGGTGGAAAATAAATGAAAAGTTTCAAATGTTTTCACTGTAATAAACTAGGCCATGTAAAGTCACAGTGTTGGTGGATGAAGAAAATCACTGGGAAGGCTGATGTGGTAAAACAGGATAAGACAGTGGGGTTTGTTAAAGTGGTAAAGGAAAGCCCAAGTGACGCGAAGGAGGGGCAAAAGATTGTACAGCCTGATCAAGAGGTGATTGATGAGAAGGTGCCAGATGTATTTAAAGAATTTACTTGTGTGGGTAAAGTTTACTCATGTGTATCAGGAGGAGCAGGTAAAGAAGTCACAATTTTAAGAGATACGGGAGCTAGTCAATCTTTAATGATAAGAGATGAGGAATTATGTAGTTTGGGAAGAATGGTGCCAGAAAAGGTGTTAATGTGTGGAATTCAGGGTGAGAGGAATAGTGTTCCATTATATAAGGTAAGGTTGGAAAGTCCAGTGAAGAGTGGTGAAGTGGGAGTAGGAGTAATAGAGAAACTATCTTGTCCAGGAATACAGTTGATCTTGGGTAATGATATAGCTGGATCGCAGGTGGAAGTGATGCCTACTGGGGTTGATAAGCCTGTGGAAAATCAGACAACTGAAGTGTTGAAGGACGAATATCCTGGGATTTTTCCGGATTGTGTAGTAACAAGGTCGCAAAGTCACAGGTTAAGACAAGAGGAGAAATCAAAGAGTGAAGATGAAGTTGAAGTGCAATTATCAGAAACAATTTTTGATCAGATGGTTGAAAAAGAACAAGAACAGGTGGAGGATGAGGCGGATATTTTTAGTTCAGGAAAATTGGCAGAGTTACAACAGAAAGATATAGAAATAAAATGAATGTATCAGAAAGCATATACGGAAGAGGAATCTGAGTGTATACCAGAGTGTTATTACCGTAAAAGTGATGTCTCGATGAGAAAATTGAGACCTTTACATATGCAGTCAGATGAAAAGTGGGCAGAAGTTCATCAAGTAGTATTGCCGGTAGGGTATAGAAAGGAGTTGTTGCGAGTTGCACAGTGGGAGGTCATTTGGGAATAATGAAAACTCAAGCTAAAATCCAGAAACATTTTTATTGGCCTGGACTACATAAAGATGTAGTTAAATTTTGTCAATCATGTCACACATGTCAAGTGATAGGAAAACCTCAAGCAGTGATAAAACCAGTGCCCTTAATACCCATTCCAACATTTGAGGAACCTTTTACAAGGGTCCTAATTGATTGCGTAGGACCGCTTTCTAAAATGAAAAGTGGGAATCAATATCTTTTGGCTATAATGGATGTGTCTACTAGGTTTCCAGAGGCCATTTCAGTACGTAATATTACAGCTAAAAAGATTGTGGAGGAATTACTTCAATTTTTTATTAGATATGGACTACCCACAGAAATACAATCGGATCAAGGATCAAATTTTACCTCAAGGTTATTCAAAGAAGTTATGGATAGCTTAGGAATAAAACAATTTAAATCAACTGCACACCATCCAGAATTGCAGGGTGCGTTAGAAAGGTGGCATCAAACATTAAAGACAACGTTGAGGGCTTATTGTCAAGATTATCCAGAGGATTGGGATAAAGGAATACCATCCGTACTGTTAGCAATTAGGGTTGCACCTAATGAGTCAACCAAATTCAGTCCTTTCGAACTAATTTTTGGTCATGAGGTCAGAGGACCACTTAAATTGATTAAGGAAAAATTGGTGAGTGAGAAATCGGAGGTTACATTGTTGGATTGCGTGTCAAATTTTAGGGAGCGATTGAATAGAGCAGGTGAATTGGCTAGACAACATTTAAAAGTTGCACAAAATGTGATGGAACGGGTCGCAGATAAGAAATCCAAAGTTCGTAGTTTTGCCAGTGGAGATAAAGTTTTAGTATTGTTACCAGTGGTAGGTGAACCTTTAAAAGCAAGGTTTTGTGGACCTTATCAGATTGAAAGGATATCAAGTGAGGTGAATTATGTGGTAAAGACACCAGATAGAAGGAAGACTCACCGAGTGTGTCATGTGAATATGCTTAAAAGGTACTTTGAAAGGGAAGGAGAGAAAAAGGAGGAGGTTTTAATGATTCTAACTCAAAGTGACAAACCAAATCCAGATGACTGTGAATTTGACATACCTCAAATTAAATTGGAAAACGAGGATGTTCTTAAAAATTGGGATAAATTGTTGAGTTACTTCCAGAGGAAAAATGAACTGACCTGAAAGAGTTATTGATATCACATGGGCAAGTTTGTGGAGATAAACTGGGAAGTACTAAAATGGATATACATGATGTAGATGTGGGAAATGCTGTTCCAATCAAACAACATCCATGTAGACTTAACCCTTTAAAATTGGCACAGGTTAACAAAGAGATTGAGAGTATGCTTAAAAATGGCATAATTGAAGTGGGTTGCAGCCAATGGCGCTCATCCATAGTGATGGTACCAAAACGAGATAGTACCCAACGGTTGTGTATGGACTATAGAAAGGTTAATGCAGTTACAAGAACGGACTCTTATCCTATTCCACATTTGGAGGATTGCATTGAGAAAGTGGGACAATCAGCATTTATTTCCAAACTGGATTTACTTAAAGGTTACTGGCAGGTACCTTTATCCGAAAGGGCGAAGGAGACTTCAGCTTTTGAGGCACCAGATGGTATATACCAATTCAAAGTTATGCCATTTGGCATGAAAAGCGCCCCAGCCACATTTCAACAGTTAACTAACAAAGTTGTTTCAGGATTACCCAATTGTGCGGTATACATCGACGATCTGGTAATTTTCAGCCAGACATGGAAAGAACATTTACATCTGATGGAGTTATTCGATCGACTTCAGAAGGCAGATTTGGTGATAAACCTAGCCAAAAGTGAATTTGGAAAAGCCCAAGTCACTTTCCTTGGCCATACAATCGGACAGGGCTGAAAATCCCACGGGATGTGAAAACAAAAGTTATTGGGGAGTTTCCGATACCCTTGACACCAAGGGAAATAATGCGATTTCTTGGTATGAATGGATTTTACCAGAAATTTGTACCAAATTTTAGCAGTGTGGTCGCTCCACTGACGGACTTGCTCAAGAAGCGTAACAAATTCCAGTGGACAACGGAGTGTCAACAGGCATTTGGTGGCCTGAAGGCTGTGTTAACCACTGCTCCTGTGTTAACCATCCCAAATTATACAAAACCATTCAAAGTGGCGGTTGATGCGAGTGATGTGGGCGTAGGTGCGGTGCTTCTACAAGACGACGACGAAGGGCTAGAGCGGCCTGTTGGTTATTTTTCAAAGAAATTGAATTCTCACTAATTGAGAAGGAGACTTTGAGTTTGGTGCTGGCTTTGCAACATTTTCACATTTACGTGACCAGCAATCCTTCTGACACCATTATATATACTGATCATAACCCGTTGACGTTTTTGGAGCGATTCCGGAATAATAATGCAAGGCTGCTTCGCTGGAGTTTATTGTTACAGCCATTTCATTTAAAAATAGTACATGTGGCAGATCGAGAAAACGTGATAGTCGATGCTTTGTCACGAATGTGATAAACGGAAGCAGGTTCAGTTGGAGGGACAAGGACAAAATTGAGCTATATTATTATACCTGTTCGCTTGTTGTGTTTTTTTGAAATGAAAGTGTATATTTACTGCATGCATTTCTTAAAGGGTAGTGAAAAGGTGAAAAATGAAACGATCTTGACGTTGATGGTTTATTTCTTTTTTCTTGTGGGGAGGTGTCATGTGAGAGTACCTTTAAGAAATGAGTGTTTAAGAAATGTACCTTTAAGAAATGGGTGTTTATCAGTGATGTCAGAGTGTGGGTGGAGCTGGGCTGTATGTCAACGTTTTACTTTCGTTTTAGGCTGTTTGCTGCAGGGTGTGTTTTAGTTTCATTTTCAGAGCTCGATAACTGCAGTCACAGCCAGAAGGTGTACGAGTCTCTCTCTCTCTGTAATCTAAAGAGTGTAAATCGATCCTTTGGTGATTTAAAACTAATTACTGCTCTCAGTAGTGACTTTAACCTGATGTGCTCCTGTTTAAAGTTTTTTTGAAAGTCTTATGGATGTTAAAAGGACAGCTTTTGGATTACTTAGTGTTGTATTCTTTTGGGGTTATATTTGAATTGATGGTTGCTAAGATGTTCATTGTATGTTTTAAAAAGGTTAACTTGAGTTCATAGAATAAACATTGTTTTGCTTTTAAAAATACTTTTCCATTTCTGCTGTACCACACCTGCAGAGTGGGCCGTGTGCTCCCCATACCACAATCTATTAAAAGTTGTGGGTCAGGTGAACTCCATAATACACTTTGGGGTTCTCTAAACCCTGGCCCATAACACCTCATCAAAACATTCAATTTTATGAAGATGATTGCCACGGTAGGTACTGAGATGTTGTTTCCCCTTGCTGGAGAATCTAGAACGTGGAGCACAGTCTTTCGATAAGGGGATGATCAGTATTGATTGAGATGAGGAAAAATGACTTCACTCAGAAGATTGTGATTCTTTGGAATTCTCTACTCTACGGGAGATGAGGATGCTCCATTATTGAGTATATTTAAGGCAGCGATATGCAGATATTTGGTTTCTCACGGAATCAAGGGATGTGGGAACTTACGGGTAAATAGAGTTGAAAGCAAATATCAGATGAATGAACCAAGCTTGATGAACCAAAGGGCGGGATTTTCTATTCATGCCTGCCCCGAGACGGAAAATTCCCACCTGAGGTCAACGGACCTTTAAATGATCCATAAAATTGTCCATCCCACCCGCAATAATTCCCACAATGTTTGGAACTGGAATATTTGTCCCATATAGTCTACTCTTGTTCCTATACCTTATGGCCTTATGCTATGTTCTTAAGTTCTAAAATGTGGGCATTCATTCTGGGCAAAAACAGATCTCATCAATCATTAAAGAATGCATTGTAATAAATGAGATGATATTCTGAGTGTCTTCTTCAATGTGCTGCAGCAGGACCATGAGTCATAGAGCTCATATGTTGAATAGCTGAGGCACTGGCTTCTATTGGTTCATGGACAGGACTTTCAAAAGCTCTATTTAAGTGGTGTATTTTCTGTTCAAACAATTCCCCTAATATCCATCTTGCTACGAAGATGTTTTATTTTTAAAAGGATACAATTTCTAACGCCTTTTTTTCTGACTAGATTTTTAATGAGCTGTAATCCCATAAGAAAATCGAAAGATTGCTAGCCAGCCGAATATACAAATTACTTTCTAACCCCAGGTGGCCTGAAAAGGAGCAGACTCTTAAATTACACCCCCCCCCCCCCCCCCCGGGAGTGTGAAAGTTCCCATCTCCTGTTGACTTTTACACTATTAATCTTCAAATGTTTCTGAGATGCAACATGGAAAGCGTAGTTTTCTGTTCTACCACACAATGACCACAGCAGACATGGTAATCAAATTTCTCTTGACTATACAGCCAGCAAGGCTTTTTAAGAACTGCGTTTTTAGTACTTCGGTGCAGAGGTCGGTAGGATACGCTGAAAGGCTGCAAGAATCAGGTCTTTCTCTCTTTTCCTTTCTCTCAAAGGTATCTGCAAAGAACCAGCCTGAGAAAAGGAATCTACTGCAAACCAAGATCTATTGGGAATTAAACGTGGAAATCTTATTCATGTAACCACATGCCACATGAGTTTCTGGAGGAGCCTGAGTGCTCCTCAAGGTAGCTTGATTCATTTGAAAATTGCTTTGGGCTAGTCTGGTAGCCAATGGCAATGTCTAGTTTCTTGGTTTCTAGACATCCCTAAAGGTTGCCTTCATGCTGATTTTAAGTTCTGTCTGACTTCAATATTTAGCAACAAATTGTGGTTACATAGTGGGTTCAAAGTAGAGGAACAATGCCAGGTGAGGAAAGGGTGAAGGTGCTGAGAGGTGTAACTGAAACTTTAGTTGAAGTTTTGAGAAGATTTTTAGTGGTCAATAGGTTTAAGGAGAGACTGACTGAGATCGCTGAATGCTTTGGCCTTAAGGACTGGGGGGTTGGAATGCGCAAAAAGTTAAAGCCACAAGATTAGAGAGCATGAGATTGAAATATAACAAGAGTAGCAACAATTTATAGTGTATATAGTATGCCTTTAATGTAAAATAAAAGTCACAATGCACTTCACAGGGGGAAGTTTGACACCCAATCCATAAAAGGAGATATCAGGACAGGTGACCAAACGCTTGGTCAAAGGCATAGGTTTAAAGAGAGTCTTACGAAGATGAGATGCTAAGGGAGAGAGAAAGGGAGCTCCAGACCTTAGAGCTTAGCTGAAGGATCGGCCGCCAATTCTGGAACAATAAAAATTAGTGATGCCCAAGAGGCTAAAATTAGAGGAGCATAGATATTTTGAAGCATTGCTGCAGGTGACAGAGATCTCGAAGAGCAGGCCACTGAGAAAATTGAAACTGGATAAAACATTTTAAAGACAGGAGTCAATGGGCTGAATTCTCCGCTGTCGGGATTCTCCGATTTGCCGGCAGCCCGGGGGTTTCCCGACGGCGTGAGAAACCCATTGACCAGCCAGCGAAGCGGAGAGTCTCGACAGTGTGTCACACCAGAACTCTGGTGCGGAGGGACAGAGAAACCCGCCCAAAATTGTCTTTTGGGTGACCGGGACTTGGTTCAAGTTAGGATATGGACAGCAGAGTTTAGACAAACTCAAGTTAATGCAGGGAGCGAGGTGGATGCTGATCAAAAGCTGGAGGAGTTGGCTGATGTAGAGTAGGGCACAGTGTTGAAAGGAACTCGTCATCCTGGCACAGAGGATATCACTCTGACATGCATTTATAGTTGCCAGGAGGAGGAGCCCCTGCATTACAGACACAGGCCAGGACCAGGAGATATATAATCAGCCAATGCAGGCCAAGAAGGAAATGATCCATTGAACTGCAGTGGAACAGGGTAATTAGAAAAGAAAAAAAACAATTAATTCATCAAAATGATTAATTTCCTTAATACCCCATTTGACTTTCTGGCTAATTTTTATTCTTCTGTCTGTCATCATTCTTCTGTACCTCTAGCAAACATTCTCTGAAATGAATACACTCATAAATTAAATAAAAAGCCACTGAACCATCTCTCCTACTCAACAATCTGTTGAACAGCAATAGCTTCATTATGATTATTGTTAGGGCCGGCATGGTGGCACAGTGGTTAGCACTGCTGCCTCACGGCGCCGAAGACTCGGATTCAGTCCCAGCCCCAAGTCACTGTCTGTGTGGTGTTTGCACATTCTCCCCGTGTTTGCATGAGTCTTACCCCCATAACCCAAAGGTGTGCAGGGTAGGTGGATTGGCCATGCTAAATTGTTCCTTAATTGGAATTTTGTTTTTAAAATTATTATTAATGTTTGCTGAGGCCTATTTGTACTTTATCTTCATTGTTGTTTTTTCCATAAAATGGATCTAAACATACAAAACGACTCAGTTACATTGAAGTTGTCCTTGTGACAAACATTAGGAATCATCCACATCTCTCTCACCTCCTCCAGGCCTACAATCCTCCAAGGTCTCTACACTGCTCCAGGTCTGGCCTACCGAGCTTCCTCGATTTCAGTCACCCCACACTGGTAGTCACACCTTCAGCTGCCGAGTACTGGGAGAGACAAAAGCCACTAGTACAAAGAACAATTCAATAATAAACAGTAGGTAACTGTGAAGCAATCTATGGTGAGTTTGGTGAAGAGAAATTGCTTCTCTTAAAGGGTCTTGAATCTGAGGAATTCATTACCCCAAAGTGCGGTGGGTGCTGGGCATTGGGTAAATTTAAGGAGGAGATGGACAGATTTTTAATTAGTAATGGGTTGAAAGGGCGGCATGTAGCGCAGTGGTTAGCACTGCGACTGCAGCGCTGAGGACCCGGGTTCGAATCCCGGCCCTGAGTCACTGTCCGTGTGGAGTTTGCATATTCTCCCCATGTCTGCGTGGGTTTCACCCCCACAACCCAAAGATGTGCAGGTTAGGTGGATTGGCCATACTAAATAATAATAATAATAATCGCTTATTGTCACAAGTCGGCTTCAATGAAGTTACTGTGAAAAGCCCCTAGTTGCCCCTGAATTGCCCCTTACTTGGAAAAAAAAATTGGCTACTCTAAATTTATTTTTAAAAAGTAATGGGTTGAAGGCTTATAGAGAATGGAGCAGGAAGTGGAGTTGAGGCCGAGATGAGATCAGTCATGATCGTATTGAATGGCGAGCTCGGGGGGGCTGAATTGTCTAATCCTGCTCCTATGTTCTTATGTAAATGCACATATATTGGTAAATAAGGCTTATGAACGACACACCCAAATAACCAGATGGGATTATGCTCCAGTGGCAATGTCGGATACTTGAATCAAATAAGGGAAGGTTTGGGGAACCTGATCTTCCTGGCTGCACAGCATTCTGGGAGGGAAAGAAAGGAAGAAATTGAGCCATTTTGTTCCAAGAAACTATTGTAATACTGGAGAGGGATCATAGGATCCGTGTGGATATAGAGTTAAGCATAGAAGCGGTTCTCAAATTTCTTCATTCGAGGACCACTTAGGCAGGGCATGAATTGCCACGTACCCCTTACTGATCTTTCATTACCAGCACAAACAAAATCATCAGAATTCATGGGAACTTGGGGTAATTATGAATATTTCTGTGCTCTTTGTGATTAAATGCAATCGATTTATGTGCATTAATTTGTTTTATTAAATATCAGACTTAAATGATTAATTCTTGCCAGAAACTAAAAAACAGACATCTTCATATTGTAAACATGAGTAATACAAGACAACTTGTTTATTTGAAGCATTCCAATATGGATACAATCATTACAATCATCTTCTTCTGAGAAACCAGTGTTTATCTTCCGTTTATATTAACCAAATAAAGTCAACAGTAAACTTAAATCTTGCTTAGAAAAGCCTATTGCTGTTGCTCACACTTTTGACATCTTGTGCCGCCTCTGAAGCCTGTCTGCTTGCTTGACGTCATACGAGTGGTGGGGTTCTGGCCTGTTCTCTCACATGGCCTCAGTTGGGGCATTGCGCATCAGTGACTCACATTTTGAATCATCCCACAGACCACCTGGGTGCCCACAAGCCATACTTTTAGAACCAGTGCAATAGAGGAGCTATAATGCTCCAGCACTTTAGGCCAACAAATGGCGGCAAGAAAAAGAGGAGCAATTGTGCGGGGAATTTACAGAAAGATACAAGGGCTCATAAATTCCTGATTCCCCAGCGTCAGATTTGGGGAGTATCCCAATGATGTGCTTGAGAATCCCTCTAGGAAGTTCCCACAGAAGGGCTTATCCAGCAGTTTCCCAGGACGCTAACTTCCTCTGGACAACTGCGCTGGTCTGGGAACCATTTGACAATGTGATTTAGAACAAACAAAGAACAAAGAAAAGTACAGCACAGGAACAGGCCCTTCGCCCCTCCAAGCCTGTGCCGACCACGCTGTCCATCTAAACTAAAATCTTCTACACTTCCTGGGTCCGTATCCCTCTATTCCCATCCTATTCCTGTATTTGTCAAGATGCCCCTTAAATCGTTAACTTCGAATTGTTCAACCACTTTACCCTGATAGCCAGAAAAAAGGCACTTCTAACTTCAACTGACCTATTTTAAACACACAGACTGAGCCCCGCATAGGACATCCCGCACATCAGAGACAACCTCCCCCTCCCCGCACCCCCCAGCGGACCCCCAGGACCCCCACCATCAACAAAACAACTCCCCCACCCAGCCCAGCCTGGCCGCATCCGACCGGACCAGATAACCCACACCCCCTTC
Organism: Scyliorhinus torazame; assembly: GCF_047496885.1. Classification (NCBI taxonomy): domain Eukaryota; kingdom Metazoa; phylum Chordata; class Chondrichthyes; order Carcharhiniformes; family Scyliorhinidae; genus Scyliorhinus; species Scyliorhinus torazame. Next base: position 55,520,772 of record NC_092724.1, read on the forward strand.
ATCCCCCTGGATAGACTCCAACTGCAGCGCCCTCCCTCCTGATATGACTCCATCACCTTTCCCCAGATCCAACCCCAACTGCCACCCCACCCTCTCTATCCAACTCTGAAATTCTCCTCTGGGTCTGACTCCCCACCCACGGGGACACTCCCCAATCCTCGGGTCTCTCCAGTTCCGGTTTCACCTCCCCGGCCCTCCTCCCATTTCAAAACTCGCACCCCTCTGCAGGGCTGAACTTTGCCTTCCAACCCGGGTCTCTATCTCCCATACCTCCACCATTCTGGATGCACCCCTCCCGGTCCAGCTCACCGCCTCCCTCCACCTCCCTCGCTCCTCTTTGGGTTTAACTCCAACCCTGTCTGTCACCCCGCCTTGTTGTCCAATTCGAACATCCTCATCCAGGTCCAATACCCCCCCACCCCAGGGTCTCTCCACCCATCCCCAGGTATGTCCCCCCATCCCCAAATCTCTCTCCAATATCCGGGCCTCTCCCCATAATGACCCCAGCCCCCGGCCTCCATTGTACTGACTCTGCCCCCTCATTCCAGGTCCTCCCACACCTCAATTTGGGTTTCCCTCACCTGTCCTTGGTCTTCCCCCTCCTCACACATCCCTCCCACCTCCACCCCCAGCCCCCTCAACCCCCTCCACCTCCTAAACAGGGGCAACACGGCGGCACAGTGGTTAGCACTGCTGCTTCACAGCACCAGGGTCCCGGGTAAACCTGGGTAAATGTCTGTGTGGAGTTTGCACGTTCTCCCCAGGTTTCCTCCAGGTGATCCGGTTTCATCCCAAAGTCCAAAGATATGGAGGTTAGGTGGATTGGCCATGTTAATTTGCCCCTCAGTGTCCAAAGGTTAGGTGGAGTTTCAGGGGCAGGGCGGGGGATTGGGCATGGTTGGGGTGCTCTTTCAAAGGATCAGTGCAGACTCAGTGGGCCGAATTGCCTCCTTTTGCATTGTAGGGATTCTATGATTCTTCTGGAAGCCCCCCCTCTTCCCCCATCTCATTCTGGGCATACACCCCCCTCCATTTCCAGCTCTCCCCTTCCCGTTAAAATAAGGCATGTCTTTCCTCTCTGTGCTTCAATTACTCTGCACCAATGCAGCTGAGGGCTCCTATCTGACCTGATCTGACTGAGGAAGGTTTGGCCAGACCGAGCGAGGGTAAGTCACTCAAGAGTGGCAATCCACCGATGACTGCCACTCCGAGGAAGTTAACTACAGACTAGCGACATTGAGGAATTTCAATTATACCCATATAGCTGGAACTCTGCAAAGGTAAAATAGGAGGAGGAATTCCTGAAATGTTTGTAGGAGCACTTCCTTAAATAGCGGATCTCCAGCCCAATGAGGAAGAAAGCCACATTGGTTCCATCCTGTAGCATGTTTCATTGGGGGAGCCTTTGGGGAACAGTGATCATTATGTTATTAGATTTAGAATAATTACAGAAACAGGCAAGCATAGAAATGTCTATCTGGACGAGTGATATATTCAGCAAGTTGGATGGGGATGAGGCATGGATGAGTAAAATCGATGGATCATCAAGATCAGATGGAAGGCATCCAATGTTGCTGAGACAGGTAAAAGTGGAAAGTGCAGAGGTAATGGCCAATATCTTCCACTCCTCCTTAGACACAGGGATGGTGTCAGAGGACTGGAGATTTGAGAATGTTGCACTCTTAAAAGACCATGATGTGGAGATGCCGGCGTTGGACTGGAGTGAGCACAGTAAGAAGTCTTACAACACCAGGTTAAAGTCCAACAGGTTTGCTTCAAATCACTAGCTTTCAGAGCACTGCTCCTTCATCAGGTGAAATGACCTGCTCCTTCCTCAGGTGAATTTCACCTGAGGAAGGAGCAGTGCTCCGAAAGCTAGTGATTTGAAACAAACCTGTTGGACTTTAACCTGGTGTTGTAAAACTTCTTACTCTTGAAAGGCTCCTTCACAAGATAAGGGCCATGGAATTGGGAGTGATGTATTAGCATGTCTGGAGGATTGGTTGATGGACAGGAAGCAGAGAGTAGGCAGCAATGGGGCATTTTCAAGTTGGCAGGCTGTGACTGGTGGAGTGCCACAAGACTGGGGCCTTAGCTAATCGCAATCTACATTAATGACTTTGACAAAGCAAAAGAGAGTAATGTAATGCAAGCTGTGAAGGAGGACACCAAGAGACTACAAAAGATATAGACAGGTTAAGTGAGTGCCCAAAAACGTGGCAGTATAAGATTGAGAAGTGTGAACTTACTCACTTGATCATAAGAATAGTGGTATGTTCTTTTTTTGTAACCACAAAGACAAAGAATCAGAGGTAGCATACATTGAGTTTGTATAACATAGCACAAGGGGTTTATTTCCACGATGCTGCTCCAACAGGGTATAATGGTGCACTCCACAAAAACCCTTGAAACGCTCCGATTACATCATCTCATAGCACATGGCATTACACCAGCCAATGGTGTTACTCTGATATATAACAAATAAAAACGCAGAGTACTTTTTAAAACGTATAAAACTTGTAAATGTTGATTTTTAGAGCGACTTGGTGTGTTTGTACAAGGAGCTCAAAATGTTATCATGCAGAGACAGCAAGCAATTAGGAAGGGAAATGGCATGTTGGCATTTATTGCAAGGAGATTGGAATACAAGAATAAAGAGGTTTTGCTGTAATTTTGATTAGACTACATCTGGGCTACTGCTTACAGTTTTAGCCTCCATATTTAGGGAAGGATATACTTGCATTGGAGGCAGTACAGTGAATTGTTTCCTTGGATGAGATGGTTGTTCTATGATGAGAGGCTACGTTAATTGGGCTTATGGTCTCTGGGGTTTAGAAAAATGTGAGGTGATTGTGTTATTCTCTAAGTCTGAATAAAGATTGTAGACTTCCAGTTAACACAAATACTTTATTCAGTAGGTTCGTTCTGTTTCCAGAGCTTAACCAGACATAATACAGTCAAGAGGCAAAACAAGAGAAGCTAAGGTAAGCTGCCTATGCTGAGCTGCCTCTGTGTGCTGCTGCTCACTAGCCCTGTGCTTCTAAAAGAGGCGAATCCTCCTTTGGGTCGGACCCTTTATACCCGTCTCTGATGCTGCCCTCTAGTGATGCTGTGGCTGTTACATCTGTGCTGTAGTCCCTGGTGTATGTGCAGATGTACAGATCACTGCACCCCCCCCCCCTTTTTATTTGACATGTTTTCTGTGCTGGTCTCAAGAAAACTGTACATAACAAGTGATTGAGTGGGAATATGCATATCTCTACACTTTGAAAATAATAATGGTTATACAGAGCCAATTAACTGTGTGATGAGTCCATTGTGAGAAATGTCCGTTGTTGTCTTGTTTTTCATAGAATTTATCATAGAATTTACAGTGCAGAAGGAGGCCATTTGGCCCATCGAGTCTGCACCGGCTCTTGGAAAGAGCACCCTACCCAAGGTCAACACCTCCACCATATCCCCATAACCCAGTAACCCCACCCAACACTAAGGGTAATTTTGGACACTAAGGGCAATTTATCATGGACAATCCACCTAACCTGCACATCGTTGGACTGTGGGAGGAAACCGGAGCACCCGGAGGAAACCCACGCACACACGGGGAGGATGTGCAGACTCCGCACAGACAGTGACCCAAGCCGGGAATCGAACCTGGGACCCTGGAGCTGTGAAGCAATTGTGCTATCCACAATGCTACCGTGCTGCCCTTTTGTTTTGCATTATCTTTATAAATCTAGTTGATCGGGTGCCTTGCGGCTTCTTTTGGAGCGTCTTAAAGGTTGGTGTGGTGATGATGGCTTGATGTCGTTGAGAGTGTTGTCTGGCGTTGTGTGGTGTTGGACGTCCTGTTGACGAATGGACTCGTTCAGGTCCAGTGGAGGAAATACCTGTGTTTGGGGTTGAATCTTTAATAGATCCCGGCGGTTGCGGCGAAAGAGTATTCCTGCTGCTGACTTGACAATGTAGGACCACGGTGCTGCCTGGCTGATCAACGTGGCTGGATCAGACCATCCTCCTTCTGGATCCCTGGTCTGATGGTGTCACCTATTGTCAGTGGCTTGAGTGGAATCGCGTGTTGATCGTAGTATCGTTTTTGTTTGGAGCGTAGTTCCCGCATTTTGTCAAGAACCAGTACGTTGCCGGGGTCTCGGAATTGCATTGCCGGTAGGGTTGTCTGGATGTCTCTGCCGAAGAGCATTTGCGCTGGCGACAGTCCTGAGCTCAATGGAGTTGCTCGGTAAGATAACAGAGCTAGGTTGATGTCAGAGCATGAATCGGTTGCCTTGCTGATAAGTCGTTTAATGATGTGGACACCTATTTCCACTTTTCCATTTGATTGTGGGTAGCGTGGACTGGATGTCACATGCCGAAAGTTGCAGCTGTCTGAGAACTCTTTCCACTCCCAGCTCGCGAAGTAGGGACCATTATCCGACGTCACCGCATGCGGGATTCCATGTCGCGAGAATGTCTCCTTGCACGCCTTGATTACAGATGAGGACATGAGATCAGGGAGTTTCATTACCTCCGGATAGTTTAAGTAATAATCCATGATCAGGACGTAATCACAGCCTGTGGCATGAAATAGGTTGATGCCCACTTTTATCCATGGCAACGTTGTGAGTTTGTGTTGCTGGAGTGGTTCTTTGCACTGAGCGGATTGATGTCTTTGACAATTGATACATGTCATGACCATGTCAGTGATGTATTGGTTCATGCCGGGCCAGGACACAGCCTGTCGTGCTCGCCTTTTGCATTTTTCGATTCCGAGATGGCCTTCATGAATCTTGGGTAGCATCTCGGCGCGTAGAGTGGACGGAATGACAATCTGCGCATTGCTTGGCAGGAGGCCATCAACCTCAGTCAGCTCTGACTTGGCATTTTGAAATTGTTGACATTGCCCCCTCGTCCAGCCATGCTGGAGTAGGTGCAGCACTCCCTGTAATGTTGCGTCTTTCTGCGTCTCCTGTCGAATTAGTCAGAGCTTCTCATCAGAAGCGGGAAGAATTTCCGTGCATAGCTGTGTTTGGGCCTCGATTTGTCTGATGAATGCTGGTGGTGAGCTGCCTGTGTCGATTGACCTGGACAGTGCATCGGCAATGGCGAGGTCTTTTCCCGGGGTGTATACTAGGGTGAAGTCATACCTTCGCAGCTTCATCATAATGTGTTGCAGATGAGGTGTCATGTCGTTCAGATCCTTGTCTATGATGTGGACTATGGTCTATGGTCTGTTTCCACTATGAATGTGGGAAGGCCGTATACGTAGCCATGGAACTTCAGAATCCTCATGAGGAGTCCGAGACATACTTTCTCGATTTGTGCATATCTGCACTCTGTTGCAGTCATGGCCCTGGATGCGTATGCCACCGGGACCCAGTCAGATTGGTCGTTCTGTTGGAAAAGAACGGCGCCAATCCCGTCCTGGCTGGCGTCAGTGGAGATCTTGGTGTGTCTGGTTGTGTCGAAGAAGGCGAGGATCGGTGCCTTCATCAGTTGCTGTTTGAGATCCATCCATTCATTCTGGTGACGTTGCATCCACTCAAAATCAGTGGTCTTTCGTATGAGGTTTGTAAGGCTGCTGTCCTCATGGACAGATTTGGGATGAACTTGCCCAGGAAATTAATGAAGCCCAGAAATCGTAGCACTGTCTTCTTGTCATGTGGCGTCTTCATGGTCTGTATCGCAGCGATCTTCGCCTCATCTGCGCTGACACCCTAAGATGATATTGTATCGCCCCAAAAGGTTACAGACTTCTGTGCAAATGTGCACTTTGCTTGGCTCGGTTTCTGACCGTATTGATGAATCCTTTGAAACATCTTCTGCAGGCAACAGATGTGGTCTTCTTCTGTGGTGGACCACATGATTATGTCGTCCAAATAGACTCTGACACCATCGATGCCCTCGGTCATTTGCTCTGTTATCCTGTGGAATATCTCTGACACAGAGATTATGCCAAAGGGCATGCGATTGAAGCAGATACGTCCAAATGGCGTGTTGAACGTGAACAGCAATCTACTTGAGTCATCGAGCTGTATCTGCCAAAAGCCCTGCGAGGCATCGAGTTTGGTGAAGATGCGAGCATTCGCCACCTCGGACGTGATCTCTTCTCGCTTGGGGATGGGGTAGTACTCCCTGCGAATGTTCTGGTGTATGGCCAATGGGTCTATGCATTTGCAAAGATCTTCAGGAGGTTTCTTAACACAGATAATAGAACTGACCCAGTCCATTGGCTGGGTGACTCGCGATATGATGCCTTGTGACTGCAGTCTTTCGAGTTCTGATTTCAACTTCTCTCGTAGCGGAGCTGGAACCCTCCTGGGCAGCTGAATGACGGGTTTGGTGTCTGTTTTCATCAGAATCTTGTATTGGCAGGGTAGGGTGCCCATGCCTTTAAATACTTCGGGGTATTCTTGCAGCATGCGGTGGATTTCATCTTCCAGGCTTGATGGATCCTGAGTGTGCATGTGGATGCGTTATACCAGCCACAAATCTTTGCAGGCCTGAGCGCCTAGCGGTGAGGATTTGTCGTTGTCCACGATCTCGAATCGTAGCTGCTTGCGTATCGGCTTGTTGTCCACTTGAAGATGGCATGATTCCTTTGAGGCGATCTGATTGCCATTGTAGTCCTTCAGCCTACATGCAGTGGGTATCATTTCATGGTCTCCTGGAATCGAGTGGAGATTCTTGCAATTGAGGAGGTTGGCTGAGGCCCCAGTGTCAAGCTTGAAAACTAACAGAAAGTATTTGACTTGCACAGGTGCAGTCCACTCACTGCTGGAGTCAATGCTGTTGACCGGTTGAGGCGTGGTGATTGTTGCACAAGGTTCCTCAATTTTTTCAATCGTGTCCACGACAAGCGTGTTGTCGCAGGCGAGGTTGTTCTCATCTGATGAATAATCACCGTTGTTTTTTTTGCGCTCTGTTGATTCTACGTTTCGTACATTGAAGTTCATGTATTTTTGTCTTGTGGTTCTCATTTGCAGTGCAGCTCTGCATTGTGAGGCAAAGTGGTTGTGTTTTCCATATTTTAAATAATTTGCCTGAAGCCAGACATTGCCCTTTTAAGTGGGCGTGGCCGCAGCGGTGGCACATCATGACGCTGTCTCTCCACTCCATGCTCGCGCGTGCGCAGTAGGCTTTTCGTCCGTTTCAGATTTTCGGGTAAACTGCACACGCGCGTGCCCCGCATCCTGGTGCGCGCGCGCGGAATTACCGAGATTAGGAGTGCTTTCTGGATGCCTGGGCCACCATCCTGACTAGTTTGACCTCGTGGTGAAGGCCTTGTTCCCGGTAAGCAAATTCTTCATACTCTTCTTTACTTTTCTCATATATAGAGCATTTTTGCATAGCCATTTCTAGGGTTAGGTCTTTGCGATTTAACAACAATTTTCTGAGTCCTTCATCAGATATGCCATTTACTATTTGGTCTCTGATGAGGGGATCACGCAAGTTTTCATAGTTGCAGGTCTGAACCAGCAACTTTAACCTGTTATAAAACTATTGAATGTTTCTCCAGGTTTTTGCAGACTCCTGGTAAACTTGAATCTTTCAAAGATCTAATTTACTTCAGATTGGCAGTGGTCTTCAAATTTTTTTACTATTATTTCCAGCTTGCCCTTGTCCTCCCTTTCCAAGTAAGTGAAGGAATTATATATTTCTAATGCCTGCCGCCCTGCCAGGCATAAAAGCAAGGCTATTTTTCTGGCATCAGGCGCAGTGGTCAGATCCTTAGCTTCTAGATAGATATTAAACTGTTGTATGAAAAGTTTCTAATTGGAATGAATATTACCAGTGGTTTTGAGCAGGCATGGAGCTTGAATTGGGTCCATCTTGCCGATTGGTCTCCGAAGGGTCCAAATGCTGCGAAGCCTTCCTAGTTGAATGTCCGGTGCAAGTTTTCCTTATTTTGCTGGTGTCTAGCTAGCTTTTCTGAAATGACTCCTGGTACCATATGTTATTCTCTAACTCTGAATAAAGAATGTAGACTTCCAGTTAACACAAATACTTGGAGAAAGTATATCTGTCTCCAGAGCTCAACCAGACGTAATACAGTTAAGAGGTAAAACCAGTGAAGCTAAGGTAGGCTGCCTATGCTGAGCTGTCTCTGTGTGCTGCTGCTCACTAGCCCTGTGCTTCTAAAAGAGGTGGGTCCTCCCTTGGGTCGGACCCTTTATACCCTCTCTGATGATGCCCTCTAGTGATGCTGTGGCTATTACATCTGTGCTGTAGTCGCTGGTGTATGTGCAGATGTACAGATGACTACAGTGATCTCGTTGAGACATTCAAGATTCTGAAGGGGCTTAATAGGGTAGATGCCTTGCTGTGTTTCCTCTGGTTCGGCAATCTAGAACAAGGAGGTACACTTTCAGGATAAGGGATCGATCATTTAAGACTGGGATGAGGACAAATTTCTTCACTCAAAGGATTGTAAATCGTTAGGCTTTTTTACCACAGAGGATGTGCCATATTTAATATATCGAAGGCTGTGTCATGGTCAAGATGGGAAAGACAAAAAGATGCAGATAATTCATTAACTGGAGTTTTTTTTCTGTGCTGATAAAATGGAAAATTCTTGAGCTAACAACATGTTTCCAGTTAAGTACCAATGGCCACGGGGACGGGGAGTCTGGTCCAGCTAACTCCATAGAATCCCTACAATGCAGAAGGCTATTCGGCCCATCAAATCTGCACTGACCCTCTGAAAGAGCTCTGTACCTAGGCCCCACCCCACCCTATCCCTGTAACCCCATGCAGCTACCTAACCTGCACATCTTTGGCCTGTGGGAGGAAACCAGAACACCCGGAGGAAGCCCACGCCGACAGGGGGGTGAACATGCAATCTCCACACAGTCATGCAAGGCCGGAATTAAACTGGCGCTGTGAGGTAGCAGTGCTAACCACTGTGCCACCGTGTTGCCAAAGGAAATCTTTGTGGTCTTAATCTCCCATAATGGTGCTAACAGCTGAAGCATTAGCAATTCTGACACAATGGTCTCAACAAAGGCGAGCATGTTTACTGACTCGAGACCAGCATCTCCAAAAACACCTGATTCACTTGAGTAACGAGCTGCGCTCCGAAAGCTAGTGATTCGAAACAAACCTGTTGGATTTTAACCTGGTGCTGTAAGACTTCTTACTGTGTCCAGAAACAAAAGCAATCCTGACTCCCATTAAACCTCAATTATCCTATGTCCAACATTGAGGAGGTGTGTCACATGACCTTCCCCCCCCCCCCCCCCCCCCCCCCCCATGCTCCATTGTGATATTGCCTGTTGGAACTGAATTCCGGTACTTACAGTCTGAACTCTCAACATGAACAGAATACGAGGCAACAGCAAGTGCTGTCCATCATCAAGCCTCCAGACTGACTCATTCAACCTGCCTCCTCCTGTTGTGCAGTCCTCGCTCGAGGAAAGACGAGGTTATTCCACAATCAGCCAACCTCCCCTCGGGGAACGGATCCAGTTGACTGATCCTGAACATGGTGGTACAGTGATTAGCACTCACAGTGCCTGGGGTGCAGGTTCAATTCCCACCTTGGGTCACTGTCTGTGTGGAGTTTGTATTTTCTCCTCATGCCTGCGTGGGTTTCCCCCGGATGCTCCGGTTTCCTCCCACAGTCCAAAGATATATGGGGTAGGTGGATTGGCCATGATAAATTGTCCCTTCGTGTTCAGGGATGTGCAGGTTAGATTATGGAGTTGCAGGGATAGGGTGGGTGGGGCGGGTGGACATGGATGGAGTGCTCATTTGAAGGGTCAGTGCAGACTCGATGGGCAGAATGGTCGCCTTCTGCTCTGTAGGGATTCTATGGCGTGTAAAACCCCGACTTGTATTTTTATTGTGGTCTTTGTCCTGAACCCTCTTCCTTTTTTCGTATCCCCCATTTATTGTGTGAGTGTAAAATAAATCAACCCTTTTATTTTCACTTTGCCTCGAGTTTGCCGGGAATGTTATTAACAGAGGATTGGAACATTTGCAAATTTAAGGATTGGGGAAAATGTACCACCATTAATAAGGGGGAAATCCGAATTTTTAAAAATCACCTTTCTGTTTACGAACGGGTAGGAAGTGGGGAAAACAGGGCAGTTTAAACTGACCCCCTCTGCTGTCCATGACACATAGGGCGTGATCTAACCAAATTGCAAATCAGAGTTCGGTGACAGGTGTTTCTTGGCACCCGCACACTATCAATCGGGGCTCTATTTCAATTCGGGGCCTCCGAGGTATGCCCACCGAGGCTGCACTTAGTTCGGTTTCTTGCACTGAGGAGCTCCGTGTCCCAATCACCCGACCCCGGAACTGGCAATCCCAGAGTTCCACCCTGCCCAGAGGGCAAGCACCTCGGGGCATCCGATCCTCTGGGAGACCCCCCGAAGTTCCGTTCCATCTGGTCCCCATTTATGGAACCAGCACTGAACAGCCATAGTCTCTGAGGCGAAGGGGTTAGAACCCAAAGCTTCGGGTAGATCGAGGAGTGCATATTAGAGTGAGACTAGCTGTTTCACTCTAATATGCAGATGATCCAGTCCACAATGGATGGAATTCAGATTGTGATGTCTTGCGAGATCGCGTTAGATCTTGTGAGACGTGGCATACCAGGTAGACCCTGGAAAACGCATCTCCCGCATCTACTAACCACGCCGCGCCACCTTTCGACACAACGCAGCCTGTAGATCGCACCCAGTGACACATTTGTGGTCCCTCATGGAATCAAATAATATGGGGAGCTGGTGGGAGAGTGGAATTGAAGCCCAAGATCAGCCATGATCATATTGAATAACAGAGTAGGTTCGACAGGCCGCGTGGCCTTCTTTAGCTCCTATTTCCTATGTTCTTATGTCCTTTATTACTAGTCCAGCAACATTACCACTGTACTACTGCTCCCAGCACTTTATAAATAACACTTGGTCCATGTAACACCTTGGGATGTTTTCAATTGGCTGAGGGGCTTAGAGAGAAATTTCCAGTCTGTTTTGCTCATTGGCCTTGGGTTTTTCTTTAGTTTTCCTTGTCCCAGGAGAGAACCTGGCCGTGGGGAGTTAGAGGGCATTGGGGAACGTGTGGGGAGAGGGTGAGTGGTAGGATGAGTATAGGCGTGATTCGCCAACCATCATAAATGTGACCCAGGTCGGGTGGCCTTCATCATCCTGTCTTTTCTGTATGTTTATAGCCACTGGGTGATGGGGGAGGTGAGGAAAGAACCTGAATAGAAAAGAGTAAAGCCCCTGTTGGTGGGTGGCAATGGTTTCATGGGGCAAATTCAGCATTCTCGTCAGGAAACATTTCTTCTGACAAAGAGTGATCAACACGTGAAAGTGATTTCTAGCAAGAAAAGTAGATGCTCAAATGTGAGGGTCATTAAAGATTCAGTTGGGTGGAGTGTTGAGTGATTGTAGTGCCTTCTTTTTGATGGATAAACTTTCAAAGGAGGGCCAACTTTCTGCTTCTGTATCCACCTCGGAATTTGGTGCAGTGTCCTATATTCATTAATAGACGTTCAATAGATTGAATGGAATTATTTTGGGGGAATAAAAAATCATTCAGTCAATTAGTCTGAGTGAGAATGGAACCCAAGTACAAAAGGGAAAAGACATTCCAACTCACTCAAACTAAACATCCAAAAACAAAGGTTTGGGCGGTACAGAGGTTCAATTCCGACCTTGGGTCACTGTCTGTGCAGAGTTTGCACATTCTCCCCGTGTCTGTGTGGGTTTCCTCCGGGTGCTCTGGTTTACTCCCACAGTCCAAAGATGTGCAGGTTAGGTGGATTGACCATGATAAGTTGCCCCTTGGTGTCCAAACATTAGGTGGGGTTACAGGATCACAGGGGTGGGGCGGGGGAATGAACGTGGATAATGTGCTCTTTCGGAGGGTCGGGGCATACTCGATGGGCCAAAGGCCTCCATCTGTACTGTGGGGATTCTATTCTATGATTCTCTACCAGCCCCCTCCTGCCACACAAAACTGCCCCCAAACCATCAAGATTCACGATGAGCCCCTGGATAAAGTGAATCATTTCCCATACCTCGTGAACATCCTCTCGGTGTGAGCGGACATTGTCGATTTGGCACCAGGGACCCGGGTTCAATTCCAACATGGGTGACTGACTGTGTAGAGTTTGCACGTTCTCCCCGTGTCTGCGTGGGTTTCCTCCGGGTACTCCGGTTTATTCCCACAGTCCAAAGATGTGCCGGTTAGGTGGACAATGTGCCAGTGCAGTCTTCGGATGCCTGAGGAACAGAGTGTTTGAAGACCAAGACCTTACATCCACCACCAACCTCATGGTCTACAGAGCAGCCATGGTCCCCGCCCTCCTGTACGCATCAGAAACATGGTCAATGTACAGCAGACACCTCAAATCCCTGGAGAGATATCACCACTGTTGACTCAGCAAAATCCTGTAAATCCACTGGCAGGATAGGCATAAAAATGGGAGTGTCCTCTCCCAGGCCAGTATCCCCAATATCAAGGCACTGGTCACATTCAACCAGCTGCGATTGGTGGACCACATTGCCCGCATGTCCGACACAAGACTCCCAAAACAAGTCCTCTACTCAGAGCTCCGCAATGGCAAGCGATCACTAGGAGGGGAGAGGAAATGCTACAAGGACACTCTAAAAGCCTCCCTAAATAAGTGCAACGTCCCTATCGAGTGTCACAACGTGGAGCACATGGAGGCCAAGCGTCAACTGCAGAAAGAGAACCCAGAATCCAGAGCATCCCACCCACCTCATCAAACACCACCTGCCAAACCTGTGGCAGAATCTACGGATCCAGGATTGGACTATTCAACCACCTCAGCACCTACCTCCCCAGAGTGGAAGCACAAAAATGTGCAGGTTAGGTGGACAATGTGCCAGTGCAGTCTTCGACGCTGAGGGACTGCCCAAGGTAGTCCTTTAACTTGAATTCTTTCTCTCCCTGGACTTCAAAGTTGCAGAATTCTTTAGATAAATGCAAATTAAGGCAGATGCTGGAATTTGAAACAAAAACAGCAAATGCTGGACAATCTCAGCAGGTCTGACAGCAGCTGTGGAAAGAGAACGGAGCTAACGTTTCGAGTCAGGGCGACATGTGTCAAAGCTGGCTTATTTATCTCTCTTGTTCCCCTCGTTCTCTAAGACTGGCACCTCCCTTCTTCCTGCACGTCGAGCTCCGTGGCCCGTCCATCATAATTTCTGAAGGTAAATACAGACTTCCACTTGTGTACTGGACATAAGGCTAAAATATAAAAAGCACACAGTAAAGTACAGTGAGACTGCGAGAGAAGGCAATTGGGAAAACTATTCACGCTCTGCATTCTGTTATGCACCGTCCCCGTGGAGTATCACGTACAAAGCAGCCGTGCAAGGAAGCCTCCCAGACCTGGCACTGAGGCAGTGAGGCAGATCATCACCAATGGATGGCTCTCAAATCTGCAATTCTTCTGACAGGACATATCTCCCAGCCCAGGTACTGCAACTACACTTGTCGTTGACAGTGACAAATTGCCAGCAAAAAAAACTCCAAACAGCCTCCAGCGATAAGAAGAAAAGAAGCAGGGCATTTGGTGCAAGAGAACATTTTCTCTTCCTGAAATTATTAAGTGTGAAGTTCTGCCTTCATTTTTTTTTAATTAACAGTTTTATTCAATTTAACAAGCCTTGAGGAAGCTTTTTAGAAGGAGGCCCTATCAGTTTCTGCATGGCAGTTGAGGAAAAATCACCTCAATGCCCGGATTAATTTCAAACTTGTTAGTTAGTAGACATATTTTCTCACAGATAGACCTGCCAACAGGGTGTTTGATGCAACTCCTTAAAGCCCCAAGAGAAGTAATTTAAAAAGAAGTGAAGCAGAAAGAAAAGTCAAAAAAGAGGAACAGAATGGCAATGTGGTGTCTTTAACATTATAGATGACCCAAGGGGCCTTCACAGGAGGAGTAGGGGAGAAGGAGAAGGACACTAAGTAATACGAGAAGCTAGGCATTGGGGAGGCGACCTAGGTCTTGGTTGAAAAGGTAGTTATTTGAGGAGACTATTAAAGATGGGGCGAGGAGGCAGCAGCAAGATGAAAGCTACTGGAGAGTGAGTTTCCAATGCCAAGTGGCAGTCAGGGAGAAGGGAGACAGCAGGGCATTGCTGTTACATAGAGAGGTGGAGGAGGCTGCAGAGGTAGGATGCACTGAGACAGTAACATGTTTATAGGTCAGGTAAAGAACTGGGGGACAAGGAAGCAAGGGCAGGGTGACGTGCAAGTGGGGCACAATTTGGGATAGAATCTGAGGGGTGTGTGATGATATGCATGTGCACATCAATGTATATGGCTATCTATCAATGTATATAGTTATCGGTACGACTTCCGATCAACAGCTGGCGATAGAGATCCGCCATGTGACTGGAAAGATTTGGCAGTTGGTAGTGAGTCGTATTAGAGGACTAGAATTAGCTCCAGGAGAAGTCACTGAATTCATTTATTAGTTACCATTTGCATTATAGTTCGTTAGTTATCTTTCCACATGTTAATGGTAGCACAGTGGTTAGCACTTTTGCTTTACAGTACCAGGATCCCAGGTTCGATACCCGGCTTGGGTCACTGTCTGTGGGGAGTCCGCAGGTTCTCCCTGCGTCTGCATGGGTTTCCTCCCGGTGCTCCGGTTTCCTCCCACAAATCCCGAAAGATGTGCTGTTAGGTGAATTGGACATTCTGAATTCTCCCTCGGTGTACCCGAACAGGAGCTGGAGTGTGGCGACTAAGGAATTTTCACAGTAGCTTCATTGCAGTGTTAATGTAAGCCTACTTGTGACACGAATCGAGATTATTATTATTATCTTGTTAATAAATTATCTTACCAGTCAAAGAACTAGATGTGCTGTGTTGATCTTCACCACGGCCATAACACAGAACATAACAGGGTGGACATTTGGATAGGTTACAAATCAGCAGAAAGATTATCGGAGAACCAAGGACATTGGACTGGATTCTCCGCTGTCGGGATTCTCCGTGCGCCGGCAGCCCGCGGATTTCCAGATGGAGTGGGGCTGCCCACAATGGGAAACCACGTTGGCTGGCTGGCGAGACGGAGAATCCCAGGAGTGCCACGTACCAGAAATCTGCGGTGGGATGGAGAATCCCACCCCAACTCTTATTCCAACAAACTTCCTACATCCCAGCATCTCTAAGTGCCCATTCAGTCCAGTCAACCAGGCAAAGAATGGGCAGGACCATCTGGTTAATATCCAGAAGTTTAGTGACAAGATCTAATTTGTGAGTGTTTCATTGTCGAAAAGTACACATGTCTGGATTCAATCTTTAATTCCATAGACCAGTGTTTCCAAGTGGTTAACTCCTTTAAATATTTAAACTAGGAATTAACCCTCAATTCAGGGCATTATTTTTTTTAAGTATTTCATGATGTGTTGGGTGCTCTGGATCTGTGGAGACTGCGTTTACCTTAGCAGTAACATAGACAGGCTACCAACACTTGTGATAATACAACTCTATTTTATTTAACTAAGAGCTGTTAAACATACTTGCACTGTGGGTCGACACTATGTTAGATTGACTGAAGACCTATGCCTAACCTGACCAGCCTATACTGCTAGCACATGGTGGATGTTTGTGCTACTGACTGCGGGCTCTCTCTGTCTCAGAGGTTGCATCCCGAATGAGCGGGAAAACTAGTGCCCTCTGTCTTTATAGTGCCCGTGCCCTAACTAGTGATTGGCTGCTGTGTTGTGTGTGTTGATTGGCCTTGCAATGTGTCAGTCAGTGTGTGTCGCTGCACCATCATATACTGATGTGTATATTATGACATTTCATTCAAGGCATTTTCATACAAACGAACAAGAGCAGAAGAACAACCATGCATCATTATAAACAACCAACACCCAATCCCCCCTCCTCCTCCAATACTCTCCCCTTCTCCCATCCTGCCTTCTCCATTTTAATTCCCTTACCCTCCGCCCCCATTGCTGACTCCTCAATCCTCCTTAAAGAAATCAATAAACAGCTTCCACCTCCGAGTGAACCCATCGACCCCCTCAGGACAAACTTGACCTTCTCCAGCCTCAGGAATTCCGCCAGGTCACTCACCCACACCCCCGCTTTCGGCGGCTCCGAATCCCTCCATCCCAGCAAAATCCGTCTGCGTGCTATCATGGAGGGAAAGACCAAAACATCGGCCTGTCTCACCCCCTGAACTCCCGGGTCTTCCAATACCCTGAATATCGCCACCTCCAGACTCGGGGCCACCTTCACCCCCAGCACCTCAGACATTACGTCATGAACCCCTGCCAGAACCCCCTCAGCCTTGGACATGCCCAAAGCATGTGGATGTGATTCGCAGGCCCCCCTGTGCACCGCCCACACCTATCCTCTACCCCTCTCAAAAAGCCTACTCATCCATGGTACAGTCATATGTGGTCTATGAACTACTTTAAACTGAATGAGGCTTAACCTCACACACGACGAGGATGCATTCACCCTCTGCAGGGCATCATGCCATCTCACGGCTTCCACCTCCCCTCACACCTCCTCCCACTTATACGCTTTATGTCCCCCACCAGGGCCCCCTCCCAGTCTATCACCTCCTTGTAGACCTCGGGCACCTTCCCCTCCCCATCTCATCCTTCGACAGTACCTTATGCAGCAATGCCTGGGCGGCAGCCCAGGAAAGGACGGCACCTCTCTCTTTAGAAAATCCTGGACCTGCAGGTACCTGAAACCGTTCCCCCTGCGCAACTCGTACTCTTCCTCCAGGTCATCCAACTTCGCAAATTGCCCCCTATGAACAGATCGCCAAATTGCTCAATCCCTGCCTGCTGCCACTCCCAAAACCTCAAATCCAAGCGCCTCGCGGCGCAAACCTATGGTTGTCGCAGATCAGTGGCCACACCAAGGCATCCTCCAGTCCCAAATGCTGCCTCCATTGCCCCACACCGTTAAAGCTGACACCATCACTGTCCTCACAGAGTGCCTGGCCAGCGAGAACAGCAGAGGCGCTGACAACAGAGCCCTTAAACCCGTTCTCATACATGATGCGTCTCCATCCATCCCCACGCCGACCCCTCCCCCATGACCCATTTCCTAACCATGGCAATGTTCGCTGCCCAGTAGACGTTCATCATGTTTGTCAACGCCAGCCCTGCCCCCTCCTCGCCAGCGCTCCAGGAAAGTCTGGCTGACCTGTGGGATCATCCCTGCCCACACAAACACAAAGATCAGCGCATTAACCTTTTTGAAGACCGACTTTGGGATGAAGATTGGGAGGTCCTGAAACATGAACAGAAACCCTGACAGCACCGTTATTTTTACTGACTGCACCCATCCCGCCAGCGACTGCGGCAGCACATTCCACCTCTTAAAGTCCCTCTTCATCTGCTCCAACTGAGTCAAGTTCAGTGTGTGTAACTGCACCCAGCCCGCGTCACCTGCATACCCAAGTACCTAAAACTCTCCCCCACTACCTTGAATGGCAGCTCCCCTAATCTCCTCTCCTGCCCTCGAGTCTCAATCAGGAACACCTCGCTGTTTCCCATATCAACTGGTACCCGGAGAACTGGCCAAATTCCTCCAAAATCCCCATAATGTCCCCAATACTACCCAATGGGTCCAGAATGTATAGCAGCAGGTCGTCCGCGTACAGCGAGATCCTATGCTCGGCACCTCCTCTGCTCAATCCCTCGACGCCCTAAGCACCATTGCCAGCGGCTCTTACCGCCAAAGCAAAGAGCGATGGGGAGAGCAGGCACGCCTGCCTCGTCCCCTGATGCAGCCCAAAATATCCCCACCTCACTCGGTTTGTCCGCGCACTATATACCTTATATAGCAACCAGACCCAGTCCACAAACCCCTGCCCGAACCCAAACCGTCCCAGAACCTCCCACAGATATTCCCACTCCACCCAATCAAATGCCTTCTCCGCGTCCATCAGCACCACCACCTCATGCCTCTCTGAAGGCATCATAATTACATTGAGTAGCCTCCTCACATTCGCCGACAACTGCCTCCCCTTCACAAAACCTGTTTCATCCTCGCCTATCACCTCTGGGATGCAGTCCTCGATTCGCGAGGCCAATACTTTCACCAACAACTTGGCGTCCACGTTCAATAACGATATCGGTATGACCCACACTGCTCCCGATCCTTGTCCTTTTTCAATATCAGAGAGATGAAAGCCTGCGACCATGTAGGGGGGAGATCCCCCTTCGCCCTGACCTCATTATACGCTCTCACCAGCCGTGGCCCCAGGTCCCCCCAAACTTTTTGTAGAACTCCACTGGGAACCCATCAGGTGCCGGGTCCTTCCCTCCCTGCATCGGCCCCATACTCTCCATCACCTCCCTCAGCCCAATTGGGTCCCCCAATTCTTGACCCAGCTCCTCCTCTACCTTGGGAAACTCCAGTCCGTCCAGAAACGGTTGCATCCCCTCCCCCTCCCTGGTCGGGGTCTCTGACTCATATAACCTCCTATAAAACGCCTCAAACAGGCCATTCACCCCCTCCAGGGCCAACACCACCCTACCTTATCATCCTTTACTCTGTCAATCTCCCTCCCGCATCTTGCTTCTTCAGCTGGTGGGCCAGCATCCTGCTCGACTTCACACTGTACTCATATACTGCCCCTCTGGCCCTCCGTAACTGCCCCACCGCCTTCCGTGCAGACACTAATCCGAACGCCATCAGGAGCCTCTGCCTCTCCTTCAACAGCCCTGCCTCCGAATACCGTCGGTCCACCCTCAAGATCTCATCTGCCAACCTTGCCATCTCCACACACTCTGCTTTTTCCCTATGTGCCCAAATTTAGGTGACCACATCCCGACCCACCGCCATGAGCGCCTCCTGCAATGTGGCCGCCGTGACTTCCCCCATGTTGTTTAACTCCACATACCCCCGAATGGCGACCCTCACCCGCTCGCACACCTCCTCATCCGCCAATGCCCTCACAACCAACCTTCATTGCGGACGCTGCCCCCACCCCACCCCCCCCCCCCCCCCACCCCGGTACACTCACAAATCCACCCAAAGCACCCCCCCCCCCCCCCTCCCCGCATGTGCTCCATAAACCCCTTCAGCTCCTTTGCTACTGCCAACACCTTCAACGACCTCGGGCTCAATCGGTCCAAACTCGGCTCCAAAGCTGTATTAAAATCCTCCTCCATGATCAACCAGTGGGAGTCCAAGTCAGGAATCTTCCCCAGCACCCGCCTCATGAAATCTACAGCATCCCAATTTCCGGCACAAATGTTTATAAGGACCACCGGCAGCCCCTTCAGCTTCCCACTCACCGTTATGAATCCCCCCACTGAGTCTGCCACAATATTCCTCACCTCGAACGCCACCCGCTTATTTACCAACACCACCACACCCCTCGTCTTTATATCCAGTCCCGAATAAAACACCTGCCCCACCCATCCTTTCCTCAACCTTGTCTGCTCCCCTATCTTTATGTGCGTCTTCTGCAGGAAGGCCACGACCACCTTCAGGCTCCTCAGGTGCGCGAGCACACGTGACCGTTTGGCCGGCCTATTCAGCCCCCTCACGTTCCACTTGACCAGCTTGGTCGGGGTGCTCCCCGCCGCCCTCCCCTGTCGATCAGCCATATCCCTTTTTGGGCCAGCCTCCAACCCATGTCACGCGATCCTCCAGGCTGATCCTCAGATATCCACTGTCATCAATCCCTTTCCAACTGCGCCCCATCAACCACACCCTTGTCAGCAACCCTCACCCTTCCCCCCCCCCCCCCACCCTGAAACAAAACATCAGCCCCTCCCTACGTCTACCTCCTGGTAACCCCCCACTTCACTCCTGTTAACTAGCCCGCCCAGCTAGCATGGTGACCCCCCCCGCCCAAGGCCTTCAACTTTCCTGCCACCCCCCAATTCCGCTACCCCCCCCCCCCTTGTCCATACCCCCCTAAAGAGCAACAAAAGGTACACTCACCTTCGGTGCTCCCCCATGAAAAGCCTGCCCTCCAGAAACCCTGGCATCAAAAACTTCTCAAAAACCAAACACACGCACAAACACCTCCAAAGTTCATTGTCCTCACTCTCCTCCCAGTCCATTGACCTGCATGAACTCCACCAGCCACACTAGAGGAGGAAAACGTTTCACAGGCACTCCTGAACCTCTTGCCCTCAAATACCTTGCCCTTCAGCCAGGGAAAAGACCAAAGAATACCGCCTTGAGCTGCGACCGCTCACTCCATGGATGCCACCAGATGTCCAATTCAGGGCATTATTAAAACCCTCCACAACTTTAGTGTAATCTAACACGTAGCTTCTTCCAGCTCCACCTAGACACCCCTCTTCCTCTCCAGTCCTCAGATTCAGATTCGGATTCTTGTGCATGTTCCCTCCCTTTGCACCATCATCGGTGATTGTGTCTTCAGCCATCCACACTCTGGAATACATGCCCTAAGCTCTTCCTCCTCCTCCTCTCCCTCTTTTCAAACTCCCCGTGGCGATTGTCCCTTAAAGGGAGACACATCAGATTAAGGGTTACCTTGCCTGGGGGACCAAATGGGACTGAGAGTTGGGGAATCAACCCAGGTGATGGAACTCTCTGAGGAAAGGAGAGATGGAGGGAGAAAGCTGCAGCCATGTGGCTGCTACACAATTCTTCTGAATAAACAATTTTTGTGTGCATTAATGAAGCATATGAAAGTGCATCGTTACATCTGGCGATGAGGATAAAATTAACATTACACTGCATTTGGCCTGACACCTGTGAGTATCCTGTTTTAGTGGAAGTCTCACCAGAATACCTCTCTTTGGGCAAATAGACCCATTTGAGATATTGCCAAACCCTGAGTATTGCAGAATCAGAAAACATGGACAGGAGAGCAAGGAAGAGAACATGGCAAGAACCCTTGGTCAGAACCAACACAATGGCTGAAGTGAAGAAGAAGGATAAATTAATGAGACAATATGGAAGAAGCTGAAATGAAAAAGCAATGAGGAAATAAGACAAGTCCAGTGAAGAACTGAATCAGGAGAGTAAGAGCTCGAAGAAGGGAGGCTTGGCAATGAGAAATTAAACAAAGGGGTAAAAACATTGGCATTGACAACAGAATCGGCGATTCAAAAACAGAAAGAAACTGAGATTGTGTGCCAGAACAAGATTGCTGAAATGGTCACTGAAGTAAAAAAAACTCACCACTATTCTTCGAATTCCCCCTGTACCAAAAAGGGTCAAGAAGACATTCTAAATGGTGAACAGGGATTCTCACTCCCTGACTCCTATGCAGACTTAGGTGGGTGCTATTCAGGTCAAACTATATTATCAAGTTATCGCCTGGTATAACCCGTATCTTCATAGAAGAATTTTATCTATTTACCATTTAGTAGCAACGAACCTGGGTCCCACGTTGCTAAGTAAGTGAAGTAGAGTTTGTAATGACCACTGTTTCATGTTAAAACTTTTCAGTTATTTTATTATTATATATTTTCTTTTAAAAGATGCAATCACTATCTTTTCAGAAAAGTAAAAAGATCTTGGGCGGGATTCTCCATGAATCGGCGCGATGGCCCGAACCTGGCGCCAGAAACAGCGTGAATCACTCCGGCGTAGGGCCCCTCGAAATGGCGCAAATTCTCCAGCCGGGAATGGGATAGTAGCGGCGTGATGCTATTCGCGATGCCATCACCCGTCACGGGTGCACGCGCCGTCAGTGACGCCGCGTGCATCAGTGCACAAAAGATGCCACCCCCCCAACCCCCCCAGAGACCCGGCAAAATGTCCGCCCACCGCGCAGCACCAAGTGAGACCCCCACTGCCTGCCCCCCCTTTCCCCAACCGCATCCCCCTTCCCACATATCCTCCCTTCCCCATATTCCCCCTTCCTCCATATCCCCCTTCCCCCATATCCCCCCATACCCACCTTCCCCCATATCCCCCATATCGCCCTTCCCCCATATCCCCTATATCTCCCCTTCCCCCTTATCCCCTTCCCCATATCCCCTTCCCCATATCCCCATATCCCCTTCCCCATATCCCCCCTTCCCCATATCCCCCTTCCCCATATCCCCCCTTCCCCATATCCCCCTTCCCCATATCCCCTTCCCCATATCCCGCTTCACCCATATCCCCCTTTCCCCATATCCCCCATATCCCATTTCCCCCTTCCCCATATCCACCCATATCCCCCTTCCCCCATATCCCCTTCCTCTATACCCCCTTCCCACATATACCCCCTTCCCCATATCCCCTTCCCCATATCCCCTTCCCCATATCCACCCAACCCCCATATCCCCCTTCCCCCATATCCCCCTTCCCCCATATCCCTCCTTCCCCCATATCCCCCCTTCCCCCATATCCCCCCTTCCCCCATATCCCCCCATATCCCCCTTCCCCCATATCCCCCTTCCTCTATATCCCCTTCCCACATATACCCCTTTCCCCATATCCCCCTTCCCTTATAGCCCCCTTCCCCATATCCACCCATCCCCCATATCCCCCTTCCCCCATATCCCCCCTTCCCCCATATCCCCCCTTCCCCCATATCCCCCCATACCCACCTTCCCCCATATCCCCCCTTCCCCCATAACCCCCTTCCCCCATATCCCCCTTCCCCCATATCCCCCATACCCACCTTCCCCCATATCCCCACGTCCCCCATTCCCCATATCCCCCTTCATCCATATCCCCCCCCATACCCCCCTTATCAACCATATCCCCCTTCCCCATATCCCCCACATCTCCCCTTCCCCATATCCCCCCTTCCCCATATCCCCCTTCCCCCATATCCCCCATATCCCATATCCCCCTTCCCCCATATCCACCCATATCCCCCCTTCCCCCATATCCCCCTTCCTCTATATCCCCTTCCCACATATGCCCCCTTCCCCATATCCCCCTTCCCCCATAGCCCCCTTCCCCATATCCACCCATCCCCCTTCCCCCATATCCCCCCTTCCCCCATATCCCCCCTTCCCCCATATCCCCCTTCCCCCATATCCCCCCATACCCACCTTCCCCCATATCCCCAAGTCCCCCATTCCCCATATCCCCCTTCTTCCATATCCCCATACCCCACTTATCAATCATATCCGCCCTTCCCCATATCCCCCACATCTCCCCTTCCCCATATCTCCCATATCCCCATATCCCCTTCCCCCATATCCCCCTTCCCCCATATCCCCATTCTCCCATATCCCCTCTTCCCCATATCCCACTTCCCCCATATCCCCCCTTCCCCCATATCCCCCCTTCCTCTATATCCCCCCTTCCCCCATACTTCCCCATATCCCCCTTCCCCCATATCGCACTTCCCCCATATCCCCTATATCTCCCCCTTATCCACCATATCACCCCTTTCCCATATCCCCCACATCTCCCCTTCCCCATATCTCCCATATCCCCATATCCCCGTTCTCCCATATCCCCTCTTCCCCCATATCCCCCTTCCCCCATATTCCCCCTTCCCCCATATCCCCTTCCTCCATAATCCCACTTCCCCCCTTTCCCATATCCCCCTTCACCCATATCCCCCTTCCCCCATATCCCCCATATCCCATATGGGGATATGGGAGATATGGGGAAGGGGAGATGTGGGGGATATGGGGAAGGGGGATATGGTGGATAAGGGGGAAGGGGTATATGGGGCAAGGGAGGTATGGGGGATATGGAAGAAGGGTGATATGGGGAATGGGGGACTTGGGGATATGGGGGAAGGTGAGTATGGAGGGATATGGGGGAAAGGGGATATGGGGGAAGGGGGATATGGGATATGGGGGATATGGGGGAAGGGGGATATGGGTGAAGGGTGATATGGGGAAGGGGGATATGGGGGAAGGGGATATGGGGATATGTGGGAAGGGGATATAGAGGAAGGGGGATATGGGGAAAGTGGGTATATGGGGGGATATGGGGGAAGGGGGATATGGGATATGGGGGATATGGGGGAAGGGGGATATGTGCGGCACACTGACACACAGGACACTGACACACAGGACACTGACACACAGGACCCTGACACACAGGACCTGGACACACAGGACCCTGACACACAGGACACCGACGCACAGGACCCTAACACACAGGACCCTAACACACAGGACACTGACACACAGGACCCTAACACACAGGACCCTGACACACAGGACACTGACACACAGGACCCTGACTCACAGGACACCGACGCACAGGACCCTAACACACAGGACCCTGACACACAGGACACTGACACACAGGACACTGACACACAGGACTCTATCACACAGGACACTGACACACAAGACACCGGTGCCCAGGACACTTGCACACATGACAGCCACACACAGGGGACGGATGGACAGGAATCACCACTCCAGGGGACCCCGGATTTTGGATCGTATGAGGAGCACGCCATTACACCACTGCTATCTCCTACACCCTCCACCATCGCAGAGACACTCACCTCGTTTGGACACTTTAGCGAAGAGGCATCTGGGACACTAACTGGTGCGCACAACATAGCCGTCCCGGTACAGCAGGTGGAGGCAGGAGCAGCCAAGGGTGCGTGCCAGGGGTTTGGGGAGGGTGCGTACTGGGTGGGTGCCGGGGAGGGCGAGTGATGGAGACGGTGCATGCCGGGGAGGAGAGGAGGGTGGGTTGGGGAGGGTGCGTGCTGGGGAGGAGAGTGGGGGGGGGGGGTTGGCGAGTGTGCATGCTGGGGGATTGGGGAGGGTGCGTTCCGGGGGGGGGGGGAGCGAGTGATGGAGAGGGTGCGTGCTGGGGAGGAGAGGGGGGGTTTGGAGTCTCGTCCTGTATGCCCCATCCGTGAGGTCCTGGTACGACGAGCGGGGCCGGTACACACGGGGCCTCATTGGGCGTCTCCGTCGCCGTGGCACCACCACCTCCTCCTCTTTCTCCTCCTCGTCCTGCCGTGCGGGTGGCCCTGCAGCCTAGGCGGCTACCACCTGCCTCCCTGCGGTACGCTCCTCTGTGGCAGCCTCCGCCGCTTCCCTGGCACGCTCCTGCTCCCCAGGGCAACATGTAGAAGTGCGGCTCCCGCCACGGCGGCCAACATCGCTGAGTGATGACCCAACATAACGGCCTGCAGGGGGTGGGGTTGGGGGGGGATAGACGACATGTCATCATTGCCCATACCCCCCCTCCGCAGCCAGGTCCAATGGGCTGCATGGTAGCGACTGTTGCCAGCTGGCACATGGCCAGGCAAACACCCCCCCTCCCCAGCATGCACCGTCCCCAAACCCCGCTCCCCCCTCTCCTCCCCGGCACGCACCCTCTCCATCACGCACCCTCCCCATCACTCGCCTCCCCGGCCCCCCCCCCCCCCCCCCCCGGCATGCACCCTCCCCAACCACCCCGGCATGCACCCTCCCCAACCAGCCAGGCAGTCACCCACCCCCCTTCACCGGCACACTCCGTCCCCAAATCCACCCCCCCCCCTCTCCTCCCCGGCACGCACCCTCTCCATCACTCCCCTCCCCAGCCCCCCCCCCCCTTGCACGCACCCTCCCCACCCCCCTGGCATGCACCCTCCCCAACCACCCCGGCACGCACCCTCCCCAACCGGCCAGGCAGTCACCCACCCCCCCTGCCCGGCACGCACCGTCCCCAAATCCAACCCCCCACCCTCCTCGCCGGCACGCACCCTCTCCATCACCCCCCCCCTTGCACGCACCCTCCCCAACCCCCTGGCACGCACCCTCCCCAGCCCCCCCCCTCCTCCCCGGCACGCACCCTCCCCAACCGCCCCGGCACGCACCCTCCCCTTACCACCCCCTCTCCTCCCCGGCATGCACCCACCCCAACCCCCCTGGCATGCACCCTCACTTACCCCCCCCCCTCTCCTCCCCGGCACGCACCCTCCCCAACCCCCCCCCCCCGCCATGCACCCTCCCTTATCCCCCCCCTCTCCTCCCCGGCATGCACCCACCCCAACCCCCCCCCCCACCCCCCCCACCCCCCCCCCCCCCCCGCACGCACCCTCCCTTACCCCCCCCTCTCCTCCCCGGCATGCACCCACCCCAACCCCCCTGGCATGCACCCTCCCTTAACCCCCCCCCTCCTCCCCGACACGCACCCTCCCCAACACCCCCCCCCGGCACGCACCCTCCCTTATCCCCCCCCTCTCCTTCCCGAACGCACCCTCCCCAACCCCCCCGGCACGCACCCTCCCTTACCCACCACCCCCCCTCTCCTCCCCAGCACGCACCCTCCCCAACCCCCCCCGGCACGCACCCTCCCCACCCCCCTCCCCCTCTCCTCCCCGGCACTCACCCTCTCCATCACTCGCCCTCCCAAACCCCCCCCTCCCAGGCACGCACCCTCCCCAACCCCACCCCCCACCTCCCCAGCACGCACCCTCTCCATCACTCGCCCTCCCCAACCCTCTCCCTATCCCCGGCACGCACCCTCCCCAACCCCCCCACCTCCTCCCGGGCACGCATCCTCCTCAACCCTCGCCCCCCTCCACCCCAGCACGCACCCTCTCCATCACTCGCCCTCCCCAACCCCCACCCTCCTCCCCGGCATGCACCCTCCCCAACCCCCCCCCCCCACCCCTCCCCAGCACGCACCCTCTCCATCACGCGCCCTCCATTGCCCCCCCCCCCTCCTCCCCGGCACGCATCCTCCACAACCCTCCCCCCCTCCTCCCCAGCACGCACCCTCTCCATCACTCGCCCTCCCCAACCCCCTCCCTCCTCCCCGGCATGCACCCTCCCCAACCCCACCCCCCCCTCCTCCCCAACACGCACCCTCTCCATCACTCGCCCTCCATTGCCCCCCCCCTCCTCCCCAGCACGCACCCTCTCCATCATGCACCCTCCTCAACCCCCCCTTCTCCCCCCAGCCCCTCCTCCCCCAGCCCGTCACTTCTCCGGCGGCCGCCCACACACCGACCCCTACCTTTGCGATGGCCAGCATCAACCAGCTTGACTGGTTGACGCCATTAAACAGGTGGTTTGATTTACGGGTCACGTCGGCGGGACTTCGGCCCATCCGGACCGGTGAATTGGGGCGGCCCCAGGGCCCGTTGCGTCGCACCGGTCCTCGACATTCTCCGAGGCGCACGGCGCGATTCATGTCAACGGGATTTGGGGGGGGGGGGGGGCCGGAGAATATCGCTGGCCGGCCGGACGAGATTTTTGCCACCCCCCGGCGATTCTCCGACCCGCCGGGGGGTCGGAGAATCCCGCCACATGCTTCTGGATTCTAGTTGGTTGAAAAGACCTTCAGGTCCACTTTTACAATCTTTCTTCTTTAGCTTTTGGTCTTCCTCAGATGGATTCGCTGTTCTGCTCGGTTGCTATGTTCTATTCTTCCCATGGCCGAGCTATGATAGCTGACTCTGCTGGCTCTCCCCTTTTTTAGGGTTTATATACCCCTTCTAGCAGTTATTAAGTTTATACGACATTATCGTAAAGTAACTTTATTTATTCTTGAATTGCACAAGATACCTTTAATCTGAAATGTTTCTAATACGACTATGTATTCATATTGAGCATGACTTCAGCTCATCGATCTCCGTTGACATTGTTTCCGTTGTGATGTTCAAAAGTGTTTTGATCCCAGAGGGGTGTTACATTTGGTTTCTGTCATTTCTAAAGTTGCTTTATTATCAAATAGTGCCCCCAGCTCAGAACTCTGACTCTGATTTGGGTCTAACGTGTGTTCCCGTGGACACGTTGCCTCCAGCTTCCCATATTCATCTGGTGTCAGCAGAATTTCACACCTAAACATTTGTCACCCAATTCAACTGAAATTTCTAGCCATTCTTTTCGAGCTGCTTACTAAAAAAATTAACTTCAAAGAAGGTGCAAAATATTGCTTTTTTCCATAAAACTAAAAGTTCAATCTGCTGTGCCTTAAAAGACATAACATCAGTTTTACAGCTTGAATAGTCACAAGCTGTTTTCTTAACGCCTGATTGATAAAGGCTATCTGCATTTCAAAACTTTCTTTTGCAGCTGCTGTTAACCCTTCGTGGGATTTTTCCCTACCTTCTCTCATGTACCGTAGGTCAGGTATTGCCAGACTTCCATGTTTCAAATGACATATTTTCCCATTTTTTCTTTGACATCACGCTGAAGGAAAAGCACAGGAAATCAGGATGATAAAATGGTCAATGAAAAAGATGCTGAATTGAAATGCTGGAAAGCGAAGAAACTTCATCACACGACCTAAGTACGAGGAACAGAGTACCACGATCATCCCTTCACACGTGACAGACCGAGATTGTGAAGGAACTGTCAAGACATAAGACTGTCTTTTATTGTGATGATATGTGCCTGCAGACATTATAATGTAAGGTGCTCGGCAGAGCAATGGTCAACATGGGACTGGAGAGTGGCACCACCCATGGAGTGAATTTTGTCGTCAGAGAATATTTTAGGACTAGGAAAAATGGGCTAAAGGGATATGGGGGACAGGCAGTGAGGTGGATCTGAGACCAGAAAGAGATCAGCCATGATCTGATTAAATGGCGGAGCAGGCTCAAAGGGCTGAGTTGCTACTTCTGCAGCTAATTCCTATGTTCCTTAGACAGAACTCGGTAAGCAGCAAGCTCGTATGGAACAGCTCCACACAAGACCATATTTAGAACTGCACATAGTCAAACCCAACCAATAAACATATTTATGTTTAAACACAAACCTCGTGCTCTTGGGTAGGATTCTCCATTCTGGGCACTAAGTGTTCCAGTCAGCAGAGGCTCGCTACTGGTCTCTGCTGATGCTTGGAGTGGCGCCCAGGTGCGGTTCCCTCTCCTTTGTCATGCTAATTTATGCAAAGAAGAATCCATGCATGCAGCTGCCATTTTGAGCTAGCAGCCTGATACCAAGGTTGGTAAATACTGGCAAATACTGGCCGTCTCCACTGACAAGTAGGTGCATCCTTCCCCCAATTCCTCACCACATCAAACGCAGATGGGTGCTTTAACTTGCTCTTTTCCAAAGCTGCTTTTGATGTGGTGAGGAATTGTCAATCATCGCAAGAGTTTTCTTAAGCATTGTGGCTAGCATCAAAGCAGTGTACTTGAGATGCATTCAAGCATGAAGGGACACATAGATCAACAAACCACTAAACACCTGTCTCGGGAGGAATACAGCTGTCAATCACTTGATAATACAATGTATTGTGAAATTGAATGGAAGATTGGCATTGCAGAGGCTGTCAAGGGATTTGAAGCCCTTTGAAGTGTACTTGGCTTTTGAGGAACATAGAACATAGAACATTACAGCGCAGTAGAGGCCTTCGGCCCTCGATGTTGCGCCGACCTGTGAAACCACTCTAAAGCCCATCTACACTATTCCCTTATCGTCCATATGTCTATCCAATGACCATTTGAATGCCCTTAGTGTTGGCGAGTCCACTACTGTTGCAGGCAGGGCATTCCATGCCCTTACTGCTCTCTGAGTAAAGAGCCTACCTCTGACATCTGTCCTATATCTATCTCCCCTCAATTTAAAGCTATGTCCCCTCGTGCTAGACATCACCATCTGAGGAAAAAGGCTCTCACTGTCCACCCTATCCAATCCTCTGATCATCTTGTATCAATTAAGTCACCTCTGAACCTTCTTCTCTCTAACGAAAACAGCCTCAAGTCCCTCAGCCTTTCCTCATAAGATCTTCCCTCCATACCAGGCAACATTCTGGTAAATCTCCTCTGCACCCTTTCCAATGCTTCCACATCCTTCCTATAATGCAGCAACCAGAATTGCACGCAATACTCCAAATGCAGCCGCACCAGAGTTTTGTACAGCTGCAACATGACCTCATGGCTCTGAAACTCAATCCCTCTACCAATAAAAGCTAACACACCGTACGCCTTTTTAACAACCCTCTCAACCTGGGTGGCAACGTTCAGGGATCTATGTACATGGACACCGAGATCTCTCTGCTCATCCACACTGCCAAGAATCTTATCATTAGCCCAGTACTCTGTCTTCCTGTTATTCATTCCAAAATGAATCACCTCGCACTTTTCTGCATTAAACTCCATTTGCCACCTCTCAGCCCAGTGCTGCAGCTTATCTATGTCCCTCTGTAACTTGTAACATCCTTCCGCACTGTCCACAACTCCACCGACTTTGTGTCATCTGCAAATTTACTCACCCATCCTTCTACGCCCTCCTCCAGGTCATTTATAAAAATGACAAACAGCAGTGGCCCCAAAACAGATCCTTGTGGTTACACCACTAGTGAGTGGACTCCAGTCTGAACATTTCCCATCAACCACCACCCTTTGTCTTCTTCCAGCTAGCCAATTTCTGATCCAAACTGCTAAATCACCCTGAATCCCATGCCTCCGTATTTTCTGCAGTAGCCTACCATGGGGAACCTTATCAAACGCTTTACTGAAATCCATATACACCACATCAACTGCTTTATCCTCATCCACCTGTTTGGTCACCTTCTCAAAAATCTCTCAGGCTTGTGAGGCACGACCTACCCTTCACAAAACCGTGTTGACTATCTCTAATCAAATTATTCCTTTCCAGATGATTATACATTCTATCTCTTATAAACCTTTCCAAGATTTTGCCCACAACAGAAGTAAGGCTCACTGGTCTATAGTTACTGGGGTTGTCTCTACCCCCCTTCTTGAACAAGGGGACAACATTTGCTATCCTCCAGTCTTCTGGCACTATTCCTGTAGACAAAGATGACTTAAAGACCAAAGCCAAAAGCTCAGCAATCTCCTCCCTAGCTTCCCAGAGAATCCTAGGATAAATCCCATCCGGCCCAGGGGACTTATCTATTTTCACACTTTCCAGAATTGCTAACACCTCCTCCTTATGAACCTCAAGCCCTTCTAGTCTAGTAGCCTGAATCTCAGTATTCTCCTCGACAACATTGTCTTTTTCCTGTGTGAATACTGACGAAAAATATTCATTTAGCGCCTCTCCTATCTCCTCGGTCTCCAAGCACAACTTCTCACTACTGTCCTTGACTGGCCCCACTCTTACCCTAGTCATTCGTTTATTCCTGACATATCTATAGAAAGCTTTAGGGTTATTCTTTATCCTACCTGCCAAAGACTTCTCATGTCCCCTCCTGACACTTCTTAGCTCTCTCTTTAGGTCCTTCCTAGCTAACTTGTAACTCTCGAGCGCCCTAACTGAACCTTCATGTCTCATCTTTACATAAGCCTCCTTCTTCCTCTTGACAAGTGTTTTGACTGCTTTAGTAAACCACGGTTCCCTTGCTCGACCACTTCCTCCCTGCCTGACAGGTACATACTTATCAAGGACACGCAGTAGCTGTTCCTTGAACAAGCTCCACATTTCCATTGTGCCCATCCCCTTCAGTTTTCCTCTCCGTTAGATGCATCCTAAATCTTGCCTCATCGCATCATAATTGCCTTTCCCCCAGATATAACTCTTGCCCTGCGGTATATACCTATCCCTTTCCATCACTAAAGTAAACTTAATTGAATTGTGGTCACTATCACCAAAGTGCTCACCTACCTCCAAATCTAACACCTGTCCTGGTTCATTACCCAGTACCAAATCCAATATGGCCTCGCCCCTCATTGGCTTATCTACATACTGTGTCAGGAAACCCTCCTGCACACATTGGACAAAAACAGACCCATCTAAAGTACTCGAACTATAGCGTCCCCAGTCAATATTTGGAAAGTTAAAGTCCCCATAACAACTACCCTGTTGCTTTCGCTCCTATCCAGAATCATCTTTGCAATCCTTTCCTCTACATCTCTGGAACTTTTCGAAGGCCTATAGAAAACCCTTAACAGGGTGACCTCTCCTTTCCTGTTTCTAACCTCAGCCCATACTACCTCAGTAGACGAGTCCTCATCAAACATCCTTTCTGCCACCGTAATACTGTCCTTGACTAACAATGCCACCCCCTCCCCCTCTTTTATCACCTTCCCTGAGCTTACTGAAATATCTAAACCCCGGCACCTGCAACAACCATTCCTGTCCCTGCTCTATCCATGTCTCCGAAATGGCCACAACATCGAAGTCCCAGGTACCAACCCATGCTGCAAGTTCACCCACCTTATTCCGGATGCTCCTGGCATTGAAGAAGACACACTTTAAACCACCTTCCTGCCTGCTGGTACACTCCTGCAACTTTGAAACCTTACTCATGACCTCACTACTCTCATCCTCCTGTATACTGGAGCTACAATTCAGGTTCCCAAGCCCCTGCTGAACTAGTTGAAACCCTCCCAAAGAGCATTAGCAAATTTCCCCCCCAGTCTCTAACACTTGTATCAGCTGCTGTTTTAAACACTTTAGTCTAAGGCAGCAAATGTTATGGAAGAGTAAGTGAAAATGCAATGATTTTTCACTCTACTGCCTGGACTTCTCTTCAGCTTTCAAGCAGGGGTCACTGGTGGGGTCCTCTGCTGTGGGTCTCTGTTGAGGATCTCTGATGGGAGGGTCAGATGGGGGGGCTGATGGGGGTGCTGATGGGGGGGGATCTCATGTGGAGGTCTGATTGGGGAGGTCTGATGAATCGGTGGGGGGGGAGGGAGTGGGCCAAGGAGGCAAGATTTTCATTGTGGGGGGGAGCCTTCTGATGGAATTTGGGGGCACCTCAGTTGACCTCCTTGACCCTTCCCGGGGTCCACCGCATCAGGGCCATGCATACAGCAAATCCCATTGGGAGGATTTCCCGCTATGTGGGTCGGCATATAGCGGGCGGTGGAGAATCGGGATTCCATCCTGTTAATCAGAGCAAATCAGTAATTTACATCCTCCCGTTAGTGTGGGACATGTAGCTCGCTGCTGCCACCGGTGGGGGACCGAAGCATTGGAATGGGGCGTCCATCCTGGTTTTTGCCCAAACTCCATTCTCCGTCGGATCAGGAAACCCGCTACCAGCATCGGCCAACGGAGAATCCCCCCCCCCCCTCATCAATGAAGTACCACCACTACAACAAATAAAGAACCCATGTTAAATACTTAATATGAAACATCAGTAGTGGATCAAGTTAGATCCCCGGAATTAATGTCTCTGAAACTGGACCCCTGTGTACCAAGTAAGCATGGAAAGATAGATTGTTCATAAGCAAGTAGACTGCCAGAGGAGTAGAGAGACTCTCCAGCAGTCAGTGTTGCCAGCAATAAATGTTTTTGATCCATAAGCACCAAAGTAGCTGATTGGCGTTTTATAGACGTAACTGATGTTTTCGTGGAAGCAAGTAGTAATGAACCTCGTGTGTCAGAAGGAGTACCCTTATTGCAGTTTCTGTGAATGTTGACCCTGTGGAAGCATCTCAGCCGCTCTACAACAGAAAACCCCCTTAAAGACCTGATTTATAATTGCCCAACTCATGTATATAATGTTTTGTTAATATTTAGGACTGAGCCAATTAGTTATGGAAGGTTGTATAAAGGGGGATGGATGTGGTGATTCTCCCTTTCAGGGTATCACAGCAACACAGGCCTGGCCTGGGGGAACCAACTGGGACTCAGAGTGGGGGGAATGACCCCAGGGGTCGAACTCTCTTAGGAAAGGAGACGTATAGGAAGCAAGCTACAGCCATGTGGCTGCTGTACAGTTTTTATTAATAAATCCTTTTTGTGTTCATTAATGAAGTCTTTGAAAGTGCATCTGTACATCCTCCTTAAAACCCTCTTCTTTATTCCTTCAGTTATCTAATTTACTTTGATGCATTCTCCTTCTCAGTCAGGGTCTGTATGTACAATGGCAAAATCTGAAGGAAAACCAAGTTTGTTAACAAGTCACACCAATAAAAATGATCTAAAATGTGACTATTACATATGTGCCTTCAGAATGAATCGAAATTGACAGAGAAAATGTCTTCAGAGTAAATATTTTATTAACAATGTTCCCTTTAACAGTTGTGGGTGGAATGTGAGCCATTTTGTTTCAAACGTAAGTGTTTTTTTTCTCAGTGAAAGGACATCTACACATCGCGTGGTTGTCCGTATTATATCCTTCGTTTTTCTCTCAATGTTACTCCAACATTCAGTGACCCTTTCATGTCAAAACAACAGCCTAAGCCACAGCTAGTTCTTATGGAAATTGCCAGAAATCGCAGACACTTGTTCTTATTAGTTATTTGGAAACACTGTTATCACACAGAGAGGCCTGCAGTGTATCAGCTTGCTCCACGGGACGCTGCTTACACAATCAGGAGAAGTCATTACCAAACTCAAGTTCATTTGGAGTGTAGTACTCTTAATGTCTGTCTATCAGCATGGGCTAGTTAGCTCCTTCTAATGCTAGATCTTTCTGTGTTCTAATGATGCTCCATTTGTGCCAACAGTCAGCACTATCACAGGCACAAGAAGCAGTTTGCACTGGGGATGAGAGGAGAAGGAAATAATTTGATTTCTAATTCAGTTAAGCCATT
This sequence comes from Scyliorhinus torazame, assembly GCF_047496885.1. Lineage (NCBI taxonomy): Eukaryota > Metazoa > Chordata > Chondrichthyes > Carcharhiniformes > Scyliorhinidae > Scyliorhinus > Scyliorhinus torazame. Next base: position 55,555,051 of record NC_092724.1, read on the forward strand.
CTTAGTCAAAGTTGGAAACGTGGGGGAACTATTTCAAGTGTTCCCTGAAGGGGGTTGCCTTAATGAACAATACTTTGTAATCATATCTGGTGAATAAAAATTGGCAGCTGCCCCCGTCATACCCAGAATGGACGAGACACGACAAGCTCCACATTAAACAGCCCGTCTCTTTGGGGAAGGAGCAAAAATTTGATTTGGTGTCGGGAATTAAAATCTGCGGCCAGACCAAAAAATGTGCATGCAGATAAAGTGGATTTTGACTGGCCTCTCTGCTTGTGCACTTTTCCCTCTGTTGCCTCCCACCGAGTCCTTTTTCTTCAGAAATGGAGCCAACGAGTTTTGAGCCTTTCATTTCCGAGAAGTCCTGCACTGATGGCTTTCCTCTATTGATTTTACTTGGAATTTTATGGCCTCATCCCAGTCTGCTGTAGTGACCTCTTCCTACTTAATCTACCCATACAAACCCTTCTCCCCGTACCCACCCACTCCTCTAACACTGAATCTCTTACCAACTCCTGACCCTTCCACCTCATGGACAGCCAGGCATTCAGGAATTGAATTCCTGCCCTCAAGAATTCTCTTGCCAGCTTCTTCCCTGCTTTCAAAAACCTCCATCAAAATCCACCACCCTTCTTGATAATTCCCCTTCTCGCATTTCCATTTCCCAAAGGCCCACATGCTCAGTTTCCACTCAAAAAAAACCTTCCTCCTTTTCTAGGAACATAGGATCAAGAGGAGGCCATTCAGCCCACCGAGCCAGCTTTTCCCATTGCATTAGTTCATGGCCGATACTCCCTCCTGGATTTGAACTGACAGAATAAAACCACCTTTGATCGAGCACCACTCTCTTTCCATCAGAACCTACTTGGCCAAACTATGCAGGCCAGTTACTACCCTGTACGTTTCACAAGGAAGGTTAGTTCACTGCTGCCATCACAATTAAGTGCATCAAAACTATTATCCTATTAAGAAAATCACACTTAAGCCAACACATCTCATGATGTGATACTCTTATTTAATTCCCTCATACTGTTCCCATTATTACCAGTTTTTCACCATAATATTAGATGGCCCAGAGTACTCTCTCCACACACAGCCAAGCTTTATAATAGGGGTTTAAGTGGACACAGTGTAAAGATTTCACACGCCCACTATCGCACTTTACTGGATCTTGGTAACACTGCTCTTTGTTGCAATTCTCTGTCTGACACTCTATCGGTGTCACTGTTAGCCTACACGTATCCTACAGCTCACTGTGATCTGTTAATACCTCACATCACTTATTGAGAAGCATGTAGCATGTGGGATTTACAATGATAATCACACTTCCCACTGCTAATGGTCTTGGCTTCTGTACTGAAGCTGCAACCACAAGTTCGCACAAGCTGCCTCTTCATTTTGCTAACATGGCAATCCATCAAGCTAACTGTATAACAAGTGTACCTTTATTAAGTATAACCAGTTAGTTAGCTGTTCTCCATTTACAGTAAAGTATATTTGGAAATTATATAAACATAGTTCTTTTAATATTATAGTGGATTTGCAGATTAGCATGATGATGCACTGTGTTAAAAACTGGGGGAAATAGCTCCTTATCCTTCTAGTTGCAGGTGAAGGATCACAAACAGATTAAGAATAAGAATGTTCAGGGGTGAAAATACATTGGGGTTATCTTTGCTCCCCAAAGGTGGCGCAGTGGGTTAGCACTGCTGTCTCACGACGCCGAGGTCCCAGGTTCGATCCCGGCTCTGGGTCACTGTCTGTGTGGAGTTTGCACATTCTCCCCGTGTTTGCGTGGGTTTCGCCCCCACAACCCAAAGATGTGCAGGGTAGGTGGATTGGCCACGCTAAATTGACCCTTAATTGGAAAAAATGAATTGGGTACTCTAATTTTATATTAAAAAAGAACTGGGGAAAATTAAGATTAAAAATGAAATTGGAATAAAATTAAATAAAAAGGGTAATTAATAAGGGCAAGTATGTAAAGGGTTGTTTTGATATGCAAATTAGCGTACCATTAAAAAAAACAAGTGTTTATCCATGTGACGAGGAGAGAACAATGGGATGTAGAAGAGGTAACTATGAAGAGGAGAGATAAGGTAATTGGCAGTTGTATGCTAAAACCCGGACCACAGGGTGGGTAACATCAAAGGGAATGAATGGTGTATCCAAAACACAATCACTAGGGAAAAGGATACAGAGGCAGCTACCATCACAGTCACACCCAGCTGCAGAAAATAGTCTTCTCTGGAAAAAGTTTTTGCGAAAAGGGCAGCTGATTAAAATCAAAAACCCGGACTGAGAAGATTACGCCTTCGCTAAAACTGAAGACAGTTTTCCCAAATATGGAAAAATAATCAAGACGTGGTAACGATCTGTTGGATTTAGGTTGTGGAGTTATATAATATTGGATGTTGCTTGGGAAGAAGGACTTTTCAGAGTTCAGGACACGTAGGTAGTTGGGAACAAAGAGGTACCTCCATGTAATACTGTGTGTGCACGTATAGCCATCAGTGTGGTTAAGAGTACTGTTGTAGCTGGGTGGTTATTATTGGGCAGCCAACGTGGCAATGATCCATAAGTGGGTGATGGAGGGAGAGGGGGCGGCGTGGAAAAGGTTGGAGATGGCGTCCTGCAAAGGAACGAGCCTGGGGGCGCTGGTGACGGCACCGCTGCCGCTCTCGCCGACAAGGTGTACCACGAGCCCGGTGGTGGCGGCAACGCTAAAGATCTGGGAGCAGTGGAGACGGCACAGGGGTGGACGGGAGCCTCGGTGTGGTCCCCGATCAGAGACAACCATCGGTTTGTCCCAGGAAGGATGGACGGGGGTTTCAGAGCTGGCATCGGGTAGGGATTAGAAGAATGGGGGACCTGTTCATTGACGGGACGTTTGCGAGCATAGGGGCGCTGGAGGAGAAGTTTGGGCTAACCCCAGGAAACGCTTTCAGGCACATGCAAGTGAGGGCGTTCGTGAGGCGGCAGGTGAAGGAATTTCCGCTACTCCCGGCACAGGAGATTCAAGGTAGGGTGATCTTGGGCGTATGGGTCGGGGAGGGCAAGGTGTCGGCGATATACCAGGAGATGAAAGAAGAGGGGGAGGCTTTGGTAGAGGAGCTGAAGGGTAAATGGGAGGAGCAGTTGGGGGAGGAGATTGAGGAGGGGCTATGGGCCGATGCCCTAAGTAGGGTTAATTCCTCTTCCTCGTGTGCCAGGCTTAGCCTGATACAATTTAAGGTGGTTCATAGAGCGCATATGACGGGGGCGAGGCTGAGTAGGTTCTTTGGGGTGGAGGACAGATGTGGGATGTGCTCAGGAAGTCCGGTGAACCATGTCCATATGTTTTGGTCATGCTCGGCACTGGAGGGGTTCTGGAGGGGAGTGGCGGGGACAATATCTAAGGTGGTGAAAGTCCGCGTCAAGCCAAGCTGGGGGCTAGCACTATTTGGAGTAGTGGACGAGCCGGGAGTGCAGGAGGCGAAAGAGGCCGGTATTCTGGCCTTTGGGCCCTAGTAGCCCGACAAAGGATCTTGAAAATGTGGAAGGAGGCGAAGCCCCCCAGCGTGGAGGCCTGGATAAATGATATGGCTGGGTTTATCAAGTTGGAAAGGATAAAGTTTGCCTTGAGAGGGTCTGCGCAGGGGTTCTACAGGCGGTGGCAACCGTTCCTAGATCATCTCGCGGAGCGTTAGATGAAGGTCGGACAGCAGCAACAGCAACCTGGGGGGGGGGGGGGGGGGTGGACATCGTTCATGGAGGGGGGGAGGGGGGGGAGGGAGGAGGGGAGGAGAGGGGGGGTTCCTGTGGGGGGCATGTGAGCAAGAAAGCACATGAATGATCCGGAAACTGACATGTACGGGAAGAATCCAATGTACAAAGTTCTGTATTTTATTGACTTGCCATGTTCATGTTTTGCCACGCAAGTTCTTTTTCTTTTCTTTGTTACGGGGGGGGGGGGTGGTTTGTTTGTAAGGTGGAAAATATTGTTATTGAAAAATTCTTAATAAAAATATATATATTTTTAAAAAGAGGACTGTTGTCGTGTCCAGTTTTGGTCCCTTTATTTGAGGAGGGGTGTAGTTGCATTAGAGGCAGTTCAGAGAAGGTTCACTAGATTGATTCCAGAGGTGAGGGGCGGGGTGCTCCGACCCCCCCCCCCCCCCCCCCCCCCCCCGCCGGGCCGGAGAATCACCGGGGGGGGGGGGGGGGGGGGGGGCGTGAATCCGCCCCGCCGCCCCGAAGCCGGCTGCCGAATTCTCTGGCGCCGTTTTTTTGGCAGGGACGGGAATTGCGACGCGCCAGTCGGGGGCCAATGGCAGTGCCCCCCCCCCCCGGTGATTCTCCGCTCCACGATGGGCAGAGCGTCCGCCTGTTTTCGGCCAGTCCCGATGGCCTGGCCCGCGACCCACCGATCTGCGGGCGGGCCTGTGCCGTGGGGGCACTCTTTCCCTCCGCACCAGCCGCTGTAAAGCTCCGCCATGGCCGGCGCGGAGAAGAAACCCCCTGCGCATGTGCAGGAATCACGCCAGCGGTTCTGGGAACACGCTGGCGCTCCTGCGCATGCGCCAACTCGATCCGGCCAGCGGAGGCCCTTCGGCGCCGGTTGGCGCGGCACCAATCACTCCAGCTCCGGCCTAGCCCCCGAAGGTGCGGAGGATTCCGCCCCTTCCGGGCGGCCCGACGTCGGAGTGGTTCACGCCACTCTTTGGCGCTGGCACGGCCCACCCGCCGGATACAGGATAATCCCGCCCGAGGGGTCTGTCTTATGAAGAGAGGTTGAGCAGTTTAGGCCTATTCCCTCTCGAGATTAGAAGAATGAAAGGAGATCTAATTGAGGTGTATAAGATGATAAAAGGTAGTGACAAAATAAACATTGAGCAGATGCTTTTGCTTGTGGGGAAATCTAGAATGAGAGGAAGGAAATTATCTCTCAAAGGGTCGTGGTCTGTAGAATGCACAATCCCAGAATCCGGAAGAATACTTCCAGCTGAAAAGAAGCACAAGGCAGGGTTGTCCATTGTCCCCGCTATTGTTTGCCTGGCAACTGTGCCTTTTGCCATAGCTTTAAGGTCACCTATGAGGTGGAGAGGGAGAAAGGGGGGAGGGGGGGGAGCGTAGTGTGTCTCTGTACACCGATGATTTGTTGTTGTATGTGATGGATCCTCCCCTCCAGTATAGAGCAGTTAATGAAGCTGTTTTGGAGTTTTGGCTCCATTTAGGGATATAAATTGAACCTGGGCAAAAGCACGTGCTCTTCGGTGAATCTCCCAGGGAGGGGAGCCGATGTAGGGAGGTTGCCTTTTCGCCTAGCCAGATCCAGCTTCCGTTATCTGGGAATCGGGTGGCCTATGATTGGGCCTCGCTCCATAAACTAAATTTTGTGGGTCTGGTAAATGGAGTCAAGGCTGACCTAAGGAAGTGGGATCACCTCCCTCTGTCCCTGACAGGCAGGGTTCAGTCGGTAAAGATGTATATTCTGTTACCTTTTTATCCTTTATGTGAGCCACAAGCTGTTTCTTATATTGACCAAATGACCACACAACCAGTATGTTAGCTCAAAAACACAGTTTATTAATAACACAAAACTTGTATCTCTGTGCAATAATACACGCGGTTCCGTACTAAACTACACCTGACGACTAAGATGACCTTTACTTAACTTCGAGTGACTGGCACTGCGAGATAAGGCCTTTATCCGGGTCCACGTGGTCGGTTGGAAGTTGTTGGGTTCGTCTCAGCTGGGCTCGTCCTTCAGGATGGTCGCAGGTCCTTGAACTTGGTTGTTCTGCTGCAGTTGGTCGCGCACAGGCCAGTCCCAAAAGAGACAGATCTCTAGTGCGCAGGGCTTTTTATCCTTCGTCTCTTTCACACCCTTTTGAACTGTCCTTACTCCAGGTCCAATGGATCGATAGGGTTTTCAATCACCCTCATCGATCTCAGCCAATTAGGGGCGGATACCTCGATAGCTGAGCGAGTCCCAGCTATCATTGTCCCAGGCACGTAGGCCTTTCCAAATAAGGGGGCTGGCGCCAGTTAGTCTGCTACTGTTGTAACTCCTTGATTCAAACTCTATTGTCCTGGGGGAAATGGTGATCGACACTTAATGGATACAAGTTTCAGCCAGGTCTGGTTTCTTTGCACAATACACAGAGGCTGTGTACCTGTCTGTGTCCCAAATTGATCAAAATTCCCATGATCCTTTGCAAGTGCCCATTTTACATGGCTACAATTCTCCCAATGTTTCTATTTTTGTTTCAGTGTCTTCCAGTTTTACTTCCCAAATCTTTCTTTGTGAAAGTCAATAAAGTGATATCTTCTTTTATTTGGGCGGGTAAGACCCCATGAATTTGCAGGGTGTTTTTGCAGAGGGAAAAGCAATTGAGGACATGGCGTTGCACAATTTGTGATTTTATTATTGGGCGGCAAAAATTGAGAAGGTGCAGGGGTGGTTAATCGGTACTGAGTCCATGTGGGGGCGGATGGCGAGGAGTGCCTGTAGAGGTATGAGTTTGAAGGCCTTGGTTACGGCTCCTCTTCCATTTTCCCCTGCAAGGTGGACTTCAAGTCCGGTGGTTGTGGCCACTCTGAGAATATGGAAACAGTTTAGGCAGCATTTCAAGGTGGGCTCCATTCTGCAGTAACCCCCCACCTTTTTGTGCCGGCAACCTTGGATTTATCATTTCGGGCTTGGGGGAGAAGAGGTTGGAGCGATTCGGAGGTACGTTTATAGAAGGGAAGTTCGCTGGTTTTGTGGAGCAGTTGCGCAAGTTCCGGCTTCCAAGAATGAATCTCTTTCAGTATTATCAGGTACGTAACCTTTTGCATGAGGAGATTCCTTCCTTCCCCTTGGTACCCTCACCCTTGTTGATGGATAGGATTCTTTCGACGGTTGAACTGAGGGAAGGGAAGATATCGTACACCTAGAGTCAGCTGGTGTCGGTGGACCAGGCTACATTGGATGAGGTCAAAGGGAAGTGGGAAAGGGAGCTGGGTCAGGCTTTCAAGGGAATGATGTGGAGTGAGGCTTTACACAGTCAACTCCACCTCCTTGTGTGCAAGGTTCAGCTTGATTCAGTTCAAGGTGGTGCATAGGGCACATCTGACCAGGGCACGGATGAGAGAGTTTTTATGGAGGTAGGGGATAGATGTAAGCATTGTTCACTGGGTACGACGAATCTCACACATATGTTCTCGTCTTGCCCTAAACTTGTGAGCTTTTGGGTCTCCTTCAGCACCATATCAGGAATTCTTGGGATTGTGTTGGATCCTTGCCCTTTGTTGGCTATTTTGGGGGTCTTGGACTCGCTGGAGTTGCAGACGGGGGCGGGGGCGAAGGCGGATGTTCAGGCCTTCGTCTCGCTGATAGCCCAAAGGCAAGTTCTGCTTTAGTGGAGGACTCCTGTTCCACCCAGTGTTTCATCATGGTAAGTGACCTTATGGAATTCTTGCACTTGCCAAAGGTCAAGTATATCATGAGGGGTTTGGCAGAAGGGCTCTATTCAAGGTGGCAGCCTTTCATTTCCTATTTCAGGGAGCTGGTCATCATCTGATATTAGGGGTGGGGGGTTTGTAGTTTGCTTTGGGCCTTTATCATGGTTGTTTTCTTTTTGGGGGTGGGAGGGTGATTGAGTTGATAATTGTAATTGTTGTGTAACCATTTTTAGATTGAACTTAGCCTCCAAAAATACTATATTATGAGAGTGGCAACCCTATCCTGAGGAAAGGTGAAAATCGTTAAACGTTGCAATTCGTCTCCTGGGAGTTCAAGGACCTCTGATATTATAATTAAGCGAAGTGCATGCTTAAATGTTCAACATGCTGAACGGCATGGCTGCACATTCCATTGAATTCAAGAGCACTTCATTGGGTGTAAAGTGCTTTGGGAAGGGATTCCCTGAAACAGCGGCTATTCTATTCTCACTGTGTGGATTTTCAAAGGGCGTAACAATTGTTTCAGCTACCACTGGAACCTCAGCCTTTACCAATCTGGTGGACGGTGTACTCCTGACACGGAATGCGCTGCCCATGCCACCCATATTGGACATTTAAGCGTTAACTTTAGAGGATGGTGCAACACTCATTGACACAAATGAGAACCAACATCAGTTTGCTCTCCCAGAGAAAAACAAAGGTTAATTGGAGGAAGAACAATACACAGACAGGTCTTTGTGTCCCTGGGCAACCAGCTAAAGTAGGCACTGACGACAGCCTGGATGAAGGCCATGCCTCCAACCTCGAACCTGCAGTGGATGGATTACTCAGAAGAAAGAAAGGGGAATTTACCCAAGACTCATCCAAAAGAAAAATTAAAAGAAAAGCAAATGAGCCATGATCGTTCCACTCAGGCTATTGAATTGGGTTATGCTGAACCATTGCAGATTGCTAGGACTGAAATTGGGCACTAAATGAAAAGGACGGATCTGACTCCCTGTGTCAGGTCGGTGAACCTGTTGACATAATTTCAACAATGATAAAATAAAGAGCTCAGGTAGAATGTCCAACTGCATCAAGGTAAAATGTTTTGTTGCTATGGTTACAGTCATAGATTAGCCAGCCTGAAGCCAATAGTTTTGACAATGCGTGTTCCACTATTGTTCAGGGTTATCCACAACTGTCAGCACTATCAGCAGTGTATAGGGAACAGCCTTTGCACTCACCCCCTCACACCCACATAGTCAACTCAAAATATTTCCTCTGTATAATTTTCTTCCACCTTTTATTTTAATTGTCAAACGATCTCTCCTTTTCTTTCTGCTTTTAAAATATTAAACATCAAAGGAAATCTAGTCTCGCTTTCCTCTGCCTTGACCGACCTCTACTCAAAACTCATTTTGGGGAGCAAAGTTAACCCTAGTGTATTTTCACCCCTGAACAATCTTATCCTTAATCTGTTTGTGATCCTTCACCTGCAACGAGAAGGGCAAGGGGCTTTTGGGCATTTTTGTCAGTATGTTTGAGAACCTCAGTTCAACTGCCTCTGATAAATCCCACCCCTTCCTGTTCCCACTAACCCAATACTCATCCAAATCTTTCACCGCTCTGCGTCTTTCTCTAGTTTGTTCTCTGCTCCTCTTGTGCTCTCTCTGCAGCTTACCTTATCCACAAGACCCACATTTTGTTCCTTCGGCCTGTATCTCATTGAACTGCTGACCATCCAATTTCTGATCAGGGGTCTCTATATTAGCTGGTATTTTAAATAGTTTCCTCTCCTCGGGTACTCTACTCCCATTTCAAAGTAGACATCATCACTATCCATGCTGAAAATACCCACACTTGACTGCTTTATCCCTGCGAATTATCACCTGTCACAAATTTCCCTGTGGTGATTGTCACTATGAGGCCAGCCTTACTGAATCAGGTCCCCCATGTCTTCTGAACAACCAATCAACAACTAGAGCTGGGAATCTCTTTAAGGGGAGCAGTTTTCCTCATTCGAAAGAGAATACAATGGACTATCGCAAAGCCTGCAGCTAATGAGGCAACCTTGTAAATTAAGCTTCTTTGTTCAGCTTAAGAAACCTCTGGGAGTACATCATCACACTCCCATTTCTAGCCAAATCTTTGGGTATTGACACCTCCCAAATATGTGCCCATCTACTTGCAACTCCAATCAGATTTCTGTCCATGTCACAACACAAAAATGGCAGTGATCAAAGTCATTCATCGCATCCTCTTCTTCTTCCTCAATGTCTCTAAGGCCTTTGACACAGTGCACTGCATTATCCTCCGCTGACCAGCTCGGTTGACTGCCCTCGTTTGTTTCTTCTTTCACCTAGCCAATCATGGCGTGAAAACGATTCTCTTCCCACCTCTGCATCCACACATCTGGAGTTCCTTGTGGAACAGTCGTTGGCCTCCTCCTCTTCCTCAGATACATACTGCCCCTTGGTGACATCACCAAAGGCAAGGGGTCATCTCCCATATGTACATTAATGACATCCGGATCCTCTAATAGGCCTGTCAAATTACTAAAATCAGGGACCCAATGCAATTTTCCATTATTGCAGAAAAGGGTGTACAGCAGCATAATCAGCGAACTTTAAAAGACACAAGGTAGACCTGACAATGGCCACCAAGGAACAATGCCATTGAATGCTTTCCAAGTCCCACAAAAATGTCCTCACTTGCTGCTGGGCACTAAGCATTTCCCCCACTCCCACTTTAGGGCAATGATTCCAACTCTGCTTCCAAATTAATCACGATGTTTCCCACACCCCAACAACAAGTCAGCACCATGCATAATTATACAGGCTAACTGGCCTAACCATGAAAATACTTTGGGTCTCTTGTTGGTAACATGCGGTAGGGATCTGTCCACCTGGTATGTGCTAGAAACCTGCTCTACCACCTTCTCAAACACACGTACCCCTGTTCATAGATATGAACAGTTCTTAGGTTTTCCGACAGTGTCTTTGCTGATCTGTCAATGCTACTTTGGAGGTCTTGGACGCAATGTACAGCAGGTTCTCTACTTCACCTTAACTTGCTTGGTGGTCATGTAGATTGAGCCTTTGATTGGGGCGTTAACAATTGTACATCAATCTAATGCCATGCTGAAATGCTATTCATTAGATACAAATGATAATGCTCCCTCTCTTTCATTCCCACTTTCTCCCTCCCTCTCTCTCTCCTTCTCCCTCTCTTGCTCTCTCAGAATGGTCGCACATTTGGATCGTGCCACCACCTTCCTTCACTGGCTGTGAATATGTGAGAGAGTGGCAAGGAGATCAGACTGCCTCCACAGCTACTGAAATGATGCAACCTTCCGTTGGGCCACCTCAGGCCCTTGTTTATGGCCAAGGCTCCACTTTGTTCTGTGAACCAGTCACAGACACGTAGAGGCCAGCTATCCCACTCCTGCCACTGAGGGAGCAGACTGAAGAGATTGATTTTAGATAAAATCAGTTCCACATTGCCATTGAGGAGAAAGAGCCGGGTGGCATACACAATGTGCAGTGATTACATTTAAGGTAATGACATTTGGTAGTGCTGTGGCTGTTCTTATTATGGCGCTGAATACAATATCAGTAGATGACAGGGATGATATGCCCGGCATATCACACATTTTCAGTGATATACATTTCCAGAAGATGAAACTTGTATAGCTGAAAGTGTGGTTAGTTCAATCCCTTCCTCTTAGATTTTTCACAGCACCTATCCACAGGGTAGCTAATTTGACATGTGACGAACTGCAGCCCAAACTCAAATCATGGGCATTAAATGAATGAAATTGGCACTTAAGAGGGACTTGCTCCATGCTGCTGAAGTGATGCATCACTGATGCAACGTGTTAGTCTCACCCAGCTGGAGCAGGGATTAATGGAGAGGCCGCATTATAAAGTTGGAGACTTCAATTAAAGGTGAGAGGATTGAAATATTGTTTGTACTTTGTCCGTCAGTGCTCCACCGGCAGAGAAGACCAGCAAGACCAGGGAAACAGATGTCTATAACGTCCCATCAAGTCTTGCCACTCCTTCAGCAGTTACCGAGGTCAGCAGAGTATGTAATTGGAGCTGTGTCCGAGGCAACTGATGTTTTGCAGGGAAGCAGAGACAGAACTGTGCCGTTTCCTTCATGTGGCAGTGCAACATCATTACAGTATAGGCATTGGCTATTAAAGTCAACACAGCCTGCAACTTGATGTGTTGGGTACTCTGGATCTGTGGAGACTGCGTTTACCTTAGCAGTAACATAGACAGGCTACCAATACTTGTAATAGTACAACTCTATTTTATTTAACTAAGAGCTGTTAAACATACTTGCACTGTGGGTCGACACTATGTTAGATTGACTGAAGACCTATGCCTAACCTGACCAGTCTATACTGCTAGCACATGGTGGATGTTTGTGCTACTGACTGCGGGCTCTCTCTGTCTCAGAGGCTGCATCCCGAATGAGCGGGAAAACTAGCGCCCTCTGTCTTTATAGTGACCATGCCCTAACTGGTGATTGGCTGCTGTGTTGTGTGTGTTGATTGGTCTTGCAGTGTGTTAGTCAGTGTGTGTCTCTGCACCATCATATACTGATGCGTATATTATGACATCCCCCCTTTTCTGAAAAAAATGTGTGTTTGTGGCAATAAATAATGTAGTATGTGAATGTTCCTAACTATGTGTGGCACATGCGAGCATATTTACAGGACTATGTACAGAAACTCTAAGATATTTACATTGGAAGGTGTCTAGTGCAGGTGGACAGTATGTAACACAAAATATAACTAGAACAACAGTATGTACAAACCAGTGAGTTAATCAAACAGGGTAACGAAACAATCAGTTCATGAGTTCAAAGAGTCCATGAATTCAGTAAGTTCATAAATTCAGTCTCTGAGGTGAGCAACGAATTCTGGTTGACCGCCTCAAGGGTGGGTCAGGTGCCGCCTGTTCTGGAATGGGCGGGACTGTGTCAGACTCAGAGGGTGGCAGAGCGAAAGGGAGATCTGCAAAATCCGTGACGGGTTCATCGTGACGGCGGGGCAGGACATGATGATCTGGTGGCGAGCGAGGAAGGAGTCATAGTGCCCGCCTATTTTGGCGAAGAAGAGAGCCGTCTTGTAGACGAACCAAAAATGACCTGAGGGCCAATTGTCTGAGCACCACAGCGGTGGCGGACCAACCACCATCGGGAAGTTGGACACGGACCTCGTCATCAGGAGCCAGAGCAAGGAGGTCCGTGGCGTGGACGTCATACGCCGATTTGTGTTGGGCCCGAGACAACTGCATTCGACGAAGGACCAGAAGGTTGTCCAAGTCCGGGACATGAATGGCTGGCACCGTCGTCCGCAGCGTGCAATCGAGCCAGTGACAGGCTGGTGGACAATGGGCTGACCTGTAAGCAAGCAGGGCGAGGTAAAAATCGGATCCTGCATCGGCCGCCTTGCACAGGAGTCGTTTGACAATGTGCACCCCATTTTCAGCTTTGCCATTGGATTGGGGTAATGGGGACTGGACGTGACATATGTGAAGTTGTATCGTTTGGCAAAACTGGACCACTTCTGACTGGCAAAACACGGGCCATTGTCGGACATGACCGTGAGCGGGATGCCATGGCGAGCGAAGGTTTCCTTGCACGCACGGATGACCGCAGTTGAGGTGGGGTCGTGTAGCCTAACTACCTCTGGGTAGCTTGAGAAATAGTCCACTATGAGGACGTAGTCCCGGCCAAGTGCATGGAACAGCTCGATGCCCACTTTGGTCCAGGGGTACGTGACCAACTCATGGGGTTGCAAGGTCTCCCTTGGCTGAGCAGGCTGGAAACGCTGGCATGTTGGGCAGTTAAGAAGGGCGTTGGCATTGTCCTCGTTGATTCCAGGCCAGTACACTGCCTCACGGGCCCGTCGGCGGCATTTCTCCCCTCCCAGGTGGCCCTCATGGAGCTGCTCAAGGATGAGGTTCCGCATGCTGTGCGGAATGACGATCCTGTCCAGTTTTAGTAGAATTCCATCTACCACCGCCAGGTCATCTTCCCTTGAGCCACCCGTCTGTCAGGTGGCGCATGACACGTTGGAGCAGGGGATCGTTGGCCGTCTCACGACGAATATGGATGAGTCGTTCGTCCGTGGCGGGCAGATTGAATGTGGCGAATGCCACCTGAGCATCAATTTGGCACACGAAGCCCGCTGGGTCGCAGGGTGTGGTGACAGATCGGGAGAGTGCATCAGCGATGATGAGCTCCTTACCCGGGGTGTAGACGAGTTTGAAGTCGTACTGCCTGAGTTTAAGGAGAATGCGCTGCAGGCGTGGCGTCATGTGGTTAAGGTCTTTCTGAATGATATTGACCAGTGGCCTGTGGTCTGTCACGACTGTGAACTTTGGGAGTCCATAGACATAGTCATGGAATTTGACGACTCCGGTAAGAAGGCCCAGGCACTCTTTTTCAATTTGCGCATAGCGCTGTTCGGTGGGCGTCATTGCACGTGACGCGTATGCGACAGGAGCCCATGAGGAGGCGTCGTCACGTTGAAGGAGCACTGCTCCAATGCCGGATTGACTGGCATCTGTGGAGATCTTTGTTTCTTTGGACGGATCGAAAAATACCAACAAGGTCAGCTTCGCCCTGAGTTCCCGCCATTCTTGTTCGTGGGTGGGGTACCATTGGAACTCGGTCGTCTTCTTAACCAGGTTCCTGAGAGCCGTGGTGTGGGAGGCGAGGTTAGGGATGAATTTCCCCAGGAAGTTGACCATGCCCAGGAAGCGGAGGACCGCCTTCTTGTCCTCCGGTGTCTTCATGGCCTTAATGGCAGATACCTTGTCAGCATCCGGTTGCATGCCAGACTGTGAAATGTGGTCTCCGAGGAATTTAAGTTCTGTTTGACCAAAGGAGCATTTGGCCCTGTTGAGGCGGAGGCCATGCTCATGGATTCGTCGGAAGACGCGTTGGAGGCGATCAATGTGCTCCTGCGGGGTGGTAGACCAGACGATGATGCCGTCCACATATACGCGAACCCCTTTGATACCTTCCATCATCTGCTCCATTGGGCTCGATGGGCCGAATGGCCTCCTTCTGCACTGTAAATTCTATGAAATTATTCTGTGTAACACTTCCGATGCAGAGATGATGCCAAACGGCATCCGGTTGTAGCAATACCGGCCAAATGGGGTGTTAAAGGTGCAGAGATTCCGACTGGATGCGTCGAGTTGGATCTGCCAGAACCCCTTGGATGCGTCTAGCTTGGTGAAAAATGTGGCGCGAGCCATCTCGCAGGTGAGTTCTTCGTGCTTTGGAATGGGATAATGTTCTCTCATAATATTGCAGTTGAGGTCCTTGGGATCAATACATGGTTTTTTCATGCACCCCATAGAGCTGACCCAGTCAGTCAGTTCTGTAACTTTCGAAATTACGCCCTGGTCCTGGAGGTCCTGCAGCTGCTGCTTGAGGTGGTCCTTGAGGGGTGCTGGTACCCTGCGAGGTGCGTGCACCACAGGCATGGCATTTGGTTTTAACAAGATTTTATAAGTGTATGGGAGTGTGCCCACGCCCTTGAATACACTGTGGTATCGGGTGATGATGGCGTTCAGCTGTGTCCGAAAGTCAGCGTCCTGCGATGCGGAAGCGTCAGTGGGTGACAGGGAGTGAACCCTTTGGACAAGGTTTAGAAGTTTGCACGCCTGAGCACCAAGCAGGGAGGCTTTAGTGGATCCCACTATTTCGAATGGCAGTTTAGCCTTTAATGACCGGTGCAACACTTCAAGCTGGCAAGAGCCACTGGCAGCAATGGCATTACTCATTATAGTCCAGAAGCTGGCAGGCGGATGGCAGGATGGTAGGCTTGACATGGAGGCTTTCGAGGTTAGACCGCGCAATGAGGTTGGCTGAAGCGCCGGTGTCCAGGCCGAATCGGATGCAGGATCGGTCGACCATGAGGGTGGCACACCACTCGTCATCCGGATCAATGCTGAATATTGGGAGAGACTTGGCTTTTGTTAAATTAAAAGGTTAACTATTTAAACATACTTAAACTGTGGGTAAATACGATACTAGCTTTAACTAAAGACCTTTGCCTTGTCCTAACCAGTTGATGCACTCAGCACATGGTGAATGTCTGTGTTCCAGGCTGTGAACTCTGTGCTCCTAGCTAAATGCTACTCGAATGAGCGGGAACACTGATGCTCCCTGTCTGTATAGTGCATGTGCTCTCACTGGTGATTGGCTGCGGTGTTGTGTATGTTGATTGGTCCCACTGTGTGTCTATCAGTGTGTGTCTGCACCATGATATACTGGTGTATATTATGACAATGGATGGCGTGGTCCCCAGCCGTGGAAAGAAAGAGAGCAATCTTCCTGGTGTCTGAGGCAGTTTCAGGTCTGTAGTTTCGAGGTATAGCTGGAATCGCTGTTTAAAGATTTTCCAGTTCGCACCGATGTTGCCGGTGATGCGGAGCGGCTGGGGAGGGCGGACGCTGTCCATACTACCGGATGGCTGATTGATGGTCGAAGGCAGATCACTTGAAGGTAGGTCTATTAAACTCTAACATCACATACTGATACCATGATATGTTGGGTACTCTGGATCTGTGGAGATTGCGTTTACCTTAGCAGTAACATAGGCAGGCTACCAACACTTGTAATAGTACAACTCTATTTTATTTAACTAAGAGCTGTTAAACATTCTTGCACTGTGGGTCAGCACTATGTTAGATTGACTGAAGACCTATGCCTAACCTGACCAGTCTATACTGCTAGCACATGGTGGATGTTTGTGCTACTGACTGTGGACTCCGTCTGTCTCAGAGGCTGCATCCCGAATGAGCGGGAAAACTAGTGCCCTCTGTCTTTATAGTGACCGTGCCCTAACTGGTTATTGGCTGCTGTGTTGTGTGTGTTGATTGGTCTTGCAGTGTGGCAGTCAGTGTGTGTCTCTCCACCATCATATACTGATGCGTATATTATGACACAACTGTTAACCATCAGTCTCCTTCCAGTCTGCCATGGGGGTCATGTTCAACATCATGCATTTTGCTACTTGCTGATTTGAATGTTGGCAGCTAGAATTGGCATCCTGTTGCCCCTCTGGTGCATGTTTCAAAACAGAAAATGCTGGCACACCCAGCAGATCAGGCAGCATCAGAGAGAAGCAGGTCGATGCACTAACACCATTATGACTGCAGAAAGCAGATAGCGAATGTTAACAGAGAGTGGTAACAATAAATCATTCCTACTGACAGGGTGAGGTCAGTATCCAGGGGACCCAGATAAAAAGGGTAATGGACCAAAGAGGTAAGGAGGGGAATTTATTTTACGACACAAGTTGTTTCGATCTGTAGTGGGCTGCCTGAAAGGGTGGTGGAAGCAGAAAAGAAAAGGTTTACAGAGCTAGGGGGAGAAAGCAAGGAGATGGGAATAATTGGATAGCCTCCTTCAGTGATGTCAACAAGGATCAACTTCCCACTCATCACTCCTGCCCGCAGCAGGAAGGAGAATATGTTGCAAAGTCTCAGATGGAATGAAACATTTTCATATACAGTCCTGTTGTCCGTTGGGAGGCAATGGCTTGTCAGAAGTTCCCACCGATAGACAACAGTCATTTCAAAAATATATATATAACAAAAATAAATTTCATTTATATATATGACCTTTAATTTAACAAAATGCCCAACGGTGCTTTGCAGGAATGTTAGAAATCAAAAAATATGACACCAGAGCATGAGGAGATTTCAAGGCAGGGGGATCAAAAAGAACAAAGAAAACAAAGAACAAAGAAAAATTACATAACAGGCCCTTCGGCCCTCCAAGCCTGCGCCAATCCAGATCCTCTATCTAAAACTGTTGCCTATTTTCTAAGGATCTGTATCCCTCTGCTCCCTGCCCATTCATGCATCTGTCTAGATACATCTTAAATGACGCTATCGTGCCCGCCTCTACCACCTCCACCGGCAATGCGTTCCACCCTCTGCGTAAAAAACTTTCCATGCATATCTCCCTTCAACTTTCCCCCTCTCACCTTGAACTCGTGACCCCTAGTAATTGAGTCCCCCACTCTGGGAAAAAGCTTCTTGCTATCCACCCTGTCTCTACCTCTCATGATTTTGTAGACCTCAATGAGGTCCCCCCTCAACCTCTGTCTTTCTAATGAAAATAATCCTAATCTACTTAACCTCTCTTCATAGCTAGCACCCTCCATACCAGGCAACTTCCTGGTGAACTTCCTCTGCACCTTCTCCAAAGCATCCACATCCTTTTGGCAATGTGGCGACCAGAACTGTACGCAGTATTCCAAATGTGGCCGAACCAAAGTCCTATACAACTGTAACATGACCTGCCAACTCTTGTACTCAATACCCCTTCCGATGAACGAAAGCATGCCGTATGCCTTCTTGACCACTCTATCGACCTGCGCAGCCACCCTCAGGGTACGATGGACCTGAACACCCAGATCTCTCTGTACATCAACTTTCCTCAGGGCTTTTTCATTTACCGTATAGTTCGCTCTTGAATTGGATCTTCCAAAATGCATCACCTCGCATTTGCCCGGATTGAACTCCATCTGCCATTTCTCCGCCCAACTCTCCAATCTATCTATATTCTGCTGTATTCTCTGACAGTCCCCTTCACTATCTGCTACTCCACCAATCTTAGTGTCATCTGCAAACTTGCTAATCAGACCACCTATACCTTCCTCCAGATCATTTATGTTATCACAAACAACAGTGGTCCGAGCACGGGTCCCTGTGGAACACCACTAGTTACCTTTCTCCATTTTGAGACACTCCCTTCCACTACTACTCTCTGTCTCCTGTTGCCCAGCCAGTTCTTTATCCATCTAGCTAGTACACTCTGGACCTCATGAGACTTCACCTTCTCCATCAGCCTACCATGAGGAACCTTATCAAATGCCTTACTGAAGTCCATGTGTATGACATCTACAGACCTTCCTCATCAATCAACTTCGTCACTTCCTCAAAGAATTCTATTAAGTTGGTAAGACATGACCTTCCCTGCACAAAACCATGTTGCCTATCACTGATAAGCCCATTTTCTTCCAAATGGGAATAGATCCTATCCCTCAGTATCTTGTCCAACAGCTTCCCTACCACTGACGTCAGGCTCACCGGTCTATAATTACCTGGATTATCCCTGCTACCCTTCTTAAACAAGGGGACAACATTAGCAATTATCCAGTCCTCTGGTACCTCACCCGTGTTCAAGGATGCTGCAAAGATATCTGTTAAGGCCCCAGCTATTTCCAGCTCACTTCCCTCAGTAACCTGGGATAGATCCCATCCGGACCTGGGGACTTGTCCACCTTAATGCCTTTTAGAATACCCAACACATCCTCCCTCCTTATGCCGACTTGACCTAGAGTAAACAAACATCTATCCCTAACCTCAACATCCGTCATGTCCCTCTCCTTGGTGAATACCGATGCAAAGTACTCGTTAAGAATCTCACTCATTTTCTCTGACTCCACGCGAACTTTCCTCCTTTGTCTTTGAGTGGGCCAACCCTTTCTCTACTACCCTCTTGCTCCTTATATATAAATAAAAGGCTTTGGGATTTTCCTTAACCCTCTTTGCTAAACATATTTCATGACCCCTTTTAGCCCTCTTGATTCCTCGTTTCAGATTGGTCCTACATTCCCGATATTCTTCCAAAGCTTCGTCTGTCTTCAGTTGACTAGACCTTATGGCTGCTTCCTTTTTCCTCTTAGCTAGTCTCATAATTTCAGCTGTCATCCATGGTTCCCTAATCTTTCCATTTCTATCCCTCATTTTCACAGGGACATGTCTGTCCTGCATTCTAATCAACCTCTCTTTAAAAGCCTCCCACGTATCAAATGTGGATTTACCTTCAAACAGCTGCTCCCAATCCAGCTCCTGCCGAACTTTGGTATAGTTGGCCTTCCCCCAATCTAACACTCTTCCTTTAGGACAACTCTCGTCTTTGTCCATGAGTATTCTAAAACTTACGGAATTGTGATCACTATTCCCAAAGTAATTCCCGACTGAAACTTCAACCACCTGGCCGGGCTCATTCCTCAACACTAGGTCCAGTATGGCCCCTTCCCGAGTTGGACTATTTACATACTGCTCTAGAAAACCCTCCTGGATGCTTCTTACAAATTCTGCTCCATCTAGACCTCTGACACTAAGTGTATCCCAGTCAATGCTGGGAAAATTACATTTTTCCATAATCTGTTCACATATTTGTACCTCTATCTCACGCTCGCTGTTGGGAGGCCTGTAGTACAGCCCTAACATTGTTACCGCACTCTTCCTATTTCTGAGCTCTGCCCATAACGCCTCACTGCTCGAGTCCTCCATAGTGCCCTCCTAAAAAATGCAGCTCAGACCACCAGTCCCTTTGCGTTCAACATCTGCTCCCTGCCTACTCTTCCCCTTTGTCACGCTGACTTCATGATCTAGTTCCTTACATGCTATAGTTACTACCTCATAACTGCCCACTAACCTCTTCATTTGGTTCCCATCCCCCTGCCACATTAGTTTAAACCCTCCCCAACAGCGTTAGCAAAAGCACTCCCAAGGACATTTGTTCCAGTCCGGCCCAAGTGTAGACCGTCCAATTTGTAGTAGTCCCACCTCCCCCAAAACCGGTCCCAATGTCCCAAAAATCGGAACCCCTCCCTCCTGCACCATCTCTCAAGCCACACATTCATCCTGCCTATTCTTTCATTTCTACTCTGACTACCACGTGGCACTGGTAACAATCCTGAGATCACTATCTCTGAGGTCCGACTTTTTAACTTGGCTCCTAACTCCCTAAATTCTGCTTGTAGGACTTCATCTCGTTTTTTACCTATATCATTGGTGCCTATACGCACCACGACAACTGGCTGTTCACCCTCCCCCTTAAGAATGTTCTGCAGCCGATCTGAGACATCCCTGACCCGTGCAACTGGGAGGCAACATACCATTCGGGAGTCTCGTTTTTGACACAGAACCGCCTTTCAACTCCCCTTACAATTGAATCCCCTATGACTATAGCCCTTCCACTCTTTATCCCGCCCTTCTGTACAGCAAAGCCAGCCACGGTGCTATGAACCTGGCTACTGCTGCCTTCCCCTGGTGAGCCATCTCCCCCAACAGTATCCAAAATGGTATACCTGTTTTGGAGGGAGATGACGCAGGGGACACCTGCACTGCCTTCCTGCTTTTTCTCTGCCTTTTGGTCACCCATTCCCTTTCTCCCTCAGCTATCCTAACCTGTGGTGTGACTAATTTGCTAAACAAGCTATCCATGACCTCGTGGATGCTCCAAAGTGAGTCCATCCGCATCTCCAGAACCGTCATGCCGTCTAACAGGAGCTGCAGCTGGACACACTTCCCGCACGTGAAGGAGCCAGGGACATCAGCCACGTCCCTGAGCTCCCACATTGAGCAAGAGGAGCATAATACGGGTAAAACTTGGTTAAAGAGCTAGGATTAAAGGAAGGAGAGGTTTAGGAGGGAATTCCAGAACTTAGATTGCTGGCAGCTGATGGCATGGCCATCAATGGTGGAGCAATTCAAATCAAGGATGCTCCAAGAGACCAGAATCGGTTGGGAACAGATATCTCAGCGGGTTATGGGTTTAGAGATTACAGAGGTGGGAAGGGGGTTTGCATGGACGACTTGCCGACAAGCATGAGAATTTGAACATTCAGGCGTTGCTTGACCAGGAGCCGATGTAGATTGGCGAATGCAGAGATGTTGGGTGGACAGATCTTTGTGCAAGTTAGGACACGGATATTTGACGTCTGGATGACCTCAAGTTTACAGACAGGGAATGGTGGTTCCAGCCACAGGTACAATGGGTTAGTCAAGTCTGGAGGTAACAAAGGAATTGATTCATCTCCCTCCCCATCATCCTTTCTCCCCAACCCTGACGCAGTTGGTAGCACTCTCACCATGAGTCACAAGGTTCAGGGTGCAAGCCCCACTCCAGGTTTTAGACATCAAGGATCAAGGCTGACACTCCAATGCAACACTGTGGGTGCACTGTCAGCTTTGTCGTGTTTTGGAGCGGGCCTTCTCCAATGTATGTAAACGATCCAATAGCAATGCTTTGAAGCAGAACAGGGAAGTCGTCTCT
This sequence comes from Scyliorhinus torazame, assembly GCF_047496885.1. NCBI lineage: Eukaryota > Metazoa > Chordata > Chondrichthyes > Carcharhiniformes > Scyliorhinidae > Scyliorhinus > Scyliorhinus torazame. The sequence continues at coordinate 55,576,576 of NC_092724.1, forward strand.
GAATCAATAGCACAAAAACTGATTGTTTGATCATTGTCACAGTGCTGTTTGTGGGAGCTTGCTATACACAAGCCCACTGCCAGTGCTTAAAGGGAGGTCTTTCTTTTATCTTCTCCACCAACTCCAACACAAAGTCCCACAATCGCCACCATTCCCAGCCTGACTCCAAAACTCCACCCCTGATTTCCCCTCTGCTTCCAACATGACCCCTGCAACCCCCAACCAAACTCCACATTTCCCAACTCTGAACGCAAACTTAACCCAGGCTCCAATCCATGGGAGTGGACTATCAAACCCCACATTACATCCAGCCAGTCCCCATGGGCAGTCTAATGATCTGTCTGCTGAAACAGCAAAGGAAAGAAGCCAGACCATAACCAGTAGATATAAAAACAATAGGTTAGTTCAAGTGCTGCTGCGCATGGGTAGAAAAGAAGAAGCTAAAGATTAAAAAGAAGAATTTAGTTTGATAAAATACATCACGGTCTCTAGTATCAGCTTACTGAAATGGATTTTAAGATGATAGACAAACCATCCTTACTTAGTTACCAATCCAAGGATCGAACATGTCACGAAAGAGGTTATTAATATGCAATATCTCAATGTAGAAAGTTTTAAATGTGCAGGTATGATTGCAAAAACAGAAAGGAGGAGGTGCAGGCAGCATTTGCAGTCCAGGTGTTAATAGAAAGGAGAAGGACGTATTGCAAACACACATTTCTTGAACTTGTTAAACCTCTGATTTGGAGATTTCAGTATCAGCTCTGACCCCATCAGTTAGAAGCATACTCCACTCTGTATCAGGATGATGTGGGTTAGAACCTCCTCTCCGGAGACTTGAGCAGATAACCCAGGCTAAGGGAGTGCTGCGCTGTTGGGGATGCTGTGTGCGCGATCCAACAACAACGTGGCCGATGAAAACCGCGGTCCCGGTCCCAGCTCGCAACACGTCACAAATGGATCTTGCGAGACGTTGAAATGTAAATCTCGCCCATTGTGGGCGGGATCACTTCTTTGCAAATCTGCATATTAGAGCGAAGCAGTAAGCCTCACTCCAATGTGCACTTTCCGAGGTACCTGAGGCTTTGAGATTCATCCCCTTCGCCTCGGACACCTCAGGCGAGCGCCGTTCAGCACTGGTCCCCACAAATGGGGACCAGACGAAACGGTACTTGTGGGGGTCTCCCAGGGGATGAGGGCCCCTCAGCTGCTTGCCCTTTGGTCAGAGTGGTGCCCTGGAACTGCTGGTGCCACTTGAGTACCCTGGTGATGCCAGCCTGGCACCTTGGCATGTGCCACCTGGATGCCAGCTAGAATGGGCACTGCCAGAGTGCGAGGGGGTCCGGGGATGCTCCCACAGTACATCTGAGCTGGGGTAGATCAGGGATAATTTTGGGGGCGATCTCTCGCTACATTGGGGAGTGCTGGCTAGCGGAGCTCCCCACTGTAAAAAACGGGCTATGTGCGGCCTTGGCCCCGCGTTCCCCATTCAGGCCCCTTATACAATGCGAGCCACGTTGAATAGCCATGTGTTTCTCGGCACTGCGATCAGGCTAGGGGACTTTGTTCTCTTGTGAGAGAATCGCACCTTGTGTTTCAAATGTTAAATTGAGGTCCTACCTCTCCTCTCAAGTGCTTATAACAGCTCTCCACAGGTATGGAACAAGGTTGATTGCTGACCTAGAGTGGCACCAGGGTTTAGTCCTAGTGCTGGCTTTTATTTAGCCAGGTCACTGCATCCCTTCAGATGCACAGCTAATTGGCTTTATGCTGTGTTTAAAGCCAGTGACATATTACTGAGACATATAATCGGGGCAATTTTCTTATTTAACATTGGGTATGAATTGATGGTATGTGTATATGTACAAGTTCAAGTGTGAACATGAAAGTCGCCATAGTCCCCGGGGACCATAGGCTGCTTTCCCCTTTGAGAGAGATCTGACTGGTGGTGATTTAACCTGAGAGTCACCACACCTAGGGCGAGGGACAAGGTTGAGAAAGTTAAGTTTGAATATATATGTTGTTTAGATATATGTGCACCTGTATGTAGGCACCCTTTTTCTACATTGTTCCTTTTTTATTTCAGATTTCCAGCAGATGATTTCTTTCTGAATTTCTCCCTCCCCATTACTTTTTGCCAGTCTCAAGATAGGGAAACAAACAATTAATTGGCTTTCCCCACCAGAAAGACCATTTTATCACATGTCCTCTGGAGAGTTACTTCCTGCCATAGCTATTTGACAGTATCGTTGCAGGCAGATTCGTGAGCAGTGATTCCACCTCATCCGTTGCCTGTCATTATGACAGTTACAGTTAATGGTGAAGTGTCGCGCACCCATCATTGATATGATTGCAGTGGTGAGAGAGGTGGATTAGGAGGATTCACACTGACAAGGCCTGACAACCTATATTCAGTTTCATTAAAGGGTTCCTGCAGGAGTTGAGTGCTGACCCAGCTGAGCACTCAGACAACCGTTCCTGAACAGACAGAGAGTGCTTGCAAGACACTTTGATCAAGGTTACTGAGTTGCAGAGCAACAGGTTGCCACAGAATCAGGGCAGACTGTACAAGGAACACAGAAACAACCCATGAGAACGTGAAGACTTGCATTTATGTGACACCTTTCATAACCTCAGCGTAATCAACCCACGTCACAGCCAAAGACGTACCTTCTAAAATTGTCACAGTGTAAAGCACATGGCAGAAATTTTCACACTGCAAGGGATAATTGGTTTTAGTGACAGAGTCATAGAGGTTTACAGCATGAAAACAGGCCCTTCGGCCCAACTTGTCCTGGCTGCCCAGTTTTTACCCCTAAGCTAGCCTCAATTGATGTTGCTGAGAGATGAATATTGGCCAGGGCATAGGAGATATCTGCATTGCTCTTCCTTGAGATGGTGGAACCCTCTAGGCCCCACCTGAAAGGGCAGGTGGGGCCTCAGTTCAATGTCCCATCCAAACAATGGCGCCTCCGACAGAACAGTGCTCCCTCTGTACTGCAACGCAGTGCCAGTATAGATGTTGTGTTCAAGTCCCTGTCACCATCTGACAGGAACGCTAGCCTGGAGGCATGGCTGGCACTAGTGCTGGACTTCTCCCATCCTGGTGGGCAACAGTGGGCAGGACGTCTACACTCTGCTGCATCCCTGCTGTAGCTGCAACCCAATGTCCAATGGTCAATGTCAGACCTCATGACCATGATCATTCTGGAGTGAGTGGAGATCAGGAATTGACAATCACCTTCCCACAATATACCAAGTGGCACCTGGAGATGGGATAAACATCAGCAATATTGAGAAGTATGGGAGGGTGGGAGTGGGGGAGGGGGGGGGGTAGGGGGAGGGGGTAGTGCTTGCCACACCCTGAGGATTAGGTTCGCCATCAGTCAGCTTGGCAGGTGTGAGGTGGGGAAATTGAGGTTAGGCACGAATGTGATGCTAGGCCTGGATATGTCCCCATTTTCTGCTAATGTCCTCGCCAACCCCTGACAGCAAAGTGGAAAGAAACCCAGCCCCACATCTGCAGTGTAACCGCCAATGAGAGGGCCCAGAGTAACAAATGATCAGCCAATAGGAGTGAGAGAATGCAGAAAGACTGAAGTGAGAGCAGAAAGGAGAGGGCGTTAATGTGATTGTGAAGGGAGAAAGAATGGAGAGATGGTGAGTGTGTGAAATTATGAATGAGTGTATTCCAGAGGGAGGAAGCAAGGTGATTAAAGGAAGCAGCATTGTAGAGCAGGACTGGATAGAGTGAAGTTGGAGGACGTTTAGATTTATATGATGGGCATAAACTGTCCACACTCTGCTATAATATTTATATCATCAAAACCCCAGAAGAGAATCTTTTTTGTAACTAGCAATGGCAGCACAGTGATTATGTTATTGGAATCCAGAAGCTGGGTCCAGTCAGGTACTAATGAGCTGGAAATATAAGTGGAATCTTGTGCTGGCAACTGTGGTCATGACACTGGCAGCAGAACCACCAAGACCCCCACATCACCTCTGATGGCCCGACGGAAGTACATGCTGACCAGGCCCTTGACAGGCCAGCGTCGCTTTACCACGGGATCTGAATCTCGGGCGCATAAGACCTGCCTGCCAAGACCTGTCGAGCCAATCAGAGGCTGGCAACTCTTTTGAATGGCAGTTGCACCAGAGAGGAAGTGGCTGGCTGCTGGGATGACAATAACCCGAGACCCTGGACCCAGGCAACAGGTGAGTGATGGTGGGAGGAGTTTCGCGGAATTGTGGTCATGGAGGTGTAGAGAAGTCGACAGTAAGGGCACCCCTCCAAAGCTGGCTCCCTCGATCAGGCACTGAGTACCTTTGAACCAGGGAACTTGTACACGTCATCAAGCAAGTTCTCCGTTCACTGCTGGGTTAATACCAGCATTGACAAAACTAGGCCTTTATGTGGACATTATTTGGCTACTCAAGGGTGTCAACGACAATGGAGGAGAAAAAACATCCATGGGCTTTCCCGTCACAGACTTCATCGGGATTTAGGTGGGAAGGTGTTGGAGACCCCCAACCACAGCCATTTGCCTGAATAAATGCCCCTACCTCCAAACTCATCATGTTGGGGGGAGGGGCACAAAACTCCACCTATGAGTTCAAGTCTCACAAAGGTGCTAATTAAATAAATCTGAAGTAAAAAACTGGCACCGATAATGGTGACCATAAAACTACTGGATTATAAAAATCCATTCAGTTCCATAACATCCTTTAGGGAGGAAATCTGTTGTCCTTACCTGGTCTGGCCCATATGTGGCCCTGGAAACATGTATCTGACTCTGAAAATGACCTAATAAATCACTTGGTTTGTAACTAGTCATGTGATAGTACAGAACTTGAATATTGCTCAGAAAAAAAACATTTGAATTATTGCTACTTTTAATATTTGGTGTTCTTGCAAATTGTCCCAACGAGTGCAAGAGGAAATGTTTTGGCAATATTTCTTTTTTTTTCAGCAGTACTCAAAGCATTTTGTGTCGTAAAGATGGCTCGCCACCATCTTCTCAGGGGATGGATAAGAAATGGGTTTTGCCAGCTCGGAGGGGTTCTACAAGTCATGGGCACTATTTGGATTGGATTGGATTTGTTTATTGTCACGTGTACCGAGGTACAGTGAAAAGTATTTTTCTGCGAGCAGCTCAGCAGATCAATAAATACATGGGAAGAAAAGGGAATAAAAGAAAATACATAATAGGGCAACACAACATATACAATGTAACTACATAAGCACTGGCATCGGATGAAGCATACAGGCTGTAGTGTTAATGAGGTCAGTCCATAATAGGGTCGTTTAGGGGTCTAGTGACAGTGGGGAAGAAGCTGTTTTTGAGTCTGTTCGTGCGTGTTCTCAGACTTCTGTATCTCCTGCCCGATGGAAGAAGTTGGACGAGTGAGTAAGCTGGGTGGGAGGGATCTTTGATTATGCTGCCCGCTTTCCCCAGGCAGCGGGAGGTGTAGATGGAGTCAATGGATGGGAGGCAGGTTCGTGTGATGGACTGGACGGTGTTCATGACTCTCTGAAGTTTCTTGCGGTCCTGGGCCGAGCAGTTGCCATACCAGGCTGTGATGCAGCCAGATAGGATGCTTTCTATGGTGCATCTATAAAAGTTTGGCAAGGGTTAATATTGACATGCCGAATTTCCATAGTTTCCTGAGGAAGTACAGGCGCTGTTGTGCTTTCTTGGTGGTAGCGTCGACGTGGGTGGACCAGGACAGATGTTTGGAGATGTGCACCCCTAGGAATTTGAAACTGCTAACCATCTCCACCTCGGCCCCGTTGATGTTGACAGGGGTGTGTACAGTACTTTGCTTCCTGAAGTCAATGACCAGCTCCTTAGTTTTGTTGGCATTGAGGGAGAGATTGTTGTCGCTCCACCACTCCACTAGGTTCCCTATCTCCCACCTCTATTCTAACTCGTCGTTATTCGAGATCCGGCCCACTTTCAAGAACTGGATAACATCGAACATTAGTTGGGGGGTTGGGGGGGAGGGGGGCTGTGTATATTAAGGGTGACTATGGGTAATCCCTGATTCCTTTTTGTCATTTGTTTATGTAAACATGCGGGCTGATGTTTGGGGGTTGGTGGGAGGATGGGATCGTTGTTACTGTTATGGGGATTGACATATCTGTTGCTGATTATTGTTTATTGTTGATGGGTGTAAATGCGGGAGAAAATGTGAAAAAGGAGGAGAATAAAAATATTTTTTTTAAAAAGGTTTTGCCAGTGTTGGCCACAATCCCTGAGTAAATATAAATAAAGTTCCACAAACGGTGGTCGCTTGTTGACACCTTACTGTTGTCAAGTGACTGTTTTGATTTGCAGCTTGAGACAGTGAGGATGACAAATGATGCGAAAGAGCAGAATGAGGATGAGGGCTCCTCATTCTCCTCGGTCATGGCCAATGTCCACAACAAGGGCACTGGGTGGCATTCAGAATTGGAAGGAATGATTTTTTTTTCCTTTCCGCGTTTCAAGAGGCCAGTTGCAGGACCAAAAACAGCCTCCAATACAGTAAGTGCAGCTAACTCAGTACAGACAAAGAGATTTATCTGGAACCTTGTGGTCAGTACAGAAAACAACGAGAGAGTACAGAGCACTTAGAAACTGAGTCATTACAGGAGTCAAAAAGAAAACTTTTGAACAAATGTCATTTCGAACTGTGCATTTTACCATTAAGCTGTAAGGCAGGCTCTGAAAGGCCATTACCTGAACTTCTGAGGCAGATATAATATTAAAATTGACTAATTAGCCAGACGTGTGCTGAATTTCTTCCCAGCTCTGGATGGAGATCAGACTGATGCAAACCAAATAAACAGATATTTTCTCCAACGTATGAACATTGTTCACACTAACTTGTAATCTCTAAACTTTCATGAAAAATCCCAATTCGGAATTTTCCAATCTCTGGATGTTCCTCATCTTCTCCCTCAACCCTCCTTTCCTTTTCCAATTTATGAGGCTCCTTAAAACCCAAGTTTGGCCTCACCCAACCAGAAGGTACAACACCCCTTTAATTCTGCCCAATCTTAGCCATATTGTTTTTTTTATTTATTGCCTCAAGGGGGTTGGACCAGCATTTGTTTCCCATCCCTAATTGCCCTTGAACTGAGTGACTTACTCAGCCATTTCAGAAGGAAGTTAACAGTCAATCCCACTATTGAGGGTCTGGAATCACAGGTAGGCCACACCAGGTTACGACAAAAGATTTCCTTTCCTCAAGTGAATCAGATTTTTTTAATGATAATACCATTATTTTCAGCTCCAGATTTATCAACTGATTTAAATTCCCATGGTGGAATCTGAACCCATGTCCCCAGAATGTAACATTAACCTGGGCCTCTGGATTACTCGTCCAGTGGCATTACCACTACAGCACTGTCTCCCCATGTTGCACCAAGGGCTTTGACCCTTAGTTTCTCAGCCAGAAACAAATCCAGGTGTAACCTTGCTCAACCATCATTGTTCAGCGCATAAAATGGTTTCCGTGGCTACACATCACACAGCAGCAAGGTCTCACAAAGTTATTCATTCCCATAATTTTCTTCTTCCCCCCCCAATGCTATGGATTGTTGCTGGGTTATCGATCTTTCAGTACCAGCTGCCGACTGGCACTTTGGAAGTATATACATAGGCATCGAGCTTCAACTGGCTAGTTCTCCCTGGGATCTGATGTCCAGAGCAATTTGCACTTTTCAGAAAGTGTCAGTGAATATCAGAGAGAGGAAAGCTGGGCTAACTGTCCCCCTCCGTTTAGGATATTTTGTGAATCCCGCTGATGTCACATGTGAGGGTTTCCTAGAACCCAGAAGGGTAAATTGAAACACTGGTTCTGAGTGGTGCATATTTTTAATTTGGTATAATGTGAGAAAATGTATGCAAACCAGTGAGAAACAGTCCAGCTTTGTTGTAATCAACTCGTAAAGAATATTTATTAACTTAAAAAACACACGACAAGAAGGACTATAATACACTACAACAGTACACTTAACTACAATAATGGCTATGCACACACTGTATCCCATGAAGTTAACCCTTTGTTCCCAATTACCTGCGTTTCTTGAACTCTGAAAAATGCCCCCTTCCCAAACAGCATTCAATATTACTTAACTCTCAGCATTTGGTTACCACCCACAGATTATTTTACAGGTTTAGGAAGACCATCGTCAGTTCAGCATAGCAGTTCCTCTCTGTTAGTTTTGGGCAATAACTTATTTTGGGGAGAGCCTGCTTACTCCAGCTGGGTGTGGCTATAATGGTAGCTACTTCTCTCCTGCAGTACTCAGCTACCCTCCTATGGTTATACTGTCCTTTGATGTTATGCTCTCTGAATAACACCTCAGACTAGGCTTTTAGCATTTCAGTGCAAATTATATTCTTCTCTCGCCACTTTGAACGCACCTCTTCTATAGTTCTAACACCTACTTCTATACATCATTGTTTTCCCCCTAGTCACTAAGGGAAACATTTGTTTTCCTACTGCTGTGCTAATTTGTATATCAAAAACATTCCTTCAGACAGCTGCACTCTTCCGTATCCCTTTTATCCAATTTCTTTACTTTATTTTATCCCACTTTCACTTTTAGTCTTGATTTTACTCAATTCTTGAATCTACCTTTTACTCCAATATCTTACCAATAGGCAATAAGTCCATTGTTGCACTCAAACCATTGACCAGCTGTGGACAGGTAATCAAACACAGACTGGACATCAAAAATGGCATCTTCAGGCCTCAGAGAGGGTGCAGGGGAGATTCATTGCACAATATTAGGATGATGGACTTCAGTTAAGTGGAACAACTGGAGGAACAGGGATTATTCTCCTTAGAGCAGAGATGGTTGAACAAGGGTTGAATGTAGCTGTTCAGAATTATGTGGGGTAAGTTCTCAATGGCAGAAAGATCATTAACCAGACGACAGAGAATTAAAGATCATTGACAATGTAAAGTTCTTGGGCAGGGATTATTCTCCTTAAAGCAGAGATGGTTGAACAAGGGTTGAATGTAGCTGTTCAGAATTATGTGGGGTAAGTTCTCAATGGCAGAAAGATCATTAACCAGACGACAGAGAATTAAAGATCATTGACAATGTAAAATTCTTGGGCAGAACCAGTAATATATTCATCAAGAAGTATTTAGAGTCAGAACTAATAAGTACTGCTAAAACATGGATTATTGTTTTTATTTTGTTGGACTCCCTCTACCGGTACATGTGTATATGGTAACCTTATCTGGAAAAATGCACAATGCCATATTCAATATCCCTCCAAGTCTTAGTAAATGAGAGACACAGCGGGCGGGATTCTCCGAAATGGAGGCAGAGTGTTCGCGCCGTCGTGAACGCCGTCGAGGTTCACGACGGCGCGAAACGGCCCCAATCCCGACCGATTCAGGGCCCAATAATGGGCTAGGAGCGGGGCCGCGTCATTTACACGCACCAGGCCTTGTTGCCACGTAAAGGCGGCGCCGCATACATGACGCGGCCGGTGCCGCATAACTGGCGTCACTCGCGCATGCGTGGTTGCCGTCCTCTCCGAATCCGCCCCACAAGAAGATGTTAGACAGATCTTGCGGGGCTGCGGAAGAAAGGAGGTCCTCCTTCAGAGAGGACGGCCCAACGATCGGTGGGCACCGATCGTGGGAGACACCCCATTTGAGGCCCCCCCGGTGCAGGATCCCCCCCCCCCCCCCCCCGCAGGCCCCGCCCCCGGCGTTCACGCCGGCAGCGACCAGGTGTGGACGGCGCCGGGGGGAACCCGCCGTTTTGGGCTGGCCGCTCGGCCCATCCGGGCCTGAGAATAGCAGGGGTGCCGGAAAATCGCCATTTTGGGTGTCTCGGGCGATTCTCCGGCCTGCGCCGCGCGGAACTCGATGGGGCTGTTCTCGCCGCTTGGGAGAATTGCCGGAGGGCGTCGGACGCCGGCGTCGTGGGAAAATTCGGCGACCCAGGCAATTCTCCCAACCGGCGCGGGAGCGGAGAATCCCGCCCAGCATTTTTCAACATTTTGTTTCCAAAAGTCTGAACAATAAACTTAGGCATACCTTGAACATTCAGCTTCACCAGTAACACTGTTACATGTGCAAACCTTTAAAAAAAAATTTTTTTTTACAGTACCCAATTATTTTTTTCCAATTAAGGGGAAATTTATCATGGCCAATCCACCTAATCTGTACATCTTTTGGGTTGTGAGGGTGAAACACACGCAAACATGAGGAGAATGTGCAAACTTCACATGGACAGTGACCCAGAGCCGGGATCGAATCTGGGACCTCGGTGCTGTGAGGCTGCAGTGCTAACCACTGTGCCACGTGCTGCCCTTACATGTGCAAACCTTGGTATTAATTTAACAATGCATTTAATCATGTGAGATGAAAGCTTTGCTCGCCAACTAAAAACAGTTCCTTTCATAACATAATCACTTGAATATGCTGGATGTTTTGTATCACAAGTAGGATATCGCCCAAAACCAGATGTGGTCTCATTTAATTCACGTTCTTCATCTGAGATGTCGCCGTCAGAATCAAATTCATTGCTTACAAATCATCTATAATTGGTTATTACTTCAAACCCGCTTCGGTACAAATAGAGATGACAGTGTGAGATAGCCCATGCGATTGAGAACACTTCTGTCTGTTTGTGGATAACATTGGTCCACAGGCATCAACCATCTTCTTGCCATTGTAACGAGGCAGACAGGAAAGTGGATAAGATGTAGCGTCTTATGAGTTTTTTTCCTTGTTACAAACTTCAGTTTTCTCATTAACACAACCTTCATCTTCACAAAATTACTTCTGACCATCTCTATTCTTCTTCTAATTTCTACACCACATCTACCGCCTTCTTTTCTCAATTGTCCTGAATTAACAAACTTATTTGCTCCTTCCCGTGAGACACCATCCACTTCAATCTTCATCACTTCAATCTTCACTCTCGTTAACTACCGTTGCTTTTGTCTTTTTCGTGTCCATATTCAGTCCATACTCTAAACTTGCAGATTTTTCTTGATCTGCGATATTTTGCAGGACCTCTTCTGATTCTTTAGCTTTAAGGTAGAGGTAACTAGATTTGTGACCGAATCTAGTCAGATTTGCACCATCAGCATACCACTAATTTGTTAGGTTCTTGCCTCCCCTCCTGGGAGTACATCAAATTCTCTGAATATTTGTTCCGTATACAGGTTGAATAATTTTGGCAATAATACACAGCCTTGGTGTACTTCTCTCTTCACTTGAAACATACAAACATATGTGTGGTGGCTCTGGGCAGTACACTGGAGACTTCCAGTAACAACTAAAAGGGGTATATACAGGCACAGAGAAATGCTGGATAAATCTTGATTCTCCAGCTCCAGGGTCCTCATTCCCCGGGCCCCTGCTCCCAGGGCGCCGTGCTTTCTCCCAATGTGCCCAGGTTTGTGCACTCCTGCGTGATTGGTCCTGAGCTGGTCACGTGGACAACAAAGCCCGCCCCCCAAAAGGGCTCACGCTACCAAAGCCCAAAGACATGCAGGTTAGGTGGGTTGACCATGCCAAACTACCCCTTGGTGTCCACGGGGTTAGGGCAGGGAAGTGGGCCGAGGCAGGGTGCACTTTCAGAGAGTCGGTGCAGACTCGAGAGGCCGAATGGCCTTCTTCTGCACTGTAGGAATTCTATGGTTCCACCACAATGTGAACATATGAAATTGGAACAGGCCTTTAGGCTCCTCATGCCATATCTGCCATTCAGTAAAACCATGGTCGATCTGATTGTGACCACAAATCCACTTCTTCTACTCCCTTTGACTCTCTTGTTGGTCACAAATCCAGTTACCTCTGCTTTAAAGCTATTCAATGAACCTGTCTCTGACAATCTCTGGGGAAGGGAGTTCCGAACACTCATGATCCTCCTGAGAGAAAAACATTCTCTCCTCCATCTTAACAAATAAGGGAGACCCCCCCCATATTTAAATTGTGATATCTAGTTCAAGCCTCTCTCACAAGAGAAACATCCTTCAGCATCCACTCTGTAACGTCCCCTCAGATTATTATATGTCTCAAAATGTTTTCAATAAACATATCTGATTGTCCCTCTTCTAGCTTGATGCTCGGTGTTTGGTCCCAATATAGGCTCTGAATAAATCTCACAGGCGGAATCCTCCATCGGCCGATGCCGAAATCGGGAAAGGCGATTGAGCGAAGAATCAGTTTTGACGCCAAAATTGTGGCGGGCACCAGGTTCTCGCCAAATCGCAATTTCCCGGCACCTTGACAGCGGCGTCAATGTGTTCCACTCCACACATACTGTAAATGCCATTTGCACACCATTAGCAGAGCTGACCTGGGATTCTCCAGGGCCTCCGCGATTCTCTGCCTCCAACGGGGGGAGTCCCCAATGGTGAAGTTCACTTCGAATAGAATTGTAGAATCATAAAATCACTACAGTGCACAAAGATGTCATTCAGCCCATCGTACCTGTACCGGCCCTCCAAAGGAGCGCCCTACCCGGGCCCACATCGTCAGCCTATCCCCGTAACCCCACCTAACCTTCTGAACACTAAGGAGCAATTTAGCATGGCCAATCCGCCTAACCTGCACATCTTTGGAATGTGGGAGGAAACCGGAGCACCCGGAGGAAACCCACGCAGACATGGGGAGAACGTGTGAACTCCACGCAGATAATCACCCGAGGTCGGAGTCAAACCTGAGTTCTTGGCGCTGTGAGGCAGCCATGCTAACTACTGTGTCGCCAGGCCACCCCATGTGCTTCTAAAAATCAGGAAGCTGGCATGGGGGTTGATGAGGGAGAGAGAAGGTCGGAAATGCAGAGGCACGACTTTGGACTGCCGATCCTGACACTGGCCGGCTGGCTGGGGTGGGGTGGTGTGGGGCCATGCCAGGGTGGGGGGGGGGTGCATTGACGGGATTGAGACGTAGGGTCACAGTGACCCCCATGGGACTGGGGCGGTGTCCAGGCTAGATCCATTACATGGTCCCATCGAGTCCCTGGGGTGACGGTGGTGGGGGCAGTGATGACGGGTGGAGGGGGGTGAGGAACACCGGAGCGATGAGCGCTGGCTGAATCGCGGTCCCCGTGCCAAGCCCAACACCAATGTCCGCACCTCCAAGGGAGAGTCATTGAGGAGTCTAGTAGCTGTGGGGAAGAAGCTGTTCCTGTGTCTGGATGTGCGGGTCTTCAGACTTCTGTATCTTCTGCCTGATGGAAGGGTCTGGAAGAAGGCAATGCCTGGGTGGGAGGGGTCTCTGATAATGCTGTCTGCCTTCCTGAGGTAGGGGAGGTGTAGACAGAATTAATGTGCGGGTGGCAAGCTTGTGTGATGCCTTGGGCTGAGTTCACCACATTCTGCAGCTTCTTGCGATCTTGGGCCGAGCAGTTGCCATACCAGACTGTGATGCAGCCGGCTAGGATGCTGTCTGTGGCACATCTGTAGATGTCTGTGAGAGTCGATGCAGACATCCTGAATTTCTTTAGATTCCGTAGGAAGTAGAGACGTTGTTGGGCTTTCTTGACTGTTGTATCAACGTGAGTGGACGAGGACAGACTGTTGGGGATGGTAACCCCCAGGAACTTAAAGCTATCGACCATCGCCACTTCGGAGCCATTGATGCAGATGGCGGGGGGGGGGGGGGTCGTGCTATGCTTCCTGAAGTCGATGATCAGTTCCTTGGTCTTTCCAACATTTAAAGAGAGGTTGTTTTCGATACACCATGCAACCAAGTGATTTATCTCTCTTCTGTAGTCTGATTCGTCGTTGTTGAGATACGACCCACCAAAGTCGTATCATCCGCAAACCTATATAATGAGTTGGAATTAAATCTTGCCACACAGTTGTGTGTGTATAGGGAGTACAATAGAGGACTGAGCACACATCCTGCAGGGCCCTGGTGTTGAGGACTATTGTGGAGGAGGTGCTGTTGCCTATCCTAACAGATTACGGTCTGTTAGTGTTGCTCGCGCACATGTGATGCACTAGGGACAGGAGGGGGAGGTGGAGTCCGAGGTACTGCGGTGTTCTGGACCCTCCCCTGTGGGAGTCACTACTACGGGCCCTAACAACTCCTCTTCCTTTCTCTGGGTGTCCTGTGGCCCCCAGGCTACTCCCTGCGATGAGGGTGCGACTGGAGCTATCCCCTGTGGCTCCCCTGCCACTTGTCGCTGCCAGTCCTGGAGGCCCGCTGCCATCCCGACTAGGGTTTGCATTTTCCCGGCCATGGTGCACACCACCTCCATCTGGGACTGCGCCACATCACACTGCGATGTGCCACCACCTTCTGGGTCTGTGCCACATCAGCCAGTGACTGCGCCATCTCCCTCTGGGACTGGGCCACCTCCTTCTGGGACCGGGCCATCTCCCTCTGGGACTGGGCCATCTCCCTTTGGGACTGCGCCATCTCCCTCTGTGACTGTCCACGTCGCCCAGCGCCTGGGCAATGCCGCCGAAGCTCTCAGCCATGGCAGCTGTAACTGAGGCACCTTCAGGAGCACCGCTGCAATGTCCAGGTGGCTCTGGCACATGGCTGCCTGCATCAGGGCAGCCCTGTCCTGGGCCTCGGCCACCATCTGCACAGACTGCCCCTGGACTTGGATATGTTGACCCATGACCAAAATCTTTGCCCCCAAGGCCTCCACCGCAGACGCCACCCGTGAGATGTTGGCCTGGGTGGCAGACATGGCCGGCATCACCTTCTGCTGCTGCACGTGGTTGGACTCCTCCACCTGCACCTGCAGATGCTGGATGCTCGCTGACAACCCCTCATGCAGTCGCTGGCTCAGCGGCTGCAACTCCACAATCAAAGAGACCGTCTATTCCAGAGACCCGTCTGGATGGCAGCTAGTCCTTGGGGTCAGCCTTCCCTCCCACCATCCACCCCCCCCCCACCCCCCCATGTGTACCGGCACATGTGTGTGGTGCGCACAGATAGTGCCCCAGGAGCCTTTTCACTAAAGTGCCCAACCGAGGTCAGCGTCTCTGGGATGGTGGAGATTGTTGGAGACAGCTGTGATGGGAAATCAGTGTCATCCCCGGATTCGAGCTCCAGGGTGTCCCAGGATGCGGGTCGAGGGCTCCTGTCCGTGTAGGTGTCATCCTCGGCGCTGGTCATACCTGAAATTCTGGCTGTGGCTGGGGTTGGGGGCACCAGAAAAGCCCACCCCATCACCAGCAGCAAGACACAAGGCAAGACGCATGATCGCATCACGAGGCCGGGCCGGGGGGGGGGGGGGCGGGGGGGGTGTTGAGGAAGGGGTGTAGGGTGGGGGGGTGGAGTGGGTGTGTAGGGGTGGTGTGGTATTATCAGGTATTGCTGTACCTAAGAGGCTGATGACCATTGGTTAAACCTAGGCGTTTACCATTGGCTGTTGATACGTAACTCCCCCCTGACAGGCGGAGTATAAGAACTGGTGCCGTCCCAGCAGCCTTCACTTTCTGTACCGAAGCTGCTGGGGAACAAGTTCTAGTCGATTAAAGCCTTCAGTTATGAAATCACTTTGTCTTGCGTGTCATTGATCGTGCATCAGGTGGTATGGGTGGTGGTGGGGGTGGGGGTTGGGGTGGGGGTGGGGGTGGAGGTAGCGGCGGGGGGGATGACACATGTGCCATGGGTAACCGCAATCAGGAAGGTCTCACTTCATCGCCCAAGTACACCTCCGCCCGGGCGACTGCCCTTTTTCGTGCCCAAGGACCACATCCAGTGCCCTCTGCTCTGCTGCAGTGAGTGGCCGCAGGTCCGGCAGACCCCTCCAACCTGTTCAATACAAATATAGGGCCAGATTCTCCGATTCTGAGGCAAAGTGCAGAGGATCCGTGGCGTTTTACGTGGATAATATCGGCACTGCCCCCTCACCGATGCTGTGACAGGTGAGGGGCTAGCAGCCGCACACCTAAAACTTCCGGCCTCCACAAAATAAACGGCTGGAGAATTACCGGTCCATGGCCGCTCATGCACATCCCGCCCGACTGACGGCATTGGACACAGTCCACAGCCACCACACTGGGTTCCGGTACAGCTGGGTCCACATGTCCCGCACACTGTCGTGAACCCGGTCGGAGGCGGAGCATCGGAGAGGGCTGGGTGGCGGGGGGGGGGTTTGCGTTTTTGCACATGCGCACCAATGAGCGGGCACGCATGCGCAGTGTGGTCGCATTTTTTTTATATGGTAAAAAGGCCGCTCGCAGCCGGCATAGTTAAAAGCCGGCTGCTGCTCGCTCTGCCCGGTTCGGAAGTGTTCAGTTCTTCTGAACGAAGCTAAGGCCGAGTTTCCCCCCGGCGACTAGCACGATCGGACCCACCCGCAGAGAGCCAGCGCCATGACCTCCACCTCGGAACTCGCCTGTATCTACAGCGCGCTCATCCTGCACGATGACGAGATCACTGTCACCGAAGGCAAACTCAATGCCCTGATTAAAACAGCTGGTGTGACCATTGAGCCTTCCTGGCCTAGTCTGTTTGCCAAGGCACTGGCTAATATTGACGTCAAGAGTCTGATCTGCAACGTTGGTGTTGGTAGCAGTGCCCCAGCTGCTGCAGCAGTTGTTTCCACCGCTGCCCCTATTGCTGCTGAAGAGAAAAAGTAAGAGAAGGAACAGGAAGAATCTGAAGAGTCTGACAATGACATGGGCTTTGGTCCCTTTGACTAAACGTGCCATGCAACAACATTGTTACAAACTACAAACAATAATAAAAATTGAATATAAAAGCCGGCTGCTGTGGCAGAAGACCGCGAATTTGCGCAATCGGAAACGCAGAAGATTTTTTAAAAAATTCTACGCAATCTTCCTGCCTGAGGGAGACAGAGAGCAGGTTACGGCCCCCGAACGTCGCCATCACGAGCTTTGGGCGCGATTGTGATTCCTCCATTTCGTCAGCAGAAAACAAGGTAAGAGAATATGGTGGGTTGCGAAGGTCGGCTGGCGTGGGTCGCAAAGGTCGGTCAGCGTGGGTCGTGAAGGTCGGTTGGCGTGGATCGCGAAGGTCGGCCGGCGTGGGTCCCGAAGGTTGGCCAGTTGGTAAAAATGGGCCCCGGAAAAAAAGTTTGAAAAACACTGATCTCCGGGATCCACTTCATCCACCTTGCTTGTTACTTCTGCAAAAAACTCTATTAAGTAAGTTCAATGCTATTTTCCTTTCACAAAGCCATGTTGAGCCTGCCTGACCACATTATGATTTTCTCAGCATCTTGCTGCTACTTAATAATGGATTCTAATAATTTCCCGATGATAGATCTCAGCCTAACTAGCCTGCAGCTTTGTGCTTTCTGTCTCCCTCCTTTCCTAAATAAAGGTGTTACAGTAGCTATTTTCCAATCCATTGGGACTCTTCTAGAATCGTAGGAATTTTGGCAGATTCTAACTGATGCATCAGGGCACAGGGTGCAGGAGCAGAGGGACCTGGAGGTATATGTGCACAGATCACTGAAAGTGCCAGGGCAGGTTGAGAAAGCGGTTCAAAAGGAGGAGGAGATCCTGAAAGCAAGAACCTTTGTAAAGCACTGAAATATAAACAGAAAATGCTGGATTAACTCAGCACATCTGGCAGCATCTGTGGGGAGAGAAAAAGAGTTAACGTTTCAAGTCCTTATGACCCTTCTACAGAACTGAAAAAGGGATAAAAATGTAATGAATTATTACGGAGAGGGGAGGAGGGGGAGGGGGGGCAGTACAGAAAGTCAGTGACGGGCCGCAGTTAAGGAGAGATTGACAAAGATGTCATGAACATGAGACAAAAGGGCTGTTGATGATGCGATTAAGGACTGAAGAATGTAATGGTGGCAAATGTAGGATAGCTGAATGTGTTAATAGGAGAACAGAGGTCCGTGCTCCATGGAAGCAACAAGGGACAATGGCCAAGTGGGAGAGGGGTGGGTAATGTTGATATAAGCCAGGGAAACTGAATGCAGAACACGAAAGGGAGGTGTCAAGATGGAGGGGAAAGTTCACAGCCTAAAGTTGTTAAACTCAATGCTGAGTCCAGAAGGCTGAAAGGTGCCAAATTGGAAGATGAGATGCTGAATTTGCACCGGGCTTCACTGGAGCATTGCAACAGGCCACAGATGGAAATGTGGGCATGAAAGCAAGATGCTGAGTTAAAATGGCAAGTGAATACAGTAGACCAAATTGAAGGAGGTGCAAGTGAAATGCTGCTTAACCTGAAACGAGCGTTTGGGCCTCTGGGCAGTGAGGAGAGAGGAGGTGAAGGGGCAGAGGTTGCACCATCTATGGTGGCATGGGAAGGTGCCGTGGGAGGGGGATGAAGGGTTGGGGGAGATGGATGAGGGGACCAGCGAGCCGCGGAGGGAGTGGTCCCTGTGGAATGCTGACAGGGAGGGGTGAGGGGAAATGTGTTCAGTGGTGGAACCATGCTGGAGTTGACAAAACTGACGGAGGATGATCCATTGAGTGCGTAGACTGGTGGGGTGAAAAGTGAGAACAAGAGGGACACTGTCATGAATCTGGGAGGGAGGGAAAGAGGTGAGGACAGACATGTGGGAGATGGGTTCGACACGGTTGAGTGCCCTGTCAATTACAATGGGGTGAACCTCGGTGGACGAATAAGGCAGACTAAGGCAGATAAGGCAGGTCGAATCATCAGGACCGATATGGTGGAGACAGAGAACCTGGAAAATAGGATGGAGTCCTTACAGGGAGCTGTAGTCAATGTGGGGGATGGTGGACTGGTAATTTTTTTTTTTATTCATTTGCTGGACGTGGCTTACGCTGGTTAGGCCAGCATTTATTGCCCATCCCTAGTTCCCCTTCAGAAGGTGGTGGTGAGCTGCCTTCTTGAACCGCTGCGGTGCCTGAGGTGTAGGTACACCTACAGTGCTGTTAGGGAGGGAGTTCAGGATTTTGCCCCAGCAACAGCGAAGGAGCGGCGATATATTTTCAAGTCAGGGTGGTGAGTGACTTTGAGGGGAACCTCCAGGTGGTGGTGATCCCAGGTATTTCTACTCTTGTCCTTCGAGATGGTAGTGGTCATGTGTTTGGAAGGTGTTGCCTAAGGAACCTTGGTGAATTACTGCAGTGCATCTTGTAGATGGTACACACGGCTGCCACTGTTGTTTGGTGGTGGAGAGATTGAATGATTATGGAAGGGGTAACAATCTACTTTGTTCTGGATGGCATTGAACTTCTTGAGTATTGGAGCTGCACTCATCCAGGCAAGTGGAGAGTATTCCATTACACTCCTGACTTGTGCCTTGCAGGTGGTGGACGTGCTTTGGGGGTCAGGTGGTGAGTTACTTGCTGTAATATTCCTAGCCTTTGACCTGTTCTGGTAGCCACAGTATTTATATGGCAAGTCCAGTTCATTTTTTAGTCAATGGTAATCGCCAGGATGTTGATTGTGGGGGATTCAGCGATGGTAATGCTATTGAATGTCACGAGGCGATGGTTAGATCCTCTCTTGCAGGAGATGGTCATTGCCTGGCACTTGTTTTTTTGTTTTAATAATTTTTATTAAAGGTTTTCATAAAATATCAATAACAAAATGAAAAAGGAACCCAGCAGGGTTAAGTACAAAACACAGTCCAGAAAAGCAACCCTCCATACCCCCCTCTCCCCTGTACATAAATAATAAATTAACATTAACACCCCGACTTAATACAACAAGTCTTAATACGACTTAATTGACCAATGTCTACCGCTCTGCCAGGAAGTCTAAGAACGGTTGCCACCGCCTAAAGAACCCTTGTACCGACCCCATCAAGGCGAATTTCACCCTCTCCAACTTAATAAACCCCGCCATATCGCTGATCCAGGATTCCACGCTTCGGGGCCTCGCCTCCTTCCACTGAAGGAGAATCCTTCGCCGGGCTACCATGGACGCAAAGGCCAGAATTCCGGCCTCTTTCGCCTCCTGCACTCCCGGCTCCTCTGCCACCCCAAATATTGCGAGCCCCCAGCCCGGTTTGACCCTGGATCCTACCACCCTCGACACCGTCCTCGCTACGCCCTTCCAAAATTCCTCCAGCGCTGGGCATGCCCAGAACATATGGGTGTGATTTGCTGGGCTCCCTGAGCACCTAACACACCTGTCCTCACCCCCAAAAAATCGTCTCATCCTTGTCCCGGTCATGTGTGCCCTGTGCAGCACCTTAAACTGTATGAGGCTGAGCCTCGCGCACGATGAGGAAGAGTTCACCCTCCCCAGGGCATCTGCCCACGTCCCTTCCTCAAGTTCCTCTCCCAACTCCTCGTCCCACTTACCTTTTACCTCCACCACCGAGGCCTCCTCCTCCTCCTGCATCACCTGGTAAGTTTCCGAGATCTTCCCCACTCCCACCCACCCCCCCGAGAGCACCCTGTCCTGTACTGTGTGTGGCAGTAGCCGTGGGAATCCCACCACCTGCCGCCTGGCAAACGCCCTTACCTGTAAGTACCTGAAGGTGATCCCCGGAGGGAGCCCGTGCTTCTCCTCCAGCTCACCCAGGCTCGCGAACTTCCCGTCCACAAACAGGTCCCCCCAACTTTCGTATCCCTGCCCTGTGCCACCCTGTAAACCCTCCACCTGTTCTTCCTGGGGCGAACCGGTGGTTCCCCCGTAATGTGGTCCACGCCGAGGCCCCAACTTCCCCCCTGTGTCGCCTCCACTGCCCCCAAAGTTTGAGGGCAGCCACCACCACCGGTCTCGTGGTATATCTCCTTGGAGGGAGCGGCAGCGGCGCCGTTGCCAGCGCCCCCAGACTCGTACCCACACAGGACGCCGTCTCCAGCCTCTTCCATGCAGCCCCCTCCCCCTCCATCACCCACTTGGCACCATCGTCGCATTGGCGGCCCAGTAGTACCCACAGAGGTTGGGCAGCGCGAGTACCCCCCTATCTCTACTCTGCTCTAGGAACACTCTTCTCACCCTCGGAGTCCCTCGCGCCCACACAAACCCCATTATACTCCTGTTAACCCGCCTGAAAAAAGCTTTCAGGATAAACACGGGGAGGCACTGGAACAGGGACAAAAACTTTGGGAGCACCGTTATTTTGATTGACTGCACCCTACCCGCCAGGGACAGCGGCAACGTGTCCCACCTCTTGAACTCCTCCTCCATTTGCTCCACCAGCCTTGTAAAATTAAGCCTATGCAGGGCCCCCCCAGCTCCTGGCCACCTGGACCCCCAAATGCCTGAAGCTCCTCTCCGCCCTTTTTAGTGGGAGCTCGCCAATCCCCCTCTCCTGGTCCCCTAGCTGAACTACAAACAGCTCGCTCTTCCCCATGTTGAGCTTGTACCCCGAAAAATCCCCGAATTCCCTAAGAATCCTCATTACCTCCAGCATTCCTCCCACCGGGTCCGCCACATACAGCAGCAGGTTGTCCACATAAAGTGACACCCTATGCTCCTCCCCACCACGCACCAACCCCGTCCAGTTCCTTGACTCCCTCAGTGCCATAGCCAGGGGTTCAATCGCCAGTGTGAAGAGCAGGGGGGATAAGGGACACCCCTGTCTCTTCCCTCGGTGCAACCAAACGTATTCGGACCTCCTCCTGTTTGTGGCCACACTCGCCATCGGGACCTCATACAACAGCCTAACCCACCTGACAAACCCCTCCCCAAACCCGAACCTCTTCAGCACCTCCCACAGGTACCCCCACTCTACTCTATCGAAGGTTTTCTCAGCGTCCATCGCCACCACTATCTCCGCCTCCCCCTCCCTCGCCGGCATCATGATAACGTTCAAAAGCCTCTGCACATTCGCGTTCAACTGCCTCCCCTTCACAAACCCCGTCTGGTCTTCATGGATGATCTGCGGCACACAATCCTCAATCCTCGTGGCTAAGACCTTCGCCAGCACCTTGGCACCTACATTTAGCAAGGAAATCGGTCCATAAGACCCACATGCAGGGGATCCTTGTCCCGCTTCAGGATCAAGGAGATCAGGCCCGGGACATCGTCGGGTGCAAAGCCCTCCCCTCCCTTGCCTCATTGAAGATCCTGACAAAATACAAATTTCTTTACCCGTCAGTCTGGCCTCAATAAAAGTCGAGATGGATTTGCAGGAACAGCATTAGTTATTTTATTTGGCTTGCAAGCGTGATTCATTTCACAGAAGCATAGGACACATCCAGTCTCCTACACCCCGGAAAGCGAATGAACAAAGAGACAAAGGTATTTCTGCAAATGAATTCAAATGGTATCAAGTTTCACATACACGATTCCCATAGGTCATCCTATACCCCTCCTGACCTGGTCATACATTCTGATTGGCTCACTTCTCATCCCTTCCTCTGGCCCCCTTATTACCCAGCACCCTTTTCTCCTCCTTTGGTGGACACACCTCCTCCTTGCTTTGCCATGCGGTCTGAAATCCTTTGTCTGTGAACTCACCAGAATGAGACTGGCCTATCTCTACATTACAGTAACTAATATCGCTAAAGTAACTATTTTATATCACATTCGTCAGTCCTAACTAACAGCGGGCCCAACAGGTCCATATATTTTTTTATAAAATTCGACCGGGAAACCGTCCGGCCCCGGTGCCTTCCCTGCCTGCATGCTTCCTATCCCTTTGATCAGCTCCTCCAGCCCAATCGGGGCCCCCAATCCCACCACCAGTCCCTCTTCCACCTTTGGAAACCTCAATTGGTCCAGGAAACGGCCCAACCATCCGTCCTCCCGTGGGGGCTCGGATCGGTACAATTCCTTGTAGAAGTCCCTGAAGACCCCATGGATGCCAACTCGACTCCGCACCACATCCCCTCCCCTGTCCTTAACTCCCCCGATCTCCCTAGCTGCATCCCGCTTCCGAACCTGATGCGCCAGCATCCGGCTTGCCTTTTCCCCATACTCGTAAATCGCCCCCTGGACCTTCCTCCACTGCACCTCCGCCTTCCTGGTGGTCACCAGGTCAAATTCGGCCTGAATGCTGCGCCTCTTCCTCAACAATCCTTCCTCAGGTTCTTCCACATACCTCCTGTCTACCCTCACCATCTCCCCCACCAGCCTCTCCCTCTCACCCCGCTCCCTCCGCTCCTTGTGGGCCCTGATGGAGATCAGCTCTCCCCTCACCACCGCCTTCAGTGTCTCCCATACCATCCCCACTCGGACCTCCCCATTGTCGTTGGTCTCCAAGTACTTCTCTATACTTCCTCGGACCCACTTGCTCACCTCCTCGTCCGCCAACAGCCCCACCTCCAAGCGCCACAGCAGGCGCTGGTCCCTCTCCTCCCCCATCTCCAAGTCCACCCAATGTGGAGCGTGGTCCGAAATGGCTATTGCCGAATACACAATATCCTCTACTCTCGCTATCAGCGCTCTACTCAAGATGAAAAAGTCGACTCGGGAATAAGCCTTATGGACATGTGAGAAGAATGAAAATTCCCTAGACCCCGGCCTTGCAAATCTCCAAGGGTCCACCCCTCCCATCTGGTCCATAAACCCCCTCAGCACTCTAGCCGCCGCCGGCTTCCTACCCGTCCTAGACCTGGAGCGGCCCAGTGCTGGATCCAGCACCGTGTTAAAGTCTCCCCCCATTATCAGGCGCCCCACTTCCAAGTCTGGGATCCGACCCAACATACGCCGCATAAAACCCGCATCGTCCCAGTTCGGAGCATACACATTGACCAGTACCACCCTCTCTCCCTGCAACATACCACTTACCATTATGTACCTACCGCCATTATCTGCCACAATGCTCGACGCCTCAAACAACACCTTCTTTCCCACCAAGATCGCCACCCCTCAATTTTTGGCATCTAGCCCCGAATGAAACACCTGACCTACCCACCCTTTCCTCAGTCTTACCTGGTCTGCCACCTTCAGGTGTGTCTCCTGAAGCATAACCACATCCGCCTTGAGCCCCTTTAGGTGCGCGAACACGCGGACCCGCTTAACCGGCCCATTCAGTCCCCTTACACACCAGGTTATCAGCCGGATCAGGGGGCTACCCGCCCTCTCCCCCGCCGACTAGCCATGACCCCTCCTCGGCCAGCCACGCGCCCGCACCC
Source organism: Scyliorhinus torazame (assembly GCF_047496885.1). Lineage (NCBI taxonomy): Eukaryota > Metazoa > Chordata > Chondrichthyes > Carcharhiniformes > Scyliorhinidae > Scyliorhinus > Scyliorhinus torazame. The sequence goes on from NC_092724.1 coordinate 55,600,518, forward strand.
CACACCCGGCCCGTTCCCCACAGCGGCATACCCCCGTCTCAACACCCCCCCCACTCGCTCCAGCTCCTCCTTGACCATAGCAGCAGCAACTCGATTCCCCCCCACCCAACCCCCCACGGCTAGGACCCCTCCTCGCTGATTTACTCCCCCCATTGCACTTCTGCAAGTCAGCTGACTCCTGCTGACCCCGGCCACTCCTGCCTCTCCCTCGACTCCTCCCATTGTGTGGCACACCCTCCTCTCCCGTCCCCATCCATAGGCTCTCCCCCTCCCCCTTCCGTTCTAAGCGTGGGAAACAACCCTCGCTCCCCCGCCCCGGCACCGCCCCCTCCAGTCTTCAGCATGGGAAAAAGCCTGAGCTTTCCACCTACCAGGCCTCGCCACCTCTGACGCAGCCCCTTTTACAGGCCCGGTCCCCTCACACCTGACTCAGGCCTCCCCCTCCCCCGCGGGGCCTCATCTCACCTCCAAGAGCCCCCCTGACCAACCCAACCAAAACAGTGCCCAACCCGCCCCAGCCACCCTCACCGACCCAAAAGAGAAAAACACAGAGAAAAAGAAACCCGGAGCAATACAAAGGCCCCCCTCCTCGAAACAAAAATAAACATAACATATCAACCGCAGTCCCCAATCGCCCATCCCAACCCTCAATCTGTGTCCAACTTATCGGCCTGAACAAAGGCCCACGCCCCCTCCGGAGACTCAGAATAATGGTGCTGGTCCTTGTAGGTAACCCACAGTTGCGCCGGCTGCAACATGCCAAACTTCACCCCCTTCCTGTGCAGCACCGCCTTCGCTCGATTGTACCCGGCCCTCCTCTTCGCCTCCTCCGCACTCCAGTCCTGGTATATCTGAACCTCCGTGTTCTCCCACCTGCTGCTCCTCTCCTTCTTGGCCCACCTGAGCACACACTCCCAATCGCCGAACCGATGGAACCGCACCAGCACCGTCCGCGGAGGCTGGTTAGCCTTGGGCCTCCTCGCCAGCACTCTATGGGCCCCTTCCAGCTCCAGGGGCCCCTGGAAGGACCCCACTCCCATCAGCGAGTTCAACATGGTGACCACATAGGCCCCCACGTCCGGCCCCTCCAGCCCCTCTTCTTCCGCCTCTATCGATTCTCCATCTCCTCGAACCGCTCCTGCCATTTCTTGTGGAGCGCCTCATGCGCCTCCACCTTTACCGCCAGGCCTAAGATCTCATCCTCATTGTCAGAGATCTTTTGTCGAGCCTCGCGGATCGCCACCCCCTGGGCCGTCTGTGTTTCCAGCAGCTTATCAATAGACGCCTTCATCGGCTCTAGCAGGTCCGTTTTAATCTCTCTGAAGCAGTGCTGGATACCCTCCTGCTGCTCTTCCACCCACTGCATCCACGCTGCCTGGTCTCCGCCCGCCGCCATTTTGTGCTTCTTCCCTCACACCTTCTTCGGGTCCACCACCACCTTTTTTGGCGCCCCGCTCCTAGTTGAAGCCATATACTGACGGGGAGCTGTTGTAGGCTCCTTCCCACACCGGGAAACGTCGAAAAAGTGCCGTTGGGGGCCCTGAAAAGAGCCCAAAAGTTCATTTTTGCGGGAGCCGCCGAATGTGCGACTTAGCTCCGCATAGCCGCTACCGGAAGTCATTGACTGGCACTTGTGTGGTACGAATGTTACATGTCACTTGTCAGCTCAAGCCTGGACAGTGTCCAGGTCTTGCTGCATTTGGACATGAGCTGCTCAGTCTCTGAAGAGTCGCGAATGGTGCTGAACATTGTGCAGTCACCAGCAAGCCACCAGCAAACGTCCTCACTTCTGACCGTATGATGGAAGGAAGGTAATTGATGAAGCAGCTGAAGATGGTTGGGCCGAGGACTCTACCCCGAGCAACTCCTGCAGTGATGTCTTGGAGCTGAGATGATTGCTGTCCAATCACCACAACCATCTTCCCTTGTGCCAGGTATTCCAACCAGTGGAAAGTTTCCCCCCGATTCCTATTGACACTTGTTTTGCGAGGGCTCCTTGATGCCATACTCAGTCAAATGCTGCCTTGATGTCAAAGGCAGTCACTCTCACCTCACCTCTAGCACTCAGCTCTTTTGTCCATGTTTGAATGCTGTAATGAGGTCAGGAGCTGAGTGACCCTGGTAGAACCCAAACTGGTTATTGAGCAGGTTATTGCTGAACGCGCTCACTCAGGGACTTTGTTCCCGCTTAAGAAAATCGCACCCAGTATTTTGCTTTTATTTATAAAACACCAATTTGGCCTCAACAGGATGATTGTGTCCAAATCCAGACATAAAACCTTCGGAAGGATGTGAACAATTTAGGGAGAGAAAAGATTTACGAGAATGGTTCCAGGGATAAAGGGACTTAAGTTGCCTGGATAAATTGGAGAAGCTGGGGCTGTCCTCCTTAAAGAAGCCAAGGGTGAAAGGAGATTTGATAAAGGTGCTCAGAATCATGAGGAGTCTAGACAGAGTCAAATCTATTCCCATTGATGGAAGAGCCAGGAACCAGCAGGCACCGGTATAAGATGAACACCAAAGGAACCAATGATGGCTCAAGGAGATGTTACGCCGCGAGTGCTAGGAGAGAATTTAGTAAGCACCTGAACACAAACAACTTGTAGGGCTTCGGAGAAAGGGTGGGAGAGTAGCATTCTTCTGGCTCAGGTACAATGTTCCTGTGATCCATCAGACAGGTTTCTAAAGTCAACACTAACCTTTGGGTGAGACAATCCTGGTGCCATGGCCTTGCCAAGGGCAGGACAGAAATGGAGAGAATGTTAGTGATTTTTTAAAATCTAGAAAGCATACTTTCAATTGTCTGTTCTGAAGGAAGTTTCTAGAATCAGTTAAGGTGATTGAATCTTTCAGCTATTCCGCCTGTATTATGTCGAGCTCCCTCCACCAATTCTGCGTTTGTTTGTTGCTCCTTGTCCGCGTTGAGAGAGAATCTGACCAGCATCGCATTGCTGCATCAAACAACTCCAGCCCATCTGATTGTCCTGAATTGCAGCCATGTTAGTCTAGTAAAATGTTGTACATAAAACACGGCAGATGGGTGATAAATCTTTTGTCTCCAATGCGCGCAGTCATAATGGATGTAAATCACTGAATTTATTATGTGAATATTATAGCAGTAAATAAAGTGCAGATATGCAGAAGTGTTGCAAACCTCTGAAGGCCCATTTTGTTTGATAACATCTTCATCTGTAAAAGGCCTGTTTGCTGCAGTTTTGCAAATCCCTGCGTTGAGTAACTGCTGCTTGGCTCGCTTGGCTCGCTTGGCCCAGTCTGGGACACTGGAGTACCCGACTCAAGAACCAGGGTTCTGGGCTCGGATTGTGGGCTAGTTGCTGGGGCTATTTGTTGCCTTGTCAAACACATACAGTCCAGCAGCACTTGTGCTGCCAGTCCCTGTAGTAATCTCTGTATGTGTTAATACATGTTTAGTTAATGTGAAGTCAGTGCAGACAGATGATCATTAGATGGCACCACTAAAAGGTGCTTTTTCAGGAGTTTCCCACTCTGTCTTTAGTTAGTGTATGTATAGGACAGGTAGAGTGAAGACGTGAGCCGATCAGAGTGTAGTGTATTACCATAATTGTTAGTTTAATCTAATCTTACTTATTTGTTTTACTAGTCAAAGTATTAAAGTGCAAGAACTCACAAGTATATTATTTTATTACTCAATAAATAATTTGTCATCATCTGGAAGACTTTGACTACTTCTCATCAGAATTCGATACAACTCGGCAAACAAATGAGTAATATTTATATTACAGTTCAGTAATATAACAGTCCCCTGGGACCGTCCTGTAGTCACCAGGGATTCCAGATTAATCTCCTTAACTTTGCTGCCAACTGCATCATCACTGAGGCATGAAAATAAATAGTGTTTCTTTTCTCATTATTAGTGAACACTTTTGTTTATTAATTCTAAAAACATTAGAAATAGGGAATAGGCTGATTGGTTGTCAGGGTAATTAGGGGCACGATTGTATGGCCTCGTCGCGCCTGATTCTGGACACAACAAAGCCATTAAATCTTGCGGGATTTGAGACACTCGGACGCCTCGTGAGATCTAACGAGATAGCATGAGACATCACAATCTGAATCTTGTCCTCACTGGGCGGGATTCCGGTTTGCATATTTGAGTCAGCAGTGAATCTCACTTAAATATGTCTGTGCCAGACTCTCCCAAGGCCCGGGACGAACACCCGCACCATGGGTGAACTCGCCATGGCACCTTTTAGCACTGGTTCACACAAACATGGACCAGGCGTAACAGCATCTGGGGGGGAGGGGTCCCCCAGACCATCGGAGGCCCCCAGGTGGTCAGGCAGGGTGGTACACTGGCACTTCTGCTGCCACATGGGCACCTTGGCACTACCCCTACCTTGGCATACCACCTGGGCACCCTGGCAGTGCCTGGATGACAGTGCCAGGCTGCCTGGGGCACTGCCAGGGTGCTAGGCTGGCAGTGCCAAGGGGCCCCGGTGGCAGGTTGCCCGTGCCAGGGGTCGGGCATGGGGGTACCCTGCCCTTATGAGGTCGGGTGAGAGTGGCTCGAGGACCCCCTAACAAGTAAGTTGGGGGATTGGAGTGCGTCAGTGCAGGAAATGAAAGTAAGTGCTGCCTCAGCGGGGCTTCCCTTGCTAAGACGCCCCCCAAAAAACAGAGTCCTGTTCGACAGCTGGGCCGTTCTCAGTGTTGCAGTGGCAAGAAACAACCCGCTAAACATGCCCAAAACGGGACTGTTTTTTTTCCCCGTTAAACTGTGCCCAACACGTGGGAGATGTGATGTAGCCTCCTTGAATATGTTCAACTTGAGTTAGCAACCCTAATTTAATCAAGGAACCAATTAAAGCATCAGCAGAAAGCAAACCCTCTCCCTCAATCATCATCCTCATTTCTCCTCAGCTCCTCCCCACCGTCCCCCACCCCCCCAATACCCTCAACTGAAAACTCACTACAAGTGAAACCTCCAACACTGTGATATCAAGCTTAACAGGCCTGGATTTACATTGGTCTTCATTGAATTACAGTCTTGGCAGGTGATGTAGGACAGTCTCTCAGCTGAAAGATGTCGCCCTTGAGGCCAAAGGGTGAACATCAGCGGCAAAATAGATGGGAACTCTTGTCGGACCAGTCCCAGTAACTCACCCAGTTGGCCATTCTTCACATATGAATGTGAGTCTCAGTGCGCTATTTAACTGTGGCAGCATCACATCTGAGCATGATGTTGTCCTCATTTGGGGTACATGCCGTGGGGAGAGAGTCACAGCTTCAACCCTCCAGTGTGTGCGGAGTTAACAGGCCTCAGTCAGGACAGGTGTTATTTCAACTGGCCTCCACACCCCAAGATTTGGAAGTGATCCCACTTTCAATCATCATACAGGAGAAGAGGGTGGGGCTCATGTGCGCACACTCCATGGTCAGACAGTTAATCGGGGCAGTGACTACTCCACACAGAGGGAGCATCAGTCTTCCAAACTGTTGCAGGTAGGATGTTGACTCTTATGGTGCGGACAGCTGCCAGCGACTTGGCTCATTGAAGGCCTGGCGGGGATTGTGCACGCCACAATTGCAGATGAATTCACAGTCGACATCGAAAAGGATTCCTCTTTCCAGCTGTGCTTTTGGGCCAGTATTTTCAATGTCTGTGAAAATGGCTGCAGTGTTAACAGCACATTGGCTAATCTGGGCTGCTTCAGCGGTGAGACTGAGCAGACTGGTAAACTGCTGATCTCTCCCTTGATTTGCTCTCCCCCATGGTAGACATCTTGGCACCCCCCCCCCCCAACCCCACACACACCTGGGTCAATAAGTAGTGTTGAGAAACACCTCCCATAGTGGTGCGCCTTGGCAGATAGTGCCAGTCCGTCACTCAAACTTGGAGTTGTGACCCATTTTATCCTCACACCCACACAAGTGTCAGGTGAGGCGCAGTAGGTAGCGCTGCCACCCCGGAGTTAGTAAAATGTGGTTTCAAATCCTAAACTCCAGAGCATACAATCCGACTGGCAGTCCAGTGCAAGAACTGAGGGAGTGCTGCACTGTAAAGGTGCGGTCTATCTGATGAGATGTCAAACTGAGGCCCCATCTGCTTTCCCCAGGTGGACGTAAGAGATTCAATGGCACCATTAAGGAGTCCCCTCGACTCACGGCCAAGGGAACTCCATAATCCATGACTGCCAGCTATAATCAGCAGAACCTGGAGCAAGAGAACCAGCACCTTCCTAACCCATGTGGATTCAGAGAGAGCAGCTTTATGTCCAGTTATAGAGATAGCCTGAGGTAACTTTAAAACAAAAGAAATTTAAATCAACCAATTGAAGTAACAAAGCACAGTGTGAAGTGGGTATCAAAGTTGCTGCATTATTGCAGTCGCAAACTAACATAGCATTCTGGGTAAAAAGGAAAGAAACACTGTTAGGACTTTGATTGCTCCGATGGCCTTAATCAGACAAAGAGCTTATTAGCTAGCTCGCATGGAAGTGCGTGGGGAGTCCTTTGTCACTGTCTTTTCACTGAGTGGTAGAGTGTAATCTTCCCCTGAAAGGCTCTATACTGTCAACAGCTTATCTCCATATCCCACAGGCCATCAGTCATTCTCCTTCCTAATAACATCCTGCTTGAATGGGACCCCGATGGCAATTATTCACACTCGCAACAGGCAATGAGTTCAACTCACCAGTGTTTCCGGGGAACCTTGGATAATGAGGGAGATTGGAATTTCAGCAAATATATATCCACATATATATATAAATGGGAGTGAGGTTAGAAAAGCAATGTATTCGTTTCTGATAGCAGCTGGCAGTAAGATTAGCAGTGTGAAACTAAACGTGATCTCGTGTTCACAGTTGATAGTAGTATTTATCAAGCCTACAATGGGACTTAATGGGACTCACCCCACTACAGCCCCCCCCCCCCCCCCCACCACCACCACCACCAAGTTGAAATTATCAATAGCTCTTTCCTTTTTAGAAATATGTTTCAGTTGAGAAACAGAATGAAAATTCAGTGAATCATTTTGCTGAGAGCACAATCTGGACAATGAGAGAGAAAGGGTCACATCCTCAGTGGAGATTTTGTAAGTGATTTTGGCTTTGGATCTCTGCTGTGAAGGTTGCTTCATGTTTCTGACTCGATCTGTTGGTCAAGACCATGGCTTTCACAAAAGGTAGACATGGAAGCCTGACCTGAATACAAGAAAAAGCTGTTGTGTAAAAGGCTGCCTCCTCTAGCATTCAATTTCTTCCTGTCTCTCTCGTGATCTCCCTCTCTTTATCTATCTCTCAACTTCCTACCATCTCTTTTACTTTCTCTCTACTCTATTAGTAATACTGAGGTCCCTTCTTTATTTTATTATCTATTCAAGGTTATCTCCATATCTGCTTTCCCCAGGTGGACGTAAGAGATTCAATGGCACCATTGAGTGCTACCAACAGGGCCAGCGTTTCTTGTCCATCCCTAACTACCCTTCGGAAGATTGTGTTGGGCTGCCGCCTTGAACCGCTGCACATCATGTGGTGTAGGTGCTCTGATGGTGCTGTTAGGGAGGGGGTTCAAGGATTTTGACCCTTGCCCTTACAACCCTCAGTGCTTCTTCCAAGTGGTGTTCAACATGGCGGAGTACTGATTGATTCGCTGAGGGAGGGCCCATATTTGCCCTGATACCATATTTCATGAGGTCCAGAGTTGATGTTGAGGACTCCCTGGCCACTCTCTCCTGACTGTATATCACAGTGCCGCCACCCCTGGTGGGTCTGCCCTGCTGGTAGGATAGGTCATACCCAGGGATAGTGATTCAGTGAGAACGACTGTCAGGCTGGTGCTTGACTGGTTCTCCTAACTTTGGCACAGGTTCCCCCATTGTTAATGGAAAGAATCTGGAAGGTCCAATGGGCAAGTTGGGTCAATGCCAGGTGGCGCATCCAATTTTATTCTCATTTAACTTTCAGCAACAATTTTGGTACAACTGCTGGCTTGTTGGGCTATTTCAGAGGGCAATTCTTCTCTGAACTTCTCTCTCGTTTTCTCGCTACTCCTAACTTTTAAATACTTTTCCCTCCATTTTCCTACTCCACACTGTCTCCACGTTTTAATACTTCTCCAACCATGACTAGTGGAAATGTGGGACTCATTCCTCCAGGGGAGTCCGTTTGGCATCAGGCTTTCGCTTGAAGATGCCAAAATGCTTTTGCCAGGCCAGGGTACCAAGGGTTCCAGAACCACAGTGGATAAGAGATGAATCATCCATGGACTAATTGAATAGCAGAGCTGACTAGAGCAGATGAGTGACCTCTTCTTGTTCCTACAGAGTTGAACTCCTTACTTCCCAGAGTGTCCCTCTCGCTTATAATCTTCAGGCTTTTAAAAATCAAACTTGGCATCGCATAACCATCACTTCTTAATTTATTTGATTATTAGTCCTCCCCTACCCAGTCCCATCTTTTTCTGCTCCTGGTGGGCTCCTACATTATCCAGACCTTGGTTTCAACCTTCACACATATAGCTCCAACCATATGGAGCTGGTCTTTGGGAAAAACTGGGAAAGCAGAAGACGTATTCTCGGAATGGCTGGGATTTGAACGTTGACATTCGCCAGTGAGTGTGGTGTGGGGGCTCTTACTGGATTCCTGTTAAAAAGAAACGATGGGGGGTTAGGTGGGTAACCTTTTCTGCTGGCGGTGGGGAGGGAGTATAGGATCTGGGACAAGGGTAGTTAACCTTAAAATCAAAGGCAGATCATTCAGAGGATAATTTAGGGAATGCCTCTTCACACAATGGACAGAATCTTGTGTCCTCCTCCCGCGTGGTGCATTTGGTGGTGGGGTTAGCATTTAATTAGGAACCTGCCACCTAGCCACCTCCACCCAGATCATGTCTGTGGTGGGAAAGCCTGTGAGTGAAGCTGCTGCCCTGCAATCAATGCCCATTTCAGGGCCATCCCCTGCTGTGTTGCTATTAACTCAGTGATGGGCGAGGGGCTCACCAGACAGGGGGCATTACAGGAAATGCTTGGTTGTTTGTGGGCTCCTCAGGAGCTCCCTCATTCAAAGACTCAATGGCTGATTGAGGGTCCCAGCATCAGGAAAAGGGTGGAGGGGGTGGTGGGAGGGGGAGGTATACTGAAAGCCACCCCCCCCCCTTGCCCTTGCTGCTGGCATACTCTCCCCCACGCCCCAACGCCCTTCTTGCCATCTGTGCAATGGTCCCTTTTCGATCGAAGGTTTCGGGTTGGTTGAGAACCTGTCGCCAGCAGCCACCACCTCCCGACGGTGCTACCAAGAGAAGAGCTGCCATCTTCTGACTGGCTGGCAGCGCTTGGAGGCGGGATTTTTGCCACCATCCCGCCCACCTGCTGGGGCCCTGGATCTCGCATGAAGTCCCGCTGCTGGTCTGTTAAATGCCCGATTGGCACAAGATGTGATGGGCTGCTCGAAAAGAGGTGACATAGGGGATTGGATTCTCTGCACCTCGACGTCGAAATCACGTTCGGCGATGGGGCAGTGAATCCAGTTTCCTGCATGAAATCAGTCCCAGCGCCGGTTCCGCGATCCTCCGTCCCCCGAAAAGCGGCGTACTCGGGGGACCACCACCTGAGGCCATTGCCTGAGGTCCGCCCCGCTATCCTCCGTCCCCGACCGGCCGAACTCCCAACGGCGTGGACCACTCATGGTCTCACTGTCCGTGATACCCGCGTGGCGGCTGTGAAATCAGTCCGGGCCGCCACAGTCCGGGGAGGGCCGATCGGAGGGCAGGGGGGTCCTCATTCGGGACTGGGGTTTTTTTGTGCGGGTGGTCGGGGTCGGGTGAGCAGCCGATCGGGGGCACTATTTCCGCGGCCCAGCTCCGCAGTCTGAGTCCACCATGGAGCATGCGCGGCCTCTGACCCGGACGTACGGGGGGGAGGGGGGGGGCGTATCGGCAGCTGGAGCTGCGAACTCCACGATAGCTGCCTGCTAGCCCCCTGCAAGGCTGTGAATCTGTGGCCTTTTGACGCCAGTTTTCCTGGCGTGGGGACATGGTCCCAAAAACAGAGATTCCAATCCAGGGTCTCGGTGCCTCTCCAGTCTGTGACCGAGACCCCTGTTGCCTACACAAGACTCCCCCAAGGAAGCGTTGGACTCTTTCCCATGAAAGAAGGTAAACGCTCAAACATAATGACTAAACCTACGATCAAGGGTTTCAGGGGATTTGGCAGGCTTCTGGAGGTGGGATACAGGTTAACCATGATATCAAGGAATAGTGGAACAGCCTCAAGTGGCTGAATGGCCAACTGCTGGTCCTATATCAACCTGTTGGAAGCAGAAAGAGAAACTAATAATTCTCAAGAACACCTCCCCAACGAGACTAATAGAGTGATGTGGGTACTGCTCACTCTGGTACTTGGCTTTTAGGTATCTCTAGCTATATAATAATATCAGTGATAGGGAATGGAACATTTCCCAATACCCTGTGTTATATCTGATTAGATCAGATCAGGTGGACACAAGAAAAATCAATTTAAAAAAAACATTTAGTTCAATAAAATTTCTCCCTGCAGTAGCCAAACTGTCCCCTTGCTGCTCAGATCCCTAAATTCTCCCACTGAAAATTTGGAGTGAAAACACTGATACATACGATTTAAAAAAAAATCAACAGTCATTTTAAAACCTTCTCTTCAACATTAAAAATGTTTAAACAATGAGGAAAAAAATTTCAGCTGAGAAAAGATTTCAGAAACCCCGAGCTGTGAGGAAACCAGGGGTCAGACTGATACACGTTCATTATATTTTATTAATGTTTACAAACACAATTTTTCCCCCTTACAAATCAACAAAAACGGTAACATGATAACTGATAGATAACGTTGTTTAAATAAAATAGTGAACTAACGAAATAACACAAAATAGTGCTCCCCCCTGTCCCTTCACCCCATCTAGAACACAAACAATTTACCCCTCCCCCTTCCCTCCCTCCCTCCCTCCCCCCCCCCCCCCCACCCCCCTGGGCTGCTGCTGCTGGCTATCTATTTTCCCCCTACAACGTTCCGCTAGATAGTCGAGGAACGGTTGCCACCACCTGGTGAACCCCTGAGCCGATCCTCTCAGCGCAAACTTCATCCGCTCCAGTTTTATGAACCCCGCTATATCGTTTATCCAGGCCTCCACGCCGGGGGGTTTCGCTTCTTTCCACATGAGTAAAATCCTACGCCGGGCTACTAGGGACGCAAAGGCCACAATATCGGCCTCTTTCGCCTCCTGCACTCCCGGCTCATCCGCTACCCCAAATATAGCCAACCCCCAGCTTGGCTTGACCCGGACCTTCACCACCTTCGAGATCACTCTCGCTACTCCCCTCCAATACACCTCCAGTGCCGGACACGACCAAAACATATGTGTGTGGTTCGCCGGGCTTCCCCCGCACCTCCCACACTTGCCCTCCACTCCGAAGAACCTGCTCAACCTCGCTCCCGTTATGTGTGCTCTATGTAGCACCTTAAATTGGACCAGGCTAAGCCTGGCACACGAGGAAGAGGAATTTACCCTACTTAGGGCATCAGCCCACACACCCTCCTCAATCTCCTCCCCGAGCTCTTCTTCCCATTTTCCTTTCAGTTCTTCTACCTGCTCCTCCCCCTCTTCTCTCATCTCCCGGTATATTTCGGACACTTTGCCCTCCCCGACCCACACCCCCGAAAGCACTCTATCCTGGATCGAGAGCAACGGAAATTCCCTCACCTGTTGTCTCGTGAACGCCCTCACCTGCATATACCTAAAGATATTCCCCGGAGGCAGCTCATACTTTTCCTCTAGCGCTCCCAAGCTCGCAAGCGTCCCATCTATAAATAAGTCTCCCACTCTCCTAATTCCTGCCCGGTGCCAGCTCTGGAACCCTCCGTCCAACCTCCCTGGGGCAAACCTATGGTTGTTCCTGATCGGGCACCACACCGAGGCTCCCAGCACACCCCTCTTGTCGCCTCCATTGCCCCCAGATACTTAATGTTGCCGCCACCACTGGGTTCGTGGTAAACCTTTTCGTGGAGAGCGGTAGTGGTGCCGTCACCAGCGCTTTTAAGCTCGTTCCTTTGCAGGACGCCATCTCCAGCCTTTTCCACGCCGCCCCCTCTCCCTCTATCATCCACTTACGGATCATCGCCACATTGGCGGCCCAGTAATAGTCGCCCAAATTCGGCAACGCCAGTCCCCCTCTGTCCCTGCTACGTTGCAGGAACCCCCTCCTTACCCTCGGGGCCTTCCCTGCCCACACGAAGCTCATGATGCTCCTATCTATTTTTTTGAAAAAGGCCTTAGTGATCAATATAGGGAGACATTGAAACACAAATAGGAACCTCGGGAGGACCATCACCTTAATCGCCTGAACTCTGCCCGCCAGTGACAGCGGCTGCATATCCCACCTTTTGAAATCCTCTTCCATTTGCTCCACCAGCCGAGTCAGATTGAGTCTGTGTAAGGTTCCCCAGCTCCTGGCTATCTGAATCCCCAGGTATCGGAAGTTTCTTTCCACTCTCCTTAGCGGCAGGCCATCTATCCCTCTACTCTGGTCCCCAGGGTGTATCACGAAAAGCTCACTCTTTCCCATGTTAAGCCTATATCCCGAGAAATCTCCAAACTCCCTCAATATCTGAATAACCTCTATCATCCCCCCCACTGGATCCGCCACATACAGCAGCAGGTCATCTGCGTAGAGTGACACTTGGTGTTCCTCTCCCCCTCTAACCACCCCTCTCCATTTCCTGGAGTCTCTCAGCGCTATGGCCAGTGGTTCAATTGCCAGCGCGAACAGTAATGGGGACAGCGGGCATCCCTGTCTTGTTCCCCTATGTATACTCCGACCTTTGCCGATTTGTGACTACACTTGCCATTGGGGCCCCATAGAGGAGTTTAACCCAGCTGACAAACCCCTCCCCGAACCCGAACCTCCTCAGCACCTCCCATAGATACTCCCACTCTACCCTATCAAATGCCTTCTCTGCATCCATTGCCGCCACTATCTCTGCCTCCCCCTCTGCTGGGGGCATCATTATCACCCCCAATAGCCGTCGCACGTTGACATTCAATTGTCTCCCCTTTACGAACCCTGTCTGATCTTCGTGCACCACCCCCGGGGCACAATCCTCTATCCTCATTGTCAGCACTTTTGCCAACAACTTGGCGTCCACATTCAGGAGCGAGATAGACCTATAAGACCCGCATTGCAGCGGGTCTTTATCTCGCTTCAGGATTAGTGATATCGTTGCCTCCTACATTGTCGGGGGTAGGGTCCCCCCTTCTCTGGTCTTGTTAAAGGTTCTTACCAGCAGCGGGGCCAACAAGTCCACGTATTTCCTGTAAAATTCCACCGGGAACCCGTCAGGTCCCGGGGCCTTCCCTGCCTGCATGTTCCCCAGCCCTTTAGTCACCTCGTCCACCCCAATTGGCGCCCCCAGGCCTGCCGCCTCCTGCTCCTCCACCCTCGGGAACCTTAGTTGGTCCAGAAACTGCTGCAGCCCCGCTTTTCCCTCCGGGAGCTGGGACCTATATAACCTCTCATAAAAGGTCTTGAACACCTCATTTACCTTCCCTGCTCTCCGCCTCGTGGTTCCCGTTTCATCCCTAACTCCCCCTATTTCCCTCGCCGCTGTCCTCTTACGAAGCTGGTGGGCCAACAGGCGACTTGCCTTTTCCCCTTATTCATAACTCATCCCCTGTGCCTTCCTCCACTGTGCCTCTGCCTTCCCTGTGGTCAGCAGGTCAAACTCTGTCTGGAGTCGTCGCCTCTCCCTATATAGTCCTTTGTCCGGGGCCTCCGCATATTTTTTATCCACACTCAAAATCTCCCCCAGTAATCTTTCCCTCTCTTTGGCCTCTGTTTCCCCTTGTGAGCCCTGATGGAGATCAACTCTCCCCTGACCACCGCCTTCAGCACTTCCCATACTACCCGCACTCGGACCTCCCCATCATCGTTGGCCTCCAGGTACCTTTCGATACATCCCCGCACCCTTCTGCAGACTCCCTCATCCGCCAATAATCCCACATCCAGTCGCCAGAGTGGACGCTGTTCCCTCTCCTCTCCTAGTTCCAGTTCCACCCAATGTGGGGCGTGGTCTGAAACAGCTATGGCCGAGTACTCCGTTCCTTCCACCCTCGAAATCAGTGACCTTCCCAAAACGAAGAAATCTATCCAGGAGTATACCTTATGGACATGGGAGAAAAAGGAGAACTCTTTGGCCAGCAGCCTAGCAAATCGCCACGGATCCACTCCCCCCATTTGGTCCATAAACCCCCTAAGCACCTTGGCCGCTGCCGGCCTTCTTCCGGTCCTGGATCTAGATCTATCTAACCCTGAGTCTAGCATGGTGTTGAAGCCCCCCCATTACCAGGTTTCCTACCTCCAGGTCCGGGATGCGTCCCAGCATCCGCTTCATAAATCCCGCATCATCCCAGTTCGGGGCATATACGTTGACCAGCATGACCTCCATTCCCTGCAGTCTGCCACTCACCATCACATATCTGCCCCCGCTGTCCGCTACAATGTTCCTAGCCTCGAACGACACCCGTTTCCCACCAATATGGCCACCCCTCTATTCTTTGCGTCCAGCCCTGAGTGGAACACCTGTCCCACCCATCCTCTCCTTAACCTAACCTGGTCCGCCACCTTCAGATGCGTCTCTTGAAGCATGGCCACGTCTGCCTTCAGTCCTTTTAAGTGCGCGAACACTCGGGCCCTCTTAATCGGCCCATTTAGGCCTCTCACGTTCCGCGTGATCAGCCGGACTGGGGGGCTGCCCGCCCCCCTCCCCTGTCGACTAGCCATCACCCTCTCTGGGCCAGTCCCACGTCCCGGTTCCGCGCACCCACCCGTCCCCCAGGCGGCGCATTCCCGCCTCGACCACCTTTTCTCTTACCAGCTCCCTTTCGATCTCAGCAGCAGCAACCCAATTGTCCCCACCCCCCCCCGCCCCCGCTAGATCTCCATCTCGCATGGTTACTCCCCCCATATTTCTTCCGAAAGTCAGCTGACTTCAACTGACCCCGGCTTCTCCCCCCCCCCCCCCCCCCCCCCCCCGTGTGAGGAACTCCCATTCTCCTTGCGCCTATCTTCCCGCCATCATCTCTCTGGTGCGGGAAAAGAAAAAGAAACCCTGCGATTTCTGGAACCATCCCGCCCCCTTGGCGCAGCTCCCCCTACCGCCCCGTTCCCATTCCCCATCCCCACCTGCGTCTCTTTTTCCCCCCCATCGGCGCCCACATTTCTCAGTGTCCCCACCCCTCCCCAATTTACACCTCTACACATCAGCATTGTCGTTTCCCCTCCAACATCAGTCCCTCAGTTCTGGTCCAGTTTCTCTTTTTGAATGAAGGTCCATGCTTCTTCCGACGTTTCAAAATAGTAATGTCTGTCCTGGTGCGTGACCCATAATCGCGCCGGCTGCAACATCCCGAACTTCACTTTCTTCTTATGCAGCACCTCCTTAGCTCGATTGAAACTCGCCCTCCTTCTCGCCACCTCCGCACTCCAATCCTGATACACTCGTATCACCGCATTCTCCCATCTGCTACTTCGCACCTTCTTGGCCCATCTCAGAACAACCTCTCTGTCATTGAAGCGGTGAAATTGCACGACCATCGCCCTAGGTGGTTCTCCAGCCTTTGGTCTCCTCGCAGGGACCCGGTGGGCCCCTTCCACTTCCAAGGGGCCCGAGGGGGCCTCAGCTCCCATTAGCGAGGGTAGCATCGTGCTCGCATAAGCCCCGCCGTCAGCTCCTTCCACTCCCTCGGGGAGACCCAGGATCCGGAGGTTCTTTCTCCTTGACCTATTTTCCAGGACTTCAATTCTTTCGATGCACTTCTTATGGAGCGCCTCATGCTTCTGCATTTTGACCGCTAGGCCCAGGGTCTCGTCCTCGTTGTCCGTTACCTTCTGCTCCACCACACGGAGCTCTATCTCCTGGGCCTTTTGTGTCTCTTTAAGCCCCTCGATTGCCTGTAGCATCGGGGCCAGCACCTCCTTTTTTAGCAGCTCCACACACCGTCTTAAAAATTCATGCTGATCCGGTCCCCATGTCGCCTGGGCTCCCTCCGACGCCATCTTGCTCCTTTCTTCCCTCTGCCGCTGCCCTCGAGGATTCTCCGAGATCTGGCCGCCGCCGCCGATCTTTTTCTTTCCCACTGGGGGGGACTCCCTGTTGCTTCACCCCAGACTGGGTTTCGTCGAAAAAAAAATTCCCGTTGGGGCTCTTAAAAGAGCCCGAAGGTCCGTCTAAGCTGGAGCCGCCGAAACGTGCGGCTTAGCTGGTCATCGCCGCAACCGGAAGTCGTAAAATAGCAACTTTTGTCATACAGGCCTGGCCCAATTGACATTGAAAAGCACTGTGACAGTGCCACCTATGGGCATAGCAGGTACTCCAGGTATTTAATTAAAGTTTCCTCCCAAGTACAGACCCCATATACCAAAAATGAATTTATAATCGAAACGTTATAGGTCCTTAACAAAAGTAATGGTAATTTGGGATGCAGAGAAGTAAAGTCAATTGAAACAATTAGTTGGCCTGATATCAGTCTTCAGGAAAATACTGGAACCTATTGTTAAGGAAGTCTTAATAATCAAAGGGAAAATCAAACTCAGAGACCCATTCTTTGCAAACAAAAGGAATATGTACAAGCCTTGTGCCTTTTTTGAATTATCCAGGAGCCTGCGACATCTGTAGTTCCTTTTGCTTTCTCCATGATAACACGTCAGCCAATCAGAGTCGACTTGCCAACCAATCAGCACCCTTTTCTCCTGTCGTATAAATTGTTGTAATTGTTTGAAATTTGGTGTTCTTGCATTTGTCCTGATAAGTGCAAGATGAAAAGTTTAGGCAACATGTCTCTCTTTTCAGCAATATTCAAGTCCAGAAAAAGAGAAATAAAAGCAAGAAAAACAATGTGCTCGAAAAAAACTAGAGATTCGAAGAGTTAAAGTTTGGAGTTGGCAGGAGAGACAGTTAAGACACATAGTTCATAATACAGCCACATCATAAATAATGTTTGCCCACTTGTTCACCATAGTAGTTGGATTTTAGAGATGGAGTTTTCTATTTGTGGAAGGAATTACTGATGAGACACAGGAGTTGATACTCTCGTCTGTAATATAAGACTTGCTGCATCTGTCTGAGTTTGAAAAGTTATGAATTATCAGGAGCAATGCACCGCAAAACACTCCTGCCACTTGTGAAATGTACTGCCTTATCTACATACATTCAAATACGCAGTTATTCATCACTGACTCAACCAAACCTTAGAATATAAGAACCAATACATTAGAATCAGCTGAATGCAAAGGTGAGGTGACAGTGAATACCCTTGAAATCAAGGCAACCTTTCACTGAGTATGGTATCAAAGAATCCTAACAAAACTGGAGTCGGGGGTCTCTCCGCTAGTTGAAGACATACCTAGCACAAAGGAAGATGGTTGTGATGGTTGGAGGTCAATCATCTCAGCTCCAGGACATCACTGCAGGAGTTCCTAGGCCCAACGATCGTCAGCTGCTTCTTCAATGGCCTCCCTTTCATCATAATATCAGAAGTGGGGGTGTTTGCTGGTAATTGCACATTGATCAGCACCATTCAAGGCTCCTCAGACACTGATTCAGTGCATGTCCAAATGCAGCAAGTCCTAGACAATATCCAGGCTTGGGTTGAGAAGTGGCAAGTTACATTCGCGCCACAGGTGCCAGGCAATGACCATCTCTAACAAGAGAGGATCTAACCTTCACCCCTTGATGTTCAATGGCATTACCATCACTATCAACATCCTGGGGGTTACCATTGACCAGAAACTGAACTGGACTAGCCATATAAATACTATGCCTACTAGAGCAGGTCAAGGGCTAGGACACCTGAGGCGAGTGACTCACCTCCTGACTCCCCAAAGCCTGTTCACTACCTACAAGGCACAAGTCAGTAGTATAATGGGATACTTTCCACTTGCCTGGCTGAGTGCAGCTCCGACAACACTCAAGAAACTCGACAGCATCCAGGACAAAGCAGCCCGCTTGATGCTCCCCCTTCCACAAATATTCAATATCTTCCACCAGACATGTGTACCATCTACAAGATGCACTGCAGTAACTCACCAAGGTTCCTCAGAAGCACGTACCAAACCCATGAGAAGGACAAGAGCAGCAGATACATGGGAACACCACCACCTGGAGGTTCCCCTCCAAGTCACTCACAACTCTGACTTAGAAATATATCGCCGTTCCTTCACTGTCGCTGGGTCAAAATCCTGGAACTCCCTCCCTACACGGTGGGCGTACCTGCACCTCAGGGACTGCAGCGGTTCAAGAAGGCAGCTCACCACCACCTTCTGAAGGGCAGCTAGGGATAATAAATGCTGGTCTAGCCAGTGATGTCCACATCCCACAGATGACTAGAACAAAACGTGGACATGTCTTTGCTTGCTGCTGGGAACCCAGTGCAAACTGTTCTTTCTTGTGCTCTCTGCTGATCAGTGTCAACTTCATAAGTATAAATATGTGACAGTCGGCTACAGTTGCTCTCTGTTGTGCTGCCAAGCAACTCAGTGACTCAATGATGGCAAAAAGTGCCAGTTTTAACACTGTAGTGATTAACAACTTATAAGAAACTTTGGAGCTCCAGTTTTTAGAAGATACTTCGCCTTATGCAAAATGATCTTTCTTCAATGTTACTTCCAGGCACCAGACTGTTCATTGTCGTATCATTCTGTACATCAGACCTCCCACTTTCAAACATCAGAGCTATCATGTGTCACCAGAGGCTACAAACGTGTTCAGGATGAAAGGGGAAAAAAACAAGGCAAGTGACTGCTGGAATTCCTTAATTCACCAAATATAATAATGGATAGATACTTAGCCAGTACCTGAATTAGATTAGACATTTATGTTGATAAATATCGACTGTTGGGGAAAATTACTGCACATCTCCGTCCAGTTTGAAAAGCTAATATTCACTTCTATTCTCGGCTTTCTGTCCCTTAGTCAATTTTGTATCCATGCTGCCAGCATCGCTTTAGCTGTTCCTAAATGCTGGAATTCTCTCCCTAAACTCACTAGCTCACCTTCCTCCTTTAAGACGCTACTTACAACCTACCTCTTGAAACTAACCAAGCTTTTAGTCATCTGTCCTAATATTCCTTTTTGCGGCTGGGTGTTAAATTTTGTTTGATAATGCTCCTGTGAACCACACTGGGACATTTTGATAAAGTCCCACATAAAGGGTCAGTGTGCAAAATTAAAGCACATGGGGTTGGGTGTAATGTACTGGAATCAATTTTATTAAACGGTCAACATTAGCAAAGATTTGAAAATCAAATACGTAACATTCCACATATCACACTAACCATTAAACAACAAGGAAAGGTCACCGTTCCATATTGGCTCCAATACAAAGCTAGATCAGCTCATTTTCAGAAAAAAAACCAAACACACGGTATCACCCCTCACAGGCTCCTCAACTGAAATGGAGGATAAGCCTGAGAATGTGTTATCGTATCCAGAACTTTGTCGTAGAAATTATCTGTCCATCAATGTGCCAGGTATCAGTGCCATTCTCTGCCAATGAGTCACAGCTGTGCAGGTCCTCCCTCACAGCCCAATCTCATCGGAACCAAATCCTGGCATCCACATGTTCCACTGGTGCTCGAGGTGCAGTTGAACATCCTTGACTTCCAGCATGTTTAACCCACAGTGCCTTGCCTGTTACATGCAGCACCTACCACACCAGCACCAAAAGCATCAGCAAACGCATTTCTTCAATGGCATCAACAAGTGGCCCATTTGGATCAATGTCACGCACGAGGTCCCGCAGCATCTTCTTGCCTCAAACTGGATTGCTTCTGGACTCATACGTCCCCCTGAGCCCACTTTGGCATCGATTGAGAATTGGCTAGCAGACAGGAAGCAGAGAGTGGGAATAAATAGGTCTTTCTCAGGATGGAAGACAGTGACTAGTGGGGTACCATAGGGATCAATGCTTGGGCCCCTGTCAATCATTTGGATGAGGGAACCAAAATATAATGGATGGGATTCTCCGGTGGCTGGCGCCAACATCAGGGCATGCGATCGGGCAGAGAATAGCTCCTGATACCGAAATCACGGCAGGCGCCAGTTTGATGCACACCACGCATAGTTGCAACCGTGTTCATATTTCATTAGTGGGCCCACCCGTGGTGCTCCGCCTCCGATGGGCCGAGTTCCCGATGGCGCGGTCCACAAAGGCTCTCAACAGTTGTTAACCTGGTGTGGTGGCTGTGAAAGAGAGAGAGGGTGTACGGCCAGTATCCAGCACCGCTATACTTCACCGACGGTTGTACCGCTGGCTGGGTGCGTCTGCCAGGGTTGGGGGGAGTAGTGGGGGGTAGCCAGGAGGTGGGCTGTGGGGTTGCGGTGGACGGGGCTGCGATCGAGCACAACTGGTGCCATCCTTTCAGCTGCGATCGGTGTGTGTGGGGGGGGGTGTATAGTGTACCCGCCGCTGCAGCTTGTCCGCCCTGCACGTGTCCATCACGTGCACCGCGATTCCCGCACCGTTTTTCGTGTGTTCTGCGGGTGTTCCATGTGGTGCCGGCTCGGCCCACACCGGTAGCGGAATCGGTGCGGGAGTGACGCTGATTTTTCTGACGTGGAACTCCATGGATCCTCTGTTGGCATCAGCACTTAGACTCAGGAACGGAGAATCCAGTCCAATATTTCCAATATTTTGCTGATGACATGAAACTTGGTTGGGATAGTGAGTGGTGAGGAGGATGTTTAGAACCTTCAAGGTAACTTAGACGAGTTGAGTGTGTGGACAAATACATGGCAAATGCAAAATTACATGGATAATTGAGAAGTTATCCACTTCGGTAGGAAAAACAGAATGGCAGAATATTATTTAAATGGTGATATATTGGGAAATGTGGATGTACAAAGAGACCTGAGTGTCCTTGTATACCAGTCATTCAAACTAAGCATTTAGGTACAACAAGCAGTTAGGAAGGTAAATGGTTTGTTGACCTTAATTGCAAGAGGACCTGAGTACAGGACCAAGGATGTTTTACTGTAGGTGTACAGGGCCTTGGTGAGACCACATCTGGAGTAGTGTGTGCAATTTTAGTCTCCTTATCTAATAATAATAATAATCTTTATTCGTGTCACAAGTAGACCTACATTAACACTGCGATTTAAAAAAAAGTTTAGAGTACCCAATAATTTGTTTTTCCAATTAAGGGGCAATTTAACGTGTCCAATCCACCTAATCTGCACATCTTTGGGTTGTGGGGGTGAAACTCATGCAGACACGAGGAGAATGTGCAAACTCCACACGGACAGTGACCCACGGCCGGGATTCGAACCCGGGTCCTCAGCGCCGTAGGCAGCAGTGCTAAACACTGTGCCGCGTGCCACCCTCATTCACACTGCAATGAAGTTACTGATAAAAGCCCCTAGTCGCCACACTCTGGCGCCTGTTCGGGTACACTGAGGGAGAATTCGGAATGCCCAAATGACCTAACAGCACGTCTTTCGGGACTTGTGGGAGGAAACCGGAGCACCCGGAGGAAACCCACGTAGACACAGGGAGAATGTGCAGCCTCCGCACAGACAGTGACCCAAACTTTTCAAGATGCCAATATTGTCTCTAAGACCTTCCCTAACACCAGCATTAGGCTGGCTGTCCTGTAGTCCTCTCTCCCCTGCTGAATAGAGAATAATATTTGCAGTTCTCCAGTCGTCTGGCACCACCACCACCGTAACTATGGAGGATTGGAAGATTATGGTCAGAGTCTCTGCCAGTCCAACCCTTCTCTGAGCAACTAATGATGCAACCCATCCAGACCATGTGACCTTTGTACTTGGAGGACAGTCAACATTTTAAGTACTTCCTTTTTTTTCTCCAAATGCAAAGTGGTGCATTTTCATTGAGTTCCTGCAGTGCAGATGGAGGCCATTTGGCCCATCAAGTCTGCACCGACCCTCTGAAGGAACACATTACCTAGGCTGACTCCCCCACCCTGTCACTGTAACCAACCTAACTTGCACATTCCTGGGCACTAAGGGGCAATTTAGCATGGCTAACCCACCTAACCTGCACATCTTTGGACTGTGGGAGCAAACCAGAGCATCCAGAAGAAACCCATGCAAACACAGGGAGAAAATGCAAACTCCACACAGAGTCACCCAAGGCCGGAATTGGACCTGGGACCCTGGCACTGTGATGCAGCAGTGCTAACCACTGTGCCACCGTGGAATGTGCTGGGCAGACTAACAAGGCAAGGGAATACACAAGGAACATTTGGACACTAAGAAGTACGGAGGACCAGCGGGACCTTGGGGTGCATGTCCAAAGAGACCTGAAGGCAGCAGGACAGGTAGATTTTATCAGAGAATTTACAGTGCAGAAGGAGGCCAGTCGGCCCATCGAGTATGCACCGGCTCTTGGAAAGAGCACCCTACCCAAGGTCCACCCTATCCCCATAAACCAGTAACCCCACCCATCACTAAGGGCAATTTATCATGGCCAATCCACCTAACCTGCACATCTTTGGACTGTGGGAGGAAACCGGAGCACCCAGAGGAAACCCGCGCACACACGGGGAGAACGGGCAGACTCCGCACAGACAGTGACCCAAGCCGGGAATCGAACCTGGGACCCTCGAGCTGTGAAGCAATTGTGCTATCCACAATGCTACTGTGCTGCCCTCAAGGTGGTTAAGAAGGCATATGGGATACTTGCCTTTATTAGCCAAGGGGTAGAATATGAGAGCAGGGAGGATATGATGGAGCTGTATAAAATGCTTGTTAGGCCACAGCCAGAGGACTGTGTGCATTTCTGGTCAGCACTCTATAGGAAGGATGTGACTCCACTAAAGAAGAGGGGGCAGAGCAGATGCACCTGGATGTTGCCCGGCTGGAGCCTTTCACCTATGAAGAGAGGCTGGTTAGGCTGGGTTGTTTTCCTTAGAGCAGAGAAGGCTGAAGGGGGATCTGATTGAGGTGTACAAATTATGAGGGACATAGAAAAGGTAGATAGGAAGAAATCTTTTAGTAGAGGGGTCAATAACCAGGGGGCATAGACTTAAGGTAAGGGGTAGGGGGTTCAGAGGGGATTTGAGGAAAAATGTCTTCACACAGAGGTGGTGGGAATCTCAAACTCACTTTGCCTGAAAAGATGGTAGAGACACCCTTTACAACATTAAAGAATAATTTAGATGAGCACTTGAAATGCCATAGCTTACAAGGCAATGGACAAGATACTGGAAAATGGAATTAGAATGGGCAAGTGTTTGATGGCCGGCGCAGACACAATGGGCCAATGGGCCTCTTTCTGTGTTGTGAAACTCTATGACTATGATTTTTACCCTCGCTAAGATTGCTGCTACTTGGCTCTGCTGCTACATTAGCAATGTCCTGTTCTCTTGTTATAACAGTTGCAAAGCACTCCTTTAGTACCTCAGCCCTCCCTTCGGCCTCCACAATAATATCTCCTTTTTGATCTCTAATCTGTGACTGCATTTTACTACTTACGTGTTTTAGTAAAATGCTTTTGTGTTCCCTATTATGTTGGCTACTGATCTTTTTTCATGGTGTCTCTTTCTCCCTCTCTTATTCTCTTTCTCTTTATCTCCTCTGAATTATTTTCACTTGGGTTTTCTACTTTCTCATGAACCTGACATTGCCACAGCCCTATTTTTCTAACTCATTTTAACCTTTATCATCTAGGGAGCTCAAACATTGAATTTGTTTCATTTAACCCTCTCAGGAATGTGTCTACTCAGGGGCAGCACGTGGCGCAGTGGTTAGTACTGGGACTGCGGCGCTGAGGACCGGGTTTGAATCCCAGCCTTGGGTCACTATCCGTGTGGAGTTTGCACATTCTCCCCGTTTCTGCATGGGTTTCACCCCCACACCCCAAAGATCTGCTGGTTAGGTGGATTGGCCACGCTAAATAATAATAGCTTATTATCACAAGTAGGCTTCAATGAAGTTACTGTGAAAAGCCCATAGTCGCCACAATCCGGCACCTGTTCGGGGAGGCTGGTATGGGAATTGAACCCGCGCTGCTGGCCTTATTCTGCATTACAAGCCAGCTGTTTAGCCCACTGTGCTAAACCAGCCCCTTAATCAGAAGAAAAATGATTGGGTACTCTAAATTTTTTTTTTAAGGAATGTGTCTACTCAACTCCTCCTTGAAGACCTGATATTCAAGTACTGTTTTCTGTACCGATTTTTGATTCTGTCCGCCTGGGCCAGATCCTTTTTCAATTCACTCAAGTTAGCCCTCCTCCAGTTAAGTAGTTTTACATTTGTTTGTACCTTGTCCTTTCCCAAACCTGATGCTATTAAGATCATTCTTCCCTACTGAAGCATTTTCTACTTACCCCACATTCTTAAAACCTCAGTCCAAACTTACTTCCTTCCTTATTGGACTAGAAACACACTGATCAAGAAAATTCTTCTGCACACATTTCAAGAATTCCACTTTAGGCTGAATAATTTAATATTGTCACACGTAGGCTTCAATGAAGTTACTGTGAAAAGCCCCCAGTCACCACATTCCGGCGTCTGTTCGGGGAGGCCGGTACGGAAATTGGCATTGTTCTGCATTACGAGCCCACTGTGCTAAACCAGCCCCAGTATGAGGTGATGATACAAAAAATGCCAATGGAAAAGGTGGCAATTATTGGTTAACTTTGCCAAAAAAGGAATAATATTTTTCAAGAATTGAAGTGAAGTTTCCATTGTCCCCTAAAAGGAAACCTTGGACATCAAGATACAGATAGTCTGCGGCAGCACAGTGGCGCAGTGGGTTAGCACTGCGGCCTCACAGTGTCAAAGTCCCAGGTTCAACCCCAGCTCTGGGTCACTGTCCGTGTGGAGTTTGCACATTCTCCCCATGTTTGCGTGGGTTTCGCCCCCACAACCCAAAAATGTGCAAGGTAGGTAGATTGGCCAAGCTAAATTGCCCCTTAATTGAAAAAAATTAATTGGGTACTCTAAATTAAAAAAAAAAGATATATATAGTCTGCCATTGCACTGTGAGCGTGGTGGGTCCTATGTTTTGGGCAAACTGACAGAAATTGGTAAATAGAACAACTTTGGTCAATTTTTCTATTTCAAAGGCACAATACAAATGTAAGTTGATGTTGTAAGGGGGGAATCATGCTCAAAAGAGCAGATAAACATGTTGGATGATGAATTGCAGGGATCATTGATTTATGAAGGAAGATTGATCAGAACAGACAGAGTCCTAGGAAACCTTAAAATGCATGGACACCAAATGCCAATGAACGACAGCACTATTTGCTCATCAACTTGGTTTCTCAAAAAAATAAAGTTACAAAGTTAAGCATGAAAAGGTTATAAGGCTTTTGACTTCAAACGTACTCGCAGGGCAGCACGGTAGCGCAGTGGGTAGCACTGTTGTTTCACAGCTCCAGGGTCCCAGGGTTGATTCCTGGCTTGGGTCACTGTGGAGTCTGCACGTTCTCCCTGTGTCGGTGTGGGTTTCCTCCAGGTGCTCCGGTTTCCTCCCAAAACTCCCAAAAGGTGTGCTGTTAGGTGAATTGGACATTCTGAATTCTCCCTCTATGTACCCTAACAGGTTCTGGAATATGGTGACTAGGAGCTTTTCACAGTAATTTCATTGCAGTGTCAATGTAAGCCTAATTGTGACAAGAAAGATTATTAAAAAAGCATATTTTACTCTAATATAGGAATTAACCACAGGCACCATTCTAAGATTTTGTCATTTTATCAATGCAAGTTACCTGTGTCGGGCAAGTGCATTACCAAGGCAAGTGGATATATTATCTAATCACATAATTCCATTGAATAGGAAGGGGAGTTAGCAGAGATCTGTATAAGTTTACTCAGGCACACATATGTATTTGTGTGGTGCAGAAGGATTTGATGGGCTGATCTCAAACTTGGAGAGCTTTATCCTAGTTTAATGACTTTACTCGGTACATTCCCTTTTGAGAAGAGGGTGAATACATGGTGGGCATTTAATTATCTGCTTCGAAATGCTCAACAAATCTTGCATGACTCATAGAGGACAGTCCTCAATACCCTGAAGAAATGGAATAAGAATGTGAACTCAAGAAAAATAACCATTGGAATCTTCTGCTGCCCATTCCTACATTACACAATGACTACATTTGGCAACTATGTCCTTGGCTGTGAAATGCTTTGAGGCACTAAAGGCAATTTAGTATGGCCAATCCAGCTAACCAGCACATCTTTGGACTTTGGGAGGAAACAGGAGCACCCAGAGGAAACCCACGCAGACATGGGGAGAATGTGCAGACTCTGCGCAGACAGTGACCCAAGCTGGGAATCGAACCTGGGACCGTGAAGCTGTGAAACAATGGTGCTAACCACTGTGCTACCGTGCAGCCTTTGCAAAGCTGTAGGGTGGCAACTGATGGACGGGTGGTGGGGGGGCGGGACTCTTGTCTGGACTGCTGGAGCGCAGGGTGTGAATTCTGTCAAAACTGTGGGAGTGGGACTTTGGTAGCAGAACGCAGTTCACACACATAAGTACGAGAATCAAAATTCTGGGATGTGGGCCATCCTCAAATACAGGGCAATCCCCTAAAACCTCGTCCGTCGTTTAATATCCTCTTGGCTGACGTTCCGCCTGATATCCACTTTTCCACCTTTTCCAATTGTTCTTAATTCCCTGATGAATCAAAAGTCCCAACCTTGAATATACTGAACAGCATCCACAACTCTGGGGTGCAGAATTCCAAAGATCCACAGCCCTGCGAGTAAAGTAATTTCTCTACCTTTACAGCTATGTCAGGAGGGATAAAAATGACTCCCCTATTATACTGCTCCAAATCTGACAGTAACGAGGATTTTTTTGTGAATTTAGATTGTTTTTTATTCGTTCATAGTTTGGGGGCATCGCTAATTGTCCGTACCTAATTGCCCTTGGGGGGACAGCTAGGAGTGAACTACATTGCTGAGGATCTGGAGACCAGGTAAGGAGGGCAGATTTCCTTCCCTAAAGGTCATTAGTGAACCAGATGGGTTTTTCCAACAATATTTTCATGGTCATCATCTAGATTTTTTATTGAATTCAAATCTCACCATCTGCTGTGATAGGATTCAAGCCCAGGTCCCAAGAGCATTACCCCGGGTCTCCCTGGGTCCAGTGATAGTACCACTACCCCCAATGCCAACTCCTGGCCAATACTGCAAGAATCCCACTGTGTGTACTTTTAAATGATACATAATTAGCCAGTGTTGGAAAACCCATATCTTCACAGAATATATAGTCTTTTAAAATTTGGAAGGGCATTGCATTATTTGGACACTTGGATTTCAATTATGGAAAGGTCATAAATTCATCTTTGGACTGGGAGCAACAATGCCTTTTCCAAAAAATCACCTGACCAGCATGGTATTTGAAGGGGGAAGAACTGTTTGCTTGTTTGTGTTGCAGTCATTTTCATTGATGTGGAAAAAACTGGTTTAAAGGCAAAGTATAATGATTTACTGGAAATCACCTGGCAGAGAAGCTTGATATTTTGAACTACATTTTTTGGAGAGTAAGTCGAGAAGGAAGGCTATCCTCACTCATTCTCTCCTTGCAACCTGAAACTCCAGGTGTGGTTATGAACCTGCAGCCAGAGAATCCTCATCTGGGTATAACTTGTCTGCATTTGGAAACTTGCAAAGCTGAGACAAGAAGAATCCATCCAGCTCTAAATTCTCCTCCACGCCAAAGTTCTGTTGACGAGACCCTCCAGACATCTACTGGCCCGATTTCATACAAGGGAGCTCAAGGCCGACAGCATCGAAACCCTGTGAACTTCATCCTTTATTTTCACAACCAATCCTTCATTGCCCATCTCTGCAGAGATCCTATCTGTTTGTCTTTCTGTGTGTTTGTGTGTGTGTGCATGCGTGCTGGGCAATTTTGTTTTAAAAGGGATACTTGCAGAATGTGTTAACCAGTTCTTGCAACTTGTTTTTTTTCAAACAAAAGTATTGTTTTGTAATAAATGAATCACTGAGCTTATTGCAAGAAGCCTGGTTAAAGTCTTGTGTATTCTGGGTCTCATAGCAAAGGTAAATAATTGGCTATTTTTACTATTAAATTAAACTTTTAAATTTATAGTGTGACCTGCAAATTCCTCCTATCCCAGTCATAACACCAGACAGGTTTTATGAGTTTAAAGAAAGAAAAAGATTGGTTTATTTACCTTAGTTCCCAGATGTAAAAAAACAAAATAAGTTGCAACCACCATTCATACTTCACACATATTCCCTGGGCCCACACATACACTAGTAGATAATAAAATACGAGGATAAGCTTAAAGATTATTTTACAGTTAGTGACAATAAACAATCAAAAGAATATATAGTTAACTCTCCTTTGGTTGGTGCCGATGTGCTGATTCCACGTTGTAGCCATTTTGTTTAGTTGTCTTCTTGGCTGTTGCTGTATGGAGCAGATTTCCGCATTTTATTCCCGAAAGATCTCGGTTTACAGTAGGGCCCTCTTCTCGGGATGTTTACTTTGCAAATCTGAGCACCATACTTTCGACAGAGAGCATGTTCATTCTGCCTTTTTGTGTTCTCTTTGGCTTCGTAAAACAGCTGTTAAAACTCCTGCTGGCTGTCTATTCCAGATGAATTTGATTGTCGTGCTTGCTATAGGTATTATTTTGTGGAACAGGTAATTACATTTTAAGGCAGCTCAGAGACTTTTGAAGAGTTTCAGGGTAGCATGAACGCCAACAGGGAAGCAGGGGTGAGGGAGGGTTGCAATTGGATGTCTGTTCCCTTTTCATTCCACTTCAGTGGAATGCAAGTTGTACATTCTGGCTGGTAGCAGTCCCCCATTGTCATACTAGCATTACAGTTTATTGTTTTTTTAAATATCCAGCCAAAAAAAGGGGAATAAAAAATTGTATATTTTTTCTGGAAAAAATACATCCTCGTAACATCATTTCAATCCTGAATGATCAGCCCCTCCTCCTGTGACTGTGCCCCCAGTTCTAGATTTCCCAGTCTAGGGAAATAACCTCTCAGTTTCTACACTTTCAGGTCCCTTTAAAATCTTGTATGATTTCATGAGATCATATCACATTCTTCTAAACTCCAGACAGTATTGACCCAATTTACTCAGTCTCACATCACAAGACAATCCATCTTGCCAATGTTGTTTCTGTGGCTGGATTGGTAAAAAGCAAATTTCTTCCTGAATTTACCCAACTCTACCACTCCCAAACCTCCCATTGTTTTCCCACCTAATTTCATGTCCCCCTCCATTAATGACGTGTTATCACACTTCATGAGGTCAGAGGTCAAAGATACAATGCAATCACATTTCTGGGCCATGGTTTCCTGCACAAAAGATGAGGACAGTTGGTTCCAGCCTCTCGATTCCACAAGATCACGGCTGATCTTCCACCCGACTCTCACCTCCCTGCTTGATTTTCCATAGTCCTTGATTCCCTTAGTATGCAAAAACCTAATGACGTCGGTCTTGAACACATTCAATGTCTGAGCTCTCACTCTGGGGGTAGGGAGTGCCAAAAGATTTACAAACCCTTTGCGTGAAGAAATCTGTGTTTCCTGTTTATTTCTCTCTTGACCCTCCCTCTTTCTGGTCTTCCCTACCATTAGAAAGTAATGATGTGGAGATGCTCGGAGTTGGACTGGGGTGAGCACAGTAAGAAGTCTTACAACACCAGGTTAAAGTCCAACAGGTTTGTTTCGATATCACTAGCTTTCGGAGCGCTGCTCCTTCCTCAGGTGAATTAAGAGGTATGTTCCAGAAACATATATATAGACGGATTCAAAGTTGCCGGACAATGGTTGGAATGCGAGCATTAGCAGGTGATTGAATCTTTACAGATCCAGAGATGGGGTAACCCCAGGTTAAGGAGGTGTGAATTGTGTCAAGCCAGGACAGTTGGTAGGATTTCGCAGGCCAGATGGTGGGGGATGAATGTAATGCGACATGAATCCCAGGTCCCGGTTGAGGCCGCACTCGTGTGTGCGGAACTTGGCTATAAGTTTCTGCTCGGCGATTCTGCGATGTCGCACGTCCTGAAGGCCGCTTGGAGAACGCTTACCCGGAGATCAGAGGCTGAATGCCCTTGAAAGTAAGACCACACAAAATAGGAACAGAAGTCGGCTTTATGTCCCATCAAGCCTTTCTGCCAATCAATCTTTGTGGCATTGCTTCCAATGCAAGCATATCCTTCCTTAGGCAGGAAATCAAAATGACACCGTATTCCAAGTGTGGTCTCATCAAAATCCTACACAATTGCAACAAGACGTCCTTACTCCTGTGCCCCAAATCCCCTTGCAATAAAGGGCAACATGCTATTTGTTTTCCTAATTGCACCTGCAAGTTAACATCCTGTGGTTTGTATACGAGGACGCTCAAATCCCTTTACAACCACATGTAATAGTTTCTCATCACTTCCAGATTCTGTTTTTTTCTACATAAGAATCGTTAACTCGTGGGTACAGATTTGGGGTCACTGACAGCAGAACTGAAGGCGACATGGGAAAAATATTTTTTACACGGCAGGCGTTCGACAATGTGGTGGAGACAGATTCAAGTTCGGCTTTTAAGAAGGAATTGGATAATCACCCGATGGAAAGTAATTACAGGACTCCAGGGAATGGGCCGGGTAGTGGGATGATGTAAATTGCTTTTGGAGACTGCTGGCACAGGCCTGCTGAGCTGAATACCCTCCTTTTATCCAAAACCATTCTATAATCCCCTGATTAATCTCAGTCCTAACTGGACAATGGGTTATTTGGAGACTGTGATCCCCTAGCTCTAGACACCCTAGCTGGGGGAAATATTCTGTCAGTGTGTACTCTTTCAAGTTCCATAAGAATGTTCCCATGTAAACTATTATGATCCCAGACCAGACCCTAATATTTGCTAGGACGCCGGACAGGAACCCCAATACTATTTTTTAATTTGTAAAATTGTGAGGGAAGGATACTTTGCCCCAGAAGCGATTCCACGCAAAAATAGGGATATGGTATATTAAAACAATCTGTATTGAAACAATATTAAACTGCCGTAACACCCAAAACTTTAGCCTACAATTACCAGTTAAACATGCTTAACACTAAAAAGAAAACTTTAACTTCTAACTGATGCCTTTTTAAATAATCTCCAATCAAGCAAAACCCCTCACAGGTAAAAAAAAACACTTTCAAATAGAGGTAACACAGGATTACATGCTAATCTTTGGATACAGTGATCTTTTGAGAGACTGCTTGAAGCGAGGGAGAAATCCTGTCAGGTTAATGCTGAATCTCTGACAGCCATTTGCAGAAGCTGCTGTTCACCTAAAAGCCAAAACTAAATTAAAACTCAAAGCTGACTGCCACAGACCTGGCTCCTCCCATTAACTACATCATCTCCATTCCACTCAAATCCCATGACATACTTGTTGAACTTTAAACACAATATCTCTAATTGTCTAGTCCCCAGGGAATCCCCTGAAATCATAACAAAAACCATTAGGCTTTTCTTTGTAACCATATACAGGTTGGAAAGAAGAATGATCTCACTTTTACGACATATTAATTGTACCTTTTGCAGCCACAAAGTCTTTCAAACCAGGATTTTTTTAAAGCATTACTGCATCAGACACATATACTACAACAGATTGGGGGCTGGTTTAGCTCAGTTGGCTGGGCAGCCATTTTGTGATGCAGAGCGAGGCCAATAGTGTGGGTTCAATTCCCGTCGAGGTTACTCCTTGCCTGATGTTTGATGATCCTCGGGTTAAATCACCACCAGTCAGCTTTCCCCCCCTCAAAGGGGAAAGCAGCCTAGGGTCATCTGGGACTATGGCAACTTTACTTACTTTAATACAATATATACAGCAATTTCTTACATTCATTGCAAATCACCTTTCATTCTTCTAAACTACAGGGAATATAACTGGTCTACTCAATCCCTCTTCCAAAGGACAATCCACTCATTCTAGGGATTAGTCCAGTGAACCTTTGTTGCACTCTTTCTGGACAAATTATCCTTCTTTAAGTAAGGGGTATAGAAATACTTCAGGTGCAGCCTCACCAAAACCTAAACACTTCTGTTTTTAAACTCTTGTATTCCAATTCCTTTGTAATGAAGACCAACGTATTATTTGTTTTCCCAATTTCTTGCGGTACCTGTGTGTTAAAGTTCTGCGATTTGTGTACAAGGTTAACACGACAGTCTAGTACTCAGGAAGTGCTACCCTCTTGGGTGTGCTGCCTTTCGGATAAGGTGTTAAACAGAGACCAATTAGGATGGACAGCTCCACAGGATTATCATGGAACCTTTAGGAATTGAAGATTAATTTCAAGGACAATACTGTAAGCAGCAGCCAAGAGCAAAATTGCAAGCCTTGAAAAATAGTGGGCCGAATTCTCCGTTTGAGAGACAAAAAGCGCGATCCACCAGCCACGTTAAGCTCTTGCTCGAGCCCTGTGCGGCTGGTGGTTGCCGGGGAGGCTTCCCTCAGGTTTACTGGCAGCCTCCACATCTTGCGGGATCTACCCAATGCCTGTGAGGTGTTGGAGTCAGAGTCCCGCCCAAAAGGGGCGAGACCAAACGGCATGCACCAAAGTCGGTTTTAAACTGATTTCGGCGAACTTTCCTGGGATCCACCAGACTCCCCAGCGAGGCCGCAGGTGGGCCCCACAAATGTGGACCAGGTGGGATGGCACCCGGGGGCTCTCCCGAGCCATCGGAGGCCCCTGGGTGGTCAGGGTCAGTGCAGGGTGGCCCCTTGGCCCTCCCCCTGGAACGTGGGCACCTTGGCACTGCCCAGCCGGCACTTTGGCACTTCCACCCTGGCACTGTCAAGGTGCCCAGGTGGCACTGCTATGACATGGGGGCTTGAAGAGGGAGGACCTCCAAGGACTCCATAGCAGGGTGTCCTCACTTAGGTGAGGACCTCACTAGGATAGTGCTCATGTGTGTGGGTGTGACATTGCCCATAGGTTGGGGGGGGCGGGGGGGGGCGTGGGGGACCCACAACCTCACTTAGAGATCGGGGCAATCTTTCAAAATGGCAGCTCGATGTCAGAGTTCAGCACCCCAGTACTAAAACCAGTTCTAAGTGAGGGCTAAACTGGTGAGAAACTCCCCAAGGCCCAAAAAGTGATTATGTGTCATAGAATAGAGGTGGGGGACCCGCTGGCAGAGCTGGTGGGAAACATCCTGAAAAACCCGCCATAAATTAACTTAGGGTGCAAGTGCTGACGCCGGGACTGAATTGCGAGTGTTCCACGGCCCCGAAAGTGCCGCCGATCCCGGAGCGATTCAGACACATTAATGGGCACCAGCGCCACGTGAAACTACGGCAATTCCAATGCATGCCGGCATGTGATACGACAGGGACAGAATCAGCACTGGAGAGCCTGACAAGCAGGGGCTACATATAGACATTTCACTACTCACACGCCCTAATCTCAGCCAACAAGGTGGCACTTGTTGTGCTGGAGCACACCCACCCCGTTGTTGGGTCAGCTGGGGTCAGAGCGTATCCAGGGGGTTGGCAGGGTGAGGTACCCATACGATCCATGGACTAAGTACGCAGTGAACAGTCAGCGGCGTGCGCAGTCGCATGGCTGCAGCAATTGAGGCCCGTGCCCAACCACCCAGACCCACTGGCCCACCACTCCCCCCCCCATCCCTGGCAGTCCCTTCCTGGCCAGCGACACAACTGTCAGCACACTATAGCGATGTTGGACGCTTTTCGTACACCCTCTCTCTCCCTCAGCAGCCACGGCACCCTGTTCCCGATTTTCAATACCACAAGGGAATCTCGCCGTCGGTAATTCCGCATGGCCGAGGCAGCGCATTGTGTGAGGCCTGGAGAATGCCAGGTTGGGCCTGTTAATGATATGCCAATGGCCTTTACTACAGAATTTGCATGCCTATGCCAGCGTGGAACTCATTCACGCCGTTATCACAGCACTGGAGCATGGCATTCCATTGGGTGCCCGGCCCCGACCTCGATTTCTGTTGACGAGCGATTCTCCACCGATCACTGGATGGAGAATCCCACCCAGTGTTTTCAATATTTTTACTGAACATTTTATTAGTTATAAATATATTGGAGTTGGGATGATGGGGAAAGACTGAGGTAGGGGTGGGAAACCTCCAAGAATACAATCAACATTCATCTTCCTCATAGAATCACAAAAAACAAATGTCTTTGTTTATCTCCGTGGGCAGCACGGTGGTTAGCACTGCTGCCTCACAGCGCCAGAGACCCAGGTTTAATTCCAGCCTCGGGTGACTGTGTGGAGTTTGCACTTTCTCCTAGTGTCTGCCGGGTGCTCCGGTGTCCTCCCACAGTCCAACGATGTGTGGGTTAGGTGGGTTGGCCACGCTAGAAACAAAAAATTGGCCCTTTGCATCCAGGTTAGATTATGTGGATAGGGCAAGGGAACAGGCCTAGGTAGGGTGCTCTTTCAGAGGGTTGGTGCAGACCGATGGGCTGAATGGCCTCCTTCTGCATTGTAGGAATTCTATGGTTCAATGTCACTGCTTTTTGTGGGATCTTGCTGTGGTCAAATCGGCCACAGTGTTTCTAACATTATAACAGTGACAACACTTCAAGAGTGTCATTCTCAATGAAGCGATTTGGCACTATCAATAGGTATGAAAGCATTACATTAATGGCAGCTATTTCTTTGTAAGTTGATCCATTTCAGTCCATGACTTTTAAATGCTTGGCATGTCTTTGTTCTTTTATTTTGTATTCACTACCATAATGAAGATCAGACATACACATCACAGCGTTCACCTCGGCTTTTCACTTTTTTTTCCCCTGCTAAAGGTCAGTTTTTAAATGTCAGACATTTATCCTGGTAAAAAACAAACCAGCTGTTTAAGATTAATTGATTTTGCCACCTTTACTATGAAATCGGCAACTTTGTGTGACTGTGTTTTCCATGTTGCCTCTCTCCGTGTGTTTAATTGTAAGTATTTAAGGTCCAAATACCTGTGAACAGGGTGTGTGAGCGCTCAGGGAAGGTATTTAATTGCAAGAATGTATGGTCCAAATACCCATGAACAGGGTAAATCTTTGGAGATTACTACTTAACCTCGTCTGTTTTCTTTAAAAAAATCATTGTTTGCTCTCTTGAATTTCACAAACGTAAAAATAGAAATAGGAGCAAGAATAGGCCTTTCAGTCCCTCAAGGTTGCTCTACCATTCAGCAAAAGCATGTCTCAAATATACCTTCCTGAACTATCTCCATTTTCCTTAGTTCTCTTTGTGTTTTCAGATATGAGTAGACTCAATTACTGAGCATCTACGGCTCTCTGGGCTAGAGAACTGCAAACGTTCACAACATTTCAAGTGAAGAAAAATCTGCTTTTCTCAATCATCATGGCCAACTCCTTATCCTGCGATTGTGACCCCTAGTTCTTGATCTACAGCCAAGAGAAACATTTTTCCAGCATCAAGCACCTGGGGAGTTTATGTTTCAATGAGATAATCTCTTGTTCTTCGAAACTCTAGGGCATGTCGGGCTAGTTTTTTGAAAATTAATTTTTGGGATGTGAATATTGCTGGCAAAGTCAGCATTTATTGTCCATACCCAATTGCACTCGAGATGTTGGTGGTGAGCATGCACAGTAGTAAAGAGACTGTCAGGAATTTGACCCAGCAACAGTGAAGGAATAGCGATGGACTTGGTGGTTATGAAGTGAGTGATCGCACATTTGGTGGCTCCCGCTCAAGGTGGATTTTTTTAGTACTTCCCCACCCACATGGGGGTTTCTTTTGAGGGCAAAAGGTGTGTGAGCGCCCAGGGAAGGTGATACTCCTCTGGTGAGGCTGGTGTATGGATCAGCGGATGAGAAGTGCTACGAGAAAGAGCGAGCAGCTGGATCAAATAAGTTTTCGTGATGCCCCACAGGTGAGGATGGCAGAGGGCAAGGGGGCAGCGCTGCCCGCCCAGTGGTCGGCAGAGCAGCTGGTGGAGTTTTGGAAAAACAAATTCCAGCAGCAGAGGAAAGAGGCTTTGGAGGATTTGGCCAAGGTGGTGAAGCCATGCAGAGCTGCTATTGAGCGAGTGGAGCGGAGGCAGGAGGCTCAGGGCCTGGCGATCCAGAAGGCGCAGGAGGTGGTTTGGGAGCATGAGAAGCGGCTGGCCTAGCTGGAGATGGAGTTGGGGATGGTGCTGTACAACCAGAAAATTCTAAGAGAGGAAGTGGAGGACCATGAAAACCGCTCCAGGAGACAGAATCTGAGGAATGTCAAGATGCCTGAGGGCATCGAGCAAGTGGAGCATGCTGGAGGGGTTGATGGGGAGGAGGCCTTCGACTGGTCCCTCGAGGTGGATCGGGCGCACAAGGCGCTGAGGAGAAGACCGCAGGTGGGCGAACCACCTCGGGCAATGGTGGTGAGGCTGCATCGATTTTCGACAAGGAGAAAATTCTGAAATGGGTGAGGCAGACCACGAAATGCACCTTGGGAGTGAGCTGCAGGTCTACCAGAACCTACGTGCGGAGTTGGCAAAGACGAGAGCCAGGTTCAATTGGGTATAAGCTGCCCTTTTTAAGGGGGCAAAATTTGGGGTTTTGTACCTTGCCCTCTTGTGGGTGACACATCAGAAACAGGAAATGTTATTTTGACTCGCCAGTGGAGGTGATGGACTTTATGAGGGACCATGGACTGGGAGGAGTGTGAGGGCAATGAACTTTGGAGAGGTGATGTGTTCATTGTAAAGCGTATGGGGTGGGCAGTTTGGGTGGATTTTGACAGGGGGAGTGGTGATGGTGGGTGTGCCTTTTGTTTCCTTTCGTTTGCCGGGGTTGGGCTGGACTGGAGGGGTGAGGGGAAGTCAGAGACCTTGAGTGGGGGCCACCATCCTAGCAGGATGGGCTATTTAACTGGAGTGAAGTGGGGGTGCCAGAAGAAAGGCACGGGGGGGGGGGGGGGGGGGGGGAGGTGGAAGGGTTTGATTTTTTTGTTCGAGGGTGGGGGGGTGGTGGAGGGTTGTTGACATAGGTGTAGTGCAGTTGGTAAGGGAGAGGTGGCGACAGACATCCGAAGGCGGGCCTGGAGGAGTGCGTTACGTGGCCGGCTCAAAAAGTAGTCAAGCTTATTGGCAGGGGAGGGGGGCAGGGCGCGATCAGGCTGGTCACGTGGAATGTGCAAGGGTTGAATGAGCCAGTTAAACGTTTGCATGTGTTCACGCATTTGAGGAGTCTGAAGGTGGACGTTGTGTTTTTTCAGGACACCCACCTTGAATTTGGGGAATCCGGAAGGGATGCGGGGTCAGGTGTCCCATTCGGGGCTGGATATGCAGATGAGGGGATGTTGGTTAACAAGAGGGTGGTGTGAGAGGTAGGGTGCACGGTGGCCGATCCGGGGAGTAAGTATGTGATAATCAGTGGGAAGTTGGAGGTGTTCCAGTAGTCCTAGTAAATGTTTATGCCCCAAATTGGGATGATGTGAATTTTATGAGGCGGGTTGTGAAGCATTCCGGACTTTGATATGCACCATTGATTAGGGGGGTGGATTTTAATACGGTCCTGGACCTGGGTCTGGACCGGTCAAGCCCTAAGTCGTTAAGGGTATCAGTGGTAGCTAGGGCATTGAGAGGGTTCATGGGGCACATGTGAGGTGGAGGTTTCGGAGGCCAGGGTCGAAGGAGTTTCCATACTTCTCCCACGTGCACCGGGTGTATTCCTGAATCGATCTTTTTGTCATGGAGAGAGCGAGGCTGGTAGATGAGATTCTGAGGGTGGACCGGAGGTACTCAGTGGCGCCGGAGGAGGGGTTGTTAAGGGAGAGACAGTCTCCAGATGGAATTTGGATTAGTGCCCACGGGGAAGGCAATGGGGCAGTTGCGGAGGGCCAGAGTGGAAGAGTATGAGTTTGGGAAGAAAACGGGTAGGATGCTGGCCCATCAGGTGGGGAAACAGGCAGTGGTGAAGGAGATTGGTAGGGTGAGTGTTGAGGGGGGTAAGGTGGTGATGGACCCGGAGGGGGTGAATAGGGCATTTGAGGCCTTTTATAGGCTGTATGAGTCGGAGCCCCTGATGGGGGAAGAGGGGTTGTGGCAGTTCCTGGATGGGTTGGAGTTTCCCAAGGTGGTGGAGGAGCGGGTCCAGGGGCTGGGGGTTCTGACTGGGCTAAGGGAGCTGATGGATGACCTGGGGGCGATGCAGTCAGGGAAGGCCCCGATGCCGTATGAGTTCCATGTAGGTTTCTAAAAGGTTTGGGGCAGAGCTGGGGCTACTGCTGGTGAGGACGTATAAAGAGGCGAGAGTAGGGGGGTCTTCCCCGCCACACTGTTGCGGGCTTCCATCTCCCTGATTTTAAAGGATAAGAAACCCGGAACAATGAGGGCCGTACGTCGGGCAGGGTGTGTGTGTGTGGGGGAGGGGGTCAAAGGCATTGGCTGGGCTCATGAGGAAGATGAGGAGGAGTGGACCCGTGGAGGTTCTTACACCCGAGGGAACTGGAGCATTCGCTTTTCTCTCCAGTACACAAGGTGTATTCGAGGATTGACTTTTTCATGGTGGGAAAGGCACTATTGGCTGGGGTTAGGAGGACTGAGTACTCAGCAATCGCGATTTCGGATCATGTTCTGCACTGGATGGATGTGGTTTTGGAGAAGGGAGTATCCCAGAGGCCAGGGTGAAGAATGGATGTGGGTTTGTTAGCAGACCGGAGCTTCTTGTGATAAGATCAGGAAGGTGATCGAGGAATATGTGATGGGGGAGGTCTTGCAGTCAGTGGTCTGGGATGCTCTGAAGGCGGTGGTGATTGGGGAAGTGGTCTTGTTCAAGGGTAAGGTGGATAGAGAGGAGAGGGAGGTACAGCAAAAACTGAAAGATTTTGGAGGTGGATGGGAGGGACCTGGGTTTCCTGGCCAAGAGGAAGGAGCTGCAGGAGAGGTTCGACCAATTGTCCATGACAAAAGCGTTACGTCAGTTGAGAAGGGTGAAGGGGGCTGTCTACGAGTATGGGGAGAAGGCAGTGCACTGCTGTGTTGTACTGGTCTATGTTCTATGTTGGTCAGCTAGCTCAAGGGAGGCACGGCGAAGGAGGTAGTCCAGGTACAGGTTAGGACAGGGAATTTGGTGGTGGCTCTGCAGCAGATTAATAAATAATTTGAGGAATTTTATAGGGACCTGTACAGGTTGGAGCCACCAGAGGAGCGGGGGATGAGGGGCTTTCTGGATGGGCTGGAGCATCCGAGGTTGGGAGAAGATAGAACAGGGTTTGAGGAGCCGGTGGGGGAGCAGGAAGCAAAGGAGGTGATTGGGAGGATGCAGCGGAAGGCGTTGGAGCCCCAATGGGTTCCCAGTTGAAATTTATGGGAAATTTAAGGACAAGCTGGTGCTGTTGATGGTGGGAATGTTTGAGGATGCAATGGGTAGGGGTGTCTTGCCGCAGACGATGGGGCAGGCTTCCATCTTGTTGCTCCTAAGGACCATGAACCAGTGGACTGAGTCGTATAGGCCCATATCTCTGCCGAATGTAGACGGCAAGATATTGGCAAAGGTGTTGGCATCAAGATCAGTAGGGTGTCTCCGAAGGTGATTGGGAGGACCAGACGGGATTCGTGAAAGGAAGGCAGTTGTTCTCAAACATGAGGTTACTGAACCGATGGCAAGCGTTCACACGAACAGCATCAATTTGGGGTGTTTCGCACTGCACCGGGGTACGAGACAGGAGTGCCCTATGTCCCCTCCTATTGTTTGCATCGGCTATAGAGCCCTTGGCCATTGCGCTAAGGAGCTCGGTGTTATGGAAGGGGATAACGGGGGGGGGGAAACAGAGTGCCCCTGTATGCCGATGATCTGCTATTGTATATTTCGGAAACGTGCATGTCGGGGGTGTCTCATGGAACTGCTCCGGGATTCATGATGTTTTCTGGATATAAATTGAATCTAGGAAAAAGCGAGTATTTTATGGCCCCCCACCGGGATTTGGAGAGGGGTGGGGGGGCTGTCATTCCACTTGGCGGCAACCCACTTGAGGTATTTGGGGTCACAGGTGGCCCAAGATTGGGCAGGGCTTCGGAAGTTTAATTTCATTAGCATGATGGGGAGGGTGAAGACTGATTTGTCGATGTGGGACAATCTCCCTTTGTCGTTGGCAGGCTGGGTGCAGGCATTTAAAATTAATGTTTTGCCACGATTCCTGTGTTTAGTTCAATGTCTGCCACCAGTCTTTTTATTCTTCAGAGGGGTGGACAAGTTGATCTCCTTGTTCATTTGGCGGGTGGCCAGTATTAGGAGGGTGGTATTGCAGTGGGGATGGCAGGCGGTGGGGGGCGGTTAAGCCTCCCAAACTTGCTGTATTATTATTGGGCACCGAATACAGAGAATGTACGGGGCTGGAGAAAGGGGAGAGGGGGACTCTGTGGGTACAAATGGAGGCGGGCTCTTGAAGGAAGTCAGGGTTGCGGGCGCTGGCAACGGCACTGCTCCCGATGGCCCCAGGAAAGCACTCGGTGAATCCAGTGGTGGTGACCACATTGAAGATTTGGAGGAAATGTAGGCAGCACTTTCAGCTGTGGGCCGGTCGGGGGGGTTGCCGATCAGGGGGTATCATGGGTTTGAGCCAGGGAGGATGGAAGCGATATATCGGATATGGGACGAGAAGGGGATTAAGGAAATGAAGGATTTGTTCCTTGGGGGACGATTCACGAGTTTAGAGGAGCTGGGAGAGAAATATAGTTTGGTGCAGGGGAGCTTATCGCTCGTAGGCCGATCTTGTTGGGGTGGCGGTCATTTTCTCTACCTTGTGCCTCGGCATGGCATGGGGGACTTGGGAGTTTTTGACCCTCAAGGAGGTGAAGTTCTAGCT
Source organism: Scyliorhinus torazame (assembly GCF_047496885.1). Taxonomy (NCBI): domain Eukaryota; kingdom Metazoa; phylum Chordata; class Chondrichthyes; order Carcharhiniformes; family Scyliorhinidae; genus Scyliorhinus; species Scyliorhinus torazame. Next base: position 55,641,328 of record NC_092724.1, read on the forward strand.
GTGGGGTGAGAACGAGGGGTTCTACAATTGTTGGGGTTTGTTTATTGTGCACTTTCAGGAGTTAGTTACTGTTGATTGTTGAGATGTTGGGGGGGAGGGGAAGTCGAGTTTTTTGGGGTTTGGTTGGGGTTATTTTTGTATTGTTAAAATGGTGAAAATCTGCCGAATAAAAATATTTTAAGGAAAACTATCCTTCTCCCATGTTCCCAGTGCGGCTTTTGGACACTGTTTATCTCACAATCACTTACTGACCTTGTCTTTCTTAACCACTACAGCTATAAGTTAGCATGCGTAAAGACAGCTATTCAATAGCATGTGCTTAAACATACAGCTGGTGGTAGAGAATATCAAAAGTTCCTACTGAAAATTTGCTGGATACAACACCTGAAAAATTAATTGTCTAAAAACTCATGTTAGAGACTGCAGTGGGACACTCGATCTGCAATGCCATTTCACTTTTATTTTTATCAACCCAGAGCAAAACAATAAGAAAACATAAGCACGAGACATTGAAACTTAACAAATCTAATTCCTTTAAATCATACAGTTACAAATTTATAAAAAATGTACAGTATTCGCGAACAGTGAATGAAGCAAACCAGTTCCTCCGTTCTCTTGCTAAAATTCACAATTGTAATAAATTCACAGGTAATGCAAGCAACTTGTTTTTAATCAAAAGCGTTTTAATCAAATGCCAGAAAACATTCCATTGTAATGTTAAATTCACTGACGCAATATAAATATTAAGGAAAAACGTTCGCTGGGCGGGGAAACAGAATTGCCATCATAGTCACAGACTAATCAATACTACTCAAAAATATCACAGATAGGAGATATTCCACGGTCCCTGGTACCAGTGACAAAAAATCCAAACTGTACAAAAACAGAATACTGCAAATGTTGGAAATGGAAACAGAGAGTGCATGGTGTACCCAGCAGGTTTGGCAGCATCTGTGGAGAAAAGACAGAGTTAACGCTTCTGGTCAATGATGAGCCTTCATCAGAGCATTACAATTCTGTTCTGATGAACGGTCATCATCAACCTAAAATGGCAACTCTGTTTTTCAGCAGATGCTTCTTGACATGCCGAGAATTCCAGCATTTTATGTTTCTAATCTCAAACTCTCTGTATTTTGCTGCCCATTTTAGGAGTTTGGTACCGACAAAGATGCAGTTTATGGATCACTGGCAACTGATGAAAACTATAGTTTTGATTTATATTCCACCTATGAGACCATTCATTAAAAAACTATGCGAGCAGAGCACTGGGGAATTCTATTCTTGGGCATCACCAATTTCTGTCTGCCAGTTGTTCTGAGCACCAGGCCAGTCAGGTTAGTGTTTCAAAATTCCCAGTACATCAGTGTCAAACGTTGCTGTGAAGACCATGCATTGCCACATCCCGAGAATACATAGCCTTGGGTTTTCACTTTGACTGCAGGTCTTTGAACTCCTTACTCTCTGGATGGGTCCCCAGAATCAATGCCAGTACAACTGCTCAAACTGGAATAGTCCCAGAACAAGGCGAGACTTAGTTAAAAACTAATTACAATAAAGCCTGGAAGATCCTTGCCTTAGCAAACCAGCTGAGTGCACTGGACCATCTGCAGTGTCTGGGAAAGAAAAAAAGAACTGTACTGGACCGTTGCCCATTCTCATCCTCAGCAAGAGAAGCTTCCTCCACAACTCACAGCAAGGTCTGGTACTACAGTATAATTTTACACATACACACTATACATGCAACCATTAAACTCTATCAGAATAGGTGATGTCCCCATTAAATCTCCCTTTGACATGTTTTGGGCTCTTCATGGCTCTTTCCCTTTAAGACATTCAGTTCCTATTTCTTGATGCCAGTTGAAAAGGAGACAGTCCCCAAACTTCAACTTGCAGTGACGTGTACCCAAAGTGACAGCACAGCAAGTGTCTTTATACAACTTGCAATAGTGAATGTTTATCTTACCATTGTGCAAAATAAGTAGAACTGTACTGAGAGGATATGCAATATTCTGGTGATTTACTCTAGTATTGCAACTGGACTCAAAGCAGTGCCACTAAACTGAAGAGGCTACTATGGTTCCCATTCATTGTTTGGCCCTCATTAGTTTGCAAGATCAATTTGCAATAAACATGAGTGTTAATGATTCAACTGACCTAAACACATCACAAGTCACGGAGAAATGTTTTGCAGTTAATGAAGGACGTGGGTTAATGAAACTGAGCTCTGAAAACTCAAGCCATCAAAGAATTAGATTTGCAACAGAATTATGAATTTGAACCTTCCTTACTGGATTCGAATGAGACACAGTTAAGGACATTCTGTCTACAAGGCAAAACTAATGTTTATCTGAGTCTGACAATGTTATGAAGCAGTACAGGTTTATTTGGTGGATTTTGGTTTATGAGTTAGGTATTTCTTTTTAAAATGATGTAAATGTTATGGCTTGTGATGCTGAAACAAGGTCACCACATTCTACAGTACCTGTTTAAGGGAACAGTTTGCAGTTTAGTCACTTAGAATTACAAAAAATAGCCTCCACTCACCATCTATGTGGAAAACAACATATTTACGACTGCATTCGACACACAGCTACTATACTTAGCCACCTTGGTCCTAATAAGCAAAAGGCTGCAAATAACTTCTGAAGAGTGAGAGTTTTTATGCCTTCTGATATTTTACAGAAATAATTTAAAGTATTTAATACAGTGGCATGATGCATTTTGTACATAATTTATCAATGTTTCACTGTTGATGACAATCATCTTCTACATTTTAATTTATTTCTTGCTCTCATCAGGTTTCAATCCACCCTACCTGCACCACAAGCCCCCCTTTCCCTTGCCCCCCCCCCCCCCCCCCCCCCCCACACACACACACATACAAATGCTCTGAGGGGTCCCAATCCCTCCAACAACAAAAAAAAATAAACAACTTAATTATGAGACCTGGCAAGTTCTAAACGCGTGCTGCTACACGATTGAATGCAAAGTCAAAATAATTGAAAGGTTTTGTTCCTCTCATGGTTTTGTCATTTGTTTTGCTAATTAAGCCACAAAGGTCTGGATTTTCTACAACACTTTCCTCTATTTGATGGCACAGATAAGGTAGGAGCAAACTCACAAATGGATGAAGGAGGGCAGCTTAACTTCAACCTACTCCAACTCTCTTATGGGAGCCGCGGAGTTGCATGTCCCAGCCATGAGGAGATATCATTCACAGCCAAATGCAATAATTCCGATCTGCTTCAGTGCTTATGCAGATGAAAAATATCAAATTGGGCAGAAAAGAAAACTATACAAAGAAAACTATACAAAGATTACATTTAAATATGTACAAATAAGCACATTGTTTTCTAATGAACAAAACATGCATCTTTTTTGAGGTTACCAAATAAATCAATGGTTTATAGAAAAAGTGGCTCAACAGAACTAATTAGAAAGTGAAATACGTGCTTGTTTTGGCCAATGATGAACAAGTCAAGGTTTTGTTTTGAGCTTCTGACAATTCAAAGGATATTAAGGACTGAAAACTGACTGAAAACTATTGACCTGGGGGAACTATGTTGCACACACAGGTTTCCTACCACCCCCACTCTATGGATGATTACTAATTATGCTTTGTGGTAATCTTTTACAATTCCAATGCGTTTAATTTAGCATCAATTGCAATCAATAGTGAATCAGGCCTTAAATAGAACAAGTTTTGAAGCACTGAAAAAAAATTAAGACGGCACAAAGAAGTACGGACTCTCCTCCCCCCACCACCCCCAAACCCGTAACCCAACAGTAGAGACTTCATCAAGACTTGTCCTGGGATTAACTGACTCCACAGATCACGAGGCGTGATCGATTTCTTTCTAAATTCATCTGCCCCCACCTCCATAGCATTTTTTCAGCCCCATTTTAAATCAGGACTCACCACACACATTTCAAAAACAGCAAAAAAAAATTAAAGGTTCGAAAACATTTTAAGAGGAAAGAAACCACCTTCTGTGTGTTGCCACTCAAAAACTATGCACATTATAAATTCCACTGAGCGAAAAGTTAACATAACAGTTGGTCCCAAGCTGGGACTCGATGCATCATTATGCTCAGCCACATCCGAGGTTTTAAGAACAGGGATTTTCTTTTTGCCTTCAGTGAAAAATTTAAACCATTTTTGGGAATGCAGCCTTTATATTTATGTTTGAAAAAATTTCAAAATCCACCAAAGCCTCTCAACAATAAAAAAAATACTGTACACCTGAAGATGAAAAAAATGGTCTTGCTGCAGACAAAACAGAGAAGTGACATTGGTTTCCTTCATGTTAATACTACCGCACCCTACAACAATTGCAAATATTGCTTTGGTTCAAATATGCCAGGGAGATGCACATGAAAGCTAGAAAAACGCTGAACTCTGTTCTCTCCTTCTTAAGCCCAAGATTTTCACACAAAAAAAGACCTCACAAACAAGTTTTTTTTTCTATGTACAAGAGATGTGGTCGAAACTTCAAGGCAGATTCAGTAGTTCAATTCTAAATTTGTTTAGCACCTTCGCAGAAGATGGCTCACAGCATTTACTGTAGGGTCTTTTCAATAACATTTTTTTGTTTAAATTGAATCCATTCACTAAGCACAAAAGCATTTCATTTTTTCCATTGAAAAACCTAAAACAACAAACCCCCACCCCCCAAAACACAGAATTGCATTTCCCTAATTAATATATCCCTGCTGGTACGATGAATGAAAGAGGTTTTCCATAAATGTAAAATATTCAGGGTTCTGGGTGTAATCTTTCTGGCTGTAATCTTCTAGAAACTTGGAGTTCGATGGCCGAGCCTTCTTCAGCTCCTTGAAGTCCTCTCCTGAGATATAATCCTTGTGTTGCGAGCTCATCAGTGGTGACTGTGAAACAAACAGGATAGTGAGCGGACGACGTAGATCAAAGGTTTCACAGCAAAATCAAGACAGCACTTCGTCAGTGGAAGGCTTAAAGATGCATCCCACCCCGGTGATTTCCTACCTTTGAAATTTAGATCAGTTTAACAAATAACAATTTATACAAATCTATATCACAGGTGTTAAAGGTCAGGATTAAAGTAAAAGGATGTAACTCTTCACTTGAATTGAATGTTATCAACGGAGCCTCCTCTATTACAATTTCAGTTGAATTACCATGCAGAGGACATGTTTGAGGCTGCAGGGAGAAGCTCCCATAGAGGCTGTATTTAGTTGAAATAATGATTGAAACTAAGGCAATATCCTAGTTTAGAGATGCCCAAATTCAGTTCATATACGGAGGGACAGCCGATTGTATCTAGTTAAATAAAGTGATTCTAAAAAAGACACAATCAATCACAGAATATTCTAAAACAGAAACAATCCATTTGGACCATCAAGTCGGTGCTCATACTTCATGCTACCTGAGTGACATAAATTTAATCAAGTCTTCTGCGCCCTTTATTCTTCAACATTCAATTTCCTGTTGCAGAGAAATCAGAATTTATCCCCCAAACAAACCCAAGGCCACAAAGTGGATGTGTTTTGGTGATTTAAGTGAGGATCAGTATCAAGAGGAAATGCAATACTTCAGCACTCAAGAGGTCAAGATGCAGCATCATCTTCCCCAACGTGCCTTCTTTACATGGCCATTCTTCATGTCAGAGAGTGAAAGTGCGCACGCTTCTTTTGGGTGACCAAATAGTCAGTGTGCACGTGGTTGTGTGCATGTGTGTTTTGAGATTCAGTAGACCATTTGATTGCAGCTCATGGTGAAGGGAATGCAACTGAGCCTGAGCATCAACTGCAAGAAAGAAGTATTGATGACAGTGAATAGAATTAGGGATTCTCACTGGGTCTTTGTACAGGGAGCTCTGAGACATAAGGACCTATTACAGAACCCATATGGTTGCCTCAGGGGTCAGGAAAACTCATTGGGTCTGTAACCTTGGGAATACCTGGTCTGTAAAATACTGTGATCTATTCAGTCACAGCAACATGGGGGAGCGCAAACCTTTAATTTGTACAGGAAGTAAAACCAAGCGACGGTGGTTTACACCAAACTGTGTGTCGGTATTATTTGCAATCTCAATTTATTAATAAGTTATGTTACCCATGTGTATTCCTTCATAAACTACTGATAATGTAGTTTATTTATTGGAATTGAAGGTGAGCAAGGAGAATTGGGTGCATCAGATAACCACAAGAGGACAGATGGAATGGTATGAATACAGTAAGTGACAAGTCTGTATATATGCTGACACTACATTGGAGCAATTGGAGGGTCAGCAATCAGTAGTCAGGTGGCATCACTGGATTAATGCGGTGTTCTTCTCACTCTCTTTGTTTCATAGTTTGTCTCCTTTGGTCGATGTAGCACAGCTAATTGTTTCTGGCATTGTGACCAATTAGGTGAATTTTATAAAACAGCATAATCGTGACTGCCACATCGGGTTTCACCTCTTGTCCAAGTTGTTTGGTGCTACCCGTGCAACACTGCTCAGAAATACAACCGAGGGGAGCGAAGGATTAAAATATGTCCTTCCATTCTGTAAGATTGCAACATGAAGTGCAAGTGAAGCACCTGGACTCCTTCCTTCTTTCCTATTTGGCTAATTACGCATGAAATGAAATGAAATGAAAATGAAAATGGCTTATTGTCACAAGTAGGCTTCAAATTAAGTTACTGTGAAAAGCCCCTAGTCGCCACATTCCGGCGCCTGTTCGGGGAGGCTGGTATGGGAATTGAACCGTGCTGCTGGCCTGCCTTGGTCTGCTTTTAAAAGCCAGCGATTTAGCCCAGTGTGCTAAACCAGCATTTACTTGGTCATTTGCTTTGTCTCAAGAGGCAAGTAGATTTCTAAAGGTTGAACAAGGGCTGATCTATAACAGGCCACTACCACCAGATTACTGCAATTTAACAAAGAGAAACACCTAGCCTTTTCTGCCAGCTTCCAATAATGAGATGGCATAGATTCGGGGGATCACTGGTCATAAGCCGACAATGAATACATTTCAGAAGCACTTAACTGGAAGCAAACCTATGTGGGTCGTTCAGAGGCTGTGAAAGATGTTCGATAAATGGAAGTTATAAAATATGAGAAACCAAAAAGAGACCTGCAGTTAAGTATACATATATTTCAAAGCTTTTATCTGGAATACTGATTTGTATGATTCTTTCAGCTGACCCATTCATGAACATATAAATGATGAATAAGGAACGCATACATCAGACATTCCAGCTCAGGGACTGGATTCTCTGCTCCCCGACGGCGAAATCGCGTTCGGTGACGGGGCGGAGAATCCATTTTGGCGCCGAAATTGGGAGCAGCGCCGGTTTTTGAATTCTCCGCCCCCGACGCACCGATTACCCACCGCCACAGGCCATTGCCTGAGGCCCGCCCTGTGATGCTCCGTCCCCGAATGCCGAATTCCCTACGGCGTGGGACTCTCATGGTCCCAGCCGTTCGGGAACCTCGGGAGGCGGCTGCGGACTCAGTTTGGGGCCGCCACAGTTGGGGAGGGCCGATCCGCGGGTAGGGGGGGGGGCTTCATTCGGGGCTGGGGGCTCTGTGGGTGGGCGGTCTGGGGCACGAGTGGCCGATGGGGGCACTAGTTTGGCAATCCAAGCCTGCTGCAGGCAGCCGCCATGTGCATGCGCAGCCTCTGAACCGAACGTGCTGGGGGCCGTATCTGCAGCTAGAGCTGCGAGCTCTACGTTGCCGCCCTGCTAGCCCCCTGCAAAGCAGGGAATCGGTGGCCTTTTGACGCCAGTTTTCCTGGCGTAGAAGACCACCCTTTCCGCGCCGGCGTGGGGACTTCATCTCCAAAAAGGAGAATCCAACCACAGATCTCTCTGCAGTTGTGACTCATTCGCTTTGAAACTCTCATTTTCTGCAAAACTGAAATGTTTGCAATTACTCTTCCCAACCAGTAGACACGAATTTGGATCAGGTTGCCAAAATACCCGATATCTGAGAAATTACTTGCAATAGAGCATATCTCTCTTGAAACCCATGAGAATATATCTTAATCTGATAAACTGTCTCTTTAAAACCATAAGAAGTTATCTCCATCTCAGGACTTTCCTCTTTGAACCCTGATACACTGAACGCGGTATGTTTGGAAACTCAGCAAACATTTTGACAAATTGAATTCTCTGCTGCAGAGTTTAGTGCCTGTGCCTGATACTCTGCTCATAAAAGAGGTTTCATAATTGAGCAGCCTCATCCATCTTATCTGTTTGTACACTGGCAGACTTATGTTTCCCCAATCCAATAATATGAGCAAAAAAATTATCAGGTTGCCTGCTGTGGTTATTTCCTTTCCGGAAATCTAACCTGAAGGCCAGTTAGACACCACACTTGTAAACTAAGATTTATTCTGATACACAGTTGCTTGAACCAAATGTACTATGATCAGGAAAAATGATTTTTTTCTGAAGGTCAAATTTCATATTAGACTGATTTAGGTTCACCCACACTCAGTAACTAACTAACTAATCTATGTCTATGTTTAATTAGACACCTTCTACAAGTCTCAGTCCGACATGTGTGGCAAGTAGATTGGTTTAACCCAAGCCGCAACGGATTGAGATTTATCAAAGACTGATAACAGATAAACCACTGAAGTGTATTGAGCTGTATTAAATGAGATATGCCAGAATAGTACAAATTAAAGCTAAAATGAGCAAGATTAGACAATCCAGTCTTGGTTGAGTGATTAGGCCCCAATGAGAGAAGCAAATTGAGTTCCAGCTCTTGTAAGGTGAGTCAAGCCTGGAAATTGGACCAATGTCTCGCCAAAGCTGATCTCGGGTATTTATCATTATTTGTAGGTTTAGGCCTACATTTGAGATACTGTGTTGTTGTTGTTTCAAGTTCCTCCTGTCTTACAATGGCTTTTTCAAAACTTCACCACAGTAAGCAAAGTGGTAACATTCCCTCTGGTCATTATTTACAGTAAAACACTATTTTACCTCAAAATTGCTTGCATCTAGTGAAATTGAAGTTCAGGGTAAGTTTCCCCCCTATTTGTGTAAAGCTACATCTTGTTCCAGTGAGACACTTAAAGGTATGATATTTGTTTGATAAAAATGTGTAGCACAGCATGAACAATAAGAATGCAGCTTCTGTGTTACATTGATCCTCAGAAGCAATTTCATGTGCACGGAATTTTTTAAAACTGCTCAGGGCAGCGGAGGCCAACTATCCCAGAATACCTTACAAACAGCAACATGCGTACGTTTTGCCATTTCACCCCCTAAAAAATAAGTATCATCAGCTTCTTAAACCTCAGATTGCCAATGATTAAATATCACACTCTGCCACCTGCCCCACTTACAAGTGGAACTGTACTGCTTGCACTGTGAATTGACTTCAGTGCTGTGTGGAAGCACTGGAGGTCAATTATTTTTTTGTTAATGGCTGGATGGTGATAATTAATCGCTATTTTAATTCTTCCCCTTTCTCCCCCTCAAGGTGTGGACTTTCATCAGCTGCATAGAGTTCAGTAGGCTCCGGGAATCCTCTGCCCAGAGTCAAACCGGCCATTTTTATTAGCTTGGATCAAGAGTATCAGCAGCCTATTTCACTTACAAAAAGGCATTAGAACCACAACAGTTTCAGCACAGGACACTGAATAGCAGAATTATCATTGTAGTATGCCTTTCCCTATCCACAGCGTAACCAATTGTAATGCCAATGCTGCAGTCCCTGATAACCAAACAGTAATCAAACTGCAATCTCTGGTGTCTAGAGCTTCATTCCACATTAGCATTGTACAGTAGGCCATTGAGGGAGTGCAATTTTAATTTTTATAAAGAGCCATATTTCCAAGTCAGATCCTCTTTGGATTAAAAGGTAGTGGGTTCAAATTCCACTCTGGAGACTGGTGTCCATATGCCATGCTGGCACTTTTCTATAGTACTGAAGGCAGGAATACACAGTTGGATGTAGATGTAAAAGATCCTATGATAATATTTGAAGAGGAGCAGGGGAGTTCCTCTTGGTGTTCTGGATAATAATTAGCTCGTAACCAAAAACCATTAAAAGAAACATGATCTCATCATTATCACATTGCCTTTTGTGGGCTCTTATCATGTACAAATTGGTTGCTGCATTTCCTACAAAAACAATTATGCCTCTAAAGTATTTTGCTGATTGTAAAATATTTTGTGATGTCTGGAGGTTGTGAAAACTGCTACATAAATACTAGCCATTCTTTATTTTACTGTGTGCCATTGAAATTGAGTTCTTGGGTGGTTATCATATTGTGTGCCCTTTATTATGGAGGTGCCTGGATTGGTGGGAAGCAAATCAATCTCAGGTCTCCAGAGGACCCGCCAGCTGAAACCATGTGGCACTGGACCCCTATTTGGGAAAGGAACTTGAATCCGACCTCCAATTGTGAACTGACTCCCACCTTAAATGGGCGGTTTCTGGCACCAGTATCACACGGGTCACTCGTGTAGCTCTTCCAGGTATCAGTGCTGGAATCTTATTAGCAATACCGAGGAACAAAAGTCCATTGCAGTTTGAGCTGGATGTTATAAACTCCATGTCACTTAAAATTGTTGGCCTAGACTTTGATAATGCAACATGTATCAGAGGTGCGTGGGCAATTGAATGATAATTAACAGTAGATAGCTATATGATGGGTAATATATGCTACAAACTCACCAGCCTTGCTTTCACACGCTTGGGTAGCTCCTCATCCAGTGTGAAAAGATCTTCTCTTTTCAAGGTCAACTGAGAACCTCCCTCAAACTCCACCTGAATCATAGGCAAGTTATCAAGAGAATGAACATTTAGTGCAACTTTTCACAGTAACATCATTGAAACCTACTTGTGACAATAAGCAATTATTATTACAAGAGCATCACATGATTTCCAATCTCTCCATGGCCTTGGCCCATCCTACCCCGTGACCTCCTCCAGCTCGTCAACCCACTGAGATTTTTGTATTTCACCAATCTTCACCTCTTGCACATCCTTCATTTTCACTGTTCCACCGTTGACAGCCATAATTCGTCCTTAGGTTCTGAGGCTGCCTCCCTAAAACCTTTGATTTCTTCTTTCTCCTACCTAATTCACCAAACTTTTGGTTACCTGCCTTAATATGTATTCATGTGGCATAGTGGTTATTTTTGATGTTAGAATTGCTCCCATGAATGCCATTTTCTACATTGAAGGCGCTACATAAATGCACTCTGCTGTTATTGGTATAGATTCTATCTTATGACACCAGGTGGCAGTAGATCACTGGGTAAGTGCTACACCTGGAGATATTTCTAAATATGCCAAAGTAAACTAGTGGCAGAGAATGGAACTGAAGAAAATTTCTTCTGGAAAGATGATTTTCTAAACGGTTTCAGTTGAGAAAAACCTCACTATTACGTCATTGACAGTTTCGCTCCCTTTGAAGGCTTTCAACATCATACATCATTCTTGGGTAACAAAGTATTCAGGCGGTTCACTTGATTTTTTACATAATGATTGCCTTGTGTAACACTGGATGGGCAAATCTCTTACCAAGTCAGTGCTTCCTCCTCCTAATAAAGAAGCCTTCCTGCCAACACTAGCTACAATACCCTACCTTATCAAAATCTGTCAATCAAGATTCCTTACTTGTCAAAATCTGAATTTCTTTGCATTTTCCTCCTGGAGCTAACATGAAGGTATCATTACCCAGTCTAATCCATTCTCCCCTTGGACCAGAAAACTCAATAACTCTTCACCTTCCTCAGTCACCCTTTTTTCACACAACATACAGGACTTTAAAATCACTATTCTGGATTTAATTGACTTCTCTGCTATTCCCAGTTCTATTGTCCTACACTCTAGTTTTGTCTCTTCACCCTAGGTTCTTTTTAATATCATAATGCAATTTCCAAGAATTAATAGTTCAGGAACACAGGAACGTGATGGTAGGCTAGGCTCAGCCCCTTGAGCCTAGCCTACCATTCAATTAGCTTATGACAGAACTTTATCTTAACTCCATTATCCATCTTTGCTCTATAACCTTCAATAACCTTGCCTAGTAAAATCTATCAATCCCAGTTTTGAACTCAATACTGCAGAGAACCTCATTAAATATTCTAGTAACTTGTCTACAACTGACATTAGACTAATAGATCTGTTGGTGTAAACTTTCTGCTTTGACAGTGTATGATTTGATACTTGGCTATATGAATTAATGCTTGCTTTTAAGTTGCCACGAACGGTGATTTCTGCTGAAACAGTGAACTTTGGACTAAGAGTGACTCTAACAGATATATCCTCCAAAGACAATAGGTCAGTGATGACCAGTGCTCCACGGACTGCAGGAGCTATTATTCTAAGCTGTCAGAACAGCTGCGAGAGGAAGGGGGGGCTTCTAGTTCCGGCATCCAGGACTGGCAACTCAACTCATGATCTTATGTAATCATGCGCGCAACATATTGATTGGACAAAGGTAAACTACTGTGTAAAGAATTGATAACTATAGATGGAATGAACTGCGATATTAAGAGAATTGATTGGCTGTATGTAAATGAGAATGCAAACTAATTCTGCTTTTGAAAGTGCATATTAACCCAGTTTAAGCCACAGCTCAAAAAGAAAAAGTGTGCCGTCAAGACCGAGGGGTCTAGGACCTTTCTCCCAGAGCTCTGCAACAATAAATTGCATCTCACGTTAAGGTCTGCTTGTAAATATTTTCACCCAACAGATCTACCATTTCTTAGTTTGTCTCGCTAAATTTTCTGAAACAGTGGAGTGACAATGCCAGCTTTCCAATCCAAAGTAACAATTCCTGAATCCCAGGTTTTGGAAGATTATGACTAATGCATCAACAACTTCCTTCCTCACCTACTTCTTTTAGTATCCTGAAATCAGCCATGATTGAATGGTGGAGTGGACTCGATGGGCCGAATGGCCTTACTTCCGCTCCTGTGTCTTATGGTCTTATGGAAACAGCCAGGTCCAGGAGATTTGTCCATCTTTATTCACATTTAGTTTCTCCATCATCAACTTTTTTGAAACCTATCAAATCTAGATAACCCTTCCCTTCGTTTAGCTTCCTTCTACCTCTGATATTTTAGCCTCATTCTTTATTGTCAAGGCCAATATATTTAGTAAATCTTCCATCCGCTTTGGTCATTAAAGGGCCCACATTACTCTCAGTTTCCCTCCTCCTCGTAATATAGGGCGCATTTCACCCGAAATATTTCTATGTCCAGTTTCGAGTGTGTTTAGTGGGGTGTTACTCAGTGGCTACAGTGCCGAGGGATACAGCTATTCAATGGCACTTTGCCTTTTTTTGGGCCTCGGGGAGTTTCTTCCCTTCGAGGCCATACAGGCAGTTTTCCTGCACTGGGGAGCTGGGCTCTACACCCCTCACCTTTCAGAACTCCACCTCAGCTTTTAGGACACCCCCAGCCCCTTCACACTCCCAACCTATTTTTGTCCCCTCAAACATTCCCCCTCCTCCCCAATTCATGGGCATGGACCCCCCAGGCCACGACGCCTGGCAGAGCTATCCTGGCACCTGGGCACCTTGGCAATGCCAGGCAGGCAGTGCTACTCGCACGCTGGCTGTGCACGAGTGGCACGGTCAGTGTGTCTGGGTGGCAATGCCAGGGTGCCAGGCTAGCAGTGCCAAAGTTCCCGGGGGAGTGCCAGGGTCCTACCCTGCCCTGTCCGCAACCATCCGGGGGGCTCGAATGGCCTGCGCAACCCCTTGAGGTGCTATCACCCCTGGTCCACGTTTGTGGAAACCTGTGCCAGGCATGATAGATCATTTAAATATCACGCCAGTGAGGGCGTGATCCAGATCGCGATAGGCACAGCGAGTCAGGTGACTTGTGATTGGCCCAGCGCAAAACTCTATTTGAGGCTCTTCCGGGAATCACCCATTATGCCCAACTCCACGCCGGGTGCAAAGCGGTGGCTGAATCACACCCATGCTGTCACCATGATGTGACAGAGTGATATTAATCTTTAATTTCATTACCTTATAAAACATATATTGAGCTGCTTAAAAATTACTTTTAAACAGCATGCAAAGACATTGACTTAAGATGACTGCCACAAGTCACCTGGCATTAAAAGTTGACCAGTTTTCTGCAAGTTTCCAATATGGAATATAATCAAGACATGCCCACACATCCTCATAGAATTTTACACCTGCTGTTGTCAAGAACTACTTCAAACAAATATTTTTGTAATATAAATTTAGAGTGCCCAATTATATTTTTCCAATTAAGGAACAATTTAGCGTGGGCAGTCCACTTACCCTGCACATCTTTGGGTTGTGGGGATGAGACCCACGCAGACAGAGGGAGAATGTGCAAACTCCACAAGTAACCAAGGCCAGGATCGAACCCGGGTCCTCAGCGCTGTGAGGCAGCAGTGCTAACCACTGCGCCGCCCTACTTCAAGAAAAATATACTGAAACTATACTGGGCTTCAAATTTGCATTTCTATAAAACTACCACTTATGCGGGAACAGAAATGCTATTGGGATAATAGCCATATGGAAGGCATCATCAAGGAGAGTATGGACCATTCAGCGGTTAATGAATGGGACCGTACAACATCTAATCACTTCAGCCATAAAGAATTAACCATGATCTATCCAGACATGAACTAAGCAAATAACTTCTGAAATCATGATGTAGAGAGCCGTCACGTGACTAGAATAATCATCTTTGAAATCTCTTATTACAACATGCAAGCTGCTAAGCAGTAATCTGGAAAACCCCCACAAATAGGGCATGAATACTCTCACTCTCCCCTTTACTCCCACGTTCAAGACCCTATATGACCGTTTGAAACCCAACATGGAGAAAGAGGATTTCCAGTAAAAAGAACCTCTGGTGTAAAAATCATCCAGTTTTGGAAAAGACAAGTTAGTGTGTCTCCAGAAATTGTAGATCACATCGGCTTCAACCACAATGAATCTTCAAGACCACCATGAAAGATATTCTGCTTCAGCCACGGGTACCAGCGAAGAAATCAAACAATGACCTCTATTTTTTACCGTTTAGCATTGAACTTTTAAATTGGCCGAAAAGTAACTCCCCACGCATATTTGTGTGTGTTATGAAGGTCAGGTGTGGGTTTTACCTTTTTAAATATTTTTCTATGTTTTCTGGGTGGTTTTATAACTCAATAAAAACTATTCTTTTTTGTGTTTTAAACTCAAGAACCCCTGCCAGACTGGTTTATTTGCAATCAGCCAGTAAATGGTTAAGAACAGACAACAATTAAATATCTTCATCCTCGTTAAATTCACAAAAAAATCCTATTACACTCAGACTTGGGAGTGGCATAATAGGCGAGTCATTTTTACTCCGCCTCACATGCCCGTAACAATATTTATTAAAATGGTCTTCAGTGCTGTCATTGATGTTCCTCACAAACTTTTGTCAAATCAATTTTTGTGGCTCTTACCGCTTCATGTATATTGCTTTGCTGTTCTTTATAGCTCTCCCAATCCACAGGATCCCTAACTTTGCTTTCTTTTAGTTTTAGACTAGATCTTACGTCCTTTGCTGACCAAGGTTGTTCAATTACACAAGTACAGCTCTTGCCCTTTTAGGGGTACATACAAATCTTTTTATTTTAAAACACTTCCCACTGCACATCCATAGTTATCAGTTGGTAGCTCTGCCCTATCTATTGTGGTCAATTTCTGCCTCATCCCTTCAAAGACATCCTTACCTAAATTAAAAACTTTGTTTCAGGTTTCATAAAGTCATCTTTTTCTCTTGTTTTATGATATTTGCTATTTGAACAAAAAAGGACAATGCACCAATGTAGTGCAGGTCTGTGTGGCTGTTTCAGGGAGATAAAATGTGACCTAAATCTTACCTGATAGTTGTATCTGACCTGGGAACCAATAAACTTTGCACTGTACACCAGAGTGTCAATCCATCGCACCTGGATGATCTCGCCCTCAGTGGGCGAACCATGTCGCAAGCAGTCCCTACTCTGTACAGATAACAAATAAACATATCAGGGACAGCATAATCATGGTCGAGCATACTGCACAAAAACAGATTACTGTGGTGAGATTCAGCTCAAAACAACCATCAAAAACAACTTGGACTACCTTTGAGAAAGTAACAAAGCCCCTCCCCTTGAAAAAAAACAGTAATAAATAGCTGATTATAATCACTGAACATGCAATGCAATTTACAGTATACCAACTTTGATTGGGATTGCTAAAAGGCAAGATAGTCATTGGGGCAGTGCTTGCATAGTGTGAATTGCTTCTCACCTGTACCTCTGACAGTTAGTCTATGGGGTACATACATGCTCTGCAATTTCTGGAGAAACCTACACCTTGAGGGAAGATGTTAGCCCCATGAGTCCTGCAAGAAACCTGCCAGAAACCTAATTTAGATAGTGAGATGAAATCCGTGTTTTCAAAGATGTATTTTTGACACACACTCTAACCAGAACTGAAACAGAAACTTCAGGTTTCTAGGGAAACTGACACCAGTTGAAACCAGTTAATCAGGCACAGAACCATTCGAGCTCAGATCCCAGTGGCGCTGTATAGGCAGGCTGAAGATGATGGAGCTGGTACCAGGAGCTGAGAATAGGCAAATACACAGTTGCTTCAGTTTTTTTGTTTGTGATGATAGCATTTATGGATCCTTGCCATCAAGACCGTCGTGACCAGAGTGGAGGAGATTCTGGTGACATGTGCCATTTTGGTGAAGACCATGCCCATAGAACTCCAGTTGGTCTCTATCAGCTGATTATCAGGCTAAATTGTCAAAGAAACTGATCTAAAACTCTTCTGGAGAACGTTCGGAACTGTAAAGGACTTTTGTGTCTGAAACCTGTGTCTTATATGCTGAGTGAACTGCGAGTTAATCTGCAAGATCTGCCATTATTGTCTTTGCTATTTAATGTGAAATTTATAGTTTACATTCACCACAATTTGTTTGTTCATTTATGTTGATGCAAATTTTGGCTTGTTTATTCAAGTAAACTGTCCATTGTTTTTTTAATTGGGGTTATTAGATTAGTTTGGTTCTTTTGGTTTGTTGGTCTCCATGTGAATCATAACAAAATCAGGGGGGTACCTTCAGTTATATGGAGACTAGAGAAGTTGACAATGGTCCCATTACAGGAGACGACACAGATTTAAGGTAATTGGCAAAAGAACCAGAGGAAGATTCAGAGAATGTTCCTTGTACAGTGAGTTGTTAGGATCTGTAATGTACTGTCCAAAAGGGAAGTGGAAGCAGATTCAATTGTAACTTTCAAAAGGGAATGGGATAAATTCTTGAAAAGAAATCATGTGCAAGGCTATGGGGAAAGAGCTCGAAAGTGGGACGAATTGGACAGTCATAATGGGTTGGGTGACCTGTAAGGTTCTATGCTTCTAGGCATAGTCATGATGCTATCATACAGCCAATTTCCTTCCAGAAATAAGGCAATGCTGCTCTGCAGTAACAAGTGCTAGGAGCTGTATGTGAACAGGTGAAGGGGAGATTTATCTGAAAATGAGGAAATTGAAATCTTAATGGTTGGGCTGAGAAATTATTTTACTGATCATTTATACTGGGAAAATACCCTGAAATAAATGATGATAGATTTTATCATCCCAAACAAGCATTTGGAGCTTTATAACCTTGGTTGTAAGTGACAGGTCTGGAAAAGGGGTCAGCAAATTTGGGGCAACAAATTGATAGTATCGCAAGAAGCAGCTCACAGAACAGGAAGGATTTTGACTTGCGTGTTCTTTCTAATTGCATTTTGGTATCAACATACTAAATGTGCTTGATCACAACCATGGTGCGGATTCATTGTGTATCACAAGCACAAATCTGTATCCTTTTACTCCCTTTACCCTCAGCATTAGTGTGCCTGATGGCAGTATTAATACACAAACAATGTGCTTCCTGCCATTACAGTGCTTGGGTTTACATTGATTTTCAATATATGACCTGAACCCAACCATTTCATTCTTTGCTGAGAAATCTGGCAATCATTCTTTTATCTTGCTATTTTTTAAATTTAGTGTATTATCTTATTGAGTACCTTAATTAGGATCAAAGGGACTAGGACCTCTCCTCGGAAAATACTTTCTTAATCAAAGGAAGATGTAGCCAAGACTTTTTCATCAACCAGTAAAATGTTCTGAACAAATAAATGAGTCAGTAGAAAAGGCATAGATGCCTGTCTACTTACAACAATATTTTCTGGGTATACATTGTCACTGTATGATCCATCTTCAAAATTGATCTCATAAAAGGTCTGTGCAGCAGCTCCAATCACTTTACACTTGTAGTAAAGTCCGTTTTGATTTTTTGCGATGACCGTCTGACCCATTGAGACGAGCCAAGGATCTTGGTTTTGCTAAAGTTCATGGTAGGAGAGGGGCAAGATTAGACAGAACAGGGAGACTAGTCAATATACAGAAAAATGTTAAAAATATATTTAATCTTGTTAAGTTTTTTAAACCTTTCAATTGGTAGAAAATTACACAGTTTATTTCACAATTGCAGAAGAATTCAATTTTAATAAAAGCTTTTTCAGGAACTTTTAATGAGTTCTCTCCCCAAAACATTCAATTCTTAAGAATTGTCTCTAATTTCCCTCCTCTCGCTTTGCTCCCAACGTTGTCATCCTGGAAGCTGCATTTTTAGAGCCCCTTTCCCCATCAATTAATCTTTAATTAAGGGATGTTCAAGATACAAAATCCTGGAGCTTCGGGGGTCACGTCTAAAGTTGAGATCCATGATCCCATTGATGTGTCCTTAATTACAATCCATGCTAATTAATATTATACCTTGCCAAACCTTCAGGCCCACACAATTCAAACAGAATAAACCAACAAGGATTAATTGCCTGGTGCTTGAGAACCAGATTGTCAGAGGTAAATCAATCACAAATGGGTCACTGGCTCTTGTTTTAACAATTCCATCTGTATTTCATTGTTACTCCTATGATAACAGCCTTACAGTCCATCTGAAGCCGTCACTCCTGACCCATATGTTGCCCCTCTCCATATTCAGAGATCATTTATATTCAATACATGGATTCAGATAAGCTATTGTTTACATAACTGGTAAACAATTCTCTTTGGTGGCACAATCAATGGGATGACTCAAGTTGTAGAGCAGCATTGTTTGATCAAACAGGTTAATGAAGGAGAGGTATGCGATATCACTGGAAAACATTCATTTATGATGCAGCCTTGAATCCCATTGTGCCTGTCCAGTCATAAACTGAAATTCTATGAACTGCTGGGAATATTTTCCAGAAACTACAACTTAATAGCAAATGCAACCCTTTCTTCATGCCAATATTATTGACAGCACACCTTTGAGACATGCACCATTCACTTGCTGCCCTCATGACCACCATTGTGATTCTTTACAATAAAAAAAACCTCTTCCTTCCTATCATTAAAGTCTATTTATACTGTACTTTTCCTGCAGTGCAATCCTCTTCATCAAGGTGATGTGTGTGTATCATAGTCACAGCTCTTTTTGAAGAACTCACTCACATTTATCATTATGTACCCCCCCATCCTGTATCAATATATCAAGGTTATTGTAATGTACGCAGTGAAAATTGTGCCAGATGTTGCCTTCCTTGAACTGAATTCTTCATGGAGAACAAAGGAGAACAATAGTCATACCAGGAACACTCAGCATATAGATTCAATTTATAAAGTCCTCATGTCACCAATTTCCCTCTTTTCAGCAAATGGTTCGCACCCAGGATGCAAGTTGCTTGCAGAGAAGATGCAGTACTTTTAAACATGGTAGGTGGCAGGGAAACAGGACTTCTGCAATTAATCTTTACTATAGGGAGAATAGATCTTCTAGATCAGACATGGAGATAACACTTTGAGAACTGCAGTAACACATTTCATTCACTTTATAAATGGATATCAGATTACAAAGGGAATAATTGAAGAACAGTGCCAATTGAGTAACCACCAACAGAAGATAGACGGCGAACAATCCAACAACACAATCACACGATTCAGATCAAATCTATGGTGATGCTTTTCTCTGAGTCATACTGTCAATATGCACCCATGCACATCATGAGGTAAAAGCAGGCAGTGACAGACACCAAAGTGAGCCAATCAACATACAGAACAGAACACGACCAATCACCAGACAGAACACAAGCGGGGGGCTTCCAACTATAAAACACACGAGGCATCAGCACTCTGCCTCTTTCCACTGGTGACAACTGTAGTGACAGTCGGGGTGTACAAATCATTCAACACCTTCTACACATGGATCAGAGCTAGCATGGTCTAGATAGTTAGTGTTAGTTTACTTAGAGTAGTAGAGAGTCAACCCACAGGCAGCTGTGTGCTTCGTTACGGAAGTTCAATAAATCTTATTGAACCAACGCCTACTTTTGGTGTATGCTTGATCATTTCACTGCATTGTGTTGCAGGCCGTGTTACCCCAGGGTGAATAACACGACACATACAAGATTTTCTGCTCCCATCAGGCCGGTTTGGCGGTGAGAGCGAAAAATATCACGAGAAGGCTTAGTCGCGT
The DNA here is from genome assembly GCF_047496885.1 of Scyliorhinus torazame. NCBI lineage: Eukaryota > Metazoa > Chordata > Chondrichthyes > Carcharhiniformes > Scyliorhinidae > Scyliorhinus > Scyliorhinus torazame. The sequence goes on from NC_092724.1 coordinate 55,661,843, forward strand.
TTCATGTCGATGTAAAGCAGGAAGTGATCGCCTCCGCCCCCCGTTAGTAGCGAGCACCATTTCCTGCTGATCAAAGTCGGGAACATCTCTGTAATAAATTAATTTGCGATGAGTTGATGGTAGGGCAGGTGAATCAGGGACCGCCTGCCAGTGATACAGCATGGTATCAATGCCTGCCGCCTTTCTGCACCAACTTCTGCACCATATGGTGCAAAAGGCCGCCATTGCTGTCCGCGACCTCAATGCTGTTTTTGCCACCTAACATTGGACTTTGCCGATATCGGAGAAAATCCCAGCCTTAGTCTCATTCTGTAACCTTGCTCGCTCCTTTAATAACCTAACTTGCCTCATTTTTTTTTTCATAGAATTTACAGTGCAGAAGGAGGCCATTCGGCCCATCGAGTCTGCACCGGCTCTTGGAAAGAGCACCCTACCCAAGGTCCACACCGCCACCCTATCCCCATAACCCAGTAACCCCACCCAACATGAAGGGCAATTTTGGACACTAAGGGCAATTTATCATGGCCAATCCACCTAACCTGCACATCTTTGGACTGTGGGAGGAAACCGGAGCACCCGGAGGAAACCCATGCACACACGGGGAGGATGTGCAGACTCAAGCCGGAATCGAACCTGGGACCCTGGAGCTGTGAAGCAATTGTGCTATCCACAATGCTACCGTGCTGCCCACGGTTTAAAGCAACTATCTGATTCCTTTCTAAAACAGTTGATGGACTCTGCTTCGACCACCATATTTTAGCAAGAAGTTCCACACTGTAACCATCTTTTGTGTAATAACTTTACTGTAACTTTCCCTTTCACTTCGTGTGCTTATCTTAACTTGGAATTCTCACTAAATAATGGAACAATCCATGATAATTCGTTTCTCTATAACTCTTCATAATCCTGCAGACGTTTAGCTGGTCAATCGTTAACCTTCTCAACTCTAGTGGAAAAAAGCTCTAATGTCTCAAATCTGTCATAAACTTCTTAGTGAATCAACATTATGCCATTTCCATCATGGTTACACCCTTCCTGTAATGTGGTGCCCAAAACCGCACACAATGGGCAAAATTCTCCATTTTTGAGACTAAGGCCGGATCTTTTCCCACCGGCAGCGCACCCCCGCCTGTGGCTTTCCCGGCGGTGTGGGGTGGCTTCAATGGGAAATCTGATCAACAAGCGGCGGGAGTAGATAATCCTGTCACCAGCGCACTCTGTGCTGCTGAGAAACACGCTACTGGCGACCTCAGGTGTGGTGGTGGATGGCTCCAGCTTTTACTGCTGGCCAGAATGGCAGGATCCCGTGACAAATTCTGCACTTTGAACCTCATTAATCATGCGCAGGTGAGTTCCCCGTTCAATCGCCTGGAGGGCTGACAGAGGATTCATACGCCCGCTGCCAGTGGTGGGTTCAAAGATCCTGAAGCCATATTTAAACACCAGTTCAGCACACTCATATCGCTCTCCCCAGCCCATCAGACCACGCAAGTGGTCAGCAATCCAGAGGACATAGGCTAACAGTCTCAAGAAGTCTGCTCCTTGAATCAAATACTCTCCCCCCCGAGCCCATCACCTGCAAGCTGCCCATTCCCATTTTGTTAAGTCTGCTACTAAAATTACTATTTCAACAAAACATGTATCCAAAAAGCACAAAGAAGTCCCCCAGTGAGCGTTTAGCCGCATGTTAGCCAGCGCTCACCAGTGCTGAGAAAAGTATGGCTCTTCCATGTAACTCGCATTGTATTTATTTTTAAAAACATTTTTATTAGGGTTTTCATAAAATATCAACAACAGAATGAAAAGGTAACTCAATAGAATTAAATACAAAACAAAGTAAAACAACCCCGTGCCCCCTCCCCCCGATACATAAATAATAAATTAACACCCCGAGTTAACACAAAGCAAACATAGCAAATATATACACCCCCTTAGATCCCCCAAGGTAAATAAACAAAAATAAAATAGAACCCCCCCCCCCCGGGTTGCTGCTGCTGTTGACCATTGTCTACCGTTCTGCCAGGAAGTCCAAGAACAGTTGCCACAGCCTAAAGAACCCTTGTACGGATCCCCTAAAGGCGAATTTCACCCTCTCCAATTGAATAAACCCCGCCATATCGTTGATCCAGGATTCCACGCTTGGGGGCCTCGCGTCCCTCCACTGAAGAAGAATCCTTCGCCAGGCTACCAGGGACGCAAAGGCCAGAATACCGGCCTCTTTCGCCTCCTGCACTCCTGGCTCCCCTGCAACCCCAAATATTGCGAGCCCCCAGCCTGGCTTGACCCTGGATCCTACCACCCCCGACACCGTCCTCGCCACGCCCATCCAAAATTCCTCCAGCGCTGGGCATGACCAGAACATATGGGTGTGATTTGCTGGACTCCCTGAGCACCTAACACACCTGTCCTCTCCCCCAAAGAACCGGCTCATCCTTGTCCCGGTCATGTGTGCCCTGTGCAGCACCTTAAACTGTATGAGACTCAGCCTCGTGCACGAAGAGGAAGAGTTCACCCTCCCTAGGACATCTGCCCACGTCCCCTCTTCGATCTCCTCTCCCAACTCCTCCTCCCACTTACCTTTCAACTCCACCACAGAGGCCTCCCCCTCCTCCTGCATCACCTGGTAAGTTTCCGAGATCTTCCCCACTCCAACCCCCCCCCCCCCCTCCCCCCGAGAGCACCCTGTCCTGTACTGTGCATGGCAGCAGCCGCGGGAATTCCACCACTTGCTGCCTGGCAACCGCCTTTACCTGTAAATATCTGAAGGTGTTCCCTGTGGTAGGCCATACTTCTCCAGTTCACCCAGGCTCGCGAAATTCCCGTCCACAACCAGGTCCCCCAACCTTCTTATCCCTGCCCTGTACCACCCCGAAAACCATCCATCATTTCTTCCTGGGACAAACCGGTGGTTCCCCCGTATTGGCGTCCACACAGAGGCCCCAACTTCCCCCCTGTGCTGCCTCCACTGCCCCCAGATTTTGAGGGTAGCCGCCACTACCGGGCTCATGGTATACCTCATTGGAGGGAGCGGCAGCTGCGCCGTTGCCAGCGCCTCCACACTCGTACCCTCACAAGACGCCGTTTCTAGCCCCCTCCCCCTCCATCACCCACTTGCGCACCATCGCCGCATTGGCGGCCCAGTAGTACCCGCAGAGGTTGGGCAGTGTCAGCCCCCCCCATCCCTACTCCACTCCAGGAACACCCTTGGAGTCCCTCGCGCCCACACAAACCCCGTTATGCTCCTGTTGACCCGCCTAAAGACGGCCTTTGGGATAAACATGGGGAGGCACTGGAACAGGAACAAACTAACCGACTGCACCCTACCTGCCAGGGACAGCGGCAACGCGTTCCACCTCTTGAACGCCTCCTCCATTTGCTCCACCAGCCTCGTGAAATTAAGTCTATGCAGGGCCCCCCAGCTCCTGGCCACCTGGACCCCCAAGTACCTGAAGCTTCTCTCCGCCCTTTTTAGTGGGAGCTCGCCAATCCCCCTCTCCTGGTCCCCTGGGTGAACCACGAACAACTCGCTCTTCCCCATGTTGAGCTTGTACCCTGAGAAATCCCCGAACTCCCTGAGGATCCTCATTACCTCCGGCATTCCCCCCACCGGGTCCACCACATATAGCAGCAAGTCGACCGCATAGAGCGACACCCTATGCTCCTCCCCGCTCCACACCAGCCCCCTCCAGTTCCTTGACTCCGTCAGTGCCATAGCCAGGGGTTCAATCGCCAGTGCGAAGAGCAGGGGGGACAGGGGACACCTCTGCCTCGTCCTTCGATGCAACCAAAATTACTCAGACCTCCTTTTGTTCGTGGCCACACTCGCCATCGGGACCTCGTACAACAACCTAACCCACCTGACAAACGCCTCCCCAAACCCGAACCTCTTCAACACCTCCCACAAGTACCCCCCACTCTACCCTATCGAAGGCCTTTTTGGCGTCCATCGCCACCACTATCTCCGCCTTCCTCCCCCTCGCCGGCATCATAATAACGTTCAGGAGCCTCCGCACATTCGCGTTCAACTGCCTCCCCTTCACGAATCCTGTCTGGTCTTCGTGGATCACCTGCGGCACACAATCCTCAATCCTCGTGGCTAAGACCTTCACCAGCACTTTGGCATCTACATTTAACAACAAAATCGGCCTGTAAGACCCACACTGCAGGGGATCCTTGTCCCGCTTCAGGATTAAGGAGACCAGTGCCCGGGACATCGTCGGGGGCAAAGTCCCCCTCTCCCTTGCCTCATTGAAGGTCCTAACTAGCAACGGGCCCAACAGGTCTACATATTAATTGTAGAATTCGACCGAGAAACCGTCCGGCCCTGGTGCCTTCCCCACCTGCATGCTCCCTATCCCTTTGGCCAGCTCCTACAGCCTAATCGGGGCCCCCAATCCCACTACCAGTCCCATCTCCACCTTCGGAAACCTCACTTGGTCCAGAAAGCAGCCCATCCCTCCCTCCTCCCTTGGGGGCTCGGACCGATACAATTCCTCATAAAAGTCCCTGAAGACCCCATTGATATCAACACCAGTCCGTACCACACTCCCTCCCCTATCCTTAACTCTCCCCGATCTCCCTAGCTGCGTCCCGCTTCCAAAGCTGATGCGCCAGCATCCGACTTGCCTTTTCCCCATAAATCGCCCCCTGGGCCTTTCCTCCACCTTCCTGGTGATCAACAGGTCGAATTCGGCCTGGAGGCTACGCCTCTTCCTCAACAGTCCCTCCTCCGGCACCTCCGCATACCTCGTGTCTACCCTCACCATCTCCCCCACCAGCCTCTCTCTCTGCTCTCTCCTCTCCTTGTGGGCCCTAATGGAGATCAGCTCTCCCCTAATCACCGCCTTCAGCGCCTCCCATACCATCCCCACTCGGAACTCCCCGTTATCGTTGGCCTCCAGGTATCTCTCTATGCTTCCTCGGACCCGCTCACTCACCTCCTCGTCCGCCAACAGCCCCACCTCCAAGCGGCACAGCGGGCGCTGGTCCCTCTCCTCCCCCAGCTCTAGGTCTACCCAATGCAGGGCGTGATCCGAAATGGCTATCGCCGAGTACTCGGTATCCTCTACTCTCGCTATCAGCGCCCTACTCATAATAAAGAAGTCAATCCGGGAGTAAGCCTTATGAACATGCGAGAAGTATGAAAATTCCCTTGCCCCCGGCCTTGCAAATCTCCAAGGGTCCACCCCTCCCACCTGGTCCATAAACCCCCTCAGCACCTTAGCCGCCGCCGGCTTCCTACCCGTCCCAGACCTGGAGCGATCCAGTGCCGGATCCAACACCGTGTTAAAGTCCCCCCCCCATTATCAGGCCCCCCATTTCCAAGTCCGGGATCCGACCCAACATGCGCCGCATAAAACTCACATCGTCCCAGTTCGGGGCATACACATTGACCAGCACCACCCTCTCCCCTTGCAGCTTACCACTTACCATTACGTACCTGCCGCCATTGTCTGTCACAATGCTCGACGCCTCGAACGACACCCTCTTTCCCACCAAGATCGCCACCACCCGATTTGTGGCATCCAACCCTGAGTGAAACACCTGACCTACCCACCCCATCCTCAATCTAACCTGGTCTGCCACCTTCAGGTGTGTCTCCTGGAGCATGACCACATCCGCCTTCAGCCCCTTCAGGTGCTCGAACACCCGGGCCCGCTTGACTGGCCCGCTCAGTCCCCTTACATTCCAGGTTATCAGCCGGATCGGGGGGCTACCCACACCCCTCCCCCACCGACGAGCCATAACCCCTCCTTGGCCAGCCACGAGCCCGCACCCCACGACCGGCCCGTTCCCCACGGTGGTAGACCCCCGTCCCAACCCCCTCTACTCGCTCCAGCTCCCCCTTGAGCTGGCCCCATCCCCCCTACCGGCCATCCAAGCAGCAGCAGCCCGGTTCCCCCCCACCCACCCTCCCCACCCCACCCAGGATCCCTCCTAGCTGCTTTACTCCACCCATTGCACTCCCGCAAGTCAGCTGACTCCTGCTGACCCCGGCTACTCCCGCCTCTCCTTCGACTCCTCCCATTGTGGGACATACTGTAGAAGCCAGGTATTTCGAATACAACTAGTATAGGTAAAAGATAGCTGTTTAAGCATAAATGTTGAGCCCCAGTTTTAAATACCCATTTATACAGCATAATTCACTTTTACTGAGGTCCGTTGTTCTGGCAAATGCATATTTTCAGAGTCAGTGTGACATTAAAACAGCACAGTTGCAAGATAATTTGACACTGCTTGTGCTAATTGTCAAGGCCAAGGGATTGAATACACAGCAACATGAAGGCACCATTGTTCACAATGCAGATAACAGCTAGGTCAGAAAAGCTGATGTTGCACATTGAAGATGGACGGCTTGCCATCAAATCAAATGTGTTTGAGTCTAATCCAAACCAATTAGGATTATATTGGGGTGTAATTAGACGACTTAAGACAGATATGAAAGTGTATAACTGAAAAGTTTCTCCCCGCCATTTTAGGTTTTGTTGTCTTTGAAAGTGTATTGTCTTAGTGTGTTGTCTGTGGTGTATTGTTTTTGGGTGTGTGTTGAGGAGATGTCTTTGTGTTGTCTTTCTGTTAGTTTAGTCAGTTTTGTCCTTTATAGTCTCCATTTTGGAGTTGTCTTTGGGGGTTATGTCAGTCTAACAGTCTGTGTCAGTGATGTTCGTCCACTTTTGACTTTGAGTTTGAGTTTAGCTGAAGATTAGCTTTCTCTCTCTCTTCATGTTTCATTGCCAGACTTTGACCTTTTAAAAGTTACTTTCGAGCTGTCTGCCTAAGCAAAGAAAGATAATGTCTGGAATTCTCTGAAAGCTTCGAATTGTCTACGAATTGCCTTTTAAATGACTTTCAAATTGTAATCAAGCGACTACAAATAAAACAATTCTTTTTGGCACCTGAGGAGTTTATACTGCAAATTTCTGCTGAGTTCCAGTATTCGCAAAGTGCTACTGATAACCGAATAGCAGAGATGATATAGATTCCTTCAACTATACACAGTCGAATAATACAAGGAATCGAACAACTTAACATAGTCTACAAATATTACAAATCTTACAACTTGTCGTATTGCGCCAGGACTTGATTCATCAACTAAGCTTCCCCCAAACTTGGCGTAGTTCGACAGGTTAAGATCCCATAAATTATAGATTCCTAGACATACCCTCCTCCTCCATTACCCATCCACAGGCTCTCCGCCTCCCCCTTCCATCCCAAGCGCGGGAAACAACACTCACGTCCTCGTCCTGGCCTCGCCCCTCCAGTGTGGGAAAAAGCCCGCGCTTTCCACCTGGCCGGCCTTGCCACCTCTGTCGCCGCTCCTTTTACACGCCCAGTCCCCTCACCCCCGACTGGGGCCTCCCCCTCCCCCGCGGGGCCCCATCCCCCCTACCGGCCATCCACCCCTACTCCATTTACTTACCCCCCTCCAAGAGCCGACCCTACAGACCCAACCAAAACAGTGCCCAACCCACCCTAACCACCCTCATCGAACCAAACAGAAATAAGAGCAAAGAACCCCCCTCAAAGTATAACACCCCAACAGCAATCCCCGACCACCCATCCCGACCCTCAGTTTGTGTCCAGTTTCTCGGCCTGAACAAAGGCCCACGCCTCCTCTGGAGACTCAAAATAATGGAGCCCCACAGTCGCGCTGGCTGCAGCATGCCAAACTTCACCCCCTTTCTATGCAGCACCGCCTTCGCCCGATTGTACCCGGCCCTCTTCTTCGCCATCTCCACACTCCAGTCCTGCTATATTCGAACCTCCGCGTTCTCCCACCTGCTGCTCCTCTCTTTCTTGGCCCACCTGGGCACGCACTCCCGATCAACGAATCAATGAAACCGCATCAGCACCACCCGCGGCGGCTCCTTAGCCTTGGGCCTCCTCGCCAGCACTCTATGTGCCCTTTCCAGCTCCAGGGGCCCCTGGAAGGACCCCGCTCCCATCAGCGAGTTTAGCATGGTTACCACATAGGCCCCCACGTCCGGCCCCTCCAGGAGGCCCAGAATCTGCAAATTCTTCCGCCTCGACCGATTCTCCATCTCCTCGAACCGTTCCTGCCATTTCTTGTGGAGCGCCTCGTGCGCCTCCACCTTTTCCGCAAGGCCTAAGATCTCGCCATCATTGTCGGAGACCTTTTGTCGGACCTCGCAGATCGCCACCCCCTGGGCCATCTGGGTCTCCAGCAGCTTGTCGATAGAAGCCTTCATCGGCTCCAGCAGGTCCGCTTTAATCTCCCTGCAGCAGCGCTGGATAACCTCCTGCTGCTCCTGCGCCCACCCGCCGCCATTTTGCTCTTCTTCCCTCGCACCTTCTTTGGGTTCACCACCACTTTTTTAGTCGCCCCGCTCCTGGTCCAAGCCATACACTGTCGGGGAACTATTGCAATCTCCTTCCCACACCGGGAAACGTCGAAAAAGTTCCGCTGGGGACCCTAAAAAGAGCCCAAAAGTCTGTTTTTAGCGGGAGCTGCTGAATGTGCGACTTAGCTCCGCATAGCTGCAACTGGAAGTTTTAACTCGCATTGTATTAGGGACCTGAAGGAGAACAAGTGGCCGAGGCTGCACATAGCCCCGTTTGGAGCACTGAGGAGCTCTGCTCGGCGGAAATTCCCAGCATAGCGAGAGATCAGGACACCAAATGGCGCCCTGATCTTCGAGGACCCCGAAATGCGCCCAACCTCCCTCTCAACCCAAACGTACTATGGGACGGTCCCCCAGATCCCCAAAACACCCAAGCTGGGCACCCTGGCTCGATTGCACAAGTGCAAAAAGTGCCAACCTGGCACCCTCGCAGTGCCTGTGCCAACCTGGCACTGCCAACTGGGTGCCAGGTCAACTGCCAGGTCAACTGCCAGAGTGCCAGGCTGGCAACAGCAGTGCCAGGGCACAACACACCCAAAGGGCATCCAGCTGATGGCGTCCTATTCCTTGACAGACCCTCAAGAGTGCTTTTCCGTCTGGTCCCCATTTGTGGGGACCAGTGTTGAACAGTGCTCACCCGAGGTCTCCGAGGTGAAGGGGATGAATCCCAAAGCCTCAGGAATTTCAGGACTCTGCACATTAGAGTGAAGCTTATTGCCTCGCTCTAACATGCAGATTTGCCAAAAAATGATCCTGCCCACGATGGACAGGATTTACATCACAAAGTCTCATGAGATCGCGTTGGATCTTGCGAGGCGTGGTGAGCCGGGTCGATCCTGGGAGCAGGGTTCCCGGCTTTCACGGCCACGCTGCGCCACGATGAGCTGGTTTTGTGGCACAACGTGGCTGTTGGATCGTGCCCAATTAACTCAGCCTGCTAATTTAGAAGTGACATTGGACCATCAAGCTGCAAAGGAAAATTTAATGGCAGTTGGAAAATCTTTAAAATCGCCTGAATTAAAAATGCAGAAAAAGTGTGATCATGATGAGGCAAAGCAGATGGCAACAATTCCTAAAGCTAATGACGAACTTTGAAGGAGAGTGGAAAAGCTGAATCCAGTGCTGACATTATAGGGCTGTGAGAAAAGATAGATGTTCTTGAACATAAATTAAAATTTCCAACCAATGAAGCAACTGCCCTTGCTAGAAATGATTCAATCAAAGCTTGAACAGTGGGAGGCTAAAAGACTAAAACGCAAGAAAATGCAAGAACTAAATACAGTCGAGTCCTGCTGTTTGCGGCTTCCTCTTTGCTTATCCGCGCAAAGGACTTTGTACATCAGTTCACGCATTGCAGTCCCAACTGCTCACTTATCCAGTTTTAAAAATAAATATAAATCTTTCGAAAATACCAAAAATAATTTAAAAACCTAAATAAAGATAAAAATAGGAAGGTGTCCATGATGCATTTCCTGTAATAGAAATTGCACACTGCACATACATCGTCTGATGCTGGTGTTTGTTCCTGTTGCTGCGATTAACTTCCTAATCACAGTCGAACTCCACTCTGAAGTGCTGCAATTGTGATAAATTTTACTAATTTTTCCTGTTTTAGTTAACAATTTCACTAATAGATTTCTCTCTAAATTTATTAAGAGTAATTTTATTGTGGGTTAGCCCTGCTGCCTCACGGCGCTGAGGTCTCAGGTTCGATCTCGGCTCTGGGTCACTGTCCGTGTGGAGTTTGCACATTCTCCCCGTGTTTGCGTGGGTTTCGGCCCCACAGCCCAAAGATGTGCAGGCTAGGTGGATTGGTCAGGCTAAATTGCCCCTTAATTGGAAAAAATGAATTGGGTACACTAAATTTATATTTTTAAAAAAGAGTAGTTTTATTGCCTTAGATTCTTCATGTAAAATTTTAAGATGGCTGTAACCTGTGCACAGTTTTGGCCTACTTACTTGAGAAAGGATGTACTGGCACTGGAGGGGGTGCAGAGGAGATTCACTAGGTTGATTCTAGAGTTGAGAGAATTGGCTCGTCAGGAGAGACTGAGCAGACTGGGACTATACTCATTGGAATTTAAAAGAACGAGGGGGGGATCTTATAGAAATATATAAAATTATGAAGGAATAGATAAGATAGAAGCAGGGAGGTCGTTCCCACTGGCGGGTGACGCTAGAACTAGGAGGCATAGTCTCAATTAACAGGGAGCAAATTTAGGACTGAGTTGAGGAGGAACTTCTTCACCCAAAGGGTTGTGAATCTGTGGAATTCCCTGCCCAGTGAAGCAGTTGAGGTTACCTCGTTGAATGCTTTTCGGCAAAGAGAGAGTTTTGAACAGTAAAGGAATTAAGGGTTATGGTGAGCAGGCGGGTAAGTGAAGCTGAATTTACAAAAAGATCAGCTATGATCTTACTAAATGGCGGATAAGGCCCAAGGGTCCAGATGGCCTACTCCTGCTCCTAGTTCTTATGGTTGTTAACCTATCTAATTGACTTAAGTATGCTTGTAATTTTGCCACTTGCAGGAACATAACCCCCATAAACAGCAGAATTTTATTGTAAAAGAGAATATCAAGCTTTCTCAGCTGGACATCAACATAACCTCAACAAAGTTCTTAAAGCAGCTAAAGAGGATTATACTGCACAGAAAAATTGAATTGCTTGCACAAAACAAAGCAGTTAAGAAAAACATAAAGTTATAACTAATCCTGAATTGTGACGTCCTGATAGTGACATTTAAAGGGCATCTTGACAAATACATAAATAGGATGGGAATAGAGGGATACGGACCCCGGAAGTGCAGAAGATTTTAGTTTAGACGGGCAGCAAGGTCGGCACAGGCTTGGAGGGCCGAAGGGCCTGTTCCTGTGCTGTACTTTTCTTTGTTCTTTGTAAACATTCAATTGTCCTTTATGATAATTCAGATGTTTGGCTAGCTGAAATGATGTACAACCAGTTAAAAAGGAACCTCCAAACTGAATTTTCCACTCCAAGCCAGTCTTCCAGCCCACATATACATTCCCTATATATATGTATATTCTTTATATGTGTCCTGTTTGATTATTTTAAATATTTGCACTGCAAGCACTAAATGTTATTTTTCAGTTTCAAATTTGATCTAATTTCGCTATTCAATGAAATACCAACCTTCGTTAAACTCCCGTTTTTCTGACTGGCATTTGGTTAATTTCTATCTCCTATTTAATTATTCCCACTGTTATTCTACCTGGCAATTCGTCCATCCTATGATCCTTTTTAATCTCTCTATGATTTTGCTTTTATCCAGTCATGTGTTCTTGTCCTCAACTTATCTTTTTCTCTTTCTATTCTTAGACTAAATTGCATTATGTTGTGGTTACTGCTTCCCAAATATTCTCCTACTTGTTCTACTTCATTGGGCGGCATGGTAGCACAGTGGTTAGCACTGTTGCTTCACAGCGCCAGGTTCGATTCTTGGCTTGGGTCACTGTGCGGAGTCTGCACGTTCTCCCTGTGTATGCGCGGGTTTTCTCCGGGTGCTCTGGCTTTCCTCACAGTCCAAAGGTGAGCAGGTTAGGTGGATTGGCCATGCTAAATTGCCCCTTAGTATCCAAAGTTTAGGTGGGGTAATGGGGTTCCAGGGATGGGACTGGGGCCTAGGTAGAGTGCTCTTTCGGAGGATCGGTGCAGATTTAGGTAAAATCGTAACACATTGTGAGCTGAACATGGTAATTTAAAGTGCACCGATATATAAAGCATGTGACTCTCGTGACTCTCCAAAGCCTGTCCACCATACATACAAGGTACAAGTCAAGAACATGATGGAATATTCTCTACTTGCTGGATAAATGCAGCTCCAAGACTCAAGAAGCTCAACGCCATCCAGGTCAAAGTAGCTCGATTGGCACCCCATCCCTCACCTTCTCTCCACCGAAGCATGGTTGCAGCAGTGTTTACCATCTTCAAGGTGCATTGCAGTGGTGTAGTGGTATTGTCACTGGATAAATAATCCATTGACAATCCGGGTTTGAATCCCACCAGGGCAAATAGTGAAATTTAAATTCAAGAAAAATCTGGAATTAAAAAGTCTGAAGATGACCATGAACCATTGTTGATTGTCGCAAAAGCCCATCTGGTTCACTTTTGTATTTTAGGGAAGGAAATTAGTCATCCTTATCTGATCTACTCTACAAGCGACTCCAGACCCACAGCAATGTGGTTGACTCTTAAATGCCCTTAGGGCTGGGCAAACAATGCTGACCCAGCCAGTGACGCCCACATCCCAGGAACAAATTTTAAAAATTCACGAAGGTCCTTTATCAGCACGACCAAACCTGTGGTCTCTACCAAAGGACAAGGGCAGCAGATGTACGGGAACACCACCACTTGCAAGTTCCCCTCTAAGCCATATGACTCCAATCCACCCTGACTTGGAATGACATTGTCATGCCTTCACTGTCACTGAAATCCTGGAACTCCCTCCCTAACAGCAGTGTGGGTGTACCTATACTACATGGACTGCAGCGGTTCAAGGAGACAGCTCAATCCCACCTTCTCATGGGCAATTAGGGATGGGCAACAAAAATGCTGGCCTGGCCAGTGATGCCCTCGTCCTGTAAAATAATTTTTAAAAATTATTTCGAACTGACTGAACTGCACTATGCTTCTGAAGAATATGCAGCAACACAATGACGTGTGCAAAGTTTACATGCTTTATATATTGGTGCACTTTAAATCTCCATGTTCAGCTCACATTGTGTTATAATTGTACCTAAATTATATTTTCCAAGAAAATATTAAAGTATCCGATTAGCACAGTGTACCAATATTTATTATGGTTGTATAGCTTTAATAAAAGTCTTAAAACTGCGGTGCATGTTGTAGCGCACAAAGACTCACGAGAGACGAATAGAGATGAAGTCGATGAGGCTTTATTAAGCGTGACTTGTTCCCCGCAGTTCAGTAACAGACTGGCCTGTGGGGGAGAACGCCTGGTTCTTATACTCCGCCTTCAGGGCGGAGCTAGAGGTCAACAGCCAACCAGGACCCGGGATCTGTCAGCCAATGACATCACGGCTTCACAGTCCCACATGACCCCTAATGCATACTACCACACATGTATATAGAGATTTGCTCAAACACCTCTGAATACAGCATTAGTCAAATCAGCTCAAAAACCAGCCTGGGGCTACGAAGTACTGTGTACTTGCCAGCAGTCCAAAGGGACTCAGATTTTGGGTTCACTCCACGTACAGGTTATAGCCAAAATATCCCTTTTCTAATACTGATGTACAATATTCCATGTGAAATATTTCTGTACTTTTTGAAAGAAAGAAATAAAAAAACAGCAATTTTCATATTCTGATTCCTCAACGTGAGCTGGAACAAACCTATAATTTTCATCCTGTGATATCAGTCATCCCTCATTTTAAATTCCCAAACCTTTCATTCTGTCTGTTCACCTGGGTAGTCTATTTGATGTGATAATCTACTCATGCACATATTTCAGTATGGCCCACTGCTGTCTTCCAAATAGTCCTGCTATACATGAACGACTGGAATTAATGTGCTCCCCACATTTGTGGTGGGCTTGCAAGTGCATTGAGAAAACAGTAAACAAATATGCAATCAATCAACCCCTATGAATGGAGTTAAGTGATTTAGGTTTATCCCAGTCCATGCTGTGGTTTCAGAATTGCATTTTTTTAAAAATGAGTAAAAGAACAGGAGAACTGGACCCGATTAGGTTGATCTGAGACACTAGTGATTGGGGATTAATTAATTACTGCATTATAGTACTAACAATTAACTCAAGGAAATTGTAAAAGTTGAAATATCAACAACCTACTTTTACTTACTAGAATCTTAGATTTAAAATTTTAAATAATGAGGGGTAGAGGTTTTATACATTAATTTCAAGGGCAATTGGTTATTTCACTTTCAGTTGATGGAACTGAATAGATGATTCGAGGATTAATTACAGATAGGCAGAGGCTCAGGGACATGCACAAGTCAACAACCCATTTGATATAAAATGTCATGCGCTCCTCTCTTTGGTACATCGTGTACAATATGTACAAAAGAGATTTGTTTGATTTTCCCCTCCGTGCGTTCTTTTGCAGGCTAAATAGATTTTATTTTTTAACCCTAGCTTAGATAGTCCCCACTGCCTGTGCATCTTTCGCCATTAGAGGAGACAGACTGTCCACCAGTTTCTAGGGAGCGACCAAAAGATCAGCTGTTCGAGTGTCAAAAATCAAACAAGTTTTAACACTCTACAGCTTGTTAAAAATAAATTTAGAGTACTCAATTATGTTTTTCTCCAATTAGGGGACAATTTGCCGTGGTCAATCCACCTACCCTGCACATCTTTGGGTTGTGTGGGTGAGACCCATGCAACCACGAGGAGAATGTGTAAACTCCACATGGACAGTGACCTGGGGCCGGGATCGAACCCGGGTTCTTGGCGCCATGGGACAGCAGTGCTAACCACTGTGCCACCGTGCCTCCCGGAAAAAAAATCTACAGCTTTAAGGAGTATAAATGAAAATTTGTAATCTTTAACGAACTGGAAAGAATTGGTAAATATTGAGCAGTAATATTGGAGTCATTTAAGTTAGTAAGTGGCACAGAAAAAACAAACGTAACTCTATTATTGATAAGGTGACAAATGCTTAAATTGGTTGAAGATAAGTTTAGGACAGTCATGATTTTCTTCATGAGTGAACACTATGTGGAATTGCAATTTCAATTTGTGAAGTTAAAAACCATGGAATCATTTAACAGTTTGGTAATATGGAAGGAGATAAGGTTTATCCATGCAGGCTGTTCTCGATCTAGAAATCATAAAGCAGTGATGAGGGTGAAACAGTTACCTTGTGAATCAATCCAGCAGGTGCATTTTGAAATACATTTAGTGCCAAACACCTTAATCCATCGAGTAAGACAGACATGGCAAGTTACCAGCTCAGCAACTGTTCCGCCACCATCATTGGCCCAATGTAATTAATGCTTATATACTTACATTCTGACTGGTTGTTTTGTGCTTGAAGCAGATGATGGACACAACATATGGCCAATCGTCTGGTTCCATTACAACCCCCGCAGCATGAGCACATGTCACATGAAATGACGTTGAACAATGCTCATATGAACACTGGATACAGGCCCCTGAGACACTCTCCACTCTTTTCCTGCAGTAGACACATTTCTGATAAAGACAAAAGGAGAGGCATGTAAGAATATATCTTTTGGCTTTATTTTCATGAACTTGTAAGCACTAAAGTACTTCTCTGCTTCCTTTCTCTTAATTCAACATAATCTGAGTCCGTTAACAGGAATATTACCATGAAATAACTTTAAACTGGTCAGGCCGTACTATAGAATAGGATCTCAAGAGGGTAACTTTTGTCAAGTTTCAATGCTGTTACTGTAAATGTGAATGATGCACCAAAAGGCACCATCTGTCTATGACTACAATTGTACTTCAATCCCAATATCAGTACAGGGAACGTAAATAAAATCTGTTATCACATGTTTCCTAAATTGCTATAATCCCAATATATTAACTAATAGACCCATTCCAATCCCACATATTCAGGCCCACATCACTAGCCACTGCTACTAGACACAACTTTTGAGATCTTTTGTTGTCTTCAGCATCCAAAGGGTCAAACCCAATTGCTGGATATCCTGGACTTTCCACTTGGAGAATCATTTTCAGAACAGGATTTAAAACTTTGCTTCCATCAGGAGGTTGATGCGGATTCAAATTGCATTAACATCAAATCATATTAGGGCGGCACAATGCACAGTGGTTAGCACTACTACCTCACGGCGCCGAGGACCCGGGTTCCACTGTCCGTGTGGAGTTTGCACATTCTCCCCGTGTCTGCATGGGTCTCACTCCCACAACTCAAAAGATGTGCAGGGTAGGTGAATTGGCCACGCTAATTTGACCCTAATTGGAATTTTTTTTTTTTTAAAGCAGTGAAGACAATTATGGGAATTTACTTCCAAAATTGAGCTGAGCTTCCCTTTGAAATCCAGCTGTTCAATGACAGTCTGAGATTTTGCCAGCTGATTAAAACACCTTTTATCTGGAAATTCTAATAATAGCTCTCCAATTACTTTGCTTGTAGAATATCACATTGGGTAACATTTCTGTTCTCTCCTCAACCTGAACAATATTTTTCACTGTATACTAATACATGTGACAATAATAAATCAAATCAAATCAAAAAAAAAGAACCTCCCCCTCCTCGCAAAACAACACAAATACAGAGACAGATAATGAATTAAAGTCCAGAATGCACGGCTGAAGTCAGCATCCAACCAAGCCAACAAGATTAAACAAAGCTGCAACCTGAAGAGGCCCACACCAGACCAGAGTCGCTCACACATTTTGACACAAACCCTGCACTCTCATGCCTTGATTTGACTCTGGAATAAAAATCTTTTAATTTCAGATTAAAAGAGGGCCAGGTAGAGGATAGATTTGGGGGGTCGGGTGGGTGACACAGGAAAGGATATATTAGCTGATATTTAACAAACTGCACCTTTGTACATCCAATATTTGTTGAGCAGAAAGAGGATGTGTGGCTCGACATATTGAAATGTGATCATTTTTAATAGAAAACAGAAACACAAAGCAGGTTTCATACATCAACTGAAAAGATCGGCTAAGTTTTTGAATGCTCTGGTCCATGATTTTATTTCTGCGCTTTTGAAGCAGTACGGACTATTGTTCAAAAGATTAGTCGATTCCATGAGATACAAATAAGAAGGATTGGTGTAAAATCCACTTTCATCTTACTCTTGAAGCTTTGAACAGCTTTTATGAAACTTTGAAAAGGATGAAGAGGAACAGGATTAACAACACTTCAAGATTTTAAAGATGTGAAATAGAAATAGCAAAAGAAAACAAACAATTTTTTTTCCCACATGCACAAGTTATCCCTAACACGCAGACCGTGAATTACTTAAACTCAAATCATTGTGCTTGGTAGGTAAATATGCTGGTTAACTTGCAACAAATAACCAAGTTAATGGCACGATCGGCTGTTTAGTGATGTTGTTGGCCCATGACACCAGAAGAATTCTTTGTTCTTTTGGAGAAACCCCTTAAGATTTTTTTGTCCGCTTGAGCAAAAGGGCCTTAATCATATGGCCGCATATTCTGGTCTCTGGATCATCAGAGACCAGGTGTGCTCCAGCAGCAGCAACCCCCACAGATACGGATTGGAATCCTTGGAATGCACCAACTCTGTGGGAATTGCTCAGGATGTTTGAGTTTCTGATAGAGAACTCCCATGCTCCTCAGGATCCTCTGAAAAGGTTTCCAACTGTGAATTAGAGTTGGAGACTTCAAACAGTTCTGGCACACTTACCTGGATAGTTAGAAAATGTTGGACAGAAAAATCCTAGTCTAACTATAATTGACCCCATCAATTGCTTACAATGACACCATCGACTCACCCCACGAGTCTTGATCCCGGATATCCCTCCAACCCAATCTGATTTAATCTCACCACCCAACTTCACCCTGACCCCCCATCCCCCAACATGACATGACTAACCCCACCATCAGACTCCTCCTGCCCTTCTCCCCATGATTCTGCCGACAGTGCCATCCTATTCCTTGCCACCTCACCCACCTGCCACCCTACCCCCTGACCTCACCCACCCTTTCCCCTTCCCCTTGACCATGGGGAGTGTGTTGTGGACAATGGCTCTTTCAGAGGCTCAGAGGTTTTTGGGGGTGGACACGGTAACACGCAGTACCTTACTGACAGACTAAAAGCAGTATGTTAGATTTGGCAAAAAGGCAGCACGGTGGCGCAGTGGTAGCGCTGCAGTCTCACGGCGCCGAGGTCCCAGGTTCGGTCCTGGCTCGGGGTCACTGTGTGTGGAGTTTGCACATTCTCCCCGTGTTTGCGTGGGTTTTGCTCCCACAACCCAAAGATGTGCAATGTAGGTGGATTGAACACGCCAAATTGCCCCTTAATTGGAAAAATGAATTGGGTACTCTAAATTTATTTAATAAAAAAAGGATTTTGCAGTTAACATTGCCTGGCAAAATGCAAAATGATGAGGTACTTACCGCGGTAGCTGAGCATTTACATTTGCCTGAGATACATTCTGACTCATTAGAAATGGGAAAACTCCAGTTGCAGATTAAGCAACTTGAACATGAAAAAGAATTAAAGCAACTTGAACATGAAAAAGAATTAAAGCAGCTTGAATATGCAAGGAGAGAAAAAGAAAGAATAGCCCTGGCGGAACAAAAAGAAAAAGAATAGCCCTAGCAGAACACAAAGGAATAGAAAGGGAGATACAGATCAGGGAAAAAGATAAAGAGAGAGAGATTGAACTTCGAAAAATGGCCATGAAACATGACAGTCAGTTAAAGTTGGCAGACGTAAAGGGAAACGTACAGTTGGATGAGATTGATGAGGATAGTGAGACAGAGCGTCATAGTCGAAGACGTGGTGGGGATCTATTTAAACATGTCCAAGCATTACCAAGGTTTGATGAAAGGGAGGTAGAAGCCTTTTTCATTTCATTTGAGAAGGTAGCTAAACAAATGAAATGGCCACAGGACATGTGGGTATTACTGATTCAAACAAAGCTGGTAGGTAGAGCTAGTGAAGTGTTTGCATCGCTGCCGGGGGAGGTATCTGAAACGTATGAAGAGGTGAAAAAATCCACCTTAGGTGCATATGAGCTGGTGCCTGAAGCTTACAGACAAAGGTTTCGAAATTTAAGGAAAGAATTTGATCAAACATACATGGAGTTTGAAAGGCTCAAACAGAGTAATTTGGATAGGTGGATAAGGGCTTTGAAAATAGACCAAATGTATGAAGCTCTCAGAGAAATTATACTTTTGGAGGAGTTTAAAAATTTGATTCCTGATGTACCTACTGTCACCACACCAGTATTTATATGGGGCCCCTAAATGAGCTATCATTGAGGGAGCTCATACTCCAATTGGCCAACCAATAATGCCAATTGGAGGTCATTACATGGGGATAAGGAAAACTCAAGCTAAAATCCAGAAACATTTTTATTGGCCTAGACTACATAAAGATGTAGTTAAATTTTGTCAATCATGTCACACATGTCAAGTGATAGGGAAACCTCAAGCAGTGATAAAACTAGCACCCTTAATACCCATTCCAGCATTTGAGGAACCTTTTACAAGGGTCCTAATTGATTGCGTAGGACCGCTTCCTAAAACAAAAAGTGGGAATCAATATCTTTTGACGATAATGGATGTGTCTACTAGGTTTCCAGAGACCATTCCAGTACATAATATTACAGCTAAAATGATTGTGGAGGCGTTACTTAAATTCTTTACTAGATATGGACTACCCACTGTAGCCACGTAAAATGGCTGCGTTCCGATTAATCTGGCCATAGTTCATAGAATAAACATTGTTTTGTTTTAAAAACCATTTGTCTATTTATGCTGTATCACACCTGTAGAGTGTGCCGTGTGCTCCCCACACCACAATCTATTAAAAGTTGTGGGTTAGTTGAACTCCATGCTACACTCTGGGGTTCTCAAAACTCTAACCCATAACAAAACGTTCTGATTTTCAGAACAGTTGAACAAGGACTAACTTCTCCTTGCATGTGAATTGGAACTAGGTATTCACATTGTCTAGAGAGTAAGACCAGATCACCTTTATGGCTAACAAGATGGGTCCTTGTTGCTAATGTGTAGGAGGTAACACAATTATTAGATTTCACAGAAACTGCACGTTTTGCAGGCGGAGACCAAGTGTGACGGTCACTCCGGGGGTCTTGGAGGCCATTGGAACTCCTCGGGTTGTTGGGGACAAGGCAGGGAAGTACCCCGTCACTCCTCCTGGCAGTGCCAACCTGGCATTGATAGGGTGTCCATTTGGACTGCCAGGGTGCTGGGAATACTCTACGGTTGCCAGGCTGGCAGTGTCGGGGAGCCAGG
This sequence comes from Scyliorhinus torazame, assembly GCF_047496885.1. Classification (NCBI taxonomy): domain Eukaryota; kingdom Metazoa; phylum Chordata; class Chondrichthyes; order Carcharhiniformes; family Scyliorhinidae; genus Scyliorhinus; species Scyliorhinus torazame. The sequence continues at coordinate 55,682,159 of NC_092724.1, forward strand.
TTGGCACTGCCAAGGGTCAGGGCTTGAGGGGGGGGGGCATACCCATGAAAGCGGAGGTATGAAGGGTGGGGGAGTAAAGAATGTATGAAGGGGCTTCATAAAGGTTTGGGGCTGAAAGGGGGATCCTAAAAAGGATGTGTGGGAGTGTGGGGGCCTGAAAGGGGGTGGGCCCTCAGTGACCCCAGAGCATGCGTCCTCACTTGGGGGGGGGGGGGGGATGCAGAGAGGTGGCATTGCCTGTGGGTGGAGAGGTGTGAAGGGTGCTCAAGCTCACATAGAGATTGGACACCCTTTCAAAATGGCATATGGATCTCTGAGGAGCAAGTCTTGCTGGCAGGTTCAGCTCCCCACTGCTGAAACAATTTCCAAGTGTGGGCCAGAATGGGGAGAAACACTCCAAGTCCACAAAAAATTACTAAGTGAGGGTGAACCAGGTTTTACCACACCCAAAAGGCAAGTGGGAAACACCCCACCAAACTCGCCCAAAATCACACTTTGAAATGTTTTGGAAGAATTGTGCCCACAGTGTCCTTCACATCCTCAGGGTATCGCAATGCTTCAGAGCCAACAAAATACTTGTGTACCACTGCTCCCTGAGCACTTGTGGCAATAAGGTCCCTCGACAGCAATAAGATAAATAACCAGTTAATCTGCTTTTGGAGATGTTGTTTGAAGGATAAATGTTGTCCAAGACACAGATCTTTTTTGTCCCCCTAAACGGACATGCAGGTTTAGTGCATCATCTACAAACAATGCACGTTGGGCGGGATTCTCATCCCCCACGCCGGGTGGGAGAATCGGCAGGGTGTCGCGCGAATCGCGCCACACTGCCCCGACTCCCGCACGCGATCCTCCCATCCCCCCCTCCCCCCCCGAAACAAGCGATTCGCGCTGGGCCGCTTGGAGAATCGTCACAAACGGCGAGCGCCGATTCTCCGGCCTGGATTCTCCGGCCACTACGACACGGCAGGTTCCCGCCGGCGCCGCCCACCCCTGGTCGCTGCTGATGGGAACTCTGCGGGAACGCTGGGGGCGCGGCCTGTGGGTGGGGCTCCTTCACCGGCGTTCACGACGGCGCGGGCACTTAGTCCTGGGAGCGGAAAATCCCGCCCCCCCGTGTTTCTCTTTACTACACTGAGCACAAGCCTGGATTATGTGTACAAGTCCCGAGAGTAAGGGTTTTGAATCAATGACCTGCTGGCTGAGTGCTACCACTGACCCAAGATTATATTAATTAGAAGTAATTGTAAAATAGAGTGTTATACAATTGAGGGCAATGTATAACTTTAATTGACTTCCGGTTGTGGCGATGCATCGCTAAGCCGCACGTTTCGGCACCTCCCGTTTCAACGGACATTTGGGCTCTTATCGGGAGCCCCAACGGGAACTTTTTTTGGTTAAACCCACTGTGAGGTGACAAAGGAAGTAGTCCCCCCGGGGGTGGATGGAAAGGAGCGGCAGTAGCGGCCAGATTACGGAGGATCCTTTGGAGCAGTGGCAGAGAAGAGAAGGGAGAAGCAAGATGGCGGCCGAGGGAGCCCAGATGGTATGGGGCCCGGAACAGCAGGAGTTCCTCCAACGATGTGTGGAGGAGCTCAAGAAAGAGGTGCTGGGGCCGATGTTACTGGCAATCGAGGGACTAAAGGAAACACAAAAGGTCCAGGCGATGGAGCTCCGTGGAGTGAAGGCAAAGGCAGCCGAGAACGAAGATGAGGTACAGGGCCTGGTGATAAAAACGGAGATACACGCGGCACTACATAAGAGGTGCATAGAAAGGCTGGAAGCCCTGGAGAACAGCTCGGGGAGGAAGAACTTATGGATTTTAGGTCTCCCGTAAGGAACAGAGGGAGCTGATGCTGGGGCGTATGTGAGTACGATGCTCCATACTCTAATGGGAGCTGAGGCCCCAACGGGCCCCCTGGAAGTGGAGGGAGCGTACCGGGTCCTCGTGAGACCAAAGGCAGGGGAAACACCAAGAGCAATGGTGGTGAAGTTCCATCGCGACAGAGACAGAGAGATGGTCCTGAGCTGGGCTAAGAAGACAAGGAGTAGCAAATGGGAGAACGCATTGATATGCGTGTATCAAGCCTGGAGTGCGGAGGTGGCGAGAAGGAGGGCGAGTTTCAACCGAGACTGTGGGTCACGCATCAGGGCAAACACCACCACTTCGAGACGGTGGAGGAGGCATGGACATTTATTCAGGATGAGAAATTGGACTAGACTTGAGAAATTGATGTCCGGAGGGAAGTAGCGAGGTGGTGGCACGGAAATGTAAAGTGGGGAGAGGGAGGGCTACTGTATAATAATGTTGGACGGGGAATATTTCTCCCCCCGATGGGGGGGGGGACACGAAGAAATGTGGGCGCCGGTGGAAAAGGGGACAGGGAAGGGGAATGAGGGAACTGCGCCATTAGGGGCGGGGCCGAGAGGAAAGCGCAGGTATTTTCCCGCGCTATGGAAATTATAGCGGGAAAAGGGGTGCAGGAAGGAAGGGAGCCTCACACGCAGGGAGGTCAAAGAATGAACGGGGGAAGCCGAGGTCAGCCAGAGTTAGCTGACTTCCGGAAGCAATATGGGGGGAGTAATCAAGCTAGAGGGGGATCTAGCGGGGGGGGGGGATTAACTGGGTTGCTGCTGCTGAGGGTAAGGGGGAGCTGACACGAGACGAGGGCACCATCTGGGGGACAGACGGGTGCGTGAGACCTGGGTGAGGAGATGGCTTAAAAAAGGGGATGGCTAGTCGACGAGGGGGGGGGGGTAAATGGCCCCCCAATTCGGCTGATCACGTGGAACATGAGAGGTTTAAACGGGCCGATTAAGAGGGCAAGGGTGTTTGCGCACTTAAAGAGACTGAAGGCGGACGTAGTTATGCTCCAGGAGAAGCACCTGAAGTTGGCGGATCAGGTTAGACTGAGGAAAGGATGGGTGGGACAGGTATTCCACTCAGGGTTGGACGCGAAGAACAGAGGGGTGGCAATACTGGTGAGGAAACGTGTTTCGTTCGAAGCAAAGACCATAGTGGTGGATAGTGGGGGCAGATATGTGATGGTTAGTGGAAGATTGCAGGGTGAGGCGGTTGTGCTGGTGAACGTATATGCCCCGAACTGGGATGGTGCGGGATTCATGAAGCGAATGCTGGGACGTATCCCGGACCTGGAAGCGAATGCTGGGACGTATCCCGGACCTGGAAGTGGGAAACTTGTTAATTGGGGGGGGGGGACTTCAACACAGGTCCAGATCCAGGACCGGGAGAAGGCCGGCAGCGGCCAAGGTGCTTAAGGGATTTATGGAACAAATGGGGGGAGTAGATCCGTGGAGATTCGCCAGACCGATGGGTAAAGAGTTTTCCTTCTTCTCCCACGTCCATAAGGTATACTCCCGGATAGACTTTTTTGTTTTGGGAAGGGCACGGATCCCAAAGGTGGCAGGAACGGAGTACTCGGCTATAGCCGTGTCAGACCACGCCCCGCATTGGGTGGATCTGGAACTGGGAGAGGAAAGGGAGCAGCACCCACTCTGGCGATTGGACATGGGACTACTGGCGGACGAGGGGGTATGCGGAAGGGTGAGGGGATGTATCGAAAGATACCTGGAGGTCAATGATGATGGGGAGGTGCAGGTGGGGGTAGTATGGGAAGCGCTGAAGGTGGTGGTTAGAGGAGAGCTGATTTCCATCAGAGCCCACAAGGGGAAACAAGAGTGTAAAGAAAGAGAGAGATTAGTGGGGGAAATTTTGAGGGTGGATAAGAAGTATGCGGAGGCCCCAGACGAAGGGCTATACAGGGAGAGACGAAGATTACAGATGGAGTTTGACCTGCTGACCACGGGAGAGGCAGAGACACAGTGGAGGAAGGCACAGGGGATACAGTATGAATATGGGGAAAAGGCGAGCCGGCTGCTGGCCCAACATCTTCGGAAGAGGGGAGCGGCGAGAGAGATCGGAGGAGTTAGGGATGAAACGGGAAAGGTGCAGCAGAGAATAGGGAAAGTGAACGAGGTGTTCAAGACATTTTATGAGAGGCTGTACAAGTCCCAACCCCCGGAGGGGAAAGAAGGAATGATATACTTTTTGGATCAGCTAGAGTTCCCGAGGGTGGAGGGGCAGGACGTGGCAGGTCTGGGGGCGCAGATTGAGGTGGATGAGGTGATTAAAGGAATAGGGAACATGCAAGCAGGGAAGGCCCCGGGACCAGACGGGTTCCCGGTGGAATTTTATAGGAAGTATATGGACCTGCTGGCCCCGCTCTTGGCGAGAACCTTTAATGAGGCTAAGGAAAGGGGGATATTACCCCCGACAATGTCGGAGGCGATGATATCGCTAATTCTGAAACGAGACAAAGACCCGCTGCATGCGGGTCATACAGGCCCATCTCCCTCCTAAACGTAGACGCCAAACTGCTGGCCAAAGTGATGGCGACAAGGATAGAGGATTGTGTCCCAGGGGTGGTACATGACGACCAGACAGGGTTTGTAAAGGGGAGACAATTGAATGCCAATGTACGAAGGCTGCTGGGGGTGATGATGATGCCCCCACCGGAGGGGGAGGCTGAGATAGTGGTGGCGATGGATGCAGAGAAGGCATTCGATAGGGTGGAGTGGGATTATCTGTGGGAGGTGCTGAAGAGATTTGGGTTCGGGGAGGGGTTCATTAGATGGGTTAGACTCTTGTACGGGGCCCCGGTGGTAAGCGTCGTTACAAACAGGCAAAGATCGGGATACTTTCGATTACATAGGGGTACAAGACAAGGGTGCCCCCTGTCCCCGTTATTGTTCGCGTTGGCAATTGAACCATTGGCCATAGCGCTGAGGGACTCTAAGAGGTGGAGGGGGGTGCTTAGAGGGGGAGAGGAACATAGAGTGTCACTATATGCAGATGACTCACTGCTATATGTGGCGGACCCGGTAGAGGGGATGCCAGAGGTAATGCAGATACTCAGGGAGTTTGGAGAGTTCTCGGGATACAAATTAAATATGGGAAAGAGTGAGCTTTTTGTGATACATCCCGGGGAACAGGGCAGGGGGATAGATGCTCTGCCGCTGAGGAGAGTGGCAAGGAACTTTCGATACCTGGGGATTCAGGTGGCCAGGAACTGGGGAACCCTACATACACTTAACCTGACGCGATTGGTAGAGCAGATGGAGGAGGACTTTAAGAGGTGAGATATGGTGCCCCTGTCATTGACGGGCAGAGTACAGGCGGTTAAAATGGTGGTCCTCCCGAGGTTTCTTTTCGTGTTTCAGTGCCTCCCCATCCTGATTACAAAGGCCTTTTTCAAAAGAATAGACAGGAGTATTATGGGCTTTGTGTGGGCGGGAAAGACCCCGAGGGTAAAGAGGGGGTTCCTGCAGCGCAGTAGGAACAGAGGGGGATTGGCACTGCTGAGTCTGAGTGACTACTATTGGGCCGCTAATGTGTCGATGGTCTGTAAGTGGATGAGGGAAGAAGAAGGTGCGGCATGGAAAAAGTTGGAGATGGCGTCCTGTAAGGGAACGAGTCTAAAAGCGCTGGTGACGGTGCCGCTGCCGTTCTCTCCGAAAAGGTACATCACAAACCCAGTGGTGGTGGCGACCTTGAAGATCTGGGGGCAGTGGAGACGACACAGGGGAGTGACGGGTGTCTCGGTGTGGTCCCCGATAAGGAATAACCACAGGTTCGTCCCGGGGAGGATAGATGGGGGATTTCAATGTTGGCAGCGAGTAGGAATTAGGAAGCTGAAGGACACTGTTTGTAGACGGGACGTTTGCGAGTCTGGGAGCATTGGAAGAAAAATATAAGCTGCCACCAGGGAATGCGTTCCGATACATGCAAGTGAGGGCATTTACGAGGCAACAGGTGAGGGAATTTCCGCAGCTCCCAACGCAAGGGATCCAGGATAGAGTGATTTCGGGGGCGTGGGTTGGAGAAGGTAAAGTGTCCGAAATATACAGGGAGATGAGAGACGAGGGGGAGGCGATGGTAGAGGAGCTGAAGGGAAAATGGGAAGAGGTGCTGGGGGGAGAGATCGAGGAGGGGCTGTGGGCAAATGCCCTAAGTAGGGTAAATTCTTCGTCCTCGTGTGCCAGGCTTAGCCTGATTCAATTTAAGGTTCTACACAGAGCGCATATGACGGGAGCAAGACTGAGCAGGTTTTTCGGGGTGGAGGATAGATGTGGAAGGTGCTCAGGAAGCCCGGCGAACCACACTCACATGTTCTGGTCATGTCCGACACTGCATGAGTTCTGGGAGGGTGTGGCAAGAGTGATTTCAAAGGTGGTGGGGGTCCAGGTCAAACCAGGCTGGGGGTTAGCTATATTTGGGGTTGCAGAAGAACCGGGAGTGCAGGAGGCAAAAGAGGCCGACGTCTTGGCCTTTGCGTCCCTAGTAGCCCGGTGAAGGATTCTACTTATGTGGAAGGAAGCGAAGCCCCCGGGCGTGGAGACCTGGATAAACGACATGGCAGGGTTCATAAGACTGGAACGAATAAAATATGCGTTAAGAGGATCGGCTCAGGGGTTCACCAGGCGGTGGCAACCGTTCCTTGACTATCTCGCGGAACGATAATGGAAAAACAGAAAAGACAGCAGCAGCAACCCGGGGAGGGGGGGGCGGGGGGGGGGGTATTATTCCGTGTTTTTGCCAGTTGTTGATCTTTGCTTTTTGGTTTATCTCTGTTTTCATTTGTTGTTAGTTTAATATATTATTTAAATAACGTTTAATGTATATTCCTTTATTAAGTTGTAAAAACGGAAAATATCTGTTTGAAAAATTTCAATAAAATATTTTTTTTAAAAAAAACTTTAATTAGAACAAGATTGTATCTCAGTATGGGTGGCACGGTGGTTAGCACTGCTGCCTCACAGCTCCAGGGACCCGGGTTCAATTCCAGCCTCAGGTGACTGTGGAGTTTGCACTTTCTCTCTGTTTCTGCATGGGTTTCCTCTGGGTGGTCCTGTTTCCTCCTACAGTCCAAAGATGTAGTTAAGTGGATTGGCCACCCTAAATTGCCCCTTGGGTTAGGTGGGATTACTGGGTTACGGGGATAGGGTAGAGGTGCGGATTTAAGTAGGGTGCTCTTTCAAGGGCTCGATGGGCAGAATGGCCTCCTTCTGCACTGTAAATTCTCTGATTCTATCCTTGGACAATTATGTCTCCACCCCCTAACTTTGCTTTACGTAAAGACCAATGTTTCCAATCAAATTCTGTTGTTGGGAACAGCTAGTTTTTTTCAAAGCCCTGTATATTCACATTTTTCTGTTTGGACAAGCATGAAAGATACTAAACCTGAAAAAGGACCTATATGGTAACTCCCAAGCTGTCGTGCACGGAGCTTAGCTGGTAAATTGGTGAAGGCCATATTGGGTTTCAAACGCTCCATTAGCAATGCCAAAAGAGATCGAGTAGTAAATCTGGCAAAGTCACAAATGTGGTGATTTTCTTGACTACCCCCCCCCCCCATCCCGAGTTTTTAGACATATGGAATGCATCGTGTTTATTACCTTGCAATAAAGAGAATGCAGGAAGCACCCTCAGATGTGGCAGACAAAAAGAAGGATGAGATTTAAAACAGGACTTAAAATGATAGAGTACGTTAGTGACAAGTGATCAATTTACAATTCAGAGAACAAGGGAGAAATTTATTTGCATAGAGAGTTGCTGGAAGATGGAATGTTTTGTCACAGGGCATATCCAAGGCAGAAACCTTGAAGTAGATAAATATTTGTAACAGTGGAATATTCTCTTTGGCCATTATACCTGATGGCACCAACTGCAGTCTTTTCTTCTCCCCTTAACAGTTCACAATTTCCAACAATAAAAAAAAGCTCTGCATTTCTAATAATAAAGATGACATTTAGACGAGTAATTTAGAATAAATCCATCTATGATGGTAAACTGGTCCATTGCTCAACAGTTTTAATTTGCGAAAAACATGACCAAAGACATTAAGGCCGTAATTGAACCAAATGGGAACTATGTCCCATTGAGAGCGCATTTAGCCGCATGTTTCCCGGCACTCAGCGCCAAGAAACACAACGCTATCTAACGTGAGTCTGGTCAGATACGAGGGTTCAGCGGGGAACGCACTGCCAAGACCACACTTAGTCCCGTTTCCTGCACTGAGGAGCCCCGCTCGCCAAAATCCTTCAGTGCAGGGAGAAAGTGATGCCCGATCTCTCGAGCCCCCAACATGACCCCTAAACGACCCCCACCCCAAGACCAACTCACTGTAAGGGGGCAGGAGTCCCTGGCTCCCCCCTCACCCATGCCGGGCAACCCCCGCCCGATCACTGCCATGCAAAAAAATGCCAGTTTGGCAAATTGGCAGTGCCAGCCTGGCAGTGCCTTTTCCAGGCTGGCAGAGCCAGGGTACCCATGTGGCACCAGCAGGCCAGGGTACCACCCTGCCCAGAGGGTGTGCACCTGGGGGCCTCCTATCCCATGGCAGATCCCCCAGGAGAGCTGTGCCATTTGGTTCCCGTTTGTGGAGATCAGTACTGAACGGCACACGCCTGAGGTCTCCAAGGAGAAGGGGATAGGTCCCAATGCCTTGGTTACCTCAGGGCACTACTGCATAGCATATTAAAGTGAGATTAGCTGTCTCGCTCTAATATGCAGATTGTCAAGAGACAGGCTTCACATCGTGACGTCTCACAAGGCCTGGCGAGCCAGGTAGATCCCGGGAGCGGGGTCTCCCATCATTTACCGGCCTCGTTGTGCGGCGGCATACTGCTTTTCGGGAACAGATTGGCAGTAAATGTAAACATTTTTTTACGTTCAATAATTTTAGTCAGATGAAGGACTGACTCAATGTCTTTATTTTTTAAAATTTAGAGTACCCAATTATTTTTTTCCAATTAAGGGGCAATTTAATGTGGCCAATTCACCTACCCTGCACATTTTTTTTGTTTGCCGGGGTGAGACCCACGCAGCCACGGGGAGAACGTGCAAACTATACACGGACAGTGACCCAAGGCCGGGATCGAACCCGGGTCCTCGGCGTGGTGAGGCAGCAGTGCTAACCACTGTGCCACCCCTTACTCAATGTTTTTATTAAGAATTAATGCACCGTAGGGACTTCAAAGCTTGTGTCTGAAGACCTAAAAGTTCTGAACTAACTGCATCCTGGAATATAGTAATTCATTTCTTAATGGGGTATTCCAGAAAAGTGCAACTTTACTGAAACACGTTAAGTGAATCAGACATTCCCATTAAAACGACCCCGGGAAAATACTCAGGAAGTCTGGTAGTGATAGCTTTGTTGAGAATTTGGAGGCAGTTTTGCCGGCACTTCGGGTTGGGGCAGGGTCAAGGGAAATGCCAATTCGTGGGAACCAAAGATTTGAGCCCGGGAAGTGGGGTGGAAATTTTCAGAGATGAGAGGAGAGAGGAATTAGGACACTAAAAGATTTGTTTCTTGAGGGTCGGTTTGCAGGATTGAAGGAGCTGGGAGCGAAGTATGGGCTGGAGCAGGGGGAAATATTTAGGTACATGCAGGTCCAAAACTTTGCCAGAAAGGAGATTCAGAGCTTCCCAGTAGAGCCGGCTTCCACATTGCTGGAGGAGGTGCTGACGACAGGGGGACTAGAGAAGGGGGTAGTATCGGCGGTTTACAGGGCTATTTTGGAAGAGGAGAAGACATTGCTGGAAGGGATCAAGGCAAAGTGGAAGGAAGAGTTGGGAGAGGGTATGGAGGAGGGGTTCTGGGGCTGATGCATCTGAAGATGGTATATAGACCACACCTCACAAGGGCGGGGATGAGCCACCTCTTTGAGGGGGTAGAAGATGTGTGTGAACGTTGCGGAGGGGGCTCCACAAACCACATTCATATGTTTTGGTCCTGTCCAAAGCTGGAGGATTAGTGGAAGGAGGTTTTTAGGATAATCTCTAAAATGGAAAACGTGAAACTGGACCCGGGCCCTCAGGATGCCATGTCGGACCAGCCAGGGTTGGAAACAGATGTGGAGGCAGATGTTGTAGCCTTCGCCTCGTTGATCGCCCGAAGGCGGATCCTGTTGGGATGGAGATCAACCTCTCTACCTGTGCCCTGGCGTGGCAGGGGGACCTGCTGGAATTCTTGACTCTTGAGAAGGTCAAATTTGAACTGAGGGGAAAGATGGAGAGGTTCTACAGTTCATGGGCATTATTCATTATGCACTTTTGAGAATTGGATTACATCGAACATTAGGGGGGGCGGGGGAGGGGAGATTGGGAGAGTTGGGGGAAGGGGGACTGTATGTGTTAATAGTGACTATGGGTGATTCCTGATTCCTTTTTGTTTATGTTAACATGCGAGCTAATGTTTGGGGGTTTGGTGGGAGGATGGGACTGTTGTCATTGATATGGGGATTGACATTGCATTTGTTACTGATTATTTTCTATTTTTGGTGGGTGTAAATTTGGGAGAAAATATGAAAAAGGAGAATAAAAATATTAAAATCAAAATAAATCTGTAGTTAGGTTTCTGGTCATTCTTTCATTGGATGTGGGTGTTGCTGGCAAGGCAATTTCCTATTTCTAATTTTCCTTGAAATGAATGGCTTGCTCAGCCATTTCAGAGGAGTAAAGTGTAAACCACATTGCTGCGGGTCTGGAGGCACATGTAGGCCAGACCAGGTAAGGATGGCAGATTTCCTCCCTTAAAGCATATTAGTGAACTAGATGTGTTTTTACAACAATTGATGATAGTTTCATGGTCACCATTACTGAAACTAGTTTATTATATAGAATTTACAATGCAGAAGGAGGCCATTCGGCCCATCGAGTCTGCACCGGCTCTTGGAAAGAGCACCCTACCCAAGGTCAACACCTCCACCCTATCCCCATAACCCAGTAACCCCACCCCTAATGGCAATTTTGGACACTAAGGGCAATTTATCATGGCCAATCCACCTAACCTGCACATCTTTGGCCTGTGGGAGGAAACCGGAGCACCCGGAGGAAACCCACGCACACACGGGGAGGATGTGCAGACTCCGCACAGACAGTGACCCAAGCCAGAATCGAACCTGGGACCCTGGAGCTGTGAAGCAATTGTGCTATCCACAATGCTACCATGCTGCCCATATTTATATTTCAGATTTATTAGTTGAATTTCAATTCCACCAGCTCCCATAGTGGGATTCACACCCATGTAACTAGAACATTAGCCTTGGCCACTGGGTTACTAGTTCAGTGACATCACCACTATGCCATCATCTCCCCCCTAGGTTCTGTCGGACCTTCTTGTCAGAGAAAAAAAATGAAAGCTTTATGCCTGCATGTTGAATTCCTAAGGAGGAGCATCTGCAATGTAAGGGAGCGGGAGCATTGCCGAGTGGAACAATTGGGATGCGGGAGATGCAGTGAGTAGGATTGTCAGCGGGCGGATGCGTCAGTGAACAGGAGAATTGGCGAGTGGGAAAGGCCACTCCACATTAATATTTATCATGCAATCCTACTTTGGACTGACGCAAAATCATTCTGAAACAGAAATCCCAACACTATCGGCCCCACAACATTATATGAGGTAACTTAAAATAGGGACTTGATCTATGTATGATAAAATACAGAAGAAAAATAGTTTGACTGACTGAACCAGCTAGTGCAGTCAGCGTTGCAGAGGCAAATTAAGTACTTTGACTATATCAGTGGAAGCTATTCAAGTACTCTTCAAAAGGACTGTCAGCAGCCAGGATTTATACTGGTTTGCAAAAAAAAGATGCAGTCATTTTAAAGAGAATCTAAAATGGAATATGGTGAACTACATATCCCATGGGACAGTACCATCTGAAACTGGGTAGAAAGAACCAAAACATTTGACCAGAGCTTAGAAATCTTTCAAGTTCCTCAGTGATCACTTTTTTAAAAAAAATAAAAGAATTGATAGATATCTGAAAGCTATCTAAACCTTCCCCATCTTCACTGAAAGGGCCCACTCAGTCCGGCACTAGCTGAGTCGACATCGGAGATACGTTCTGTATGAAAACTTTAATTGCTTATTGAGTGGGAAAAGTATAAATGTCCCAACTGAAAAGATCTGAGAATTGGGAGGCGAGAAGTCTTTAAATAGGTAGCTGTGTAGCTAGCTAGCCTTGTTATGGCATGAGCCCGTCATGTGCTTTTGTCATGTAAAGGAAACCAAAGTAAAGACAATTGCACAAATAATTTGTTGCCAATGTTGTTTATGTTTCCTCGCCTCCTGAAATTCGTAGCTTGCATACAATGTATTTTCTTTCCGAATACCTCCGCCCCCAACCACCAGCTTGTCCCACCCTCTTCCAAAGGCCTGCCTTTGACTGGGTACAGTTCCAGGGGCCAATCATTCACTGATACCTCAACCAAATGGTAGTTCTACCAGCGAGTGCAAAAATGTAAATTCAGTGCTATTCCACCACAGAAGCCATCACAACCAAGACTGCCCCCATCTTCAACTGGTATCGACTATCCTCATTGGATTGGCTGAGACACAAATCCACCTTTATTTGTCCCGCTGCAGTTGACTGTTGCTAACTGACATGAATTGCCACTACCTCACTACTTAGGATTAGACGTTTAACTTGGAATATTCTGCTCAACCAGATCCCAATTGTGACCCGACTTTACAAGCTAGGGCATGCGAGAGAGATAGAGAGAGAGATAGGAGGTGGCTGACAGTTGTTGTGGTATGCTTCTTCGTGTAGCATAAGCTGCTTCCTTGATGTATCCTTTGACAAAGCAAGGTCCAGACTTTGTAATGAGTTCAATATGTTTATTGAACTATTAACACGGTTCTTAAATGAGTTCGACTCTCCTGCTAATCTAACTGTAGTAACTCAGTCTAACTAAACCAGTCTGCTCTCAGCCACGTGCTGGGTGTGATGCTTCTGATCAACCCTGACGTACTCTCTAGTTGTGGGTCTGTGGAAAGAGGCAGAGCATGTGTGCCCTGTCCTTTTATATGGGTTGTGTAATGCCCCCTTGTGGTAATGCCATCTCTGGGTGTCTTGACTGCTCATTGCTTGCGTCCTATTCGAGGTGTTCATTAGCTGCATGTTTGCATATCATGACATCTCCGGTGCTCCCTCTAGTGTTTGTTTAATTGTAGTGTATTAACATTAACCCCTTGTGTATATACAGTGATGCATATCACCACAACAGTGACAATATAGTACGAAACTGCTGCTGAAGTATAACTAGCCTAAATTAGTTTTATGGAGCAAGTTTATGTGGTATTCTGGTACCACCCCATCACAAAATTCTTATTTCAATAAGCAGTATGAAGTTGGACATACTGGCTGGGATTTTCAATTCTGAGTTGAGAACCTAGCCTTTAGTTCAGCTCCGGATCCTGATCCTGCAAGGCATTTTTCAGGCACGCTCACCCGGACTTAGAAAGGACTAGGCCAATTTACGTGGGCTCGCTGTTCAATTAAGGATGGTAGGTGGGCTCCCAAGGCTCAAGGACCAATGGGAAGCCTTGCGGCACTGACACATCGACAGCCCCACTGACCAAGCTGGGAGCTGCAGATTTCTAATGCAGAGAGAGAGAGAGAGAGAGCGAGAGAGGGCACATTACCATGGATGCATCCTTTGAAGAATGATGCAATTAAAATTAAAACGGCCAGGGCTGCCTGGGTGTGATGGTGGAAGCGCAACCTCTGTGTCCTGACAATAGTTATGGGTAGGGGAGGTTTCTGCTTTGCATGGCCCATTGTCCCACCCCTCTTCCCCACCCATAATTCCTGCCCTGAGACCACCATATTGGCTTGGACATACGGACTGCCTGCATTGTCAACTAAAGACACAACTATTTTGATGCAAATCAAATAACCAAGGAAACTAAATCAAACAAACTGAGGTACAAATGAAAGGTACAGCCCCTTAAAGTGATCCAGTCTTAAACAAAAACAAATCTCAAAAACTCATCAAAACAAAATGTGATTAAGGCGAACGTAAGGCACCCCAGTCCCTGCAGGGCCCACCTGGCATGAAGGCCTCATCGGTGCTAGTAGACTCCGTGTACTCCCTCTCCAGGGCCTTGAATGTAGCCTTGGTAGAGGGGCAGGTAGTCGGGTCGGATGACTCCCTCAGTTGCTCACTGCCTGGAACGGTTTATGGCGAGTTTGACCAGGCCCAGGATCAGGTTCATGAGGTGGTCCTCCTCCTTCCCTCTCCGCACTGGGTGCCCATAGATCAGCAGCATGGGGCTGAAGTGCAAACAAAACTACAACAATAGGTTTCATGCCTGAATTGGTCTCATATTTACCAATAATTGGCTTTAATTGACTGCTTGTTACTTCCTGCTGGGTATCTAATCAAACCCCGAGCCACCTTCATTGAAAATAGCTCAGGGTAGGGGATTGTGACAGTGAGCTGCCAAGGAGGCCAATTGCAAAATTGCATGTCTGCCTACCTTTGGTCTGACATAAAAATCCCAGCCGATGGCAAGATCTATGTAAAGCATGAGACAGTTGGGGAATTAGAATACAACATTTGTCAGGAACCACTAAAAATATGAGCATTTCTTTCCTAGATCTTCCAGAGAAAAACTGACTGATGTGTCACAGGCCATACACACGAATTCACCATTTCTAAAAGCTCCTCTGTACCAGTTGATCCAAGCGACTTGTCAAGCTCAAAAATTTGCATTTGACTGAAATTAAACTGCGCAGCTTTAAAATAAGGATGTGCTTCCAAAACGAAAATAACTAAATAATCTTGGACCATTGACAGCGAAGTTACTCCAAAGTATATGGACTTAATTAAATATCTTTCTCACACGTCCCTCTCTGTGCACTAAAGCCATTAAGGATTATTAGATCGGGCTCTGATAAAAAGCTTTTAAAAATCATTAGCGTGATGACAGCATGGAGAAGAAATGTCGAGATGGTTCCAGAAAGATCAAGCTAAAAGTGAGCAATCGGTCACAACATTTTCAGCCTGTCAGTTTCGTAGGATAACAATTAGCGTGACGTTCTACTTGGCAACATCTCTTCACAGTCAAAAGTCCTAATTGAAATTCAGTCTTGGAGCAGTTTTAAAAGAAAACATAACACACTGAATATTTTAACCCGACAATATCAATCTCCTCTGAAACTTTCACATTAAACACACGATAATAGGCGGCACAGTGGTTAGCACTGCTGCGTCACGGCGCCGAGGACCCGGTTCACTGACCGTGTGGAGTTTGAGCTTTCTCCCAGTGTCTGCTGTGGGTCTCACTCCTCACAACCCAAAGATAGGTGGATAGGCCATGCTACATTGCCCTTTAATTGGGAAAAAAATGTAAAAGCCCACGATAATGTACAAAGTCAGATTAATAGGCAAGAAAAGCCCTGTCATCCTGTTTCAAATTGCAGAATGTGCCCGTTCCTCAATTTCCTCAATCCTTCCAAGGTCCCATGATCCTTGAGAAAGTAATGCCATCCATTTACATCCTCAGTTTCTTTTGGCAACTCTATTCACATTTTGTTTGCCAGCTCCTCCTACATTCTCCTGGTATGAATTTCCCGTGCCTATGGACATAATTCTACTTCCAAGCTCACAATGATAATGTTGCAAAATTCTAAGTTAAATAAGCAAACAGTGTAAACATGATTCCAGAGGATCAAACATGGAAAACGCCAGGGCACAGAGCAGTGTATTGAACTACTGTGCAATTCTTTCAAATTTAGCAACAATGTTTTAAGAACAGGTTCAAAAGTCAATAGATTTCACTCTTTGGCATATATGAAAACAACTTAAATGTATATAGCAGCTTATATGTAAGGACATTTCTGAGGTATTGTCCAGGAGCATTAAAAAACAAACAAATATGATGAGAGTCACACCGCTAGTCTAATTTCTTCCTCATTATTGTTTTGTTTCTTTGTAATATTTGTACCTGGAGTTATTGCAATGATTGGGCAAACGAGTAGGTTTGATTGTTAAAGAAGGAAAGTGAGGCAGAGAGCCAGAGATGTGGTGGGGAAATTTCAGAGCTTGGGGGTTAAGCAGCTGATTGCATGACCACCAATAGTGGATTACAAATCTGGGGATGCTCAAGGAGCCACAATTAGATGACTGTGGAGATCGCAGAGGGCTGTAGGAGATTATGGAAATAGGGAGGAAGAATTTGAAAACAAAAACAAAAATTTTAAAATTGAAAGAAAACTTACATTTATTTAGTGCCTTACATGACCAACAAATATCCCAAAGCGTTTTACTGCCAATGAAGTCTTTGTGAAGTGAAGTAATTATTTTAATGCAGGAATTGTGGCAATTAATTTGTGCTCAGCAAACTCCTACAAACAGCAATGTTTTAATGACCAGATAATTGTTTCTGTGATGCTGATTGAAGGATAAATATTGGCCAGGAGATGGGGAATAACACCCCTGCTCTTCTTCAAAATAGGGGGCTGGATTCTCCGTCCCGCCATGCCACATTTCTGTTTCACCCCATTGGCGGGATGCTCTGTTACGCCGGCTGGTCAATGGGGTTTCCCATTGTGGGGCAGCCCTACGCCATCGGGAAACCCCCGGGCTGCCGACAAAATGGAGCATCCCGCCGGTGGAGAATCCAGCCCAGGATCTTTGCATCGACTGGATGATGCTTTGTTTTAATAATTCATTCAAAAGACCACACCTTTGACAGTGTAGTGCTCCACTGCAGCGTCAGTCTAGATTGTTGAGCTCTATTCTTGGAAGTGGGACTTAACCCACAACCTCTCTTCAGAGCCGAAAGTGCTACCAGCTCAGCCATGGTTTACACACAAAATCCAGTCACTGCTGGACTAGGGGCCAATGTAGGTGTGTTAGGCTGAAGGGGCTTGGTGCACATGGGGACATGGCAACACCTTTGGATGATGTCAACTCTACTGAATGTATAAGACTATTCAGGAGTGTTAGGAAAACAAAGATAGTTTTAAGGGATTTATATTTGTATGGGTAAACATTTGAAATAAGGTATAGTTATGGTGGGTTTAATTTAATGTTCCTGTGCCTGGAAGGGACCTATGGAGAGACTTTGAAAAATTAATTTACGGGATGTGGGCATCATTGTTTAGGCCAGCATTTACTGCCCATCTCTAGTTTACCTCCAGAAGGTGGTGGTGTGCTGCCTTCTTGAACTGCTGTAGTCCATGAGATACCGGTACACCTGCAGTGCTATTAGGGAGGGAGTTCCAGGGAGTTTCAACTTAAAATCGTTCTGTCTTGTCAGATTCAAATCTTATGGCAAACTGCAAAACTACAAACAGACCTGGCTCCACCCACTAATTACATCATCTGTATCCTTCTAAGATGTCACATGACCTGCTTCACAAGGACTAAACATCATCAGTCTTTAATTTTCTACTCTCCAGGGAACCTCCAGCAATCATAACAATATTCCAGTAGCCAAGTAAGTGGTTGAAATGAACCATGACCTCATCTTTTATAACTTCTTAATTACAGCTTTAGCAGAGAGTTTGGATACCTTAACCTAGGTTCTGTAGTAATATCACTGCAACAAATCTATACCTTAACCAAGGCTTTTGAAAGCTTACTTTCACAGATACAAAATACAATTAATGTACCAATTTCTTACATTCATCTCACAAGGAGATTGAGTACTAGCAAGAAGCTACACTACAAATGAGAAATTTGTACCTGCAGTTATCCTAGCAAAAATAGGTCCAATATTATACACTATACAAATAAATATGAGAGAGTTTGGCGACCTCATACTGGCCAACTGTTATCTTCACAAAGAGAAACTGTTGAAACTTCCCAGGAAGTGTTCCCATTGGAATATCTAAGCAGCGATACTTCTGAACAGAGACCAGAGAAAATTCGGATTCTGAGGAATCTTCAACACCAATGGAGAAGGCTACTGAAGTAACTTCACAGGAAGTGTTACCAACAGAAGAAAAAGGTGTTTCAAAGGTTTTGAGTAGTCAGATTCCAGAACGTCAAGTACAACCCAAAAGAAATAGACATCCACCTTAGAGACTGTCTTATTAAATTGTCAAAAAGATAAGCTTTTGCTTCAGATGTTGAGGTATTCAGTGCACCTTCTTCACACATCGTTTATGGTGTGCCTCGTGCATCTCCGTCTTCACCACCAGGCCCTGTATGTCGTCCTCATTCTCGGCAGCCTTTGCCTTCACGACCCGAAGCTCTCGCTCCTGGGTCTTTTGCTCCTCCTTTAGCCCTTCGATCGCCTATAATATCGGGGCCAACAGCTCCTTCTTCATTTCCTTTTTGAGTTCTTCCACGCAGCGTTTCAAAAACTCGTGTTGTTCAGGGCCCCATATTAAACTGCCACCTTCCGACACCATCTTGGTTTTTGCTTGCCTTCCTTGCCGCTGCTCTAAAGGATCCACCGCAATCCGGCCACCTTCCTCTCCTTTTTTCATCCGTATCCAGGGGGGATTCCCTTCTGGTTCACCGCACAGTACTTTTAGCCGTTAAAATTGCCGTTGGGGCTCTTATTAAGAGCCCAAAAGTCCGTTCCACCGGGAGCTGCCGAAACGTGCGACTCAGCTGGTCATCGCCGCACCCGGAAGTCTTCACAATAGGAGTGTGGTTTAAAATCTCTGGTCTACAGCCCGTAATGATCTTCTTTGCAGTTCAGCAGTAAATCTTACTCACAGCTATTTTAGGAGGCCTCTAGCTTTACAACAGCCTGTCCTGCACAGAGAATGTTATCAGGTTCTCGTCTCTGCCTTACATCAACCTTCTGGAGAGAGAGAGAGAGAATTACCAGATTCTGGATTCTGCTTTACATCAACCTTTTCTGGAGAGAAAGGGAGAATTAACTGGATATTTCTGGAATGAGTTGGTTAGATTCCTCCTCCATCCAGTCTGCAGAATCGAAAGTGAAACGAAAAAAAACAGCCGTCACATTGAAAAGCATCTCGGAGAAATAATATCCAAGCACCACCTGCTGCTGGACAGAATACCGGCTTTTTGGACCACTTCACTGGCCAGCAGCCAAATCAATCAAATCGAGTCAGCATTAATGTCAGCCAATCGACAATCACCAGTCTAAAACTGCACAATCTTCTGGATCCTGCTGTTTGAAACAAGGCACAGGCCACTTTCCTTAAAGTCACAGCTCCATTAATCTTCCATGGATCAAAATTGCAATATCAAAAATGAAAAGAGGAAATAAGGAAATACACAGTAAACATACAGGAGGGATCTTTACATTGTGTAAATGTTCAGAAAAGTTGTCGCTTGGACTAAAGAAGTAAAGTGGGAGGGGTATTATGTATTTAAGTAATACCTCCCTGCTGGTGGAACGTCACGTGATCTGTATTGACATCAGCAGAGTGTTTGCGCGGACTTTAATTCTCCTCAAGACTTGGATGAGCAAAATCTCTTGAATAAACCCTGCATCCAGGTTGAAGAAACCCAAGTGTATCGCACCTCCATACCTTTTCTCCTTGTGGCGATTTAAATAATCCTTGCAGCAGTTTCAGAATTTAACACTTACAATGTTGCCAGAACAAAAAGTGTAACATGCTTATGGATGGGAGGATTTAAAAAACAATAAAATATGAGCAAGATAGTGGACAGGGGAAAGAAAATAGAATGTGGGGTTCAACTGGCAAGAAGCATAAAAATAGATTGTAAGAGTTTTCCATCTAAAAAGAAAGAGATCAGCAAGAGTAAACCTGCTTTTTTTTTCAAAGAAATAGTGACAGGTGAAATTAAAATGGGGAATAAGAAAATGGCAGAGCCATGAAGCAAATATTTTGACTCTCACTTCATGTAGAAAACAAAAATTTGGTAACCCATGAATCTAATGAGAGCGAGTAACTTTAGATAATTAGTATTGAGGAAAAACTAAAATTTGAAAAGTCCTGACAGTCTACTTCTTGGGAGTTATAAAAGATAGTGGATACACTGATGCTGGTCTCTGAGAATTCCCTAGATTCCGGAATGGCCCACATGGATTGGAAGATGGCAAATGTTCAAGAAAGGACGGAGAGAAAATAGAGAACTATGGGTCAGTTAGCTTGACGTCAATTGGAGACAATATGCTAGGATGTTATATGACACATGAAAATCGCAAGATGTTTGATCACAAATTAATTAAAGTGAAATGTGTTTAACAAATCTATTAAGAATATTTTGAGGTTTTATCTAGCAGGGTATCTTTAGGAAAACCATCAAATATACAGGTACAGTATCTCAAAACAGGCAACCTCAGTACTGAGACCATGCTCGGTTTCAAATCTTCTGAGATTTCAGGTTGAGAGTGCAGGTTATGGGTCGATCGAGTCAAGACAGGCCAAGGTGGATTCAAGGGTAGCTCAGAGCCAAGGAATAGACAGGGGTCAAGTACTGAAGGGGTAACTAGTCAGGCACCATATCACACCAATGCAGCGCCTAGTTGCATTGCCCAGGTAAGCTTTCTTAAAAAAGTTTACTCAATTGAAACTGATGCGCGGCACATTCTAAAAATAGCCCGTTTTCGTACAACTACAGTTTTTGGACAGCCAGATTTGAGACACCGTACTGTAGTACATTTGTATTTTCAGAAGGCATTTGATAAGCTGCCACACAAGATATTCTCAAACAGGATTAGGGTTCATGGATTTGGGGTAATAAAGTAGCGTGGATTGAAAATTGGTTAATGGGCAGAAAACAGTAGGAACAAATGGGTCTTTTTCAGAAGAGAAAGATGCAACTAGTGGGGTATTGCAATAATCAGTGTTTGGACTTCAGTAATTTACAATCTATGTCAATGATTTAGGTGAGGGGACCAAGTATAATATACATACGTCTGTTGACAATACAAAGTAATTTCGAAAATGAGCTGTGAGGAGATATAGAGCAGTTAAGTGATTCAGCAAGGTGGCAGAATGTGGGGATGTGCGATATTATCCCCTTTGGTAGGAAGAATGTAAAAATAGAATTTTATTTAAAAGGGTGAGAGAATAGCAACAGATGAGATTTAGAGCGATTGGGGTGTCCCTCTATATGATTCACAGAAAATGAATATACAGGCACAGCCAAGCAATTAGAAAGGCAAATTGTGTGTTCAGACTTATAGCAAGTAAGTATGCAGCATAGCACAAGAAAGCCATGGTGAAATTATATAAGACTTGGTTGAGACGAGTATAGAGTATAATTTAGGTCTCCCTACCTAAGGAATGATATGTTTGCCTTCCAGGGTATGCAATGAAGGTTCACTAGATTGGTTTCTGCAATGAGAACATTTTCTGATGAGATTGAGTGGAATGGACCCATAGTCTGTGGAGTTTAGAAGAATCATAGGTGATCGCCTTGAAACATAGAAAAGTCTGAAGAGAGCTTGACAGGGTAGCTGATGGAAGGTTGCTTACCCTGGTTGGAGAATTTAGAACCAGAGCTTGTAGTCTCAGGATAAGGGGTCTTTTCTACCCCAGAATACCGTGGATATCCAGGCATTTAAAATATTAAAGACTTGAGATTGATTGATTTTCGGGCAATAAGGGAATTGAGGGAAATGGGAATAGGGCAGGAAAGTGAAGTGGATCTAAAAGTTCACACATGATCTTACTGAATTGAAGGGAAGCCTGGCCTTCGCCCGCTCTTATTTCTTATGTTCTTATGATGTATCAGAGCACCTTGATTTCATCTCTGATAACTATCAAGGGAAGGAAAGAAACAGTAATGCCTGCATATTATTGGGTATCATAGACTGACAAATATTTTTGCTGCTTTTCCAAGAAGCGAACACAAAAGATAAAAGTGGAGTACAAATTAAAATGCACCATATGCTCTACTTGTGAGGAAAATCTTCAATGGTAAATGCATTGAATAAGGTTTTCCACGTGGTAACTGAAGCAGCATTATAGAGAGAGAAACAGCAACTTGGGTAGGTGTGGTGTCATGACCTGCTGAATTTGGAGAATGTATTTTCCTTACAAGAGGACCCCATTCCATCAAGCAGAGGGATGTACATTATGCAATGTTTCTAATGCAGCTTTCAAAAGGACAAGCAGATAATAAATCCCTTCACAAGCACAAAGTATAACTGCACTGCAATGCAGCAAACATTGTACAGTATATTTTTTAAGCCAGACCTGTACGAAGCATGGCTGTGTGAACAGGCTACATACAACGTGCTTAATCCCAGCAAAGTCAGGGAAACAAGGATTACAAAGGATATACTGCGCAGGCCATTCGGTCCAACCAGTTCATGTGGTGTTTATGCTACATTCAAGCCTCCTGCCAGCTTTTTTCATCTAAATCTATCATAACCCTCTTTGCCTTCTCCCTCGTATACCTGTCTAGTTTTCACTTAAATATATCCAAACTATTCAATCATTTCCTGTGAGACTAGGACCACTGTTTATGTAAAGCGTGAGTATAAACTTGGGTGTTTACCAACAAGGACAGGTGTGCTGAATGGTCATATTCCCATGTTGTAATTTCTACATTTTATTTATCAAAAGGAGGGTTTAGGTGGAAGTTTCTATAAACCAGCTCCTGTGAACCCCTACAACTCGAGATATTTAGGAAGCAGCTTGCTTGTGAATCTATTTTCCACAAACTTTACAATTAGTAAAAGTAGTAGTTTAGCAGATTAGCAAAACATATATAAAATTAGACATCCAAAGAAACTAATTTTAATACAACAGATGCCATTGTGGCACATCAGTTCCCCATTAAATGCAAAGTAAACCACACAGAATGCTATTAATTGACAGCAGGTAACTTCTTGGAGAATTCGCAGATGTAATTTGACAGATCGCTCATTATGCAAATGAGCTCACAATCAAAGCAATAATTACATTTGGCTAATAATTAAATCTGACTATCAATTTTAGTCGAATTTACGAATGAAACACTAAAATGAAAACAGGTCTTCAGGTCTTCTTCTTAAATAGGATATACGGATTCTAAACCTACAGTTTAATTTAATGTTTATCTCCATTTTTGAAGTCTCGCACCTGTCTTCGGACTCATTTTTGGATATTCCTAGTTCAAGTATAACAGTCAGTTTTCTTTTAGGATATAGTATTGCTCTGAAAAATGACACTAATGTAGATAGGGGCCGATGTTACAAATATGTTTCTGATTTTCACTCTCACAGGAGCGACTGGGAGAAGATGCAAGGTTGATTCTTGATATCAGGGTCCCAGCGAGTTACGTTCTTTACCATATGCATAATTGCTGGTGAAACAGCATGGTTGCTCATCGTGCAACTAGGCATCACGTTTTGTCTTAAAATCAAAACCATCTCCACAAACTTTAGCGGTATTATCTTGTAGAAAACCTAATTAAAACCTTCAATGTATTTTTTAAAAATAGGCTTAATATCTAATTTGTGATTTTAATTCCCTCTTGCACCCAGAATCAGATAATGATCCAAGGGCAGGAATAATCAAATATATCAAAGCTGCTCTTCAATGCACGTCAACCCAACTTAGAACAGCAACTCTCTTTAGTATTTATGAATGAACCATTTAAGTCCTCAATATTTTATTTCTTTCGTTTTTCTGCAACATCCTGGTTGATCTGAATAATCACATGTTGTAAATTCATGCCCAATACAAACAAGATTTTGATATCCAGAATCATTTTAGATCTTTAACAGTGAGGGGGGTTATCACTGAACTACATTGAACAGATTGCTACTCAAGGCTACCATTGCAACCCTGTAATTGCTTTGTCCATCAGGGGCAGGATGATTTCCTCACCTGACTTAAGTTTTGAATCTCGGTTCCAGAGTACCAGCTTTAAAATACAAAGGTGTCACCAAGGTGACCATATCCCAAACTTGGGTGATTCATCATCTCAACTCTCGAAAGGGAATAGGATAAAATTGATCGAATCTCCCTGCACATGTTTGGCAATAAAATTACTGATTTTAAGAGCAGGACCAAGAGGGCTAATTCATTAAAACAAGTTAAATATTGCAGGTTTTCTGGAATCCTGAACTCAAGCTAGGCAGCTTCGGTAAAGACAGAAACAGAGTTTCTGAGTTTCAGAATTCTCAATCGTCTGGGAGGCTGAATTTGGGTTCAGGCGTGCTCTGAAAATAGTGCACATGCATGGCTCGTCAGTCCACTGATGCCTCAGTGATGTGGTGGAACATTAAAAGTGAAGGCAGGGGTTAGGGAGGGGAAGATGGCAACTGCACACCTTCAACTAACATGGTCTTATGTTCATTGAAGAGCTCGTTAACAGGCTGGAGAGAGACACACAGGCAGGGATTCTCCATTCTCAGCTGCTACGATCAGGAATACCGATCGGGCAGAGAATGTAACGGGAGCTTCAGCTGAAAACAGGAACGGCACTGGGCAGCAGATCCTTCCCCAGTCTCCATTCACAGATCTCCACCGTAGCGGGTTACCCGCCCCACGCCAACAGTAACATGCAATGTGCTGATTTGCAGGCATCAGCATGCAATTAACATGCTGGAAGCATATTGATCCATCCCCCCACAGGGGAAATCCACCAGGTGGACTTTGGTGTAAGTATTGCCAAGCGCACTCCTGGTGTTGTGGACTTCCTCTTTTGTAACCACAGAAAGCACTGTTGAAATGGTCAGGACCTGTCAATCATAAAAAGTGTTTCTTAACATTGTGGTTAGGATCAATGGGGGTATTTGAGATGCATTAAAGTGTGAAGGGAAATATAAATAAACAAATTCCCTTGAGCTATGTCGAACCATTAAGCTGGTGAAAGGTACTGCATCATGCCAGTCTACGGTATCACTGCCAGGGTGTCAGTGCTATGGTACCAGGGGGCAGCTCACCGTTGGCAGTGCCCGGGTGCAGGGACTGAAGGCGGTTGGGTCACCCTCATGCGCGCATATTGTGGTGTCACCCGTTATTCCCGTGGAGGAGGATGTGAGGTTGGGGGTTCTTCCCGAGTCAGCGGAGGGGGCAGCATGGTAGCACAGTTGCTTCACAGCTCCAGGGTCCCAGGTTCAATTCCCGGCTTGGGTCACTGTCTGTGCGGAGTCTGCACGTTCTCCCCGTGTTTGCGTGGGTTTCCTCCGAGTGTTCCCGTTTCCTCCCACAGTCCAAAGATGTGCAGGTTAGGTGGATTGGCTATGCTAAATTGCCCTTAGTGTCCAAAAAAGGTTAGGTGGGGTTACGGAGATAGGGTGGAGGTGTGGGGGTAGGGTGGAGTGTGGGCTTAGGTAGGATGCTCTTTCCAGTGCAGACTCTATGGTCCGAATGGCCTCCTTCTGCACTGTAAATTCTATGATTCTACGATATGATTTGTGCTGCAGGGCTGGGGGGGGGGGGGGGGGGGGGGGGGAGAGAGCGGCTGCCATTTGGACTTTGGGATCGGGGTGCCCGCTCAGAATGGTGACCTGAGGCGGAGCGATGAGAATCCGACGCATTTGCCGCTCTGCATATATTTGAATGCAAAAGGTCTGTGACTCGCACCTAGGGGACGTTCCTAGCATTAGCGGAAACCAGTCCCGATTCTCCGCTGGCAGGAACACTTAGACTCTGGAAAGGAGAATCCTGCCCAGAATCAAATTTTCAAGGCTACTAATGGGAAGAGCAAAGAGCAAACAATAGTGCATAGTTGTTGGGAACATACTAGGGAGCCGGTATTAATTTTGGCAGCTGATGAAAAACCTTGTGTAAAAAGGGACAGCGAAACTGGCCCTCCATCTCCTGCCTGCTCCATTCCTCCAGGCAACAGCAAGCCCGATGATGGCTGCTGTTTACCGTATAAAATTATCCTCCAGAACTAACTAGTTCCAGCCTCCTCCCCAAGCAGAAAATCCAGCAAATGTTTTTGGTCAATGATATTAAAGGTCATTGACCTTAAAGATTAACTCTGTTTCTCTGAAAAGATGCTGCCAGATCTGTCTTTGTTCAGCTTTGGCCACATGGATATACAAAGTTTGAATCAACTATAATTAATGTGGAATACAGGTTGCTCTCCAATGACACCGCTATGGGTAATATTTGATCTGGAATGCAGCTGGATCAGGGAGGTCTGATTTCAAGCTGGACAGCTGAGCAAAGTGTGAACGGACACAAAAAAGGAGACAAGTGGAGCACAGAGGGCCGGGAAGAGAGAGGGCAGCAGTTTAAAATAAAGCCATTGGACCCCAAGAGAAGTAATGGCCTAGGTGTATAATAGTGCCAGTGCTTGTTCTATGGATCGGTTTGAGACAAACACCAGATGACAGACACCAGGCACATGGGGTACTTCAAATGTGATTTAGAGTTAATATTCATACTACAGATGCACGAAAAATAAAGACTTTATTACTGGCACACATACAATGGACAATGAAGGATTATAAACCCAAGCAGTTATCTGGCCAAGCTCCTCTATTTTCAATTCAGCTCATGGGTTAACAGCTTGCTGTGGGGTGGAATACAGGCAGCAGGGTTTAAGGCAGTTGAGGAGGGGAGGCTGGTCAGGAAGTGTTGGGGAACATAGGATTGGGCATAAATAACATTGCAATTTGTGGGATCTTGCTGTGCACAAACAGCTATTATATGTGGTTATGAAACATCAGCCACTGCACTTCAACATAATTTTCCATGTATGAAGTGGTTCAGAGAGCGACATAATATGCCTCTATTAATATATGCCTTTTTGCTCTATTTTGTATTCACCATCCTCCATTTTATGTTAGGATTCCATCTTTAACTGTAATGTTGAGTTTTGCAAATGAGCACAAATTACATAATAAAAATGCACAATGACAAATGGGAATTGACTATTATTGCAACAAGATTCTAACACTTTAAGTTAAAGAGCTTCAAATACCTACCATATTAACACAATTCCCTTTTGCCCACAAAGGGACAACAATTCATTGGTTATCCCATTACGGCTATATTGGTAGGTTTCAGTTAATTTATTATATCTGCCAATAGGGGAAACATGTTGTTGAGCATTGCATGAGCCATGCCTCAAAGCCATATCAGACGTACAACAATTAACCTTCAGGAAAGTACTGCTTCTAGGCTGAATATGGAAATTGAACAATTAATAGTTTTCATGGTATTGATTTGACAAAGTATCAAGTCAAATCTCCACATTACATAAACCATGAATTTAGGCCCCATTATTTCTCTGCATATTTACAAAGTGAATTGGAAGCAAATTCACAGGCAGAAAATGGAGGGGACTTAATCGACGGTTGCCACAGAAACATGGCCAAATGGATTTTGAATGACTATTAAATAAGAAATCAATTTTCAGACTTCACCTCTGGTAAATAAAGTTAGTCTCAGGAACACATACATTGTGCATAACAATGAGGCTAATTTGTATATGCAAACATAATACTTGGTCGCTTTGCAGGGATTTGAAGTGCCCTTGTTTTCTAAATTGATTGAGAATATTGACCTTAAAGTAAATTAAGCTGTCATCCAGGGTTTTTTTTTGGTTTGGCCAGTTTTTCCTGCCACCATCAGCTGAAAGTGATATGTTCTTTTCTGTGTCCATCAGGATCCGTTGCATTCCATCACCATCTCCTAGTCACTGTAATGGGCCAGTGAGGTTTGATCTCTATTCTCAGCTGTGTGGTAGTTCTGTCACAATCATTGTGCCCTCATTTGACAACCTGTCCAAACCCAGCAAAGACTGCTGGATGTAGATTGGAAGTGAGATATCTGGCTGCATTTATTGCCCATCCCTAATTGCTCGAGAAGGTGGTGGGGAGTTGCCTTCTTCAACCACTGCAGTCCATGTGGTGTAGGTACACCCACAGTGCTGTTAGGGAGGAACGGGGAATTCCAGAATGTTGACCCAGCAACAGTGAAGGAACGGCAATATATTCCAAGTCAGTGTTGTTGGAAGGGAATTTCAAGATTTTGATCCAGGGTGAGCGAAGGAACAGAGATATGGGGCGGGATTCTCTGATCCTGAGACTAAGTGTTGTCGCCGTCGGAAACGCCGTCGCATTTCTCGACGGCGTCAACATGGCCTCAGGATCAGCAATTCTGGCCGCTATAGGGAGCCAGCATGGCACTGGATGGAGCGGCCACGCTGCTCCAGCTGCTGATCCTGGCATCAACTGGGTACCGCGGGGTCCGATTTCAATTTTTCCAACTAAGGGGCAATTTAGCGTGGCCAATCCACCTACCCTGCACATCTTTGGGTTGTGGGGGCGAAACCCATGCAAACACGGGGAGAATGTGCAAACTCCACACGGACAGTGACCAAGAGCCGGGATCGAACCTGGGACCTCGGAGCCGTGAGACTGCAGTGCTACCACTGCGCCACCGTGCTGCCCTCCGCTGCAGTTCATGTGGTGTAGGTATACCTATAGTGTTGTTAGGGTGTAAGTTCCAGGATGTTGACCCAGTGACAGTGAAGAAATGATGAGTAACTGGAGGGGAGCTTCCATATAGCGGTGTTTCCATGTGTCTGGGTTTGGAAGGTGCTGCCTAATGTGCAGCCACAGTATTTATATAGCTGATCCAGTTTAGTTTCTGGTCAATGGTAGCCCTCAGGATGTTGAGAGTAGGGGATTCAGCAATGTTAGTGTCAGTGAATGTCAAAGGGAGATGGTTAGATTCTCTCTTGTTAGAGATGGTCATTGCCTGGCACTTGTGAGGGCAAGTTTTACTTTTACTTTTATCAGCCCAAGCCTGAATATTGCCCAGGCCTTGCTGCATATGGACATGAACTGCTTCAGTATTTGAAGAGTTGCAAATGATGCCGAACATTGTGCAGTCTTCAGCAAACATCTCCACTTTTGACCGTATGTTGGAGGGGAGGTCATTGACAAAACAGCTGAAAATGTTTGGGCCTAGCACACTACTCTGAGGAACCAGTACAGTGGTGTCCTGAAGCCTAGACGACAGACCTCCATCACAACCATCTTCCTGTCTACTAGGTATGACTCCAACCAGTGGAGAGTTCCTCCACCCCCCAATTTCTATTGACCTCAGTTTTGCAAGGGCTCCTTTGTGCCACACTTGGTCAAATGCTGCCTTGATGTCAAGAACAGTCCGACTCACCCATCTCTGGAGTTCAACTCTTCTATGTTTGGATCAAGATTCTAATGAGGTTGGGTGCCGATTGACCCTGGTGAACCCAAAATGAGCATCAATGAGCAGGTTATTGCTGAGCAAGAGCCTCGGACCTACGGATAGCACTGTCGATAAACCCTTCCATCTATCTGCTGATGATCGGGAGTAGGCTGATGTGGCTGTAATTGGCAGGTTGGATTTGTCCTGCTTTTTGTGGATAGGGCATACTTTGACAATTTTCCACATTGCCACGTAGATGCTAGTATGGTAGCTGTACTGGAACAGCTTGGCTAGGGACGCAGCAAGTTCTGGAGCACAGTCTTCAGTACAATTGCCAGATCGTTGGACCCATAGCCTTTGCTGTATCCAGTGTCTTCAATCATTTCTTGATATCACGTGGAGTGTATCAAATTGGCTGAAGATTGGCGTCTGTGATTCTGCCGACTTCAGGAGGCCAAGATGGATCACCCACTCAGAACTTATGGCTGCCTTTTGCACTGTTGTGCTGGGCTCGTCCATCATTGAGGATGGGGATATTTGTAAAGCCTCTTCCTCCCATTAGTAGTTTAATTGTCCATCATCATTCATGACTGGATGTGGCAGGATCGTGAAGCTTAGATCTGATCCATTGCTTGTGGAATAATTTAACTCTATTGCATGCCGCTTCTGCTATAATCCTGCATTACAGATCGACATCTCATTTCTAGGTGCGCCTGGTGCTGCTCCTAGCATGCCCCTCTGCACTCTTAACTGAACCAGAGTTGATCACTTGGCTTGGTAATCATGGTAGAGTGAGAGGTATGCTGGGCCATGAGATTACAGATTGTGATTGAATACAATTCTGCTGTTGTTGATGGCTCACAGCACCTTATGGTGCTCAATTTTGAGTTGTTAGATCTGTCCAAAATTCATCCCATTTAGCATAGTGGTAGTGCCACGCATACACGATGTAGGGCGTCTCAATGTGTAGGCAGGAATTTGTCTCCAGAATGACAGCATGGTGGTTACTCCTACCAATACAATCATGGACAGATGTGAGGATGGAGTCAAATATGTTTTCCCTCTTGTTGGTCACGTCAACATGTCAAAGACCGAAGTTCTTTCGCACTCAGCCAGCTCGGTCTGTCTGCTGCTACCACACCATTCTTGGGGAACAATTAAATCCCCACCCAGATAACATTTTATGCCCTTTCCACCCTCAGTGCTTCTTCTAATTGGCATTCAACTTGGAGGAGCACGGATTCATCAGTTGAGGGAGGCAGGGAGGAGTTATAATTAGCAGATTGTTACCTTGCCCAGGCTTGACTTGCTGCCTGAGACTTCATGGGGTCTGGTGTCAATGCTGAAGACTTAAGAGGGTAATATCCTCCCGACTATATAACACAATGCCACCTCCTCTGCTGGATCGGTCATGCCAGTGGGATAGGGCATGCCCAGGATTTGTGATGGTGGGACATTGTAAGATGTGATTTGGTGAGAATGACTATGTCAGACTGTTACTTGACTAGTCTGTGGGACAGTTCTCCTAGTTTTGGCACAAATCCCCAGTTATTAGTAAAGAGGACTTTACAGGGTTAATAGGGCTGGATTGGCTATTACATTTCCGGTGCCTACATTAATGCTGGGCGGTCAGTCCTGTTTCATTCCTACCAGTCTGGGGATTCAACCAGAGACATTCTAGGTCTTTATCGTTCAGCATATCAGTAGACAAACTCGTTGAGGCAATGATTTTCACTTAACTCCATGTTTCATAAAATAAACACCAGACCAGTCTGAATATTTGAACCACTAAAATCAAAATCTGAACATTTATATCATCATCTGCATATACAAATATGATAACTGAAAAAAAGCAGCAAACTGTAACAAACATTAAAGTTACAAAGTTACTACAAAGGAAGTTGCTCACTTTTACTTTTGGAATTGCTTATCCTCTAGAAAAAGGATGAAGTAAACAATGATTGGGTCAGCATACACTGATTCAAAGCGAAGTTCAAGCTAATATCAGTAAAAAGCTACACAAAATCAAAGTTGCCAGTTGAGTGCTAAAATGATTACATAGTGCAAATTTATAGCATTCGTTTTCAAGCTTCTCTGTATGGTCCTCTTGCAAATCATAATACATTCACGGGGGATACTACCCTTTTGTATTCACAGTAAATAATCAGATATTTAGGTACTTTTTACAAAAAAGCGACACACCCCTAAGAAATCTGCAAATAGAGACAGGTGACTGTGATACCTGGGCCTGGGAAAGCTGGCAAATAGTGACAAATGCCTGGTTTTATCTTATTGGCAGACTGTCCCCAGAAGGGGTACATTGAATTCATGCAACAATAAAAGCTCCCCAAAAGTTGTGACCGAAGTATATAATCAGAAATGCTCATTATGAACACAGAAATATATCAATACTGGATTAGAACCAGAAAAGTAATGGACCCAGTTATGTTGGGCACGCGTGGTCTTTTTGTTTAAAACAAAACATATTTCTAGTTTTGCAATTATGCAAAAGAAGAAACAGCTCTTCTCTTCGCTTAAGAAGTAACACATAGAAAATAAAACACTTTTTCTTTCCAAAAGCATTGACTTAAGTTGCCATTGTTCACAGCAGTTAATGTAGTTAGAATATTTAACCATAGGGGAAGCCACAATTGAGTTGCATTTCATCCTGTCAACACTTCGTAAAAAGGTTCGAAAGAGAAAATGCTGGAAAATCTCAGCAGGTCTGGCAGCATCTGTAGGGAGAGAAAAGAGCTAACGTTTCGATTCCAATGACTCTTTGTCAAGTGCTTTTCTCTCCCTACAGATGCTGCCAGACCTGCTGAGATTTTCCAGCATTTTCTTTTTAGTTTCAGATTCCAGCATCCGCAGTAATTTGTTTTTATCTAGTATAAGGATTCTCTGCTTTATGATCCTTGCTGATCATTAGCTATTGTTAAGTACACCAAGCCCAATTGTATTGCCTCCAGCACTGCCCCGAATGGGATCAGCACATCAGGGTGGGAGAATGTGGGGGGGAGAGTTGGAAATCCTCTTCTTTAATGGTAGGCAATCATTCACAGACACAAACATCTGCAGCAAAAAACAACCAAAAGTAAACAGTTTGATCATAGAGATAATAGGATAAAAGGTACGAGTATCCTTTTCTCTTTTACGATTGACATGTTCCCTCTATTGCCGTCACCTCAATGAATCAGGAAGAACACCAGTGATCTAACAGAATTGATAATGATCCACATAGCACCTACCAACTTTTGTCTCTGCTCTGGGATCCCAGTGACGTCAACTGGATTCCGTTCCAGCACATTCAAAAACGTCACCTCTGGCACAGCTATTGCACAGATCACATGGACCCACCTAAACAGACAATTGCAAGCATCAAATTAGAGAAGCAATGGATTTGGAAACAAATTACCTTGCAACCTTAAATTAGTTGAATAATTTATATGGACATTTGTTCTTGATCCGTATGTACGAAATCCATTAATGCTGATTGGAAATTTCAGTACTGACTTCTCAGGGTTTTCCCCAGGGTAGAGGGGTCAATTACTAGGGGGCATAGGTTTAAGGTGAGAGGGGCAAGGTTTAGAGTAGATGTACGAGGCAAGTCTTTTACGCAGAGGGTAGTGGGTGCCTGGAACTCGCTACCGGAGGAGGTTGTGGAAGCAGGGACGATAGGGACATTTAAGGGGCATCTTGACAAATATATGAATAGGATGGGAATAGAGGGATACGGACCCAGGAAGTGTAGAAGATTGTAGTTTAGTCGGGCAGCATGGTCGGCACGGGCTTGGAGGGCCGAAGGGCCTGTTCCTGTGCTGTACATTTCTTTGTTCTTTGTTCTCAATTGGAACATGGAGAGGAGTGATGAGTGGTGGATGTGGGGGTTAATAAAACTCTCCCTGGGAGGCTTGCTGCACCTCAGGAAGGATACATTGGACATGGAGAGGGTGCAGCAGACTCACTAGAATTATATTGGAGCTGAAAGAGTGAAATTATAAGGACGATTACAGAAATAAAGTTTGCATTCCGCTGAATATAGAATATTAAGGAGCGATCTGAGGTGTTTAACACGATTAATGGATTTGATAGAATAGATACAGAGAGTTTATTTCCTCTGTTGGGGAGTCCAATCAAGGGGGCACAACACTCAAATTAGAACTTGGTCATTTAGGGGTGTTGTCAGGATACACTTCAACATCAACAATTTGCTTTAACATTAGATACAATACAAGATAGAAATCTCACATCAACAGTAGTGGAAAACAAACTGAAATGGAAATTTCAAGACTGAAACCGATAGATTTTTGTAAGATAAGGGTATTAAGGATTATGGAACCAAGGTGAATCGAAGGCTGATCAGCAAAACATGCTTGAGGAAATGAATATCCTTTGCCTGCTCCTTTGCTCCTCTCATTATCAAATAACAATAATGATTTTTATTTGATTTGCAGTCTACAACTTCATAGACTGAATTGTTATATGTATTGCCACAAAGGCTGAAGAATTAGGACAAGGCAGTTTAATTTAAATTTAAAAGACTAAATTTACCCCACTAGTGTCTGCTGCAGGGTAGGGTGACTGACTCACAGCCAGTTAGGCAAGAGATCCTTTCCCCAGGGCTGCCCCATCCCCCATTCTGGTGACAGATTTAATTTATTCCCAGCCTGGCATCTCAGTGGAGAAGTGAGGGAGTATTTAGGTGTAAAAGACATCCTGAAGATTGGGGAGTGAGACCAGGTGAGTGGCTCTTGAAGAGAGTCAGTATTAACACAACGGGCGGAATTCTATGATTTTATTGGAATAACCATCTTAAACACAATATACTTTCAAAGAAAAGCAGAATTTTATCAGAAATTTGAATGAAGTTCCCATGTTCTTTTAATGAGGGAGCTAACCTATTTAAAATAAATATTTCCATTAAAATAGCAGGCAACAAATATTATGGAATATGATTTCACCCCACAGGTTTCCATTTCTATGCAAAGTCAATAAATGAAATTCAAAATTTTGCATTGGGCTGGATTGCCACGGGCAGAATGTGGACCATGTAAAGGTTCATTGACCTCGAACGGGAATTTCCTGTCGCCGGGCAGGCGTGGCCGGAGAATCCAGCCCATTATATTTCAATGGGGAACAGCTTACTTTTGATCAGATTTCACACAAACAAGGTAAGGTCACTGGATAGAGATCAGATCAGCAACAGGGGTGATAGAGACAGGTATGGCCTCGGACGAGAGATTAACGGAACACAGACTGCATAAATTACCTTCCTGGTCTGTATGACTCAATGATGGAGTGTTTTCATGAAAAAAATGTGTTTGCCAAACCTTCCGAGTTATTCACAAACACTACAGCTATGTAAATTATATCGTAACTCTGTGTCACACCATTCAATGCTAGTATGTAAAAATGACAGCCCATCATCAAATGGAACCGGCAGTGCAAATATTGCTGAACAAAAGTACTGGTATCCATTTAAATTGTTCTCATTGTAGTAATGGCACAAGATACAGCCAAGATGCATCTTTCCATGGTCTTAGCTCTAAAAATGGCCTAATAGGTAGAGTCTATCCACTACTGAAGGTGCAATGTACTATGATGTTGCACAATAAAATGACAAGCGAACAACTTATTTATCACCGACTTAACAACATGCAGATCAATACAACTGTCAAGTACTCTTAGAATTTACTTCTCAAACACAATTGCTCTTTACCTATTGTCCGTGGTGCCTTTTAGTGCCCCACCTCTCAAATTGCATAAACAGCAATCCTGAAATGAGGAAGAAAATAGAAGTTAAATAGCAATTAAAAATTAACAGACTGACTCGAAGCTGAATTCACAGCATAGAAACTAAAACAATGAAACAAAATGTTAAATTTTTTGTTTCCAATGAAATAAATTGGCTATTACTTCTCATCTTTACAGCATTTGTATTTTGCACAAGGTAAACAGATTGGACAAGACCAACCTCTCATGGCAGAAGAAGAGGCAATTTAGAGTGCCACTCAACATAAATTTGGTGGCTCCATGATTCTGCATGGCATTTACAAGTTAATCACCTGAAGCAATGAAATTACACCTATTTCCAGTCAGTCTCAGGCTGGTTGAATTGGAGCATCAAATCACTGGATACAATGAGTGAAAAAATACCTCGCGCACAGATGCTATCTCTTGACTCATTGCTGTGCACCATAATTATGGGGGCGATTCTCCGAGCCCCCGCGCCAGGCCGGAGAATCGCCACAACCGCGCCACGACGCCGGCGTGCGATTCTCCGAGGTGCGGAGAATCGGCACCATTTGCGCCGGCGCATTTGATGCGGTGCAGGCCGCGGGCTGCTGTAATCGGCGGGACCGCTGGTTCTCCAGCCCGGATGGGCCGAGCGGCCATGCGGATACGACAGAGTCCCGCCGGCGCTGTTCACCCCTGGTCGCTGCCGGCGGGAACTCTGCACGAAGGGTCGGGGGGGCGGCCTGTGAGGCGGGGAAAAGCACTCCTTCACCCGGGGGGGGGGGGGGGGGGGGGGGGGGGGGGTGTCCCCGATGGGGTCTGGCCCCCGGGCCTACTTTGTTGTGCGGCCGGCCCCTGAACACCAACGCCATGTTGAGTCGGGGCCGGCGCGCTGAAGAAGTCCCCCGTGCATGCACAGGTTGGCGCGGCCCAACTGCGCATGCTCGGGTTGGCGTGGCGCCCATTTGGCACCGGGAAGGGAGGCTGGAGCGGCATGAACCGCTCCAGCGCCGTGCTGGCCCCCCGTGGTGGACAGAATTGGTCATCCCTGTGCCCGTTTCGCGCCGTCATGAAATGCAACGGCGTTCACGACGGTGCAAACACTTGGTCTCCATTTTGGAGAATCGCCCCCAATGTTCTCAGTTATTCAAATATATTATTTAATTTGGCAGATAGCAACTCATGGTAAGACAAGATTATTTTATTTCAGATTTCTAGCATCTGTAGTATTTTGCCTTTCTCATTTACAGCATTGACATATTTTCTCAACCTAATGGCAACATAAAATATGGCAATAATTTTATGGCAACATAAAATATATCAATGTTCACGAAGAGCTCTCCTCAAAAACGTAAAAAGAAAATTGTTAATGCAAAACAATCCAGCATGATAAAGCTTGTTGTTTGTGATTTTGGCCTGCCATTGCATTTTCATGATGGACCACAGGTGTCTTTGATGGAAATGTTCCCCTGTTTTGATGCGGTGTCTTTAGCAGGCCCAGGATAGTACCAGAGGGGCAGAATAGTAAGAACAATGGTTTGGTTGAGTTTAATTCCATCTTCAGTTTAATGCCATACTATTTCCAGACATGATCATGGAGTCAGCTATTGGCAGAATGTTTTTCCTGGATGCGTGAAAAGATATCTTCATCAGTAGTTACATCCCTGGAAAGCACACCACCAAGATGTGAAAATATTTCTATAACATTGAGATGGATGTCATTTGGCTATGTCTGCAGCTTCATGGCTTATACCTGGTGTTGACTGAAAGCCTTGGACTCGGAGATACTGATCTGGAGATGCTATGATCAAGCAAATGTTAACAGCTGCGCAAACCAAATCCCAAAGGGAAACTTGGCCCCTATGTCACAAATGTTGTTTTTTGTATTCTGACAAGAAGAAGAAAAGTTTGCTGAATTCGAAAGCCACAAATTTCAGTGATACTCTGGGATTTAAAACATTAAATTAAAATACTTATTGACAAAGGTGAAGAAACCCTAAGCACACAAGATTAAATTTACACAGTTAAAAAATTAGTCTTCCAAAACATCCCCCTGAAAAGATTCCCTACTTGGTTAGGCTCACAAGTAAACAATCCTTTAGAGACGTTTAACTATAAAAATCTAGTAATATTACCACTGTTACTGTAGGAAAGGACATTACAGGACTTCTCATTCGCTGCCCCACTGCTGTGGAAATCAAAGAACTCCAAAACAAAACTCTACTTTTTGAAAAACAGACACTTTTCTGGCTTGGCTGGAATGGCTGCTAAACTATGCCTCTCCACAGCTCTTTTCCAAACATAGAGCCACAGCTCAGGAGGTATCACATAGCCCCAAACAGCTTAATATATCTCCGAAAATACTCTTTTTGCCTTTCATCTTTGATTACTTTGTGCTGAAGACTTTGAACTTAACTTTCCCAAAATATCAAATTTTTTCACGCTGTCCCTATTGTCCCCAACGTTTGGGTAAAATAAAATTGAACAATCTTGCCTTGTTTATGAAACGATTGTAAGCTATAAAAGCTTTTTTTACTTTTTGGTGAAATTCAGCAGCTGAAAACAACAAACTCCTAATGACCTCTGAATGCAATTTCTTTACGTACTGCCTATTTACTTATATAAAATTTACTTGGCCATATTTACTTCAAAAGCATGCCTTTAACATCTACACTCCTTTGATGTTCTAAACTAGCAGCCAAGCTGTCTTCAGTTTAATTAAATTATTTTCACACACAGACACTCAAGCCTGCTTCACAGAATATCAAAGTTGATCCCAAACATATTAAATATAATAACACCAGTCGTCACAGAGGCCAAGGATTTTGGCAGCACTCGAGAATTTATTTGCCCTAGTCTGGATGTCTTCCTTGTTGTAGCTAGGCACAGTTGCTTCATACAGAACCTCTCTGATCACTACTTCTGTTACTTGGATAGAGGGCACAATCTTGAAAGACTCAAAAGTTACCATGAATGAAACCTAATGTTGATGCTGCAGGCATGTCATGGTGGCTTCTTTAAGCATTGCAGCAAAGAGTTTAGAGATTCATAACACATCTTTGCTTTATACCAATGGTTACTGCAAAGGTATTGGATGCCACAGGCACAAACACATGCAACCATGCCATTATATAACAGGCGCAGGATTTTGACAAACTTGTGCAGATATCCAAGCTTGGAAAATGTGTGTCATAGACCAAGTTGACACACGTTGTCAAAAGCTTTAGTTAGGGATTTGAACAGCAGATATAGTTCCTGATATTGCTCCCTGAAAGGTCTTTTGTACTTGCTGCCAACACCTATTGGCTGTCCCCTGGTTAATCTTAAAAGTACTGATTCCAGAGTAAAATCACCTACCAGACAGTCTTTCTGACAGTTTAACAGAACGCCAACAGACACACAGTACATTAACTCTAAACAGAGGATGCAACATGCGTGAGACAGAGATAAACAATCCCACAACAACAGGCCATGCCAAAGCGTTGCAATCCCGCCACATCCATATGTTAATGGTTGTGGACCATTAAAAACAAACAGGAGAAGGCACCATAATTATCCGCACCAGTAATGATGGTGAACTCCAGTATGTCAGTTCAAAGGACCAGGCTGAAGCATTTACAACCATCTTCAGCCAGAAAAGCCAAGTGGGCAATCCTCTTCCTGAACTTCGCTAGCATTCAGATGCCAACCTTCAGCAATTCAATTCATTCCACATGACGTCAAGAAATGGCTGAGTGCAGTGCACACGGTAAATGCTTTGGGCCCCAACAGCAACTTAGCTGGAATGCTGTGTCCCTAGCCACGTTGTTCCAACACAGACACCAATCAGCAATGTGGAAAATTGTCCAGGTATATCATAAGACCAGAAGAAATAGGAACAGGAGTAGGCCGTTCGGCCGCTCAAGCATGCTCCGCCATTCAATTGGATCATGGCTGGTCCGACATTCCTCACATCCACAAAAAGGACAAATCCAATTCAGCCAGTTGCCACCCCATCATTATACTGTCAATCATCAGCAAAGTGATGGAAGGTGTCGCTGACAGCACTATGAAGTGACATGGACAAGGACCAGAGTTATCGGAAACCCTTAATTTTCCTTTACTGTCGAAGAAGGTGGTTTGCTCTGAAAAAGTAATCTAGGTTGTTTCAATAGTCGGGGTCGTGAATCAAGGCTGTCACAGATCCAATTCTACCATTACCAGCAAGCCAGGAAATCAACCCGGATTCAATGAAGAGTGCAGGAGGGCCTGTCAGGTGTAACACCAGGAGTAAAAATGAAGGGTCAACCTGGTGAAGTTACAACACAGGACTACGTACATGCCAAACTACATAAGCAGCGAGTAACAGATAGAGCTAAGGGACCCCACAACCAACGGATCAGATCTAAACTCTGTAGCCCTGCCACGTCCAGTCATGAATGGTAAAAGCAAATTACTGCGGATGCTGGAATCTGAAACAAAAGCAGAAAATACTGGACAATCTCAGCAGATCTGACAGCTAGCTTTGACAAAGAGTCATCCAGGCTCAAAAAGCTGGCTCCCTTTTCTCCACAGATGCAGTCAGACCTGCTGAGACTGTCCAGTATTTTCTGTTTTTGTTTCAGTCATGAATGGTGATGGACAATTTAAAAACTCACTGGAGGAGGAGACTCCACAAATATCCTCAATGATGTAGGAGCCCAGCACAACAGTGCAAAAGAAAAGGCTGTAGCATTCACAACAACTTTCAGCTCAAGTGCCGAGTGGATGATCTCTGCCTTGTGATATGGTACAAATTAAGTAATGGCATGATGGGAAAACTGGTCAATGGGAAGGCTGGTCAAAATGTTTGATACAATGTAAGAAAGGCTGAAACTACTCATTCCAGCTCACCAGGCCCATGGAAAGAATGCTCACAGTTCATCAGACCCCTGTAAGAAATACTGCCCTAACCATTTCAGACTGTAAGACTGATAAGGCCAACTTTGCATAACTTGAAGTCTGAAAAGATCAGCGAAGGTCGAGCCATTCCAAAACACCGAACCTCATCAACTCCTGAT
The DNA here is from genome assembly GCF_047496885.1 of Scyliorhinus torazame. NCBI lineage: Eukaryota > Metazoa > Chordata > Chondrichthyes > Carcharhiniformes > Scyliorhinidae > Scyliorhinus > Scyliorhinus torazame. Next base: position 55,721,800 of record NC_092724.1, read on the forward strand.
AAAACTAACTCGTCATAACCCAGGGCCGTAGGAATTAAACAAGATAAGTTCAGGAAGAAATAATTCTATTCCGACCTTTCAATGTTCCCTCCAAGGACAAGATAATGGTATGAATGATGTGACCAAAAAAGGTCTGTTCTATGCTTCCGTTTGTATTTCCGTTCAAATTCCTGACTATACTGTTGTCACACAATCTTGATAATGATAATGTATAAATATTGAGCTAATTCTCTGCGAAAGCGCGGAACTTGCGAAAGACTCAGCAGTTTTGTTGACTGCTCTCTGACTTCAAGTTTCAGCCAGTACTGCATGCAGTCGTTTTGAAAATAAAGCTTGTTATTTTGTCTTAACGAGCGTGTTGAATCTTTCAACTACAGAAGCGGGAAAATATTGACTTTAGCAGCCTCCTACGGAGGTCCCCAGCACCACAGATGCCAGTCTTCAGCTAATTCAATTCGCCTCATGTGATATTGAGAAACGGTTGAAGGTACTGGATTCTGCAAAGGCTATGGATCTTGATGCTATTTCTGCATTACTTCTGAAGACGGGCTCCCCAGAGCTTGCAATGCTCCTAGCCAAATGATTCCAGCACAGCTGCAACACATCATCTACCTGGAAATACTGTGGCTACAAGAGCAGGAGAGAGGCCAGGAATTCTGGGGTGAGTAACTCATCTCCAGACTCCCCAAAGCCTGTCCACCACCTACAAGGCACAAGTCAAGAGTGCCTGGATGAGTGTAACAAAAGCTCAACACCATCCAGGACAAAGCAGCCCACTTGATTGCACCCCTTCCACAAACATTCACACCCTCCATCACTGCCGCACATTAGCCGCAGTACATAGAATATACAAGATGGAACTGTAGAAACTCACAAGGCTTATTATTGGCAGCACATTCCAAACCCACGACCATGACCATCTAGGAGGACAAGACCAGCAGATATATGGGAACACCACCACCTGGAAACTCCCCTCCAAGTTAATCACCATCCTGACTTGGACATATATCGCCATTCCTTCACTGTCGCTGGGTCAAAGTCCTAGTACTTGCTCCATAATAGCACTGCGGGTGTACTTACACCGCATGGACTGCAGTGGTTCAAGAAGGCAGCTCACCACCACTTTCTCGAGGGCAATTACGGGTGGCAACAAATGCTGTCCTAGCCAGTGAAACCCACATCTCGAAAAATTAATTTTAAAAAAGAATGTGGAAAATTGCCCACTTATGAACTGGATGCAAAAGGCAGGACAAATCCAACCTGACCAATTATGCCCCTCATCGGGCTGCTCTGATCATCACTAAAGTGATGGAAGTGATCAACAGTTTTATCAAGCAGAACTTGCTCAGCAATAATCGTCTCACTGATGCTCAATTTGGTTTCCACAGGATCACTCAGTTCATGACCTCATTACAGCCTTCAAGCAAAACAATTGAATTCCAGAGGTGAGGTGAGAATGACTTTCACATAGAATCCCTACAGGCAGAAGGAGGCCATTCGGCCTATCGGATCTGCCCGACCCTCTGAAAGAAACCTAGGCCCACTCCCCTGCCCTATCGCCATAACTCTACCTAACCTGCACATATTTGGACACGAAGGGGCATTTTTACCATGGCCAATCCACCTAACGTGCACAGTTTTGGACTGGGAGGAAAGCCACGTAGACACGGGGAGAACATGCAAACTACACACAGGCAGTCACCCAAGGCTGGAATTGAACCTGTGAGGCTGCAATGCTGTCTTGATGTCAAGAGCAGCATTGCCCTTGACATCAATACAGCATTGCATCAGGGAGCTCGAACAAAACTGAAGTCAATGGGAATTGGGAACACCTTCTGCTCGTTGGGAGTCATACCTGGCACAAATGAAGATCTCCACATCACAAATGAAAATGGTTGTGGTGGTTCATTACTTCAAAGATAACCCCAAAAGACTACAACACTAAATAATCCTTCAAACTGTTCCTTTAAACATCCAAAAGGCTTCAAAACTTTAAAAATTAGAACACAGCAGGTTACATTCAATATATTTATAGTCCTTGGATTGCAGACATCAACAGACCAGCTCTGTGTTTCTTCCTGCAGCTCTCAGCAAAACACACAGACTATTCTAGCTGCCTTCTCAAACTGAAACTCAAAAAAGCAGAAGTGAGCTCAGCTCCCCCCCCCCCCCCCCCGCCCCACCCTCTGACATCACTTCAGGAATATCCATTTCTTAAAGGTACTCTCACATGACACCTCCCCCCATGAAAAAAAACCCCATCAACTTCAAGGTGGTTTCATTTTTCACCTTTGCAGCATCAATTAAGAAATGCACACAGTAAAAACACTTTACCGGTTCAAAAAAAAAAAACAATACACGCAAACAGGTATAATAATATAGTCCATTTTTTTTCCCGTTCTTCTTCCTCCAACCGAAATCCTTCTCGATTGACAGTCTCTTTGAACAAGAAGGTCTCTGCACGATCCATCCATTTCTCTACGCCTCGGCATTTCTCTTTAAAGTTAGATACTTCAGTTCAATCTGATCACAGAGTCCCTTGCAATTCTCCAATACAGGAGCATCGGTTACCACAGCTTTCAGGCAGTCAAATGCCTATTGAAAGTCCGCTGTCCATTGAAATCTTTGATGTTTCATCAGCAAGTCCATCAGTGGAGCAACCACGCTACAAATCTTTTGCACAAGGGTTCGATCAAATCCACTCATGCCAAGAAATAGCATTATTTCCCTTCGTCTTGAGGGTATCTTTCGATGGTATCTTGAGGGTAACTTTCGATTTCACACCCCGTGTGGCCATTCAACCCTGTCCGATTGTATGGCCAAGGAAAGTGACTTTGGCTTTTCCAAATTCACTTTTGGCCAGGTTTATCACCAAACCTGCCTCCTGAATTCGACTGAATAACTCCATAAGATGTTTAAATGTTCTTTCCATGTCTGGCTGAAAACTACCAGATCGTCGATATATACCGCACAATTGGGTAATCCTGAAACCACTGTATTTGTTAACCGTTGAAATGTGGCTGGGGCGTTTTTTATACCAAATGGCATAACTTTGAATTGGAATATACCATCTGGAGTCACAAAAGCTGAAATCTCCTTCGCCCTTTCGGATAAAGGTACCTGCCAGTAACCTTTAAGTAAATCCAATTTAGAAATAAAAGCGGATTGTCCCACTTTCTCAATGCAATCCTCCAAACATGGGATAGGATAAGAGTCCGTTCTTGTAACTGCATTCTCCTTTCTATAGTCACACACAACCGTTGGGTACCGTCTGGTTTAGGTACTATCACTATGGGTGAGCTCTATTGGCTGCAACCCACTTCAATTATGCCATTTTTAAGCATACTCTCAATCTCATGTTAACCTGTGCCAATTTTAAAGGATTAAGTCTATTTGGATGTTGTTTGATAGGAACAGCATTTCCCACATCTACATCATGTATAGACATTTTAGTACTTCCCAATTTATCTCTACAAACTTGCCCATGTGATATCAATAACTCTTTCAGGTCAGTTCATTTTTCCTCTGGAAGATAACTCAACAATTTATCCCAATTTTTAAGAACATCCTCATTCTCCAATTTAATTTGAGGTATGTCAAATTCACAGTCTTCAGGATTTGGTTCATCACTGAGTTAGAATCATTAAAACCTCCTTTTTCTCTCCTTCCCTTTCAAAGTACCTTTTAAGCATATTCACATGACACACTCGGTGAGTCTTCCTACTATCTGGTGTTTTTACCACATAATTCACCTCACTTAATTTCCTTTCAATCTGATAAGGTCCACAAAACCTAGCTTTTAAAGGCTCACCTACCACTGGTAACAACATTAAAACTTTATCGCCACTGGCAAAACTACGAACTTTGGATTTCTTGTCCGCTACCCGTTTCATCACAGTTAGTGCAACTTTCAAATGTTGTCTCGCCAATTCACCTGCTCTATTTAATCGTTCCCTAAAATTTGACACGTAATCCAATAGTGTAACTTCCGATTTCTCACCCACCAATTTTTCTTTAATCAATTTAAGTGGACCTTTTACCTCATGACCAAAAATTAGCTCAAAAGAACTAAATTTGGTTGACTCATTAGGTGCATCCCTAATTGCAAACAGTCCGAATGGAATTCCTTTATCCCAATCCTCTGGATAATCTTGACAATGAGCCCTCAACATTGTCTTTAATGTCTGATGCCACCTTTCTAACGCTCCCTGCGATTCTGGATGGTACACAGTTGATTTAAATTGTTTTATTCCTAAACTATCCATAACTTCTTTGAATAACTTTGAGGTAAAATTTGATCCTTGATCCGATTGAATTTCTGTGGGTAATCTATATCTAGTAAAGAATTTAAGTAACTCCTGTACAATCTTTTTAGCTGTAATATTATGTACTGGAATGGCCTCTGGAAACCTAGTAGACATCCATTCCCACATTTTGTTTTAGGAATCAATCAATTAGGACCCTCGTAAAAGGTTCTTCAAATGCTGGAATGGGTATTAAAGGCGCTGGTTTTACCACTGCTTGAGGTTTTGCTATCACTTGGCATATGTGACATGATTGACAAAATGTAACTACATCTTTATGTAGTCCAGGTCAATAAAAATGTTTCTGGATTTTAGCTTGAGTTTTCCTTATCCCCAAATGACCTCCCACTGGTACCTCATGTGCCACTTGCAACACCTCCTTTCTATACCCTACCGGCAATACTACTTGATGAACTTCTGCCCACTTTTTATCCGCCTGCATATGTACAGGTCTCCATTTTCTCATCAAGACATCACTTTTACGGTAATAACACTCAGATTCCTCTTCCGTGTATGCTTTCTGATACATCCATTTTATTTCTATATCTTTCTGTTGTAACTCCGCCAATTTTCCTGAACTAAAAATATCCGCCTCATCCTCCACCTGTTCTTGTTCTTTTTCAACTATCTGATCGAAAATAGTTTCTGATACTTGCACTTCAACTTCACGTTCACTCTTTGATTACTCCTCTTGTCTTAACCTGTGACTTTGCGACCTTGTTACTACACAATCCGGAAAAATCCCAGGATATTTGTCCTTCAATACTTCAGTTGTCTGATTTTCCACTGGCTTATCAACCACAGGAGGCATCACTCCCACTTGCGATCCAGCTACATCATTACCCAAAATAAACTGTATTCCTGGACAAGATAGTTACTCTATTACGCCTACTACCACTTCACCAGTCTTCACCGGACTTTCCAACCTTGCCTTATATAATGGAATGCTACTCCTCTCACCCTGAATTCCACATATTTACCACCTTTTCTGGCAATATTCTTCCCAAACTACATAATTCCTCATCTCTTACCATTAAAGATTGACTAGCTCCTGTATTTCTTACAATTGTGTCTTTACCTGCTCCTCCTGATACACGAGTAAACTTTACCCACACAAGTAAATTCTTTAAAGACATCTGCCACCTTCTTATCAATTATTTCTTGAACAGGCTCTACAATCGTTTGCACCTCCTTTGCTTCCCTTGGGCTTTCCTTTACCACTCGAACAAACCCCACTGTCCTATCCTGTTTTACCACACCAGCCTTCCCAGTGCTTTTCTTCAACCACCAACACTGTGACTTTACATAGCCCAGTTTATTACAGTGAAAACATTTTGAAACTTTTAATTTCTCTTCCACCCTCCTGGATTTCTTTCATAATCTGAGGTATACTCTCTTTATTATCTCCCATCAGATCACCTTTACCTTTACCACTTGAGTATTTCTCATGTCCCCAGTTTCTATCCCTCACCGGCTGAAACTGATGTCGGAAACCAAGCCTTGATTTATGAACTAATTCATAATCATTTGCCATTTCTGCTGCTAATCTCGCAGTTTTAACCCTCTGCTCTTCCACATGAGTTCTCATTACATCAGGTATTGAATTTTTAAACTCCTCCAAAAGTATAATTTCTCTGAGAGCTTCATACATGTTTGGTCTACTTTCAAAACCCTTACAACCTATCAAAATTACTCTGTTTGAGCCTTTCAAACTCCATGTATGTTTGACCAAATTCTTTCCTTAAATTTCTAAACCTTTGTCTGTAAGCTTCAGGCACTAGCTCATATGCACCTAAGATGGATTTTTTTCACCTCCTCATACGTTCCAAATACTGTAGCCAGTTAAAATGACTAACTCCCGATTTAGAATGGCTAACTCCCGATTTAAAATGGCGAACGGCAAAGGCTGATGGGAAAGTCAGCCAACAGGACACAAACAAGCAGCTGCGGGTTGAGTGTGTATTTACCTCTGGAAAGGCCAGACAAGATCGAAACCGGCAACCATCAGCATAACAAAACACCAGCCGTCTGCATATTAATGAGCAATCCCCGGGAACAATGAGCAACATTTAGAAACATAAAGCCAAACCAGACTCCGTGGCGCCAGCAGAAGCCTACACAAAAGGAGGTGAACGACGACCTCAAGACCGCCCATCGATCAGGAACCGCTCCAGCATTGGAGAAAATCGAACCAAGTGATTGGGACAAAGTCCAATCAGTTGGAACCAGGTACAGGGTCCGCCCCGAAAGGCGGGAAGCCCCTGGGGACTATAAGAATAGAGTCCAAGTTCAAATCGTTCTTCTTACCGGATCACTCAGCAACGCGAACCAACCCTTGACAGTGACCGGTCCAGCCATCGCTGAAATAGAGTAAGTCTTACTTCAACGCTCGCTACGAGATAGGCGCTCCTAGCTACCAATCTGTACCAACTTCGAATCCCGCAGGCTTAGAACCCGAACGAAAGACCATTTGTTTCCCTGACCTGGTGGGCCAGTTCCGAGTTAAGTATTGGCCTGTTAGTCGTAGAAGTAGCTTAGACGTAGAATTTATGCATGAGTAGTGATTACGGTGTATAATAAATGTGCTTTGATTTAAATCTTACTAAGCGGTGTATTGGATTATTGATCATTACTCAGACTTGAACCACGTGGCGGTATCAGAAAGATTCCTGGCAACTCAAGAGCAAAGGTGATAAAACAGAGCAATTAAACTAAGGCAAAAGGTAGCAACAATACCTCCTCCGGTAGTGATGCAAACACTTCACTATCTCTACCTACCAGCTTTGTTTGAATCAGTTATACCCATATGTCCTGTGGCCATTTCATTTGTTTAGCTACCTTCTCAAATGAAATGAAAAAGGCTTCTACGTCTTTCTCGTCAAACCTTGACAATGCTTGGACATATTTAAATAGATCCCCACCAAGTCTTCGACTATGACGCTGTCTCACCAATCTCATCCAACTGTATGTTTCCCTTTGCGTCTGCCAATTTTAAAAGATTTTAATGTTTCATAGCCATTTTATGAAGTTGAAACTCTCTCTCTTTTTCCCTTTCCTCTCTCTCTCTATCTCTTTCTTTATTTCTTTCTTCTCTCTCCTTTTCTTTTTCCTCCCTATCTCTATCTCTTTCTTTGTTTCTTTCTTCTCTCTCCTTTTCTTTTTCTCTCATTGCATATTCAAGCTGCTTCAATTCTTTTTCATGTTCAAATTGCTTAATCTGCAACTGGAGCTTTGCCATTTCTAATGAGTCAGAATGTATCTCAGGCAAATGTAAATGCTCAGCTACCGTTGTAAGTACCTCATCTTTTCGCATTTTGCCAGACAATGTTAACTGCAATGCTTTTGCCAAATTTAACAGTCTGCTTTTAGTCTCTGTCCGTAAGGTATTGCGTGTTACCGTGTCCACCCCCAAAAACTCCTGAGCCTCTGAAAGAGCCATTGTCCACAACACACTCCCCATTTAAACTAAAATACCACACCTGAAAAGCAACCACAATATGCTCACCCCTCACTGTCTTCAAGTTCGTTAAGCCAATCCAATCGATAGACTTGTATCCCTCTCGAGCCCCCAATTGTTATGGCTCCGGGTTTACAGAACCCCAAAGTGTTTCATGGAGTTCAACCGACCCACAACTTTTAATAGATTGTGGTGTGGGAAGCACACAGCGTACTCTCCAGGTGTGATACAGCAGAGATGGACAAATGGGTTTTTTAAACAAAACAATGTTTATTCTATGAACTCAAGTTAACCTTTTAAAAGCAAATATTGAATATCTTAACACCCATTACTTCAAAGATAACCCCAAAAGACTACAACACTAAATAATACTTCAAACTGTTCCTTTAAACATCCAAAAGACTTCAAACCTTCAAAAATAAGAACACACCAGGTTACATTAAATATATTTATAGTCCTTGGATTGAAGACATCAACAGACCAGCTCGGTGTTTCTTCCTGCAGCTCTCGGCAAAACACACAGACCCTCCCAGCTACCTTCTCAAACTGAAACTCAAAAAAGCAGAAGTGAGCTCAGCTCCCCCCACTCTCTGACATCACTTCAGTAATATGATAAGCTCCATTTCTTAAAAGTACATTGCTTAAACATCCATTTCTTAAAGGTACTCTCACATGCCAAGAGGCAATGCATCCTGCGGGGAAAAACTCACCTCTTGACTCCTCAAAGCCTGTCCACCATCTACAAGTCAGAGGTCAGGAGTGTGACAGAATACTCTCCATTTGTCTGGACAAGTGCAGCTCCAGCAGCACTCCAGAAGCTCCAAATGGTCCAGGATAAAACAGCCCTTACACAAATGTTCACTCCCTCCACCACCGACAAAGAGTGGAAGCAGTGTGTACCATCTGCACATTGCACGACAGGAACTCACCAAGGCAGCTTAAACAGCATCTAACAAATCCACAACTGCTACGATCTAGAAGGTCAAGGGCAGCAGACACATGGGAACACCACCACATGAAAGTTCCCCTCCAAGCCACTCACCATGCTGGCTAGGAAACATATAATAATAATCTTTTATTGTCAGAAGTATGAAGTTACTGTGAAAAGCCCCTAGATGCCATATTCCAGCGCATGTTCGGGTAAGCCAGTACGGAAATTGAACGCGCGCGCAGCTGGCCTGGATCTGCATTACAAACTAGCTGTCTAGCCCACTGAGCTAAACCTGCCCTGTCTGCCATTTCTTCACTGTTGCTGGGTCAACATTCTGGAATTGCCTCCCTAACACTGTGGGTGTACCTACACATGGACTGCAGCGATTCAAGAAGGTACTATCTTCTCAAGGGCAATTAGGGATGGGTAATAAATGCTGGCTTAGCCAATGAAGCTCAGATCCCACCTATAAATATCAAAAAGAAATCTCCTTTGTTAAAAATCAAACTTGGAGACATGAAGTCTGGAAGACAATGAAATTTGAGTTTTGCGTAAATCACAGAGAATAGCAGGTGAAAATTCCATAAATAAGTTCCATCTGGGTATGTCCATTCAAGGGGATGCCTCCCACTCATGGGTATTCAATTATGAATTTTGCTGACTCTTGTGGCAGAAATTGCAAATTTAACCTGATGTTCAGAAACCAATTTAACAGCCCAGTTAACATCGGCTATTTAAATAAATGGCAGTTCCAGAAAACTATATACTGAATGCTGTCCAAGCCAATGGTCATGACACTTAACAATAACCTGCTCACCAGTTATTAGTTTGGGTTCCGCCAGGATCACTCGACTCCAGATCTTGTTACAGCTTGGTCCAAACATGCACAAAATAGCTGAATTCCCGAAGTGAAGGGAGAACGACTGGCCCTTGGTATCATAACAACATTTGACCATATAGCATCAAGAAGCCTAACAGAAATTGACTTTCCCAGTCAGCTATAACCATGAGAGTAAGGGAAGATGATAATAGAGGTAAAAGGGTTAAATGAGAACTCATTAAGAATAATTAACTATAATCATATTAAGCAACAATAGCTGGGAATCCACTAAGGTTAATCCAGATCATACACTTTAATTTCACATCTGCAAGTTGCTTGAGGCTTCAAGGTCAGTGACGTCAACTAGCTAAAAGGCCCCTTTGTAAGGTAAGAACTGGTGCTGCTGTACAAGATCGAGTAGTCCCATTTCTATGGTAACAGCCAGTCTAGGGTGATAATGTCTTAACGAAGACTGTGTTTCTCTAATTAATGTTAGATGCAGGTGTGGATAATTTGGAAAATTGGCAAGCGATGGAATGGGAAATTTGCAGCAATACATTTATCTTTTAAATTGATGGACAGACATTTTGGCCGAATTGAATAAATTATAAATTAGTTAAAGCCAATCAGAAGTAAAAAGAAGGCTTGACCTTAAGATAATAATCTCCTTAAGAATCACTTACCGGGATGGAAAAACTCATCCCGGTATCACCCCATCTATATTTCTGAAACCTATTTCCTTTGCTGCTTGCTTTTGCTAATTGCCATCTTTCTTTTGTTTAAATTACTTAGTTATTTTATTCTGTGTATTATGATTTGAAGAATTACTACGATCTGTAACTGAATGAAAACTCAACTACTTTATTCGCTAAAGACAAGCAATCTGACTAGCTTGCTGCAGGGTTAGTTGGAAACCTTCTAAATTTTGTGTTGAAAATAAGTTTACCAGTGGCACAGCTGACAAATAAAGTACAAGTGGACTTTGCCAAAAAGCACAGACTTGACCTCTGTTATTTGGGAACTGAGAAGGGATAACGGACATCCAGGGTTCAGAGTAGACAGAGAGATCCATCAAAGCCCTATCAAAACTGAAGTCAAGGGGTAGCAAAAGAAATACTCTCCACTGGTTGGAGTCATACCTAGCATAAAGATTGACAGGTGGTTGTTATTGTTGGAGGCCCAACATCTCAGCCTTAGGACATCGCAGCAGGATTTTTTCAGGGCAGTGTTCTAGGTCCAATTATCATTTTTGCTTCATAAATGGCCTTTGTTCTGTAAAAAGTGGGGATGGTTGCTGATGATATAATTTTCAGCCCCAATCCTAGCTCTATATGCAGCATGTCCTGCCAACACTCAGGCTTGAGCTGACAAGTGGCAATAACATTTGTGTCACGCAAGTACCAGCAATGACCATTTGCAACAATGATATGGAGATGCCGGCATTGGACTAGGGTGGGCACAATAAAAAGTCTTACAGCACCTTCACCAGGTGAGCTTGCTCCGAAAGCTAATGATTCGAAACAAACCTGTTGGACTTTAACCTGGTATTGTAAGACTTCTTACATTTGCAACTAGGGAGAATTTAACCACCTTCCCTTTTTCATTCAACAGTATTATTATTGTCAAATACCCATCCAGCAACATTGTGATTTGAAGTCCACATTCCCATCAACTCCCGATAGCCATTGATTCTACAAGAATCTATCTAGCTCTTGCTCCGCCTTAAAAATATGCAATGGCTCTGCCTCCACGTCTTTCTGAGGCAGAGTTCCTAAGTCGCACAATCCTCAGAGAAAAACTCATCTCTGTCCTAAAAGAGAAACCCTTAATTTCAAAACAGTGCCCCCTAGTTCTCGACTCACCACTGAGTACTCATCTATAACCTCCTTAACGATTGATTCTACCACCTTCCCCATGACAGACATCAAGCTAATTGCTCCATAGTTTCCTCTTTACTGTCTCACTCCCTTCTTGAATAGAGGGGGTTATATTTAATTCCAATCTGAAGGAACCCTTCCAGAATCTATTGGATTTGGAAAATTAACATATTTATTACTTCATTAGCCACTTTTTTTAAGACACTGGGATGAAGTCCATCAGGACTCAGAGACTTGCTAGCCCATAGCTCCATCAGTTTGCTCAGTACCGCTTCCCTCGTGATTGCAATTTCTTAAGTTTCCCTCTCCCTTCCACCTCTTGGCTTACAGCTATCATTGTCATTCTCTAGAGGACCACCACTCACTTTATTTACCCTTTTTCTTTTTAAATACCTGTTGAAATCTTTGCTGTCCATTTTTATATTTCTAGCTAGCTTTCGCGCAATCTCCAATTTATTTCTCTTGATTACCCTTTTAGTAATTCTCTGTTTTTTTAATGTTCTGACCAGTAATTTGACCTGCCACTCACCTTTGCGCAGTTGAATGTTTTTTCATCAAGTTTGCTGCTTTCATTAACTTTTTTAGTTAACCACGAATGGTGGGTCCACCCTTTTGGAATATTTCTTGACAGCAGGAATATGCTTATTCTGCGCATTCCAAATATCCCCTTAAATATCTGCCACTGCTTCTCTATTAACCTATCCTCTCGCCTAATATCTCACTTCACCTCAGCAAGCTCAACTTCCATGTCCACAGTTGCCATTGTGGGCAGCACGGTAGCACTTTTGCTTCACAGCTCCAGGGTCCCAGGTTTGATTCCCGGGTCACTGTCTGTGTCTAGTCTGCATCTTCTCCCTGGATGGGATTCTCTGATCCTGAGGCTAAGTGTTGACTCCGTCGCAAATGCAGGGGCTGTTTAGCACAGGGCTAAATCGCTGGCTTTGAAAGCAGACCAAGACAGGCCAGCAGTACGGTTCAATTCCTGTATCAGCCTCCCCGTACTGGCGCCGGAATGTGGCGAATAGGGGCTTTTCACAGTAACTTCATTTGAAGCCTACTTGTGACAATAAGCGATTTTCATTTCATTTCATTTCATTTTTCGATGGCGTCAACATGGCCTCAGTATCAGCAATTCTGGCCCTTACAGGGGCCCACGCAGCTCCAGCTGCTGATCCCAGCATCAACTGGGTGTCGCGGGGTCCGCGCATGCGCAGTGGCACCGACGGGCTCATGCACAGTGGCTCCCTTCTCTGCGTCAGCCCCGACGCAACATGGCGTAGGGCTAAAGGGGCCTGTGCGGAAGAAAGGAGTCTCCCAGCCCGAGAGGCCGGCCCGCTGATCGGTGGGCCCGGTCGCGGGCAAGGCCACAACGCCCCCCCCCCCCCCGCCCCACCACAGGCTGCCCCCAGATCCTTCCACGCTGAGGTCCCGCAGGCTGAGAGCAGGTTAGAAAGGTGCCGGTGGGACTCTGGTATTTTTATAACGGTCGCTCGGCCCATCTCGGGCCGAGAATTTGTGGGGGGGGGGGGGGAGGCGCGTAGAGTGGCTCCCAACTGGCGCCGCACAGATCATGCCGACGCCAATTCTCCACTCTGCGGAGAATCGCGTCCTGGCGTTGGGGCGGCCTGGCGCGAGTCGTGCCGGTCGCGGTGATTCTCCGGCTCGGCCCCGGCCTGAGAGAATCCCGCCTCCTGTGTCTGCGTCGTTTTCCTTCGAGTGCTCCGGTTTCCTCCCACAATCCCAAAAGACATGCTGTTAGGTAATTTGGACGTTCTGAATTCTCCCTTTGCCTACCCGAACAAGCGCCAGAATGTGGCGACTTGGGGCTTTTCACAGTAACTTCATTGCAGTGCTAATGTAAGCCTACTTGTGACAGATTATTATTATAAAGTTCAAAATACTAGGCTTAGACCCATTCTTCTCCTTTTCAAACTGGATGTAAAATTTAACCATATTTTGATCGATGCTCCCTAGGGATGCCTTTACTTTCAGGTCATTTGTTAATCATGTCACATTACTTTTTCCTAATCTGATTTTACAAATCCCTGCTTAATCTGAAGTGGTTGGATTTACCTAACTTTGTACTGTTTAACATCTGAATTTAACATGATGAGGTCTTCCTTTAATCACATTTCTTCTGGACTAAGAATGACCGTTTCTCCATTTATGACTGCATTGAAAACTGGCCACTTTAAATTTGTGCTATGCCTGTTACTCCTCTCTATTCTGCACTATCTAAAGCATAGTGATTAGACCAGAACACAATACCGCAAGTTTACACCGTGTGAAACGTTTTGGGTGCATTTAAACTCATTTTAACTGCCACTACCCAAGGTTCTTTTAAAATAGAAAATATGAAATTAACAAGGTACCACTGAGAGCAGGAAGAATAAATTGTATAGTGGGAAACATGGGTACGATAGCACAATAGTTATGTTATTTGGCTAAACTGGACTAATAACTCAGATGTCCAGCAGAGGGCAGTAGAGCGGAGCTGCTGATTGGTGTTGCAAGGGAAATTTTGCATACCTCCGTCGTGGTCACCCTAATTTGAAGGTAGTTTGTGGAGGAGCTGTTGGCAAGTGACACGTAAACCCGAAACACTTCTTCAGTGTTTCCCTCCCTACCCCTACCCCCCCCCCCCCCCCACCCCCTCACCAAAAAAAAAACAACCGCTGTAAAGAACAAGAGGAAGGCTCGAGGTCAGGAAGAAGTTGAAACGTGATGCCACAGCCTGCAGGTAAGGGATTGTCTGGTGACTGGTAAGTAGTTTTTCTTTTATATTCCCTCAGGTGTTATCGTGCAGGGCGCAGAGGTTGCTGAGTGAGTGCTTGCTGAGAAGGGGAGTGAATAACAGGTAAGCTCTTTCTTTCTTTTTCTTTTTTTATCTAGGGGGATGGCAGGGAAGGTAGTGCAATGTTCCTCCTGCAGAATGTTTGAGGTGAGGGACGCCGACAGTGTCCCTGCTGATTTCATCTGTGGGAAGTGCACCCATCTCCAGTTCCTCAGAAACCGCGTTAGGGAACTGGAGCTGGGGCTGGATGAACTTCGGATCATTCGGGAGGCAGAGGTGGTCATAGATAGAAGCTTCAGGGATGTAGTTACTCCGAAGAATAAAGATAGATGGGTGACGGTGAGAGGGGCTGGGAGGAAGCAGTCAGTACAGGGATTCCCTGTGGTCGTTCCCCTTAGTAACAAGCATACCGCTTTGGATACTGGGGGACGACGACTTACCAGGGGTAAGCCATGGGGAGCAGGTCTCTGGCACAGAGTCTGTCCCTGTTGCTCAGAAGGGAAGGGGGGAGAGGAGTAGAGCATTAGTCATTGGAGACTCCATAGTTAGGGGGATAGATAGGAGATTCTGTGGGAACGAGAGAGACTCGCGCTTGGTGTGTTGCCTCCCAGGTGCCAGGGTACGTGATGTCTCGGATCGTGTTTTCGGGATCCTTAAGGGGGAGGGGGAGCAGCCCCAAGTCGTGGTCCACATAGGTACCAACGACATAGGTAGGAAAAGGGATAGGGATGTAAGGCAGGAATTCAGGGAGCTAGGGTGGAAACTTAGATCTAGACAAACAGAGATATTATCTCTGGGTTGTTACCCGTGCCACGTGATAGCGAGATGAGGAATAGGGAAAGAGAGGAGTTGAACACGTGGCTCCAGGGATGGTGCAGGAGGGAGGGTTTCAGACTTCTGGATAACTGGGGCTCATTCTGGGGTCGGTGGGACCTCTACAAACGGGATGGTCTACACCTGGACCAGAGGGGTACCAATATCCTGGGGGGAAAATTTGCTAATGCTCTTCGGGAGGGTTTAAACTAGTTCAGCAGGGGCTTGGGAACCTGAATTGTAGCTCCAGAATACAGGAGGTTGAGAGTAGTGAGGTCATGAGTAAGGTTTTAAAGTTGCAAGAGTGTACCGGCAGGCAGGAAGGTGGTTTAAAGTGTGTCTTCTTCAATGCCAGGAGCATCCGGAATAAGGTGGGTGAACTTGCGGCATGGGTTGGTACCTGGGACTTCGATGTTGTGGCCATTTCGGAGACATGGATAGAGCAGGGACAGGAATGGTTGTTGCAGGTGCCGGGGTTTAGATATTTCAGTAAGCTCAGGGAAGGTGGTAAAAGAGGGGGAGGCGTGGCATTGTTAGTCAAGGACAGTATTACGGTGGCAGAAAGGACGTTTGATGAGGACTCGTCAATTGAGGTAGTATGGGCTGAGGTTAGAAACAGGAAAGGAGAGGTCACCCTGTTAGGGGTTTTCTATAGGCCTCCGAAAAGTTCCAGAGATGTAGAGGAAAGGATTGCAAAGATGATTCTGGATAGGAGCAAAAGCAACAGGGTAGTTGTTATGGGGGACTTTAACTTTCCAAATATTGACTGGAAACGCTATAGTTAGAGTACTTTAGATGGGTCCGTTTTTGTCCAATGTGTGCAGGAGGGTTTCCTGACACAGTATGTAGATAGGCCAACGAGAGGCGAGACTGTGTTGGATTTGGTACTGGGTAATGAACCAGGACAGGTGTTAGATTTGGAGGTAGGTGAGCACTTTGGTGATAGTGACCACAATTCGATTACATTTACTTTAGTGATGGAAAGGGATAGGTATATACCGCAGGGCAAGAGTTATATCTGGGGGAAAGGCAATTATGATGCGATAAGGCAAGACTTAGGATGCATCGGATGGAGAGGAAAACTGCAGGGGAGGGGCACAATGGAAATGTGGAGCTTGTTCAAGGAACAGCTGCTGCGTGTCCTTGATAAGTATGTGCCTGTCAGGCAGGGAGGAAGTGGTCGAACAAGGGAACCGTGGTTTACTAAGGCAGTCAAAACACTTGTCAAGAGGAAGAAGGAGGCTTATGTAAAGATGAGGCATGAAGGTTCAGTAAGGGCGCTCGAGAGTTACAAGTTAGCTAGGAAGGATCTAAAGAGAGAGCTAAGAAGAGCCAGGAGGGGACATGAGAAGTCTTTGGCAGGTAGGATCAAGGATAACCCTAAAGCTTTCTATAGATATGTCAGGGACAAAAGAATGACTAGGGTAAGAGTAGGGCCAGCCAAGGACAGTAGTGGGAAGTTGTGCTTGGAATCCGAAGAGATAGGAGAGGTGCTAAATGAATATTTTTCGTCAGTATTCACACAGGAAAAAGATAATGTTGTCGAGGAGAATACTGAGATTCAGGCTGCTAGAGTAGAAGGGCTTGAGGTTCATAAGGAGGAGGTGTTAACAAGTCTGGAAAGGGTGAAAATAGATAAGTCCCCTGGGCCGGATGGGATTTATCCTAGGATTCTTTGGGAAGCTAGGGAGGAGATTGCTGAGCCTTTGGCTTTGATCTTTAAGTCATCTTTGTCAACAGGTATAGTGCCAGAAGACTGGAGGATAGCAAATATTGTCCCCTTGTTCAAGAAGGGGAGTAGAGACAACCCTGGTAACTATAGACCAGTGAGCCTTACTTCTGCTGTGGGCAAAATCTTGGAAAGGTTTATAAGAGATAGGGTGTATAATCATCTGGAAAGGAATAATTTGATTAGACATAGTCAACACGGTTTCGTGAAGGGTAGGTCGTGCCTCACAAACCTTATTGAGTTCTTTGAGAAGGTGACCAAACAGGTGGATGAGGGTAAAGCAGTTGATGTGGTGTATATGGATTTCAGTAAAGCGTTTGATAAGGTTCCCCACGGTAGGCTACTGCAGAAAATACGGAAGCATGGGATTCAGGGAGATTTAGCAGTTTGGATCAGAAATTGGCTAGCTGGAAGAAGACAAAGGGTGGTGGTTGATGGGAAGTGTTCAGACTGGAGTCCAGCTACTAGTGGTGTACCACAAGGATCTGTTTTGGGGCCACTGCTGTTTGTCATTTTTATAAATGACCTGGAGGAGGGCGTAGAAGGATGGGTGAGTAAATTTGCAGATGACACTAAAGTCGGTGGAGTTGTGGACAGTGCGGAAGGATGTTACAAGTTACAGAGGGACATAGATAAGCCGCAGCGCTGGGCTGAGAGGTGGCAAATGGAGTTTAATGCAGAAAAGTGTGAGGTGATTCATTTTGGAAGGAATAACAGGAAGACAGAGTACTGGGCTAATGGTAAGATTCTTGGTAGTGTGGATGAGCAGAGAGTTCTCGGTGTCCATGTACATAGATCCCTGAAAGTTGCCACGCAGGTTGAGAGGGTTGTTAAGAAGACGTACGGTGTGTTAGCTTTTATTGGTAGAGGGATTGAGTTTCGGAGCCATGAGGTCATGTTGCAGCTGTACAAAACTCTGGTGCGGCCGCATTTAGAGTATTGCGTGCAATTCTGGTCACCGCATTATAGGAAGGATGTGGAAGCATTGGAAAGGGTGCAGAGAAGATTTACCAGAATGTTGCCTGGTATGGAGGGAAGATCTTATGAGGAAAGGCTGAGGGACTTGAGGCTGTTTTCGTTAGAGAGAAGAAGGTTAAGAGGTGACTTAATTGAGGCATACAAGATGATCAGAGGATTGGATAGGGTGGACAGTGAGAGCCTTTTTCCTCGGATAGTGATGTCTAGCACGAGGGGACATAGCTTTAAATTGAGGGGAGATAGATATAAGACAGACGTCAGAGGTAGGTTCTTTACTCAGAGTAGTAAGGGTGTGGAATGCCCTGCCTGCAACAGTGGTGGACTCGCCAACACTAAGGGTATTCAAATGGTCATTGGATAGACATATGGACGATAAGGGAATAGTGTAAATGGGCTTTAGAGTGGTTTCACAGGTCGGCGCAACATCGAGGGCTGAAGGGCCTGTACTGCGCTGTAATGTTCTATGTTCTATGTCTGGACTAACAGTCAGAAGATATGATTAAATCCCACCGGAGGGTCTCCCACATCACCCTCACCTTGGCCACCAAGGAGGCCAACTCCTCTCGTGCTCCCCCGCTGCCTCCTCCACTTTCTGGATCGCCCGGCCCTGGGACTCTAGCCTGTGCTCCATTCTCTCGATCCCCGACATAATCAGTTACATCACCTTGGCCAGGTCTCCCAGGGCATCCTTCCTCTACTGACAGAACTTTCCATTTAGGAACTCTATTAGTTGCTCCATTGACCACTGGGCGAACAGGGCAGCTCCCTTGCCCTCCGCCAATCTATCCTGTGACGCATCACGAAGACGCTCCTGATCCAACAGCTCTGTTCTTCTCAACCCACTCCTAGTTCGTGGGGTTTTACTCCAGAGGAGTAAAACCTTCCCCAGGAATTCCTGCATCTCGTGCCTTCAAATACTTCACCTTTGGGCTGGGGAAAGACCAAAAAATACCGCTTTGAGCAAGAGCCACCAAACATGCGACTGCTCACTCCATGCCCGCCACCGGAAGTCCACACTTCACCATTTAACAACTTCCCCCATCTACCTTGAAATGTTGTGATACATTTCTGTTCGCCCTTCACTAAAACACCAACAAGCTGTTTTGCTTAACTGAGAGTCTACATCTTTGGATCTAGTGGTCTGTTCATTCATGGAAGAAACCATAGGGTGTCCAGAGGTATACTTTCCTGAAGTGACTGCAGGATAGCCCTGAGTGAAAGAAAATAATTCCTCATCGACTGAAGAGCAAATCTGAGACTTTCTGATCAGTGTGGCTTATGATATTGAGATATGACACTAGAGAGAGACAAGCCTTTAACCAACAGGCTTTCGGTTGAGGGGTTTACCATTTTTTAACCTAAAGTACGCAGAAAATCATAATACTTTCACACCCCAATCCAATTTAGTGTTAATTTCACTTCCTTCCTCCATCATCTTCCATTGGTATAGTCAGGATAACCTGTTGACCACACCAATTAGACATTAGATATAGGTCTGTTCAAAACACTTGTACAATATGTGGTAAGAAACACTTACTGCTGCCCAAGCATTGACTGTACATCGGGTGCAGGTCCAGCCATTTTTGACTAAATCTGGTCGAATACCGTAACAACCTGTCAAGAGCAAGAGCTGATTAGAAATGTTGCTTTGACAAACATGTTTACTCAATCCCAAATCAGTGCCTTAATCAAAGCAACTCTTGAGTGTTACTAATTAATCCTCATCTCCCTCAGCACACTATGCTTAAGATTAGTCTTCATTGCACAGCAAGACACAAAAGATTCTCTGTATAACTCAAGAGTGTCAAACTTGCAGAGAACAGTCATGAAAAGTGGTTGAACACTGAACGATGAGCTTCCTTACGATCCTTTATCAGTTAAAAATCTATAAGAATATAGTTTGAATACCAGTATTTTAGCTCATCCCAAGGCAAAAGCATGGAGCCAAATGCCCAATCTAGAAACTCTTAAAGCACTATTAAGTACATGAAAGGTAAACTGAAAACTTTGACAGTATAGTATGGAAACAGTTCTAATCTGTTAGGTTGTGGAAAATGGATAGGACAAAACTAACCGTAATACAGCTGGCACTTTTACAATCCATTTCCTAGACAACAATCTGTTTCAGGCCAATATTTCCCTCTCTGGAGTGAATTGCCCTGTGCCAATTCAGAATTTTTAAATTGCCCTTGAGAAGGCGGTGAACCGCTGCAGTCCATGTGGTGTCAGCATTTATTGCCCATCTCCAATTCTCTTTGGTTTTGGCAGGCCACTCTAGAGTACAGTGGCCAGCTGTGAGACAGAGAATTGTGCTAAACCAGTGACTGCACTAAACAAAAAGTTGAGTATTGTAGACAACACTAGAAAGAATGCTCAAGTAATGGTCATTTTATTAATTTCACTTGTATTCCATGACATCTGACAGCAGAGAAATTCAACCTAGTTATGGGTCACAGGCAGTGCTACATAGAGTTTCTGGACTGAGTGCTGATGGAATGAATAAAGGTCAGTGCCGCACTGAAATGGCATGGGCTGAGAATTGATTGAATGAATCCAGCACCAAAGGTGCAAGACTGGTTCCCCTCATTAGTTTTCTGACCTTGAGATATCCCTTGAGGAATGTTTGCTAGTGGTTATGTTATTGACTTAAAAATTAAGCAGCAAGCGAGACAACAACATTTACAATTCACATCAATAATGGCCTTGATCACTTGCTGAAGAGGTTGGTTCAAAATGTATGGCACGAGTGTGCTTTATTTTCAAACATATTAAATATATGCCCATATTTTCCGCCGACTTGCCTTGGAAGTCGGGAGGTGGCAGATCATTGAGGGAGCAGCCCAGAGCAAGAGAATATAAATCGGGGCTGAAGCTCGAGGCCTATAAAATTAGCTTGGAGTAAGAGAGGCACACCAGTCAGCTGCTTGGAACCAGCCCATGCGGAGTTTGAAAGGAGAGTGCAAGAAACAAATAGTGACATTGCAGCAAAGAAGCAATGTGAATGTTTGGAATATCTGGTGAGTATCAAATAAATGATTAACATTTATTCTGTTACTCAGGTTAAAAATAGTATAGGAATCGTAATTTTCTAATTTGATAGTAAGTTGAACAGCCGGTAAATGCTTAGTGTTAGGGGACACTGTAATAACCAGTTTCGGACACGGGAATTAAGGTAGATCTATAAATTAAAAGAATTAAAACTTTAAAATTAAAATAAAATAATTAAAAACAGCTAAAGTTGCATCCCTCTGTAGTTAAGAAACATATAACTTTTAGTTGTCAGCGCTACAAGCATTTAATAAGAACAGTAGCATTCATAGGAATTACTCGAAGTTAATTAATAAAGTAATTAAATAACATAAGTAACAATGGCAGGACAAGGGCGGCACGATGACACAGTGGTCAGCACTGCTGCCTCACAGCTCCAGGGTCCCGGGTACAATTCCGGCCTCGGGTGAATGTGTGGAGTTTTCACTTTCTCCCAGTGTCTGCATGGGTTTCCTCCGGGTGTTCCGGTTTTCTCCCACAGTCCAAAAATGTGCAGGTTACGTGGATTGGCCATGCTAAATTGCCCCTTAGTGTCCAAAAGGTTAGGTAGGGTTATGGGGATAGGGTGGAGGCATGGGCTTAAGTGGGGTGCTCTTTCCAAGGGCCAGTGCAGACTCGATGGGCCGAATGATCTCTTTCTGCACTGTAGATTCTACGATCTAAGTGTTATAGATTGTGGGTGCTTTCGGATGCTAAGGTGATCCAGAACAAAAACATCTGCAGAAAGTGCAAGCAACTGGAGGAATTCCGGATCAGGATTACTGATCTGGAAGCCGAACTGTAGACACTGTGCAACATAATTAAATTACTGGGGGACTTCGAGAAGATGTGCAAGGGAAGTTTTTTTTACACAGAGGGTAGTAGGTTCCTGGAACTTCTGGAGAAGGTGGTGGAATCAAGTACGATAGTGACGTTTAAGGGGTGTCTTGACAAATGCATGAATAGGATAGGAATATAGGGAGAAAGACCCTGAAAGTGTCGAAAGTTTTAGGTTAGACAGGCAGCATGGTTAGCGCAGGCTTGGAGGGCCAAAGGCCTGTTCCTGTGCTCTACTTTTCTTTGTTCTTTTTATAAGGGAGGTGGAGAAATTTTCTCCAGAAGGTCATACCTCTTAGAATAGGATCATCTGTCTTGGTCAGCAGTGAGGGACAGGAGGAAGCAACCGCGACTGAAGCAGGTAAAGGGACCAAGCAGAAAATAGGAGAGGAGTCTCAGACTTTGCAATTGTCAAACAGGTGTGTGGCACTCGCAACCTGTGTGAAAAAAAATGAAGTCTGCAAGGTGGATGAGCTGGCTGGCCAAGGCACGATGGCACAGGAAGCCATTTAAGTGCAGAGAGTAAACAGGAATAAAGTCATAGTAGGGGACGGTATAGTGAGGGGGAATTGACACTGTTCTCTGCATAAGAACGAGAGTCCAAACAGCTGTGTTACTTTCCTGGTGTCAGGGTTCAGGACATTTGCTTAGGATTCAGTTGTCGTGGTACATGTAGGTACCAATGACATAGACAGGTCATGAAAAGAAGGTTCTGCATTGACAGTATGAAGAGCTATTCACCAAATTAAGAAGTAGAATCTCAAAGATAATAATCTCCTTACACCAGGTACCAGTCACCTATCACCCCTATGACCCCTCACCTGCAGTGGCTCCTAGTCAAATAATTCCTTGGTTTTTAAAGTATCATTCCTTGTTTTCAAATCCATTTGTGGTCTGGCCCCTCCCTATCTCTGCAATTTCCTTGAGCCTCAACCTCTCAAGACTTCTGAACTCATCGAATTCTAGCCTCTTGGCATTCTCAATTTTAATTGCTCCATTACTGGCTGGCTGTGCCTTGTGCTGCCTAGTCGTGGCTCTGAAACTCCCTCCCTAAACCTCTGACTCTCGTTTTCCTTAGAAATCTACCTTCTTAACTAAACTTTTGCCTGTATGTCCTAACATCACCTTAGGTGGCTCAATGTTTAGCTTTGATTCATAATACACCTGTGAACTGAATTTCAGTTGTTGTAGTTTAAGGTGATTTAAACAGTTGATAATGTTGATAGATGGAAACTATTTCCCATGGTGAGGAAGTCTGGAGCAAGAGAACAAAGCCTTAAAAGTAAAGGTAGACCATTTAAGGGTAATGTCAGAAAGTATACAGAGGAAAGTGGAAATATGCAAAAGGCTGTTGAGGTTAGAATTAAAAATGTCAAGGTGGAGATGAATTTTGATTTGGTAAGTGGGCTAAGGAAAATGGAACTTGGGCAAATAAATGGAGCCAAGATGCAGCCATAATCTAATTGAATGGTACAGGCAGAGGGCTGAATGCTCCAATTCCCATGACCCAATCCTTGGTATTATAGAATCATAGATTCACATCAGTGCAGAAGGAGGCCATTCGGCCCATCGAGTATGGACCTACCCTCCCAAAGAACACCCTACCTAGGCCCACAACCCACCCCAGCCCCGCAACCGAATAACCCCACCGAACTTTTTGAACACTAAGGGGTAAATTATCCTGGTGACTATCCTCTGAACCCCTCTCGAGTGATTAACACATTTGCAGGTGGTGATGTTGGGAAGACGTCCATGACAAATGGAGTTCGCTTCAATTACCTTTTACGCTCTGATTTTCACAGGTCTTTAATGTATTCAATTTTTCAACTCAGTATTTTAATATTCATACAGAATATTTGCTTCAACAACATCTTGTTAGTACCATGCCCTTTGTGACACAGATTAACACAAATTGCAGAATTTTCAAGACAGGAATGACAGCCTACGCATTTTGAAGAAGTATTTTTAAAAAACTGTGAGCTACTTACTGGCATGGACCTGAAGACAGCATTTTGCACAGGAAATGAGCAAGCTGGTCCCATCATCACCGATGTACGAGTTTGTGGGTAAAGGCTCTGTGTTTTCTCCACCTGATGTGAAACACATTTCTGGGATGATTGGCTTTGTCTTTTGCCCAACCTTGGCAGCCATTATCCAGGAACTTCCTTCTGCTGTGAAAATGTCCTGAACAGCATCTCTTTCAGGCTTTAAAGAGAAGGAAAAAAAATGTTTGAAGAAAAGCATTCAATTTACAATATAATCATTTTGCAATTATAATCCTCAGCAGTTGACCTGCAACTTACATTTAAGATTTTTCTACGTGAAGTGAAAACATTCAGCGAGTGATCTCAAAGGCTAATAGAGCAGGATAAACTGCCCACCTCCTGTGCTGTTGCTCTCAAAGGTGTCCGTCAAACTGACAAGCAGGAATAGGTAAGTGACAGTTGCCCAGGGATATAATAAAATGCATGGAACACAATTTATCTACAAACTGTATCTGACCCATGGGCTACAAAAATGAATATTTCACCAAACATTTTGCAGGCAACATACTGACAGTCAATTTTCATATATTTTCCTCTTCCCTCTATCCAGTACTATTTTCTTCATCATGGTTCTTCGTAGGAGCTACTTATTTGCATTTACTCTTTTTTTCAAAAAACAGCACTGAAAAAATTACTTAATATTACAGTGATTACATTAGTGAGGGGAGACTTTGGCCTGAGTGAGGCAGAGACCAAATGAGTATTGGAAATTTGGTCAAAGTAGGAATTTGGTGAATATGGGGAAAGTGATGCTTTAGGTAAGGTTTACTGCAAGAAGTACGACTTTAAAGAAGAGAGTACTGGGAGTTCAGTGCAAGGTCATAAAGAGAAAGAGGTGCTCTTTTGCTTTAAGTTTTCTAATTTTCTCAGCCTTCAGGAAGTGGTATTATTCTGCTACAGGAGAAGAATCTAGTTGTTTGGTATCTGGTACGGTTTAGTCTATTTCTAAGGTTAGAAATAGTCCAACAATTGGTGGTAAGATAAATAAAATATGTATAAGCAAAATATATAATTCAATAAAATAATTAAATAGTTAATTAAAGGATAGCAGAACAGGTAATGTGTTAGTGCTGCAGCATGTGGGAGCTCCTGGATGCAAGTTTGATGCAGGGCAAACACGTTTGCAGTAAGAGCTCATGAGCTGCAGTACTGCAGACACTGCGATGCATCAGGGATGGAGAAAGTTACCTGGATACTTTGTGCCAGGAGGCAGTCACACCTCTTTGGACAGGTCTTCTGTTTTGGTCAGTGATCTGGGACAGGAGTGTGAGACTGCAAGTGAGGCAGTTAAGGGAATTCAGAGGGCTGGAGCACACGAGCCTCAGCCTTCAACAGGTTTGAGGATTTTTTCAGCTTGTTTGAATGAAAGTGGGGGGCTGCAGGGTGGATGAGCTAACTGGCAATGGTACCATCGGACAGGTTGAAGTGGGGGAGCAAAAAGGAATGTGGTGGCAGTAGGGGATAGCCTATCAGAGGGATTGACACTGTCATAATATACACCAGTATATCATGGTGCAGACACACACACACACACTGATGGACATGCAGTGGGACCAATCAGCATACACAACACCGCAGCCAATCACCAGTGAGAGCACATGCACTATAAAGACAGGGGACAGGAGAGTTCCCGCTCATTCTAGTAGCAGCCAGCTCGGAGCACAGAGCTCACAGCCTGCAACACAGACATTCACCATGTGCTGAGTTCATCACCTGGTTAGGACTAGGCAAGGGTCAACAGTTAAACTGGTATTGCATTTACCCACAGTTCAAGTATGTTAATATAGTTAACCTTATAATAAATTAGAGTTGCACCACTTCCAGTGTTGGTGACCTGTTTGTGATCCAGAACACCCAACACATCAGACACCATTCTCTGCACAAAAGAGCGTGAGTCCAGATAGCGTGTTGCCTGCCCGGTACCAGGGTTCAGGACATCTGCTCAGGGTTGTGGAGGAATTTCCAGTGGGACAGGGAGGACACAATTGCCGTGATTAACATGGATACCAATGCAGGACAAAGAAGAATTTCTGCACAGTCAGCGTGAAGACCTAGTCACCAAATTAAGAAGCAGAACCTCAAAGGTCATACTCTCTGGTACCTGAACCATATGCAAATTGGCATAGGGCAAATCAGATTAGAGAGATAAATGCTTGACTCAAAGACTGGTGAGTGAGAAGTGGACTTCGTTTTGTGGCACACTGACACCAGTACTGGGGAAAGTGGAATCTGTACCATTCGGATGATCTCCACCTGAACCGTGCTGGGGCTGGTGTTCGTGCAAGCTGCATAACTAGGAAAGAAGAGAGAGTTTTTCACAAAACGGTGAGGGCAAGGGATCAAATTTGGGAAATGTGGTAAATCAAAGAGCAGGCATACCAAAAGAAAAGTGTTATTAACGGAAATGAAAAACAGAACGAGCCAGGTAAGGATAGAGATTTTAAATCAACAGATGAGACCAGAATTTATATAATTTAAAAAAAGAATAAAACTAAAAGTTCTGTCTCCGAATGCATGTGGCATTCAAAACAAAACAACAGAAGAACTGGAAGTGCACATAGCAATAAAGAAGTACGATTTGATAGCCATTATGGAGATATGGCTGCAGGAGGACATAGATTAGGACCCGAATATCGAAGCGTACAGGATATTGAGGAAGGACAGGAATTGAGGAAAAGGTGAAGGGGTGACTGTGAGTTCATGATGGTTTTAGCATAACAGAGAAGGATGACCTAAGGTCAGGAAACAAGGATGTGGAAATAGTTTGGGTAGAGATGAGAAATGGTAATGGTAAGAAGTCACTTGTGGGAGTCGTGTACAGGTCCCAAACAGAAACCACATGGTAGAGTGGAGCATAAAAGAAACAATTGGGGTTTGTCAGAAAGGTACGACAATAATCACTGGAGATTTTATTAACATTTAGACTGCAAAGTCAGATGGGCAAAGCTGCCTAGATGAGGAGTTCATTGAATGTTTTTGAATGAGGTCGTTGAATCTGGTGACAGGCATAACGCTCAAAATGTCTTGCAAGATTCAACGTAATCTTGCGAGATGTCGCAATCTGGATCTTGCCTTTGCTGGGCGAGATCCAGATTAGCATATCTATGTGAGCCATTAGGCTCATTTAATTTTTTAAAATAAATTTAGGGTACCCAATTCTTATTTTTCAATGAAGGGGCAAGTTAGCGTGGCCAGTTCACCTACACTGCACATCTTTTTGGGTTGTAGGGGCCCCTGACCACGCCTAGAAGATCTTACCACGGTGCTATTTAGCACTGGTTCACACAAACATGATCTCAAAGTGAAGGAGCCATTAAATAGCAGGAACTATGACAGGATTGAATTTTACATCCAGTTTGAGGGACAGAGGAGTGGGTCTGAGACAATGGGTGCAATTTACCGGCCACATCGCACCAGACCTGGTGACGCGACAAGGAGGTTGAATCTCATGAGAGGTGCGACACTCGAAATGTCTCGCGAGATTCAACGGACCTTGGGGAGTCACCCAGGCCATGAGACCCCTGGGTGATTGGGTTCCGGAAAGGGTTGCACCCAGTTACTCTGGTTGGCACCCAAGCATCTTGGCACTGCTAGCCTAGTACCTTGGCACTGCAACCTGAGCACCCTGACAGTGCCAGGTGGCACAGGCAGACACACTGCCAGAGTGCCAACTTGTCCGTGCCAGGGGTCTGGCCTGTGGTGCCTTGCCCTAAGAGGTGGGGTGATGGGGTGTTTGAGGACACCGTAAGAGGCAAGGGCAAAGTGCCGTTGCATAGCGGGGTCTTTCTCGCCGCTGCAGGCACCGAGGAACACCCGGCTCAATGCGCCCGAAACTGGACTAGATTTTGTCCTGTTGAATCGCGCCCAATGTTTTTAAACTTAAATAATGGCAATTATAAGATCATGAAAGCTGAGCTTGTTAAAGTGAATTGGCTAATTAGGTTAAGGGATAGGTCAATAGAGATACAGTGGCAAACATTTAAGGGGATATTTCAGAATACACAGAAAAGATACATTCCAATGAGAAAAAGTCCATCCATAGTTTACTAGAAAGGTAAAAGACAATATCAAAGTCCATCCATAGTTTACTAGAAAAGTAAAGATAGTTTCAAACTTAAAGTAAAACCATATAATTGTGCAATGGCAGGTCACAAGGTTGGCCAGAATATAAGGAACAGCAAAGGATGACTAAAAGATTAATAAGGAGTGAAAACTTAGAGTACGAGCGAAAGCTAGCCAGAAGAATAAAAATAGATAATAAACGTTTTTATAAATATTTTTTAGAAGAGTTAACAAAGTGAGAGTTGGTCCTCTACAAAGTGACTCTGGCGAATTGATACTGAAAAACAAGGAGATGGCAGATTAACTGAACAGATATTTTGTATCAGTGTTCACTATAGAGGGTACAAGTAACATTTCAGAAAGAACTGTAAATCAGGAAATTGAAGGAGGAAGAAACTCAGGGAAATTACAGTCACCAGAAAAGTGGAACTGAGTAAATTGATGGAGCTACGGGCTAACAAGAGCCTAGGTCCTGTGGACTTCATACTCGGGTCATAAAAGTGCCTGATGAGAGAGTTGATGCATTGGTTTTAATTTTCCCAAACTCCCTAGATTCGGGGATGTCCCACTGGATTGGAAGATAGCAAATGTAACTCTTATTCAAAAAGGGAGGGAGACAGAAAACAGTGAACTACAGGCCAGTTAGTTTACCATCTGGCAAAGGAAAATGTTAGAAGCGATTATTAAAGAAGTTATTGCAGGAACTTGGAAGAATTCACGGTAATCAGGCAGAGTCAACATGGTTTCGTGAAAGGGAAATAATGTTTAACCACTTTCTTGGCGTTCTTTGAGGAAGTAACATGTGCTGTCAATAAAAGGGAACTGGTGGATGTACTGTACTTCAGATTTGCAGAAGGCATTTGATAAAGTGCCACATCACAGGTTATAGTGGAAAATACAAACACGTGTTATAGGGGATAACATATCAACATTGATAGAAGATTGGTTGGCTAACAGGGAGCAGGCATAAATGGGTCTTTTTCATGTTGGCAAGATATAATGAATGCTGTGCCACAGAAATCAACGCTGGGACCTCAAAGAACAAACAAAGAACAAAGAAATGTACAGCACAGGAACAGGCCCTTCGGCCCTCCAAGCCCGTGCCGACCATGCTGCCCGACTAAACTACAATCTTCTACACTTCCTGGGTCCATATCCCTCTATTCTCATCCTATTCATGTATTTGTCAAGATGCCCCTTAAATGTCACTATCGTCCCTGCTTCCACCACCTCCTCCTCATGCAGGGAGACCAGGAAAGGTCCGTCAGTGTGGCCTTGCTGTAGTGTTGGAAACCTTAACCAATTCCATCTCCAATCAGTGGCAGTGAGATTTAAAAAAAATAAACTGTAAGTAATTAAAATATAAAAAATTGGTCGAAAGAGCAAAGCTTAAGCAAAAACAAACGAAAATCCTAAAAAGCAAAGCAAGGAATGGGTGCTGAGCTGACCACTCAGCGTCTACGAATGAAAAAAACGAAGAGAATGTTTAAGATGTAAGCTAGTAGGTTTAGACAGGGTTTAATCATTCGACCTCCATTCTAATGAAAGGTTCGGCCTGAAATGACAATTTCTCTTTTTTCTAGATGGATGATTTTCTTCAGTTCCGGTAAATGTTTGCCCCAGTAAAACAGAAAACAAACAAAGAACAAACAAAGAAATGTACAGCACAGGAACAGGCCCTTCGGCCCTCCAAGCCCGTGCCGACCATGCTGCCCGACTAAACTACAATCTTCTACACTTCCTGGGTCCGTATCCTTCTATTCCCATCCTATTCATATATTTGTCAAGATGCTCCTTAAATGTCCCTATCGTCCCTGCTTCCACTACCTCCTCCGGTAGCGAGTTCCAGGCACCCACTACCCTCTGCGTAAAAAACTTGCCTCGTACATCTACTCTAAACCTTGCCGCTCTCACCTTAAACCTATGCCCCCTAGTAATTGACCCCTCTACCCTGGGGAAAAGCCTCTGACTATCCACTCTGTCTATGCCCCTCATAATTTTGTATACCTCTATCAGGTCTCCCCTCAACCTCCTTCGTTCCAGTGAGAACAAACCGAGTTTATTCAATCGCTCCTCATAGCTAATGCCCTCCATACCAGGCAACATTCTGGTAAATCTCTTCTGCAACCTCTCTAAAGCCTCCACATCCTTCTGGTAGTGTGGCGACCAGAATTGAACACTATACTCCAAGTGTGGCCTAACTAAGGTTCTATACAGCTGCAACATGACTTGCCAATTCTTATACTCAATGCCCCGGCCAATGAAGGCAAGCATGCCGTATGCCTTCTTGACTACCTTCTCCACCTGTGTTGCCCCTTTCAATGACCTGTGGACCTGTATTCCTAGATCTCTTTGACTTTCAATACTCTTGAGGGTTCTACCATTCACTGTATATTCCCTACCTGCATTAGACCTTCCAAAATGCATTACGACTGTTTACAATTTATATAAATGATGTGGATGAAGGTATTGAAGGGTTGGGTTGCCAAATTTGATGACACAAAGATAGATAAGAAAGCATGTTGTGAAGAAGATATGAGATATAGATCAGTTAAGTGAGTGGACAAGGATCTGGCAAATGGAGTATAATATGGGAAAATGTGAAATTGTCCGTATTGACAGGAATACTAAAAAAGCATATTATTAAAATGATGCAAGATTTCAGGGCTCTGAGATGCAGAGGGATCTGGGTGTCCGAGTGCATGAATCACAAAATGCTAGCATGCAAGTACAGCAAGTAATTAGGAAAATTAATAGAATGTTATTACTATTGAGAGGGGAATTGAATACAAAAGTAGAGAGGTTATGCTTCAGTTGTACAGGGCATTATTGTGTACAGTATTGGTCACCTTATTTAAGATGTAAATGCGTTTGAAAAAGTTCAGAGGAGATTTACCAGACTAATACCTGGAATGGGTGAGCTGTCTTAGGAGGGAAGATTGGACATCAAGGCTTGTAACCGCTTTTAGAAGAGTAAGAGACGACTTGATTGAAACATACAAGATCCTGAGGGGTCTTGACAGAGTGGATGTGGAGAGGATGTTCGCTCTTGTGGGAGAACCTAGAACTAGGGGTCACTGTTTAAAAATAAGGGGTCACTCAAGGTTATGAGTCTTTGGAATTCTCTTTCTGAAAAGGCGATGGAAGCAGAGTCTTTGAATATTTTTGAGGCAGAGATGGATAAATTATTGGTAAGCAAGGAGGTGATAGGTTATTGGGATTAGGCGGAGTGTAGATTTGAGGTTACTATCAGATCAGCCATGATCTTATTAAATGGCAGAGCAGGTTCAAGAGACTGATTGGTCTACTCCTGATCCTTAAGCGTATGTTCATATGTATACATTTTGTTTCTAAGATAGCCAGAACCTCAGAGTTCATAATTTAGGCTGACATTCCAAAGCAGTACTAAAATAGTACTGCACGGTGGCCGTACTGCTGACAGGTAAGAAGTTAAATCAAGGTTCCTTCCCCCTGCTTCAATCCCAGTGTGCTGCTGGAAGAGAAGCCAAGAGTTCTCCTCCTGTGCTGACCAATATTTTTCCCTCAACCAATATTTCAAAAAAATCATTTATTCATCTCATGATTATAGTGTGATGTTACTGGCACAGAAAGGCTGACACATTCATCCATATACCAACAGTCATTACACTCCAAAAGTAATTTGTGTTGTGAAGCTTTGAGATGTTTCAACTATATGATAAAATACCATGAAAATACAAGTGTTTCTTTCTCTGGCAAAAATGGATGACATGGAAATGAGTTAGGATTCTGGATTGTACGCAACAAAATTCATGCGGAAATAAAATTGCCTGCAGCCAAAAAACAAGAGCACAAGTTTCAACCTAGTACTGGGTGTGAGCGCAGGAAAAAATTGAAAATGGAATCTCCATACCCCAATGCTTGCTGCATCAGCCTAATCCAACATTTGAGCTGGTGTGTGCAGAGACGATATTGCATCAGACAAAACGTTCTGATGAGAAGACAATCGCAAAGGTGGGAGAAGCATTTTGTGCAGTTGTTCTGCCTGTATGGTGTGTGCACTCTTTGAAAGTGATGTAATTTTGCAGTGCAGCGAAGGGGCTCTTGCATGCATCACAGAGGTTAGGCTTAAATGCTAGCACTTCAGTGCATCTGTTCTACTAATGCTCTCATCGAGGAAGCCACGCGCGTTGCTCCTGTGTTACAGGTGGTGAAATCGGGGTTGAGCACATTCAATGCGGCAGTTCTTCCAGCATTGCTGACATCATTGCCAAGTCAAGGAATTAATATTTTGTAATAGAAGAATTTTTATGAAGGTGAGTAAGCCACATCGAAGTCAATCTTTCTTGACATGATGACTGGGTTGGCTTTTCACTTCAAAGATATTACACCACTTGTCCACCCACTGTCCAATTTTTTCTGTATCAATTCCAAGTGATTCAGTACTGCTTGTGTAAACTAGAATGAACTGTATTTTTAATATACTTAATGCTATTGCACAAATTACTCTGCAAATATTCCATATGCCTTGCCTCTCTCCTCTCCAATGAGATTTTATCTTGTCAAAATTATACAAACAGATTTAAAGATCATTTTCAATTATGTGAAGGTGTCAAACTCTCTGTCTTTGGGAATGTAGAACAAAATACAATTCAAAACCAATCTCACTTTAATCAAAAGTTTGTTATGAATGTTACATGTGCACAATAAATGCCCTTCCATCAATTATAGAAGGACTCATGCTTGGATATCACTACTTCCATTTATAAACTAAATCAAAACGGAGATAGCCATGAACTCCAGAAAATAGGCAGACTTTAGAAAGTCAGAATTATTAACTTTTCCTAGATTTGATCAATTTTCCTTTCAAACACTCTGACATCCTCAAAACATCTTTCTTTGGTCAGAAAATGTTTTCACCTTCCATCGTGTACTCACCAGCAACAGCTTGCTGCTGGTTCCATCAGCTTTTCTTTCATTTATCCTTTTTCTGATGAGACTTCTTACAAGCAGAAATTTGCATTCACACTGTTTTTTTAATGTAAAAAGAATTCCTAGGCACTTTGCAGCGGCACATGGAAGAAGCTGGGTGCCTCGCCAAAGATGGAGCCATTAGGCAGGATGATCAAATGTTTGAAGATGGATTTCAAGGGAGATCTTAGGACAGGGAGGTGGAGAGAAGATAGGCTTTTGATTGTAAATTCTAGAGTGTGGGGCATAATCAATTGAAATATTTCACCGTGGTAGGGCAAAGGGTGGGAATGATGTGCATATGGTGTGAACAAGAGGAACTTTAGAGGTCATATGAACAAGAACACTGGAGGACATGAGATAGCAAGGGTCAAGGCCAAGGTGAGAGAGGAGGATATCTTAAACACAATAATTTGAATATTACATATGAGATACTAGGGGACCCAAGAGCAAAGGTGGGTCAGTGAAGGGCAAACTGAATTTGGTGCAGTGGACATATTGGGGAGCAGAGTTTTAGATGAGCTGGGTTAGAAGGGGTGGAAGGGAGACCAACCAGGCCAACAGTGAAATAAGTGAGTCTAAAGTGCCAAAGGTAAGGTTTCAGCAGTAACAGACAGGCCGAGGAAGAGGTAGAGATGGGCATTGTAACAGAGCCTGGATGAAGGTGGTCTTTGCAAGAGTTAACAACAGGTTCAAGGACAATAATCTATGGTATTATTATAACTATCAGCATTGCAAGGGTTAATGTAGTGTCGAGAGAAGCCACTACAGGGAGCTTGAGATACAACTATATAAGACAGTGCTGCTAGACCTTAGGGGAGGAGCGTGTGCAGGAGATAGCTAGTGAAGGTCATAAGAGCAGATAGTGTGAGTAAGGTTAGATTATAGTGTATATCAGTAGTGCGATTAGTAGTAGATGAGTGTAGTTAGATGTTATTGATCGATTGTGTATTCTTAAGGATTAAGTGTCGAATCCCAGTTTAGTAGTGTAAATAAACTCAAGTTAAAGCTATTTTTTGGTCTTTGGGAACACTGCACCAACTATCCTGAAATAAGCAACATAAAGGACACCACATAGTCTCGCATATGGAGGTTGGAGATGGATTTGTTGTTTGCAATGACAAAAATTATTTGCTTCACTGTAATTTGTCACTGTTCCTTCACATACCAAGGTCTCCCACACTATGTATAAGTGCAGCAACATGCATTTTCGAGGCCAGGAAAAGCACTGGAAACCATCAGTTTATTTGTAAATAAGTCAACAGTAGGCTGTACACTGAAATATTTAAAAGTTAAAAATAAATTAGTGTCAATTTTGATATCCAGTTAAAAAAGAACATTTTTGTTTGAGCTCTGAAGGCTCATGACATCTGGAGACTAGCTTGGAGGAACTATTAAATAAGACTAAATTATTACTAAAGTCATTAACACAAGGTACTTGAGTGTTTTATTTGGTCATTTCAACTAGATATGTTTCTTCATCTCTGACGCACAACTGGGCTCAGTAACTCCTCCTGTTGATGTAATTGTGTTCTTGCATTTTAAAAAACTTACTCTCCTATTTTTTTGAATATCTGCAGATTAAAAAGGTGATGAAGAATTATTCTCTTTGGTGGTTTAAAATATGAATTCTGGTAGTGAGGCACCCGCGTATTAAACTCAAACAAGCACTGCTAAAAAGACAGCTTAATTACAAGAGATACTCAGTGTTGTGAATAGGATTAACTAGTGTATCGGTCCCAATACTGTCAATTGTAAACAAAATTGGATTGTAGACGATATAACGCAAAGATAAAAAGAAAAAAAATCTGTAAATGTTAGAAATTAACAGCAGTTTCTCAGCATCTGAAAATAAACAAGGGAGTTTTAACTTTTTGTGTGGAGACCCTTCAGCAAACCCACTATGTATTTCCAGCATTTTCTTGTGATCACAACACTACAGAAAAAGGAGCTCTACCTAACTGTATATACCCTTGTCTGAAATTTGTCATGGTTAAAGGTAAAATCTGTACTTCTCTGTTGGGTGTAGTTCAGCAGCCAAGTGGTTGAATTTGAACCAATCACAAACACAAGCGACTGCCCCCCAGGCATCCAAGGTTTAGAAACAGTGGTTAGTTAATTGTTAAACCTTTGCTACAACCAATAATAATACAGAATTGACTCTACCGAGAGGAATCATGAAATAAAACCAAAAGTCTGAGCGTTCACAAAATAAGTTATTTTCTAAGCTCACTTGCATTACCTTGCTGATTGAGAAGTTAGGCATTAACAACCTTTTGCAGAAATTCTCTGAAATGCCTGGTAACAGGTGATGTGAATCAGGTTGGTATTGAAGGTAATGGATGGGATTCTCCATTTCAGAGCGTTGACGGCGGGACTGAATTAGTGGACTTCTACGACTACTAAATTGGCGCCGGTCCTGGAGCAATGCATGATCTGTTAATGGGCTAGCACCCATCGATTCCAATGAAAAACAGTGTCCGATTCAATGGAATCGGGATTGCCACTCGAGAGGTTGACAAGCTGCAGCCGCATATCAGCACTCCACTCTTCACACACACATTCCTGAAAACAAGATGGCAGCAAGAAGAGCAGCACCCCGGTTTGCAGAGCTCGACACCTTACTGGAGAGACAGGTCACCATGTTCCCCGGGATATAAAGGAGGCTGCCACCTGCCCCCATACACCGGGCCTGGGTGCAGCTGACAGATGCTGTGAGCGCCGTAGGCCCACTGCAGGGACCAGGCAGCAGTGTAGAGTGCTGCACGACCTCCTCAGGGCGACCAGGGTGAGTAACCAGCACCGTTCCCTGGCACCAACGTCCCTCCCCACACACCCGTAACCATTCCCCCACCCCCAGAGAGCGAACCCCACCCACCAGCAATGCGTGGGCACCCCACCCTGCAGCACATCCCAGCACCCATTCCAACCGCAATGGCGAGGGCCCTGGCCATAAAGGCCAAAAGATGCCCACCCACTACGCTGCCTGCATCCGACTGCCGAATACTGTGCGCTGTCTACCCCCCTGTCCTAGGAGAAGGTGGCGCATAACCGGAGAGAGACGGAGAAGGACGGAGGGGGACTGCCGGACCAGCAGCCCCTCAGTGTCGCAGAGCAGTGGGCATTGGACCTGGTCGGTAGGCCCACTGAGAGGGCAGTTGCTGAGGCAACCAAGTGAGACCTCGCTGGGCTGCGGTTTCGCATGGCACGACCCCGAACCCCAACCCCCACCATCCACTCGCCACCCCCACACACGATCCAATCATGCATCATGTCTCGTGTCTTGAAGGTTCCCCTGGTGTCAAGGCAGGCCCTTGTGGTATCCCCCGACCCCAGCGGATTCCAGTGACGAGGAGGCAACGGATAGTGACGCAAGCCCCCCGACGCCAGCTCATGACACCCCGGAACGTCAGTCCGGGGACAACGCAGACTTTCCGTCACAGCTGTCTCCAACACCCTCCCACCATCCCAGAGACAGTCACCTTGGACTTTAGTGAAAAGGCTCCTGGGGCACTATCTGGTGTGCACCACACATGTGCTGCGGTACAGCAGGTAGAGGTAGGAACCCGGGGGGGGGGGGGGGCACACCGAAGAGGTGCAGTTGGAGGGGAGGCGGAGCCAACAATGTGTGCCACCCAGGCCAATACCGCATGGGTGGCGTCCATGGTGGAGACCTTGGGGATTAATGTATCGACCAAAGGTCAGGATGCCGAAGGCCTGGGGCACTTTGTGCGAGCAGTAGCCAAGGCACGGGTCAGGTGTTAGGAACAATTAAAATTGGCCTTTTTAAATTCATGAATTGGACATGTTAAAACAAGCCACAGTCACTCCAGCACAGCCTCATGGGAATTTGAACTGGCCAAGTACGAATACACTAAAGGTCAGACCGGTTGCCAAGACATGTCCAACCTGTCCTGTTAATCGGCCATCAAGAAATAATCGCTCCGATTGATATGCACCGATCTATTGTTGCAAGTCCAGGCCAGGCCAGACTCTCGGGTAACCAGAGTTCTTGCTGTCACCTTATTTAGTAGAGGTGTACACCTGGGGCAGGCCAAGGTGTCCCGTCATCAGGCATCAATCAGATCATTGGACACTAAAAGCCCCTCTCGATACCCCATTGGCACAAGACCACAGGAAGTGGGAAAAGGGCATGAAGCAAGGAGATAAAAGTAGGTACTCCGTGGGGTGCCCTTGACCAGACCAGAGAAGAGACCAGACCAGGAAGGATGGAAGGAGGAGACTGCAAGCGAGAATCACCTTAATGAAGACGGACAAGAGGAATGCAGTGATCAAATCCATAGCCCTACTAAGCCATCTTTGCAAGTTATACACTGATCTTGGGTACCTCTAGTATATTGTGGGTAATTTAAGGGTTAATTGTGTTAAATAAATTTTGTTGAATTTGAACTTGTGTTTGTGGTTTGTTCCCCACGTTAATAAAGACACATAAGTAAAACCTTGTGGACCAAAATATCTTGAGGTTTTACATATACAACACAGGGCTGCCCTGTCACAGGCAGTTATATACCAGGGTCACCTGGACATTGAGCAGCGCTCCAGAGCATGATCCAGTCACAATGGGTTATGGCTGAGGGCATCGTTGGCATTGCCCGGGCACCTGCTGACGTGTGTGATGCACAATCAATTACTCTCGAGACAAGGTGAGTCATAACTAATAGGCTTTAATCAGCTAGAACTGTACCCAGCAGCTTTGATACAGAAAGTGAAGGCTGCTGGGCCAGCATTGGTTCTTATACCCCGCCTCTCAGGGTGGAGCTATGTACATTAGCCAATGGTAGACTCCTAGGTCTAGCCAATGGTCATCCACCTCTCAGGTACTGCAATACCTGGTATTACCACACTGTGCCAGTCATGGAGGGTGGTGGCACAGTCACTGAGTGACGTGGCTCAGTCACAGAGGGAGGTGGCCCTGTCCCTGTGGTTGTTCGTGCTGTCAGCCAGGCCCCCTGGTCGGTAAACCTGGAGGTGATCAGAGCGTCTAGTGTGCATCGGCCCTGGCGCACATGTTGTCAGCCCAGTGTGCCTGCCCTGGCCATCCTCCTGCTCGGACAAGGCCTGATGTTCACTCCCCTCCTCCAGCACATCGCCCCTCTGCTGCACAATCTTGTGGAGGACACAGCAGGCCACCATGATGTGGGAGGCATCTTCAGGTTGCCGAAGCACCGCTCCATCACGTCTCTGGCCGCTGCATAAACCGACCCCGCAGGACATGTATCCCGTTGATCACCCCCTGGACGTAGGGCAACCCAGCGATGGTGGTGAACCCCGCTGCCTGGGCATCCTGGTGGGTTCTGTCTACTTTGAAGCTGATATATTGTGCTGACCGGGCATATGGGGCCTCCGTAATGACGCGGTTGCACCTGTGCACCAAGGTCTGCGAGATCCCAGATAGGTCCAAACTCGGTGCCTGGAAGGATCCCACGGTGCAGATGTTCAGGGAAACCGTCATCTCGAGGACCACAGGGAGTGGGTGTCCTACCCATACCCCAACGGTTCCATGATCTGTCTGATATGCTGTACAGTCCCCTTGCTCAGCCAGACTCTTCGATGGCATGCCCAGCCCGGCAGGCCTTCGAATGACAGGGGCTGCCTGTACTCACGAGGCCTGATGCTGTGCCTCCTTCCCAACTCCACCGCGGCCTGTTGCCGGCCAGCTCTGCATCCTCACCGGCTGGCTTCAGTTCTTCTGGGGCAGGGTCTGTCCCTGCAGAGTTCTCCCTGAGCAGCTTCTTCCCATACAGCTTCAGTGCATCCCTCAGAGCTGCGGTGACTAGGATGAAGGCCACCATTCCTAGTTGAAATTCCAAAATCAATTGTCAGCAGGGGGGTAAAAATCAGACATCATAGAATTTACAGTGCAGAAGGAGGCCATTCAGCCCATCGAGTCTGCACCAGCTCTTGGAAGTAACACCCTTACCAAGGTCAACACCTCCACCCTATCCCCATAACCTAGTAACCCCATCCAACACTCAGGGCAATTTATCATGGCCAATCCACCTAACCTGCACATCTTTGGACTGTGGGAGGAAACCGGAGCACCCGGAGGAAACCCACGCACACACGGGGAGGATGTGCAGACTCCGCACAGACAGTGACCCAAGCCGGAATCGAACCTGGGACCCTGGAGCTGTGAAGCAATTTTACTATCCACAATGCTACCGTGCTGCCCTAGCATGGTTGGGCACATGTTAGCATGGTGCCCAACCAGATTCAACCGGCTCCACAATGGCCCCGGCCTGCACTGCAGCCCCTGCATATACCCCCCCACACCAGCTGTTCCCCCTGCACCGCACCCCTGGCACCGGTGCCTATTGGCAGCCACCGTCCATGCTGCCAGGAGTACTGGTGGCTGGCCCTACTCATGCCGGTGGTATGTTCCGTGGCCCACATCTATGCCCTCCTGTAGGAGTGACTATGGGCATTTGCCCCTGGTGGTTGTGTGATGGCCCACCGGCGGGTGGCACCTGGTTGTGTGTGTGTGTGTGTGTGTTGGGGGGGGGGGGGGGGAGGTGTTGGGTGGTGTGAAGGGAGAGGAGTGCTGGGGTGGTGGTGGCATCCATATGGCCGGTGTCACTCTTGTGCAACGGCCCATGGTGGACGGTCACTGGGGTGCACAACAAGATGGCTGTTTTGCAGGCTGCAGCAGTCCGTACCTGGATATCCAGTCCTGGGGGGGATTGAGGGGGTCATCCCGATCCCACCGACTCTCCCCCTCCTCCCCCCCCCCCCCCCCCCCCACCATCCAGCTAGCCCTGCCAGAAGCCCACGACTGCGCCTCTGGTAACATGTCCTGCCTCCTCTCTCTCCCTCAGCAGCCACGGCGCCAGATTCCTGATTTTTAAAACAACAATTGAAACTCGGCGTCCGTAATTCCTCCCTGTGGGGGCGGAGCATCGCGGGAGCATTGGAGATTTCCGGCTCAGGCCCGTTAATAATGTGCCAATGGCATTTACTTTACGTGCGGAATAGGATGCATTCACGCCACTGTCGAGGCACCAGAGCAATTCCGGCGCCGCTGTGTTTGCAGGTGGCGGCTGGTTAATGTTGTGTTCTTCTGCTGAGCTTTGCACAGTCACCTTTATTTAACTTTCTAGTTTTACATTGTTTAAAATTCCTGACACACTCATTAACATCTGGGGCGCGATTCTCCCCTCCCGCGCCGGTTTGGAGAATCGCTTGGGTCGCCAAATTTTCCCGCGACGCCGGTCCGACGCCCTCCCGCGATACACGAAAGCGGCCAGATCGGCGCAATCGCGTTTTGCGCGGCATGGTCCAGTGAATCGTCCGAGACAGCCAAAATGGCGAATCACCAGAACCCCCGCGATTCTCAGTGCCGGATGGGCCGAGTGGCCTGACCACAACAGCGGGTTCCCCCGGCGCCGTCCACACCTGGTTGCTGCCGGCGGGAACAGCGCGGGATCGCTGGGGGGGGCGACCTGCGGGAGGGGGGGGCCTCAAATGGGGTCTGGCCCGCGATCGGTGCCCACCGATCGTCGGGCCGGCCTCTCTGAAGGAGGACCTCCTTTCTTCCGCAGCCCCGCAAGATCCGTCAGACATCTTCTTGCGGGGCGGACTTGGAGAGGGCGGCAACCACGCATGCGCGGGTGACGCCAGTTATGCGGCGCCGCCTTTACGCGGCGTCAAGGCCTGCCGCGCGTAAATGACGCGGCGCTGCTCCTAGCCCATTATCGGGCCCTGAATCGGTCGGGAGAGGGGCCGTTTCGCGCCGTCGTGAACCTCGACGGCGCGAACACTCTGCCTCCATTTCGGAGAATCCCGCCCCTGTTCTTTCCAACAATCAGTAGGTAAAACCTATTTGCCAAGGGGTCCATAATCTCGCATCCCCATATATCCAGCACCAGGCTAGGCAAGCCTGCCAATTCCAGCTTTTTGTAGAAGTGAAAGGGCACCACATTCATTAAAAGATGCTGGTTGATTTTCTTTATTTGATTTACAAAATACTACTCCACAGAAATTATGCTTTCCCCTTTGAAAAAAGCAACTGTTCTGCCTGCTGTCTAGGACTGAGTAGTGAAGCCTTCATTTCTAAGCTTCTTGGTCCAAAATTCTAAGTTAGCACCCACTGACTACTGAAACTGTGATGTTTGGCTGCACTATAAATACCCACAGATTGCTGTTCACCACCCACACAGCAATCTTACTGGAAATGCGTTGGGATGCATCCAGACCTCCTAATGGCCTGAATTGGCTTCATTTTGAGGAAGATGCAAAAATAAAGGACACTTCATGAAGCACGAGGAGGACCACTGTTCTGGAACCACTCACTTTACTACTGTACACTCAATTTTCTCAGAATTCCAAAAAAATGTACACTTTTTGAAGAGAAAAGTAAAATCTACCAAGGGTTCCATCACTCCCGGGCAGCACCGTGGCATAGTGATTAGCACTGCTAACTCACAGCGCCAGGGACCCGGTCAATTCCGGCCTTGGGTGACTTGTCTGTGTGGAGTTTGCACTTTCTCCCCGTGTCTGCGTGGGTTTCCTCCGGGTGCTCCGGTTTCGTCCCTCAGCCCAAAGACGTGCAGGTTAGGTGGATTGGCCACGCTAAATTGTCCCTTAATGTGCAAAGGTTAAGTGGGGTTATGGGATTGCAGGGGGGGTGGGCCTGGGTGGGGTGCTCTTTCAATGGGTCAGTACAGACTTGATGGCCCGAATGGCCTCCTTCTGCACTGTAGGGATTCTGTGATTCTGTGACTTACCCTCACCTATACAGAAACACAAGAGTAATTAACAATGTGAACAATGCTCATTCTCACACAATAGTAAAAAGTGCATTTCGAAATTGCTTCCATCAACAAACAGTAAAATCTAGTTACAGATTAAATGGGAAGCAACAATACAGCTTAATAGGTGTTAAAGGATCAGAGAGAAATATGATCCAAACCCCGTCGCATATTTATTCCCACCAAAAAAATCAAGGTCCACATTAAATATGATATAGGTAAATTAGGGAGCATTGATTATGGAAATCTTAGGATTATAGAATATTCACACATTCTGAAAAGAAAATCAAGTGCATTTACCATTGATTACGGCATAAAGGTTGACTAGAAACTTTGAAGGTTCCTTCCAGTGTCATGGCCAATCTGCTCTGCGTGTCTTAAACTCACATGCATCTTTATTGTTCTTGGGATGTGAGGCCTTGCCTGCAAGGGATGTGAGCCTTGCAGGCAAGGCCTCACATTTTTTTTTTTTTAAAGAGTCAACCACATTGCTGTGGATCTGGAGTCACATGTAGGCCAGACTTGGTAAGGATGGCTTCTTCTCTAAAGGACATTAGCAAATCATATGGGTTTTTACGACAATCAATAATGGTTTCATGGTCATCATGAGACTTTCAATTCCAGATTTTTTTTTTTAAATTCAAATTTCACCATCTGCCGTGGTGGGACTCGAACCCGGGTCTCCAGAGCATTACCCGGTGTGTCTGGATTACTAGTCCAGTGACAATACCACTATGCCACGACCTCCCCATCTTCTTGGCAACACAGTTTGTATCGCCTGTTGGATCTCATGCGCTGACTTGTAAGGCAAATGCAACCCTAAACATGTATTTCTGAACTAATTTATATTTTATTCAAGATTTTTGGCCAAACATAACAGTACGTAGTGTTTCTTTTACACAACAATAAAGCAATATAAATAACAGTGGCCAGTTTTGAACAAATAAATAAATAATATATAAACAAAAACAAAACTGAATGGCAACTGCCTTGTCCAAAATAAATACTCTCCAAAAATACAATCCAACATACAATTACCTATAGCAAATACCTATACATGTTATACATATACAATAACATCTGAGAGTCCGTTCGATTCCTCCCCCCCCCCCCCCCCACCCCACCCACCCCCATGGGCTGCTGCTGTTGTCTACTTCTTTTCCATTCCCTCTATCTTTCTGTGAGGTAATCGACGAACGGTTGCCACCGCCTGGTGAACCCCTGAGCACGAACCCCTCAACACAAACTTAATCCGTTCTAACTTTATGAACCCTGCCATGTCGTTTATCCAGGTCTCCACACCCGGGGGTTTGGCTTCCTTCCACATTAACAATATCCTGCGCCGGGCTACTAGGGACGCAAAGGCCAACACGTCAGCCTCTCTCGCCTCCTGCACTCCCGGCTTTTCTGCAACCCCAAATATAGCCAACCCCCAGCTTGGTTCGACCCGGACCCCCACCACCTTCGAAAGCACCTTTGCCACCCCCACCCAGAACCCCTGTAGTGCCGGGCAGGACCAGAACATGTGGGTGTGATTCGCTGGGCCTCTCGAGCATCTCGCACACCTATCCTCTACCCCAAAAAATTTACTAAGCCGTGCTCCAGTCATATGCGCCCTGTGTAACACCTTAAATTGTATCAGGCTTAGCCTGGCACACGAGGACGATGAGTTTACCCTACGTAGGGAATCAGCCCACAGCCCCTCCTCAATCTCCTCCCCCAGTTCTTCTTCCCATTTCCATTTCAGCTCATCTACCATGATCTCCCCCTCGTCCCTCATTTCCCTGTATATGTCCGACACCTTACCGTCCCCCACCCATGTCTCTGAGATCACTCTATCCTGCACCTCCTGCGTCGGGAGCTGCGGGAATTCCCTCACCTGTTGCCTCGCAAAAGCCCTCAATTGCATGTACCGAAATGCATTCCCTTGGGGCAATCCATATTTTTCCATCAGCGCTCCCAGACTCGCAAACTCCCATCTACAAACAGATCTCTCAGTTGTACTACCCCAGCTCTTTGCCATGCTCCAAATCCCCCATCCATTCTCCCCGGAACGAGCCTATGATTGTTTCTTATCGGGGACCTCACCGAAGCTCCCGTCCTTCCCCTATGCCGTCTCCACTGCCCCCAAATTTTCAATGTAGCCACCACCACCGGGCTTGTGGTGTATTTCTTTGGTGAGAACGGCAACGGTGCCGTCACCATTGCTTGTAGGCTAGTCCCCCTGCAGGACGCCCTCTCCAATCTCTTCCTCGCCGCTCCCTCCCCTTCTCCCATCCACTTACACGCCATTGAAACATTGGCGGCCCAGTAGTACTCACTTAGGCTCGGTAGTGCCAGCCCCCCCCTGTCCCTACTACGCTGCAAGAATCCCCTCCTCACTCTCGGGGTCTTCCCAGCCCACACAAAACTCATAATACTCTTCTCGATTCTTTTGAAAAAAGCCTTCGTGATCACCACCGGGAGGCACTGAAACACAAAAAGGAATCTTGGGAGGACCACCATTTTAACCGCCTGCACCCTACATGCCAATGACAGGGACACCATGTCCCATCTCTTAAAGTCTTCCTCCATCTGTTCCACCAACCGCGTTAAATTAAGCCTGTGTAATGTACCCCAATTCATGGCTATCTGGATCCCCAAGTGCCGGAAGTCCCTTGTTACCTTCCTCAACGGTAAACCCTCTATCTCTCTGCTCTGCTCCCCTGGATGCACCACAAACAACTCACTTTTCCCCATGTTCAGTTTATACCCTGAAAAATCCCCAAACTCCCCAAGTATCCGCATTATCTCTGGCATCCCCTCCGCCGGGTCAGCCACATATAGCAACAAATCATCCGCATACAGAGATACCCGGTGTTCTTCTCCCCCCCTGAGTACTCCCCTCCACTTCCTGGAACCCCTCAATGCTATGGCCAGGGGTTCAATCCCAGTGCAAACAATAACGGGGACAGAGGACATCCCTGCCTCGTCCCTCTATGGAGTCGAAAATAGTCAGCCCCCCGTCCATTCGTGACCACGCTCGCCATCGGGGCCCTATACAGCAACTGTACCCACCTGATATACCCATCCCCAAAACCAAATCTCCTCAGCACCTCCCACAAATAATCCCACTCCACTCTATCAAATGCTTTCTCGGCATCCATCGCCACCACTATCTCCGCTTCCCCCTCTGGTGGGGGCATCATCATTACCCCTAGCAGCCTCCGTATATTTGTATTCAGTTGTCTCCCCTTCACAAACCCAGTTTGGTCCTCATGAACCACCCCCGGGACACAATCCTCTATCCTCATTGCCATTACCTTGGCCAGAATCTTAGCGTCCACATTCAGGAGGGAAATGGGCCTGTAGGACCCGCATTGCAGCGGGTCTTTTTCCTTCTTTAGGAGGAGCGATATCGTTGCCTCTGACATAGTCGGGGGCAGCTGCCCCCTTTCCCTCGTCTCATTAAAGGTTCTCATCAGTAGCGGGGCCAGCAAGTCCATATATTTCCTATAGAATTCAACTGGGAATCAGTC
The DNA here is from genome assembly GCF_047496885.1 of Scyliorhinus torazame. Lineage (NCBI taxonomy): Eukaryota > Metazoa > Chordata > Chondrichthyes > Carcharhiniformes > Scyliorhinidae > Scyliorhinus > Scyliorhinus torazame. Next base: position 55,766,710 of record NC_092724.1, read on the forward strand.
TGGTCCCGGGGCCTTCCCCGCCTGCATGCTCCCAATCCCTTTCACCACTTCCTCCATCTCAATCTGTGCTCCCAGTCCCACCCTCTCCTGCTCCTCCACCTTAGGAAATTCCAGCTGATCCAGAAAGCACATCATTCGCTCCTTCCCATCCGGGGGCTGAGCTTCATATAATCTTTCGTAAAATGCCTTGAACACTCCACTCACTCTCTCCGCTCCCCGCTCCATCTCTCCCTCCTCATCTCTCACCCCCCCCCTATCTCCCTCGCTGCTCCCCTTTTCCTCAGTTGGTGGGCCAGCAACCTGCTCGCCATATTCGTACTGTACAGCCTGTGCCTTCCTCCATTGTGCCTCTGCATTACCCGTAGTCAACAAGTCAAATTCTACATGTAGCCTTTGCCTTTCCCTGTACAGTCCCTCCTCCGGTGCCTCCGCATATTGTCTGTCCACCCTCAGACGTTCTTTCAACAACCGCTCCCTTTCCCTACCCTCCTGCTTTCCTTTATGTACCCTAATAGATATCAGCTCCCCTCTAACCACTGCCTTCAGCGCCTCCCAGACCACCCACACCTGTACCTCCCCATTATCATTGAGTTCCAAGTACCTTTCAATACACCCCCTCACCCTTAAGCACACCCCACTCTGGCCGACCTCGGCTTCCCCCCGTGACCTCGGCTCACACTGTGCGAGGCCCCCTCCTTCCCTGTTCCCGCCGTGATTACCATAGCGCGGGAACAAAGCCCGCGCTTCCCTTTTGGCCCCGCCCCTAATGGCCGGCACCCCCAGCTCCTCATCCTCCCTCCCCCCCTCCTCCACGACATGGGGAAGAGAGAAAAGTTACAGGGTCGCAGGATTAACAACTTGGGAAGTCATCTATTCCCTCTTTTCCCCCCCTTCATCCCACATATTCACCCCCCCACTTTGACCCAAACGTTCTTTTTATGGCCCGCTCACTCCAGTTTCTCCTCGACAATAAATGTCCACGCCTCATCTGCCGTTTCGAAGTAGTGGTGTTTCCCTTGATGTGTGACCCACAGTCTTGCCGGTTTCAGCATTCCAAATTTAATCTTCCGTTTGTGCAGCACCGCCTTGGCCCGATTAAAGCTTGCCCTCCTTCTCGCCACCTCCGCACTCCAATCTTGATATACGCAGATCACCGCGTTCTCCCACCTACTGCTCCGAGTTTTCTTTGCCCATCTGAGGACCATCTCTCTGTCCTTATGTCGGAGAAATCTCACCACTATGGCTCGAGGAATTTCTCCAGCCCTCGGTCTTCGCGCCATAACTCGATAGGCTCCCTCCACCTCCAGCAGACCCGTCGGGGCCTCCGACCCCATTAACGAGTGCAGCATCGTGCTCACATATGCCCCGACGTCCGCCCCTTCTACACCTTAGGGAAGACCAAGAATCCTTAAATTCTTCCTCCTCACATTATTCTCCAGCACCTCCAGCCTTTCCACACACCTTTTGTGTTGTGCCTCGTGCATCTCCGTTTTCACCACCAGGCCCTGTATGTCGTCCTCATTCTCAGCAGCCTTTGCCTTCACGACCCGAAGCTCCTGTTCCTGGGTCTTTTGCTCCTCCTTTAGCCCCTCAATCGCTTGTAATATCGGGGCCAACAGCTCCTTCTTCATCTCCTTTTTGAGTTCTTCCACGCAACGCCGCAGGACCTCTTGTTGGTCAGGGCCCCATATTAAACTGCCTCCTTCCGACGCCATCTTGCTTTGTGCCTGCCTTCCTGGCCGCTGCTCTAGAGGATCCACCGCAATCCGGCCACTTTCCTCTCTTTTTTCCATCAGTGTCCAGGGGGATTCCCTTCTGGATTACAGCACAGTGTTTTTTGCCATTAAAATTGCCGTTGGGGCTCCTATCAAGAGCCCAAAGGTCCATTCCACCGGGAGCTGCCGAAACGTGCGACCTAGCTGGTCATTGCCGCACCCGGAAGTCTTCTGAACTGATTATTGAGGTCAAATCTTAATGCAAGTCTAGCCCTGAAGATGCATTTATTTGCTGAAACACGGGGGATATACTTATACCCCCAAGTATAGACCTAATCGTGCATTTTGGGTAAAAACATAGGTCGCCTTACATGCTGGATCAACTTATACACCATGATCTATGGTAATACATCCCAACTAATTGAAAAAATTGTATTTCAAATGCTTAATGCTAGAAGTCACAAAGTTAGATTAAATCCCTCAACATCTTTCAGGTACTAAATTTAATTCACAGTGCATAGTATAGGCAGATACAATTTGCCGCTTGTTTGGAAATGAGCCAAGAATTTGATGAGACAAAGTCCTTTATGTTTGCTATTGTGAATTCACTGCTGCAGGCAAACCAGTTTTAGACCAGCAAAATAGTAAACATGGTCATGTCCTTCATAAGCTGTTATCCATTCTTGGGTGTTACCCAATCCATCAGTACAGTACGATCAATAGATTTGGTGTTAGGTAAGGGTATCAAAGGAAATGGTGCAAAGGCAGGTGAGGGGATTTGAGGTGCAAATCAGCCGTGATCTAACAGAATGGCAGAACAGCTCGAGGGGTGGAATAGTTACTCCTGTTTTATCACTTTGATGTTTTTCCAAAGGCAATACATGAAAAGTTACTCGAGAGGACCCACACGATAACTCCTGTGCTGGTCTGCTGCATACTTATACAGAAATCATTACCGACTTACACTTGAATGTAATCACTGAGCAGTGTGAATTAGTTAAATTACCATCATTGGTGGTTTTATACCTGGAAGGCAGCAGTACAACCGTCTAACCTTTCCACCCAGAAATTGTGGAAACATTAATAAAAAATACACTTCATGGCTCAGTGGGTAAATGCATTTCTACGTGGTGTACTGACTTGAAGGTGCCTTCCCTTGTCCATATCTAAATTGAGTTACTTCATCTAAACTAGCATTGGGGCTGCGACAATTGACCTCAGCTCCTCATGTGAAGGAGGTAAAAAAAAAAAAAATCAGGTTTCCTACTCCTGATTACAATCCAGTGATTCTCGATGGAATGTGTGCTTCACATGGATAAGAGGCGAGTATAGCTGCTGGCATTTGCTCGAGAGGACCATTTGGGTGAGGCAACTACCAAGGAACTGAACATCCAGTACCTACTTTTAAGAGAACAGTGGAAACCATTGGAAGAAAGAAATATGCAAAGGCACGGAACCATCGTCCAATACAAATCCACTGATTCAACTTCTGTAAATTGTTGAAGCTCAAAAACAAACAGTTCAGTCCATCAAATCTTTGTGTTTTTCACCAAGAGCCACAGTTTAATCCTTCATTCCTCATAATCTTTAATATTCTTTTTCAAGCAAATATCAGCTTTTTTAAAGTATATTTCTCAGCTTATGTTCGACAACGGTGACAGAATTCCATATTTATTATCCCTCTGTGCACTTGAGCTTTAAGCTGTAAGAATCTGCAGCCAATTGAAGAAAAGGTTTCTTCTTGCACTCTGCACACACACCCTCTCAATTGTGAAAAATGACATTAAGTAAAAGTGAGTTTGTGCAGTCTCAACTTATTGCCATTAAGCCCACAACCAGAGCAAAAAACCTGCCTGCAATTTATCAGAAGTTAGCACTAAGCTGGCAAACTTATTCAGGCACACTGCGAGGATTGCAAGTGATGGAACTATAAAGTCACAAATTGGTGCAGTTGGGGTGCCATCATGAGATTAGGGGTGCGCTGGTAAAGCAGCAAATACAGAACTTTACTGTGAATCTAATGACATTATATCTGACTCAGATGTGTGTTGCTGACTCTCAGTAACAGAAGTGGAAAAATGTTCCCCTGCCACCCAAAAATAAATCATGACAAAAATAAATCATACTTTTAAAATCCCATTTTCTGATTACAAAATAGTTACATTCCTCCAGTTTGATTTTATCTTAGCACCGCTAGTATTGCAGCATCCCTCCGTCCTGTTCGATGATGGTTTGCACCGTGGTGGTCAACTCTGTGTTAATCATCACCTGATGTGGCTCAGGAACCGCTCTCTGACATGTCAGTCTTTGCCATATTTGCTGCAGAGGGAACAGTGGGTTAAGTAGGTGCATGATTCTCTATGTTTTCTCTGAGCCCTCTTCTTAATCAACAGAGCTTTTTGTTTCTGTTCATCTCTTCCAATACTCTTCTGGAGGTCAGAGCCATGAGCAACTGACTCACACTTGTCAGTATCAATGGACAGAATTCTCCCATTTTGTGACTTTTTTTTTGTGAGCTTTCCTTGCAGGCTTGTCGGGGTCCAGTTTCCCTCCCTTCATTCTTCCCTCTGCCTTCCATTGTTCATCTTCTTCATCCAGCTCCTTGCTCCTCTGTCTGCCATTAGAATCATAGAATACCTACAGTGCAGAAGGAGGCCATTCAGCCCATCATCTGCACCGAGTCTCTGAAGGAACATCCCACCCTTGCCTGCTCCCCCGCCCTCTCCATGTAACCCCATCGAACCAGCGGTCAAACCAGTACAGGCATGTGTATGTCAATGGAATTAGCCTGCAAGAAGACCTTTGAATTGGTGACTTTGTCCTGTCAAGAGATGATGGCAGTTATACCTGAAACAGCAGTGGTGTAATCTATTCTACCTTTTTTCCTGCATAGCATTTGTTGTCCAGGCCTCAACACTATAGAGTGGATGGAAGATACAGGCTTGGTGGACTGTGTTCTCAGTCAAGTTTCTGTTGTTCCACACACTCTTACTCAGCTCGGACAGCTGCAGCTTTTGCGATGTGTTTGTTTATTTCAGCATCAAGTGATAAGATTGTTGGTGATTGTTGAGCTTAGATTATGTGAAGCTTTCAACAACCTCAAGTGGCACATTGTCAATGGTGGGACGATAACTTCCTGATACTGATGGACTCCAGTGTTTCCCTGTCATAGCTGGACCTTACCCAGCATGTTGTCATGGAAAAAGATCACACAGAACAGCTTCTGCAGGCAGCCAATTTTCTTCAGCAGCTTAAATAGGTCTTTTATCTTGGTGCCTTTACCTACTCACAAGAAAGGGTGTGAAGAGACTTTCAAGGTTCTGAAAATTATGTTTTACAAAATTGATCTGAGGAAAAACATAAGAGCAAGTGAGGGAGGCCGATTGCTTCTACTCAATTTGCAGTTCAATAGTTCCAGTGACTAGTCTGTCATCTTCAAATATTAACAACGTCACAGAGTGGTCTTGTGTTAAATGGGAATTAACGTTTTGTCGTTCAAGTGCTCTTCTGTCTTTAGCGTTAGATGATTATATTTCCACTCTGCCAACGCTAAAACTCTAGTATGGCACTCTGTCTTCTCTCTAACCAACAACTGAAATTCTAGCATGCTGTGATCACTTCTTTCAAGAGGATCCCTAACGACAAGACTATTTATCAATCTTTCTTCATTACATAATACTAAATCTAAAATAGCTTGCTGCCTGGTTGGCTCCATAACATATTGCTCTAAGAAACAATCCCTCATGCACTCTTATGAAATCTCCCTTGAGGCTATCCTTGCCAATTTGATTAATCCAGTCAATATGCATTTTAAAATCACCCATGATTACTGTTGTGACCTTCTCACAAGCTCTCCTTATTTCTTGGTTTACACTATGCCCATTTTGGAAGTATTGCTTGGGGACGTGTAGATTACTCCTTACCAAAGAGTTTTTTTCCCTTGTTTTTTATTTCAACCCAGATTGTTTCAACATTTTGGCACTTAGTGCCAATATCATTTCTTAATACAGCCTTGATGCCACCTTTAACCAATAAAATAACTCCCCACCACCTGTTCCATCCCGTCTATCCTTTTGGAATACTGAGTACCTTTGGACATTCAACTCTCAGTCCCGGTCCTTCTGCAACGATGTTTCAGTAATTCCCCCCCAAAATCATATCCATTTGTCTCTATTTGTGCCGTCAGCTAATTGACCTTATTCCGAATACCATGTGCATTAAGGGACATGGTTTTTAAATATGTCCTACTGATTTGTCTTTCCCTTGCAGGATTTTCTTGTGCACAATGCATTTCACACATTCTGACCTCCTTTATTAATCTCTATCTGCTCTCTATCTCCATCTGCTCTCTTCCTTAAATGCCAATTCTATTTCCATCACTCTTGCTAAAAATATTGTTGTTCCATCCAGAACTGTCAACTTCTTTGCTGTATGGAAACCATTGTCTGATCAATATGAGCTGATATTGTCTTGTTCAATTGTTCCTGAAACTACTGAGCCCAAAATACTATGCTTCTCACATTTTATGTGTCAGGAGAATAACAAATGAAGATCAGTAGTGAATCAAATCATCTTGCTCGTTATATACAAGATTCATGTTAAGAGTTACTGCTTGCTGCCTGTGAAGCTGAATCACATCCCATCTCACTCCATGGTCTTTGTTTTGCCCATACAGCGACAAGCCCTTGGTGCCAATCTTTATAAAACATAGACAGTTTCCACAGATGTGGATAATTGGTTAATTACAACAATTAAAACACAATCTCTTCGATGCAATGCATTTCTCTAATCAAGTTTCTGCACATCTACATCACTGAGCTGCACAAATACCTTCTTCTGGCCAATAACCAGGATGATTTCCACATGGCTGCTTTTTATTCATCTCACATTAAGTTAATTTTAAACCCTAATTTTAAACAGATTTTAAATTTGCATAATTTAACATTAATTTTTGGAACAGCATTTCGAAATGTCAATTTTATTGAGTGAATAAATGCTTTTTGTGTCACTGTACAAGCGTTATCTTTCAAAGGGAAACTCAATAAGACAGGGCAACATTTCATCTTTACTCTTTTATTTTGTGCTAAAATCCCATTTCTCCGTAGGCAACTATTCAAAAGGAACCAAGGAGAGCCATTTTGATGGAGCAGCATGTACCACGTGGATAATCACAAAAAGGCGATAAACTTCTCTCTGTTGGCACTGAATGTAAAATAACTGATTTTTTCTACTCAAGACTGGAGCTTTTGTTCCATTTTAAAGCATGGATGGACACCTTCTCCAATGAATTGGACAGAGACAGGAGCTGCAAAATTCCCCAGGTCCAGCCTGCATCATGTTTTGGGGCTGCATGCAATCATCATTTGCTAGGGGTTTTGTGTGTAAGGCAAATATGCTAACTGGCAAGGTACTTCTTTGTTTGAGTAAGATGTTACAACTTGCATGTGATAATAAAACATGGGTAATCACCAAGCAAACAGAGTTCAGATCAGTACAGTGTATTTTGCCAGCAACAGGAGGAGAGGATTTTCTTTACCTGGTAGTAGGGATAGAAGAGCGTACATATTGCACAGTAGGGCTCAGTTAGAGCAGCAGTTGCATTAAACCTCCTTTCAGCAAGGAAGTTGTATGACCGACTTTGCCAAAGGTGGGTGAGTGGCTCCTTCCAGGCCTCTAGTTCAGTCTGATCTTCCTCATCGGAGAAAACAAGCATTTCTAGGAGGAGAAAGGTGCAGCAAATTTAGTATTAATATGCCAACCACACCAGCTTTCATAAATCACTGCTAGCATCTAGTTTCCAAAATGATAATGGTCATTCGTCAACATCCTGAGTCACTGAGGCTGTAATGCAAAGAACATGTAATGCATAATGCAGGATATAATGCATAATAGAACACAGTGATATAGTATAACTGTGCTTTATATATATAACTCAAAAATCAAAGCAAATGTCAGTTCCCCAGGTGATTACTGTACACGTAGAACAAGAAATATTGCAAAAATAAAACCTTTAAAAAGTGTCCTGGATTTCTTTTACCCTTGCTAGATCATGTGAAACCTTGCCCATGTGCACAAACAGCAAAACTTAGCTTCTAAGTAGATAACATCGAAAAATACACTTTGGTTTTTTGCTCCAAGTAATTATTGGAATAGTAAATATTTTCCAACTTTCTCATGAACGACAGCACCAAGTTAGCCCAAGTTAGAAACAGGGTTCAAATACAATGTCAATCGAACCTTTAAGTTCTGCTAGGCAACAATCAAATTACAATACCACATCTAAAAAACTCAGCATCTATTTATTCTTTACATCTTTCTCTGAGATTGTTAAATGATCATCTCCATCACACACTATCTATTCCAAATATGCAGTCAGTACCTGGACCTCCTATTCCCCTTTCTCCCCTTGCAAGGAACTACCTTGCCTTTCCTTTATTTTCGCCCTCCTCCAACATACACATGTTAATCATCTTGATCATCAATCATCATTTTGATTCACATTATTGTTTTCTTCCAGCATTAACAACCGATTGTCTAAAACCCTGAAGAGTTTCAGAAAGTAGAGGTTGGACTGGAGCAGGATAAAAGGGAAGAGTTAGTCAGGACCTAGAGAGATTGGATATTGGTAAATGAGGCAAGTGAATAAAAAGAGGGTTGCAACATGGTAGTGGGATTTGGGAAGATTTCAGAACAGAGGCAAGAAGGTTGACGTTGCTGACGGTGCGACAGAGGAAGAAGAAATATACAGTCGACTAGTCAGAAGTAAGTAGGGATGTAGGGCTAGAGAAGAGTAAAGAAATAGGATGATGAGGCAACAAATGAGGCGGAGGACAAAGAAACTCTTGCACTGGTTGGGAAGGTAGGATGGAGGGCGATGAAAACGGAGGGAATAGATAAGCAGGATTTTGTATGGACAGTATATAGATAACATCGGGAAGCTAGTGAGGAGATTGCTGAGCCTTTGGCTTTGATCTTTAAGTCATCTTTGTCTACAGTAATAGTGCCAGAAGGCTGGAGGATAACAAATGTTGTCCCCTTGTTCAAGAAGGGGAGTAGAGACAACCCCGGTAACTATAGACCAGTGAGCCTTACTTCGTTGTGGACAAATTCTTGGAAAGGTTTATAAGAGATAGGATGTATAATCATCTGGAAAGGAATAATTTGATTGGAGATAGTCAACATGATTTTGTGAAGGGTAGGTCATGCCTCACAAACCTTATTGAGTTCTTTGAGAAGGTGGCCAACAGGTGGATGAGGGTAAAGCAGTTGATGTGGTGTATATGGATTTCAGTAAAGCGTTTGATAAGGTTCCCCACGGTAGGCTACTGCAGAAAATACGGAGGCATGGGATTCAGGGTGATTTAGCAGTTTGGATCAGAAATTGGCTAGCTGGAAGAAGACAAAGGGTGGTGGTTGATGGGAAATGTTCAGACTGGAGTCCAGTTACTAGTGGTGTACCACAAGGATCTGTTTTGGGGCCACTGCTGTTTGTCATTTTTATAAATGACCTGGAGGAGGGCGTAGAAGGATGGGTGAGTAAATTTGCAGATGACACTAAAGTTGGTGGAGTTGTGGACAGTGCGGAATGATGTTACAAGTTACAGAGGGACATAGATAAGCTACAGCGCTGGGCTGAAAGGTGGCAAATGGAGTTTAATGCAGAAAAGTGTGAGGTGATTCATTTTGGAAGGAATAACAGGAAGACAGAGTACTGGGCTAATGGTAAGATTCTTGGTAGTGTGGATGAGCAGAGAGATCTCGGTGTCCATGCACATAGATCCCTGAAGGTTGCCACCCAGGTTGAAAGGGTTGTTAAGAAAGCATACGGTGTTAGCTTTTATTGGTAGAGGGATTGAGTTTCGGAGTCATGAGGTCATGTTGCAACTGTACAAAACTCTGGTGCAGCCGCATTTGGAGTATTGCGTGCAATTCTGGTCGCCGCATTATAAGATGTGGAAGCATTGGAAAGAGTGCAGAGGAGATTTACCAGAATGTTGATTGGTATGGAGGGAAGATCTTATGAGGGAAGGCTGAGGGACTTGAGGCTGTTTTCTTAAGAGAGAAGAAGGTTATTGGTGACTTAATTGAGGCATACAAGATGATCAGAGGATTAGATAGGGTGGACAATGAGAGCCTTTTTACTCGGAAGGTGATGTCTAGCACGAGGGGACATAGCTTTAAATTGAGGGGAGATAGATATAGATTTATCATAGAATTTACAGTGCAGAAGGAGGCCATTTGGCCCATCGAGTCTGCACCGGCTCTTGGAAAGAGCACCCTACCCAAGGTCAACACCTCCACCCTATCCCCGTAACCCATCCAACACTAAGGACAATTTTGGACACCAAGGACAATTTATCATGGCCAATCCACCTAACCTGCACATCTTTGGACTGTGGGAGGAAACCGGAGCACCCAGAGGAAACCCACGCACACACGGGGAGGATGTGCAGACTCCGCACAGACAGTGACCCAAGCCAGAATCGAACCTGGGACCCTGGAGCTGTGAAGCAATTGTGCTATCCACAATGCTACCGTGCTGGTAGCTCTGGCATCACACCAGATTTCAGAGGTAGATTCTTTACTCAGAGAGTAGTAAGGGTTTGGAATGCCCTGCCTGCAACAGTAGTGGACTCGCCAACACTAAGGAAATTTAAATGGTCATTGGATAGACATATGGACGATCAGGGAATAGTGTAAATGGGCTTTAGAGTGGTTTCATAGGTCGGCGCAACATCGAGGGCCGAAGGGCCTGTACTGCCTGTAATGTTCTATATGGGTCAGATTTCTGGATGAGTTGAGATTTATTTGTGGTACAAGTGGGAAATGATTGGAACATGTTGAGCCCACATTTGTCAACGGTGTGGACGATGGTCAGGCGGGCCTGAGGGGGGCGGCGAGGGCCAGGTGGGCAGCAGGGACAGGTGAGCCTGCCCCCCCCCCCCCCCCACCCCCCCCCCCGCAGGCGCAGGATGAGTGTGAGAGAAATGTTGCAAGAACAAGAGAGAAAGATTTATGGGATTGTGAAAGGAAGAGAAAGAAAGAGAGACAGAGAGAGTGTGAGGGGGTGGTTTAAACACGAGATGTGTGCTGGACAAGAGGGGCGATCGGGTGCAGATGAGAGAGGCCTGGTTAGAAAGGGAAAGCATAAAACTATGAACATTAGCCCCCTCTTAGGAATATGGATGAAGACAGGATCCAGCTGAGCTGACTGCATCACAAGAATTTCTTCCAAATATTTGAAGCATCCATTTACATATATATTATTGAGGTTTATTTATAAATGACAGTTGGCAGTCACGTTATAAGGCTATAATCTAAAGGTTCTGGTGTTCAATTGCTTTTCCTTGGCATCAGCAGATCTAGAAACTAAATTACAACCTTAAACTCACTGATAACTGTCTGCTATTTGGTTTGAAATATATTGACAGCTTATTTATTTTTATAAATGGCCTGGAATAGGTGAAAATATAATAAAATAAGTAGTGATGTAGGAGCTAAAAACATTATGGTATGAAGTTTTTCAGTGCATACATATCATGTCTGATATTTTCATGATGGAAGAGCTGCCACTGCAGTCTCTGAATGGTTGTTTCCCTGGCTATTCTTGGATGACCTGCTAGTTGAACTCTGGGAAAGGCCGCTGATGTGAAGCCCTTTTGCACACACGGTGGTAATCGGCTTACACATACGTTAGACTTTCAGTCACCCTGAGAAGCTGGAAATGACAGCTACTGCTGACCTGCTCAAAGTGACTTTGAAGGCAGGTAATTGGAAGTCATGATCCTTGAATCAATAACTGTCTTCGAAAGCAAAGCCATGGGGAGTCTGACTACAACACTGACAGGCTGTCTCCAAACTAACCTTAATTGCTTTGATTGTCGATGGAGTTCCTCTGCAATGTCTACTCACATCTGATGTGGCAAGTCAACAGGCCCAGAGTTTCCTCAACTGAAACATATAAAATGATCACCTCTAGGAAACAAACTGGCTCCCTGATGCTTGTACTGCGAAAGGGGTTTAGAAATTCAATTTTTCTTTTTGGTTTTAACATGGACTAGTAACAGGTTGGGGGCATTTGTAAAGGGTTACCATGGGCTAACCTGAAGCTTCAGCACCAACTGGAATTAAATCAGCAAAAGGAACCAATAAAAAAGGATAACGTAATCCCTCCAACCATTATCAAATTCTAAATCCATCTCTTGGGTGCACTTCATTTAATCTAAATTTCAGTCCAGACTTCTAGTATAGATTTTTCAAACTCCACACATACATTTTCAGTATCAAATTAACAGGGCAATCTTTGCGCCTCTGTACTTCCTGCCCACTCGAGAGTTAAGTAGCTACAGTGAGACTCCCAGTACATGGTCCCGATATACGTTCATCAACCTAAAATGTTAACCCTGTCTTCACCTCTCCACTGATGATGCCGGACCTGCTCGAGTGTTTACAGCATGTTTTTGCTTATATTTTAAGAATAATGGGGGTGGTACAGAGACCAGGGTGGTAGTTAGATGTGGGACTGTTGGGGGACCGAGGTTTCTGTGACAAAATTGAAAAAGTAATCGAGGAATATGTAGGTTTTAACTGCATGGGTGAGGTGTTGAAAGCGGTTGTCTGGGAGGCTCTAAAGGCGGCGGTGAGGGGTGAGGTGATCCCATTCAAGGCTAGGCTAGACAAAGAGGCGAGGTTAGAGCGTCAGAGGGTAATAGATGAGAAGATGAGATGCTGGAGGTAGATAGGAGTTATGCAGAAGATGGGACCCAGTGAAGTTGGAAAAGAGGAAGGAACTTCAGGCGAGCTGAAACCGACTACCTCCCAAGAAGGCGGTACAACAATTGAGGCGACCAAGAGGTGCAGTTTACGAGCATGGAGAGAAGGCGGGTCAGCTCCGGAGGGAGACTGCAGCAAGGGGAATTGTCCAGGTGCTGGACAGGGCATGAAAGTTGGTGGTAGCTCAAGATCAGATAAACAAGGACTTTAAGGAATTCTATGACAGGTTGTACAGGTCAGAGTCACCTGGGGGAGGCCGGGAGATGCAGGAATTTCTAGTGGGTTGGAGTACCCAAGGTTAGGGGAGGGGGACAGGACTACATTAGAAGGGGCGATAGTGGAGCAGGAGATAAAATATGAGATGGGGAGGATGCAGTAAGGGAAGGTGGCAGGGCTGGATGGGTTTCCGGTGGAATATTATAAAAAATTCAAGGATAAGCTGGTACCGCTGATGGTGGGGATGTTTGAGGAGGCGATAGGGAAGGGGGTGTTATCACAAACTTTGGGGCAGGCATTGATTTTCCTATTAGTAAAGATAAGGATCCAATGGAGTGTGGGTCGTATAGGCCCATATCACTTTTAAACGTGGACGTAAAGATATTGGCAGGTAGGCTAGAGGAGCGTCTCCCGAAGGGGATAGGTGAAGATCAGATGGGGTTTGTGAGAGGGAGGTAGCTCTTTTCGAACATTAGGAGGGCATTGAATGTGGTTATGGCACCAGCGGAGGGGAAGGAAACAGAGGTGGTTGTGGCACTGGACGCCGAGAAAGCGTTTGACTGGCTAGAATGGGGGTACTTGATGGCAGTTTTGGAGTGGTTTGGGATTGGACCAAGATTTGTGGACTGGGTAAAGCTACTGTATAAGGAGCCGAGGGCGAGTGTCCGCACAAATAACATCAGCTCGGAATACTTTTCTCTCCACTGTGGATTCTAGGCAGGGATGTCTTATGTCCCCCCTGCTGTTTGCACTCGCGATTGAGCCAACTGGCCATCGCGTTAAGAAGTGTGGTGGTGTGGAAAGGGATAGTGCAGAAGGGGGGGGGGGGGATAAAGCCGATGACTTGTTATTATACGTGTCGTCGGAACCGAGTGTGTCAATAGGGGGAATACTGGAGCTGTTTCGGGTATTTGGGTCTTTCTCGGGGTGCAAATTAAATTTAGACAAGAGTGAATATTTTGTGCTGTCTCGGCTGGTGGTGGTGGCAGGGGTGGGGGGGGCTGCCATTCCGTAGGGCAGGGACTCACTTTAGATACCTGGGGGTGCAGGTTGCTCGGGATTGTGGGGGGGGGGGGGGGGCTCCGTAGGTAAAATATTTCTAGTTTGGTGGGGAGGGTGAAAGGTGATCTGGCAAGGTGGGATGGTCTCCCTCTGTCACTGCCGGGTCGGTTAAAATGAATGTGCTGCCGCAATTTTGGTTTATTTTCCAATGCCTGCCGATTTTCCTGCCAAAGGCATTTTTTTAGAGAGATTGAAGAGATGATTACCTCTTTCATTTGGGGAGGGAAGGTGGCCGGAATTAGAAAAGTGCTACTACAGAGAGGAAGGCAGGCAGGGGGTTTGGGTCTTCCGAATCTGATGTATTAGGGGCTGGTTTAGCACAGTGGGCTAAACAGCTGGCTTGCAATGCAGAAGACGACCAGCAGCGCGGGTTCAATTCCCGTACCAGCCTCCCCGAACAGGAGCCGGAATGTGGCGACTAGGGGCCTTTCACAGTAACTTCATTGAAGCCTACTTGTGATAATAAACGATTAATATTATTATTACTACTGGGTGGTGAATCTGGAGAAGGTACGGAGCTGAGCCAGACGGGTTGACTCCCAGTGGGTCAGAATGGAGGAGAGTTTGTGTAGGGGGTCGGGATTGAAGGCGCAAGGAGAATGCCCCGGGGAAATACTCAGGAAGTCCGGTAGTAATAGCTTTGTTGAGAATTTGGAGGCAGTTTCGCCAGCACTTCGGGTTGGGGCAGGGTCAAGAGAAATGCCAATTCGGGGGAACCAGAGATTTGAGTCAGGGAAGTGGGATGGAAATTTTCAGAGATGGGAGGAGAAAAGAATTAGGACACTAAAAGATTTGTTTCTTGGGGGTCAGTTTGCAGGATTGAAGGAGCTGGAAGCAAAGTATGGGCTGGAGCAGGGGGAAATGTTTAGATACATGCAGGTTCGAGACTTTGCCAGAAAGGAGATACAGAGCTTCCCGGTAGAGCCGGCTTCCACATTGCTGGAGGAGGTGCTGACGACACGGGTTGGGAGAAGGGGGTAGTTTGGCGGTTTACGGGCCTATTTTGGAAGAGGAAAAGGTACCGCTGGAAGGGATCAAAGCAAAATGGGAGGAAGAGTTGGGAGAGGGTATGGAGGAGGGGTTTTGGTGTGAGGTGTTCCGGAGGGTGAACGCCTCCACCTCTGTGCAAGGTTGGGGCTGATACAACTGAAGGTGGTATATAGAGCACACCTCATAAGGGGAGGGTGAGCCTGTTCTTTGAGCGGGTAGAAGATGTGTGTGAACGTTGCGGAGGGGGCTCCACAAACCACATTCATATATTTTGGTCCTGTCCAAAGCTGGAGGATTACTGGAAGGAGGTTTTTAGGGTAATCTCTAAAGTGGTGCATGTGAAACTGGACCCGGGCCCTCGGGAGGCCATATTCGGGGTGTTGGAATAGCCGGGGTTGGAAACGGGAGCGGAGGCATATGTTGTAGCCTTTGCCTCGTTGATCGCCCAAAGGCGGATCCTGATAGGGTGGAGATCAACCTCTCCACCCTGTGGAGACTTACGATGGCGGCTGTGAAGGAGTAAGTCGCACATTTGTTGGCTCCCGCTCGGGTCGGACTCTTGGACCTTTCCCCTCGATTTTCTACCGGACTTGAACTGTAAAACTGAAGACAGAGGCAATTGTGTACTGAATTCCCACTTCGGTGCATGGAGAGAAGGACTAGAAGTGCTCGTAAAGGTAGAAACAGAAAGACAGAGAAGGCTTGGGTTGAAGCTGCAGCGGGAGACAGCATGGCGGAGGACCAGACCTCTAGTTTGTTGATCCAGCGGTCAACGGAGCAGCTGATGCAAGTTATTCAGGAAGGCATTGCTAAGCAGAAACGGGACTGCTTGGACCCGATAAAAGAATTGATTGAGTGGCTGGAGCTTAGATTGGACGCCCAAGATCGGGCGATCGAGAAGGTGGAGACGGCGCTGGCTGAGCAGGAGGAACATCAAACTGCGGTGGAGTTGGAGGTGGGGATGCTGAGAGACCAGCAGAAGAAGCTCCTGGAGAAGGTGGAGGACCTAGAGAATAGGTACCGCCGGCAGAACTTGAGAACCGTTGGGCTCCCGGAGGGGTCCGAAGGAGCGGACGCTGGGGCATACATCGCAGATATGTTTGAGAAGCTGCTAGGGGATGGGGCATTCTCCCGACCCTTGGAGGTGGACAGGGCTCTCCGAGCACTCGCGAGGAAGCCGCGAACGGGAGACCCCCCCCCACCGAGGGCAATGGTGGTGAGATTCCACAGGTACTTGGATAAGGAGCGCATTCTACAGTGGGCCAAGCAGACACAGAGCTGTAAGTGGGACAATAGTATCCTGCGGGTCTACCAAGACATGAGAGTGGAGGTGGCCAGGAGAAGAGCAGGCTTCAACCAGATTAGGTTGATCCTTTTGAAGAAAAAGGTGAAGTTCGGACTGTTGTACCCGGCCCATATCTGGGTCATGTATGAAGAACAGCCCTTTTATTTTGAGTCGCCTGAGGACGCGCTGGACTTCGTGAAAAGGAAAGGATTGGTGGTGGATTGAGAACTTTTGAACTTTGCTGCAGCGTACATGTTTTTTTTTTCTTTTTGTTTCTCTGTTCTTTAAAAAAAAGTTTCTCATTTTTCGTTTTGTGGAAGCTGTTTGTAATGCCTTCTGTATTGATTTGGGACCATGGCAGAGCTGAGTGAGTTAAGGATTTCATTTGCACTGTTGGGAGATGGAGGTGTGCTTGTTTAAATTTTGGTATTTTTCTGTCAGGCAATTGTGTGGGGATTATTTGATGTTGGAGTATGTTTGTATGAGCGCGGGGGGGAACAATAGGTGGGAGACTATCCGGCACCAGGGATGGGGGCCACCAAGCTAGCTGGGCGGGCTAGCTCACGGAAGCGCAGTGCGGAGGGTGCATATGTTCGGTTTATCAAAGGGGTTGGGTTACAGAGTGTTGTTACTGCAGGGGGGGGGATGTTCTGCTGACGAGGGAAGGACTTGGGCCAAGGGACAGAGAGGTGGCAGGCTGCCTGGCGAAGGTGGGGGAGCAATGTGTCCCCCAACTAGGCTGATCACCTGGAATGTTCAAGGGTTAAATGAGCCGGTCAAGAGGGCACGTGTGTTCGCGCATCTTAGGGGACTAAAGGCGGACGTGGTAATGTTGCAGGAGACGCACCTTAGAGTAACTGACCAGATTAGACTGAGGAAAGGCTGGGTCAGTCAGGTCTTTCACTCGGGTCTGGATTCAAAGACTAGAGAGGTCGCAATCCTGATCAATAAGCGGATGGTGTTTGAGGCGGGTAGAATCGTTTTGGATGTGGGAGGTCGGCACATTATGGTCAGTGGGAAACTGGAGGGGATGCAGGTGGTATTAGTAAATGTGTATGCGCCAAATTGGGATGATGTGCAGTTTATAAAGAGGATGCTGGGGAAGATACCAGACTTGAACTCGCACAGGTTGGTCATGGGAGGCGACTTCAACACGGTTATTGACACTGGCTTGGACCGGTCAAGCTCGAAAACGGGCAGGGTGCCAGCAATGGCAAAGGAACTAAAAGGGTTCATGGAGCAGATTGGGGGGGGTGGCGGTGGTCAGAGGGGAGCTGATCTCGATACGGGCCCAAAGGGAGAAGTGGTCAGGGCAGAGACGGACCGACTGGTTAAGGAGATACTACAGATCGATAGGAGGTATGCGGAGACCCCAGAGGCAGGGCTTTCAGGGAACGGCGGAGGTTACAGGCGGAGTTCGGCTTGTTAACCACAGGGAGGGCGGTGGAGCAACCGAGAAAGGCGAGGGGGGCGATCTATGAGTATGGAGAGAAGGCCAGCAGAATGCTTGCACAGCAGCTTAGAAAGAGGGAGGCAGCCAGGGATATAGGGAAAGTAAATGACGGAGATGGGAACCTGGTTGGAGATTCAGCAGGGGTGAATAAGGCGGTTGGAAATTTCTACAGTAGGCTGTATAGGTCGGAACCCCCTACGGGGCCAGAGAGGATGAGGCACTTCTTGGGGGGGCTGAATTTCCCAAGGGTAGACGGGGAGCTGGTAGAAGGGCTGGGGGCCCCGATCGGTGGGTCTGAAGGCCATGCAGGCGGGTAAAGCCCCAGGGCCGGACGGGTACCCAGCGAAGTTTTATAAAAAGTTCTCTGTGATATTGGGGCCGGTGTTGATGAGGATGTTCAATGAGGCAAGGGAAAGAGTGGTGTTGCCCCCGACGATGTCACAGGCCACGATTTCGCTCATTCTGAAGCGGGACAAGAACCCGGAGCTGTGTGGGTCCTACAGGCCGATATCCCTGTTGAATGTGGACCCCAAACTGCTGGCCAAAATTTTGCCGTTTAGATTAGTAGGCGGAAGCTTTAGGTACCTAGGCATTCAAGTGACGCGGGAATGGGACCGGCTGCATTAATTAAATCTGGCCCGGCTAGTAGACCAAATGAAGGACGATTTTCGGAGATGGGACTCGTTCCCGTTGTCATTAGTTGGGAGGGTGTAGACGGTGAAGATGACGGTACTCCCGAGATTCCTGTTCGTGTTTCAATGTCTCCCCATATTTATTCCCCGGTCCTTTTTTAAACGGGTCAACAAAGTGATCTCTGGCTTTGTTTGGGCGGGCGGGTAAGGAAGGTAATGCTTGAGCGGAGTCGGGGAGAGGGCGGGCTGGCGCTGCCAAATTTTAGTAACTACTACTGGGCGGCGAATATAGCCATGATGGGTGGTGGGGGAGGGGTCGGCTTGGGAGCGTATGGAGGCGGCTTCATGCAAGGGCACCAGTTTGGGGGCGTTGGTAACTGCGCCTCTGCAGTTCCCGCCGGCACGGTACTCCACCAGCGCCGTGGTGGTGGCAGCCCTGTGAGTCTGGGGGCAATGGAGGAGACATGTGGGAGCAATGGGAGCATCGATCTGATCCCCAATCTGTAATAATCACCGGTTTGCCCCGGGAAGTATGGATGGGGGTTCCGGATATGGCGGAGAGCAAGGATTGAGAGGATGGGGGATATGTTTATAGAGGGGAGCTTTCCGAGTATGAGGGCGCTGGAGAAGAAGTTTGGGTTGGCGAGGGGAAACGTAAACAGGTGTCAACCTTCCCGCTCCTACCGCTAAAGTGGATTCAGGAGCTTAGGGGATTTTGGCAGGGGTTTGCAGATGTCATGTCCACGGTGTTAAAAACAAAACTGGCGCTGAATCCAGAGGTGGAGATTTTCGGGGTGTCGGAAGACCCGGAAATCCAGGGGGAAAAAGAGGCAGATGTTCTGGCCTTTGCTTCCCTTGTAGCCCCGTGACAGATACTATTAGCTAGGAGGGACTCAAAGCCCCCGAAGTCGGAGACCTGTCTATCGGACATGGCTAGCTTTCTCTGTTTGGAGAAAATCAAGTTTGTCTTGAGAGGGTCACGGTTAGGGTTCGCCTGGAGGTGGCAACCGTTTGTCGACTTCTTCGCGGAAAATTAATTGTCAGCAGAAGGGGGGCGGCGGGGGACGGTTAGTTTAGCTTAGAGTAGGGGGTTAATAAAGGTGGGACCTGTAAGGGAGGGAGACGGCTTTTGCACTATGTTTATAGTTTCTTGTGCATTGTTTGTTGTGTTGTTGTTATAATACCAGAAAATACCTCAATAAAATGTTTATTATAACCTCTCCACCCTGTGCCCTGGTGTGGCGGGGGGACCTGCTGGAATTCTTGACTTTTGCGAAGGTCAAATTTGAACTGAGGGAAAGGATGGAGAGGTTCTACACTTCATGGGCGTTATTCATAATGCACTTTCGAGAATTGGATTACATCGTACATTGGCGGGGAGGTTTGGGAGAGTTGGGGGGAGGGAGAGTGTATGTGTAATTGTGACTATGGGTGATTCCTGATTCCTTTTTGTTATTCGTTTATGTTAACATGCGGGCTAATGTTTGGGGGTTTGGTGGGAGGATGGTATTGTTATTATTGATATGGGGATTGACATTGCATTTGTTACTGATTATTGTATATTGCTGGGTGTAAATTTGGGAGAAAATGTGAAAAAGGAAGAGGATAAAAATATTTTAAGAATAATAACTTTATTATTGTCACAAGTAGGCTTACATTAACACTGCAATGAAGTTACTGTGAAAATCCCCTAGTCGCCACATTCCGGCACCTGTTAGGGTACACAGAGGGAGAATTCAGAATGTCCAATTCATCTAACAAGCACGTCTTTCGGGACTTGTGGGAGGAAACCGGAGCACCCGGAGGAAACCCCCGCAGACTCAGGGAGAACATGCAGACTCCACATTGACAGTGACCCAAGCAGGAATTGAACCTGGGACTCTGGCACTGGGAAGCAACAGTGCTAACCAAAACACATTGCTCCTCAAAGTAGGAGCTATAAGAGGGTAGGGGAGAAAAACCTTTTTAGCTATCATCATGTGAATTAGCAGCATGGCGTGAACAGGCCATTTAATCTTTCTTCTGCTACACAGCATCTGATTTTAAGATTCTATTGCAGACAGGCATAGCAAGTCCCACTGAAACCACTGGAATATTGGCAGGTAAAGGACAAGGCATAAATAGGAAAGCAACAGGGGCTTGTTTACATCAGCACTGTGGTACTGCATATTAATCAATATACAAAAACTTAACAATACGTTGATGGTGGATAAATATTATTGTTCAGTTCTAGGTTTGGATACACATACTGCATAAACAAAGCTCTGTCATTCCATAAATTGCATACTCAATACGCAAGATATATTTCTGTAACAAATCGGCCCACATACAAGATGACTTTGTCAATCATATTGTGAGTTTGAGTTACTGTCATATAATTTTCACATTACTTCTGGATTCATGGCCCATCAGTTCAGAGAAAGAAAGAGTGAGCCTTCATTCTAATTGTCAGGGTCGACAGCGCTATGTTTCTTTAACTGTAAACAATGATGATAGTAAAATTGTGTTTCTTCCTCCTATCCACCAGCATCTTCTTTAACCCTCCTCCCACAAGCCAAGATTGATTCATGGCTTCATTTTTGACAGTGTTGCCACCACTATCTGCAACATCTGTCTGTAACTCAGCCAAATAAAAAAAAACATAGGGCAAAGAAAATGCCCTCTTTTGACCAGGCAGCAAATATCTGGTAACTGGGAACAGGGGTGGGTGGGGTGGAAAGAGAGAGAGAACACTTGCTTAAACTGCTGCAAACTAGCAACATATTGCAACACGGAAAGTAATGCATAGAAATTATGGTTTCCCAAACTAAAGGTAAAGTAAAAAAAAGCCATTCAGACTAGAAAGTGTTTATGTACCTTCGTTAAAATAGTCAAATATTCATGTATTCAATGAAACACTGGAACATTTAGGTGGCCCTGTCTGTCAGGTAATCATGATGAGAACACTTTGTAGTTTGCAGAAAATCATGCAGCCAGAAGCTGCATTCTGTTTTTTGGCCTGTCTTTTTCACAAGTTACTTTAATGATGTATTGTAGCCTGTGATCCATATACTGCATCACAGTACACCAGTAATGGTGGCACACTGATTGTTCCGATTATTGCAATTGCTGCAGCAGGTTGTTGTAAAGTTAAATCTCAATTTTAATCCCCTCTTGAAGAATGGTTTATTCATATGGTAAATCTGAGGTGCAGTCAATTGTCTAACAAAGTCATTTGGAATAACGTTCAACTTCTACCTGCAATGCCAGGTAGAACCATTCAGTTCAGCCCGTCTTTAGACAAATATATTAAAGTGTACTCTTCAGCAGTCTTATTAAGTCAAACCTTGAGGTAATAAATCTCACCATTTCACATTTGCCAACCATTTGCTGACCAGTAGCTTTCAGGACATTTTAAGGGGATACACCATTCTTCCAGTTTTGTATTGCTGAAAAATGAGGCATGTTGTCAAAGTTTTTCGTCTTGCAATCATCAGGACAACTGTGTTCGATAAATTTACACTGCATGAGAAAAGGTCTTTTGCAATATTTAACTTTGATAATATTTGAACTTTAACATCCCCATTACCATGTTTACTCCCTATTTCAGGCTGACCCTTCAGCCAAAATGGTACATGGGCCAACTACTCCCAGTCGTAACGTCTCTCCCTGTAGAGACCTCCCTGATGAAGCAAAGAAATTCAAAATGACCGTGTGGTGAGGAGATTGGCTTCGCTGTTCCCCAATTCTCAACAATTCAACCCCGACTGGCAAGGTACTGTAATTGAAGGGGAGTTACTTCATGTGACTTATTCTACATGAAACTACTCATGGACTCTTAAATTTCAATTCCTCTTTCCAAACATGTGGGCTTATGTTATTTTTGTTCATATCAAACCAATAGTTATTATCACTGCTGTGATGTCAGTGATACATTGATCAGGTGATGCTGGCAGTAGCAGAGACAAAGCTATGTATCTCATCACTTCACAGAAGTTCAAATACATTAGTGAAAATCAGATCATATACAGTAGGTGATAATTGATGCGTACTGAATTGAACGCCCCGTGAAAATAAATTTGCTGAGGTTTCTAGAATTAATTCCAGAAGTGACGGTCAAGATCCTAAGCAGAACTGTTATTTTTTAAAAAAATAATTAGTGCTGATTGGCTATAGTATACCTGTTCATCTGGAGATTCAAGGTGGTTCTGAAATCTCAAGAGGGATAGAAAGTGGCAAAATGTGGTCCATGTAAAAATTAAATGCAGAACTTTGATATTATTAAGGCTTAGTATTAGTTCATTATCTATTTCAAATATTCTCGCCAAAGAGAGCAATATTGAATATTTTGAAAGTTCTAAATTTAAAACACTAAGCAATTAGTTAAGATTGAGCGCCTATGTAAAATTTATTAATGGTCAGAACAGTAGCAGAGGGTCTCCCCGTGGTGGCATGAAGGGAGTAGTCGCTCACGAGGTGGCTCCTGCCTGGATATTGTATTTCAAGCCCTTTTGACACAGTTTTAGGGGATGGTGAGGTTAAAACTTAATTAATTTGATGGGATACGGTTGCCACACAAGAGAAATGCCTAGGAGGTCCAGGTCAAAGAAGCCAGCAAGTAAAGAGTCGTTGACAGATTCAGAAACCTCCTCGAGGCTCTTCTGTTGAGAAAATGGAGGAGGCCGCTGCTGCGACCCAGGTCACTCCACTGAAGGCCAAGACGTTTACAGGCATCATGGCAGAGGAATTCAAGAAACAGTGGCAGGTTCTCTCCAAGGACCTCCATAATTCAATAGAGGTGGCCCCATCTCCCATTTCATAGAATTTACAGTGCAGAAGGAGGCCATTCGGCCCATCGAGTCTGCACCGGTTCTTAGAAAGAGCACCCTACCCATTTGATTGGTGCTGGTGAAGACGAATGAGACGTTAAAGGCGCATGTGTTTGGAGGCAGGTCTTTCGAAGAAAAGCGATCAGATTGTCTCCTTGGAGGCTGAGATGGCAATGTTGGCCTGTGATAATAAAACACCACGTGCCAAAGTGGACGATCTTGAGAATCTTTCTGGAGACCTGAACTTTAAAGTTGTGGGGCTGCTGGAGGGAATGGAGGGCCAAGGTCCTACTGACCATATCGAAGATGTTTGGGAAGATGGTGGGGGACGGTGGATCCACCGTAAGGTTCCATAGCTACCAGGAGAAGGGATGAGTCCTGAGGTGGGCAAAGGATCACCAAGACTATAAATGGGAGCTCCACACCATCAGACTGCATCAAGATGTGGGAGCAGAGCTGGCTAAAAGGCAGGCGGCATTTAACAAGGCCAAGTCCGCGTTAAAGAAGAATGAAGTTCGATTTGGGGCGGTACACTCTGCACGCCTCCAAGTGACTTGTGATCAGAAAGACAATTATTTTGATGCGCCGGAAGAGGCTGATGATTTTGTTCGGAAGCATGGGCTGGAGCGAGTTAATTGTAATTTGTACGGGGTCTTGCATTTATTAGGGAGGGTATGTGGTTATTGGAGCTGGTTGGGGTTTCTTGTACCAGTTTGAATTTTCTTGTTTTTGTATTTTGTATTTGTTTATTTAAGTTGGACGTGGGCAGGGGGCTGGTTGTTATGGCTATTTATTTGTATTTACTCCATGCGGGGGTTGCCCTGCTAGCTGAAGAAGTTAGCTAATGGGAGCGGGTCTCCCTATTACAGGGGTCCCTGGGGCAGGTTGCCCTATTACAGGGGT
This sequence comes from Scyliorhinus torazame, assembly GCF_047496885.1. Taxonomy (NCBI): domain Eukaryota; kingdom Metazoa; phylum Chordata; class Chondrichthyes; order Carcharhiniformes; family Scyliorhinidae; genus Scyliorhinus; species Scyliorhinus torazame. The sequence continues at coordinate 55,790,547 of NC_092724.1, forward strand.
CCTGGGATGGGTCTCCCTATTTCAGCGGTCCCTCAGGTGGGTCTCCCCATTTCAGCGGTCCCTCGGGTGGGTCTTCCTATTTCAGCAGTCTCTGGGGTGGGTTGCCCTATTAAAGGGAACCCTGGGGTGGGTCTCCCTATTACAGAGGTTCCAGGGGTGGGGCTCCCTACTGCAGGTGTCTGGGGGTGTGGGGCTCCCTATTACAGGGATCTCTGTGGTGGGGCTCCCTATTACAGGGATCCCTGGGGTTGGTCGCCCTATTACAGGAGTCCCTGGGGTGGGTCGCCCTATTACAGGGGTCCCTGAGGTGGGTCGCCCTATTACAGGGGTCCATGGGGTGGGTCGCCCTATTACAGGGGTCCCTGGGTGAGTCGCCCTATTACAGGGGTCCCTGGGGTGGGTCGCAGCTATTACACGGGTCCCTGGGGTGGGTCGCCCTATTACAGAGGTCCCTGAGGTGGGTCGTCCTATTACAGGGGTCCCTGAGGTGGGTCACCCTATTACAGAGGTCCCTGGGGTGGGTCGCCCTATTACAGGGGTCCCTGAGGTGGGCAGCTCTATTACAGGGTCCTTGGGGTGGGTCTCCCTATTACTGAGGTTCCTGGGGTGTGTCTCCCTATTGCAGGTGTCCGGGGGTGTTGGGCTCCCTATTACAGGGGTCCCTGGGGTGGGTCGCCCTATTACAGGGGTCCCGGAGGTGGGCAGCTCTATTACAATGGTCCTTGGGATGGGTCTCCCTATTACTGAGGTTCCTGGGGTGTGTCTCTCTATTACAGGTGTCGCTGGAGGGGGAGGGAGTCCAGGGTCTTTCTATTACAGGAGTCCCGGGAGGCCCCGTACTTGAGGGAAGGGCAGTGAGGTGCTGCTTTGCGGTACGGGGATTGTGGGGGAGGATGGCTGTGGGGCTTCGCTATTGGGCAGCCGACTAAAAATAGCTGACCGATATTGGGATTACCTCGCCATGCATAAATTGGCATGGCAAGGGATATGGAATTGCTTCCCATTTAGCACTCCCAGGGGGATTGTAAAATGGGTGCAATTCTCATCCGGCGGGAGAACAGAATCTCCCATATGGAGAATCCGCCCCATATATTTTATTCATTCAATTGGCACACGGGAAAAAAATCGTGAAAGATGCAAATAGTCCCAGAATTATATAAAGTAACTGGATGATGTTGAAAGCGATCTGAAGAGTGTTAATAGACTGGGCAGCACGGCGGCGCAGTGGTCAGCAGTGCTGCCTCACAGCTCTGAGGTCCCAGGTTCGATCCCGGCTCTGGGTCACTGTCCGTGAGACTTTGCAGATTCTCCCAGTGTTTGCGTGGGTTTCGCCCCCACAACCCAAAGATGTGCAGGGTTGGGCAGGCTAAATTGCCCCTTAATTGGAAAAAATGAACTGGGTACTCTAAAAATCAAAAACAAAAGTGTTAATAGGCTGGGCACTATAGTTACTGAGGAACAAGTCAACAACACATAAAATACAGAATTATATTACTCAATCAGAAGAATCAGCAGTCATGTAAATGCTGTGATGGACAGCTAAAGTTTTATTTAAAATTTGGAGTACCCAATTATTTTATTTTCCAATGAAAGGGCCGTTTAGCATGGCCAATTCACCTACCCTGCAAATTTTTGGGGCTGCGGGGTGAGACCCACACAGAAACGGGGAGAATATGCAAACTCCACATGGACAGGATGGCCACTGCGCCACCATGCCACCCAGCTAAAGATGTTTTACTAGCAGATGAAAACAGTTAGGATGAACAAGCTTGTTCATCTGCATGTCAGGTACCAACCTCATTTCAGTGGTAGCAGGAACATTGTAGGTTCAAGCTTCACAACATAGACATATGCACATAAATGAGACTGGCATTTTGGTGCAATACTGAGGGTGTGGTGTATTGCCGCCATCTATCAGATCAAACATTAAAAAGAGATCTCAATAACCTTTCTCAGGAGGACAAAAGACCTGGAATTGAAAGCCAGTTTAAGTCATCAAGACCATAAAACTACCATCGATCAGCATAAAAACCTATCTGGTTCAGTAACATCCTTTAGGGAAGGAATTCTGCCATCCTTCCGTGGTCTGATCTACCTGTGACTCCAGATCCATAGCAATGTGGCTGACTCTCAACAGCCCTCTGAAATGGCCTAACATGTCATTCAGTTCAAGGGCAATTAGGGATGGGCAACAAATGTTGACGTTTCCAGCGATGACCACATCCCTTGAAAGAATGAAGCAAACAAAATCAAGAGATACCATATCACTATTGAAAGAAAAACTGAATTTCTCCCATGTCCAGGTCAACATTTGTCCCTCAACTATCACCACTAGGACTTCCGGGTGCGGCGATGACCAGCTGAGTCGCACATTTCAGCAGCTCCCTGTGAAACGGACTTTTGGGCTCTTGATAGGAGCCCCAATGGCAATTTTGACGGCTAAAAACACTGTGCGGTAAACCAGAAGGGAATCCCCCCTGGATACGGATGGAAAAAGGAGAGGGAAGTGGCCAGATTGCAGTGGATCCTTTAGAACAGCGGCAAGGAAGGCAAGCAAAAACCAAGATGGCGTCGGAAGGTGGCAGTTTAACATGGGGCCCTGAACAACAAGAGTTCTTGAAATGCTGTGTGGAAGAGATCAAAAAGGAAATGAAGAAAGAGCTGTTGGCCCCGATACTACAGGCGATCGAAGGGCTAAAGGAGGAACAAAAGACCCAGGAGCGGGTGCTTCGGGTCGTGAAGGCAAAGGCAGCCGAGAATGAGGACGATATACAGGGCCTGGTGGTGAAGACGGAGACGCAGGAGGCACATCAGAAATGATGTGTGGAAAGGTTGGAGGCACTGGAAAACAACGCAAGGAGGAACAACCTGAGGATTCTTGGTCTTCCTGAAGGTGTGGAGGGAGCGGACGTCGGGGCATATGTGAGCACGATGCTGCACTCGTTAATGGGAGCGGAGGCCCCGGCAGGTCCGTTGGAGGTGGAGGGAGCATACCAAGTGATGGCGCGAGGACCGAGAGCAGGAGAAATTCCCAGAGCCATAGTGGTGAGATTCCTCCGTTTTAAGGATAGAGAAATGGTCCTTAGATGGGCGAAGAAAACTCGGAGTAGTAAATGGGAGAACGCGGTGATCCGTGTTTATCAAGACTGGAGTGCGGAGGTGGCGAGAAGGAGGGCGAGCTTTAATCGGGCCAAGGCGGTGCTTCATAAAAAGAAGATAAAATTTGGAATGCTGCAACCGGCAAGACTGTGGGTCACATATCGAGAGAGGCACCACTACTTTGAGACGGCGGATGAAGCGTGGACTTTTATTGTGGAAGAAAAACTGGAATGAGCGGGTTATTAAAAAGAACGTTCGAACAAAGTGGTGGGGCGAATGTGGGGGGCAAAGAGGGGTTTTATGTACTAATCCTGCGATGCGGTAACTTTTCTCTCTCCCACAGGTGGTGATGGGGGGAGGAGGGGAGGTGGAGGAGATTGGGCGTTGGCCATTGGGGGCGGGGCCAAGGGAGAAGCGCGGGCTTGGTTCCCGCGCTATGATAATCATGGCGGGAATAGGGAAGCAGGAAGGAGGGGGCGTCGCACGGTGCGAGCCGAGGTCACGGGGGGAAGCCGAGGTCAGCCAGAGTTTGCTGACTTCTGGGAGCAACATGGGGGGAGTAATTACGCTAGCGGGGGATCTAGCGGGGGGGGTGGGAGGGGGGAATTACTGGGTTGCTGCTGCTGGGGAGAGGGGGGAGCTGGTATGGGAGAGGATGGGCGGGGGGGCACCGCCTGGGGGAGATACAGCTGCGTGGGAACCGGGTGAGGAGCTGGAAAAAGGTGATGGCTAATCGACAAGGGGGGGGGGGGGTAGGAAGCCCCCCAACTCGGCTGATCACGTGGAACGTGAGAGGGCTGAACGGGCCGATAAAGAGGGCACGGGTACTCGCACACCTTAAGAAACTTAAGGCAGATGTGGTTATGTTACAGGAAACGCACCTGAAACTGATAGACCAGGTTAGGCTACGCAAAGGATGGGTGGGGCAGGTGTTCCATTCGGGGCTAGATGCGAAAAACAGGGGGGTGGCTATATTAGTGGGGAAGCGGGTAATGTTCGAGGCAAAGACTATAGTGGCGGATAACGGGGCAGATACGTGATGGTGAGTGGCAAACTACAGGGGGAGACGGTGGTTTTGGTAAACGTATATGCCCCGAACTGGGATGATGCCAATTTTATGAGGCGGATGCTAGGACGCATTCCGGACCTAGAGATGGGAAAGCTGGTAATGGGGGGAGATTTTAATACGGTGTTGGAACCAGGGCTGGATAGGTCGAAGTCCAGGACTGGAAGGAGGCCGGCAGCAGCCAAGGTACTTAAAGATTTTATGGAGCAGATGGGAGGTGTAGACCCGTGGAGATTTAGCAGACCTAGGAGTAAGGAGTTCTCGTTTTTCTCCTATGTCCATAAAGTCTACTCGCGAATAGACTTTTTTGTGCTGGGTAGGGCATTGATCCCGAAGGTGAAGGGAACGGAGTATACGGCTATACATTTCGGATCATGCTCCACACTGGGTGGACTTGGAGATAGGGGAGGAAACAGGAGGGCGCCCACCCTGGAGAATGGACATGGGACTAATGGCAGATGAAGGGGTGTGTCTAAGGGTGAGGGGGTGCATTGAAAAGTACTTGGAACTCAATGATAATGGGGAGGTCCAGGTGGGAGTGGTCTGGGAGGCGTTGAAGGCGGTGGTTAGAGGGGAGCTGATATCAATAAGGGCACATAAAGGGAAGCAGGAGAGTAAGGAACGGGAGCGGTTGCTGCAAGAACTTTGGAGGGTGGACAGACAATATGCGGAAGCACCGGAGGAGGGACTGTACAGGGAAAGGCAAAGGCTACATGTAGAATTTGACTTGCTGACTACAGGCACTGCAGAGGCACAATGGAGGAAGGCACAGGGTGTACAGTACGAATATGGGGAGAAGGCGAGCAGGTTGCTGGCACACCAATTGAGGAAAAGGGGAGCAGCGAGGGAAATAGGGGGAGTGAGGGACGAGGAAGGAGAGATGGAGCGGGGAGCGGAGAGAGTGAATGGAGTGTTCAAGACATTTTATAAAAAATTATATGAAGCTCAACCCCCGGATGGGAGGGAGAGAATGATGGGCTTCTTGGATCGGCTGGAATTTCCCAAGGTGGAAGAGCAGGAAAGGGTGGGATTGGGAGCACAGATCGAGGTAGAAGAAGTGGTGAAAGGAATTAGGAGCATGCAGGCGGGAAAGGCCCCGGGACCGGATGGATTCCCAGTCGAATTCTATAGAAAATATGTGGACTTGCTCGCCCCGGTACTGACGAGGACCTTTAATGAGGCAAAGGAAAGGGGACAACTGCCCCCGACTATGTCTGAAGCAACGATATTGCTTCTCTTAAAGAAGGAAAAGGACCCGCTACAATGCGGGTCCTATAGACCTATTTCCCTCCTAAATGTAGATGCCAAGGTCCTGGCCAAGGTAATGGCAATGAGAATAGAGGAATGTGTCCCGGGGGTGGTCCACGAGGACCAAACTGGGTTTGTGAAGGGGAGACAGCTGAACACGAATATACGGAGGTTGTTAGGGGTAATGATGATGGCCCCACCAGAGGGAGAAACGGAGATAGTAGTGGCGATGGATGCCGAGAAAGCATTTGATAGAGTGGAGTGGGATTATTTGTGGGAGGTGTTGAGGAGATTTGGTTTTGGAGAGGGGTATGTTAGATGGGTGCAGCTGTTGTATAGGGCCCCAGTGGCGAGCGTGGTCACGAATGGACGGGGATCTGCATATTTTCGGCTCCATAGAGGGACAAGGCAGGGATGCCCTCTGTCCCCATTATTGTTTGCACTGGCGATTGAGCCCCTGGCAATAGCGTTGAGGGGTTCCAAGAAGTGGAGGGGAGTACTTAGGGGAGGAGAAGAGCACCGGGTATCTTTGTATGCGGACGATTTGCTACTATACGTGGCGGACCCGGCGGAGGGGATGCCAGAAATAATGCGGATACTTGGGGAGTTTGGGGATTTTTCAGGGTATAAATTGAACATGGGGAAAAGTGAGTTGTTTGTGGTGCATCCAGGGGAGCAGAGTAGAGAAATAGAGGACCTACCGTTGAGGAAGGTAACAAGGGACTTTCGTTACCTGGGGATCCAGATAGCTAAGAATTGGGGCACATTGCATAGGTTAAATTTAACGCGGTTGGTGGAACAGATGGAGGAGGATTTCAAGAGATGGGATATGGTATCCCTGTCAATGGCTGGGAGGGTGCAGGCGGTTAAGATGGTGGTCCTCCCGAGATTCCTCTTTGTGTTTCAGTGCCTCCCGGTGGTGATTACGAAGGCTTTTTTTAAAAGGATTGAAAAGAGCATCATGGGTTTTGTGTGGGCCGGGAAGACCCCGAGAGTGAGGAAGGGATTCTTACAGCGTAGCAGGGATAGGGAGGGGCTGGCACTACCGAGCCTAAGTGAGTATTATTGGGCCGCTAATATTTCAATGGTGAGTAAGTGGATGGGAGAGGAGGAGGGAGCGGCGTGGAAGAGATTAGAGAGGGTGTCCTGTCGGGGGACTAGCCTACAGGCTATGGTGACAGCCCCATTGCCGTTCTCACCGAGGAACTACACCACAAGCCCGGTGGTGGTGGCTACACTGAAGATTTGGGGACAGTGGAGACGGCATAGGGGAAAGACTGGAGCCTTGGGGGGGTCCCCGATAAGAAACAACCATAGGTTTGCCCCGGGGGGAATGGATGGGGGATATGGAATGTGGCAAAGAGCAGGAATAACGCAACTGAAAGATCTGTTTGTGGATGGGAAGTTCGCGAGTCTGGGAGCGCTGACCGAGAAATATGGGTTGCCCCAAGGGAATGCATTCAGGTATATGCAGCTGAGGGCTTTTGCGAGGCAACAGGTGAGGGAATTCCCGCAGCTCCCGACAGAAGAGGTGCAGGACAGAGTGATCTCAAAGACATGGGTGGGGGATGGTAAGGTGTCAGATATATATAGGGAAATGAGGGACGAAGGGGAGACTATGGTAGATGAACTAAAAGGGAAATGGGAAGAAGAGCTGGGGGAGGAGATCGAGGAGGGGCTGTGGGCAGATGCCCTAAGCAGGGTAAACTCGTCGTCCTCGTGTGCCAGGCTAAGCCTGATTCAATTTAAGGTATTACACAGGGCACATATGACTGGAGCACGGCTCAGTAAATTTTTTGGGGTGGAGGATAGGTGTGCGAGGTGCTCGAGAAGCCCAGCGAATCATACCCATATGTTTTGGTCATGCCCGGCACTACAGGGGTTTTGGATGGGGGTGACAAAGGTGCTTTCAAAAGTAGTAGGAGTCCGGGTCGAACCAAGCTGGGGGTTGGCTATATTTGGGGTTGCACAAGAGCCGGGAGTGCAGGAGGCGAGAGAGGCCGATGTTTTGGCCTTTGCGTCCCTAGTAGCCCGGCGCAGGATATTGCTAATGTGGAAAGAAGCCAAGCCCCCGGGGGTGGAGACCTGGATAAATGACATGGCGGGGTTTATAAAGCTAGAGCGGATTAAGTTCATCCTAAGGGGGTCGGCTCAAGGGTTCACCAGGCGGTGGCAACCGTTCGTCGAATACCTCGCAGAAAGATAGACGGAATGGGAAAAAGAAGGCAGCAGCAGCAGCCCAGGATCGGGGGGGGGGGGGGGAGGGGGAGGAACCAGAAGGACTCTCAGGGTTGTTAATATATACTGTATAGTATGTATAGGTCGTTGCTACAGATAATTATATATTGGACTGTTAAATTATATTTTTGGAGAGTGTTACTTGTGACAAGGCAGTTGCCAATTAGGGCTAGTTTTTATTTTTGTTATTTATTATTTATTCATTTTTTGTTTATAAAATAGGTCATTGTTATTTGTGTTGTTATAATATTGTGTAAAGGATGCACAATGTACTGTGTTGGTTGACCAAAAATTTTCAATAAAATATTTAATAAAAAAAAAAAACTATCACCACTAAGAAAGGATTATCTGGTCATTTATTTCATTCTGGTTACAAATTGCCTCTCACATTTCCTGCAGCGAGTAGAATTCAAAGTTAGTTAATTGACTGAAAAGCATTTGGGGCCACCCTAAGGACTTGAAAAGCACTATATAAATGTCTGTTCTATTTGTCTGACACAAATGATACAGATTGGAAGGTTTGGGTGGTTTGTCGGGAGTAAATTGGGGAGATTTGAAATCCAGTGGATCGCGCAGCATCTTTATTACATGGCTTTTGGTGCATCTGCAACTGGGCTATTTTCAATTCGATAAATCCACCATCGGAGGTTATAGAAAAAATGTAATTGCTTCAGAATCTACAATTTACTCCTGGAGAACAGCAGTAGGGAACCTTCCAAAAAATAGCATGACTGCTGCAGATCCTAATGTGCCAATCTTTGACCCAGAAGCAGCACAGTAAGGAAAATTTGTAATTTAAAAAAAATGTCTGCAGAATCTGTAATTATTTTTCAGAATATTTGAAAGGACTTTTAAGGATTTGCATCAATTGTATCAATTGTAAAAGGGATCAAATGTACTTCTCTTGGATAAAAGAAAATACTGGTCCATGGGACCTTGTAGCCCTTGAATTGGAAGCATTGGTCGGCACAAACAAAATAGGCTGAATGGCCTCCTTTTGTGCTGTATCATTTCTATGGTACCAGCAGGAAGAAAGTTCAGGTCAGAAACAATTTGGCTGGCAGACACTCAGGGGAGCAACAAGCAGAGAAGCTGGAGGGTGAAGGTCATTAGCGCACGGCTGCAGACAGAGCCAGAAAAACGAAAATGGAGATTCTAATGAGGGGAAGAAGCAAATCACTCTCAGGAAGAGGTCAATTTTTCGGTTTAGTAGAATAGGAGATAGGAGCTCTTGGAGGTACTGTGCCAGCTAGCTAATATAGTTTAAAACGAATCTCAGAGACGCTAAAGAGCTGAGTGTTTTCCTGGAAGTCAAACAGTGAACAACCGTGTTATTGGTTGGTTGATTAAAAAAACTATACCATCTGGGCAGTCATGACCAGAGGAGGAGAGAGTTTGTAGAAGTATGCCTCATTGATGATGATCATAACTGTGAAGCTAAAAGGTGAAAGCTGTTATTGGATATGAGTCCTGACCTAACCTGTATGAATAAAGAACAAAGTATTGTCGACCTGCTTAGCTATAGTTCCACATTTATGTGTGTGTGTGATGTTTTTGTGTTTGGGAGGGGGAGGGGGGAGAAGAGGAGGAATGATGCAGATATTTTAGTTGCATCAATTATTTGAAGTGAAATTTACTTTTTTTTTTTAAAGTATCATTAGCCTCTTAATTCATGTGTAATTTGCGCTGGTTCTGATGAATGTTAAAGTAAAAGCTGCAAAAAGTAGAATCATGGCAATGGCAATTTCTTAATTTGGGGGTCATTTGGCTATTTTGGTTTAGGGATCCCCACATGGTCGATAACTAAATTGCTAGCAATGATTACAACTTCTACAAATACTTCCTTGCTGAAAATTCAAACTAACAAAGCTATTGCAATAATTCTTATTTTCCTAGGTTATTTTATTTTGTTTCACCGAGGACATACATGGCTGGAGGTGGTAGACAATTGTTTGGGATCATGATGTTTAGCTTTGACATCATATGGGACAGGCTCAATGGACCAATTAGTCTACTTCTGTCTATTATTTGAATATGTGTAAATTGAATACAAAAATAGACAGTACTGTTTGACAAGTAATCGATAACCCGGAGGAAAAATCACTAAGCGAGGCAGGAAAGACACTTGGCTGTTGCTCCTCCAGCTCCAGGGGTTAATATTCCATTAGATGATACAACAACCAACATGGGCAAGCAAAATCCTAGGTTTGCTCCTTGGTCTGTTCTCAACCTTGGTCTGTCCTGAGTTAGGTAATCTCAACAGGGATGCTAATGAGTGATCATATTTATCAAGTTCCTTTTTAACACCCTGTCGTGCAATATATTTGTGGACGATGAGCAAGGACAACACTGGATCTGAATAGAAGGACGAACTATGAATAGCCATCTGACATCCACAATCTAGACTTGTGCATTAAGCATGACCAAGAGTGCAATAGTGCAATAGCCAACTGAGGCAGTGCCTTCAGAGGAGGACAGAATACAATGTCTCCCAGACCATATGGTTTTTGTGTTATCAGATAGCATTGTTATGAGAAATTGCAGGCGGGATATAAAGAATTCATACGTTATCCGTTCCATAGCACAATATTTCTGTGCACGGATGTTTTGTACAACAAGAATACCAAATTATGCATTGTAATGAGTACACACCGTCTTTTAGCAAATATGGTGACTATTATGGGGTTTGTGTAGCTCTGAACCAAATTGGTGCACAGTAATAGGTATTATAGTTGCCAGCAGGGAACATAGCCTTATTCTAAAACCCATTTGTATGACGGGTCTCATACAGAAGTCAGGAACATAAATTCATTTAATATATTTATGACATTGGTTATTTCTCTGTAATAAATATACTGTCATGTAAAGCTCAATAGCATTACAGTGCAAATTGTGTGCTACAATGTGACTGCAACATTAACCTATGTAGCACATAACTTTAGTTTAAATCATAAAGTGCAATCATTTGGTATCCATCTCATGCTCTCACCACTATTTACTACAAATTAGCTGCACAGCAAGAAACCACTGAAAAATGTACTTATTCTAAAAAATTATAGATATGCACCCCAGATCAGCAATACGTTTCTGTCAATTATTACCCTCGAATTGTGCTTTTACAGTTTGGACTTAAACATTCTAGGAAAAAATTTCAGAATGCTTGAAGAAAAGACTTGCATTTACATAGCAGCATTTACATAGCACCATTCACAACCTCAGGTTATCCCAAGTTCTTGATAGGCAATGAATACTTTTGAAGCTGACAATATTGAATTCTTTACCCGTCAGTCTGGCCTCAATAAAACTCGAGATGGATTTGTAGGCATAGTATTATTTATTTTTAACCAACTTGCAAGTCTGACTCGCTTCATAATGAGCCTCAGAACACAAGCTGTCTTCTGAAACCCTAGGAACCGAGTGCTATCGGAGACAAAGGAATCTCTACAAATACATCCAAATGGCATCAAGTTTCACATACAAGATTCCCATAGGCCATCCTATACACCTCCTGACCTGGCCATATATCCTGATTAGCTCACTTCTCATTCCTTAACCCTGGGCCTCTTATTACCCAGCATCCGTTTCCCATCCTCCACCAGACACCCCTCCCCCCTTCCTTGCCATGCTTTCTGAAATCCTTTGTCTGTGAACTCACTATTAGACTGATCACATCCACATTACTGTAACTAATATTTGAACTAACTATTTTATATCACATTTGTTTGTTCAATTCCTCAAAGCTGTACAATTGTTGGTAAGATAACAAAATACTTGCACTTACAAAGTCATGAAAGACGCTATGTGAGGTCTCAATATACTTTACTGCTAATGAAGTACCTTGGAAGTACAGTCATTATTGTAATGTAGGATGTTCGTCAACCGATTTCGACTCAGCAAGCACTCACAAAGAGCGATGTGACAACGACCAGATAATCCCTTTTGTTAGTGATGCTTCCATGACAGTGGGGATAATGCCTCTGGCTCTTTGAAATAGCGCCATGGGATTCTCTTGCGTCCAAGGGAGAGAATAGACTGGGCCTCGGTTTCATGTCTGATGGGAAAAATCAGCAACATTGCGATACTCCCTCAGTGGTGCCCTGGAGTATCAGCCTAGACTTAGTGACTGGTAAAGTAACCCCCCTCCCAATTTCTTACTGGGTGTATAACAATGGTTTATTGAAGTCCAAGATAAAGAACATTTATGGAACGGAGATAAATCTTATTAATGTCTATGTATTTTTGTCAGCATGCAATAAGGCTTCCAAAATTCCAGAAAACTCCAACTGCCCCATCCCCTCATTTTCCATCCCCTCCCTGATATTGCAATGATACCATATAATTTTAAACTCTCTTATTCTGGCCAATCTAGGTAGCCCTGTCTGTTAAGTAATGGGTTAAGAGTTAAGTAATGCATTAAGAGTCATTGCAATTAGTTGTCTCATTTATGTTAAGTATCCAATGATTGACACTGATATGTAAAGGGGCTTCAGGTGGCCCTTGTGTCAGGTGGTGTGTTGTTGGAGTTTTGTGCAGAGGCTGTGGAAGTGAAATAAATGGGTGTTTGCTGAGAAGGAACAGGACTTCTGACTCTTCATACAACGGTAACTAAAACGTTTAACACTGTCACAACTATTCAGCTCACATAATATTGTAAACTTTCACCTAAAAATAAAAACAGGAATCTGCCTTGTTCAGTCAAATGCTGTTTTATTAGACTATATACTGCCAGATATTTAGAAAACTTCTCGGCACTTTATGGAGCTGCAAACAGTTGTCCTTACTTTAATTAAACAAATTAAACAATATCAGTTGAGAAAACCAGCAATAAAAGCTTAGGATTTGCCAGTTTTACAGAAAATATCCTGTCCTGCCCAAAATTCCACTCTTTCGTATGAAGTGCAACAGCATTAAAAATTTGAGAATGTGGGAAGGATGTGTTGGTAGAGTGCAGCTTAGAAACGTTTTCTAGGGTTAAAGCTTGAAACATGTGACACGTGTGACACATCCATTAACATTTTGTGTGAATTTAAGAGAGGGAGAGAGATAAGTAAACAGATGTTTTTTTGTCAAGTAATGCTTTTTTTTCCATGTTGCAAATAAACTCCAATGAAGAGAATGAAATAGTGTACAGGATTCCTGTTTTAATGAACCCATTGCTCCCTCAAGGCATCTATCATCTCTTTAGTTCATGTATAAAAATCCATCAAGATTGCTGACAAACAGGGCAGCACAGTGGCCTAGTGGGTAGCACAGCTGCCTCACGGCGCTGAGGTCCCAGGTTCGATCCAGGCTCTGGGTCACTGTCCGTGTGGAGTTTGCACATTCTCCCCATGTCTGCCTGGGTTTCGCCCCCACATCCCAAAAATGTGCAGAGTAGGTGGATTAAGCCCCTTAATTGGAAAAAATTATTGGGTAATCTCAATTTTTAAAAAGAAAGATTGCTGACAAACACCACAAGGGAGCTGTAAGGACGGCTCCATTATCTGCCAAATAAGTGAAGCAAATCAAACTGAACTGTTATTGCATTAGGAGGACAGCAGTCACAACAAAACGCATTAAATTCAAATTAAACTTTTCTTTTGCTACTGTTTATTCCATCAAAACCGTTTCAAATGTCTGCAAGGCCTTTATTGTTACAGTTAGAAAACATAAAAAAGTGCTACTCAAAGGTTGAATCTCAGATCTATTCTGCTATAAGTTGGGCGTCTTATTTGTTTTGAGATTCATTCCGGCTCTATTTTTATCCTTTTCAAAGGCCATCACTTATAGAATGCCTCCTCAATTGCAAGGTGAGGTAGGTGTACTGAACACCAGGACAGATTTCTCGAAAATAGAGCAGAGAAATGATGGGTTTTCAATTTCGTACCCATTCCCCAAGTCCACAATATGAGTCACTTCACTTCACACAATAGAAACATAGAAAATAGGAGCAGGAGGAGCCCATTCGGCCTTTGAGCCTGCTCCACCATTCATTATGATCATGACTGATCATCCAACTCAATAGCCTGATGCCCTCTTCCTTTTTGTTTAAAAGATATTTTATCCCAAACATTAATAACACCAACAAAATACACAGCCCATCAAAGCAAAGTCAACAGTTTGTCCTCTTTTAAACCCTCCTTGCTCCCCATCCCACGATGAACAGCTCTTCAAATAAAGTCATGAACGGCTTCCATTGCACCTCAAAACCATCTTCTGACCCCCTCAGCTCAAACTTAATCTTCTCCAGCCGGAGAAAGTGGTACAAGTCCCCTAGCCAGGCAGCCTCCCCTGGTAGCATGTCCGACCTCCAATTCAACAGGATACGTCGCCAGGCAATCTGCCCATACTCTCTAACGGGTCTGACAAACAACAGCAGGTCATCTGCATACAATGACACCCGATGCCCCCTCACAATCCCTCACCACTCGGCCAACGCCCGAAGGACGATCGCCAAGGTGTCTATCGCCAGTGTAAATAACAATGCTAAGAGCGGGCACCCCTGCCTCATTCCCCTATGCAGCCCAACATACCCTGAACTCGTCTCGTTTGCTTGTCACTGGGGGTGCTTATAAAAGACACACCCACGCCACAAACTTCGGCCCAAACCCAAACATACCCAGAATTCTGAAAGGGTATCTCCATTCTACCTGGTCAAAAGTCTTCTCCGCATTTATAGATACAACAATCTCCTGTGCCCGCCCCCTTGATGGAGTCATAACTACATTAAACAGCCTCCTAATGTTGCTAGAGAGCTCCTACACTTCACAAAACCTGTGGTCCTTGGATACCACCTCTGGCACACAACCCTCCAACCTACATGCCAACATCTTTGCCAGTACTTACACATTCTTTGTATGAATACATACTTTGGTTCTGTCTTCACAAATGAGGACACAAATCAGATCCCAGAAATGTTGGAGAATGAAAGGTTTAGTGAGAGGGAAGAACTGAGGGAGATCAACATTAGTAGAGAAATGGTGCTGGGAAGACTGATGGGACTGAAGGCAGATAAATCCCCAGGGCCAGAGAATCTGCATCCCAGAGTGCTTAAGGAGGTGGCTCTGGAAATAGTGGATGCATTGGTGGTCATCTTCCGGGATTCTATAGAATCTGGAACTGTCCCTGCAGATTGGAGAGTAGCTCATGTCACTCTGATATTCAAAAAGTGAGGTAGAGAGAAAGCAGGGAATTATAGACCAATAAGCCTAACATTGTGAGTGGGGAAAATGCTTGAATCCATTATCAAGGACTTTATAACGGAACATTTAGAAAGCAGTGGCAGGATCAGTCTGAGTCAGCATGGATTTATGAAGGGAAAATCATGCTTGACAAATCTGTTGGAATTCTTTGAAGAGGTAACCAGTACAGTCGACAAGGGGGAGCCAGTCGAGGTGGTATATTTGGACTTTCAGAAGGCGTTTGACAAAGTCCTGCATAAGAGATTATTGTGCAAAATTAAAGCGCATGGGATTGGGGGAAATGTATTGAGGTGAATAGAAAACTGGTTGGCAGAGAGGAAACAAAGAGTAGGGATTAATGGGTCCTTTTCAAATTGGCAGGCAGTAATTAGTGGGGTACCACAAGGATCGGTGCTGGGACCCCAGCTATTCACAATATATATTAATGATTTGGATGAGGGAACAAAATGTAACATCTCAAAGTTTGCAGATGATACCAAATTAGGTGGGAGGGTGAATTGTGATGAAGATGCAGGGATCCGACAGCAAGATCTGGACAGGTTGGGCGGTTGGGCAAACCAATGTCAGATGCAGTATAATTTGGATAAGTGTGAGGTTATTCATTTCGGAAGCAAAGCAGGAAGGCAGATTACTACCTGAATGGTTGTAAATTGGGGGAGGGGACTGTACAGCAGGACCTGGGTGTCCTTGTGCACCATTCGCTGAAGGTAAGTATGCAGGTGCAGCAGGTGGTAAAGAAGCCTAATGGTATGTTGGCCTTCATTGCAAGAGGTTTTGAGTATAGAAGCAGGGATGTGTTGCTGCAATTGTACAGGGTCTTGGTGAGGCCACACTTGGAGTATTGTGTGCAGTTTTGGTTTCCTTCTCTGAGGAAGGATGGTCTTGCTCTCGAGGGAGTGCAGCGAAGGTTTACCAGACTGATTCCAGGGTTGGCGGGACTGTCATATGAGGAGAGACTGACTAGGTTGGGATTGTTTTTGCTGGAGTTCAGAAGAATGAGGGGGGATCTCATAGAGACTTATAAAATTCTAACAGGACTAGACAGGGTAGATGCAGGGAAGATGATGGGTGTGTCCAGAACCATGTGTCACAGTCTGAGGATTCAGGGTAAACCATTTCGGACAGAGATAAGGAGACATTTCTTCACACAAAGAGTGGTAAGCCTGTGGAGTTCATTACCACAGAAAGTAGTTGATGCTAAAGCTTTGAATATATTCAAGAAGCGGCTGGATATAGCACTTGGGGAGAATGGGATCAAAGGCTATGGGGAGAAAGCAGGATTAGGCTATTGAGTTGGATGATCAGCCACGACCGTGATGAATGGCGGCACAGGCTCAAAGGACCCCTCCTTCTGCTCCGATCTTTTTTTTTAATAAACATTTTATTGAGGTATTTTTTGGCATCGTAACAGCAGCAATATAAACGTACATGAAAATATAAACATAGTGCAAATATCGCCTCCCTCCCCCACAGGTCCCACCATTCCTTAACCCCCTACTCTACGCTAACCTACTCCCCCCGCCCCCTCCCCCCACCTTCTGCTGACGATTAATTCTCTGCGAAGAAGTCGATCAGTGGTTGCCACCTCAGGGCGAACCCTAACAATTACCTTCTCATGGCGAACTTAATTTTCTCCAGGCAGAGAAAGCCAGCCATGTCCGATAACCAGGTCTCCGACTTCGGGGGCCTTGAGTCCCTCCATGCTAGTAATATCCACCTCCGGGCTACCAGGGAAGCAAAGGCCAGAACGTCTGCCTCTTTCTCCTCCTGGATTCCCGGATCCTGCGACACTCCGAAAATCGCCACCTCTGGACTCAATGCCACCCTTGTATTTAATACCTTGGACATGACGTCCTCAAACCCCTGCCAAAATCCCCTAAGCTTTGGACATGTCCAAAACATGTGGACATGGTTCGGCGGTCCTACCGCACATTTTGCGCAACTGTCCTCCACCCCAAAGAATCTGCTCATCTGGGCCACCGTCATGAGAACCCGGTGAAGAACCTTAAATTGTATCAGGCTGAGCCTGGCACCTGTTGCAGACGTGTTGACTCTACTCGAACGCGTCTGCCCATAGACCATCCTCTATCTCACCTCCCAGCTCCTCGGTCTGTGTCTCCTCCGACCCCATAAGCCCCTGATAAATGTCTGAGACGCTCCCTTCTCCTACCCACCCTCTGGAAACTACCCTGTCCTGAATCCCCCTTAGCGGTAGGAGCGGGAAGGTTGACACCTGTTTACGAAGGAAGTCCCGCACCTGCAGATACCTGAATTCGTTGCCCCTCGCCAACCCAAACTTTTCCTCCAACGCCCTCATACTCGGAAAGCTCCCCTCCATGAACCTATCCCCCATCTTCTCAATCCCCGCTCTCCGCCATAACCGGAACCCCCCGTCCATACTCCCCGAGGCAAACCGGTGATTATCACAGATTGGGGCCCAGACCGATGCTCCCACTGCTCCCACATGCCGCCTCCACTGGCCCCAAACTCTCAGGGCCGCCACCACCACTGGACTGGTGGAGTACCGTGCCGGCAGGAAGGGAAGAGGCGCGGTTACCCAGGCACCCAAACTGGTGCCCTTACATGAAGCCACCTCCATACGCACCCATGCCGACCCCTCCCTCACCACCCACTTCCTGATCATGGCTATATTAGCCACCCAGTAATAGTTGCTAAAATGTGGCAGCACCAGCCTGCCCTCTCCCCGGCTCCGCTCAAGCATCACCTTCCTTTCTTACGGGGTCTTGCCCGCCCAGACTAAGCCCGTGATCAGTCTGTTGACCCGCTTAAAAAAGAACCGCGGAATAAAGATGGGGTGTCACTCATCTGGGGCAGCACCCCTCTTTCCCTTGCCTCATTGAACATCCGCAACAACACCGGCCCCAATATCCCCGAGAACTTTTTATAAAACTCCACTGGGTACCCGTCCGACCCTGGGGCCTTACCCGCCTGCATAGCCTTCAAGCCCTTCACTATCTCCTCCAGCCCGATTGGGGCCCCCAGCCCTTCTACCCGCTCCCTGTCCACCTTCGGGAAATTCAGCCCTCCAAGAAGTGCCTCATCCCCTCTGGCCCCGTAGGGGGTTTCGACCTGTACAGCCTGCTGTAGAAATCCCTAAACGTCTTATTCACCCCTACTGAATCACCAACCAGGTTCCCATCTCCGTCCTTTACTTTCCCTATCTCCATAGCTGCCTCCCTCTTCCTATGCTGCTGTGCAAGCATTCTGCTGGCCTTCTCTCCATGTTCATAGATCGCCCCCCTTGCCTTTCTCAGCTGCTCCACCGTCGTCCGTGGTCAGCAAGCTAAACTCCGCCGTTCCCTTAAAAGCCCTGCCTCTGGGGTCTCCGCATACTTCCTATCAATCTGTAGTAACTCCTTTACCAGTCGGTCCGTCTCCGCCCTGTCCACCTTGTCCCTATGAGCCTGGATCAAGATTAGCTCCCCCCTGACCACCGTCTTCAGTGCTTCCCATACCACCGCTGCTGCAATTTCTACCTGCAGGTAGCTCTGAATACATTTCCTCAGCCGCTCTCACACCCCTTTATCCGCCAGAAGTCCCACATCCAACCTCCAGTGCGGGCGCTGGTTACTGTCTTCACTAACCTGCAGGTTAACCCAGTGCGGAGCATGGTCTGAGATTGTAATCGCCGAGTACTGTGTCCACCACCCCCACCAGCAAAGCCCTGCTCAAAATAAAGAAATTAATCCGGGAATACACTTTATGCACGCGAGTAGAAGAACTCCTTCACCCTCGGCTGCCCAAATCTCCATGTATCCACCCCCCATCAGCTCCATGAACCCTCTTAGTTCCTTTGCCATTGCTGGCACCCTGCCCGTTTTCGAGCTTCACCGGTCCAAGCCAGGGTCCATAACTGTGTTGAAGTCCCCTCCCATGACCAACCTGTGTGAGTCCAGGTCCGGTATCTTCCCCAGTATCCTCTTTATAAACTCCACATCATCCCAATTTGGCACATACACATTTACTAATACCACCTGCACCCCCTCTAGCTTCCCACTGACCATAATGTACTGACCTCTCATGTCCGAGACTATTCTACCCTCCTCAAACACCACCCACTTATTGATCAGGATCATGACCCCCTCTGGTCTTTGAACCTAGTCCCGAGTGAAAGACCTGACTGACCCAGCCTTTCCTCAGTCTAACCTGGTCCATGACTCTAAGGTGCATCTCCTGCAACATTACCACATCCGCCTTCAATCCCCGAAGATGCGCAAACACAGGTGCCTTTTTGACCGGCCCATTTAATCCTTGAACATTCCAGGTGATCAGCCTAGTTGGGGGGCTCATTGCCCCACCCACCCCCCTCTCTGCCGATCAGCCATCCCCTTTTTTAGGCCCACTTTCTCGTTTTCCAAGTATTTGAATAACTTTCATTTCTTTTTTGACCAACAGGTACAAAGCAGCAACGGTCACGGCAAGGTGGAAACGTCGACATCAGCGAGCTAACAATCTTTGAAAATTACAAATTAAAAATTAAAAATAAGAAATTAAAAAGATAAAATGAATAACGAGCAACAGAAACACTTGAGGCAAACAGTAAACTATCACCATCAGAGACTTAATAAACAGGGGAACAAAATAAGACAAAGGAGAACAGAAATCGGAGTCATCTGAACAGCAGGTAGCCCATTTGACACCACCCCCGTACTTGCTGACGCCAGCACTGTTACAATTGTGCACTCTTCTAAAGGTCAACCTTAACATGGTAATAGTCAAGCTTTAAAGCAAAAGGTCATCAACCTGTTGACTGAAGGGAAAGAGCCTGTCTTGAAAATCTTCTACTTTGCATTAGTAAATTACAAATGACGAAGACAAGAAAGCTGACATTTCAACCACACATGCCAAGGATGAATCACAAACCGCCTGCTGTCTCAGGCCAGTGATCGTGCTGTGATTATCTGGGGAACTTTCCTCCAGCCCGGCGTGGGGTAGTTTCAATGGGAATTGCCATTGACAGCAGCGGGAGTAGAGAACCCCGACGCGCTGCCTCTCTCCTCCCAAAAACCCGCGGTTGGGAGGCCGGAGAATCTCACCCATAGGCAATTTAAGTTCGTGATGTCTTTCCAGTTCAAGAAATTAACAGTTTAATGGCACTCAGTTAAATATAGTCCTAGGTTTAACCGTTTACATTAGTGTTGTGTTAGATTCCTTTGTAATAAAATAACTCCAGTGAATTGTGCAGGTTAGGTGGATTGGCCATGGTAAATTGTCCTTAGTGTCCAAAATTGCCCTTAGTGTTGGGTGGGGTTACTGGGTTATGGGGATAGGGTGGAGGTGTTGACCTTGGATAGGGTGCTATTTCCAAGAGCCGGTGCAGACTCGATGGGCCGAATGGCCTCCTTCTGCACTGTAAATTCTATCTATCTATCTATGAATTTGCACTCCAGAGACTTTATCATGCGTGCATAAAGCACTCATTGGACAATCACACCTCTGTAGGCCTTTGTACTTCCAAATTCTTGGAATTCAATGTCAACTCTGGGGTCATAAAGGCAAAGGGCGCGATACTCCCAAAAGGAAACAAAGCCCCTTAGCGAGCGCGTTTTGCTGCATGTTTCCCAGTGCTCGCAGTGCCGACTCGCATTGTATAAGGGGCCTGAACGGGGAATGTGCGCCCAAGGCCGCACAGAGCCCTATTTTGTACAGTGGGGAGCACCACTCGCTGGAACTCCCCTGTGTAGCAAGAGATTGGGGCGCCATTTTTAAATGGCGGCCCAATCTCAGAGCCCTCCGAAATGATCCTGACCTCCCCCTCAAGCCCGAAAGCACTATGGCCGGGTCCCCGCCCCCTCCCCAAAAGACACCGGGCACCCCCGGCCCGATCACGCACATGTGCAAGCAAATGCCAGCTTGGCAGTGCCGCTGCAATAAGACCATAAGAGATAGGAGCAGAATTAGGCCACTCGGCCCATTGAGTCTGCTCTGCTATTCAATCATGGCTGATATCTTTCTCATCCCCATTCTCGTGCCTTCTCACCATAACTCCTGATTAATCAAGAACCTATCTACCTCTGTCTTAAAGACACTCAGTGATTTGGCCACCACAGTCTTCTGCGGCAAAGAGTTCCACAAATTCACCACCCTCTGGCTGAAGAAATTCCTCCTCATCTCTGTTTTAAAGAATCGTCCCTTTAGTCTGAGATTGTGTCCTCTACTTCTAGTTTTTCCTACAAGTGGAAACATCCTCTCCACATCCATTCTATCCAGGCCTCGCAGTATCCTGTAAGTTTCAATCAGATCCCCCCCTCATCCTTCTAAACTCCAACGAGTACAGACCCAGAGTCTTTAACTGTTCCTCATACCAAGTAGACAGTGCTCAGGTGACAATGCCAGGGTGCGCAGGTGGCACTGCCATGGGGCCACCCTGTCCAAAGGGCATGCAGCTGGGGGCCTCCGATCCCCTCGGGGACCCTCACGAGTGCCGTTCTATCTGGTCCCCGTTTGTGGGGACCAGTGCTGAACGGCGCTCGCCCGAGGTCGCTGAAGTGAAGGGGATGAATCGAAAAGCTTCAAGTGCCTTGGAATCTGCAAAACAGAGTGAGGCTTACTGCCTCGCTCTAATATGCAGATTTGCCAAAACGTAATCCCGCCCATAATGGGTGGAATTTATATCACAACATCTCGCAAGATCGCGTTGAATCTTGCGAGGTGTGGCAAGCAGGGTAGATTCCGGGAGCGGGGTGTACCGGCTTTCATAAGCCACGCTGCACCGCCGCGAGCTACTTTTCCGCTGCAGCGTGGCCATTGGATCGCACCCAAAGAAACCCAAATGTTTTGTAAATGAAAGACTATTATTAAGCACACCTTTCCGTTATAACTGAACAATATTTTGACATATTAATTTTAGCGTTTACTCATTTGTGGTTCATTAGTTCGTCAAGTATCAACATTTGCCAGAGGTGGCTCAGTGGCTGGTACTGTTGTCTCAGAACGCCGAACACCCAGGTTCGAATCCAGGTCCCTGACGGTGTGTAGTTTGCACACCCTCCCTGTGTCTGTGTGGGTCTCACCCCCACAACCCAAAGATGTGCAGGGTAGATTTGGCCACGCTAAATTGCCCCATAAAAAAAAACATGTGTCAAGATTAATGTAATTTTGTAATTCTTTGGCCTTAAAATATCCTATTATTTAAAATAGCTTATCTGTAATTCAATCATAACATACTCTATTCTTTATAACCTTCCTGACCATACACCACTATGTCTACACTGCTCTTAATTGTAAATTGCAGCACTAAAAGCAATAAGGAAATCAGTACATTGAGCATTGGTTTGAACAGAATACTGGGAATAGCATTAAGTTATTGCAATTCGTGGGTGGCACCATGAGCAGCTGCTGGGATTGTTGGATCACTAACTGTGATGTGCTTTGCCCTCCACTCTTTTGTAACAGATTGAATGCCACATTAATTAGTTTCCTTCAGACTCCATCCTCAATTTTCACAACCTCAGTCTCCTTCTAGTGGATTGACTGAACTATTAAGTCCTGATTCATATTTCTTTCAATGGGCAACTAAAAATCTTAACTGCATTAAACTCAGGACATTGGGGTTAAAATTAGCTTCAGCAGGGATATAAAACAGGTGCTATATAGCACAGATGTTCCTTTCCCTGAAGTCAATGAGATTAGTTTTTAAAAGGAATTCATGAAATGTGGGTATCACTGGCTGTGTCAACATCTATCGCCCATCCCTAATTGCCCTCAAACTGAGTGGCTTACGAAGTCATTTCAGAGGGCAGTTAAGAGTGTGTCTCATGTAGGCCAGACCAGGTAAGGATAGCAGATTTTCTTCCCTAAAGGACATTAGTGAACAAAATGGACTTATACAACAATCGACAATGATTTAATGGTCATTAGATTTTTAATTCCAGCTTATTTTTATTGAATTTAAATTTCACCATCTGCCATGGTGGGATTCAAACCCAGGTTACCAGGCCTCTAGATTACTCATCCAGAATACCACTATGCCACTGCCACCCTCAGATTGGGTGAGATATGTAATGGTGTATAATCCACTGTTCAAGTTGAATGCTGATCCACAGTTCCTTCAGGACGTTCTTTTTCCAAGCATGATTCTAATTCCTTAGTTTGCCCAAACTTGAATATCACTTCCAGGTGCGATGAGGCTCTACCAACACCCAAATTGCAACATTCATTCCTAACCTCCCACTCATTCCTGAAAATTCTTATTTGCCTCTATTTCACTGATAATAGTATCACCACTAATCTTTTCAATTATTTCCTTTTCTTGCTTCTAAATCATTGTATATATTCCATTCTTCTCTACAATTCTGACTCAGCTGTATCACCTGGCTCTATTCTTCCCATGCCATCGTATTGTTTATTCCCTGCTACATTATGCTGCCCTCAGTTGCCAAAACCACTATTCATACTTCTATTACCACGGCTCCAATGGCCTTCTTACTAGTTTCCCATCTCCAAACCCTCATAAATGGTAACTTGGCCGAAACGTAGCTGTCTAGCAATCTTGTGAGACAAGCCCCACTTGTCCTGCAGCCCCATCCTCACTCCTCTACACTGACTCTCTGCACTTCAATATACTGAATTTAAACCCCTCACATTTGAAATCCAGTCCATCCCTTTACTTCCCCCAGTGTATCTCTGTTACCGGCTCCTGCCTTGCATCTTTCAAACCTCTGATCCTTGCCGTTTGTGGATTCCCCTCACTCTTCAATTGTCAGTTTGAGTCAGTTTGGCTCAGCCATTCTAACATCTGAATCAAAAAGTTGTATTCTTTCCTTCAGCAACTTCACCAATAAAAAAACTGTTTCAATTTGCTGCAATGGGACCTTGTTGTGTCCAAATTGGTAGTTGCATTAGTCTACAAAACAACAGCAAGTGCATTTCAAAACTCATCAATTGACAGTGTAACAATGAGGTGTCCTGAAGATATGAAAAGTGTTGTATAAAATAGAAGTTATTTCTTGCTATTACTCAGCATTTCTTTCTTTCTTCATCTACTTTTTGTTTATTACTCGCTTTCTTCTCTCCTTGCTCTGTAAAGTTCCTCTACATTATTGTCTTATGTAACTGGAAGTTGTTATATTAAAATTGAGATGCCTCACACAGCCACTTAATCTACTTCAATCTTTATCAATCTCTTAGTTTTTTTTTTTAATCACTACTTTCCAATTTACCTTGCTTTTTTTCCCCCAGAATTCACCTTAGTTCTGCCTTGTACTACACCCCATGGCTGTTCACCTTTGATTTTCAATTAAAAACAGGATCCAAACATCAATTTCGCAGCAACACTTTCCAACATGTTATTTCCTTGGAAGCAAACTTGAAATAATTCACTCACCCTCGTCACTAGATGCTTCCAATTTGACAACAGACAATGGAGATCTAGCTGGTGGTTTGCTGAAGGGATGGCGTCGACTCTTTGTGATCTCCTTCTTCAACTTTGGATAAACTGGGGGCAACTAAAAAACACCAACCATAATTAGACTGACATACCATGGAACATGAAGCAATTTAAAAAAGCTTGGATTTCTGTCTAATGGTTAACCAAGTAATATGGTAATGAGCCGCAATGAACAAGATGGCCCATGTGTTGTATTGAGGTAGATGCATAGTTTTCACATGAACCTAGACAGTGTTGCATGTTTTTTGATTGAGAATGATTACGTGAAGATATGCCTTGGCTTCGCTTCATGCCCACACATACATTTTTCAATAGCTCAATTTAGTCATTGAGTTACTGTGGCAGCTACGTTAACTATCCAACTCACTTCAACATTGTTACTTTCTGCAAGGATTACTTACCAGCTGGGCTTGGTTTAAAATACAATAATAATAATAATCTGTATTATTGTCACAAGTAGGATTACATTAACACCACAATGAAGTTACTGTGAAAAGCCACTAGTTGCCACACTCCGACACCTGTTCGGGTACACAGAGGGAGAGTTCAGAATGTCCAATTCAACTAACAGCCCGCCTTTCGGGACTTGTGGGAGGAAACCGGAGCACCCCGAGGAAACCCACGCAGACACAGGGAGAAGGTGCAGACCCCGCACAGACAGGGACCCAAGCAGGAATCAAACCCGTGACCCTTGTGCTGTGAAGCAACAGTGCTAACTATCCCCATAGGCATGGGTAATTCAGAGGTAATTGAAAAGGTGGAACTTAGAACATTCAGCATCAATAGGGAAATGGCACTCAACAAATTATTGGGATTGAAGGCAGCCAAGTCCCCAGGGTCTGATGGCCTACATCCTAGGTTGTTAAAAGAAGTGGCAGCAGAGATAGTGGATCAATTGGTTACAATATTCCAAAATCTCTTGGATACGGGAAAGGCTCCAGTGAATTGGAAAAATGCTAATGTAAAGCCCTTATTCAAAAAGGCAGGTGGCAGAATGTAGGAAATTACAGACCAGTTAGTTTCACAACTGTTGTTGGGAAAGTGTTAGAATCCATTATCAAGGAAGTAATATCAGGACATTTGGAAAGTCAAAACGTATTCCATCGGAATCAGCATGGTTTATGAAGGGTAAATCATGCTTGATTACTTTGCTGGAGTTATTTGAAATGGGGGATCCTGTAGATATAGTATATCTGGACGTCCGGAAGGCATTTGATAAGGTGCCACTCAGAACGTTAATACACAAGGTTAGATCACATGGGGTTAGGGGTAATTTATTACCTTGGATAGAAGACTGGCTGACCGATAGGAGGCAGAGTGGCAGGATAAATGGGTCATTTTCTGGATAGCATGATGTAACTAGTGGGATGCCACAGGGTTTGCTCCTTGAGCCACAACTATTTACAATCTATATTAATAACTTGGATACAGGGATAAAAGGTTGAAAAGCCAAATTTGCAGAATGACATTAAAATAAGTGGGACAGTAAGTTGCAATGAGGAAATAAGAACCTTACAAACGGATGTAGCAGGGCAGCATGGTGGCGCCGCGGTCCCAGGTTCGATCCCGGCTCTGGGTCACTGCCTGTGTGGAGTTTGCACATTCTCCCGTGTTTGCGTGAATTTCACCCCCACAACCCAAAGATGTGCAGGATAGGTGGATTGGCTAAATTGCCCATTAATTGGAAAAAATGAATTGGGTATTCTAAATTTATTTAAAAAACAAATGAGTATAGATAGGTTAGGAGAGTGGGCCAAAATGTGGCAGATGGAGTTTAATGTAGACAAGTGTGAGGTCATCCATTTTGGTCAGTAAAATGGATAGGCAACTTGCTATCTAAATGGGGAGAGACTTTGGGGTGCTCGTGTACAGAGGGATCTGGGTGGCCCTGAGTCGCAGGAAACTAGCATGTAGGTACAGCAGGTAATAAATGGAGTGTTGCCATTTATAGCTAAAGGAATAGAGTATAAAGGTAAGGAAGTGTTGTTGCAACTGTACAAGACATTGGTGAGGCTGCACCTGGAGTATTGTACACAGTTTTGGTCCCCTTATTTGAGGAAAGATGTAGTGTAATTGGAGGCAGTTCAGAGGCAGTTCACTAGATTGATTACAGAAATGAGCAGTTTGTCTTTGGAAGAGAGATTGAACAGTTTAGGCCTATACCCTCTCTCGAGTTTAGAAGAATGAGGGGAGATTAAATTGAGGTCTACAAGATGAATAAAAAAAGGTATGGATAAAATAGACGTGGAGCAGATGCTTCCTCTTGTGGGGCATTCTAGAATGAGAGGTCATAGTATCAGGATAAAGGGTAGCAAATTTAAAACTGAGATGAGGAGAAACTACTTCTCCCAAAGGGTCACGAATCTGGAATTCGCTACCCCAAAGTGCAGTGGATGCTGGGACAGTGAGTAAATTTAAAGAGGATTGAGGCAGATTTTTAATTCGTAATGGGTTGAAGGGTTATGGAGAACGGCCAGGGAGGTGGAGTTGGGGCCATGATGAGATCAGCCATGATCATGTTGAATGGTGGAGCAGGCTCAAGAGGCTAAATTGCCTACTCCTGCTCCTAGTTTTTGCATTCTAAGAAAGAACTAATCTGTCTAATTCCACCTTCCAGCTTTTGGTCTGTAGCCTTGTAGGTAACAATAACTCAAGCATAAATCTGGTATTCTTGATTACTAAGGGGATCAGGGGTTATGCGAAGAAGGCAGATGAATGGGGATGAGGAACATATCAGCCATAATTGAATGGCAGTGGAAACTCTGTAATGATATCCAGTAACAGTGTAGATAACAGTGTAGAGAGCCTAGACCACTAGGTGTCAGGCAAGAGGAACAGGACACTGGAACTGGACAGAGCCAGTCTTGATCAGAGTTACAGAAGCTGCTGGTAGCATGGTTAAAAGATCCACTGTTTGATTAGCAATAGTTTAGTTTACCCACAGTTAATTCAACATTAAACAACTAGTCTTGAACTAGATGTTCTGTCATCCACTGATTCATTTATTATCATAGTACATGAAATAACATGGTACCAGGGTTGATTTGGATGGCACAGTCATCAAACAAAGACAAAACATTGCTACAAGAAAAATGCGGTTCTTCAAGTGGAAAGTCTGAAAGCTCCGGAACAGCTTCAACTTACTGGTAATGCGGATGGAAATTGGCACGCATTTAAGCAGCACTTCACACTATGTCTCAGCTACCAGGCTGCAGGCACAGCCGGGTGAGAGAAAAATTGCATTATTGCTCACGGTAGCAGGCCCGCGGGCAATTGAAATATATAATACATTTGCGTATGAGAAAGAGGAAGACAGTAAGAAATTTGATGCTGTGATCAAAAAATTTGACGAGCATTGTATACCCAAGAAGAATGAAACATACGAAAGGTTCATTTTTCGAATGTGCACGCAGAAGACTGCCGAATCATTCAATAGTTATCTTACTAACATTAAGCTGAAAGTGAAGATGTGCAACTTCGCAACGCCTCCATGATTAGAGATCAAATTGTTTTTGGACTGCATGATACTGAGGTGCGAGAGACTATAATAGAGAACCAGGAGTCTTAAATCTTTGTTAACAAGCAATGTTGTAAGGATTGAGGATCCTGATGGATGGTCTAAAAAAGCTATTGTACTACAAGAGGCAGGTCCAGGATCATGCACAGTAATGACAGAACAAGGACAGAATTTGAGAAGGAATCATCGGGCATTATAGAATACAAAAGAACCTGCTCAAGAACAGCAAGACAGTGGTGTTAGTGAAGACTTCCATCAACCTGAACCAACACAAACATTGGAAGAGACTTTCAAAAGGCATTCGATATAGTGCCAGACAACAGACCTGTGAGAAAAGTTATAGAAGGGACAGTAGCAACGTGGATACAAAGTTGGCTGAATAAAATGAAGGAGAGAGTAGCGGTCAATGGATTGGACCGGTTTAGCTCAGTGGGTTAGACAGCTGGTTTGTAATGCAGAAGGTGGCCAGCAGTGTGGGTTCCATTCCCGTACCGGCTTACCCGAACAGGTGCCGGAATGTGGCGACTAGGGGTTTTTCACAGTAACTTCATACTTGAAATGAAATGAAAATGAAATGAAAATCGCTTATTGTCACAAGTAGGCTTCAATGAAGTTACTGTGAAAAGCCCCTAGTCGCCACATTCCAGCGCCTGTTCGGGGAGGCTGTTACGGGAATTGAACCGTGCTGCTGGCCTGCCTTGGTCTGCTTTCAAAACCAGTGATTTAGCCCTGTGCTAAACAGCCCCTTGTGACAATAAAAGATTATTCTTATATTTTTTGGGCAGGTGGAAGATTTATAGTGGTGTTCCTTAGGGGTCTGTATTGGATCCTTGCTTTTCATAATATATTAATGATCTAGATCTTGGCGTGCAGGGGACAATTTCCAAGTTTGCAGATGACACAAAACGTACTGTAAACCGTGATGAGGACAGTGTAGATCTTCAAAGGGACATAGACAGGGTGGGGGAATGGGGCAGATAGGTGGCATATCAGGTTCAAATGCAGTTAATGCAGAAAATTTCATTCTGGGCTTTATTAATAGGGGCATAGAGTATGAGAACAAGGAGGTTCTGCTGAACTTATACAAGACACTAGTTAGACCTCAGCTGGAATTGAATGCTTTGGAGAAAGTGCAGAGGATGTTGACAAGGATGATTCCAGGGATGGAAAACTTCAGTTATGAGGATGGATTGGAGAGAAAGTGACTTAGAGGAGATTTGATAGAGATGTTCAAAGTCATGAAGAGGTTGAACAGAATAGATAGGGAGAAACGGTTCCCACTCGTAAAAGGATTAAGAACAAGAGGGCACAGATTTAAAGTGATTTGCAAGAGAAGCAAATGTGATGTGAGAAAAAATTTGGGTGATGTTCGGGTCTGGATTTCACTACCTGGAACTGTGATGGAGGCAGATTCAATCAAGGAATTTAAGAGGTCATTCGATGATTATTTTAAAAGAAACAATGTACAGGGGTATAGGGAAAAGGCAGGGGACTAGTATGAAGTCATGATGTCATTCAGAGAGCCGGTGCAGAAAGGATGGGCCAAATGGCCTCCCCCCAATAGCAATTCTGTGGTTTGTGATACATGATTCTCAGTGTGCTCTGAATTGTATGCCACAAAGACAGGCTAAAAAAAAAAGCTAACACCAATGCAATTAGCTTTCTATATACTCTTTCATTCTTCACCTCCATGGCAGTGTCAGAGCACAGACATTTCTTGGAACCTAATGATGTAATACTCAGGAAACATAAGAACATAAGAACTAGGAGCAGGAGTAGGCCATTTGGCCCCTCGAGCCTGCTCCGCCATTCAATGAGATCATGGCTGATCTTTTGTGGACTCAGCTCCACTTTCCAGCCCGAACACCATAACCCTTAATCCCTTTATTCTTCAAAAAACTATCTATCTTTATCTTAAAAACATTTAATGAAGGAGCCTCAATTACTTCACTGGGCAAGGAATTCCATAGATTCACAGCCCTTTGGGTGAAGAAGTTCCTCCCAAGCTCAGTCCTAAATCTAATTCCCCTTATTTTGAGGCTATGCCCCCTAGTTCTGCTTTCACCCACCAGTGGAAACAACCTGCCCGCATCTATCCTATCTATTCCCTTCATAATTTTATATGTTTCTATAAGATTCCCCCCTCATCCTTATAAATTCCAATGAGTACAGTCCCAGTCTACTCAACCTCTCCTCGTAATCCAACCCCTTCAGCTCTGGGATTAACCAAGTGAATCTCCTCTGCACACACTCCAGCGCCAGTACGTCCTTTCTCAGGTAAGGAGACCAAAACTGAACACAATACTCCAGGTGTGGGCTCACTAACACCTTATGCAATTGCAGCATAACCTCCCTAGTCTTAAACTCCATCCCTCTAGCAATGAAGGACAAAATTCCATTCGCCTTCTTAATCACCTTTTGCCACTGTAAACCAACTTTTTGCGACTCATTAACAAATTAATCCTCTTTCAAAATTTTCCCCAGCCCACTTTGGTCTTAAAGGGGCATCATTCCATAATTTATTGCAATATTCCCTTTCCTTATTCACCCTTCCGAAATGCATGACATCACACTTATTATTTTTGCATGGGATATGGACGTCGCTGGCTGGGCCTGCATTTATTACCCATCCTTAATTTCCCTTGAGGGGACATTTAAGAGTCAGTCACATTTCTGTGGGTCTGGAGTCACATGTGGACCGGACCAGGTAAGGACACAGATTTCCTTCCCTAAAGGCCATTAGTGAACCAGATGGGTTTTTAAAACAACCAACAATGGTTTCATGGTCATCGTCAGACTTTTAATTTCAGACACACACTAGGAAGAGTAAATCAGTAAGGACCTAATATTGACCCCTGCAGAACCCCTCTGGAAATAGTTTTCCGGTCATAAAAATATTTTATGCCAGCCTTTGCTTTCTATCACGGAGGCAATTTTGTATCCAACTGTTTATTCCCCCCACTGTGGGATTATTGAAAATTTAAACAGCACACTAACTTTATTTAGGGGACTAACTGGATTAACATCATAATTTCAAAAGATTGCATTAATTTTATTTCAGTTTTATTCTGAAACACACAGAATTGCACCCATCTTTTGTTAAATCTGGTTTCAGAAAAAATAAATCACAAAGTTTCTGTAGAATCCGCACAGAGTGATCACAAGGAACGAAAGGTAGGATGCAAAAATAATGGTTTACTAATACGTACATATAACTACTCCACTTCCTGAAGGGTCTCCCGCCCCGACCTACACTCAATGGGCTTCCCTCTTAAGGGTGAAGCCCCGCCCCATTACCAGGGGGAGTTTGTACTCGGTAGAGCTCACGGGGAACTGGATAGTCTGCACACTGTAACCTCCGTGGAGTTTGTAACAGTTATCATGAATGGGAAGGCAATTCAGCCACCTTAACTCATCCATTCAAAATGATTCTAAACTTCCTGCTGGTAAGATTCAAATGCTTCTTATCTGATTCCAGCGAGTTCGTTCCCACTGGTTTGTCTTGCGAATTATTCCATACAATGTCCATTCTGTCTGTAAGCATTTCCAGATATTGGTCCTAAAATTACTGCTCATGATTTTAAACCTGAATTACCTAGCTATATTCCTATGGTAAAAGGTGAATTGTACAACCGCGATCCAGTCTGCTGTTGCAAACGAGACTTATATAAAGTAACTTTAATTTACATAGCAAATATCCCAAGGCACTTTACAGATATAAATAAATACACCAAAAGAAATGAGAAGCAGGAAGGGTGGTCAAAGGATTAGTCAAAGATGAGTTTTAAAGATTTGTGGTTTTTATAAAAAGAGTCCAATGTGAAAGATTATGGGGAGGGGTCTGTCGTGTTGTTCACCCTGGGGAAATACAGATTGCACACGATGCAATTAACTGATCAAGTATACACCAAACGAAGGCGTTGGTTCAATCTAAGATTTGGTGAACCGTGAACAATTCTCCTACTTGGATTTGACTCTCTTGCTAATCTAACTATAGTAACTCAACTAACTAACCAGTCTGCTCTAATCCATGCAGTGGGTGTGATGCTTCCCTGATCTGCTCCTGTCTCTTTGAGCGTCGCCTATGGAAAGAGAAAGAGCATGTGTGCCCTGTCCTTTTATATGGGTAGCCCCCTTGTGGTAGTGTCAGCTGTGTGTGTGGCTTGACTGCCCATTGGTCGTGACCTATCTTACTGACCTATTGTTTGAATGTCTGTGTGTCATGATGTCTCTGGTGCTCCCTCTAGTGTTTATCTAGTCCTAGTGTATTTACATTAACCCCTTGTGTATTTACAGTGATGTATATCACCACAGGGTGGGACTCAGTCAGTAAAAGGTGTTGCCTGCAATAGTGCAGGAAAGGGAGAGGAAGCATTTAAAAACAAGAAAAACAGTAATTAATTTTTTTGACATTTTTAAGAACATATAAAAATCAATAAACAGTAAACCCCCTTAGTGTCGTTTGGCCCAGTTGGTAGGCCCCTTGCTTTTGGATCAGAGGGTTGTGGGTACGACATCAATACTGAGGGAGTGCTGCTCCGTTGGTTTTGGACTCTTTCAAGTGAGGGATTCAACCGAGAACATGTCCATCTGCTTTGCTGTCTCTATGCACAGATATAATTCCCCGCAGTTTTCCAAATAGTACCACAGGATAATCCAATGTCCATCTGAAGCTGCAGCACAAGACAGGTTGTCAGACCAATTCTATAACTGAAGGAAGCTTGATCTAACAGTGCAGCACTGCCATTAGTTGTGAGCCCAAACCACAATGATCTGCTCTAGTGGGAAGCTAGGAAAGAAAATCCAACATACTAGAATGCTTTGTTAAAGACTATATTGGCTCTATTATCTCGGATTTCTTTTTTTCCACGATCTATCAAATAATTCAGAATCATCTGAATAATTACTGTTGAAATACGGACTGTTACCAATGTCTTCCTTAGATACATTGATGGCTTTTCAGTGTATTCAAATGCCACAAGAGTGCACGTGCCGATGAGATTAATTGTTATTAGCTTGATACAGTGACACAAAAGATTTTTTTAACATTATTTTACAGCATGTGGGTGTCGTTGGTTAGGCCAGCATTCATTGCCCATCACGGGTTGCCCTTCGGAAGGTGTTGTTGAGATGCCTTCTTGAACTGTTGAAGTCCCTGAGGTGTAGGTACACCCTCAGTGCTGTTAGGGAGGGAGTTCCAGAATTTTGACCTAGGGACGGTGAAGGGATGGTGATAATTTTCCAAGTCAGGGTGGTGAATGACTTGGAGGGGAACATCCTGGTGGTGGGGTTCCCAGGTATCTGCTGTTATTGTTCTTCAGATGGTAGTCATCGTGGGTTTGGAAGGTGCTGCCTAAAGAACCTTGATGAGTTCCTGCAGTGCATCTCAAAGATGGTCCACACAGCTGCCACTGTTCACCAGTGATGGAGGATTAAAAGTTTGTGGAAGGGGGAGCAATCAAGTGGGCTGTTTTGCCCTAGATGGTGTGGAGCTTCTTGAGTGTTGTTAGAGCTGCACTCATCCAGGCAAGTGGAGAGTATTCCATTACACTCCTGACTTGTGCCTTGTAGGTGGTAGACAAGCTTTGGGGTCAGGAGGTGAGCTACTCACCATAGGATTCCTAGCCTTTGACCTGCTCTGATAGCCACAGTATTAATATGGCTAGTCCAGTTCAGTTTCTGGTCAATGGTAAGCCACAGGATGTTGATTGTGGGGGATCCAGCGATGGTAATGCCATTGGATGTCAAGGGGCAGCGGTTGGATCATCTCTTGTAGGAGATGGTCATTGCTTGGCACATGTGTGACGCGAATGTAGCTTGTCAGCCAGGCCTGCATATTGCCCAGATGTTGCTATATTTGGACATGGACTGCTTCATTATTTGCGAAATCACTAAAGGTGCTGAATATTGTGCAAACAACCCCACTCCTGGCCTTATTATGGAAGGGAGGTCATTGATGAAGCAGCTGAAGATGGCGGTGCCTGGGACGCTAACCTGAGGAACACATGCAGCGATGTCCTGGAGCTGAGAAGATTGACCTCCAACCAACACAACCATCTTCCTTAGTGCCAGGTATGATTCCAACCAACAGTGAGTTTCACCTGATTGCTATATTCGGTAAAATGCTGCCTTGATGTCAAGGGCAGTCACTCTCACCTCATCTCTTTTGTACATAGAATTTACATTGCAGAAGGAAGCCATTCGTCCCATTGATTCTGCACTGGCCCTTGGATGGAGCACCCTACCTAAGCCCACACCTCCACCCTATCCCTACACCTCCTACCCTGTCCCGTAACCCCACCTAACCTTTTTGGACACTAAGGGTAATTTAGCTAAATCATTTAATCTGCACCCGGAGGAAACCCACGCAAACACGGGGAGAATGTGCAGACTCCACACAGACAGTGACGCAAGCCGGGAATCGAACCTGGGACCCTGGAGCTGCGAAACAAATGTGCTAACCACTGTGCAACACTGTTTGAATGGAGGTCATGAGCTGAGTGACCCTGGCGGAACGCAAATTGAGTGTCCGTGAGCAGGTTATTGTTGAGTAAGCGCCGCATGACAGCACTGTTGATGTTTCATTCCATCATGCTGACTGATAGGACGGTAATTGGTTCAGTTGGATTTGTGGCATTTCTTATTTTCAGGACACACCTGGGCAATTTTCCACATTGCCAGCGTTGTAGTGTACAGGAGCAGCTTGGCTAGCGGTCCAGCAAGTTCTGGAGCATAAGTCTGCAGTACTATTGCCGGAATATTGTCAGGGCCCATAAACTTTGCAGTATCCAGTGCCTTCAGCCATTTCTCATAATCACGTGGAGTGAATCTTATTGGCTGAAGACTGACATCTGTGATGTTGGGGATTTCCGGGGGAGACCGGGATGGATCATCCACTCGGCACTTCTGACCAAAGATTATTGCCAATGCCTCAGCCTTGTCCTTTGCACAGATGAGCTGTGCTCCTCCATCATTGAGGATTGGGATATTTGTGGAGCCTCCTCCTTCAGTGATTTGTTTAATTGTCCACCACCATTCTTGGCTGGATGTGGCAGGACTGCAGAGCTTAGATCTGATGCGTTTGTCGTGGAATCGCTTAGCTCTGTCTACTACTTACTGCTGCTTACGCTGTTTGACACATAAGTAGTCATGTGTTGTAGCTTCACCAAGTTAACACCTCATTTTTCGGTATGCCTGGTGTTGCTCCTGGCATTCTCTCCTGCACTCTTCATTGAACTAGGGTTGATCCCCTGGCTTGGTGGAAATGGTAGAGTGGGGGATATGCCAGGCCATTAGGTTGCAGATTGAGTTAGAGTACAATTCTGCTGTTGCTGATGGCCCATAGCACCTCATGACTGCGCCCAGTCTTGAGTTGCGAGATCTGTTCGAAGTGTATCTCATTTTGCACGGTTGTAGTGCCACAGAACACAATGGAGGGTATTCTCACTGTGAAGACAAAACTTTGTCTCCAAAAGGACTCTGCGGTGGTCACTTCTACCACTGCAGTCAAGGACAGACGCATCTGCAGCAGGCAGGTTGGTGAGGATGAGGTCAAGTATGCTTTTCCCTCTTGTTGATTCCCTCAACACCTGCTGCACAGCTAGCAGCTATGTCCTTTGGGACATGGCCAGCTCGGTCTGTGGTGGTGCTACTGAGCCACTCTTTGTGGTGGACATTGAAGTCTGCCACCCAGACTATATTCTGCACCCATGCCACCCTCAGTGTTTCCTCTAAGTGGTGTTCAACATGGAGGAGAACTGATTCATCAGCTGATAGTGGACGGTATGTGGTAAGCAGCAGGAGGTTTCCGTGCCCATGTTTAACCTGAAGCCATGAGACTTCATGGGGTCCAGAGTCAATGTTGAGAACTTCCATGGCAACTCCCTCCTGGCTGTATACCAATGTGCCGCCACCTCTGCTGGGTCTGTCTTGCCGGTGAGACAGGCCATAACTAAGAATAGTGATACTGGTGTCTGGGATATCGATTCTGTGACTATGACTATGTCAGGCTGTTGCTTGACTAGTTTGTGAGCCAGCTCTCCCAATTTTGGCTCAGACCCCAGATATTAGTAAGGAACACTTTGCAGGGTCGACAGGGATGGGTTTAATGTTGTCATCTCTGGTGCCTGGGGCGATGCCGGGTGGCCCATCCGGTTTCATTCCTTTTTAGTGTTTTTGCAGTGGTTGAATTCAACTGAGAAGCTTGCTCGGGCATTTAAGAGTCAACCTCATTTGCATGGATCTGGAGTCACATGTAGGCCAGACCAGGTAAAAGGATGGCAGGTTTTCTTCCCTGAAAACCAGACGGCTTTTTACAACAATCGACAATGGTCATCATTAGACTTTAATTCCAGATATTTTACTGAGTTTAAATTCCATCGCCTGCTGACGTGGGATTCGAACCTGGGTCCCCAGATCATTACACTGGGTCTCTGGATTACTAGTCCAGTGACAATACCACTACGCTACCACCTTCAAAATTGTAAAAATACAATCTCACAATCTCATCACGGTTTCCATATTTAGAACTGTTGTTTGTACACAACAATTTTTGTATTTACTATCTGACAACATAACTGCATAAGCAAGAATGGTATTTATCCTCTTAAATTCTGATAATCTTTCCAATTTAAGATGTTTTCCAAGATAGGATGGTACATATATTGATCTTAATCTTCCAAATTAGTCCTGATTATGCACTATAATTGTAGGTATCATAAATAAAAAGTCAGCATAAATCCATTGAAGAAAGCCATTCATTGCTATACCTGTATTTCAGTTGTTTCAAAACTGACATCCACACTTTCATGGTCACTTGTTTCCACCTCCATTGTGACTCCCTCGTTGCTGCTCTCTACCTCCCTCCATATTGGTATTTTGTTCCTGGTAGCAAACTGCTCAAATGCCTGCTGACAGGACATGCGCTCCTTGTCAAACACCACCTTCTTTGATTTGGGGTGCACATACATCACGGTAGATTTGGCTTTCGATTTAAATTCATCTTCAGCAGCAAAACTGTCCGATAGCATACTTGCAAAGAGAGAATCTGCTTGGGATGACTCTGCCCTGGATGGTTCGGTGCCATCGGTTGAGGTAGCTGCCGTTGTGTCTGTTGCCACACGCTTCTTTTTCTTTTCACTTTTGGATTTTGAGGATCGCGAATATGTTTTCAGTGGCTTGCCATTAGCTGTGCACAGAAAAAGAAAGTAGAACTAAGGCTTTATGATATTAGCCTTCATACCAATTTGCAATCACAATGACAGACATTAGAAATACACGGATGCAAACATACAGAGAAGAAAGCATTTTATCTTAAATGCTGGTTGTTTCTCAGTGGTAGTATTCTCATCCAGAAGGTTGTCATGTTTTGGTCTTTTGGATGATATATTAAACTGTCCTCCTTGTCCACTTGTCCTTCCAGGTCAACAAGGAACACCTCAGCCAATAGAGAGGAGCCTGGAGTCCCAGCTAGTATTTAACCCCAACCAAATTCACTAAAATGCAGATTATCTGGTCATTATTACATTGTTTCCTGTCTGTAAATTGGCTACTGCATTTCCTACATTGACACAATGTCTTTGCTACAAAAGTACTCCATTGGCAATAAAGCATCTTGGGACTTCCTAAGACCTCAGTGTAACATCTCATCCAAAAGACAAAAGCTTTGACAGTACAGTGTTCCCTCAGTACTGCACTGGAATGTCAGGCTAGACTTTGTGCCCATATCTTTGAGTGGATTTAAACCCACAACATTCTGGCACAGAGATGAGTGTACAACCACTGAGCAATATGACAACTGACACAGTATAAATGTAAGTCTTTCTTTGTCTTTATGAACAAGTGTACAGCTCAATGGTTTATAAGACAGGCTTAAGCAAGGTAAAGGTAATTAGCCTGGTAAGGCACTTTTTGTCCACTCAGGTGGTGTCATTTTCAGTGAGCCAAAACTAATAATTCCAATTCCCCCCAGAACACAAATCCCGGAACAGGTATGGGAGCATTCATGGTAAGGTCTTCCACCTGAATGTGTGGGAAACTGGACAATAAAATAAATTTCAGATGAAGGGGAAAAGTCTGAGCTTCTGTGGCTTTACCGAGATACTAAAAATGCAGAAAATGAAATCTACAGAAAGCATCCAACTTCAAAGGAGTTTATTTAAGTGTATGACAATTTTCAAGTCATCAGCAATAAAACAACAGAATACTGAATCCAAAGGAAGTTGCCCAAATAACTTGGAGAACTAAGCTACTGCATTTTTTACATCTGCAATGTGGATCCTGCAATGTTGCCTCTTACAGTTTTCGACTGTTTGAGTTGCTATGCCAGAAAGACTTGAACCTTTATGTTCTTTTGCCATTTTTAAAAATACATCTGCTCAGTCAGCTTAATGCAAGGTTATCAATTCAAGTAACAGTGCGCTTCCTCTGTCCCTCAGCTCCACAGAATGAACATTTTAATACAGGTGTCCCGATGAGGAG
This sequence comes from Scyliorhinus torazame, assembly GCF_047496885.1. Taxonomy (NCBI): domain Eukaryota; kingdom Metazoa; phylum Chordata; class Chondrichthyes; order Carcharhiniformes; family Scyliorhinidae; genus Scyliorhinus; species Scyliorhinus torazame. Next base: position 55,828,784 of record NC_092724.1, read on the forward strand.
CATGTTCCAGGTTTTACTCCCTTTAAGATTTATGCTCACAGTTGAGCTGCATTTATAAAAGCGCAAGCAACGAGACCAAAATAACATACAGGCTGAGAAGAAAGTAGATATCAACTTCCAAGGACAATGGCATAAAGGCATGACGATGAGAAAATTACTCATCACATAATGTGGTAAATAAATGAGGCTTTGCCTCAGTCTTCCTTCAAACTGAACAAAAAGTGCAGATTGGCAATTGTGGTTGTAATGATATGTAGACAGACATGTAACTAAAGGGTTAATCACAACACCTAGCTGTAACACTACTACTAGAGGGCATTACAAAACCCACTATACAACTGAGCTCCCAGAAGCTCTCGCTCTCTTTCCATGCAGGAGTTATCAGATAGCAGCAGTGTAGAAGAGTAAGATCACATTCTAGACACTACGTGTAGCTTAGCTACAGTTTGTACAGTTATTTATCCTTACTTTATTGCTAAAGTTAGTTCAGTGGAGTGTCAAACTCATTTATTAGTTTTAGTGTTACTTAATAAATTCTTTCAATTTACTTTGAAGGCTCGAGTGTTCTTCAACATCATCTACAGTTAGTAAAGACATATATTACTTAAACCCAGTAATATGGTACCACAGTGGCTACTGAATCTACCTAGTTAAATTTAGTGAACAGAGAGAGAAGAATAGAAGCTATTCGGCAACAGAAGCATCGCCTTCTAAACAAAACCTGATGATTCTTGGCACGCTGGACAGACCACAAGCTCCTCGTCACCTCAGGATCACCGGTAATCTTAATGTTAACTGGCAGTTGTTTAGACAACAATTCCAACTGTATTTAGAAGCGTCTGACTTAACAAGCACGCCAGATGCTCGTAAAATCGCTCTTTTATTGACTATAGCTGGTCCACATGTTATAGAGATCTACAACTCTTTTAACTACTCAGAAGGCCAAGATAAAACAAAGTATGAGACCATCCTTGAGAAATTTGATAGCCACTGTAAAGTACAGTCAAATGAGATATTTGAGCGCTACATCTGTAAAAAAAAGGATGCAAGGGAATGAGGAATCTTTTAACATCTTTGTCACTGACCTTAAATTGTGAGCTCAATCCTGCAATTTTGTTGCACTAAATGATTCGTAATCAGTGTTTGGAATTATTGATGAACATCTTAGAGCGAGATTACTTCGGCAAAAAGATTTGACTCTTGAAATCGCTATTGAAACATGTTTGGTGCATCAACTGTCCAAAAATCAGTATTTGCAGTATACAATCGGTGAAAGTGGCGCCAAAACATTCCACGAGGTCAAGTGTATCAAGGCAGTGTCGCAATTGAAGAGGCTCCACATTTCAAAAGGCAGCTACCTTGCGCGCTCACTCAGGCCCCACACATGCGCACTTTGCAATGAAGTGCGAGACGGCCAAGAATCGTTATGCGCATGCGCGAAGACACACGGAACATCATGACGTTGACGCGATGACGTGAACGAGGTGTGAAACCGCCCACTTCCAAAAAAAATGCCCTGCAAAAACAATGTCTCCAATGTGGGAGACTGAATCACTATGCTGCACAGTACAGAGCTGCACTCCAATTTAAAACTCACAAACAGAACTTCAAGAACTTCAAGAAGCGTAACATTGGCAGTGTACAACTTAAAACAGAGGAGTCTGATCAACATAGTGCAATATATCCTGAAGATATATGCCTGGATAAAACATTCCAAGTGGGAATTATTGAAAAGTTTGAAAACTCCACAGAGAAAACATCGCAAGCGAAATCAATCCATGCCATTGATTCTGACGCTGAATGGAACACAGTGTTGGATGTCAACAGATGCCCGATTAAATTCAAGCTGGACACAGGTGCCTCCGCTAACCTACTTGCGAAGTTCGACTTCGCGAAGGTCAAGCAAGCTCCCAAACACCTTCTGGCTGCCTACAAACTTCAAGACTACAATGGCAACGCAATCTTGTCATTGGGGTCATGCCATTTAAAAATGTCCAACAAACACTTAGAGACGAGCCTGAGATTTGAGATTGTCCGATCAGACAAGTCGGCGCTCTTAGGTGCGAAAGCCTGCTACCAATTGAACCTTATTCAAAGGATTTACACATTAACATCGTCTCATCAAGCTCTTTAGAGCAGAATTGAAGGAATACTGGATCAATATCCAGAAGTCTTCAGCGGAATGGACACACTTCCATTTGAGTACAAAATTTTGCTGCGTGCTGATGCAAAACCTGTAGTTCACCCACCAAGGAGAGTCCCTGCTCCACTGAGGGAACAGTTAAAATCAGAGCTAGCAAGTCTAGAGAAAAAAGGCATCATCTCCAAAGTTACTGAACTGACTGACTGGGTCAGTTCAATGCTGTGTGTAAAGGTGATTTAAGAATCTGCATAGACCCTAAGGATCTAAACATGATCATAATACGGGAACACTACCCGATCCCAAAAAGGGAAGAGATTACAAGCGAGATGGCACACGCGCGCATCTTCACCAAGCTAGATGCATCTCAAGGATTCTGGCAAATACAACTAGAAGAATCCAGCAGGAACCTCTGCGCCTTCAATAAACCTTTTGGCAGATTTTGCTACAATCGAATGCCATTTGCAATCATTTCGGCATCTGAAATATTCCACCGCTTCATGGAACAGATGATGGAAGGAATAGATGGAGTTCGTGTCTACGTGGATGGTATGGTCATCTGGTCTTCGACTCCAGAGGAACATGTGTCGAGACTGCAGAAAGTCTTCAAGCGTATACACAAGCATGGCCTCAAGCTAAACAAATCACACGCCCACAATTGCTTTTTCCTCAAGTTCCATTAAATGAAGAAATATTTTGGGACACCATAACCAACAACTCTACTAGTTGTGATTCACACACAACTATGAAAACATCAACGTCTCCACCACAACTTCTAAGAAGGTCATCGAGAACGAGAAGACGACCTAAAAGACTGAATTTATGAACATTTTGTTGAACATATTTGATGTGTGCATATCATGTTCTTACCTTTAATATCACTATTCATTTTTACTTGTTACCAAGGAAGAAATGTAAAAAAGAACGGGGGATGTAATGATATGTAGGCAGACATGTAACTAAAGGGTTAATCACAACACCTAGCTCTAACACTACCATTAGAGGGCATTACAAAACCCACTATACAACTGAGCACCCAGAAGCTCTAGCTCTCTTTCCATGCAGGAGTTATCAGATAGCAGCAGTGTAAGATCACAGCCTAGACACCATGTGTAGCTTAGACACAGTTTGTAGTTATTTATCCTTACTTTATTGCTAGAGTTAGTTCAATGGAGTGTCGAACTTATTTATTAGTTTTATCGTTATGTAATAAATTCTTTCAGTTTACTTCGAAGACTCGAGTGTTCTTCAACATCATCTACAGTTAGTAACGACATATATTACTTAAACCCAATAATATAACAGTGGTCTCCAATATCAAACAGGTTTGGGGCTTCAGACAATGACTACAGGGATGGAGAGTCTTCACAATGTAACCCCCCGGCCTCCTCTCACATAATGAAATTGGAAAATGAAAAGTTCTAAGGTATTGGTCTTATACATATCATACGGCAATGCCCTAAGTAGTGAAAACAAATTCAAAACAACAAACAAAATGTCATATTTTGTTTTCCATAAAATGAGGAAAAGAATAACGGAATTATGTGTCTTTGCCCCACAAAAGTTCTGGAGTGCAGATAATGAAAGTTCCACTGTATTTTAGTCAGGCTACCTTTCCCATTAAGGGTAGGTTAATTTGGTCCAGTGCATTTAATTACAGCTCATCGTACCTAATGGAATGCACGGATGAAAGACTTCAACTGCTGTAGTGAAGGGTGCATTTAATAGATGAAACATTACAACCTACAAACTGTTCTGTCAAGAACTCATTCAATTTAAAGTAATACCTCCTGCAAAAACTAAGCGAGGAATCGTTCTTTTTGGCATGTCATAGTGGGTACTGCAAATACTGCCTTTTGCAGTTTTTGAATGCAACTTTCAAGATGGTTTAATCAGATGCCATTGAGCTCTGGAGCATGACAAAAGATTGGAATGATGAGTGTCCAGTAAAGCCTAGGAATTTCAGACCATAGGCACATACATGCAATATATATTTCACTACCAAGTCTTAGTGATCTTCCCCCTGGTGGACAAAAATGTTAAATGTGCAATTTTCAGTCTGCAACCTATGCTTTCAGATCTTTTTAACCACAAATAATATCAACAGCATTTCTGGTTGCTTTCATTTTTGTTTTGAGGAGAGATTAAAGGGAGTGAATAATTTAAATATTACCCAAAAATTCTCTGATGCACCAAATGGCCAGTATTGTAGCATTTGTATGTTAAAGCTTTTACGTATTTTAGAACTGAACTTGTTGAAAGCTTGGAATTCTGTCACAGTGAAAGGAACGTCAATCACATATTCTTCGGAGCCTGAACAGTTGGGACTGATAGGAATGAAAATATGTGCCTCTCTCCTTTTTTACCAAGGCTCCCAAGTGAAATGAGCAGGTTTACAAATCCAATTTGTGGATTTAATAATGCTGGACACAACACAAGATTGCCTATGAGTTACTGATAATTCACAATTTCCTGGAAATTATCTAAAATGGAGAAGAAAAATCACACTGGTCCAGTACAATTGTAGCGTGGAATGAAGGCCATTATTGGAGAAGAGCAGAGAATCTTCCCGGTGATCGGTGCTGTACTCAACATGAGAATTTTCAATGGTGATATGGGTCGGGATCCTCCACGCTGGGCCCTTGTAGGGCCGGCGCGGAGAAGGGAACCCCCGTGCATGCGCGGAAATACATCAGCCGGTTCGCGAATGCGCAAAATCACGCCTGCCGTTCCGCGCATGGGCGAACTCGCACCGGCCCTTTGGCGCTGGCAGGAGCAGCGGGGACGACTCCGGCGGCAACCTAGCCCCCTAGGCAGGTGAGAATTCCTCACTTTCGGGGGCCGCTGACGCCGGAGCCGTTGGCAACGGTTTCCCCGCCGGCATGGGGACATAGCCCCATTTTTAGGGAATCCCGCCCATGATGTTTATAAAGCAGAAAAGTGTTTTAATCCATAACATTGATATTTTTCATGTTGACAGGCAAAAAGCTTTACTGAAGGAAAAGCAATGATGATGCCTTCCAGTATTCAATTTAAGATACTTATCCAATTGTATGTATTAATTCCTCCCGGAGATGTACTTAAGGATTCGGTACAGCAAAGTTGAAAATTGCACAAGGTCTTTTCTGTAAGGTAAAAGGGATGGTGGGGAAAGTGAACCAAAGACATGCACTCTGAAATGATCAGGTTTTGTTCAGGCAGCTCCATCACTGCTCAGAATCACTCAGCCTTTACTCCAATCCAGACCACATTTCAGAGATATTCTTGAAGTGTCTTGAACACATACCTGAAAAATGATGATCAAACAAACTTTCTGTGAAGTCAGCTTGGCTGAGCTCCAAGATCGTAACCTTGCTTGGTTTGCTGTGTTCCTCTGTGTCTATTGTTCTCTTGTGCTCCTCCTTGATCTTGGCTTCATCTTCGGTCACATCTTTTCCAGCGGTTTCTTCAATTACAGATTCATTCAATATTTTCTGGTCTTCAGTTTTCTGTCTCCTAGTCTGGGTTCTTCGCCGATGGGACCTGCAGCATATTTTCAGGGAAGGGATGCAAAGAAAAAGTGAAATTGACAAAGTACTTCAATCATTCGCTGGTGGTGCCTAATTTTGCATATTAATGCGTATTACAATTTTGCATTTACAAAGGAGATTTGAACAGTTAAGTCTTTCTCTATTTTGAGTTCATAAAGTGGAAGAGTAATTCGTTGAATGTATCATAGAACCACAAAATTGTTATGGTGCAGAAAGAGGTTATTTGGTCCATTGTGTCTGCACAAGTTCTCTGAATGAATGACTAATCTAATTCCATTCCCTAAACTTCACCCCGTAACCCTAAACATTCTTCCTTTTCAAATAACACTAATTCCTTTTCGACTGCGACAAATGGATTTGTCTCCACCACATTCTTTTTTTTAAATAAATATTTTATTGAAAATTTTTGGTCAACCAACACAGTACATTGTGCATCCTTTACACAACATTATAACAATACAGATAATAATGACCTTTTTTATAAAAACAAGAAACAACAAATAAATAAATATTAAATAACAAAAATGAAAACAAGCCCTAATTGGCAACTGCCTTGTCACAGGCTATACCCCCCCCACCCACCCCCCACCCCATCCCCCCCAAGTCCTGGGCCGCTGCTGCTGCCTTCTTTTTTTCCCCCATCTATCTTTCCGCAAGATATTCGACGAACGGTTGCCACCGCCTGGTGAACCCTTGAGCCGACCCCCTTAGGACGAACTTAATCCGCTCTAACTTTATGAACCCCGCCATATCATCCATCCAGGTCCCCACCCCCGGGGGCTTGGCTTCTTTCCACATTAGCAATATCCTGCGCCGGGCTACCAGGGACGCAAAGGCCAAAACACCGGCCTCTCTCGCCTCCTGCACTCCCGGCTCTTGTGCTACCCCAAATATAGCCAACCCCCAGCTTGGTTCGACCCAGACTCCTACTACTTTCGAAAGCACCTTTGTCACCCCCATCCAAAATCCCTGTAGTGCCGGGCATGACCAGAACATATGGGTATGATTCGCTGGGCTTCTCGAGCACCTCGCACACCTATCCTCCACCCCAAAAAATTTACTCAGCCGTGTTCCAGTCATGTGTGCCCTGTGTAATACCTTAAACTGAATCAGGCTTAGCCTGGAGCACGAGGACGACGAGTTTACCCTGTTTAGGGCATCTGCCCACAGCCCCTCCTCAATCTCCTCCCCTAGCTCTTCTTCCCATTTCCCTTTTAGTTCGTCCACCATAGTCTCCCCTTCATCCCTCATTTCCCTATATATATCCAACACCTTACCATCCCCCACCCATTTCTTTGAGATGACTCTGTCCTGCACCTCTTGTGTCGGGAGCTGCGGGAATTCCCTCACCTGTTGCCTCGCAAAAGCCCTCAATTGCATGTACCTGAATGCATTCCCTTGGGGCAACCCATATTTCTCAGTCAGCGCTCCCAGGCTCGCGAACTTCCCATCCACAAATAGATCTTTCAATTGCGTTATTCCTGCTCTTTGCCACATTCCATATCCCCCATCCATTCCCCCCGGGGCAAACCTATGGTTGTTTCTTATCGGGGACCCCCCCCAATGCTCCGGTCTTTCCCCTATGTCGTCTCCACTGTCCCCAAATCTTCAGTGTAGCTACCACCACCGGACTCGTGGTATAGTTCCTCGGTGAGAACGGCAATGGGGCTGTCACCATAGCCTGCAGGCTGGTCCCCCTACAGGACGCCCTCTCTAATCTCTTCCACGCCGCTCCTTCCTCCTCTCCCATCCACTTACTCACCATTGAAATATTAGCGGCCCAATAATACTCACTTAGGCTCGGTAGTGCCAGCCCCCCCCCTATCCCTACTACGCTGTAAGAATCCCTTCCTCACTCTCTGAATCTTCCCGGCCCAAACAAAACCCATGATACTCTTTTCTATCCTTTTGAAAAAAACCTTCGTGATCACCACCGGGAGGCACTGAAACACAAAGAGGCATCTCGGGAGGACCACCATCTTAACCGCCTGCACCCGCCCTGCCATTGACAATGCTACCATATCCCATCTCTTGAAATCTTCCTCCATCTGTTCCACCAACCGCGTCAAATTTAGCCTGTGCAATGTGCCCCAACTCTTAGCTATCTGGATCCCCAGGTAACGAAAGTCTCTTGTTACCTTCCTCAACGGTAGGTCTTCTATTTCTCTACTCTGCTCCCCTGGATGCACCACAAACAGCTCACTCTTCCCCATGTTCAATTTATACCCTGAAAAATCCCCAAACTCCCCAAGTATCCGCATTATTTCTGGCATCCCCTCCGCTGGATCCGCCACATATAGTAGCAGATCATCTGCATATAAAGATACCCGGTGTTCTTCTCCTCCCCTAAGTATTCCCCTCCATCTCCTGGAACCTCTCAGCGCCAACGCCAGGGGCTCAATCGCCAGTGCAAACAGTAATGGGGACAGAGGACATCCCTGCCTTGTCCCTCTATGGAGCCGAAAATATGCCGATCCCCGTCCATTCGTGACCACACTCGCCACTGGGGCCCTATACAATAGCTGCACCCATCTAACATACCCCTCTCCAAACCCAAATCTCCTCAAAACCTCCCACAGATAATCCCATTCCACTCTATCAAATGCTTTCTCGGCATCCATCGCCACTACTATCTCCGTTTCACCCTCTGGTGGGGCCATCATCATTACCCCTAACAGCCTCCGTATATTCGTGTTCAGCTGTCTCCCCTTCACAAACCCAGTTTGGTCCTCATGAACCACCCCCGGGACACATTCCTCTATTCTCATTGCCATTACCTTGGCCAGGACCTTGGCATCCACATTTAGGAGGGAAATTGGTCTGTAGGACCCCCATTGTAGCGGATCCTTTTCCTTCTTTAAGAGAAACGATATCGTTGCTTCTGACATAGTCGGGGGCAGTTGTCCCCTTTCCTTTGCCTCGTTAAAGGTCCTCGTCAGTAGCGGGGCGAGCAAGTCCAAATATTTTCTGTAAAATTCAACTGGGAATCCGTCCGGTCCCGGGGCCTTTCCCGTCTGCATGTTCCTAATTCCTTTCACCACTTCTTCTACCGTGATCTGTGCTCCCAGTCCCACCCTTTCCTGCTCTTCCACCGTGGGAATTTCCAGCCGATCCAAAAAATCCATCATTCTCTCCCTCCCATCCGGGGGTTGAGCTTCATACAATTTTTTATAAAATGTCTTGAACACTTCATTCACTCTCTCCGCTCCCCGCTCCGTCTCTCCTTCCTCGTCCCTCACCCCCCCTATTTCCCTCGCTGCTCCCCTTTTCCTCAATTGGTGTGCCAGCAATCTGCTCGCCTTCTCTCCATATTCATACTGTACACCCTGCGCCTTCCTCCATTGTGCCTCTGCAGTGCCTGTAGTCAGCAAGTCAAATTCCACATGCAGCCTTTGCCTTTCCCTGTACAGTCCCTCCTCCGGTGCTTCCGCATATTGTCTGTCCACCCTTAAAAGTTCTTGCAGCAACCGCTCTCGTTCCTTACTCTCCTGCTTCCCTTTATGTGTCCTTATTGATATCAGCTCCCCCCTCACCACCGCCTTCAACGCCTCCCAGACCACTCCCACCTGAACCTCCCCATTGTCATTGAGTTCCAAGTACTTTTCAATGCATCCCCTCACCCTTAGGCACACCCCCTCATCTGCCATTAGTCCCATGTCCATTCTCCAGGGTGGGCGCCCTCTTGTTTCCTCCCCTATCTCCAAGTCTACCCAGTGTGGGGCATGATCCGAAATGGCTATAGCCGTATATTCCGTTCCCCTCACCCTCGGGATCAATGCCCTACCCAACACAAAAAAGTCTATGCGTGAATAGACTTTATGGACACAGGAGAAAAACGAGAACTCCTTACTCCTAGGTCTACTGAATCTCCACGGGTCCACCCCTCCCATCTGCTCCATAAAATCCTTAAGCACCTTGGCTGCTGCCGGCCTCCTACCAGTCCTGGACTTCGACCTATCCAGCCTTGGTTCCAACACAGTGTTAAAATCTCCCCCCATGTTGCTCCCAGAAACTTGGCTATAAGTTTCTGCTCGGCGATTCTGCGTTGTCGCGCGTCCTGAAGGCCGCCTTGGAGAACGCTTACCCGGAGATCAAAGGCTGAATGCCCTTGACTGCTGAAGTGTTCTCCGACTGGAAGGGAACATTCTTGCCTGGTGATTGTTGCGCGATGTCCGTTCCGCACACATGAGTGCGGCCTCAACCGGGACCTGGGATTCATGTCACATTACATTCATCCCCCACCATCTGGCCTGCAAAATCCTACCAACTGTCCTGGCTTGATGCAATTCACACCTCTTTAACCTGGGGTTACCCCATCTCTGGATCTGTAAAGATTTAATCACCTGCTAATGCTCGCATTCCAAGCATTGTCTGGCAGCTTTGAATTTGTCTATATATTTGTTTCTGGAACAGACCTCTTCATTCACCTGAGGAAGGAGCAGCGCTCCGAAAGCTAGTGACATCGAAACAAACCTGTTGGACTTTAACCTGGTGTTGTAAGACTTCGTACTGTGCTCACCCCAGTCCAACGCCGGCATCTCCACATCATAATCTCCTCTCAGCCTTCTTATCTCAAGGAAAACTGTCCTAATTTCTCCAATCTATCTTCATAACTGAAATTCCTCACCCTTGTGAACCTTTTCTGCACTACCTCCAAAGTCTTCACAACCTTCCCAAAGTGTAGCACCCAGAACTGGATGCAATTCTCCAGCTGAGGCTTAATTAGTGACTTAAACAAGTTCAACATAACTTTCTTTCTTTTACTTTTTGCCTTATTAAAAAACCTAGGATACTGTATGCATTATCAACCATTCCAACCATCCTCAATGACTTATGCATGCATACACCCAGGTCCCTCTGCTCCTGAACTCCTTTAAGATTATGGCCGGGATTCTCCCCTACCCGGCGGGGTTGGGGGGTCCCGGCGGGATGGAGTGGCGGGAACCACTGCAGCATCGGACCGCCCCAAAGGTGCAGATTTCTCCGCACATCTAGGGGCCAAGCCCTCACCTTGAGGGGCCAAGTCCGCGCCGGAGTGGTTGGCGCGCCTCCGGCCGGCGGGAAAGGCCTTTGACGGCACGCCAGCCGGGGCAGAAAGGACTTCGTCGGCCGGCGGAAGACCGCGCATGAGCTGGAGCGTCAGCGGCTGCTGATGTCATCCCCGCGCATGCGCAGAGGGGGTGTCTCTTGCGCGTCGGCCATGGTGAAGGCTGTGGCCGAGGCGGAGGGAAAAGAGTGGCCCCACGGCACAGGCCCGCCCGCGGATCGATGGGCCCCGATCACGGGCCAGGCCACCGTGGGGGCACCCCCCGGGGCCAGATCGCCCCGCGCCCCCTCCCCCAGGACCCCGGAGCCCGCCCGCGCCGACTTGTCCCGCCTGTAAGAGAGGTGGTTTGATTCTCGCCGGCGGGACAGGCATTCCAGCAGCGGGACTTCGGCCCATTCCAGCAGCGAGAATTCGGCAACCGGCGGATGGCGGGATTCACGCCAGCTCCCGGCGATTCTCCGACTCGGCAGGGGGTTGGAGAATCCCGCTCCTGGTCTTCAAGATTATGAAAGAACAAGGGGCGGAATTCTCCCCCCCCTCCCACGCTGGATGGGAGAATCGCCGGGGCGCCGCGCGAGTCCCGCCACGCCGCCCTGACACCCGCACGCAATTCCCCCACCCCCCTCAACCCAGCGCCGTGAGAATCATGCATGGCCGCTCGGAGAATCGCCGCTTCCCTTTTCTCACATGCAGCACTCGTATATTAAATGTGTCAGTTAGTGCATGCTGTACTCTACACCAGAGTCCAAGTGATGGTGCATCTTACTGAACCAGCTGTACTACAGTTACAGCACGAAAACATGCCAGCTAAGGAGTGTGCTATCTGTCTATCACTACACAGAACTTTAATATTTATATTCTATCCTTGCATCCCAACATTATTTTTTCATAAAGTAGTTGTCCCCAGGAATCTACTTCTCAGCCCAGGCTATAATTATCTCCGCACTGCTCTCAATACCTTTTCTGGATTCAGTCTGACCAATTGAGAATTGGAATGTTCCAACTTTGTGATTGCAAAGATATAGTTTCTACCATTCTTCCCGATTAAATGCATCATTGACAGTACTTCCTTCAACAATTAATACTGATGCCAAAGCAAGATGCTGCATCAACGTTGTGAAAGGTATTTAAGGCAGATGTGTGATAATATCATTCAAAACGCATTGTACACACACACACACACTTAGAAATACATGCCGCTAATGGAAATTAACTATCAGATCCTCTCCTGTATTCAAGTTCGAGAAATGTTGAGAGCACCTGGAGTGGCCCTGAAGCCTTTATTTCCACTATAATGTTCCGTTGCTTCTAATAATTAGTACATGAGGACTTCCGGGTGCGGCTATGCGGAGCTGAGCCGCACGATTCGGCAGCTCCCGCTACCACGGACTTTCGGGTTCGCTAGAAGAGCCCCAACGGAACTTTTTTTGATACTAACCCGTGGGGAAGGTAAGAGGGAGGTCCCCCTCCAACTTTTATGAAACGGACTCGAAGCGTAACGGCAACAAACGTGGCATTGTAGCAACGGGAAAAACTGGGGGAAAAAGACAAAATGGCGGCGGCCAGAGACAAAGTGGAGCTGCAGGAGTTTATCAAGCACTGCTTCGAGGAGCAGCGCGAGGAGATGCGTAAGGAAATGCTGGCGCCTATGCTTTCGGCAATCGAAGGACTAGGGATCACCCAGTAGGCCCACGAGGTTCAGATCCAGGAGGTACAAAAAAAGAGTTGGTCAGAACGAGGACGAGATCTTGGGCCTGGTGGCGAGAGTGGAGCAGAACGAGGCGCGACACAGGAGGTGGGCGGGAAGACTCGAAGACCTGGAGAACAGCTCGAGGAGAAAGAATCTGCGGATCCTGGGTCTCCCTGAAGGAGCGGAGGGGGCCGATGCCGGGGCATACGCAAGCACGATGCTCGGGGCGATGATGGGCAAGGAGGCCCCTTCGAGGCCACTGGAGTTGGACGGGGCACACCGGGTGCTGGTGAGGAGGCCCCGGGCAAATGAGCCGCCAAGGGCAATGGTGGTGAGGTTCCACCAGTTCACGGACAGAGAGTGAGTCCTGAAATGGGCCAAGGAGGAGCGGAGCAGTAAGTGGGACAATGCAGAGATCCGAATATACCCGGACTGGAGCACGAAGGTTGCAAAGCGGAGAGCGGGTTTCAACCGGGTCAAAGCGGTGTTGCACCGGAAAGAAGTGAAATTCGGAATGCTGCAGCCAGCGCGACTGTGGGTCACATACAAGGGCCAACACTACTACTTTGAAACGCCTGAAGAGGTGTGGACATTTATACAAACCAAAAAGTTGGACTCTAACTGAGGGTTTGTGAGGGTGGGGGGGGGGGGGGGGGGGGGGGTATTTGAGGTTTGATGTGTGATGGTTGTTGTATATAGGGGGTCAATCACAATCACGCGCAGGAAATGTTACATGGGCTGGGGGAGAGAGACAAGGCCGCGACAGGAGCTGCGCCAGAGGGGGCGGAGCGGGCTTTGGAAAGCGCGGGGTTTCTTGTTCCTCACGCGCGCGGGAAGAAAGGTGGGAGGGGGAACTCCCACACGGGGAGGTCAATGGGATAGCGGGGGTAGCCGGGGTCAGCAGGTGTCTGCTGACTTACGGGAATGACATGGGGGGAGCAAAAGAGCTAGACAGGGGTCTAGCGGGGGGGGGGGGGGGGGGGGGGGGGGTTGCTGCTGCACTGGCCGAAAGGGAATGGGACAGAGAAGAGGTGGTCGGGACGGGGGTCCCCCATCTGGGTGACTGGAGGGTGAGGAGGCGTGGACACGGGACTGACCCAGAAAAGGAGATGGCTAGTCAGCCTGGGGGGGGGGGGGCCTCCAATCCGGCTGATAACGTGGAACGCGAGGGGCCTGAATGGGCCGGTGAAGAGGGCTCGAGTGTTCGCGCACTTAAAGGGACTGAAGGCAGACGTGGTCATGCTCCAAGAGACACACCTGAAGGTGGCGGACCAGGTCAGGTTAAGAAAGGGATGGGTAGGACAGATATTCCACTCGGGACTGGACGCGAAGAATAGAGGGGTGGCAATATTGGTGGGAAAACGGGTGTTATTTGAGGCCAAGACTATTGTAGTGGACAATGGAGGGCGATATGTAATGGTGAGTGGTAGGTTGCAAGGGACGCGGGTGGTGTTGGTAAACGTATACGCCCCGAACTGGGATGATGCAGGATTCATGAAGCGCATGTTGGGGCGCATTCCGGACCTGGAGATAGGAGGCCTGATAATGGGAGGGGACTTCAATACAATGTTGGATCCAGCACTGGACCGCTCCAAATCAAGGACTGGAAAGAGGCCTCTGGCGGCCAAGGTGCTCAGGGGGTTTATGGATCAGATGGGGGGAGTGGACCCATGGAGGTTTGCAAGACTGCAGGCCAGGGAATTTTCTTTCTTCTCCCATGTGCACAAAGCCTACTCCCGGATAGCTTTTTTTGTTCTGGGCAGGGCGCTCATCCCGAGGGTGGAGGGGACGGAGTATTCGGCCATAGCCGTTTCGGACCATGCCCCCACTGGGTGGAACTGGCGCTGGGAGAGGAGAGGGACCAACGCCCACTGTGGCGGCTGGATGTGGGACTGCTGGCGGACGAGGTGGTGTGTGGGAAGGTGAGGGGGTGTATCGAAAGGGACTTGGAGGCCAATGACAACGGGGAGGTGCGGGTGGGGGTGGTATGGGAGGCGTTGAAGGCGGTGATCAGGGGAGAGCTAATCTCCATTAGGGCTCATAGGGAGAAGACAGAGGGCATGGAAAGGGAGAGGTTAGTGGGGGAGATTTTGAGAGTGGACAGAAGATACGCAGAGGCCCCGGAGGAAAGATTACTTGGGGAAAGACGACGGCTCCAGACGGAGTTTGACCTGTTGACCACAGGGAAGGCGGAGGCACAGTGGAGGAAAGCACAGGGGGCGATCTACGAGCATGGGGAAAAGGCTAGTTGGATGCTGGCACGCCAGCTCCCTAAGAGGATGGCAGCGAGGGAAATAGGGGGAGTCAAATATGGAAGGGGAGCCACGGTTCGGAGTGCGACGAAAATAAACGCGGTATTTAAGGGCTTCTATGAAGAGCTGTACAGATCCCAGCCCCCAGCGGGGGAAGGGGGAATGAGACGATTCCTAGACCAACTGAGATTCCCGAGGGTGGAAGAGCAGGAGGTGGCTGGCTTGGGGGCACCAATTGGGTTGGAGGAGCTGAGCAAGGGTTTGGGGGATATGCAGGCGGGGAAGGCCCCGGGGCCAGACGGGTTCCCGGTGAAGTTCTACAGGAAGTATGTAGACCTGTTGGCCCCGTTACTAGTGAGGACCTTTAACGAGGCAAGAGAGGAGGGGACCCTGCCCCCGACAATGTCGGAAGCGCCAATTTTGTTGATCTTAAAGCGGGACAAGGACCCACTGCAATGTGGATCGTACAGGCCGATCTCGCTCCTCAATGTGGATGCAAAGTTGCTGCCAAAAGTGCTGGCCACGAGGATAGAGGACTGTGTCCCGGGGGTGATCCATGAAGACCAGACGGGATTTGTAAAGGGCAGGCAATTAAACACAAACGTGCGGCGGCTTTTGCGAGCTTAGGGGCATTGGAGGAGAAGTTTGAGTTACCCCCGGGAAATGCCTTTAGATATATGCAGGTGAGGGCTTTTGTGAGGAGACAGGTGAGGGAATTCCCGTTGCTCCCGACACAAGAAATTCAAGACAGGGTGATCTCGGGTGCATGGGTCGGGGAGGGCAAGGTGTCGGCAATACACCAGGAGATGAAAGAAGAGGGGGAAGCGCTGGTAGAAGAGTTGAAGGGTAAATGGGAGGAGGAGCTGGGGGAGGAGATCGAGGAAGGTCTGTGGGCTGATGCCCTGGGTAGGGTTAATTCATCCTCCTCCTGTGCCTTCGTCCTCCTCGTGTGCCAGGCTCAGCCTGATACAATTTAAGGTGGTTCACAGAGCTCACTAAACAGGGGCGAGGTTGAGCAGGTTCTTTGGGGTAGAGAACAGATGTGGAAGGTGCTCAGGGAGCCCGGCGAATCATGTCCATATGTTTTGGTCATGCCCGGCACTGGAGGGGTTCTGGAGAGGAGTGGCGGGAGCAATATCTCAGGTGGTGAAAGTCCGGGTCAAGCCAAGCTGGGGGCTAGCAATATTTGGAGTAGTAGACGAGCCGGGAGTGCAGGAGGCGAAAGAGGCCGGCATTCTGGCCTTTGCGTCCCTAGTAGCCCGGCGAAGGATCTTGCTAATGTGGAAGGAGGCGAAGCCCCCCAGCGTGGAGGCCTGGATAAACGATATGGCTGGGTTCATAAAGTTGGAGCGGATTAAGTTCGCCTCGAGAGAGCCAGTGTGCAAAGCTATGTAAATATACTATTTTGCCATGTATATATCTTGCTCCGCTCAATTTCTCGTTTTTTTTTGTTACGGGGGGGGAGGGGTTATTGTTTGTAAGGGAGAAAAACTGTGTTAAAAACGTTAATAAATATATTTACAATAAAATATGATTCGGTTAATGGTGCATTTTGTTATTTATGTGTAAACTGCACTGCAACTTCAGGTGAGTGCGGGTGCATAGTTGACAAAAATTCAGAAGCAACTATTCAAGATGTGCCACTCATGCAAAAGATACCCAAAACAGCACCTCACTGCCTGAGAACTAATTTACATGTATTGAATGATGTGGAGTTCCTTTACTTGCATGGTAATGTTATGGACCAGGGTTTAGAGAACCCCAAAGTGTATCATGGAGTTCACCTGACCCACAACTTTTAATAGATTGTGGTATGGGGTGCACACGGCCCACTCTACAGGTGTGGTACAGCAGAAATGGCAAAGTATTTTTTCAAGCAAAACAATGTTTATTCGATGAACTCAAGTTGACCTTTTGAAACATACAGTGAACATCTTAGCAACCATTAATTCAAATACAACCCCCAAAGACTACAACACTAAGTAAACCTTTAAACTTTCCTTTTTAGCATCCATACGACTTAAAAACAAAACCATTATCAGAAGCACATCAGGTTAGAGTCAGTACTGAAAACATTTATAATTCTGAATTAACCAAATGATCAAGAGGGAGTCTATTGATGGCAGAGAGAACAGCAGTACACCTGCTTGGTCTGGCTTCAGCTCGAACACTGAAAACTAAACTAAACCACACCCTGCAGCAAACAGCCTAAAATGAAAGTAAAAAGCTGACAGATAGCCCAGCTCCATCCACTCTCTGACATCACTGCAGTAGTAAACACCCATTTCTTAAAGGTACTCTCACTACAGATATTTATAAACACACCCATTTATAAACACCCATTTCTTAAAGGTACTCTCCCATGCCACCTCCCCCCAAGAAAAAAAAAGCCATCAACTTCAAGATGGTTTCATTTTTCACCTTTTCACTATCCTTTAAGAAATGCACACAGTAAATATACTTTTTTGTTTAAAAAAAACAACACACGCAAACAGGTATAATAATATAGACCATTTTTTCCCCCTCGTTTTTCTTCCTCCAACTGAAATTGCTTCCGTTCATCACATTCGTGACAAAGCATCGGCTATCACGTTTTCTCGTCCTGCCACATGTACTATTTTTAAATGAAATGGCTGCAACAATAAACTCCAGCAAACAGCTTTGCATTGTTATTCCGGAATCGCTCCAAAAACGTCAACGGATTATGATCAGTATATATAATGGTGTCAGACGGATTCCTGGTCACATAAATCTGAAAATATTGCAAAGCCAGCACCAAACTCAAAGTCTCCTTTCTCAATCGTGGAATACTTTTTCTGGTGAGAATTCAATTTCTTTGAAAAAATAACCAATAGGCCGCTCTAGCCCTTCGTCGTCATCTTGTAGAAGAACCGCACCTACAGCCACATCACTCGCATCAACCGTCACTTTGAATGGTTTCGTCTAATTTGGGATGGCTAACACAGGAGCAGTGGTTAACACAGCCTTCAGGCCGTCAAATGCCTGTTGACACTCTGCTGTCCACTGGAATTTGTTAAGCTTCTTGAGCAAGTCCGCCAGTGGAGCGACCACACTGCTAAAATTGGGTACAAATTTCCGGTAAAATCCACTCATACCAAGAAATCGCATTATTTCCCGTCGTGTCGAGGGTATCGGAAACTCCACAAGGAAAGCGACTTGGGCCTTTCCAAATTCACTTTTGACTAGGTTTATCACCAAACCTGCCTCCTGGAGTTGATCGAATAACTCCATCAGATGTGTCAAATGTTACGTCCATGATCCTGAAACGACTTTGTTAGTTAACCGTTGAAATGTGGCTGGGGCGTTTTTCATGCCAAATGGCATAACTTTGAATTGGTATATACCATCTGGAGTCAGAAAAGCTGAAATCTCCTTTGCCCTTTCGGATAAAGGTACCTGCCAGTAGCCTTTACGTAAATCCAGTTTAGAAATAAAAGCGCATTGTCCCACTTTCTCAATGCAATCCTCCAAACGTGGGATAGGATAAGAGTCCGTCCTTGTAACTGCATTAACCTTTCTATAGTCCACACACATCCGTTGGGTACTGTATGGTTTTGGTACCATCACTATGGGTGAGCGCCATTGGCTGCAACCCACTTCAATTATGCTATTTTTAAGCATATTCTCAATCTCGTTGTTAACCTGTGATAATTTTAAAGGGTTAAGTCTATGTGGATGTTGTTTGATTGGAACAGCATTTCCCACATCTACATCATAGATAGCCATTTGAGTACTTCGCAATTTATCTCCACAGGCTTGCCCGTGTGATATCAATAACTCTTTCAGGTCAGTCCATTTTTCCTCTGGTAGATAACTCAACAATTAATCCCAATTTTTAAGAACATCCTCATTTTCCAATTTAATTTGAGGTATGTCAAATTCACAGTCATCTGCATTTGGTTTGTCACTTTGAGTTAGAACCATTAAAACCTCCTTTTTCTCTCCTTCCCTTTCAAAGTACCTTTTAAGCATATTCACATGACACACTCGGTGAGTTTTCCTTCTATCTGGTGTTTTTAACCACATAATTCACTTCACTTAATTTCCTTTCAATCTGATAAGGTCCACAAAACCTTGCTTTTAAAGGTTCACCTACCACTGGTAACAACACTAAAACCTTATCTCCACTGGCAAAACGACGAACTTTGGATTTGTTGTCCGCTACCCGTTTCATCACATTTTGTGCAACTTTTAAATGTTGTCTGGCCAATTCACCTGCTTTTTTCAATCGCTCCCTAAAATTTGACACGCAATCCAACAATGTAAGCTCCGATTTCTCACGCACCAATTTTTCCTTAATCAATTTAAGTGGTCCTCAGTGGTCCTCTTACCTCATGACCAAAAATTAGTTCAAAAGGACTAAATTTGGTTGATTCATTTGGTGCATCTCTAATTGCAAACAGTATGAATGGAATTCCTCTATCCCAATCCTCTGGATAATCTTGACAATAAGCCCTCAACATTGTCTTTAATGTCTGATGCCACTTTTCCAACGGTCCCTGCGATTTTGGATGGTACACAGTTGATTTAAATTGTTTTATTCCTAAGCTATCCAAAACTTATTTGAATAACCTTGAGGTAAAATTTGATCCTTGATCCAATTGTATTTCTGTGGGTAGTCCATACCTTAAGTGACTCCTCCACAATCTTTTTAGCTGGAATATTATGTACTGGAATGGCCTCTGGAAACCTAGTAGACACATCCATTATAGTCAAAAGATATTGAGTCCCACTTTTTGTTTTAGGAAGCGGTCCTACGCAATCAATTAGGAACATTGTAAAAGGTTCCTCAAATGCTGGAATAGGTATTAAGGGCGCTGGTTTTATCACTGCTTGAGGTTTCCCAATCACTTGACATGTGTGACATGATTGACAAAGTTTAACTACATCTTTATGTAGTCCAGGCCGATAAAAATGTTCATAGAACCCAATCCTCTGGATAATCGTGACAATAAGCCCTCAACATTGTCTTTAATATCTGATGCCATCTTTCTAACGCTCCCTGCAATTCTGGATGGTACGCAGTTTATTTAAATTGTTTTATTCCTAAGCTATCCATAACTTCTTTGAATAACCTTGAGGTAAAATTTGATCCTTGATCCGACTGTATTTCTGTGAGTAGTCCATGTCTAGTAAAGAATTTAAGTAACTCTTCCACAATCTTTTTAGCTGTAATATTACGTACTGGAATGGCCTCTGGAAACCTAGTAGACACATCCATTATAGTCAAAAGATATTGATTCCCACTTTTTGTTTTGTTTTAGGAACCGGTCCTACGCAATCAATTAGGACCCGTGTAAAAGGTTCCTCGAATGCTGGAATGGGTATTAAGGGTGCTGGTTCTATCACTGCTTGAGGTTTCCCTATTGACATGTGTGACGTGATTGACAAAATTTAACTACATCTTTATGTAGTCCAGGCCAAGGAAAATGTTTTCGTATTTTAGCTAGAGTTTTCCTTATTCCCAAATGACCTCCCACTGTTAACTCATGTGCATCTCGCAACACCTCCTTTCTATACCCAACCAGCAATACTACTTGATGAACTTCTGCCCACTTTTCATCCGCCTACATATGTAAAGGTCTCCATTTTCTCATCAAGACATCACTTTTATGGTAATAACACTCAGATTCCTCTTCCGTGTATGCTTTCTGATACATCCATTTTATTTCTATATCTTTCTGTTGTAACTCCGCCAATTTTCCTGAACTAAAAATATCCGCCTCATCCTCCACCTGTTCTTGTTCTTTTTCAGCCATCTGATCAAAAATCGTTTCTGATAATTGCACTTCAACGTCATCTTCACTCTTTGATTTCTGCTCTTGTCTTAACCTGTGACTTTGCGACCTTGTTACTTTACAATCCGGAAAAATCCCAGGATATTCGTCCTTCAAAGCTTCAGTTGTCTGATTTTCCACAGGCTTATCAACCACAGTAGGCATCACTCCCACCTGCGATCCAGCTATATCATTACCCAAGATAAACTGTATTCCTGGACAAGATGGTTTCTCTATTACTCCTATGACCGCTTCAGCACTCTTCACTGGACTTTTCAACCTTACCTTATATAATTGAACACTACTCCTCGCACCCTGAATTCCACATATTAGCACCTTTTCTGGCAACATTCTTCCCAAACTACATAACTCCTCATTCTCTTACCATAAAAAAGATTGACTAGCTCCCGTATCTCTTAAAAAGAGATCTGGCACCTTCTTAACAATCACCTCTTGATCAGGCTGTACAATCTTTTACACCTCCTTCGCTTCATTTGGGCTTTCCTTTACCACTTTAACAAACCCCACTGTCTCATCCTGCTTTACCACATCAGCTTTCCCAGTGCTTTTCTTCAACCACCAACACTGTGACTTTACATGGCCTAGTTTAGTACAGTGAAAACATTTGAAACTTTTCATTTCTTTTCCACCCTCTTGGATTTCTTTTTTAACCTGAGATACACTCTCCTTATTATCTCCCATCAGATCACCTTTACCTTTACCAGTTGAGTATTTCTCATGTCCCCAGTTTCTATCCCTCACAGGCTGAAACTGATGTCGGAAACCAAGCTTTGATTTATGAACTAATTCATAATTATCTGTCTTTTCTGCTGCTAATCTTGCAGTTTTAACCCTCTGCTCTTCCACATGAGTTCTCACTACATCAGGAATTGAATTTTTAAATTCCTCCAAAAGTATAATTTCTCTGAGAGCTTCATACGTTTGATCTATTTACAACGTTCTTATCCACCGATCAAAATTACTCTGATTGATCCTTTCAAACTCCATGTATGTTTTGACCAAATTCTTTCCTTAAATTTCTAAACCTTTGTCTGTAGGCTTCAGGCACTAGTTCATATGCACCCAAGATGGATTTTTTCACCTCCTCCTACATCTCAGATACCTCCTCCGGTAGTCATGCAAACACTTCACTAGCCCTACCTACCAGCTTTGTTTGAATCAGTAATACCCATATATCCTGTGGCCATTTAATTTGTTTAGCTACCTTCTCAAATGAAATGAAAAAGGTTTCTACCTCCTTCTCATCAAACCTTGGCACTGCGTGGACATATTTAAATAGATTCCCACCAAGCCTTTGACTATCATGCTCTTTCTCACTATCCTCATCACTATCAACCAACTGCACGTTTCCCTGTACGTCCGCCAATTTTATCTGACTGTCATGTTTCATGGCCATTTTCTGAAGTTCAAACTCTCTCTCTCTTTATCTTTTTCCATGATCTGTATCTTCCTTTCTCTTTCTTTTTGTTCTGCTAGGGCTATTCTTTCTGTTTTCCTTTTTTCTATCTCATTTTCTTTTTCCTCTCTATCTCTTTCTTTTTCCACTCTCTCTCTTTCATATTCAAGCTGCTTTAATTCTTTCTCATGTTCCATTTATTTAATTTGTAACTGAATTTTTTGCCATTTCCAATGAGTCAAACTGTATCTCAGGCAATTTTAAATGCTTAGCCACCACCATAATTCCCTCATCTTTTCACAGTTTGTCAGGTAATGTTAACTGCAATGTTTTTGCCAACTCTAAAAGTCTGTTTTTAGTCTCTGTCCGTAAGGTACTGCATGTGACCATCTCCACCCCCAAAAACATCAGAGCCTCTGAAAGAGCCATTGTCCACAACACATTCCCTACTTAAACTGAAATACCGCACCTGAAAAGCAACCACAATATGCTCACCCCTCACTGTCGTTCAGTTCACTAAGCCAATCCTCCTCATACATCCCAGATACCTCCTCCGGTAGTGATGCAAACACTTCACAAGCCCTACCTATCAGCGTTGTTTGAATCAGTAATACCCACATGTCCTGTGGCCATTTCATTTGTTTAGCTACCTTCTCAAATGAAATGAAAAAGGCTTCCACGTCCTTCTCGTCAAACCTTGGCAATGCTTGGACATATTTAAATAGATCCCCACCAATCCTTCGACTATGACGCTCTTTCTCACTATCCTCATCACTATCATCCAACTGTACGTTTCCCTTTGTGCCTGCCAATTTTAACTGACTGTCATGTTTCATGGTCATTTTCTGAAGTTCAAACTCTCTCTCTTTATCTTTTTCCCGGATCTGTATCTCCCTTTCTCTTTCTTTTTCCTCTCTATCGCATTCATATTCAAGCTGCTTTAATTTTTTCTCATGTTCCATTTGTTTAATTTGCAACTGAATTTTTGCCATTTCCAATGAGTCAAACTGTATCTCAGGCAACTTAAAATGCTTAGCCCCTGCCATAATTACCTCATATTTTCGCATTTTGTCAGGTAATGTTAACTGCAATATATTTTGCCAAATCTAACAGTCTGCTTTTAGTCTCTGTCCGTAAGGTACTGCGTGTGACCGTCTCCACCCCCAAAAACCTCAGAGCCTCTGAAAGAGCCATTGTCCACAACACACTCCCCACTTAAAACTAGAATACCACACCAGAAAAGCAACCACAATATGCTCACCCCTCACTGTCTTTAAGTTCACTTAGCCAATCCAATCGATAGACTTTTATCCCCCTCGAGCCCCCAATTTGTTATGGGCCAGGGTTTAGAGAACCCCAAAGTGTATCATGGAGTTCACCTGACCCACGACTTTTAATAGATTGTGGTTTTGTGGAGCACACGGTCCACTCTACAGGTATGGTGCAAACAGAGCTCTACAGTACTTTTAAATTAAAATAATGTTTATTCTATGAACTCAAGTTAACCTTTTTAAAACATAGTGAATATCTTAGCAACCATCAATTCAAATACAACTCCCAAAGAATACAACACCACGTAATCCTTAATAACTTCCCAAACACACAGAAGACAAGAAACACCTTTTAACAGAAGCACATTAGGTTTATATTCACTACTGAGAACATTTATAATTCTGAATTCACCAAATGATCAAGAGATTGTCTTTTCATGGCAGAGAGATCAACAGTACACCTGCTCTGTTTGGCCTCAGCTCCAACACTGAAATCGAAACTAAAACACACCCTGCAGCAAACAGCCTAAAACGAAAGTAAAAAGCTGACAGACAGCCCAGCTCCACCCACTCTCTGACATCACTGCAGTCGTAAACACCCATTTCTTAAAGGTACTCTCACATGACAGTAGATATGGACTAAACTTGCCACAGAAAGGTAGGGCTTGTCTTTTTCAATTTATGTACTTTTTTACAACATGATAATCTTATTTACTGCTAAACAACCATTCTAAAGCTGATACTAACTTTTACAAGTATAGAGTCTTATTCATTCAGATTATAGTTACAGGGAGATTTTTAAAATATTTTTAAAACTTTCTTCACTCTCTCTCAATCCAATTTGTATTTCTCTTTCTTTATTCTGTACCTGATTTGATATTGAATTTACCGATAGCACTGCTCATTAACAATGTCAAAATATGACTGGGGTTGAGAAGACAACTATTCACAAAGGTGCCAGGTGCCCTATAAGTGGAATTTAACGAAGCTGGTGAAGGAGGCCAGGGAGGATCTTAAGAGGTGGGATACACCGCACTTAACGCTGGCAGGGAGGGTCCAGGTGGTGAAAATGAATATTCTGCCGAGGTTCTTGTTTATCTTTCAAGCTCTCCTGATCTTTATACCAAAGGCCTTTTTTCGGAAAGTGGACACGATAATTTCTGACTTTGTATGGGAGGGGGAAGGTGCCGAGGGTGGGGAGGACCCTGCTAGAGAGGCAGAGGCAGCAGGGCGGGGGTTGGCATTGCTGAACTTGCATCATTATTATTGGGCGGCAAATGTGGACAAGGTGCAGCGATGGTGGGAAGGAGAAGGGATAGAGTGGGTTAGGATGGAGGAGGAATCTTGTAAAGGGTCTAGTTTGAGGGCTATGGTGACGGCAGCATTGCCAATGGCTCTGAGTAGGTATTCAAGGAGCCCGGTGGTGCAGTCCACAGTGAGGATATGGAATCAGTTGAGGAGGCATTTTAGGGTGGAAGGGATGTCGGTGCTAACGCCGCTGTGCGAGAACCATGAGTTTGAGCCGGAGGGGATGGATAGTGTATACAGGAGGTGGAGGGAAGTGGGACTGGTCAAGGTGTAGGATCTGTATTTGGAGGAAGGGTTTGCCAGTCTGGAGGAGCTAAGGGAAAGGGTTGAGCTGTCGAGGGGAGTGAATTCAGGTATCTGCAGGTTAGGGACTTGAAAAGGTCTGGAATGGGTTCCCTAGGTTGCCGGGATACACCCTGCTGGAGCAACTGCTGCTCCCGGATGTGGAAGGGGAGGGAAGAATTGGGGATATATACAAGTGGCTGGGGGAGCAGGGAGGCGAGTAGGGAGGCGAGCGGGTGATGAGGATCAAGGAGAAATGGGAAGCAAAGTTGGGATGGGAAATCAATTGGGGAGCATGGAGTGAGGCACTGCTTAGGGTAAACGGGACCTCTTCATGTGCAAGGATGAGCTTGATACAGTTTAAGGTGGTGCACAGGGTGAATATGACTCGGGTGAGAATGAGTGGCTTCTTTCAGGGGGTAGCAGATAAGTGTGAGAGATATGGGCGGGGGCCAGCTAATCACGCGCACATGTTTTGGGGTTGCGAAAAATTGGGAAGATTCTGGGCGGGAGTGTTCGCAGTCTTTGCCAGGATAGTGTAGGAGGAGTTGGATGCGGACCCTTTGGCAGCGATATTTGGGGTCTCAGAGAAGCCGGAGCTCATGGGGAGGAGGAAGGCTGATGACTTGGCCTTCGCCTCTCTGATTGCATGGCGGCAAATTTTGCTGGAGTGGCAGTCGGCATCGCCACCGGGTGGTAGCGGCTTGGTTGGGTTACCTGTACAACTTCCTGCGATTAGAGAAGATAAAGTATGAGTTAAGGGCTCTACAGTGGGGTTTGAGGAAAGGTGGGGGATGTTTGTGACCGTGTTTAAGGAGCTGTTCGTCATGGGGGAGGGGAGGTGAAAAAGAGGAAAAGTCTGTACAGACTGTATAGTTGATTGTGGGGAAGCATATTTCCCGTGGAGTTTGTTTGCTGTAACCTGTTTTGATACAGGTTTGTAATAGAATACATTTTTTTTTAAAAAGGTGCCAGGGGCCCTGTAAGTGTACAGATTGGGTCTCTAATGTACTTCAGTTTCCAGTTGAAAAGGTCAATGAAATTCAATGGACAGGAGAAAGTCTGTTTGTTGTCCACTACAGTAAATGATGGCCATTGTGTTTCTTAAAGTGCTGTGTATTGAGAAATGTATTGATAGTCTAACAGTATTTCAGCTATGAGGAAAACCTGATTTCCATATGGAGATGTCTCTTAGAAACTCAGCTCAATTGGTTAGCCAAATGGCATGGTTCTATTTTCAAAGGTAGGAATTTAACCTAGAATTACAGGGAAAAGAATTTTGCAATTCATCCGAGTTAACCACTTAATCATTTATAACCAATAACTCAGCAAGTATAAACTTAATTTGATGGAGAAAGAAACTGCTTCATGTTATGAGCACAGATCACGACTCTTCCAAATTGGGAGTTATAATCATTGTGTTAATGAAATTGAGCAATTTTGCAATTGACTATCTACGTATTCTCATATTTCCTTACACAGTATTTCATTGACTGTTAGGAATCTAGCCTACACTAATTCTCCACATGATCTGAGTCATACTGTCAACGTAGAAGCACCTGTGAAGACGGTAGGTAATTCTCAAAAAAAAAGAGAAACCAAAGAAAATACCCAAGGTGGCAACTTACTTGTGGGAACCTGTTGGTACTTGGATTAAAACACTAAGTTTGCAGGGTCTTGGCAGCAGGACACAAGATTGCCTTGTTTGGTCAGACTATGATGTACATTGCAGTCAATACAAAATAAAATACAATTACTGGAATCATCGAATTAGCAGTAAACCAGCTCAGCCCTCTGTCAACTGAGGAAATGAATATTTGAAGACCAGGATCTCAAATCTGAGATGAAGGTCAGAGTTTATTGGGCAGTAGTTATCCCCATGTTCCCATGTGCTTCAGGGACTTGGACAACCTACCAGGTGGCACCTCAAAGCACTGGAGAAGAAACACCAGTGGTGACTTCTCAAGATCCTCCAAAGTGCTGGCAAGAAAGGCAGTCCACCAAGCGTCCTCTTCCAAACCAATGTCCAGCATCAAGGCACTAATCACTCAAAACCACCTTCACTGACCCATATTGGTCATATGCTGGACACTACACTTCCGAAGAAACTGTTCTACCCGGAACACGGTTGTGGCAGGAAACTCCCAGGATGACAGCAGAAATGCTAAGGATATCCTGAAGAGGTCAAGCACTCCCCCTGGGTGTCCCTAGCTTGTGATCGTACAAAATGGAAAAGGCTCATTTGGGAAGGAACATACAGAGGCAAAAGTGCACAAAATTCCCAACACCTCATCTATCTAATCCTTCAAGCACCACCAGCTCTACATGTGGCAGAGTCTGTAAATCGCGCATTGGATTTGTCAGTCATTTCTGAACCCATTGAACCGGAGTAAATGCAAATCATCCTCGATCCCAAGGAGCTACCCGAGAAAAGAAGATGAAGCTATGTTACTTTATAAAGTAGGAACCAAATTTGAGAGAAGAATTAAAGTTGAAGTTTCTAAGCTGTTAGTGACTCCCTCCCCACAATGCAGATATGTTCATTTTGACATTTATCCTCATGATAACTGAAGTAATAGGAGTGATGAAGTTTTAACGGCTTCCAGAATATTTTGTGGAATGGCTCTGAGAGTTTGAATTAATTCAACTTAAACCTATTTGCTGTAAACAATGTGCAAACATACTGCCTTCCCAAGAGTCAAAGTCAAAATTTATAAAAAGATGAATAGAAAACCATTACCTTCGAATACTTTTCGCTTTCAATGAAGCTTTCCGCTCCAGCCAGTCATCCATCTGAGGACTTGATAGAGCAGTTGGTCTGTTGTGATCAATAGTGACAACGTCTTTGCCATTTTTCCACAGCTCATACCGATCAGGCTGAAGGAACTGCACAAATACATCCATTGATATCTTCACCATGTCCTTCCTACAGGTACACTATAAACATGGGAGGTGGAAAAGGGAGGAGGAGAAGGAGAAACAAAAGAAGAGATTAAACATACCTGCACCAAAATTTCATCTTCAGTGGACAAAAATACGCTCAATTTATGGGGTACCTTTAAAACTTTATTCACAACGTAAAATTCAGCAAAGTCTAATACACTATAAAGTGCTAAGTGAGGTAATTTCCACACAATTGCACATCGGACGAGTTTGAAAGAATGGTTGAGGGATTAGGTTGGGTGTTAGACAGAATTTACAGCATCAAATACAGCACCACATCTTATGAACAGGAAACACTGCAGAAGTATTCAAGACTCAAAGCAAGAGCAGTGACAGTACCAAACATCAAGGATTAAATCTGGACTAACTTCAGAGAAAAGCTCAGAAGAAAGGAGGAACAAGAGGTCAGTGATGACAATTTATGCATTTTTCCTCACTGGTGCTACACTGGTGATAGGTTCCAAATGCAGCAAACCAATAAACGGATCTTTAATATCAACATCATTTGCATATCAAGATACAAGCAGGAGTTCAAAATCAATGGGATAATAATTAACCAAATTCACTTCCCACTAGCTGTCTAAGAATACAATATCAAATGGCCATGGTCAAAGAACTGCTAAAATAGCCATCAAAATAGTTGCAAAGGAAAACCTTAGCAAGGCCTGATATCAAGATAACAGCTGAAAATTCTGAGTAGTGTTTAAAACTTTCAATCATCTGTAGATGAAAAATATAGTAAACACCAGATGCAATACAGTAACGAGAGCCTTAAACTTCTTGCCCGTTTCATTAATACCAGAAAGGAGATCTCCAAAACCTGCATTATTTTTCAATCAATCTTGACACCTGTTACAAGACAAATCAAATAACACACAACACACACTATACGGGCCTCATCTTATTTGCTTCAGACTATCTAAAATATTTATGCTGTGTGATCACAGTCTGTAAAACTCCATGGTGTGTGCGCCGCTTAGGTACATGTAACATCATTCATTATTTTATGAAGTGCATTGTATGCCTTATGTTCAATTACCAAGAACAGGGTTTGGAAATTACCAGACAAGCAAATCAAAACCCCAGTACACTCGCACAAAAATGCTCGTGGCTCAATCACTTTGAGTAAGCATAATGCTTTTAATTAAAAAAAAGTTAAAAGTGGAGAAATGTAATAATTGGAATGACACAGGGTACAGAGCTCACAAATGAACATATGAAAAGCAAGGAGTTCATAACATGCTTGTGTTGGCAGCTTACGGGAATTACACAAAGTATTTTCTGATTGCTTTCTTTTATTAATTAAGAAAGCAGATATAATTCATTTTCTGCCACAAAGGAGTCCATAAAAGGAGGTTTACAGAAATTAATAGGAGATTCTGTGGAGCTCCATCTGACCTGATGTTCATCAATATGGCTACTCTCTTTCCCTGGTCTGTCGTGCCATACACTCCACTTTCTAGAAAACATTTGTGTGCATTTGTGATGGGGGGCGGGGGGGTGTAGAAGGCTGAAGAAAATAAATATACAATAGAGCAGATATTTTATTAATTTCTGCCTTAGAGATCAATAATCTACAGATAGGAGGTCCTGTGGTTGGATGCTGTTTCATAGGAGTGATGATGGTGAATGCTGACAGTTTTGCCGTACCGGTCATTACCGTCATTATTACTGTAAAGATTAGGCCATTACATTGGATGCCTTGACCTATTTTTAATCTGCTAGCCATGCAGTCCTCACCATGTGTTGAAAAAGTTTTGGGGCTATGAGCAAAAATAATTTGTCTCATTTCAAACTCGTTGCAGGTTACATTTGCAAATGCATCAAAAGACACTGAATGGAGCATATAAATTCATCAGGTGTTTTTAAAATGATCTACCATTTACTAAAAAACTGATTCCTTAATTGGTGTAAAGCTACTTTGGAATCAATCTCGTTACATTTATTAAGGTTACTTCATTCAAATAATTCCAACAACAACTTGCATTTGTGTTGTGCTTTTAACATGATAAAACACCCTAAGTCACTTCCACAGGAGCATTATCAAACAGAATTTGTCAGTGAGTCAAATCAGGGCAGATAATCAAAATCTTGATGAAAGAGTACATTTTAAGGAGCTTCCTAAAGGAGGAGAGCGAAAAGTAGATGTAATGTTCTTTGATTAAGCTGATGTTGAATCTTGATGTGGTAGCGTCAACAAAGAACTTAACGCTTTGTCTTACAACAAAACTATTTATTACTAACACTACTCTAAAGGATTACTATAATGTCTAAGATTAATACAGTTGGAAATAATGGTCTAACACTAACTTATACTAAGATACTACAGAGCTACTCTAATAGGCGACTGCTATCTAACGCCGTGTCCTGGAACACACAGTGCCTCCGGGTCACATGCCTGCATCCTCAGACCACCTGCTGGTTGGGCGCTAGAACTACAACAGTAAAATATATAACATATAATACACATACAGACGATGCTGATCTACTCGTATTATATACTGATGATCGTCTACCTATCATCACAGCAGAGGTTGAGGAAGAGAACTCCTGAGCTTCAAGCCTCAGCAGCTGAAGGCATTGCCGCCTATGGTGGTACGATTATAATCAAGGATGTGCCCAAGAAAGACAAAGACAAAAGACCCGGCGGAATGTGGATCATACTGACCCATTTCGCTGCTCATTGTGGACGTGAAAATGCTCGCAAAAGTCCTGGTCAGTTGAATGGAGAACTGCTTACAAGAGGTGGTCGCAGGGGACAAGACAGGCTTTGTCAAGGGTAGACAGTTACTTGCAAACATCAGATAGCTGCTGAATGTAATACTGACCTCGCCCGGGAGTAGAACACCAGAGGTGATCCTCTCCCTAGACGCAGCAAAGGCCTTGGACAGAGTCGAATGGAAGTCCCTCATTGAGGCACTGGTTTGGGCGAGGGATAGGGGTCACCTCATGGGTGAAACTGCTGTACAGAGCGCCTGGACCAACACCACCACCTCTGAATACTTCTAGTTGCATAAAGGCACCAGGCACGGATGCCCGCTGTCCTACTCATGTTCGCCCTGGTAATTGAATATTTGGCGATCACCTCCGAGATGCAAGACATTAGAAGGTTATCTGAAGAGCACAGAATCTCACTCTATGTGGATGATCTGCTCCTTTACATCTCGGACCAGCAAAACAGCATGAACAAAATCATGAAGCTTCTGGAAAAGTTTCGGGCCTTCTCAGGCTACAAACGCAACCTTGGCAAAAATGAGGTTTTCCTGGTGAACCCGACTGGGGGATGGGCAGAGCTGGAAGGTCTCCCATTTAAAACAGCCTAAAACAAGTTCCGCTATCTGGGGCTCCAGATAGCCCACGATTGGTCGCGGATCCACAAGTGGAATCTGACCAGTCTGGCGGAGGAAGTTAAAAAGGACCTACAGAGATGGGATGCATTCCACTTTCTCTAGCGGGAATGGTGCAGACAAGGTTCCTCTTCCCGTTTGGATCTGTACCGATCTTCATCCCCAAGGCCTTTTTCCCAAAAAATAGACAAAATGGTTAGAGCGTTTGGGTGGGGGTTTAAAATCCAAGAATCCCTAAGACAATACTACAAAGGAGAAGAAGCATGGGAGGCCTGACCCTCCCGAACTTGCAATACTAACACTGGGAAGCCGTGGCCGAAAGTGAGGAGACGGGTAAAGAAACCAAACATGGAATGGATGAGGTAGGAGTCCTCCTGCGCAGGAACCACCCTCCGAGCCTTCGCCACAACAACGCTTCCATTCCCACCTGCAAAACACTTAACCAGCCCAGCAGTTGTAGCAACACTAAGAACCTAGAACCAGATGAGACAGCACTTCAGTTTAACCGAGGTGTCCACCACAGCCCCCCATCTGCGACCACCACAGGTTTCCACTAACCATGCTGGATGCCACCTTTAAGAGTTGGAGATAGGACGGGGAGACACTAGTGGTTGGAGACTTCTACACAGGGGACAAACTTGCGACCTTAGAAGAGTTGACGGAGAGACTGGAATTACCGAACGACAGGAACTCCAACATTTACAATTAAAAACTTACTCCGCAAGGAGACGACAAGGTACCCTAGGGCCCAAGGGACACAATGTTGGAGGAGTCACTGGATGAGGATAGTATGGAAAAAGGGAACTGCGGGGATATATACGGACGACTTTTAGTGAGGACACTCTCCATACTGGATGGAACAAGGGAGAAATTAGATGTAATTAGGGACGGAAGCCGGGTGGGGACTCTGGAGTGAAGCACTGAACAGGGCCAACTTCATCTGCCTTATGCAGCTTGAAGTGGTGCACAGAGCACAGCTGACAAGAACTCGAATTAGCAGGTTCTTCTTGGCACCATTAGGCCACAGAAAGCAGACAGGATTGGGAAGGGGAGGGGGGGGCGGTGAGAGACTCAAGGAAATGCCAAAGGGGAACCCAGGGAGAGACGGACAAGGAGACCAGAGGGCCCCTCACAAAGCTATAAGAGTAAAACAAACGGCAAAACAAACCATCTACGGTGAAGGGACGGACCTATGATAGGACCCTGAGACAGCAGAAAAGGGGAGGGGGGTGGGGTGCAAAGTGTAAATTATAACCAATTCATCCATTTCTTGTTCACTGTAAAAATGCAAACTTTAATTAAAATATTTATAAAAAATAAAAAACATTCAAAAAAAAAAATCAAGAATGTGTAAGATGTGTGCAGTTAGCCTGCAATGACTGTGGAACTGGAGAAAGTTACAGAGATAGGGAGGGTACAGGCTGTGGAGGAAAACAAAGATGAAAATGTAGCATTTCAACACTCTTCACTTCCTCTATGATACACAGATGCAGAGGCAATGTTTATGACAACAGGCTGGCCAGGAATGAGGAGTGTAGTATCTCTTAAAAAAGTGTTGCATTTAAAAGACTGGTTAATTTTCAAAATGGTGTTCAATAGCCTGTTGTGGCTAGAATGGTGTTTGCTGAAACAGAAGGAGATCTGCTCCTTTCACTAAAATGTGTCTGATGTATCACTGGGGGCACCTTAGGATACTGACTTAGACATAGAATATACAATGCAGAAGGAGGCCATTCGGCCCATCGAGTTTGCACCGACCCACTTAAGCCCTCACTTTCACCCTATCCCCATAACCCCGTATTCCAATAACCCCCCAACCTTTTTGGATACGAAGTGCAATTTATCATGGCCAATCCACCTAACCTGCACGTCTTTGGACTGTGGAGGAAACCGGAGCACCCAGAGTAAACCCACGCAGACATGGGGAGAACGTGCAGACTCCGCACAGACAGTGACCCAGCGGGGAATCAAACCTAGGACCCTGGCGCTGTGAAGACACTGTGCTAGCCACTTGTGCTACCGTGCTGCCCAAAACCCGACTTGCTCCAGATATGTTGGGCCTAGGATTGTTACACATTCTCAGTTAATGCTCAAAAGACCTATTCTAAAGTCCAATGGATGAAGGAGTGGGTAGGTAATAACAAGGTAGTACACACAACAAACAGCTATCTTGGTGGGGAGAATGTAGAGAGGGAACATTGGCTTTGCAAAGTTATTCACTTCTAATGCATGTTACACTTAGAAATTAGAAATAAATGGATGTGTCTACAGAACTTTAGGGAAACTTGGCCAGAACTAAACAGAACTCTGCAGAGCAAGTCCACACCTGAATGGATTGCTGAGAAATTAGTATTCATTTTGTTTTAATGAGGCATGTATCAAAGACTTATTATAATTACCCTGTCTGTGTGAATTCACCTGTGTGGAATGGAGTAGAATATGTAACCCAGTCAGTATTAAAACAGAAAGTGAATAGTTGCCTTTCAGAGAAATCACACTTTAAGAGCAAAGACTTTTTAAATTTACCCCATACGTCAATAACATTTATGGAACTTCAACTTGAGGATGTAAAGACCCAGCAGTGATTGGAGGCCTTCTACAACAGACTAGTTCAAATAGCTTACATAACCTTGGAGATCTCGGGCGAGCTCCGTTCTGTGCTGGTCTCCACAAATGGGGACAAAATGAAATGGCACTCATGGGGGTCTCCCAAGGGATCAGAGGCCCCCCGATGCTTGCCTGCTGGGCAGGGTGGCATACTGGCACTGCTGGTGCCACCTGGGGACCTTGGCACTGGCACCCTGACAGTGCTGGCTGGCACTGCCAGCTGGCAGGGGCACTGCCAGGGCACTAGGCTGGCATTGTTCCCGCAATGGGGATCGGGCCCGGGAGGTGCCCTCCCCAGGAGTCAGGGGGGGGGCAAGGACCCCTTATAGGTGACTTAAGGTTTGGGGGGGTTTGGTGGTCAAGAGGTCAGGACGCCATTTTTAAAATAAAAAATATAAAGGGCAGCACGGTAGCACAGTGGTTAGCACAATTGCTGCACAGCTCCAGGGTCCCAGGTTCGATTCCCGGCTTGGGTCACTGTCTGTGCGGCGTCTGCACGTTCTCCCCTTGTATGCGTGGGTTTCCTCCGGGTGCTCTTGTTTCCTCCCACTATCCAAAGATGTGCAGGTTAGGTAGATTGGCCATGCTAAATTGCCCTTAGTGTCCAAAATTGCCCCTAGTGTTGGGTTGGGTTACTGGGTTCTGGGGATAGGGTGGGGGTGTGGGCTTGTGTAGGGTGCTCTTTCCAAGAGCCGGTGCAGACATGATGGACCGAATGGCCTCCTTCTGCACTGTAAATTCTATGATTCTATGACAAGCACAAGAAGATCAAATACATTACAACTTCTTCTCATTTTTGTTTCATTGAAACAAAACTGCAGGACCATCAAGAGAAATTGTCACAATATTTCAGCTGTCATCAAATCCAGGTAAAGACAGACAATAAAAGGTGAAGGGGTCAATGACAGTAAAAGGCGTCACTGGCTGTCTCAGCCTTTGTCAAACAGATCAATAAGATAATACCATTGGGAAAGACCAAGACTCATTTTTTTTCTTCCTTATTATACAATATAATAATAAGCAATTCATCCAGCAACTACAGGAGTAAGGAACTATTTACATCCATGTATATTTTGGTGACACAGGAAGTTAGAATGCTTCCTTTTCAGAATTAAAATCAAATGTTCGAGCCTAATACAACTTGACCTGTGCCCTTTTTTTCCAGGAATAAGTTTGAAGGAACTGTCAAACCTCTTTTCACTTGCTCAACAGAATGGTTGCTGCGAACAATAGAAATGCCTAACTGTACAATGTTAGGTTTTAGAGCTTACATACAGTAGTGGAAGATCCACTGTGGATGCTGGAAGTTGCTGCCTGACCATTTTCTGTAATTCTTTCCTTCTTTTTTTTTAAAATTAAGAGTACCCAATTATTTTTTCCAATTAAGGGGCAATTTGTAACGTGGCCATTTCACCTATCCTGCACAGCTTTGGGTTGTGGGGTTGAAAGCCATGCAGACACGGGGAGAATGTGCAAACTCCACACGGACAGTGACCCAGGGCCGGGATTTGAACCCGGGTCCTCAGCGCCGTAGGCAGCAATGCTAAACACTGTGCCACCGTGCTGCCCCCCAGTTTTCTGTAGTAACAGCAAGCACCGATAGTCTCTCTGTTACTCTTCACACAAAAACCAGATGATTATTGTTGGAATCAAGGCAAGAAATTGTAAAATTCTGATTGATATTTTCTATGTAAAATTCTATAGTAAAACTCATGGGGATAAATTTCACCCTCTCCCTTTTCACAATTACTTTACACTAACTATAAAGACTGAACTTAATGCAACATATAAACCTTTAGGATGAAGATGTACTGTATTCAAAATTAGCAAAAATGTCAAGTTAACAGTACCGATTCAATACAAGATTCAGTCCAATAGCCATCAGCCATGGACAAAGGTTAGAACTGAACGAGCATCCGAGTCACTAGATTAATGAAGTTACTCTTGACCAAGTAGAAAACAGAAATTTTCCTAGCTTTACAACAATCATGCTTAAGTTTAATCAGTGACAAAAAGTTAAAAGTTATACTGATCATGAGATGGCTGCTTTTGTTACAGTATTATGTGGTGCCCACAAAAGTCAATATTTTACAACAGTCTCTTTAAATTCAAAAACAATTGAGTGGGGTTTCACTGAAGTGACTAGTGCGCTGAGTATTATTTCAGTAATAATAGGAGCATTGGACTCCAGAAGTGGTGAGCAAATTCTGCCATCTCTGGTCCACAATGGCAGACAACCTGTCCCTTGATTGGAATTTGATACACACAGAGAAAGCAGCTACCACTTTTGGCCAACTCACGAAATGTGGAATAACATCAAGCTGGCCTTTCAAACCAAACTGATGGTTTATAAGGCTTACAATTCTCATATTATTGTATGTCTATGAAAGATTGATGACTTACGGCTAGCAAGAAAAGCAAAACAATTTTCAACTTCACTGTCGCCGGCACATTATGGGTTTATTCTGGCCGACAAAATCAGGAATGTGGCCGTCCTCTCACAGACAGAGCTCCCACGTTTGTTAGCACTCGTCAAACCGAGGTGGCTTCTTTGACTTGGGCACATCTGCAGGGTGGAAGTTGATTGCATAGTTCAGGACTTGCAAGTTCTGCTCCAAAGATTCTTGCAAGTGTGACATGAGGGCCCTAAACATCAATTATCGCATCTGGGCATCATCAACTAACAATAGAGGAAAATGGCACTATCGCCTGTGAGCTGGCATGCGCCACCATGATGATCAGTGGCTACAAAGGCTTGGTCCACCACTGAAGACAACAACCCACAATGACACTTAGTTTAATATCCTTCATTTGTGACAGAACCTGCCTCTCAAGGATTGGCCTCTTCAGCCATCAGAAAAGGTGTACATTATGAAGATACCGCATCTAAAATGGATTGTTTGCTATGTGTCCATCATCTTTTGTAGCTGTAAGAATGCGGTATCAAGCTTCCCCAGACCCACATGAATTTTGTGTGAAGGGTCTTCCCGACTTTCCCCATGGCACCGCCGCCATCCCTGCGGTTACAGCAAAAAAGTACTCCCGCAGACGATTTGACAGTGTATGCTGATAGACGTAGCATATCTTGCATCTATGAGTGGATCCTTGAGGAGGAATGGGTCCTGGTTACATGAGGTGAGAACGATTTGGGAGGGGGTGTTGGGACCTACAGTGGATAATGAAGTGTGGAGTGAGGCCCTTCATAGGGTGAACTCTAAGTCTTTATGTGCATGGCTTGGCCTGATCCAGCTGAAGAGGTGGTGGATAGGTTTCAGCTGACCCAGGTTAAGATAAATGGCTTCTTTCCGGGGGTGCCAACAGATATGAGCGGTGCATTGAGGGACCGGTCAACCACACACAAACATGTTCTGGTTGTGTCCCAATCTGATAAGCATTTGCACTCCTTCCTTAGCACCATGTCAGCAATTCTGAATATTGATCTGAATTCTATGTTATTCTCGAAGTCTGAATAAAGATTGTAGACTTCCAGCTAACACAAATTCTTCATTCAGTAGGTTTGTTCTGTTTCCAGAGCTTAACTAGATATAATACAGTCAAGAGATATGACCAGTGAAACTAAGGTAAGCTGCCTATGCTGAGCTGTCTCTGTGTGCTGCTGCTCCCTAGCCCTGTGCTTCTAAAAGAGGCGGATCCTACCTTGGGCTGGACCCTTTATACCCGTCTCTGATGCCCTCTAGTGATGCTGTGGCTTACATCTGTCTGCAGTCCCTGGTGTATGTGCAGATGTACAGATCACTACATCTCCCCCCCCCCCCCCCTTTTATTGGACATGTTTTCTAGACTGGCCTCAAGAAAACTGTACATAACAAGTGGTGAGAATATGCAAACCTGCACACTGTGAAAATGATAAAAGTAATACAGAAACAATTAACTGTGTTGTGAGTCCATAGTGAGAAATGCCCATGTTCGTCTTGTGCATGTGTTGAAGTGTCGTCACAAATCTAGCCGGTCGGGTGCCTTACGGCTTCTGCTGGAGCGTCTTAACGGTGGTAGTAGGGATGATGGTTTGATGTCATCAAGAGTACTGTCTGGCGCTGTGTGGCGAGGAACGTCCGGTGGACAAATGGACTCGGTCAAGTCCAGTGTGGGAAATATTGGCGTTGTAGGTCGAATCACTAATAGATCCCGGCGGTTACGGCAAAAAAGTACTCCCGCAGACGATTTGACAATGTAGGACTGCGGTGCCTCCTGCCTGATCACCGTGGCTGACTCAGACCATCTGCCTTCTGGATCCCTGATTCTGATGGTGTCATCTATTGTCAGTGGCTTGAGTGGGATCACATGTTGATCGTACTATAGTTTTTGTTTGGAGCATAGTACCGCATGTTGTCGAGAACCGGTCATTGCCGGGGTCTCGGAATTGCTTTGCCGGTAGGGTTGTCCGGATGTCTCTGCCGAAGAGCATTTGTGCTGGCGACAGTCCTGAGCTCAATGAGGTTGCTCGGTACGATAACAGAGCTAGGTTGATGTCGGAACGTGACTCGGCTGCTTTGCTGATGAGCCGTTTAATGATGTGGACACCTTTTTCCCCTGCTCCATTTGATTGCGGGTAGCGATTCTGTGTCGCACCATTGTCTGACCTCAACCTTTTCTTGTGTTTGTGGTATTGATTCTGTATGTCATCGTTCGTGAAAGCTGTTTTGTTTGTTTGTTTTGGAGCAGATGTGAATTCGTGAGATTCTTTATCATGCCATGGCATGTTTGTAGTCTTGTCATTGTTTCGCAGTGTGCTGTGGCATTGTCCTTCACGTACAGAGTTGTACTATGTTGTACAGGTCATTGTTTCATTGTTGTTGTTTCTGTCTGTGTTGTTTTCGTTGTCATTCTTGTTGTTCTTTTCGTCGCGCTTGTTGATTCTGTTTTCGTTGTTTTCGCTTTTATTCTTGTTCTTTTTCTTGTCATGCTTGTTGTTTCTTGGATGCTTCTTGTTGCTTTGGTCGTTCTTGTTGCGCTGCATGTTGTTTTTGTTGTTGTTCTTGTTTCTGCTGTGCTTCTTGGGGTTTTTGTTGTTCTTGTTGCGCTCAATGAGTGTGCCATGTGGATGATTTGAGTCATTGTCACAGTTATTGGTGTCAGTGTCCTTTGTGGTATCTGCTACATTGAGCGTTTCATCTTGAGAATTGTAAGAATGATCTGATGTTGCATTGATGTTGGTGACATCAGTCATTTGTGGTGGATTAGATTCCTCTTCTTTGCTTACTTGGTACTCCTCTTCTAGAGTCATTTCTGGTTCACTTGAACCATTATTGATTTCTAGGTGCTCCTCTTTTGGAGTCATTTCAGGTTCACTTGAATTATCATTGATTTCTTGGTGCTCGTCTTTTGGAGCAATTTCAGGTTCATTTGAATCATCTGTGATCTCTTTGTGCTCCTTTTCTGGAGTCAAAATCTTCACAATTTCATTTTGTTGTGGGTTGTGGTGCTCCTTTTCTGGAGCCAAAATCTTCAAGATTTCTATTGACGTGGTCTCTCTGGACTCATGGGTGGCCGTCCTCTGATTATTGAGTGCTTCTGTGCAGACGAGTTCAGATTTGTCAGTCTCGCTGTGATCCTGCACATCCTGTATGGGAATTGTGATTTCTTCGTCACTTGTCTCACATACAGTGGGTAGACATTCAGTATCTTCTTCTGGTGGCTCAAATAAGCTTGACAGATCTTCATGGTCTTGTACATGCATGGCGTTCACTATGGAGTGTTTGCTTGCTTGCTTCCATTTTTGATTCTGTCACCGAGCTGTCTGTGGAGGCTTGCATCAGTCTCTTTGTGGAGCCTCGCGTCGCTCTCTTTGTGGAGGCTTGTGTCGCTCTCTTTGTGGAGGCTTGTGTCGTTCTCTTTGTGGAGTCCTTCATTCTCTCTGGAGTCTGTCATCGCTCACTCTGTGGAGTCGTGCAGTGTTTTCGCTCTCGAGTCGATCTGTGCTCTCTCAACGGAGTCATTCTGTGCTCTCTGTGTGGCGTCGTCTTCGTCTTGGGTATTGCTGTCATCCAATGTACCGGCGAAATGCCATGGCACCATGGTATTGGATTCATCTACCATGAGAAGAGTCGTATTGAGCTTTTCAACCGTGTTGCTGATGCTGTGATCAGGATCTCCGAATAACTCAGCCATGTCTGAGGAGTATTGTGTGTATTGTTCGATAGACAAATCATCACTTTTTGTTTCGGAGTTGTGATCGTTCTCTTCATGTTCAATGAACAAATCATCTTCTTGTGTGGAGGCCGGGACCCTGGTGCGTGGACCACTCTCTGTTTCTTGGCGTCAGGCCCGCAGCATAATCCTGCACTCACAAGTCGGGATGTCATATATGCTGGGCTGAAGATTCCCCATTCCGAAGAACTCGTCGTCGGGGTCTTCACGTTACAACACCTCTAGTTGCGGTTCAGATTTGGGACTGGGGTAGCCATCTCCCAAGATGAAATCTTCGTCTGATTCGTAGTCTATAAGGACCATATCATCTTCTAGGGCGGTGCTAACTGCTTGTTCCAGGATGTTGTGAAAGTTATTTTCAACTGCTGGTGTAAGTTCGGGCATTGTTCTGTCTTTTGAGGCAAGAAAATTGGGTTTTGAAGCTTTAAATTTATTTTTGTTCATTTTCGTGCATTTCCCTTTTAAGTGGGTGTGGTCCTGGTCCTCTGACGTCATGACGCTCGTGACGTCATGCGTAGGACTCGATTGCCCATGCGCATTCCGAGTTTCCTGTACCGTGCGTTCTTTTCGCAACTGCGCATGTGTGGCTCCTTTCTCAAGATGGCTGCCGCTCAGAACTTCCTTCGATCCTGCCTCTGCCTCATGGTAAGTTTTAGCGCAGTTTTTTCCGATTTTCTTTTCTAGACACTGATTCTGTGTTTGTAAAGACTGACAGTCTTGATTTTGTTTTTGTTCATAAGCAAGGCATTTTTGTATAGCAGTTGCTATAGTTAGCTTATTTTGTGATAGCTCCTCCCTCAAATTTTTATCAGATAGTCCAGAAATGAATTGGTGCATTATCACAGTGTCTCTGAAATCAGCATAATCACAGCCTTGTGGTATTAACTTGAGATTTGTAATAAAATCAGAGATGGGCCCTCCGTTTCTCTGACAAGAGTTAAATCTTTCCAGCATTGCACCAGCCTGACTGTTACAGCGTTTAGCAAATTTTCTGAGTATACCGTCTACTTTGGTGTTGGCTTCACCTTCTAAGTAATTAAAGCAATTATACATTTCTCTAGATTCACGCCCGCCTGTTGAGAGTAGTAGGGCTATTTTCTTTGCGTCAGAGGCAGTGCTTAAATCATCAGCTCTAATAAATATTTGGAATAGCTGTTCAAACATTTTCCAGTTACAACTTAAATTACCGGCTGTTTCCAGCTGCCATGGAGTTCCAACAAGTTCCATTGAATCAGTTAGTCGTCGAGGCTCCATTTGCTGCAAAGTCTTCCACAGTCGAATATCCGGTTTAAGTTTTTCTACTCTTGCTGGTGTCTAGCTAGCTTTCTGAAATCACTCCTGGTATTATATGTTATTCTCCAAGTCTGAATAAAGATTGTAGACTTCCAGTTAACACAAATACTTTATTCAGTAGGTTTGTTCTGTTTCCAGAGCTTAACTAGATATAATAGTCAAGAGGTATGACCAGTGAAGCTAAGGTAAGCTGCTTATGCTGAGCTGTCTGTGTGTTGCTGTCCCCTAGCCCTGTGCTTCTGAAAGAGGCGGATCCTACCTTGGGCTGGACCCTTTATACCCGTCTCTGATGCCCTCTAGTGATGCTGTGGCTGTTACATCTGTCTGCAGTCCCTGGTGTATGTGCAGATGTATGTACAGATGTACAGATCACTACAAGTTCTTGACCTTTGGTGGCCATTTTCAGGATGTCGGACTCACTGAGGCTGCAAACAGGGATGAAGGCAGACCTCTCCTTTGCCTCATTGATCGCCCGGAGGAGAGTTCTGCTGGAGGGGAAGTCTCCTACTCCGCCAGCGCCTCAGTCTGGTTGAGTGACCCAATGGAATTTTTGAGCCTGGAGAAAATCAAGTACGGCATTAGGGGATTAGTTGAGGGATTCCATCTGAGATGACAGCGAATCATCGCCTACTTTAAGGAATTAGTCACCGTCAGTTGCTAAGCACAGGGGATTCGGTGGGGGTGGAATTGGGTTTCAATTTGTCCTCTCTTTGTGGGTGAAGTGCATATGGTTGGTTGTGTTTTTGCTACATTGTACTGGGTTACACCCGTGGTTTGTGCTGTTGGCTTTGTAATAAAATTTATTGTAAATGGAAAATCTTTAAGAAAAATATTTTAAAATAAATAAATAAAAATCTTACAGCTGAAACAGCTTCTCAAAAGAGACCCACTGAAGGAAATAAGGTAATAATTAGCCTCAGGCAAATTGGCCAGAGTTGACAAATTCTGTGGTTGGAATTTTCACAAGAAAAGCGGCGCTGAAGCCCCCAATGGCAGTGACTACTTTCTCAGTCATATAGTGCGGGTCTTTGAAGAACGGCTTGAAGTTACGACATTTTCCTCTGATTCGTTCACCCCGCCAGCAACACCAACACTTGATGATCCAGGGCAGCATGTTTAAATGTCACTACAATACACAGCGAGCAATCCAGATGGGGAGAGAGACAATCGTGTCATGCTTTCACGTTGTCGTGAAAGGCAACTTTGACCTTCTCGTGATATTTTCCCCTTCCTTCGCCGAACCCACCCAGACTCAGGTGTGAGCGGAAAATCCCAGCCTAATTGTCCGCCAACACATGTGGAACCATAGTAAGGCCAAAACTCTTTGGAATAACCAGTGACAGAATTAGAAGAGATGGCAACATTTTATCTTATTTTCAGCCTATTGTCAATAATGCTCACGATAGTAGGTCAGAGCCCTCTTCTTTTTAAAGAACCCCTTCACTGATGATCTGTTTCTTTGCAAACACCTTTGATCCAACATTAATTTTAAGTGGCTCTGGAGCATTATCCTTTGGGTTACCAACCTTTCTGCTGCGGGGATTACAATAATAAATCTGATGGGTGTCATGATACTGTTTGAAACTGAACAAGTACCAACTAATCAAGACTTGACTTGCTTGAATCAAACTAACAATATGGCTGTAGGAATCTACCATGCGGTTTAAGTGTAGTCTCGTATACACTTCAAAACTCAATAGAATTTAAGTTACACTTCTCAGATGCAAATAATTTTTTTTTATTGTGTCTATTGATTATAATTGAGAGACTGAAGCGAGATGTTTGCGGTCCAGGTGAGGGAACAGGAGAGGCGACTGGGGGAACTGCCGTTTAGAGTGGTGGGGGAGGTTTTAGGTATCTAGGCATCCAAGTGGTGTGGAAATGGGAACAGTTACACAAACTTAATCTGGCCCGTCTGGTGGACCAAATGAAGGACGATTTTCGGAGGTGGGACACGCTCCCGTTGTCACTAGCTGGGAGGGTCCAGACGGTGAAGATGACGATCTATCAGAGATTCCGGTTTGTGTTCCAATGTCTCCCCATCTTTATTCCACTGACCTTTTTTAAACGGGTTACCAAAGTTATCACGGGCTTTGTATGGGTGGGCAAGACCCCGCGAGTATGGAAGGGGATGCTTGAGCGGAGCCGGGGAGAAGGCAGACTGACGCTGCAAAACTTCACTAACAATTATTGGGCGGCGAATATAGCCATGATCAGGAAGTGGGTGGCGGGGGAGGGTCGGCATGGGAGCGTATGGAGGCGGCTTCATGTAAGGGCACCAGCTTGGGTCGTTGATAACGGCGCCTCTGCCGTTCCCGCCGGCACGGTACTCCACCAGCCCCGTGGTGGTGGCAGCCCTGAGAGTCTGTGGGCAATGGAGGAAGCATGTGGGAGCGGAGGGTGCATCGGTCTGGTCCCCAATCTGCAATAACCACCGGTTTGCACCGGGAAGGATGGACGGGGGTTTCGGAGATGGCAGAGGGCAGGAATTGAGAGGATGGGGCATATGTTTATAGAAGGGAGCTTTCTTGGATGCGTCTTGTTGCTTTGGTCGTTCTTGTTGCGCTGCATGTTGTTTTTGTTGTTGTTCTTGTTTCTGCTGTGCTTCTTGTGGTTTTTGTTGTTCTTGTTGCGCTCAATGTGTGTGCCATGTGGATGATTTGAGTCATTGTCACAGTTATTGGTGGCTTCCTACGTAGACAGGTCTCAACCTTCCTGCTCCTACCACCAAGGGGGATTCAGGATAGGGTAGTTGGGTAGTTTCCAGAGTGGGGCTGGGAGAAGGGAAGGTCTCTGACATCTATAAGGAGCTCATGGGGTCAGAGGACACGCAGACTGAGGAGCTGAAGCACAAATGGGAAGAGGAGTTAGGAGGAGAGTTAGAGGATGGTCTTTGGGCGGATACGTTGTGTAGAGTCAACGCATCCACAACATGCGCCAGGCTCAGCCTGATACAGTTCAAGGTCGTTCACCGGGCTCACATGACAGTGGCCCGGATGAGCAGGTTCTTTGGTGTAGAAGACAGGTGTGCAAGGTGTGCAGGGGGGCCAGCGAACCTTGTCCATATGTTCTAGGCATGCCCGAAATTTATGGGCTCCTGGCAGGGGTTTGCAGACGTCATGTCCACGGTGTTAAAAACAAGGGTGGCACCGAGTCCGGAGGTGGCGATTTTCAGGGTGTCGGAAAATCCTGGTATCCAGGAGGAGAAAGAGGCAGACGTTCTGGCCTTCGCTTCCCTGGTAGCCCGGAGACAGATACTATTAGCTTGGAGGGACCCGAAGCCGGAGAGAAAATCAAGTTTGCCTTTAGAGGGTCACTATTAGGGTTCACCCGGAGATGACAACTGTTCGTCGACTTCTTTGCAGAAAATTAATCGTCAGCCGGGGGGGGGGGGTTACTTTAGTTTAGAGTAGAGGGTTAATAAAGGTGAGATCTGTAAGGGAGGAAGCAGGTTTTTTGCACTATGTTTATAGACTTATGTATATTGTTTATTTTGTCGTTGTTGTAAAACCAAAAATACCTCAATAAAATGTTTATTAAAAAAAATATAATTGAGAGACTAAGATCTTCTTTTGATTACAAATCAAATGTTCTCAATAAAGCCCTTGCCAGCAAAAGACTTTAAGAGAAATAATTGGCTTAATGGTTTACAACAGATTAAACTTTCAAAATACAGTAATGGTTCTTGCTCAAAGCAAAACAGCTTGCTCAAA
This sequence comes from Scyliorhinus torazame, assembly GCF_047496885.1. Lineage (NCBI taxonomy): Eukaryota > Metazoa > Chordata > Chondrichthyes > Carcharhiniformes > Scyliorhinidae > Scyliorhinus > Scyliorhinus torazame. The sequence continues at coordinate 55,873,590 of NC_092724.1, forward strand.
GATCAAGAGTTAGAGTGGAAATATGAAAATACGAAATAAGGATAGCGAGTAGGGTGATCCTGGATGGAAAATGTCTGCCCGAACTTCTATATTTAAAGATAATGTTATCAGTCTGACTCCATCTGTCCCTACCCCTGCAATGTGCTGATTGGCTTGGATGGGTCTCAAATGCATTTGGTTGGATGGTTAGTTGTCAATCATCAATGTGCAACATTATCTTGTTGAACTTTTAAAATTAATATAAATGTTCTTAAATGTGTGTTGGAATGCAAACTCTGCTCTTATCATTCAACTGGTATGTGCTGAACTCTGCGATTCTGTTCATTTGAACAATGGCAGAGCTCATATGAACTATAATGTCAATTTGACCTTCAATATAATGTTGCATAAGCTTTAGCTAGCTTTTTTAGATGTTTCAAATTCTGTGCTTTGCCATTGCAAATTCTGCAAGCTGTGTGTTTTTGTAATCCAAGTTATGCTTGAAGTTATATGATGAAATCCAGTTTAAAATGGATTTACATTAAAATGGCTAAATCAATGATCCTTTTACCCATCAGAAATAGCCAGTTCCCTTCAATGGCTTACAAGATACTGCATCAAGTCACTTTGACTCCAAGCTGGGTAAACAGTCCAGTTTAAACAACTGCATTTATTTATTGACTTGGAAGTCCAATTCTGATGCCCGCCCTCTTCATCTTCTACAGCTGATCGGGGTTTCACTCAAAGCTATTGTTTCTATGGCTCAACATCTCTTCTCCATCTGAATTATTGCTGATCAGCAGAATAAGTTTCATAATGCTATCCTATGCACTTTTCAACAACTTTCACAAGTTTGTCATACATGCTTAGAGAAGTTTGGTTTAGTCTGATGAAATAGGAACAGCTGGAAAGCAAGCACTTTCTTGCTGGCTATCTAGCTATACATATTGGCGATAAGTAAAATCCTTAAACCTTTAAACAGCTTTCATATTGCAAAGAGTCAGTGACCATGCCAGTAGCTGATATCTGGAAAGCTAATGTAACACTGTGTGCAGCTGCCACAGCACTGACAGTTATGGAAATGATTGTCATCCAAATGTATTAACAGTGGAATTCAGTTCAAATACATCTACCTTTCCCCATGCCAGTGACGTCAGTGACTCTGGATTGCTCTCAAGTACTGAACTGTCATTGCCTAGAATAAAAGTGACAGATCAAATATAAGAATATTCATATCGAATTCCTTGTGGGAGCAAAGTATCAGCTCCAAAGAAAAAGGTTCTCTTTGTGCTTTATTGCAACTAGATTCAGGCTGAAGGTACAAAAAAAATGAGAAATGAGAACAGTAAACATGTCATAACCACACAATAGACTTAAAACAGTGCAAATACAGCTTTTCAAAGGACTGCAACTGTTAAAGTTAGGGCTTTGATTTTTAACCCCAAACACGTGATAATTTAAACTCCTGCAAATTGATTTTTCTAAAACTTCACGCTGCATCTTGTGCACAAGTGATTTTTGACCAATTGAATAGGATCGACAAAAGCAACTGGACAAAAATGGGGAGGGGGAAATCTGAAGAAAATATTTGTTTCTTCACAACTGCATTGAAATCAGAAAATCAAAAAATATTGACCTCTGGATTAATACAAAAACTTCATCCAGCACAAATTCAACATGCCTATCAAAGATGGGTGTACCACTTAATTACGGCACTTCTTGTCCCAACTGATCGACAAATCTCATTTGCTACTTAGCTTTTTACAACTCCCCCCCCCCCCCCCCACCCCCAAAAAATTCTAGACTCTCCAGAGGTTCTTCTAAATTCTATTGGGATTTAGCCCCTTTTGTACACAAGTGGCGACATGTATCCAACACGCTTTGGGATGTTATTTTGATTCAAGCCGCATTGTGAAAAGCATTTTAGCCTGAAAATTACATGTTTTTATAATACACTAATGATGCATAAGAAGCTGTTATGTGCTTTGAAGGAAGAATCCTATTACCTTATAATTCAGCAATTGAAGTTTGTGAATGCTGAAGTACTATAAGATCATTTAATGTAATGGATTTTCAAATTACTGAACTTCCGAACACACCCCCTTCTCCCAACTGTAACGCAAATGATGGATTATTTTTTGTTCTATATTAAATCTGCCACATACGTTATCATGCTATAAAATAATTATAAAAACTAAGGTATGGGCCAGAAGAATGGAAAGCTATTACTTTATGTGTCCAATTTTCAAAAATAATCATTCAGTTCTTACCAATTTATTCTCTTCCCTTTTCCCACATTTCCAACACATGTAAACTAGTTTTTATGAGTCTCTAAATGATAGCTGTATTCCAGAGGGACTCGAATCAGTAACATGGAAATTACTGACACCTAGGCCAAAGACCTAACTCAACAACTCATATTTATATAATGCCTTAATGTAATAAAATATTCAAAAATGCTGAATGTGCACGAGTTTGGAATGGTAAACTAGTTACAACTTAGCCCACTGGCTAAACCTAGGACTTCCTACCAAGTTTTGTAACTTTCTTTTGAACTGTTTCATTCATTTGTTACAACTCGGCTTTATGAAGAACAATGGAGTTAACCAAATTACACCCCCCCCCCCCCCCCACCCCGAGTAATGCTAGAGTTCAGGCTTCAAAGTTTGGCTGAAGTGCGATGCAATAATCATCGTCTGAGATATGGCACCTGTACCCACAAGAAGCCACTTGAGAATATTTTGTTTTTTAAGCGGTTAACAGTGACAAAGATTTGAAAATCAACCACATAACATTCCACATATCACACTAACCATCAAAAACAAGGAAATGTTACCGTTCCATATTGGTACCAATACAAAGCTAGATCAGCTCATTTTCACACAAAAAAACCACACGGTATCACCCCTCACAGGCACCTCAACTGATACAGAGGAGGAGCCTGAGAATACGTTATCACATCCAGATATTTGTTGTAGAAATGTGTTACTTGTTCCATATATCGGTGCCATTCTCCATCCAGGAGTCACAGCTGTGCAGGCCCTCCCACATGGCCCAATCGCACCGGAACCAAATCCTGGCATCTACATATTCTACTGGTGCTCAAGGTGCAGTTGAACATCCTTGACTTCCAACGCGTTTAACCTGCGGTGATGTGCCAGTTACATGTAGCACACATCACAGCAGCAACAAAAGCATCAGCAATCTGTGAAAGCATTTCTCCAACGGTGTAATGGGGTTGAGAGATACAACTGAACAAATCATTTAAAGAATCATTGCAAATTAGCAAAGCAACTAGAAATATCAACAAAGCTGTCCAATTTATTTCTAGGAGTATGGAATTAAAAATTAGTGAAGTTATGTCAAACTTGGGCAGGGCGGCACGGTGGCACAGTGGTTAGCACTGCTACCTCACAGCACCGAAGACCCGGGTTCGATCCCAGCCCCAGGTCACTGTGTGGTGTTTGCACATTCACCCCGTGTCTCACCCCCACAACCTGAAAAGATGTGCAGGGTAGGTCGTTTTGCCATGCTAAATTGCCGCTTAATTGGAAAAAAAAGAATTGGGTACTCTAAATTTACTTTAATGAAAAGAAAAACTTAGATAGGATCCTGGGCAGGCCACCTCATGTAGTGTACAGTTCCAGTCGGCAAACTACAAAAAAGGCACAGAAGCACTGGAGAATGCAAGAGATGCCTAGTTGGCCATACAATGGAAAATAAATAGGAGCACATACCGACGCACAGAAAACTTGGATTTCATGGGCAGCCAGTTGATTGGTGCCAAAAGCATGTGGTTTGATCCCTGTTCCAGCTAGGGTGGATTTGGAACCTGCCTCCATGTCCTCCCCAAGATGGAGATCGCAGTGCTGTGCGTTGGGCTTGCCTTCAGGGAAAGAACTGAATCCAAGAGACATGAATCTCTTTCCGGATCAATGGATCTGCTCAAATTTCTTTGGGTGATTCACTATTGGAAAAGTAGGATTTGAGGCTTAGTAAACCTCTCTGCCTGAAGGATTTTTTTTTTTTATACAATTAAAACGTATGTCGTCAGAACCACATTTTCAATCAGTTCCACAGGAGACATTACTGCTCAGTTAATTTTTTTTTTGTTTGAGCGAATTTGCTCACTGGAACTGGTACCCATTGTATCCAGAGGCACATAAGGAAATACAATGATTGCTAACGAAATGTAACTGTTGTTTAATTGGAAATTTTCAATGACAAAACTGAGACCTAACTTTCATTAGTTGCACACTTTGAAAATACCAAGATGTTGCCTGGGATTGAACATTTAAGTTATGAAGAGAAGTTGGATAGCCTTGGGTTGTTTACACTGGAGCACAGAAGACTGAGGGGCGACCTGATTGAGGTGTATAAGATTTTGGGGGGCATGGACAGAGTGGATAGGGAGTATCTGTTACCGTTAGTTGAAGGATCAGTTACAAGGGGACACAAGTTAAAGTGAGAAGCAGGAGGTTTGGGGGGGGGGGGGGGGGGGGGGGGGGGGGGGGGGGAGGATTTGAGGAACATCTTTTTTAACCAAAGGGTGGTGAAGGTCTGGAATGCACTGTCTGGGAGGGTGGTAGAGGCGGTTTGCCTCACATCCTTTAAAAAGTACCTGGATGAGCACTTGGCACATCATAACATTCAAGGCTACAGGTCAATTGCTGGCAAATGCGATTAGGTAGGCAGGTCAGGAGTCTTTCATGCGTCAGTGCCGACTCAATGGGCCGAAAGGACTCTTCTGCACTGTATTTTCTGTGATTGTGGGTTCAAGTCCCTTTCCACAGTTTTGACCACAAAAATCTAGGCCATCATTCCAGTGCCGTTTTGAGACATTGTCAGATGACACAATAAACAGAAGACCCTTCTGCCCTCTCAGATGAACATGAATGATCCATCACACTATTTCCAACTAGAATTATCTCCAGGGTGCTGGCCAATATTTATCCCTCAATCCACATCACAAAAATAGATTATCTGGCCATTTTTGTGGGAGATTGCAGTGGAAAAATTAGTTGCCATGTTTCCTACATTACAATAGTAACTACACTTTCAAAGTACTTCATTGGTGTAAAGGAATTTTTGACTTCCAGTGGTAATGATAGCGCTATATAAATTCAAGTCTTTCTTTTCTTTCACAGCGAAGCCTCGTCAATACAGAACTACAATGAAGGCAACACCATAAAAATGCACTCCGTCTTTCCAGGGACGAGTCCCTCCAGTTCAGTAGCCTGCTGACACTTTTGAAGCTCAAGTGTGAAGAACAAGAACTTTGGTCATGTACCAAAGCAAAAAGCAAATAACTTTAAAACAGGAGAGGCAGAGGCAGGTAGAATAATTGGAAAAAGTACTAAGCAAGAATAAAACCGATTAGAAGGCATGATGACAGGAAGAAGCAATTACCAATTCCCAATAAGCTGGCACAAGACAGAAACCTAGGTTGGCATTGTGAAACAATGAATTACAAATGCAGACTTCTTGTTCATGACTGACAGTGGATCTCCACTACTGCAAGACTAATAGAAGGCCTGTTTAGCATGAGATGAGCTGGGGGCTTCACTGTTACTGATCTTCAGAGCAGATCTAATGTTCATGAAAATAAAGTCTGAATTTAATCGGGAGCAACAAAAACAATTTGCTGGTTGATGCGTGAATTTGGCAACATGTGGTCGAATTGTATTTTTAAACTTTACTGCAACTTAGATCAGGTTTTTTTTCCCCCCAACTTGACTCATTACTCATATAATTACAAGCTGAAACAAGTTACCTTGCAAACATACAGACTTATCTCCATGTTACTCAAACATTAAGCTGTAAATGCTTCAGTTATTTTATGGACAATGCCGACATAGCTCAAGTGGAGATATATTTTAATAACACCAAGTACAGCATGTAATAATGACAATTAGCATTATATTAGCATGATGTTAATGGTGTTGGATAGTGGAAATGATTTTACACTGTGCAGTACATCCAATTCAGCATATAAATTCAGTAAGTTTTCATCTAGCTGTTGGAATTCTGGACCAAAGGAGAAATGAGAGTTCCATGACTCACCCTCTTCCTCGGTTACAAAAAAGGCCAAAGAAGCACACAAATCATTGTTGCTGTAAATAACTATTACCGGACTTGCTAATTTCTTAGCTGTAACTGAAGTAGATTGAAGTATTATTTTATATTCGTTCAGGGGATGTGGCTGGGCCAGCATTTATTGCCCATCCCAAACTGCCCTTGAACTGAATGGTTTATTAGGCCATTTCAGAGGGGATTTTTAAAAAAAGAGTCAACCATTTTGGTGTGGGTCTGGCGTCACATGTAGGCCAGATCGGGTAAAGGGGGCAGACTTCTTTACCCAAAGGACATTAATGAACCAGATGGGCTTTTATGACAATCAAGAATAGTTTCATGGTCATCATTAGACTTTTAATTCCAGATTCAAACTTCACCATCTGCTGTGGTGGGATTCGAAACATGGGCCCCAGAGCATACCCCTGAGTCTCTGGATAATTCATCCATATTATTACTCCAGTGGCAATATCCTTGCACCACTGCTTCCCCAGGGGCTGTCATACTTTTGCATGCACATCATAACAAAGTTTCATTTTTCCAAATATTTTTACTATGAATTTAACACTCCAAATCCATGGAGCACTAAATCGTAGTATCCCAATTGAAGTGCACAATTGTCACGTGAGAGTACCTTTAAGGAATTGGTGTTTATAAATGGGTGTGTATATAAGTATCTGTAGTGAGAGTACCTTTAAGAAATGGGTGTTTATTACTGCAGTGATGTTAGAGAGTGGGTGGAGCTGGGCTGTGTCAGCTTTTTACTTTCGTTTTAGACTGTTTGCTGCAGGGTGTTTTACTTTCATTTTTCAGAGCTGGATAGCTGCAGTCACAGCCAGACGGTGTTTTTGAGTCTCTCTGTAATCTAAAGACTGCAAATTGATCCTGGTGATTTAAAACTAATAACAGTAGAGACTTTAACCTGATGTGCTTCTGGTAAAAGGTGTTTTAAGTCTTATGGATGTTAAAAGGAAAGCATAAAGGATTACTTAGTGTTGTATTCTTTGGGGGTTGTATTTGAATTAATGGTTGCTAAGATGTTCACTGTATGTTTTTAAAAGGTTAACTTGAGTTCATAGAATAAACATTGTTTTGCTTTGAAAAATACTTTTCCATTTCTGCTGTACCACACCTGTAGAGTGGGCCGTGTGCTCCCCATACCACAATCTATTAAAAGTTGTGGGTCAGGTGAACTCCATGATACACTTTGGGGTTCTCTAAACCCTGGCCCATAACACAATAAAAAGAAAACTGATCCATACAACTGTGCTGAACTCTTTGTGAATTGAATTGCAGCAACAACAAATTGATTAAGTGCCATCATACGCGGGAATCCTTGGAATCAATAGCAACCTTCAACACCAACACTTTAACATGATCTCACTGGGAAACCACCAGAATGTTTCTGAAAGATAGACACAGTGGCAGCACATGGAGAGAAAAAAGGGAGGATTTTCCCATTTAAATTAGATTTTAAAGGAAAGGTCGCAATTCCAGTTTTCTCAACCCCCCCACCCCCCATTGCTCACCCCTTCACCTTTTTATTGATTATCCTGGCAGTGTAATAGTGCTTTTATTGACCAACTAACAGTCATGCTCAGCAAAGTTTGGAACACCTAATGAACATTTTCCCATTTTAACTCGCAAACAGACTACACATTGTACCCCTTAAAGCATTAAAATCAGCTGAACCAAAAGGTTAGAAGAATCTCTGCTTTACTGATTGCGGTACTGTGCTATGGAAGGTTAAACTTTGGTAATCATTATGATAATGGGGAATAGCGTTGGAAGACAATTTGAGGAAATCGCTATTTATTTTGAAAACTAGAAATTACTGTAACCTGAGAGTGCTCCTTTAATAATTGGTTTAGATAATGGTAGTCTATGGGTTCCAATTTCTGTAGCAACACCATTTGGTCAGAACAAACAGTCATGACCTGTGCTGTTTTCATTCCTTCCAATCTCGTAATTGATATCTCCTAACAATTGCACCCAGGATAAAGCAAGCTAAAGGGTCACTGTCTTCAGAAATTTCTAACTTTCAACTTGGTTCATTAATACAAACAATTTGTATAGTGCTACCCAAGGTGGCAGTATTAACACACTCTGACCTTTTTCAGTAATGCTGCTCATCAAGAACTTTTACTATCTTCATAGAGAAACTTTAAGTACAGATTACACAATCACAATGTCTACAACACAGGAACAAGCCATTTCGGCCAAACATGTCGATATCGGTGTTTATGCTCCAAACAAGCTTCCTCGCCCATAAATAGAACCATTATCAACATATAATTATGTTCCATTGCTGAAAAGAGAGACAGGACAGCATGGTGGCATAGTGGTTAGCACTACTACCTCATAGCGACAAGGACCCAAGGTTCAATTCCGGGCCTGGGTGACAGTCCGTGTGGTGTTTGCATGTTCTCCGTGTCTGCATGGGTTTCCTCTGGGTGCTCCAGTTTCCTCCCATAGTCTAAAGATGTGCAGGTTAGGTGGGGTTACAGGGTTAGGATGGGGGGAAACGGGCCTAGATAGGGTGCTGTGTCAGACAGTCTGTGCAAACACGATGGGCCAAATGGCCCCCTTCTGCACTGCAGCGATTCTATGTTGCTGAAGCTTTTCATCTTGCACTCATCAGGACAAATGCAAGAATGTCAAAATTCAAACTTCAAACAATCATGACAAGTTATACCACAGGAGAAAAGAGTGTTGATTGGTTGACTTGTCGACTCTGGTTGGCCGCAATGTTGCCATGGAGTAAGCAAAGAAAACCAGAGGCTCGCCTAATTCCTGGGCAATTGGAAAAAGACATAAAACTTGAATTTATTTCTTTGGTTTGCAGAGAACAGTTCCCTGTAAAGTATATGAATGTATGTCGCTTCCAGCAAGGGTAAATGAGCCTGATCATGAGCTTGAGTGATTATTCTAAATTGTGTGGTAGACAGAATGTCTTTTTGGACTGATGGAAGCATCCAGTTAATGGAAAATACCATCTGTGTTGCCACTGCATAGTAGCAGCGTGAAACAGTTTGCGTAACATATTGTTCAAATTCTTGAGATACTTGCCTTCCTTCGCAGTGCCGACAATTGAGAAATGTCATGACTAACTGGGCTTCGGTAACCACTTTATAAAGAGGTGACCAAACTGCACACAGTACTCCAACTACTGGTTAGGCAATTTAGTATACAATTCATCAGCTACCTGTATTTCCATTCAATACCCTTAATATATGAAATCAAAAATATCTGGCGAGTTTCTCAGTTTGAATTTTGTTCATCATTTCATTCTTGCTGCTAATTTCAAGACAAGAGTTTAAAAAAAATAAAATACAAGAGTCAGTCACTCCTTAACAGGCTTTCGCTGCATTGCATTTTACCAGAATTATCTATACTCCATATATTACATATATTGCATTTCATTCCTCATAAATTTCAAGTGAATGAAATGAAATGAAAATCGCTTATTGTCACAAGTAGGCTTCAAATGAAGTTACTGTGAAAAGCCCCTAGTCGCCACATTCTGGCGCCTGTTCGGGGAGGCTGTTACGGGAATTGAACCGTGCTGCTAGCCTGCCTTGGTTTGCTTTCAAAGCCAGCGATTTAGCCCTGTGCATAGGTCATTTGCTTCATTCAGGGTTCAATCCAAATGGAAGATATGATCGTACATATTGCTCCTCTTCCCTGTGAAGCTAAAACCTTCACAATACTGAACACTCACTGTTCAACTCCTATATTTTAAAAAAGTATTTCAGAGTTTTCAGCATCATTGCAAGACCAGTACTTGTTTCTAACCAAGAGTGTAAAGCAGGTCAGAATCACTGTGAATTAGACCTGTAGGAGTGTGAAGCAGGTCAGGATCACTGTGAATTAGACCGGTAGGAGTGTGATGCAGGTCAGGATCACTGTGAATTCGACTGGTAGGAGCATTATGCAGGTCAGGATCACTGTGAAGAGACCAGGAATTGTGTGTAGGTCAGGATCACTATGAAGAGACCCGGAGGGAGTTTGATGCAGGTCAGGATCACTGGGAATCGAGTGGCAAGGGGGCGCAGTAGTTAGCACTGCTGCCTCATCGCACTGAGGACCTGGGTTCGATCCCGGCTACGGGTCACTATCTGTGTGGACTTTGCACATTTTCCCGTGTCTGCATGGGTCTCACTCCCACAACACAAAGATTTGCAGTGTAGGCTGATTGGCCACGCTAAATTACCCCTTAATTGGAAAAAAAAGAATTGGGTACTCTAAATATATATTTTTTTAAAGGATCACTGGGAATCAGACTGGGAGGAGTTTGAAGCAGGTCAGGATAACTGTGAATCAGACCAGGAGGAATGTGAAGCAGGTCAGGACGACTGTGAAGAGACAGGGAGGAGTGTGAAGCAGGTGAGGATCACTGTGAAGAGACCGGGAGGAGTGTGAAGCAGTTCAGGATCACTGTGAATGAGACCAGGAGGAATGTGAAGCAGGTCACTGTGAAGCAAGAGAGAGAGAAAACAAATCCAACTGTGACACAGGAAGGTAGTGGGTCTACTCTTTCTTCAAAGTTACATAGTTAGTATAAGGAGTTAGGACATTTAAAAAAATATTTTTGATTTGTTAATAAGGGTTAAGTAAAGCATTTCAATGAATTTCCTTATATTTAAGTGACAACACAAGAGGAGAACCGAGTAGCTGGTGAGTCAGTTTTTTTGAGTAATCAGTTTTGTTACGTAATAGATGAATAGCAGGGCTGCTCCAACCTCTGCAGTGCACATCCTGTTTCTTGTGAGAAGTCATGGATATTTCCTGTATCCTAGATAATCGTATGTGCAGAGCGTGTTATCAGCTGCAGCAGCTCAAGTGTAGAGTTTTAGAACTTAAGGAGCAACTTGTGTAGCTCTGGCACATCTTGAGGTTGAGAGATTTGTGGATATCATGTTCGTAGATGTGGTCACACTGCAGTTTAAGAGCATGCAAGGAGAGAGAATGGGTGACCATCAGGCAGTCTAGAAGAAACAGGCAGGTAGTGCTGGTGTCCCACCCTAACCAAGCCCCCCCACCTCCAAGTGCATCTCACTCCAGCCAGTATTCAGATCTGAATATTGATGAAAGTAACAGTTCATTTGGGGAGTGCAGCCAGAGCCAATTCCATGTACCATGGCTGGCTTAGCTATACAGTGAGCATGAAGAGGACTGCAGAAAAAATGGTTATGAGAGATTCAATAGTTAGGGAAACACAGTGGCTGCAGAAGTGAATCTAGGTGGGTGTGCTGCCTTCTTAGTGCCATGGTCAAAAATGTCAATGAACAGCCACAGAATACCCTTGGGAGGGGGAGGGGGGGGCAGGGGGGAAAACAGCCAGCAGTTGTGCTCCACATTGATACCAACAATATAAGTAGAAAGCTCTGCATTCTCGCCGGCCCGGTACTCCAGAAGCCCGCTGGTGGTGGTGGCTCGGAGAGTTTGGGGACAGTGGTGGAAGCATATGGGAGTGGAGGGAGCATCGGTGTCGGCTCCAATTTGTGGCAATCACCAGTTTGTCCGGGAGAGGTTGGATGGGGGGTTTCGGAGGTGGCAGAGAGCAGGGATTGAGAGGCTGGGGGAATCTGGTTATTGATGGGAGCTCTCCCTGTTTGGAGGATTTGGAGGAGGAGTTTGAATTGCCGGGTGGGAATGGGTTTTCCTATCTGCAGGTGAGGGACTTTGTGCGAAGGCAAGTTTCGAACTTTCCGCTTCTACCGCCGCAGGGGATACAGGACAAGGTAGTTTCAAAAACAGGAGTAGGGAAGGAAAGGTCTCTGAAATTTATAAAGAGCTCATGGAGTGGGAAGGAACCCAGATAGGGGAGGTAAAGCGTAGGTGCAAAGGTGAGCTAGGTAAGGAACTAGAGGCAGGTCTGTGGGAGGATGCTCTGATTGGGTCAACACGTCCTCATGTGCCAGGCTCAGCCTGATACAATTCAAGATGGTTCACAGGGCACACATGACGGTGGCCCCGATGAGCAGGTTTTTTTGGGTAGAGGACAAGTGTGTGAAGTGTACAGGAGGGCCCACAAATCATTTCCACATATTTTGGGCATGTCCGAAGCTTAGGGGATTCTGGCAGCGATTTGCTGATGTCATGTCCATGGTGCTAAAACAAGGGTGGCGCCGAGTCCAGAGGTGGCGATCTTTGAAGTGTCAGAAGACCCGGGAGTCCAGGGGGCGAAAGAGGCTGACGTTTTGGTCTCTGCCTCTTTGGTAGCCCTGAGACGGATCTTATTAATGTTGAGGGACTCAGAGGGGGTATGGGTTAGTGACATGGCTGGGTTTCTCAGGCTTGAGAAAATTAAGTTAACCCTGAGAGGATCAGTGTTAGGGTTCATCCGGAGGTGGCAGCCGTTTATCGAATTCTTCGGGGAAAACTAAACAGTTAGCAGATACAGTAAGGAGGTAAGGGGGGGTTAGGGAATAAGGGGAGCAGAGGGAGTTAGTTTAGTTTAGTTTAGTTCAATTCAGGCGGGATCAGCGAGAGGAGATGGAGGGACTTGGGGATTGTGTGTGCAAACGATGTTGGCAGGGTATGGTTGTTGCTTGGGGGGGCGTTACGCACTGAATTATGTTTACATTAGTATTTAATTCTTCTGTTGTTATAAAACTATAAATGCTTTAATAAAATGTTTGTTAAAAAAAAACCACATGAGTGGAAAGAAGGATGTGGTCCTGTAATAAAATTTTGGGAAGCTAGGTAGATAATTAGCAAGCAGAACCTCAAAAGTTCTGGATTCCTCCTGTACCACGCGGAAGTGAGTACAAAATTAAGGCAGATGCATGACAGGAAAGATGGTGCAGCTTCATTGCCCATTGGGATCAGTTCTGAGGGGTATGAGAACTGTACAGGCCATAATGGTTGCACCTGAACAGAGTTCACAGATCGGTGTTAGGGCTCCTCTTCTTCCTGCCATACAAGTTAATGACTTACACCTTGGTTTAGAGGGGACAATTTCAAAATTTGAAGATGATCGAAACTTGGAAGTATTGTGAACCATGAGGGTTATAGGCTTCAAAGAGATAAAAACGTGTTGATATAACGAGCAGAGAAAAATATAAGTTGATCAGTTTTGGTAGTAAGAACGCAGAGAAACAATACAAAATAAAGAGTAGAATACTAAAGGGGGTGCAAGAGCAGAGGGGATCTAAGTGCTTAAATGCATAAATAATTGAAGGTGGTAGGACAGATTGAGCATTGTTAATGAAGCATTAGGCATCCTGGGTTTTATCAATAGAGTACGACAGCAATGAAGTTATGTTAAACCTACAAAAACACTGGTTCAGCCTCAACTGAAATATTACATCCAGATCTGGGCACCACACTTCAGGAAGAATGTGAAGAGAGTTCAGAAAAGATACAAGGCAATGGTTTGAAGATGAGAACCTTCAGTTCGTAAAAATATTGGAAAAATCTGGACTATTCTTGAAGGGAAAACATTGAGAAAAGATTTGATTAACGTGTTTTAAAATGTTAAAATGGAACAAAGGCCTTTAGAATGGCAGAATCCAAGTCTGTCTGTAATCCCTGAATGAAAGACGCTACACGGTCATTTAGGGAAAAGTCACAACTCGTTATCTCGGAGGACCTATAAATGGCCAACTTCAAAGAGAGCTATACGAAGTTTCATCTACATTTGATAGCGCAGGCTGGGCAGAAAGAGCTGGATCTTGCGCTAAGACAAAAGCTCCACAATCTTCCTTTTAAATCCATAATGGTTTAGACATTTAACAGGAATCCAGATGATGGTCACATGATCAAAGATCTGGAGGAGAGTTGGGAGTCATGTGACATGGGCCTCTGGCTTGTGGAACAAGCCGAACTGCACAGCACAATCTGTTGTTTACCATCTGCCTAGCAGCCTCACAGAAAATGAGTTCTGCCCAGTGTAGCCACCTGGGTTGGCCACTTCCCGACTTAAAATGGAGATCTGCAAAGAATGCAGGGAAATTCAGTCAAGCAAGGAAAAACTAGCAAGTGCAAAGTCTCCTGTGTATTAGAACTTGCAGAAACCCAGACAGCACTGAAACTCACAGCCATCTGCATACTAATGAGCGATCCCCGGGAACAATTGAAACATGTAAGGTGAATAAGGCCAAGCCAGACTCCTCGGCACCAGCAGGAGCCAAGACAAAGGAAGGCCAAAGGACACTCTGGGACAGCCCAGCGATCAGGGAACGGCTCTAGTATTGGAGAAATCGATCCAAGTGATCGGAACGTAGTTCAATCACTTGGAACAAGATACGGGGTCGGCCCGAACCGCGCGAAGCCCCTGGGGTCTATAAAGTAGAGTTCCCCAAGTTCAATTTGTCCTTCTTGGCAGGGTCACTCAGCAACTCGAATCAACCCTTGACAGTGAACTGCCTAGCTGCCGCAACAACCACGTAAGTCTCCAGTCAACGCACGCTACGAGATAGGCGCTCCTAGCTACCAGTCCATACCAGCTTTTGAATCCTGCAGACTCAGGACCGAACGAAAGGCCATTTGTTCCCCTGACCAGGTAGGCCAGTTCCAAGCTAAGTATAGGCCTTTTAGTGATAGAGATAGCCTAGTAAGTAGAGTTTTATACATGAGTAGTGATTTACTGTGTATAATAAATGTGTTTTGATTTGAATCTTACTAATTGGTGTGGAGTTATTTATCAGTACTTGAACTTGAACCTCATGGCGGTATCATAAAGATACTTGGCGACGCGAGAGCAAAGGTTATAGAAACAGAGCAAATTCAGTAAAGACACAACGGGCAACAAATTAAGAGCCAACCAAAGTTAGCAACATCAGCTTGAACACCTGTCTCCATTTACACTTCGCCTACAAGACTGATTCATCTTTGCATGCCTATCTCATCTTGGGAAGTCAACACCACCAGAAAATTGAATTCTACAACCGCCGACCTCAGTGAAGGAATACCTCATTGGACTTTGATTCTGGAACTCATGTGAATCAATATTTATTTCCGCTGTGGTCTCTGTACTGTAAAACCTTATTTTCTCTATCCCTCTCCTCACTCTCAGACTGTGGTGGTGGTGTTGTAACCCTCCTTTCGAGTTTTGAACATGTGCAATAAATTATTCCTTTTTAGATCATCATATCTTGAGTTTGCTGCGGGCCTATTAATTAATAGAAAATTGGATCACACCAAAACCAAAGGGTTGAGAAATAGGGCACCGCTTGAGCAAAAAAATCAAAAACATGTTTCTGTTTGCAGATGAGGGAACAAAATAGTGCTGATTAAATTAACCCCCCTCCAATTTGTAAACATAAATAGGAAGAAGCTGTTCCCATTGTTGGCAGGATCAAGAATGTGAGGGTACAGATTTATGGTAATTGGCAAACTAAGCAATGGCAACATGAGGAAACACTTTTTCAGTGAATGGTTAGGATCTGAGCTCCACTGCCAGAGGATGTGGTGGAACAGGGTCAATTGAGGCTTTTAAAAAGGAGTTGGATCATTATCCAGTCAATCTCCTGTACTATGGACCTTTGATCATTGGTAATATTGTTCAATTAAAATCAAAAATGCCTCTTTTTTATATGTCTGTAACCAAGCTTCATTTTACACTTCCTCTGGACTGCTGCTGCCAGTTAACTTACCTGTTTTTGTTGCCTTTCCAAGGGGACTATATGGAAAATAACTGCGTAAATTGGTGAGGGCCCTCATGCTGAAAATTCCAACAACAATGTGATCAAACTGACTAGACCAACTAATCATTATACAGTAGAATCTATCCAAAATCGTTTACATTAGACTTCCCGTACTGATGCCATTGCTTCATTAACAAGTATTTTAAGAGCTGAAGGAAACATTTCATATAAAAGTAACGGCTTACCATTCAACTTCAGGGATGCGACAACTTTACAATAAAAACATACAGTACCAATAACTTAGTCAGCAATTAAATAAAGCATGCCTTAGATCCGAGCCGATTATGCCTTTTGACTTCAGATAAGAATAGCAGTTAATAAATTTAAGAACAGTACCATTACAATCATTATTGCAGCACTGCACAGAATAACTCACTTGGCAAAAGTTAAATATGCAAAAAGATTCTTCCAACCCCAGGACTTAAGCTGAATTCCCTCAGGCACAATGTAATTTACAGCGCACCATTTCCCTTACTTCTTCACCCCTTTTCTCATGTCATGTCCAATCTCCAAGTGCAAGGCAACACAGAGATCCTGCTTTGTATTTAAGTGGAAACTCGCAGTGTAGGAAATAATGTGTGCAACTACACATTTCATTCTCTGCACAACATATCACCGCTGTGTCCCACTGTTGCAACTCTTCCTTCTATTAGTTACCCCATCTCTTGTACAATACTACTGTATTTAACTTGAAGACAGTTATTTCCTCAGAAAATATTTCTATTTTAATAAAGTGGTGTGCACTAGAGATCAAGAGAGATGATGTTTTTGTCCCGCCCCCATCTATTTTTTCCCCAAAGTTCACTGATGACCAGGTAACTACTAAATCAGAGTCACATGGACTCAAAACAGTTTCCCTCTCCACAGATGCTGCCAGATCTGCTGAATTTCTCCAGCATTTTAATTTAAATCCAAATCATAAATCTGGTTGGTCACAGGCACCAACTGGTTACTGTTAAGCATATACATAGCAGGGTAGAGGATTCAGTAACTGTTTACCATTATCTTGATTATAATCTGGTGCTCGACTCCAAGGCTCCCACCTGCTTTCCAATCTGCCCATTTTTCCTGCAGTCAGCTTAACTTCCCAGATCCAGACAATTAATTCTACAGCCAAATGTGCTTAAAGCCGAATGCCTCCAGTTACCCACCAGTTATTTATTTACTTGTGGTATGTAGGTGCCATTAACAAAGTCAGCATCTAGGTGACCTCAAGACGTTGGTGGTGAGCCGCCTTCCTAAACCACTGCAGTCCGTGGTTAGGTACGGCCACAGTTAGGGAGGGAGTTGCAGGATTTTGACTCAGCGACAGTGAAGGAACGGCGATATAGTTCCAATTCAGGATGGTAAGTGACTCAGAGGGGAACTTCCAAATGATTGCATTCCCATGTGGCTCCTACCTTTGTTGTTCACGATGGTCATGATCGTGGGTTTTGAAAATATATAAAATAGGTCAGAGAGTGATGCCAATTATTGCAATGCCAAACAGCGTAAAAGCAAGAAATCTCCTTTGAATAAATCCATAAAAAGAGGCATAAGAACAGGATTGGGCAGGACCAGCTATTCCACAGCCATAAATATTAGTTTATTTTAATTCATTTACGGGATGTGGGCATCGCTGGTTAGGCCAGCATTTATTGCCCATCCCTAGTTCCCCTTCACAAGGTGGTGGTGAGCTGCCTTCTTGAATCGCTGCAGTCCTTGAGGTGTAGGTATACCCACTGTACTGTTAGGGAGGGAGTTCCAGGATGTTTCCTGAGCAACAGTGAAGGAACGGTGATATATTTCCAAGTCAGGGTGCTGGGTAACTTGGAGGGGAACCTCCAGATGGTGAGGTTCCCATGCATCTGCTGCTCTTGTCCTTCTAGATGGTAGTGGTCGTGAGTTTGGAAGGTGTTGTCTAAGGATCTTACTGTTTGTCGGTGGTGGAGGGTTTGAATGCTTGGATGCTGTTGAGCTTCTTGAGTGTTGTTGGAGCTGCACTAATCCAGGTAAGTGGAGAGTATTCCATTACACTCCTAACTTGTGCCTTGTAGATAGTGAACAGGCTTTTTGGGGGGGGGGGGGGGGGGGTCACAAGGTGAGTTACTCACCATAGGACTCCTAGCCTTTGACCTGCCCTGGTAGCCACAGATTAATGTGGCTAGTCCAGTTCAATTTCTAGTCAATGGTAACACCCAGGATGTTGATTGTGGGGGTTTCAGCGATGGTAATGCCATTAATGTCAAAGAGCGGTCGTTAGATCCTCTCTTGTAGGAGATGGTCATTGCCGGTCACTTGTGGCGCGAATGTAACTTGCCACTCGTCAGCCCAGGCCTGGATATTGTCCAGGTCTTGCTGCATTTGGACATGGACTGCTTCATTATCTGAGGAGTTGCGAATGGTGCTGAACATTGTGCAGTCATCTGCAAACAACACCACTTCTGACCTCATGATGGAAGGGAGGTAATTCATGAAGCAGCTGAAGATGTTTGGGCCTACGACAGTACCCTGAGGCACTCTTGCAGCGATGTCCTGTAGTTGAGATGATTGACCGCCAACTACCACAACCTACTTCCTTTGTGCCAGGTAGGGCTCCAAGAGTGAGTTTGGGAATTTGAAGCTCAGTGGGAATTGAATCCAATCGGTAAGACTGTTCCTTTTTAAATTTCAGGAGTTTAAATTAAACTAAAATTGTGCAGTGAAAGTTAACAAGGGCTACCCCACCCACTCACATAACTGGTTGGCAGTTAAGTGTCAGTCACCTTAATCTACTTTGATCTAAAAGCAGGTGGGGGGGGGGGGTCAACTCAGGCCAATTTAAAAGAGCAACTTGTAACTCACTCCCAGTGAGTCCTCCCAGTGAGCCAGAGAAGAGACAGCCAGAGTGAGACAGCAAAGAGTGCGTTTGGAAATTCAAAGCTGGGTGGGGAGGAGGTGCTTTTTAACCCTGGTAAGTAGTTTTTCTTTTCATTGTCCAATTTATTTTTTTATTTTTTCTTTAGTTTTTTGGAATTGTAGTGTATAAGTTAACCTAAGGTTTAAGACATGGCAGGAGATCCCAGACCCGTGTAATGCTCCTCATGTGCGATGTGGGAGCTCAGGGACACGTCCACTGTCCCTGGGTCCTTCACGTGCAAGAATTGTGTCCAGTTGCAGCTCCTGTTAGACCGCTTGATGGCTCTGGAGCTGCGGATGGACTCACGTTTAGCGAGCTGGTCACACCGCAGATGAAAGTTACTGAGGGAGATAGAAAATGGGTGACCAAAAGACAGAGCAAGAGTAGGAAGACAGTGCAGGTGTCCCCTGCGGTCATCACCCTGCAAAACAGATATACCGCTTTGGATACTGTTGGGGGAGATGGCACACCAGGGGAAGGTAGCAGCAGCCAGGTTCATGGCACCGTGGCTGGCTCTGCTGCGCAGCAGGGCAGGAAGAAGAATGGCAGGGCTATAGTGATAGGGGACTCAATCATAAGGGGAATAGACAGGCGGTTGTGCAGACGCAATCGAGACTCCAGGATGGTATGTTGCCTCCCTGGTGCAAGGGCCAAGGATGTCTCGGAGCGGCTGCAGGACATTCGGGGGGGGGGGGGGGGGGGGAAGAGGGGGTTGAACAGCCTGCTGTCGTGGTGCACATAGGCACCAACGATATAGGTAAAAAATGGGACAAGGTCCTTCAAGCTGAATTCAGAGAGTTAGGAGTTCAACTAAAAAGTAGAACCTCAAAGGTAGCCACGAGCTAGTCAGAGTAGGAATTTCAGGATAGATCGGATGAATGAGTGGTTCGAGAGATGTTGCAAGAGTGAGGGATTCAAATTCCTGGGGCATTGGAACCGGTTCTGGGGGAGATGGGACCAGTACAAACCGGACAGTCTGCACCTGGGCAGGACTGGAACCAATGTCCTGGGGGGGGGGGTTTGCTACAGCTGTTGGGGAGGGTTTAAACTAATGTGGCAGGGGGATGGGACCCGATGCAGGAAGTTGGAAGGTAGTAAAACAGGGACAGAAACAAAAGGCAGTAAGGGGGAAAGTGTAAGGCAGAAAAGCCATAGTCAAAAATCAAAAAGGGCGACAGTACAAGGTACAGTGACTGAGGGGAGCTCAGTGAATAGACCCAGTAATACTAAAAGGAATAAAACGGGAAGTAAAAACATAAATGGTAAGCGATGGGGCAGGTTGTTACATGAAGATATGGGTTCAACGACAAGGAAAATTAGGAGAAAAGTTAAGAGGAAATATAACTTAGGAGAGGTTACTGATCGAGGCGTTAAGATTCAAAACAGAGGTATAAAAGCCAGCATAAGTGTACTTTATCTGAATGCTCGTAGTATTCGGAATAAGGTAAATGAGTTGATGGCGCAAATCATTGTGAATGACTATGATTTAGTGGCCATTACATGGTTAAAGGATGGTCATGACTGGGAGTTAAATATCCAAGGGTATCAAACTATTCGGAAGGACAGTGTGGATTGGTAAGGGAGGCGGTGTAGCTCTGTTATTTAAGGATGACATCCGGGCAAAAGTAAGGGATGACATTGGTGCTATGGAGGATAAGGTTGAATCCATTTGGGTGGAAATCAGGAATAGTAAGGCGGAAAAGTCACTGATAGGAGTAGTCTATAGGCCACCAAATAGTAACATGATGGGGCAGGCAATAAACAAAAAAAACTGATGCATGTAAAAATGGTAAAGCAGTTATCATGGGGGACTTTAATCTACATGTCGATTGGTTAACCAGGTCGGTCAAGGCAGCCTTGAGGAGGAGTTTATAGAAAGTATCCGCGATAGTTTCCTAGAACAGTATATAATGGAACCTACGAGGGAACAAGCGCTCCTAGATCTGGTACTGTGTAATGAGACAGGATTGATTAATGATCTCATAATTAGGGATCTTCTCGGAAGGAGCGATCACAATATGGTGGAATTTAAAATACAGATGGAGGGTGAAAAGGTAAAATCAAACACTAGTGTTTTGTGCTTATACAAAGGAGATTACAATGGGATGAGAGAAGAACTAGCTAAGGTAGACTGGGAGCAAAGACTTTATGGTGAAACAGTTGAGGAACAGTGGAGAACCTTCCAAGTGATTTTTCACAGTGCTCAGCAAAGGTTTATACCAACAAAAAGGAAGGACGGTAGAAAGAGGGAAAATCGACCGTGGATACATAAGGAAATAAGGGAGAGTATCAAATTGAAGGAAAAAGCATACAAAGTGGCAAATATTAGTGAGAGACTAGAGAACTGAGAAATATTTAGGGGGCAACAGAAAGCTACTAAAAAGGCTATAAAGAAGAGTAAGATAGATTATGAGTGTAAACTTGCTCAGAATATAAAAACAGATCGTAAAAGTTTCTACAAATATATAAAACAAAAAAAGAGTGGCTAAGGTAAATATTGGTCCTTTTGAGGATGAGAAGGGAGATTTAATAATGGGAGATGAGGAAATAGCTGAGGAACTGATCAGGTTTTTTGGGTCGGTCTTCACAGTAGAAGACAGAAATAACATGCCAGTGACTGATAGAAATTAGGCTATGACAGATGAGGACCTTGAGATGATTGTTATCACTAAGGAGGTAGCGATGGAAAAGCTAATGGGACTAAAGGTAGACAAGTCTCCTGGCCCAGATGGAATGGATCCCAGAGTGCTAAAAGAAATTGCAAATGCACTAGTGATAATTTACCAAAATTCACTGGACTCTGGGGTGGTCCCGGCAGATTGGAAATTAGCAAACGTGGCACCACTGTTTAAAAAAGGAGGTAGGCAGAAAGTGGGTAATTATAGGCCAGTGAGCTTAACTTCGGTAGTAGGGAAGATGCTGGAATCTGTCATCAAGGAAGAAATAGCGAGGCATCTGGATGGAAATTGTCCCATTGGGCAGACGCAGCATGAGTTCATAAAGGGCAGGTCGTGCCTAACTAATTTAGTGGAATTTTTTGAGGACATTACCAGTGCGGTAGATAACGGGGAGCCAATGGATGTGGTATATCTTGATTTCCAGAAAGCCTTTGACAAGGTGCCACACAAAAGGTAGCTACATAAGATAAAGATGCATGGCATTAAGGGTAAAGTAGTAGCATGGATAGAGGATTGGTTAATTAATAGAAAGCAAAGAGTGGGGATTAATGGGTGTTTCTCTGGTTGGCAATCAGTAGCTAGTGGTGTCCCTCAGGGATCAGTGTTGGGCCCACAATTGTTCACAATTTACATAGATGATTTGGAGTTGGGGACCAAGGGCAATGTGTCCCAAGTTTGTAGACGACACTAAGATAAGTGGTAAAGCAAAAAGTGCAGAGGATACTGGAAGTCTGCAGAGGGATTTGGATAGGCTAAGTGAATGGGCTAGGGTCTGGCAGATGGAATACAATGTTGACAAATGTGAGGTTATCCATTTTGGTAGGAATAACAGCAAAAGGGATTATTATTTAAATGATAAAATATTAAACATGCTGCTGTGCAGAGAGACCTGGGTGTGCTAGTGCATGAGCCGCAAAAAGTTGGTTTACAGGTGCAACAGGTGATTAAGGCAGCAAATGGAATTTTGTCTTTCATTGCTAGAGGGATGGAGTTTAAGACTAGGTAGGTTATGCTGCAATTGTATAAGGTGTAGTGAGGCCACACCTGGAATATTGTGTTCAGTTTTGGTCTCCTTACCTGAGAAAGGATGTACTGGCGCTGGAGGGTGTGCAGAGGAGATTCACTAGGTTAATCGTAATACATATAATATACTACTAGTGGTGACTACCACACCCTCTAAAGCAGAACCAACCGTGGTGCCATGAGTTTGGATGTTGCTGAGAGGCCATTCCCCTCAACGGTATCCAAAGTGGTATATCTGTTCTGCAGGGGAATGGCCACAGGAGATTCCTGCACTACCTGCCTAGCTCTCTTGCTCTGTCTGGTGGTCACCAATTTGCTTTCTGCCTGCGCATTTTTACGCTGTCAGGCGACTATATCCAGAAATGTGCTACCTGCAAATCTCTCAACATTCCCGAAGCACTGTGGTGATTCTCGCTGTCACTCAAGCTCTGAAACCTGGAGGTCCAGCTGCTGTATGCTGGAAATACTTCCTACACACAAGAGCAGCACAGTAGCACAAGTGGATGGCAGTGTGGCTTCGCGGCGCCTAGGTCCCATGTTTGATTCCCCGCTGGGTCACTGTCTGTCACGTTCTCCCCGTATCTGCGTGGGTTTCCTCCGGGTGTTCCGGTTTCCTCCCACGGTCCAAAGACGTGCAGGTTAGGTGGATTGGCCATGATAAATTATCCTCAGTGACCAAAAAGGTTAGGAGGCATTATTGGGTTACGGGGATAGGGTGGAAGTGAGGGCTTAAGTGGGTCGGTGCAGACTCGATGGGCCGAATGGCCTCCTTCTGCACTGTATATTCTATGTTCTATGTTTAATCCAAGAGCTGAAGGGGTTGGATTACGAGGAGAGGTTGAGTAGACTGGGACTGTACTCGTTGGAATTTAGAAGGAGGAGGGGGGATCTTATAGAAACATATAAAATTATGATGAGAATAGATAGGATAGATGCAGGCAGGTTGCTTCCACTGGCGGGTGAAAGCAGAACTAGGGGGCATAGCCTCAAAATAAGGGGAAGTAGATTTAGGACTGAGTTTAGGAGGAACTTCTTCACCCAAAGGGTTGTGAATCTATAGAATTCCTTGCCCAGTGAAGCAGTAGAGGCTCCTTCATTAAATGTTTTTAAGATAAAGATAGATAGTTTTTTGAGGATAAAGGGATTAAGGGTTATGGTGTTCGGGCCGGAAAGTGGAGCTGAGTCCACAAAAGATCAGCCATGATCTCATTGAATGGCGGAGCACGCCAGAGGGGCCAGATGGCTTGCTCCTGCTCCTAGTTCTTATGTTCAACCAGTGGTGAGTTTTCCCCCTGATTCCCATTGACCCCAGTTAAGCTAGGGCTCCTTGGTGCCATACTCTGTCAAATGCTCCCTTCATGTCAAGGGCAGGCACACTCACCTCACCTCTGACATTCAGCTCTTTTGTCCATGTTTGAACCAAGGGCAGGAGCTGAGTGACCCTGGCAGAACCAAACTGAGCATCCATGAGCAGGTTATTTAAGTAACGCTTGATAGCACTGTTGATGACTCCTACCACCACTTTGTTGATGGAGAGTAGACTGATAGGGCAGTAATTGGCTGGGTTGGATTGGTCCTGTTGCTTGTGTAAAGGACGCACCTGGGCAAATTTCCACATTGCCGGGTAAATGCCAGTGCTGTAGCTGTACTGGAACAGCTTGGCTAGGGCATGGCAAGTTCTGGAGCACAAGCCTTCAGTACTATTGCCGGGATAATGTCAGGGCCCCTAACCTTTGCAGTACCCAGTGCCCTGCGCGTTATAAATACCGGCTTCATTATAAACTAATAGCAAAAAGAGCTTGGTTCCCGAACACACCAGCAGGTTGTTATTGAAAATATGGAAAGATGTGTCATTTGAAACATGGAAGTCTGGCAATATCTGGTCTGAGAGAAACATGAGAGAATACAGGGAAAGATCCCACAAAGGGTAAACAGCAGCTGCAAAGAGCAGGATTGTAATATGCAGATATCCTTGGTCAAGCAGGCTTAGCAAACAAGACAAACAGGATTTTGAATGAAGCCAAAAACAATGGCTCACACCTTCATTGAAAGTAACTATCTTAGTAAGCAGCTGGAAAGGAAAGGACGAGGTTCAGTTGAATTTGATGACAATTCTAGGTGTGAAATTTTGCTAATATCAGGTAAATTAAAGAAAACTGGAGACTATCAGTCTACGAGAAACATAATTTAAAGCTAAAATCAAAGTCAAAATTATGAGCTGAGGACACAATTGGAAAATAAAACGATAGAAATGACAGGAATTAAAAGTAACACCTCTTGAAGTCAAAGCATTTTGAACATCATAAAGGACACAATGTAATCAGATCTATGAGATGAAGTCATGTCAAAATGAATACTTAGTTGGATTAGAATGTTTAGATCAAAGATACTTTTTACAATCAAAGTGAAATAAGAGTTACTTTACAATAAAGTCATAAAAACTTAATAACTGTTAGAAATAGAATATAAACCTAGAGACCAGAGTAGGAACTACCAGAACCAGAACTCGGAGGCAGAGAGACAGAGAAGCAGAGAAGGAACAAGCAGCTCAGAGTCAGATTACAGTCAGCTCGGCCATGGGAAACGGACAGGGCAAAGCAGCCGAGCTGAAACAGCTAATACATCTAAGGAAGACTAGAATTTAAAGAGTAGGCAGAGTCAGCTCTCACAGCTCGGTACATGGGAAAGATAGAGCATAGCAACCAAGCTCATTAGCGAATACATCTAAAGAAGACCAGGCTTTAAAAATAATCGTGTTAAGTTGGGCCTGAAGGTCCCTTCAACCAACCAGAAGGATCCAGAAGCAAGATCTTTTTCCTTTCTGTAAAGAAAGTAATTGCAGCTTTTAAAAGAAAAAATATCATAAAATAACTTAATTTAACCTGAAATAGTGGTCATTCCAAAGTCTACTTTACTTACTTAGCAATGCGGGACCCAGGATCGATGCTACTAAGTGGTAAGTAGATGAAATCTTCGGTGAAGGTATGGGTTGTACCGGGGGATAACTTGAAAACATAGTTTGACCTGAATAGCACCCACTGAAGCCTGCATCGGAGTCGGGGAGTGAGAATCCCTGTTCACCATTTAGAATATCGACCCCTTTTTGGTACAGGGGGACTTCTAAGAATAGTGGTGAGTTTTCAACAACAAGGTTAGTAAAAATTCTATAAACTGATTGGATGTTTATCTACCATTTTCGTTACTTAACCCTGATGTCTGCGTAAATGCCCATTTCAGTGTGAGGGCTCTTGTTATTTCTGTTATGTCAGAGAATGTTTCATCAGTATTGTGAGTTCTTAATTGCAGACTGGTGGCTGACTGATGCTGGAGTACGGCTTGTAGAATGACCCAGCTCTGCAGGAATCTGTGTATCAGCGACACAATCATTTCACCGTCACAGCTAGTTTCCACGTTATTGCTATGTAATGCAGACTCAGGATTAGGTTCTTATGGATCATTAAGCATTAATGATATAAAACAGCTTGAATCCATCAGGCTAGTAGTATTTATTATAAAGGACATGGGCTTTGACCATACACACCACCCCCCCCCCCCCCCCCCCGCCTCCACTCCCTGAAGAACGTTGCAAATTCTACAAAAATCCTACCAATAAAATTGATACATGCATCAACCAGGCCTTTAAAATATATAGAAACACCTGCGAGGCCTGAGCACACTAACTTGAACAGTTCTCAGTTAAGTTGTTTACATGAATAAGTTGGTAGCTGACATTGCTGACAGCTGCAGCCACTCATCCACATAGATGACACCATTGATAAATGCAAATTAATATAGTTTTATCCTATTTTTGACTATCAAAAGGGTTTTTTGGAATGTTGTTTCTTAGGGTTTTCCATAGATTATTTTGGTTGCCACTAGCTCAAAGTAATCAGGAGAGTTAGTCCTTCAAAAATCTTTTCCCCAACCAAATGCATGCTATTACCCAGATTGACTTGCTTATGCCAAATGTAATGGAGAACATATGATAGGATGGTGGAATAGTCACATGGCTGATGGAAATCAACACAGAAAAGTGAGGTGTGATATATTTTGGTTGGAGAAATAAGGAGAGGCATTACAAGCTAAGTGGTCCAATTTTAACGGTGTTGTGGTCTGGTGCCACCATATATGTTGAGGGTCTCAAGGGATTGGACTCTATGCTAAGCAAGACATTGGAATGATGAGGCTTCTGGTTGACCACAATTGACTGAAGTTTATTATTAGCAACAACTATGCTCAGCTCTGTACAAGCCTTGATCTATCCTGGGGCCTAACAGTTACATAGACAGATTACTTCATTGTTTGACTGACTCATAAGGTATACAAGTCTGACTGATGCAGAATCACAGGGAGTAGTGGACATCTGCAGTAGGGACCACAGGCAATGGTGAACATCTAACATGGAGGTTGCACCTTTTATCGCCCAGTCTGAACCACGGTGATATTAACGTGATGTCACTATGCAGTTTCTTAAAGGTACATGTCACTGTCTGCAGTGTCATGCATACAATATCACAACAGGAACTACAAGAACAGAGACACCCAGGAGCGTTTGAAGGTTGCTGCACAGGTTCACAAAACTGTTCTTAAAGCATGTTAGGTCTTGGACTTTATACATAGAAGCATGAAGTACAAAACTAGGAATTTATGATAAATGCAGACACTAGTTTGACCACAGCTGGAGTATTACATCCAATTCATAGAATTTACAGTGCAGAAGGAGGCCATTCGGCCCATCAAGTCTGCACCGGCTCTTGGAAAGAGCACCCTACCCAAGGTCAACACCTCCACCCTATCCCCATAGCCCAGTAACCCCACCCAACACTAAGGACAATTTTGGACACTAAAGGCAATTTAGCATGGCCAATCCATCTAACCGGCACAACTTTGGACTGTGGGAGGAAACCGGAGCACCCGGAGGAAACCCACGCACACACGGGGAGGATGTGCAGACTCCGCACAGACAGTGGCCCAAGCCGGAATCGAACCTGGGACCCTGGAGCTGTGAAGCAATTGTGCTATCCACAATGCTACCGTGCTGCCCTAGGCAATTCTAGGCATCACACTTCAGGATCAAAAATCACTCAGTGCAGAAGGAGGCCATTTGGCCCATTGAGTCTTCACCGACCCTCCGAACCCTAACTAGGCTACCACCCTATCCCCATAACGCAATAACTCCACCTATCCTTTTGGACACAAAGGGAAAATTTAGCATGGCCAATCCATCTAACCTGCACATCTTTGGACTGCGGGAGGAAACCGGAGCACTTGGGGGCGGGGGGGGGGCACACTCAGCCGCAGGGAGTGTGTCCAAACTTCATACAGTCACCCAAGTTCGGAATCGAACCGGGTCCCTGGCTCTGTGATGCAGCAGTGCTACCTGGGCACAAAGTATGGAATTCTCCTTAACGGACCACGGCGGGTTTGGTGGCGAGCAGGCGCAGACAATCTGGCGAGAATCAAAAAAATCGAAACCCAGTGTAAAATTATGTTATCATTCTCCCAATGGTGGCTGGTCATCCTGCTGCCAGGTGGCGCATATGTAATTTGCATTTGTTTGTAATTAATGAATGCTCATTAAAACAGCTGCCAACCAGTGTTCCATCAGACCTTCCAATCTTGCGACACGCCAGCATGAAATTGCTTTGGTGTCAAACCCGATTGCAGAAGAGTAGTGTGCACAAGGTGGCCCTCAGTTCCGACTTCAAGGTAAGTGTGCCAAAGCTTTTCTGTCTTAGTGCTGTACTGCTCCCTACTCTTCCGGGGAAGACCACTTCTTGCCCTCAATCTACAAGGCAAGCTGGTCTTCATGGGCAGCACCGTGCTGCTGGACCCATGGATCCTCCTGTGCCACCGCCTTGGTTCAGTGTTTATGTGGACAGCACTGTGCTGGCGGTTCTATGCAGCCACTGCAACAAAGGTACAAAGTTCACACAGGAGTAGAGTGCAAGGTGAGAAGTGGTAACCTGACGAAGACAAAGGCAATGTGGAAGGAGAGCTGTGTAAGAAGGGGAGGGTGGATGGGGCGAGAGCTCACGAAGACAGACAGAGGGGAAGGAGTGTATGGAGACAACAAACAATGCTGGAGAGTGATATGGACTGTGCTAGATTGGATTTAAATATGGGGCCAGGATCTTTGAACCAGTTAGCTGAGGACAAGCAGATGCGGGCCTGCCAGGAGAGTCACAGTGGACGTCTGTGCATAATTAATAAGGTTTCAAGTGCAAGGCGCGGGAGCCAGCCATTCTAATCAGTGAGACAGGTGCCACCAGAGCCACCTGCTACCGCACTTAGTCTCAAAATGGAAGAATTCCGCCGAAAAGATTTGTAGAGGGTGCATAGAGATTTACGAAAATGGTTTCAGGGGTTAGAAGTCACGGATACATAGATAGACTGGTTTAAGCAGGATTATTCACCTTCGACAAAAGGCTGAGGTGTTTAAGATCACTAAGTGTTTCGAGTGTTGAAAGAAAGAGAAGCTATTTTCAATGGTTAAAAAAAGGCCAATAACCAGAGGGCACAGGTTTAAGCTGATTTGTAAAGGAATTAGAAATAACATTTAAAAAATAACCTTTTAAAAACGAGCAGCCAGGATTGGAATTTTACAGCCTGTTGACAGATGCAGATTCAATAGCAGTCTTCAAAAATGAATTGGAAACGTGCTTGAAGAAGTAAATAGTGTAGGATATGAAAAGACAGGAGTCTTCTTACTACCCTCTTGAAGCTGTAGAACTGACTTCTTTTTAAACTATTGTGTTTTGCTTCAGCTGCTATGTCTCTTATCTGGTGTCTTTTTGTCCCTCTGAACACCATTTTTAGCAGTTTCTAGATTTTCTCATACAAATGGGCCCATTGACCTTTCTTCTTGCAGGATTTGTACAGGAACAAGTTCCTCTTTATTTTTCTTTTAACTAGTTTGTTAATCCATTCAGGGTCATATTTGCTTAGTCTGTGCTTCCTGGTTATGGGAATATATTTATCCTGTATGTTTAAAATCTGATGTCAAATGTTCTATTTAGTTCAGGCTGAAGCAATTGTTAACAATTTTAAGGATTGTGAATCGAAAACAGTGTAAATACAAATGTGTCTTTCTTAGAAGATACAAAATAAATAAACCTGAATGGGTAGAACACATAACTGGGAAATC
Organism: Scyliorhinus torazame; assembly: GCF_047496885.1. Lineage (NCBI taxonomy): Eukaryota > Metazoa > Chordata > Chondrichthyes > Carcharhiniformes > Scyliorhinidae > Scyliorhinus > Scyliorhinus torazame. Next base: position 55,903,020 of record NC_092724.1, read on the forward strand.
ACAAGTGCTGATTATTTGAATTCATAAAACTGCTCAAAAGAAAAATGCACTGGTCTTTAGTTGGCCAGCTATTGCAAACAATGAAGGGAAGAGGGAGGGTTTGGACGAACATGTTTTAAATATACAAATGCAAATGGTCTTTGAGGGTCATGAGTGTAGGTACACTGGGGAAATGGAAAGAGATATTGCTGCTGCAGGTACAGCATCTCCAACGTGCAACTCAGGACCAAGTGAGTCTATGCCAGATTTTGGATCTTGCAAGTTTTCAGGTCAGGCAGTTCGGGCCGGGACAGGGTGGGTGAGGTCGAAAACTAGTTGGTGCGCCAATGCAGCATCTAGCTAAATAAGTCAGCAAGTTATTTTACTCATCCAAAATAATTAAAATTTAAGCATGGCAGCTAAGACAATCTCCTGTTTTTGGACATAGCCTATTTTCGGATAGTCGGATATGAGACACTGTATCCTTCTGAGGCTTTAGTCTCAGCATTGGTGTTTGATTTAATTTAAATTGACAACTCTTCTAAATGTTGGCGTAATAATGTTCTGCAGAGTGAGAGGCCAATCCAGCTTCTGATAAATTTCAAAATCACAGCAGATCACCACAAAGACAAAAAGCTTAACGCTTCAGATTTGTAGGTTTTTTTTCTATTTTGTTTTCATTTATACCATGGAAGTTGAGAAGTCCAGGCATGGCATTCACATGCAGAGTTGAAAATAATGCAAGCAGTTCTTATTTATTAACCTAAATGCCCCAATAAATGAGACCAATCACATGATCTTACCATGTTCCTCTTTCCTGTATATAAACCTTCTGTATTTCATACAGAGTACTGTAAGTGGCAGTGGCATTCTGGTTTTTGTTTTAGAATCCAAAAGGCCCCGATGGCTTAGCTGCTGTCTGGGAGAGTGGTATCTTTGTGCTGCTATGGGATGCGGTATAATGAAGCTTCATTTCTCATTAGAGTTATCACGGGGCTTACCTTGACTATTCGTTATGACCAGGTTTCATTATGTACTGATGGCCTTTAGGACACACATGTTGACAAAGGAAAAGTATCGTTAAAAAAAAAATCAAACAAGACTTTCTCCAATATATAATGAATTGTTTCATGAACCTAATTTATGCTGCAGTTAGTTTAAAGGGGCACTTGGTCCTCCTCTGCTCGATTTATTTTTTTAATGTGTACTATTCCTTGTCAGGAACACTAGTCTCTCCAGCTTATAGAGATCAGGTAGGTAGACATTGTTTCAATTCAGATGCGTCAAATTGCCAGGGGCAACTCTACCTTTATGATAAAGTCGCTTACTTTTGCTCACAGCAATTCCAGTAGATGAATGGATGAGATTGAAATCTCTGTGATTTGTGTCACCAATGGCCACTCGCCTGCCCTCTCGTAACAATGCCAGAGATCTGGAATAGTTTTCCTATTTACCATTTCAAAGAGAGGATAATGCATGGCAAGGATTGGAAAATTATGAACAAAGGGACCCAGGGAAATTCTCCCTCTTCTCTGACTCAGTTTCTCCCTTCATTTGGTTTGTTCGGTTTGCCTTCTTGCTGAACTATTGCATTTTGGCACAGGCAGGATTTAACCACAGACTAAAAATAGAGCTGTCTAGCATCAATGGCAGACATGACATGGCTTTCACAAAACCTGCAGCAGACCATAAAATCAGGCATCAGGCCTTGAGAGACACCAAGTAATTAGTCTGGAGACAATTCTAAACAAAAGGTAGCTTGTATGAAGGTACAACTGACATTACCAAATAAATTTTGTAATTTGGTTTCAAAGTAAACATAATTAAAACAAAGATCGAAATCTACAACAAAAAGCAGAGGTGAGCGTACCACTAAATTCTATTCTTGTCACAGGAGCACCCTTCCTCGGATAATACAGAGACGCCCCTCGCAATGATGGAAAAAGTGAAAGAAGTGACAAGGAAATAAGCGCTATGGTGGTCCTCACCGCCAGAAATGAGTTAGAGTAGCAGCAGCCACCAATCAATGCAACAGTTGAACCAAATGCAGTTCAACACAAAAGAATGGACGAAAAGAATGAAAAGGTACCCAGCTGCCAAACCAATAGGAAGAACCAGTAAAGACGGAGACTACCACTTCTCTGACAGAAGGACAAACAAGAGCTGGAAGGGTTATTCGGTCTTGTTGTTGATTTATCTCTACTACTTGGTCTTTTCTGTGGCTCTGTTCCAATTAGGGCAAACAGTGGTTTTGCCTTCTTTCTATATTGTCTATGCCCGAATGCTTAGAGGTCGCCAGGTATCGAATGATACCACCACAAGATTCAACTGGCTTCCGATCAAAGAGCCAAACACCAGTTAGTTAGTTCAAGGTCAAGGGTACTTTATTTACATACAATCAATCATGCAACACAAACACTACTAGTTAACTACACCTATTACTAAGACGACCTGTACTTAACTTCGGGCACCCGGTTTAGGTCAGGAAACAGTGGCCGCTGTTCAATTCTGGATCTCTTGGGTTCGAAGTGGTAACTGCTGCTCAGCTGGGCTCATCCATCTGGTAGTGGGTGTTGAACTCGAACTTGCTTCTGGTGTTGCTGCAGTTGACGATGGCCGTGACCGGGGTACCAAGGCCAAAAGAGAGCGAACATATGGCGAACTCTTCCTTTATAATCGGGGGGCTTTCGCGCTCTTTTGGGCAATTCTTTGATTTGGGCCTTACTAATTGGGTGATCCCTGATCACTCCGTTCGATTCCTTAGCCAATAAGTGGGCGGGGATCTGGATGACTGGGCATGTCTCAAGCAGTCATTGACCCCGTTGTTTGCGTTTCCCTTGGACAGGGAGTGGCGCCGAAATGTCTGGGACTGTCCCGGTTACTGGAGTACCAGTCCTTTGTGTTGGGGGAGATGGGCCACCACCTGCTAATCGGCCTGATTAACATGCTAATGGGACGGAGTTTCGTTGCTGTCTGGACTTTGCTGACAAATATGCATTTCAGGCTCTGAGCCTGCCTGACTCTTGGCTTGTCCATTTTACCCATCAGTCTTTGCGAGTTGCTCTGTACTTAGTTGGAAGTGGCCATCCCAAATGACTACAGTCTCCAGATCACCTGAAACTTTAAATTCTATATGATAATATAACGTGAGACAAAGATCAATTACAAACCCTTAAAACACATTGGTTAAAAACTTGGGGGGGGGGGGGGGGGATACAGTATAATGGTCTGGCATATATATGGTTAACGGGGCACAGAGTACAGCACTGTCCACAAAGTGATAGAAGAGAGCACATGGCCTGCACCCAGGGTCAGTACGGTGTTGGACAGAGCTGTGTGCAGACCTAAACAAGGAGATGGCTCCTAGATTATATTCTTTCATGTTTATTTGTAAATAGTTCTAGTAGTTAACAAAGACTTACAGATAACCTGCTAAAGACTACAAAGAAAACTTAGATTTAAGCACAGTGGTTAGCACTTTTGCTTCACAGTGTCAGGGTCCCAGGTTCGATTCCGGGTTTGGGTCACTGGCTGTGCGGAATCTGCACATTTTCCCCGTGTTTGTGTGGGTTTTCTCCGGGTGCTCCGGTTTCCTCCCATAAGTCCCGAAAGATGTGCTGTAAGGTAATTTGGACATTCCGAATTCTCCCTCATGTACTCGAACAGGTGCCGGAGTGTGGCGACTAGGGGATTTTCACAGTAACTTCATTGCAGTGTTAATGTAAGCCTACTTGTGACAATAAAGATTGTATTATTATATAACACCCTAGAACAGCCAGGACACAAATGCAGCATGCTGACTCTTGGAACATTCAATGAAATCTGAACCATACATCTGGATTGCTGGAACAGGCAGTCAGGAGTCCTTGATCTACCTAAAAGATGGCATCACTGCCAACAGCCCCTCAATATTACAACGAAGCATCATCCTAAATCATGTGCTCAAATACTATAAGTAGCAAGATTCTACCAGTTGAGCAGCTATTTTAATTGTGAACACTCCACCATCTGCATGGCATTCTCAAACTGTACAGAAAACTGATATGAAGTAATGGGTGTGAGGAAAATTACAGCAATGAAAAGTGGTACTGCAAGGCAGAATGAGGCGGTTCGAATCAGTGGAGAATCATTAAAACATCAAAATCAGCACAGCTTTAGAGTCATAGGTAGAGGTGTCACACGCACTGGGTGGAATCTTGAGGCGGTGATGGCGGTCTCTGGTGTCGATTGCAGAGACGGCAAGAGTCCTGCACTGCCTGTTATCAGGAATACCCACTGTACCTTGTTAGACTCAGGTACATGACAGAAAGTGGCAGGCTTTCCCTGGTGTCAAGGACGTTGGGGCTGATTCTTGGCCATCAGCTCTCAACAGGCAATCAGGGGCTAGCAGTTCTTTTCAACGGCAGACACACTGAGAAGCGTGTGGCTGCTTCTGGTATGACTACTCCTCGGAGTCTAGTATTGTTGCTGGATCCCAGGCTTCAGGGGAGTGATGGGGACACGGGGGAAGGGCCAATTCAAAAGCAAGGGCAGAGGTGTCCCACACTGCCCATTTCCCGATGCCTGGTCCCTCAGTCAGACACTTAAACCCCATCCCTGGAGGCCCAGAAGCAATCCTACATGGATTTTCATAGAGTTTACAGTGCAGGAGGCCGCCATTCGGCCCATCGGGTCTGCACCGGCTCTTGGAAAGAGCACCCTACCCAAGGTCAACACCTCCACCCTATCCCCATAACCCAGTAACCCATCCAACACTAAGGGCAATTTTGGACACGAAGGGCAATTTATCATGGCCAATCCACCTAACCTGCACATCTTTGGACTGTGGGAGGAAACCGGAGCACCCAGAGGAAACCCACGTACACAAGGGGAGGATGTGCAGACTCCGCACAGACAGTGACCCAAGCCGGAATCGAACCTCGGACCCTGGAGCTGTGAAGCCATTGTGCTATCCCCAATGCTACCGTGCTGCACGGAAAAGAAAAGCTTTTCTTTTTATAATCCCCACATGGTGACTGCCCGCCGGATTAATTGTCCACTAAACGCTTCAATTTGTGGCAGGGTGAGAAGGCTATCCATGGGCCATCTTGCAACGGGCTTAATCAAGGCGGAGGCAGGAAGGCAGTGGAATTCTCACCCACCACAGCAGAGTGTCATGTGAGAGTACCTTTAAGAAATGGGTGTTTATAAATGGGTGTGTATATAAATATCTGTAGTGAGAGTACCTTTAAGAAATGGGTGTTTACTACTGCAGTGATGTCAGAGAGTGGGTGGAGCTGGGCTGTGCCAGCTTTTTACTTTTGTTTTAGGCTGTTTGCTGCAGGGTGTGTTTTAGTTTCGTTTGCAGAGCTGGATAGCTGCAGTCACAGCCAGAAGGTGTATTAGAGTCCTCTCTGTAATTCAAAGACAGTAAATCGATCCTGGTGATTTAAAACTAATAACAGAAGTGATTTTAATCCGATGTGCTTCTGGTAAAAGGTGTTTTAAGTCTTATGGATGTTAAAAGGAAAGCTTAAAAGATTACCTAGTGTTGTTTCCTTTGGGGGTAATATTTGAATTGATGGTTGCTAAGATATTCACTGTATGTTTTAAAAGGGTTAACTTGAGTTCATAGAATAAACATTGTTTTGCTTTAAAAATAATACTTTTCCATTTCTGCTCTACCGCACAGCTGTCGAGTTCGATGTGTGCTCCCCATACCACAACCTAGTAAAAGTTGTCGGTCAGGTGAACTCCATGATACACTTTGGGGTTCTCTAAATGCTGGCCCATAACAAATTGGGGGCTCGTCCGGGATAAAAGTCAATCTATTGGATTGGCTTTGTGAACTTAAAGACGGTGAGGTGTGAGCATATTGTGGTTGCTTTTCAGGTGTGGTATTTCAGTTTAAGTAGGGAGTGTGTCGTGGGCAATGGCTCTTTCAAAGGCTCTGAAGTTTTTGGGGGTGGAGACGGTCACACACATTACCTTACAGACAGAGACTAAAAGCAGACTGTTAGATTTGACAAAAACATTGCAGTTAACATTACCTGACAAAATGCGAAAAGGTGAGGTAATTATGGCGGTTGCTAAGCATTTAAAGTTGCCTGAGATACAGTTTGATTCATTGGAAATGGCAAAATTTCAGTTACAAATGAAACAAATGGAACATGAGAAAGAATTAAGTCAGCTTGAATACGAAAGAGAGAAAGGAAAAACAAAGAGAAAGAGAGAGGAAAAAGAGAGAGAAGAAAGGAAAACAGAAAGAATAGCCCTATCAGAACAAAAAGAAAGAGATAGGAAGACACAGATCATGAAAAAGATAAAGAGAGAGAGAGTTTGAACTTCTGAAAATGGCCATGAAACATGACAGTCAGTTAAAATTGGCAGACGTAAACGTAAACGTGCGGATGGTCGATAGTGATGAGGATAGTGAGAAAGAGCGTCCTAGTCGAAGGCTTGGTGGGGATCTATTTAAATATGTCCAAGCATTGCCAAGATTTGACGAGAAGAAGGTAGAAGCCTTTTTCATTTCATTTGAGAAGGTAGCTCAACAAATGAAATGGCCACAGGACATGGGGGTATTACTGATTCAAACAAAGCTGATAGGTAGGGCTAGTGAAGGGTTTGCATCACTACCGGAGAAGGGACATATGAGGAGCTGAAAAAATCCATCTTAGGTGCATATGAACTAGTGCCTGAAGCCTACAGACAAAAGTTTAGAAATTTAAGGAAAGAATTTGGTCAAACATACATGGAGTTTGAAAGGATCAATCAGAGTAATTTTGAGAGGTGGATAAGGGCTTTGAAAATAGATCAAACATATGAAGCTCTCAGAGCAGAGGGTTAAAACTGCAAGGTTCACAGTAGAAATGGCAGATAATTATGAATCAGTTCATAAATCAAAGCTTGGTTTCCAACATCAGTTTCAGCCTGTGAGGGATAGAAACTGGGGACATGAGAAATACTCAACTGGTAAAGGTAAAGGTGATCTGATGGGAGATAATAAGGAGAGTGTATCTCAGGTTAAAAAAGAAATCCAGGAGGGTGGAAAAGAAATGAAAAGTTTCAAATGTTTTCACTGTACTAAACTAGGCCATGTAAAGTCACAGTGTTGGTGGTTGAAGAAAAGCACTGGGAAAGCTGATGTGGTAAAGCAGGATGAGGCAGTGGGGTTTGTTAAAGTGGTAAAGGAAAGCCCAAATGAAGCGAAGGAGGTGTAAAAGATTGTACAGCCTGATCAAGAGGTGATTGTTAAGAAGGTGCCAGATCTCTTTTTAAGAGATACGGGAGCTTGTCAATCTTTTTTATGGTAAGAGAATGAGGAGTTATGTAGTTTGGGAAGAATGTTGCCAGAAAAGGTGCTAATATGTGGAATTCAGGGTGCGAGGAGTAGTGTTCAATTATATAAGGTAAGGTTGAAAAGTCCAGTGAAGAGTGCTGAAGCGGTCATAGGAGTAATAGAGAAACCATCTTGTCCAGGAATACAGTTTATCTTGGGTAATGATATAGCTGGATCGCAGGTGGGAGTGATGCCTACTGTGGTTGATAAGCCTGTGGAAAATCAGACAACTGAAGATTTGAAGGATGAATATCCTGGGACTTTTCCGGATTGTGTGGTAACAAGGTCGCAAAGTCACAGGTTAAGACGAGAGGAGAAATCAAAGAGTGAAGGTGAAGTTGAAGGGCAATTATCAGAATTGATTTTTGATCAGATGGTTGAAAAAGAACAAGAACAGGTGGAGGATGAGGCGGATATTTCTAGTTCAGGAAAATTGGCGGAGTTACAACAGAAAGATATAGAAATAAAACGGATGTATCAGAAAGCATACATGGAAGAGGAATCTGAGTGTATGCCAGAGTGTTATTACCATAAAAGTGATGTCTTGATGAGAAAATGGAGACCTTTACATATGCAGACGGATGAAAAGTAGGCAGAAGTTCATCAAGTAGTATTACCGGTAGGGTATAGAAAGGAGGTGTTGCGAGTTGCACATGGCGTACCAGTGGGAGGTCATTTGGGAATAAAGAAAATTCAAGCTAATTTCCAGAAACATTGCAGCACGGTAGCATTGTGGTTAGCAGCTTCACAGCTCCAGGGTCCCAGGTTCGATTCCCGGCTTGGGTTATTGTCTGTGCGGAGTCTGCACGTTCTCCCCGTGTGCGCGTGGGTTTCTTCCGGGTGTTCCAGTTTCCTCCCACAGTCCAAAGATGTGCGGGTTAGGTGGATTGGCCATGATAAATTGTCCTTAGTGTCCAAAATTGACCTTCGTGGTGGGTGGGGTTACTGGGTAATGGGGATAGGGTGGAGGTGTGGGCTTGGGTAGGGTGCTCTTTCAAAGAGCCAGTGCAGACTCGATGGGCCAAATTGCCTCCTTCTGCACTGTAAATTCTATGATCTATGAATATTTTTATTGGCCTGGACTACATAAAGATGTAGTTAAACTTTGTCAATCATGTCACACATGTCAAGTGATTGGGAAACCTCAAGCAGTGATAAAACCAGCATCCTTAATACCTATTCCAACATTTGAGGTACCTTTTACAAGGGTCCTAATTGATTGCGTAGGACCGCTTCCTAAAACAAAAAGTGGGACTCAATATCTTTTGACTATAATGGATGTGTCTACTAGGTTTCCAGTGGCCATTCCAGTACATAATATTACAGCTAAAAAGATTGTGGAGGAGTTACTTAAGTTATGGACTACCCACAGAAATACAATCGGATCAAGGATCAAATTTTACCTCAAGGTTATTCAAAGAAGTTATGGATAGCTTAGGAATAAAATAATTTAAATCATCTGTGTACCATCCAAAATCGCAGGGACCGTTGGAAAGGTGGCATCAGACATTAAAGACAATGTTGAGGGCTTATTATCAAGATTATCCAGAGGATTGGGATAGAGGAATTCCATTCATACTGTTTGCAATTAGAGATGCACCTAATGAATCAACCAAATTTAGTCTTTTTGAACTAATTTTTGGTCATGAGGTAAGAGGACCACTTAAGATTAAGGAAAAATTGGTGAGTGAGAAATCGGAGGTTACATTGTTGGATTGCGTGTCAAATTTTAGGGAGCGATTGAATAGAGCAGGTGAATTGGCTAGACAACATTTAAAAGTTGCACAAAATGTGATGAAACGGGTAGCGGACAACAAATCCAAAGTTCGTCGTTTTGCCAGTGGAGATAAAGTTTTAGTGTTGTTACCAGTGGTAGGTGAACCTTTAAAAGCAAGGTTTTGTGGACCTTATCAGATTGAAAGGAAATTAAGTGAAGTGAATTATGTGGTAAAAACACCAGATAGAAGGAAAACTCACCGAGTGTGTCATGTGAATATGCTTAAAAGGTACTTTGAAAGGGAAGGAGAGAAAAAGGAGGTTTTAATGATTCTAACTCAAAGTGACAAACCAAATGCAGATGACTGTGAATTTGACATACCTCAAATTAAATTGGAAAATGAGGATGTTCTTAAAAATTGGGATAAATTGTTGAGTTACCTTCCAGAGGAAAAACAAACTGACCTGAAAGAGTTATTGATATTCCATGGGCAAGTTTGTAGAGATAAATTGGGAAGTACTAAAATGGCTATACATGATGTAGATGTGGGAAATGCTGTTCCAATCAAACAACATCCATACGGGCTTAACCCGTTAAAATTGGCACAGGTTAACAAAGAGATTGAGTGTATGCTTATAAATGGCACAATTGAAGTGGATTGCAGCCAATGGAGCTCACCCATAGTGATGGTACTAAACCAGACGGTACCCAACGGTTGTGTGTGGAGTATAGAAAGGTTAATGCAGTTACAAGAACGGACTCTTATCCTATCCCACGTTTGGAGGATTGCATTGAGAAAGTGGGACAATCAGCTTTTATTTCCAAACTGGATTTACTAACGGTTACTGGCAGGCACCTTTATCTGAAAGGGAGAAGGAGATTTCAATTTTTGTGACTCCAGATGGTATATACCAATTCAAAGTTATGCCATTTGGCATGAAAAACGCCCCAGCCACATTTCAACAGTTAACTAACGAAGTTGTTTCAGGATTACCCAATTGTGCGGTATACATCGGCGATCTGGTAATTTTCAGCCAGACATGGACAGAGCATTTGAAACATCTGATGGAGTTATTTATTCGATCGACTTCAGGAGGCGGGTTTGGTGATAAAACTAGCCATAAGTGAATTTGGAAAAGCCCAAGTCACTTTTCTTGGCCATACAATCAGACAGGGTCGAATGGGCACACGAGAAGTGAAACCAACAGTTATTGACGAGTTTGCAATACCCTCAAGACGAAGGGAAATAATGCGATTTCTTGGCATGAGTGGATTTGATCGAACATTTGTGCAAACGTTTTATAGCGTGATTGTTCCACTGATGGACTTGCTGAAGAAATGTCGAAATTTTCAATGAACAGCGGAGTTTCAACAGGCATTTGACTGCCTGAAAGCTGTGATAACCAATGCTCCTGTGTTCAAGAATTACAAGGGATTCTGCGATCAGATTGAACTAAAGGATCTGACTTTAAAGAGAAATGCCGAGGCGTAAAGTAATGGACGGATCGTGCAGAGACCTTCTTGTTTAAAGAGACTGTCAATCGAGAAGGATTCCAGTTGGAGGAAAAACAAAAAATGGACGATATTGTTGTACCTTTGTGCGTGTTTTTTTTTTTTTAAACGAAAAAGTAAATTTACTGTGTTTATTTGTGTGCATTTCTTAAAGGATAGTGAAAAGGTGAAAAATGAAACCACATTGAAGTTGATGGTTTAAATTTTTTCTTGGGGGGGCGGTGTCATTGAGAGTATCTTTAAGAAATGGGTGTTTATAAATGGGGGTGTATATAAATATCTGCAATCAGAGTACCTTTAAGAAATGGGTGTTTATTACTGCAGTGATATCAGAGAGGGGGTGGAGCTGGGCTGAGTCAGCTTTTTACTTTCGTTTTAGGCTGTTTGCTGCGGGGTCTGTTTTAGTTTCGTTTTCAGAGCTGGATAGCTACTGTCACAGCCAGAAGGTGTATTAGAGCCTCTCTCTGTAATGTAAAGACTGTGAATCGATCCTCGTGATTTAAAACTAACAACAGTAGTGACTTTAACCTGATGTGCTTCTGGTAAAAGGTGTTTTCAGTCTTATGGAAGACAAAAGGAAAATTAAAGAATTACTTAGTATTGTTCTTTTTGGGGGTTATATTTGAATTGATGGTTGCTAAGATGTTCACTGTATGTTTTAAAAAGGTTAACTTGAGTTCATAGAATAAACATTGTTTTGCTTCAAAAAAAATTTTTTCTCCATTTCTGCTCTACCACACCAGTAGAGTGGGCCGTGTGCTCCCCATACCACAATCTAGTAAAAGCTGTGGGTCAGGTGAACTCCGTGATACACTTTGGGGTTCTCTAAACCCTGGCCCATAACAAGAGTCCCTAGTCGCCACATTCCCGTACTAGCCTCCCCGAACAGGCGCCGGAATGTGGCGTTGAGGGGCTTTTCACAGTAACTTCATTGAAGCCTATATGTGACAATAAGCAATTTTCATTTTGTTTCATTTTCAAGAGTCCTGCCTGTCATTCCCGCCAGATTAAATGCCCCACCTTCAAACTCTCCATGGGGAGGGCACAAGATTCCACCGACCATCAGTGAAGGGGATTAAACCAATAACATTGATTATCATGAGGACATGTTTTCAGGGACAAATGGCTGTTATGTTCTGAAGTTTCCATATTAACTTGTATCGCACTCATTTTATGGGACTTTAAACAATTGCGAGAAACACATTTTAAATGGCAGCAGGAGGTTAATGAACGTTGTGTTAGAGGAAGCAGTACAGTAGTTAACAGCAGCAGCAGGATTCACCATAAAACTAATCGTCACCTTTCTGTGTAGCCCATACTAGAGATGAAGAAACCTACAGGGGTCAATAGGGAGAAACAATGATGCGAAGTTGCCCTGCAGAATTCCAATGGCATTAACACAACGAGGCACACAGGACATAGCTCCTCATTTGTTTGCTCAGCGAGCGTAATAATACAGCATTAGAAAACGCAAAGACTCCAGTCGAGTTGGAATTATTTTTTGCAGACTGCTGAGAAGTAGACAAGTAAAAATGATGTTTTACTCCAGCCCTGGGAAGATGTATACGGAAGCCAACTCAGCAAATGGATAATCTAATTGAGGTAGACAGACAACGCTCCAAAGCAAAACATGCTACATCAGCTGTGGCAACATCAAGTAAATGTGTATATTCATCATGGAACTTAGTGAAAGGAAGAATAAACAGATGAAGCAATCCAACTTGTGGATTAATGGTTGTGCCAAAACAAACAACTGGAGACCAATAGTTTAAAAATCGGTTATACAAATGCCCTTATACAGCTTTGGTGCTAATGTTTGTTCAAGATGATCTTAAATTACCATCCATTCTAGCAGTGGATTCTTCTACACATTGGATTATCAAGGCAGCTTTGTGACATAGTTTGCAGTAATTGAGGAATACCTTGAAGGAATTCTAGCAGATCTTAGTGAGAACTGTTGACACACAGAATTGCGCTGTATCTACTTTGGCAATGAAAATGTTAACTAGTCCTCCCAAGAAGCAAATCATAAAAAGTGGTTCATATCATCACAGTCTTTACCAGAAAGGATGCACTCCCATTGTTTCAAATCACATGTGGAGAGATCAAGAGCCACATTTTACAGAAGCTGACAAAGTTACAAATAAACTTTTTAAAAATGATACAGATAGGAGTACCAAAATATTGATATAACCTGGTATATCTTGTAAAAATTATGACATGCGCAATGTACATCAGTTCTGAAGCAACACGGAAACTTACGTGGACAGATCGGAGAAGTAGGGACTGATTTCCTTGGAGAAAAGAAGGTTGAAAGGAGATTTGATGGAGGTACTGAAAATCATGAAGGGTCTGGGCATAGTAGATCAGGAGATACTGTTCCATAGGTGGTGGGATCAAGGATGGATTTAAGGAACTGGCAAAAGAGCAATAGAAACATGAGAAACTTTTACATGCAGGGTGTGGTTAGGATATGCATCTCGCTGCCCAAGAGTGTGGTGGACGCAGGTCCAATTCAGATGTTGAAGAAGATTATTCTCCGGAAAAAAAGAATGTGCAGGGCTAGGGGTAGGTGAAGGAATAGCACTAGGTTATGGGCTGCATGGTAGCACAGTGGTTAGCACTGTTGCTTCACAGCACCAGGGACCCAGTTTTGATTCCCGGCTTGGGTCACTGTCTGCGCAGAGTCTGCATGTTCTACCAGTGTCTGCGTGGATTTCCTCCCACAAGTCCCGAAAGACGTGCTTGTTAGGTGAATTGGACATTCGGAATTCTCAATCAGTGTATCCGAACAGGTGTAGCCATCTGGCCACTTACAAAGGGAAATATGGCCACTTGCAAAGAATCACGGGAAATATGGCCAATGTGGGATCCAGACGAACTCAGAGCTTAAGTGTATATTTGTCACTAGATAACCAGACATGATCGAAACCCCCAGCCAATTTGCATTCTAATGGCCCATTTCCCCAGAACAAAAGACTTGTACTCGGGTATCAGATACAGATAGACTCATCGGCGCCACTCCCTTCACCCAGGAAGCCCAAACAGCCAAGGTCAATGACCGCTCAGGACACGCCCCCGCCATCAAGGCACCCGCCCTTTATTGGCCAAAATCGAAGGCAGTAACCGTAGCCTGCCGAATTATTCGGTCCAAAGCTAAGGACTGCCCAAAAGAGCGCAAAACCCCCGAAGGATAAAAAGAGACACTGTAATGTGTTCAGTTTCTCTTGGCCCCGGCTTACGCCTAAAACCAATTGCAGCATCACGACCAGAAGCAAGTTCAAGACCAACGATCGCTACCAGAAGGATGAGCCCAGCAGAAACAAAGTCACTTCTCCAGACCCAGCCACGCAAGATCCGAACAAAGGCCTTGTTCCTCTGCATAAAGCCGGGCGCCTCAAGTTAAGTACAGGTTGTTGTAGTGGTAGGTGTAATTCAGCTTGTAGTGTTTTATGTTGCATGTCAAAGTAATTCTGTGTGTAAAGAAACTATCATTGAACTTGAACTAGCTAACTTGGTTGATTAATTTTTTTAATCAATATTTTGATCGATATCCGGTAAAACATTGTGGTGGTATCATTTGATACCTTTTTAAAAAATAAGAGTACCCAATTAATTTTTTCCAATTAAGGGGCAATTTAGCTTGGCCAATCCACCTACTCTGCACATCTTTGGGTTGTGGGTCGAAACCCATGCAGACACGGGGAGAATGTGCAAACTCCACACGGACAGTGACCCAGAGCTGGGATCGAACCTGGGACCTCGGCGCCGTGAGGCAGCAGTTCTAACCCACTGTGCCACCGTGCTGCCCGTATCATTTGATACCTGGCGACTCTAAAGACCATCATTATTAATTGGCGACATTACTCCGGTGCCAATTGGCAACATTATTGGAGACGCCGGTGGGATAGTATTCCACTCATTAAAAAGAGCAACATTATCGACGACATCTGATGGGACTCAGCCTAGAAGTGATTTTGTCACTCCGAGAGAACCCACAAAACGTTGAATTAGAAATCCAATTGCGAAAAGTGAAAGAAACCACAAGTGTAAGGCCCGTATCGATCAAATCTCCAAGATTTGGAAGTATGTATTGACTTGCATGCGTACTAACAGGAATATAAGTTAAACTCGTTAGATTTTGTTACGTAAAACTATCGGGAGTATTGTGAACCGGGAAATAGCTTTGGCCATACTCGCTGTTCGAATCGCTGCCTTATTCCCCCCGTCCCAAATTTACGGTAGAGGAAAAGAGATACTAGTACCAATGGCAGCAAAGGCAATGGAACACCTAATGAATCCGCAGGAACCAGAGGTCGCAGCGACCAGTAGAGCAGAGCAGTGCCCCATATGGGAAGAGGAATTGAGAAAGTACTTGAAGGGGAAAGGATGGCCCCTCTGGTCTGAGCTTTGTTCGAATGAAGAGTCAGGTCCAGGTAGTACAGGACAAACCTGGTGGGATAACCTAACCGAGATACATAAAAAGAATGTAGGAAACGTTTGTAAGCCGATGGGCAATCGTGTCCTGTCTGGCACAATTGCGAGGTTGAGGACGTTCTGCAGACAGCTTGTAGAGAAAGAGGAGAAGAGTGAGGGAAATTTTAGTGAATGTGAGACAGTTAATGAGCAACTCAGAGAGCAGCTAAAGACAAGGAGATGGCTGATGTCAAACGGGCACACCAATTTTGTATAGTTCACCTAAGCAGCGTTCAGACACAATACGATAAGGCCGACCAAGATACACAACGCGCAGTTTTGGTTAGAGAAGAGATGGAACAACAGGTAGAAACATTAAAGAAACAATGTGCAGATTTGAAGGCAGCTTTACGAGCATTCCATAGTTCCACAACGGAACAAAGGCAGAGTTCAGTAGATCGCGCCAAATGTAGGCAACAAATAGCCAGGTTACAGTCACTGCTCTCAAGTCACCGATTGACGATGAGCCCAATTTCGCGTACAGCACCCCACTAACCATCACACAATTGAGAGATGCGTGCGATAAAATAGAACCATTTCAATCCACAGCAGACCCGCATCATTTCTTTGTGCGAGTAAGACAACAGACAGTTATGTACGGTCTGGACGAACCGGAGAAGTGAAGCTTATAGTAATGAGCCTTGACCCATCCGTTAGCTCAGCATTACCAGACCCACAGAATGTAGGAGGAGGAAGCCTCCAGGACATGAAGCCAGCTATTTTAGACGCAATTGGTTACAAAAGAGGAGACCCCGTAGAAGGTCTAAACCGTTGTAGACAAAAGGGAGAGCATCCGACTGCATATGCAGGACGCCTTTGGATACACTTTAAAGCGGTCTTTGGGGATTTCGTCTGCACACACTTACATAACGACAACACAACCACTTTAGTCTCCCATGTCACAGAAGCAGGTCAAAAAGCCTGTGTGAATTATGACCCCGCAGACGCCACACGTAATGAAATGTGGGTTTTAAAAAGACTCTCTGGAGCTTGGGAACAATCCCTACATAGAAAGGCAGATCAGGAGAAGGCAGAAGTGAATATGAACCCAGTTAGGACACATCAGCACCCCGCATGGGTAAATGAGGGTAGAAATGAAGGACAGCACCGCAGGGCAGAGGCACCACGAGGATGCTATAATTGTGGAAAGCAGGGACATTACACCCGCGAATACAATGCCCCCCCAAACCAGCAACGGAACCAGCAATCGAACGCCCCACCTAGGAACAATGTTAGGCCCATATATAGCATTAGCGCCCGATCAGATAATGCAGCGACCAATAGCACAGATTGATGGTGTTTAGACTCCCCAACTTGGGTCTGCGACACACTCTGGGACAAATCAAGCAGACCAGTAGTCACAGGCACAGTCCGGGGACGTCCAGTAGTGTTCCTTTGGGACACAGGAGGGTCCCGCACCACTTTAAACTCCTCCACAATGTTTCAGCACGACAAATGGCCCACCACAGACACCATCATGCTTAGTGGATTTACAGGACATGTACAGCTGGGATACATTACGGCCCCCATAGATATTCAACTCGGAAACATAAAGATACCAAGTTGTTTTGGTGGACTTGCCCCAAACAGCAGAGCACATTTTAGGAATCAACTTCATGAGCTTTCACAACCTTTCCTTTGACCCCGTGAATAAATGTGTTTGGAAAACGGCCAGAACAGCAAGAGCCCCCCGCCACGCTCACAGTAGGAAACTACGAACACAGAATATGCTCAGTGGGAGATTACTGGTTTGACCCACAAACGATTACCACAAATAAGACGATTAGAGAGGTCCTAAGGAATCATAAAACATCCTTCGCCCAGCACAAGCACAATTGTGGAAAAATTCCGGGAACATTCACAATTACAGGTCCCGATTCCAAGCCCCAGAAGCAATACGGTTTCCCACAGCAAGCCGAGGGCAAGATTGCAAAAGTAATACAAAGCTTGCTAGATCAAGGCGTAATTCGGACCGTAGCCTCAACAAACAATGCCCCAATTTGGCCCATAAGAAAACCAGAACGTTCATGGAGACTAACCATAGATTACAGAGAATTCAATAAAGTAACCCCATTAGCAGCCCCCACCGTTGCCACGAGTCCCAAAACAATGCTAAAGCAGGGACTACGGTCAAAGTATTTCACGGTACTGGGCATTAGCAATTGCTTTTGGTCCATTCCTTTAGATAAGAATTGCCAATACAAATTCGCCTTCACGTTCCAAGGACAGCAATATACATGGACATGCCTTCCGCAAGGTTTCGACAACTCCCCCTCCATTTTTCACCGACAATTGGCAAACGGACTACCCAAATTTTCCCGACCTGAATGCCTCATTCAGTATGTGGATGACTTGCTCCGACAAACTGACACAAGGGAAGAGCATGTTAAGCTTCTTTCCGAATTGTTAGCCGTTTTAGTTGCTGTGATATGAAGAGTCTAAAGTTCTTGATCCTTTTCACCAAACACCATTAATTTCACTTCCACAGCCTCTGCACAAGACTCTTAACAAGACATCACCTGACACAGTCCACGTGAAGCCCCTTTACATATCAGTGTCAATTAATGGATACTTAACATAAATGAGACAACTAATTGCAATGTCTCTTAACCCATTACTTAACAGTCTCCCCTTCCTTGGGAGAAAAAAAATAATTAGGTGAAAACAAAATTTCAAAAAACTCAAAAACACACACATGATTTCCCCCCCCCTTTTTTTTGTTTTTGTTTGGACCAGAAAGAAAAAAAAAAGTCAGAAACAAGCACCCTATCCAAAAGTTTCTGTGAACTTGCCCCTCTTTTCATAAAACAGTCTGACAGTTGATAGCTCCTGTCGACCCATTTAATTTTTGTTATTTCCCCTCTGTCCAACATCTGCTTCAAACTTGTGATGTCTATCCGTAACCTCTTTTCATTGACACTTTATGTAGAGTGCACATTTTCAGGGATTTATTGTCAATGTGACAGTCAATAGGTATATTACCCTAATCCAAAAATTTCTGTCAATATCATACTTATATAAAAGGCCATTTCCACCGCCTCTACAAGGCTTAACGTCTCAGCAGCCAAAGTGCTTTTTACCACTCTCCTTATTTTCTTTGTTTCCCACACAAGCTGGCAACATTTACCATTGTTCCCCAAAAGGAAAATTATAAAACCTCCTGCGCTTGAAACCCCATCACATAAATTTGCGTAGGACGCATCACTATAAACTATGAATTTCAAGTGCTTATGGTCACCTAAAACCGGGAACTTCAAAACACACTCCTGCATCTTTAGTTTGGCCAACGCTTTATTTGCTCTTATTAGGTCTTCCACTTTGGGATCATTCATTTTTGTACTCAACTCTAAGACATCAAAACTCACGTCCGGACTAGTCTGTCTACCTAACCAGTTCAGTTGCCCAATTAAACTTCGCAGTTGCTCTTTTTCTATCTTTGAAACCATTGCATCTTTTTGTGAAACTCGGCCATGACTAATTGCTATTGGGGTGATGCTTTCCAAATAAGATTGCTGATGTAAAGTTGCCCCTGACTTAGTCTGTCCCATTTCCAGTCCAATATATTTAAATGCACCGGAAGCCTGACTTCCAACCCTGAATTCCTTCCTCAAACCAGAGATTATAATAGCTTCAAAATCACTAGTCCCACCCCACAAAAAATCATCGACATGCATCATAAAAATGCCAGATTTCCTTTATAGTGCCAGTAAAATATTGCAGGATCTGCTTTCAACTGGCAACAGCCTAACTTTAAACAAAACTGACCTTACCGAAAAATACCAGACTCTAGATGCATCATTTAATCCATATACACATTTGTTCAACTTCCAGGGTACCCCTTCTGTGTTAGCTGGTTCTTTAGGAGGACGGAGAAAAATGTTTCTCTGGAGCTGATGCCCCTGCAAAAAGGCAGCTTTTATATCTATAAATTTGCATTCCCATGTCTTTGTGGCTAATAGAGCCAACAAGATCTTTAAAATAACCTTTCCTGCTGTAGGTGAATCTACCCTTAAATCCTGATCTTCTAAGTTTTCTTCAAATCTCCTTGCCACAAGCCTGGCCTTTGCCTTATAAGTTCCATCCGGAAGAACCTTTTCCGTGTAAATCCATCTGTGAGATAGAGCTCTTTTTGTCCCTATCTGGTACTTCTGTGTATACCCCAAATTCACTCCAACTATGCAATTCTTGCTGTTTAGCTTCTTTAATAACTTTTTCATCTAACTTATTTGAAGCCACCAAAATCTCACGTGCATGTGGGGTTCTACTCCTATTAGTATTCGTAGTCTTACTCAAGTTCCGAGATCTTGACAAACTATGCCCCCTCTCCCGCCTGGTATCTCGTTCTGTACTGCTACTGCTTGATCTTTCCCTTCTGCTGTGGGATATCCTTTCAATAGTTCTCGACCTTTTCCTGCGGGCCTGTTCACTATCCGATGTACTATCTGAACTGGCACTGCGTTTCTGTGCCCTCTATTTTTGAACTTAGTTTTCCCAATTAATTGTCTTGACTCCTTCCCGAATGCTGTACATTCAACCGATGTTTATACTTTCCAGTGGCCTTCCCTGCTCTACTAATAACAGTTCCATCCTTCCATTGACTAGACCCTTCAGGCAAGTATGTCACTTTTGTACCAACTTTTGGCAGTTGCCCTTTCAGAAAAATGGCCTGTTCTAATTCACCAGAAGTGTTGTGTTCCTCCACAGAAACCCTGTCTATATCAGTTAATTGGTCCTCATAGTTCTGTAACGCATGCGTACCAGATGACTGGTTCCTCGTCATGTCTGTCTGCTCGGTCTAAATTTGAAAATTTGTAATCTGTACCCGTTATCCTTGATGAATGTACCCTAACAGTTTGATTACCATGTTGCAAAATAATTGTTTTGCCATCTGTGCCTATGATCTTCCCTGGGCCTTTCCATTCATTAGAATTGTCTCTCTCATAGTATACCATGCATCCTTGCTGAAAAACAGCATCTGATGGCTGTACGTTATGTCTTAAAGCTCTGCGAATTCTTTCAGAGACTTCTGCTTCCAAAAAAGCTTTTCTACTGCTATGTAATGCATTTAAATGTTCAGCAAAAGCAGAGCTAATTGTAGTCTCCTCCCAAGCTGGAGGCTGGTCATCCAAAATGGACGGAATTTTAGGATTTCTACCAAACACTAATTGATAAGGACTATAGCCCCCAACCATCTGTAATGAATTCTTTGCATGTCCTGGAAAGCTGAATTTAGCCTGCAATTTGGTCGATCTGCCAAAATTTTCCGATGTCATCGATGACAGCATGATTTCTTTCACAGACACCATTACTAAATGGGCTTTCTGCAGGCGTATTCATAACTCTGATATTCATGTTTTCACACATATCCCTAAACTCATCATTAGCAAATTCTCCCCCGTTGTCCATAAGGAATTTTGCCGGTGGACCCATTCCTGTCCCTATCCATTTTTCCACGATTTGATCCAGAATTACTCTCTTTTCTTTACTTTGTACAATCGTTGATTGACTAAATCTGGTTGCTAAATCTACAAAATGCAAAATAAATATATTATTTGCTTTATCCCAGATCTTAAGGTCCATGGCCACAATGTCATTAAAATCCCTGGCCAAAGGTAGGGTTACTATCGGTCGTGCTGGTGTCCTTCTGTACTTCCTACAAACTTCACAGCGGTCACTAACCTGTTCTATCAGTTTAGTATAGTCGTCATTCCTTACTCCTGCATCCTTTAATACATTTTTCAGCCTCCAAGGAGACGGATGTGCAAATTGCCTACGCAGTTTTAATACCACAAGCTTGTCAGCTAAAGTCCCATTTTCAACTGCCATTAACACATCCTTAACCACTCTACTTGAAAAATTATTTGTCAGTAATAGAATACAATAGTGTCCCGACTGCGTAAATTGTAAGTCCACCGTCTTTCCAAAAACTGTTGCCTTGTCCTGTTCCATATCCAGTTTCATGTGTGCTTTCTTCATCGACGGTCTGCTCAGAAGCAAAGGTATCTCACTTGATACAACATCCGTGCTAATGAAGTGATTCACTCCGGCAATATTGCAAGGGATCACCACTCTTTTCAGCGACTTCAGAGTATTATCATCCCCAAACCTGAAACTTGTGAAACTTTCAAATTCCTTAACCTTGTTACGATTTTCAGCATTCAAAGAGTCCAGGTAACATTTTAACCAGTCAATTCCACACACAGTAGATGTGCAGCCACTGTCCAATACAGCACAGTTGAAGGATTCTGCAACCAACACCCTCATTACCGGCATAAAACTGCTTGTCAATAGGACAATGCCTTCTTTCTGGTCACTATCTTTTTCCTCTTCTGACTCTTCCGTGTCATGTGTTGCTTCAAACACTATCATAACGAGTTGGACAGTTGAAAGCATAATGGTATTGCGAGTCACATCGAAAACATCGATTTATCATGCCCCATGCATTTCTGGGGTTCATCTTCCTATTGTAGGTTCTAACTGGGTTTCTAACATAATTTCCTTGTCTCGGTCTCCGTCAATAGTCTTGAGCCCTGTTCGTAGCCATACGATTTCGCCATCCTGTTACTAGTGTATCTTCCATATTCTGCCTTATTGCAGGCTGACCTATTTGGGTCATCAGAGCCATCGGATTCAAATGTTTCCCCAGAAACCTTTGTAAAACTTTTGACATCTGTTCGAATAAGGTATCCTTATTAGTAAACTGAACTCCTGTCAAAACCAGGAGCCTATCCATGTTGCTCACTCTAGCATAGTCAAGTAATTTAAAGGCCAACACAGACTGTGGAAATTCCAGATTGTGTTTCTGCAGCCTTTTATATAGTCTGCCAAATTCCATTAGTTTAGCACAGGGCTAAATCGCTGGCTTTGAAAGCAGGCCAGCAGCGCGGTTCAATTCCCGTACCAGCCTCCCCGAACAGGCGCCGGAATGTGGCGACTAGGGACTTTTCACAGTAACTTAATTTGAAGCCTACTTGTGACAATAAGCGATTTTCATTATATAGTCTTCCATGGCGATATCCTCCATTTTCCGGAACTTATCAAAATCCGACCATGCTTCATACGCACTTAACAAGTCATCTTTCTTATAAATCTTATCCATATAATGTAATAAAGTCTCCAGACCTTCTTCGGAGTCTAACTCTTCCAATTCCAGCTCAGAAAGCACTTTGTTTTGGATTTTACTGCCATATGGTAGAGAAAGAGCCATACCTTGTTTTCTCTTTCCCATAGCAGTTACCTTAGTCCACATAACTACTGCACGTCTCCATTGGTCGTATGATTCCCTTTCAGAAAATAAGGGAGGATAGTCATATCCAGCCATCTTTATCCTCAGTTCAGCCATATATCCCTTTTTATTTTTTTCTCACTCACTCCTTGGTTTGATCTGGAAAAGTTGTATCTTTCAACCCTTCACATTTACACAGCAATCATCCTCTGCTACCAATTGTTAGCCGTTTAGTTGCTGTGATAAGAAGAGTCTAAAGTTCTTGTTCCTTTTCACCAAACACCATTTATTTCACTTCCACAGCCTCTGCACAAAACTCTTAACAACACACCACCTGACAGAGGCCACCTGAAGCCCCTTTACATATCAGTGTCAATTAATGGATACTTAACATAAATGAGACAACTAATTACAATGTCTCTTAACCCATTACTTAACACGAATTACTAGGTCTCCTACACTCAATTGGATGTAAAGTTAACCCGAAAAAAAGCCCACACCCTAAAAGAAAAGGTCCTTTACTTAGACACCATTATCACACACGGAAAAGAGATAGAACAGAAACGGATTGAATCGATAGTTAAATTGCCCTTGCCCCACAATGTCAATGCACTCCGGTCATTTTTAGGATTAGTTGGGTATTGTAGGAACCATATAGATGGTTTTGCCACAAAGGCAGCCCCACTTTCCGAGCTCCTTAAAAAGAACGCCCCATGGGAATGGCTTCCACAGCACACAGGCGCCATTGATGCATTAAAACACACCCTAGGTACAGCCCCCGCTTTGCAGGTACCAGACCCACACTCTCCATACGCCACAGAAGTAGCGACCACCGACCGAACCCTATCGGCCGTACTACTCCAAGAAAGACATGACCGTTTAGGACCCATAGTCTATGCCCCAAGAGTTTTGGATCCAGTGGAGCAAGGATTTTCAGCCTGCTCGCACTTGCTCGCAGTCTTTTGGGCAGTTCAATATTTTGCATATATCACCGGCCTCAGCCCCATAATGATTTTAACCGAGCACACCCCAACGCAGCTATGGTTAGATGGTAGGTTAAAAGACGGTTCAGTCAGCCAGATCAGAGCAGCTCACTGGACACTGTTATTACAAGGAAGGGACATCACAGTTAAACAGACAAAGACCCACACATTTTTAGCGGATAATTTACAGTATGACAGAACCCCACGAGTGCCAGGTCATTCCAAAATCGCTATACCCACGATAACTCGACAACCGATAACTCTAAAAATTTATGTAGATGGTTCCTCCACCATTGACAATGGAAAAAGAATAACAGGATGCAGTATTTATGTGGAATACACGCAGGGACGTGCATTAGAGGAGATATCGCTAAAATTGCCAGGTCACTTAGGATCGCAGGCAGCAATTTCATATATATTGCAGCACCCAGATTCTTTCCCAACCCACGCAGATATATATTCGGACAGTTTATATGTCTGTAACAGTTTGACGGAATTCCAGCCCCTGTGGGAATCTAGAGGATTTATATCCGCTGACAGTAAACCCCTACCCTCAGCCCCATGATTGAAGCACATTCTTCAGAAGCCATCATCGTTCATCCCCACCCGGTAACGTAATGGCAGACACCCTAGCAAAGGCAGGATCACAACACAGTCACTTTTGCGCGCGCCCCCCCCCCCCCCGAGTGTCCAGGTCTCACAGACAAATATCGAAGATTTAGCCCAGGCCAAAAGGCAGACAACACTCTTAGACAAATTTTAAACTGTATCTTCCCAGACCCCTACGACAAATTCAAGGACACACTGATGGTACAGGACAGAATAGTATTAAGGAATGGAATTTATGTGGTCCCCACCCAGGACAGAAACGAGATAATTTGCCAGTTTCATGACGGACATCAGGGGATAGAAACCACCATTGCCCACTTAAGATCTTTGTGCTGGTGGCCCGATTTAAAAGCAGGCGTCACCCATTATATTGAAAATTGTTTAATTTGCGCAGGACAAACACGGCAAAGGCAACAGCCAAGATTTTAACACAGCAGATATTTACATGATGGGAACTCCCCCGCAGTATTGAATCAGACCAAGGTTCTCATTTTACAGGCAGATTTATGCAGAATGCCCTGACAATTTTCGCCATAAAACAAAAGTTCCATGTTGCTTATCACCAACAATCCAGCGGCATTGTGGAACGTATGAATCGGACCCTGAAAGCTACTATTAGGAAAATGGTGCAACAGCACAACATCACATGGGTCACGGTTCTCCCATTCGTCCTTATGTTTATTAGGAACACAGTATCAAGTTCCACAGGATTCACCCCCCACACCCTCATGACCGGACGACCCATGAAAGGAACTGAATATTTATTAGGAC
The DNA here is from genome assembly GCF_047496885.1 of Scyliorhinus torazame. Lineage (NCBI taxonomy): Eukaryota > Metazoa > Chordata > Chondrichthyes > Carcharhiniformes > Scyliorhinidae > Scyliorhinus > Scyliorhinus torazame. The sequence continues at coordinate 55,927,613 of NC_092724.1, forward strand.
TTGATTTGGCCAGCCCCACAGTCACCGCCCTTACCCACGAAAAAGCAGTCCACCAGGTCACGGAAAATATTAAAGCAGCCCAGCTCGCTGCAGCTGTCCAACGAGGCGCTAGGAAAAAGCAGATAAAGCCTGCTTTGATAAAACAGTCCACCCAGTAGAGTATACAGTCGGTCAGGAAGTGATGGTTTCCCTATACAACCCAAGTTCTTAACTCTCCCCTGAATTTGCAGGACTCTACTCCATTTCGGATAAAGTGAGCCCCTCTAAATACAAAATAACGTACCGTAATGGAAAATCAGGTTGGTTCCATATCAACCAGCTTAAAGTTTATGGAACCCAATGCAGCCACTCACACCTCGTCTCCCTGGCAATGGCAGACGAGTACGCCTGACCCACTGACAACCTGACCGACCCTCCTCCAGCCAGGACAGCACGTCCACACACCTGACCGTGTCTCCGCCCACAGGAACGCCCTTCCACCTTGAACTTGATTCAGACGCTAGCGACAGAACTCCAGACTTATTTGCAATCAACGACCAATGGCACAACTGCCCAGGCTCCAGTCACTCCAGCCCCTGGAACCACGACATGTTTGGTCCCCTATACCCCCTTTCATTGCCACAGCCAGAGCCACCGCCACCACCCGACGAGAGAAATTTGCCCTTTGCAGCTACCACCCCTCATTACCAAAGAATTCCCCATTTCCCCATTGGCACCGCAATAACTCGTATCGATTGATAAGGAATGACGATTCGGATCCCACAACGGCCCACCCGGCCACGGCATGAAAACGGCAGACACGAGCTTGGCAACCGGGAGATGGTGATGACTCAGAGTCTGACTCCCGTTACGGTAATCCTTTCGCGACGCTTTTTGATACTGAACCCTGAGGTGTCCAGATGATGAGAAAAAGGAACCGACTGAGATTTATGGTGTCCTATTTTCTGATGGAGCCTGTCCGCTTTCTGATCTTACATGGTTTTAGTTATTGTCACTTTGACATGGAATTTCTTGATACAGTTTATTCTTCCGGTCTCTCATGTTTTAATTAATGTCGCCCATTTACCAAATTTCTTGATGCAGTCATGATTTCTCTTCTGCACATTGTCGGAGTCCATATGTTACAAATTCTTTCCGTTCGTGTATGGTCACCCAGGGAGTGGAGCAATAGCACTAATCCCTGCCCTGCCTGAGGACCCCCTATGTATTCGGTCAGCCAAGCTCGGGTAGTGGAGCAACGGCACTGATCACAGCCCGACCCGAGGAAGTCCACCCATTCTTGCCATGCCGCAGCTCACACGCACACCATGTTCCCGTCATTGCGAGTAATTTGGAAAAGCTCTTAACACTCCTTACTGTCCTTGGCAGGTTTTTGTTTCCCTTATCTGTTCTTTTTGCGTGTGGTTTAAAGAATGCTCTTTGCCACAGTCTCTGCACTCAACTCTTTACTTTCAGCGACTCTTTGGTTGCTACCCAAGTGCTATTTACATGTTCGACACACTTGGTTATTACACATTTGCTGCTATACGTGAACTACCTCTGGACCCTGGACGAGAAATTGTCCGCCCACTCACCGCGTCGACCACAAGCTGCGGGATTCCTTGCACTTAAATAGAATTTTTTTTTCGGATGTCTTGTCACTAAAATGGTTATTTCAAAAAACAAATGAGGGAGTCACACGTGGTGACAATTCTAATGGGTAATTAAAGTTGAAGAGAGAAAGACAAACAAAACGAGATGTTAACCAACGATAATAACAGATACTATGCTTGCACCCTCAGGAATATACGCAGAACAAAGAACAAAAAGACAAGAGGAAGACAGAGCTGATGATCCCCATTATGATCATCGCTGGACTCCTACAACTGCGCACGTTACAAGCTTTTGTACCCTACACCACACCAGCCCCGAACATGACCACACAACATGATACCCTAGCCCGGACACCACACCACACATAGAGATACACAATGATAGCCCCACATGGTGCGAAAACATTGTAAAATGGTATTCCCTTTCCTATACAGTAGAAGCCCTTTTGGTAATAGCAATACTCTGCAGTGTCGTTCAGACACTCAGACTCCGCAAATGGTAAAGGAGAACCTCCCGCTCCCCGATATATACACTCCGAGCCCCTTTCCTTGGAATCCAGCAAACCCCACAAACCTTTTAAACCTTTTTTCTGACAAAATAAAGATTGTATTTTTCTATGATTGTAATGGATTAAGTAGAGATGTGATGCTGCTGTTGTTTAAAATTTTGTATTTATATAAGTTCAGTTTGATATTTGCCAGCAGCATGAGTGTAGCTTAGGTAATGACAGTTAGAGGTTCCCTTGCGTAAATAAGTTAAATGTATGCTTAAATGTTTATAGTGGCCCCTTAGAATTTATGAATATGTGATGTATTAAAAACTTAGGTAAATGTTCCTAAAACATAGGACAGAGTAGTGTAGAACCTGTCCTTGGCCAAGGGTAACCGGCACACCAAAGACGGATGATGGATCAATAGTGTGATCCACCACTCTTCGCGTTCAGGATCAAAAGGACGAGATGTAGCCATCTGGGATGGCCACCTACAAAGGGAAATATGGCCACTTGCAAAGAATCACGGGAAATATGGCCAATGTGGGATCCAGACGAACTCAGAGCTTAAGTGTATATTTGTCACTAGATAACCAGACATGATCGAAACCCCCAGCCAATTTGCATTCTAATGGCCCATTTCCCCAGAACAAAAGACTTGTACTCAGGTATCAGATACATCGGCACCACTCCCATCACCCAGGAAGCCCAAACAGCCAAGGTCAATGACCGCTCAGGACACGCCCTGCCATCAAGGCACCCGCCCCTTTATTAGCCAAAATCGAAGGCAGTAATCGAAGCCTGCCGAATGATTGGGTCCAAAGCTAAGGACCGCCCAAAAGAGCGCAAAACCCCCGAAGGATAAAAAGAGACACTGCCATGTGTTCAGTCTCTCTTGGCCCCAGCTTACGCCTAAAACCAATTGCAGCATCACGACCAGAAGCAAGTTCAAGACCAACGATCGCTACCAGAAGGATGAGCCCAGCAGAAACAAAATCACTTCTCCAGACCCAGCCACTCAAGAGCCGAACAAAGGCCTTGTTCCTCTGCATAAAGCCGGGCGCCTGAAGTAAAGTACAGGTTGTTGTAGTGTTAGGTGTAATTTAGCTTGTAGTGTTTTATGTTGCTTGTCGAAGTAATTCTTGTGTGTAAAGAAACTATCATTGAACTTGAACTAACTAACTTGGTTGTTTGGTCTTTGATCGATATCCGGTAAACCTTGTGGTGGTATCATTTGATACCTTTTCTAAAAATAAATTTAGAGTACCCAATTAATTTTTTCCAATTGAGGGGCAATGTAGCGTGGCCAATCCACCTACTCAGCACATCTTCGGGCTGTGGGTCGAAACCCATGCAGACACGGGGAGAATGTGCAAACTCCACATGGACAGTGACCCAGAGCCGGGATCGAACCTGGGACCTCGGCGCCGAGAGGCACCAGGGCTAACCCACTGCGCCACCATGCTGCCCGTATCATTTGATACCTGCCGACTCTAAAGAGCATCATTATTAATTGGCGACATTACTCCGGTGCCGATTGGCAACATTATTGGTGACGCCGGTGGGATAGTATTCCACTCATTAAAAAGAGCATCACCAGGCATCGCAGTGTGGCGACTACGGGATTTTCACAGTAACTTCATTGCAGTGTTTTTATTAGTGTCACAAATAGGCATACATTAACATTGCAATGAAGTTACTGTGAAAAGCCCTTAGTCGCCACCCTCCGGCACCTGTTCGGGTACACAGATGGAGGATTCAGAATGTCCAATTCACCTAACAGCATGTCTTTCAGGACTTACGGGAGGAAACCGGAGCGCCCGTAGGAAACTCACGCAGACACAGGGAGAACGTGCAGACTCACGCACAGACATTGACCCAAGCCGGGAATCAAACCCGGGTCCCTAGCACGGTGAAGCAACATGTGTTAACCACTGTGCTACTGTGCCACCCTTTCCTCACCAACCTGCCTGTCGCAAATTCATCTGTCCATTACAGTATAGGTAGGAATGACCACACCACAGTCCTTGGCAGATGAAGTCTGGATACCCTCCAGCATGTTGTGTGGCACTACCACCATGCTGAATGAGATAGATTCAAAACAGATCTAGCAACTCAAAATTAGGCATCCATGAGGCACTGTGGACCAACAGCAGCAGCAGAATTGCACTCACCCACAATCAATAACTTCATGGCCCGGTATATCCCCCAGTTTACCATTACCACCAAACCAGGGGATGAACTCTGGTTCAATGAAGAGTGCAGGAGTAGCACCAGGCATTCCTAAAATGAGGCGCCAATCTGGCAAAGTTACAACATTAGACTACTTGCATGCCAAACAGCATAGACAGCAAGTGATAAACAGAGGTAAGCGATTCCACAACCAATGAATCAGATCTAAGCCACATCTAGCCATGAATGGTAGTGGACAATTAAACACACTGGAGGAGAAGGCTCCACAAATATCCCCACACGCAATGATAGAGGAGCCCTGCACATCTGTGCAAAAGAGAAGGTTGAAGCACTCACAACAATCTTCAGCCAGAAGTGCCGAGTGGATGATCCATCTCAGTCTCCTCTAGAGGTCCCCAACGTCTGGATGTCAGTCTGCAGCCAATTTGTTTCACTCAGCCTGATGTCAAAAAACGGCTGACATTGGATATTGCGACGGCTATGGCACAAAGGAAGATGGTGGTGTTGGTTGGAGGCCAACCATCTCAGCTCCAGGACATCACTGCACGAGTTCTTCAGAGTAGTGTCCTAGACCCAATCATTTTCAGCTACTCAATGACCTTCCTTCTATTATAAGGTCAGAAGTGGGGGTGTTCGCAGATGACTGCAAAATGTCAAAGAACCATTCACGACTCAGATACTGAAGCAGGTCATGCCCAAATACAACTAGACATGGACAATATCCAGGCTTGGGCTGACAAGTGGCAAGTAACATACACTCCACACAAGTGCCAGGCAATGACCATCTATAACAAGAGTGGATCTAACCATTGCCCCTTGACATTCAATGGCATTACCATTGCTGAATCCCCCACTATCAACATCCTGGGGTTACCACTGACCAGGAACTGAACTGAACTAGCCATACTGCGGCTACCAAAGCAGATCAGAGGCTAGGAATCCTGCAGTGAGTAACTCACCAACTGACCCCCAAAGCCACAAGGCACAAGTCAGGAGTGTAATGGAATACTCTCCACTTGCCTGGCTGAGTGCAGCTCCAACAACACAAGAAATTCAACACCATCCAGGACAAAGCAGCCCGCTTGATTGCTCCCCCTTCCACAAGCATTCAATTCCTCCACCAACAAACAGTAGCAATCATGTGTACCATCTACACTGCAGGAACTCACCAAGGTTGCTTAGGCAGCACCTTCTAAACACATGATCACTACCATCTAGAAGGACAAGAGTAGCAGACAACCTGGGAACACCACCACCGAGAGGTTCCCCTCCAAGTCATTCACCATCCGGTCTTGGATCTGTATCGCCATTCCTTCACTATCGCTGGTCAAAATCCTGCAACTCCCTTCCTAACAGCACTGTGGGTGTACCTACACTTCAGGGTCTGTACCGGTTCAAGGAGGTAGCTCAGGTGGCGTCCTTTTGCTTTTGGAGAGAAGGCAGCTGGGTAGGACCACAATGTTTATCTGCCTGACATGAGACTCCTGAAGTGATTGCTATAAGGTCAGAAGTGGGGGTGTTCGCAGATAACTCAGTTTCTGCAGGAGACTACCAGGGGAAATCACAAATGCTTTACGGATTCCCGCAAAGCATCTCACCGACTCACGGGAGATCCTGGCTTGTGACCGAGCAAAATGGAGAAGGCTTACTCAGGAAGGCACTGAACACAGAGAGAGACTTTGTCAGGAACGTGCAGAGGTGAAATCGAGGCATCGGATGGAGTGCTCAAACCTCCAAACAACCCATCCAGCCAACCATTCAAGCACCACCCCTCCCAAATGTGCCAGATTCTGCAGATTGCACATTGGCCTCATCAGTTTTTTCACAACCCACTGAATCAAAGCAATTCATCCTCGATCCTGAATGACTGCCTAAGAAGATGACTTGTTACACTTTGCAAACAGCGACTTCCTGGGAAGATTTATAACTTTGACTGTAAATATACCAACATGTTAAAGCATGGATGTCTGAGGTACCCTGTGGAACTAGGCAGCTTATGGATACAAAATTCATATTTTACTTTAAAAAGACAATTTTGTTTTCCCTCTACAGTCAAAAGACAATTTATAAACAGAATAAACATTGTTTTTAGCTATTTGTCGTTTGCTTGACTTTGGGCCTGGTCAGCCTTTAACACGAGATATTTCTGGTTATATCATACTCCAAGCTGCTGTATTAATCGTAATACTTTCTACAGTTTAAATTTATAGAATCCCAACAGTGCAGACGGAGGCCGTTTGGCCCATTGAGTCTGCACCAACCCTCTGTAAGGGCACTCTACCTCGGACCACTCCCCCGCCCTATCCCTGTAACCCCATGCGTGCTCATGGCTAATCCACCTAACCTGCAAATCTTTGAACTGTGGGAGGAAATCGGACCGCCCAGAGAAAATCCACGCCGACACAGGGAGAACGTGCAAACTCCACACAGTCACCCAAGGTCGGAATTGAATCTGGTTCCCTGCCATTGTGCCACCGTGCCAGAATTTTTTTAAAAAAAGACTCAAATTGAATATGCTCCCCCTTAAAATATGCATCCATGTTGAAGAATCATGCTCGGTGAACACTTGCTGGGTAGTCGCAATTTGGTATCTATCTGATCCTAAACTGTGGAAGATTAAGGGAACGCATGCCTGAAGGTTGACAGTTCATTTTTAATAAATCAAAAAGTTAGAAGCATTAAAACTCCTACCTCTTTTTTGTCCTACCTGTATACAATCGAGTATCATCTTGATTCCTCAATTTAGTGCCAGTGGCCTGAGATCACTAGTGCAATGCAAATGTATCATAAATCATGTACAACGTGTTGAAAATGTTTACAAGCTTGCACAAAAAAAAAAAGAGGGTGTTTGGAAAATAATTGCATTCACCATGGGACGCAGAAGTTTCTAGTTAACAAGAAAGCCATTTTTCAAGACAGTTTGGGACTCTGCAAATCCATGGCAGTTGCATGTGAAGTAGAACAGGCCAATTTTATGCATATAATTGGTGCTGGTGTTAGTTTGGCCATTTGTAACACTCTTCCACAGAAATAGTGTTGTGACTCCAGGACTTGAGCGAGTCTGGGTGTATACTTCGATGAAGTTCTAGTGGGAGGTCTTGTCATTCAGATGAAACTTCAAGACCTCATATGCAAGTTCAGGTGCACGTAAAAGATCTCGTAAACACTGCTGCCTCACAGTGCCCGGGTTTGATCCAGGCATCGGGTTTCTGTCTGTGTGGAGTTTGTGCATTCTCCCCGGATCTGCGTGGGTCTCACCCCCACAAACCCAAAGGTGTGCAGGGTAGGTAGATTGGTCACATTAAATTGTTCCTTAATTGGAAAAAAAAAGAATTGGGCACTCTAATTTTATTTTTTTAATTCTCGAAGTGAGGAGTTCAACTGGGAACCTGGCAATATTGCCCCTTCAAAAAAGTTCACAAAAACAGATTATTTGGTTATTTAACTCACTCTTGTTTGTGCCATCTGACTGAGTGCATTGAAGCTGCAATGCTGCAATATTGACAAACAAAAAAACAGTGACTGTATTCTGAAGTAGGTGTGATGACCTGAGGATATGTCAGGTGTTATCTCATGTGAGAGCTCTTCATACTAAATTGCATTGCAAGGTGAGTGCTCAATCCCTTGGCATCCCACTAAATAACTAAGTTTTTTACAATCATGAGTATAATGGATCCAACATTTCCATCTCTGCGGAGAACCATTGCCATAATCTCCGTTTAACAATCAAGTCCAACAGGTGGATAAAAGCAAAAACAGAAGATGCTAGAAATACACATTAAGAAGTCAGCATCTGTAATGAGAAGTCAAGTTATTCTGTTTCAGATTTGCACCATTTGTCAGATTTCTGTTTGAAGACCTGTTATATGTTTATGGGCATTTATTTCAAATTTTCAGCCTTTCCTATTTAATTTTGGATATAAACTAATGAAAATAGCTTTTGAATTTTACACCTTTAATTTAATAAAATATCCTAATGTGCGAATCATCAACTAAATTTGACACTGAACCATATAAGGAGATATTAGGACAAGTAACAAAGGCATGGATGAGGGTTTCATCAACAGATGATCTGAGGCAGAGGCAGAATCAGGCAGTGCTATGAGCTTAAAGAAGACAGATGGAGAGAAAAATGGGGTTGGAAACTCAGCTAAGGGTCAAAGAGATAAAACAAATTCATTGGGCAGTAATCAAACTCCTCCAGAAGCGGAAATGTAGCACAAAGGACAAGGAGGATTAATTTTACAAAATATTGACTTTTTCAGTCACTAGTCTGCTACTGCAATATAATTAGCGGGCGCAGGCACAAATGTTAGCTTGGAGCAATTTGTGCAATTTATGGTGGAGAACAGAATTGAAAAATACATTTGATGATTCAATGTTATTTGAGAAATTTTTCATTGCAAAATAATTTAGGTGTGAACAAACTAACTTGGTTTCTATGCTTCTCTGGTGTAAGTTCCTGCAGGCAAAATGCCGTGGATGCTGGAAATGTGAAATACCAGCAAAGGATTCTGGAAATACTAACTGGGTCAGGCAGCATGTGTGGAGAGAAAAATAAATATAACTTTTCAGGTCAGAGTCCCTTCATCAGACCTTGAAAAAGTAGGGGCAGCACAGTGAGCGGTTCGCACTGCTGTCTCACAGCGCCGAGGACCTGGGTTTGATCACAGCCCATGTGGAGTTTGCACATTCTCCCAGTGTCTGCATGGGTCTCACCCCACAACCCAAAGGCAGTGTAGGTGGATTGGCCATGCTAAATTGCCCCTTAATTGGGGAAAAAATAACTGGGCACTTTAAATTTTAAAAAAAGAACTGGAAAATGTTAGATTAACAGGTTTTAAATCAGTACCGATCAGAGAACAAAAAAGGTGTAAAAAGGGTAGAAGGCAGGGATGATTAAGTTGCACCCCTGGCAACAGAGCTAATTAAAGCAGTTAGGATGGGCTAAGAGAGGCTGCAAATAGCAACAGTTTACTAGCATGATCATAGATCGAAATTCCTTCTCAACAACTATTAGGGATGAACAAGAAATACTGGCCTGGTCAGTGGTGTTCAAATCCAACGAAAGAATTAAAAAAACTGTTGAATTCAATTTTGAGGAATGGAAAATTATACGGTATCTAGTTGAAAGTTAACTTCTGTTGAGCTTACTGAAATGGTAAGAGGATGAGAACAGAGAGCTCAGAATGTGCACAGGGCGGAGAACTAAAATAGCAGTGACCAAAAGTTCAGGGTCACACTTTTAGAATGAACAAAGCAGCTCATATTACCCGGTCTGTGTTTGTTCTCCGCAGTGTAGAGGAGACCATGTTGGCTGCAGCAAATAAAATAATGTAAAATTGAAAGTACAAGAAAATTGTTATTTAACCTGGAGGAAGTGTTTGTGGTGGTGTTGGATAGTTAGCCTTCACAACAGCAATGCCACCCTTGTCAGCAGATTCAATGATGCCAAGGCTGGACCAGGAGAACAAGTGCTGCAGGTATACAGGAAGATAATTAAGAGTAAGTGAGGACAGCACACAAATCGAGACAGCCATCTTCATGTGAAAAGTACTCATTGAAGAGATCTAGACAGGCAAGAGGTCAGAGAGTAAGAGGTCAGGTGGAATAAGAATTCTAAAGATGGGAGAAAGGTGGGAGAGTGGGAGAAGACTCATTTGCTAAAAACGTGAAAGCTAAGGAAGAAGAGGTCAGCATTGTGCAGAGCATAAAATTCATTGTTGGGGTGGAGGCTGCACAAAGGAGCTGTAGCCTTTGTTAAGCACTGATCATTTGAGGCAAGAGATGGAAAAGTGTTTCTATACATTTTGCAGTTCGCTTAGTGCAGGAGCTAGGTTTCCCATTTTAAAAGATCTTAGCTTTTCTACTTTTGGCTTTACGTTTGAAATGAAAGTTAGTATTATTTACGCAGATATTTCAGCCCAAAGGAGTCTTAATTCAATGTTGCTTGTTCAATTTTTCTAAGGCATGGCACTGTAAGAGTGTTTTGGGGTTTGGGCAAGGTTTTTTTTCAATATCTTATTTTAAAGCTAACAGTCATTCATTGTTTTTGTTTTACATTAAAATATTAAAATTTGCCAAGAATTTGAATGAAGCAATGCAATTAACGGCACAATACTATTTCCCAATCATCATATTGCAAAATAATGCATTTGCCCTTAGTGTTGGGTGGGGTTACTGGGTTATGGGGATAGGGTGGCGGTGTTGACCTTGGCTAGGGTGCTCTTTCCAAGAGCCGGTGCAGACTCGATGGGCTGAATGGCCTCCTTCTGCTCTGCAAATGATGCAAAGATTACTAAAATCAATGTTTCTGTTCAAGTCCAAGTAAGTGACAAATACTGCCAATGTAATCTCCCTCCCCAGGACTTAGCACTTAATCCTCTAACCTCAGTAGACCCGCTCCTTCTTTCCTTACGTCTTTGTTAGACCTGCACCAGCTTAGATCCAGGCATGGCATATCATTAACTTTGCCATCACAGGGACTGCAACTACATTTGCAGGAGGTACTCCCTTTGCATTTGTGGCAATACCAAACTCAGCCAAAGTAGAAACCTAGTGCTAGAAAAAAATTGAACAAGCAACATTGAATTAAGAATAGAGTGCATCAAAGAGCCGGTCTCCCTGATGGATCAGTTAAGTACGAGTGGCTAAGGTACAATTGCTGAGCCAGCTGATCTGAGTCAGAGTAGCAACAGAGAGGGGCTGGTTTAGCACAGGGCTAAAGAGCTGGCTTTTAAAGCAGACCAAGGCAGGCCAGCAGCACAGTTCAATTCCCATTACCAGCCTCCCCAAACAGGCGCCGGAATGTGGCGACTAGGGGCTTGTCACAGTAACTTCATTTGAAGCCTACTTGTGACAATAAGCGATTTTCATTTCATTTCATTTTCAACAAGGATGCTATGTTACCTTCAACTGGATAAGTGAAGCAAGCAAGCCAGGTTTCCCATTGCTGCCCAAATGATCCTTGCTGGAAATTGTAATGTCACCTGCCTTCCTCTATAATTAACCTGTCTGCCAATATTCATGGCCATCTCTCACAAATGGAGAATGCCCATTTGTGGGTGGTGCAAATAGGCCCTAGCATTGTTACCCACCTCCATCTGATAAAAATTCTCCACAATGTTTAGGACAATACTATATTCCACATACAATTGGCCTTTACATTCAGTCTCTCTTCTTCTAGCTTCCTCTGTGAGCAGTGTAAATTACTGTTGAAAAGTATAAATAAAACAGAGAAGATTGGAATTATATAAAGAAGGCCCATAAACCACAAAGAGAGAAATGACAAGTGTTTTTTGCTGTAGACCCAAAAAGTCAAACCTGAAACATTTGGACCCAGGTTCCATTTTCTTTTTACAGAAGTTATGTATTTCTAGAATTTTCAAATTTAATTTTGGAATCAAAATTTTTTGACTTGTAAAATCTCTAGTTTTTGGTTATGGAGTGTCACTGATAATTATGTTTCTTGCTTATACTTATATTAAATTGTAAATATACACCCAAGTGATTGATTATTTTCATACAATATTGACTAAATTAATCACTTCAGCTATCCCTTCCTGGCTTAAAGTTAGCATACAGAAATGTAAGCTTTTAATGATGCTTTTGTGGACACAGAGAACTTAATTAACTGTAAAACAAAATTGACTGCAGCGCTTTGATTTCTGTTTGTTGCTGGTGAACGCTTTCTGTGAAAGATGAATCCGTGGTCCATTGTTATGGGCCAGGGTTTAGAGAACCCCAAAGTGTATCATGGAATTCAGCTGACCCACAACTTTTAATAGATTGTGGTATGGGGAGCACACGGCCCACTCTACAGGTGATCCAAGCCGGAATCGAACCTGGGACCCTGGAGCTGTGAAGCAATTGTGCTATCCACAAGGCTACCGTGCTGCCCGTGCTGATCACAGACTCCCTTGTAATTCTCCAACACAGGAGCATTGGTTGTCACAGTTTTCAGGCAGTCAACTGCATGTTGAAACTCCGCTGTCCACTGAAATTTTCAAAGTTTCTTCAGCAAGTCCATCAGTGGAGCAATCACGCTACAAAACCTTTGCACAAATGTTCGGTCAAATCCACTCATTCCAAGAAATCGTCTTATTTTCCTTCATCTTGAAGGTATCGGAAACTCCTCAATAACTGTTAGTTTCACATCCCATGTGACCATTCGACCCTGTCCGATTGTATGGCCAAGGAAAGTGACTTGGGCTTTTCCAAATTCACTTTTGGCTAGGTTTATCACCAAATCTGCCTCCTAAAATCGATGGAATAACTCCATCAGATGTTTCAAATGTTCTGTCCATGTCTGACTGAAAATTACCAGATCGTCGATGTATGCCGCACAATCGGGTAATTCTGAAACAACTTTGTTACTTAACCTTTGAAATGTGGCTGGTGCGTTTTTTATGCCAAATGGCATAACTTTGAATTGGTATATACCATCTGGAGTCACAAAAGCTGAAATCTCCTTCGCCCTATCGGATAAAGGTACCTTTAAGTAAATCCAGTTTAGAAATAAAAGTCAATTGTCCCACTTTCTCAATGCAATCCTCCAAATGGGATAGGATAAGAGTCCATTCTTGTAACTGCATTAACCGTTCTATAGTCCACACACAACCGTTGGGTACCATCTGGTTTAGGTACCATCACTATGGGTGAGCCCCATTGGCAGCAACGCACTTCAATTATGCCATTTTTAAGCATACTCTCAATCTCTTTGTTAACCTGTGCCAATTTTAACGGGTTAAGTCTGCATGGATGTTGTTTGATTGGAACAGCATTTCCCACATCTATATCATGTATAGCCATTTAGTATTTCCCAATTTATACACAAACTTGCCCATGTGATATCAATAACTCTTTCAGGTCAGTTCGTTTTTCCACTGGAAGGTAACTCAACAATTTATCCCAATTTTTAAGAACATTCTCGTTTTCCAATTTAATTTGAGGCATGTCAAATTCACAGTCTTCTGGATTTGGTTCGTCACTTCGAGTTGGAATCATTAAAACCTCCTCCTTTTTCTCTCCTTCCCTTTTAAAGTGCCCTTTAAGCATATTCACATGACACACTCGGTGAGTCTTCCTTCTATCTGGTGTTTTTACCACATAATTCACCTCACTTAATTTCCTTTCAATCTGATAAGGTCCACAAAACCTAGCTTTTAAAGGCTCACCTACCACTGGTAACAACAATAAAACTTTATCTCCACGGTCCTACAAAATAAATTAGGACCCTCGTAAAAGGTTCCTCAAATACTGGAATGGGTATTAAGGGCGCTGGTTTTATCACTGCTTGAGGTTTCCCTATCACTTGACATGTGTGACATGATTGACAAAATTTAACTACATCTTCATGTAGTCCAGGCCAATAAAAATGTTTCTGGATTTTGGCTAGAGTTTTCCTTATTCCCAAATGATCTCCCACTGGTACTTCATGTGCAACTTACAACACCTCCTTTCTATACCCTACTGGCAATACTACGTGATGAACTTCTGCCCACTTTTCATCCGCCTGCATATGTAAAGGTTGCCATTTTCTCATCAAGTCATTACTTTTACGGTAATAACACTCTGGTATACACTCAGATTCCTCTTCCGTGTATGCTTTCTGATACATCCGTTTTATGTCTACATCTTCCTGTTGTAACTCCGCCAATTTTCCTGAACTAAAAATATCCACCTCATCCTCCACCTGTTCTTGTTCTTTTCCAACCATCTGATCTAAATCGTTTCTGATAATTGCACTTCAACTTCATCTTCACTCTTTGATTTCTCCTCCTGTCTTAACTTATGACTTTGCGACCTTGTTACTACACAATCCTGAAAAATCACAGGATATTCGTACTTCAACGCTTCAGTTGTCTGATTCTCCACTGGCTTATCAACCACAGCAGGCATCACTCCCACCTGCGATCCAGCTATATCATTACCCAAGATAAACTGTATTCCTGGACAAGATAGTTTCTCTATTACTCCTACTACCACTTCACCACTCTTCACTGGACTTTCCAACCTTATCTTAAATAATAGAACACTAGTCCTCTCACCCTGAATTCCACATATTACCACCTTTTCTGGCAACCTTCTTCCCAAACTACATAACTCCTCATCTCTTACCATTAAAGATTGACTAGCTCCCGTGTCTCTTAAAATTGTGACTTCTTTACCTGCTACTCCTGATACACGAGTAAACTTTACCCACACAAGTAAATTCTTTAACGAGATCTGGCACCTTCTTATCAATCACCTCAGGCTGTACAATCTTTTACACCTCCTTCTCTTCATTTGGGCTTTCCTTTACCACTTTCACAAACCCCACTGTCTCATCCTGTTTTACTACATCAGCCTTCCCAGTGCTTTTCTTCAACCACCAACACTGTGACTTTACATGGCCTAGTTTATTACAGTGAAACAATTTGAAACTTTTCATGTCTCTTCCACCCTCCTGGATTTCTTTTTTCATCTGAGGTACACTTTCCTTATTATCTCCTATCAGATCACCTTTACTTTTACTACTTGAGTATTTCTCATGTCCCCAGTTTCTATCCCTCACAGGCTGAAACTGATGTCGGAAACCAAGCTTTGATTTATGAACTAATTCATAATCATCTGCCATTTCTGCTGCGAACCTTGCAGTTTTAACCCTCTGCTCTTCCACATGAGTTCTCACTACATCAGGAATTGAATTTTTGAAATCCTCCAAAAGTATAATTTCTCTGAGAGCTTCATATGTTTGATCTATTTTCAAATCCCTTATCCACCTATCAAAATTACTCTGTTTGATCCTTTCAAACTCCATGTATGTTTGACCAAATTCTTTCCTTAAATTTCTAAACCTTTGTCTGTAGGCTTCAGGCACTCGTTCATATGCACCTAAGATGGATTTCTGACCTCCTCATACATCCCAGATACCTCCTCCGGTAGTGATGCAAACACTTCACAAGCCCTACCTATCAGCTTTGTTTGAATCAATAATATCCACATTTCCTGTGGCCATTTCATTTGTTTAGCTACCTTCTCAAATGAAATGAAAAAGGCTTCCCCCTCATTCATGTCAAACCTTGGCAATGCTTGGACATATTTAAATAGATTCCCACCAAGCCTTCGACTATGACGCTCTTTCTCACTATCCTCATCACTATCATCCAACTGTACGTTTCCCAACTTTAACTGACTGTCATTTTTCATGGCCATTTTCTGAAGTTCAAACTCTCTCTCTTTATCTTTTTCCCTGATCTGTATCTCCCTTTCTCTTTCTTGTTGTTCTGCTAAGGCTTTTCCTCTCTCTCTCACCCTCTTTCTTTTTCCACCCTCTTTCTTTTTCCACCCTCTTTCTTTTTCCACCCTCTTTCTTTTTCCTCTCCCTCTTTCTTTTTCCTCTCCCTCTTTCTTTTTCCTCTCTTTCATATTCAAGCTGCTTTAATTCCTTCTCATGTTCCATTTGTTTAATTTGTAACTGAATTTTTGCCATTTCCAATGAGTCAAACTGTACCTCAGGCAACTTTAAATGCTTAGCCACCACCATAATTACCTCATTTTTTCGCATTTTGTCAGGTAATGTCAATTGCAATGTTTTTGTCAAATCTAACAGTCTGTTTTTAGTCTCTGTCCGTAAGGTATTGCGTGTG
The DNA here is from genome assembly GCF_047496885.1 of Scyliorhinus torazame. Taxonomy (NCBI): domain Eukaryota; kingdom Metazoa; phylum Chordata; class Chondrichthyes; order Carcharhiniformes; family Scyliorhinidae; genus Scyliorhinus; species Scyliorhinus torazame. Next base: position 55,943,519 of record NC_092724.1, read on the forward strand.
ACCGCCTCCACCCCCAAAATCCTCAGAGCCTCTGAATGAGCTATTGTCCACAACACACTCCCTACTTAACTGAAATACCACACCTGAAAAGCAACCACAATATGCTCACACCTCACCGTCTTTAAGTTCACAAAGCCAATCTAAAAGAATTTTATCCCCCTCGAACCCCCAATTTGTTATGGGCCAGGGTTTAGAGAACCCCAAAGTGTATCATGGAATTCACCTGACCCACAACTTTTAATAGATTGTGGTATGGGGAGCACACAGCACACTCCACAGGTGTGGTACAGCAGAAATGGAAAAGTACTTTTTAAAGTAAAACAATGTTTATTCTATGAACTCAAGTTAACCTTTTAAAACATAGTGAACATCTTAGCAACCATCAATTCAAATACAACCCCAAAGAGTACAACACTATGTAATCTTTAATAACTTCCCAAATAACATCAAGAGAAAAGAAACATCTTTTAACAGAAGCACATTAGGTTTACATTCACTACTGAAAACATTTATAATTCTGAATTCACCAAATGATCAAGAGATAGTCTTTTCATGGCAGAGAGATCAACAGTACACCTGCTGTGTCTGGCTTCAGCTCCAACACTGAAAACGAAACTAAAACACACCCTACAGCAAACAGCCTAAAACAAAAGCTAAAAACTGACAGACAGCCCAGCTCCACCCACACTCTGACATCACTGATAAACACCCATTTCATAAAGGTACATTTCCTAAACACCCATTTCTTAAAGGTACTCTCACATGACACCATGAAGTTCAATTTCAGAATATTTTTAACAGAGAATGGTAGAAGCAGAGACTTTTAGAATACATCCTTACGATATTTCAATTATAGAGGATTCCTGATCTGTCAGACTCTTTTCAAATGAAACAGTGCATCACCACACATTTCAACACTTATTTTTGAATTCCAATATTACATAATAGAGTGAGCTACATCCTTATTTTCACTAATTGGCCTGATAATCTGAACTATAAAGGTGTGCAAATGTGAGCTTACTGTATCAGGACAATTACTAAAGCTTACATTTGGTGAATACTATTCAATAGTTAAATTCCTGCTGGAAAGAAACAATTTATTTGAAATAAATGGCTGATGGTTACAGAATGCGTCATCAGAAACAGTAATTTAAGCACAGATCATGTTAACTTCTAAGAATAGATTAATTGGTGGTTGAAGGAAAGGGGTGTGGCATGAGGGTAGTTGAATGGGAGTAGAACTATTATTATGTGAAAGACAAGCCCAGGTTGGATCAGAGGGTCCATTTCAAGTAGTAGATTCTGTGTCATTCTCCATTTCAGGCACCAAGTATCAACTTCAAGAACTTCCAGGCAAGGTACATCATAGTCCACAGTGAAGTTCATTTCTTACATTCGCCATTTATGGTCTTTCCTTGTGAGAACTGCCCTTTAGTACCAATGAGCACCATAACACCATATGACATAGGAGCAGAATTAGGCCACTCGACCCATCGTGTCTGCTCTGCCATTCAATCATGGCTGATATTTTTCTCATCCCCATTTTCCTGCCTTTGCCCCATAACCCCTGATCCCCTTATTAGTCAAAAATCTATCTATCTCTGTCTTAAAGACACTCCACAGCCTTAACATAGAACATAGAAAATACAGCACAGAACAGGCCCTTCGGCCCACGATGTTGTGCCGAACCTTTGTCCTAGATTAATCATAGATTATCATTGAATTTACAGTGCAGAAGGAGGCCATTCGGCCCTTTGAGTCTGCACCGGCTCTTGGAAAGAGCACCATACCCAAACTCAACACCTCCACCCAACACCAAGGGCAATTTGGACATTAAGGGCAATTTATCATTGGCCAATTCACCTAACCCGCACATCTTTGGACTGTGGGAGGAAACCGGAGCACCCGGAGGAAACCCACGCAGACACGGGGAGGACGTGCAGACTCCGCACAGACAGTGACCCAAGCCGGAATCGAACCTGGGACCCTGGAGCTGTGAAGCAATTGCGCTATCCACAATGCTACCGTGCTGCCCTTAAGAACAAATAAATCTACACTATATCATTTTACCGTCATCCATGTACCTATCCAATAGCTGCTTGAAGGTCCCTAATGTTTCCGACTCAACTACTTCCACAGGCAGTGCATTCCATGCCCCCACTACTCTCTGGGTAAAGAACCTACCTCTGATATCCCTCCTATATCTTCCACCTTTCACCTTAAATTTATGTCCCCTTGTAATGGTGTGTTCCACCCGGGGAAAAAGTTTCTGACTGTCTACTCTATCTATTCCCCTGATCATCTTATAAACCTCTATCAAGTCGCCCCTCATCCTTCTCCGCTCTAATGAGAAAAGGCCTAGCACCCTCAACCTTTCCTCGTAAGACCTACTCTCCATTCCAGGCAACATCCTGGTAAATCTTCTTTGCACCTTTTCCAGAGCTTCCACATCCTTCCTAAAATGAGGCGACCAGAACTGTACACAGTACTCCAAATGTGGCCTTACCAAAGTTTTGTACAGCTGCATCATCACCTCACGGCTCTTAAATTCAATCCCTCTGTTAATGAACGCGAGCACACCATAGGCCTTCTTCACAGCTCTATCCACTTGAGTGGCAACTTTCAAAGATGTATGAACATAGACCCCAAGATCTCTCCACATTGCCAAGAACTCTACCGTTAACCCTATATTCCGCATTCATATTTGTCCTTCCAAAATGGACAACCTCACACTTTTCAGGGTTAAACTCCATCTGCCACTTCTCAGCCCAGCTCTGCATCCTATCTATGTCTCTTTGCAGCCGACAACAGCCCTCCTTACTATCCACAACTCCACCAATCTTCGTATCGTCTGCAAATTTACTGACCCACCCTTCAACTCCCTCATCCAAGTCATTAATGAAAATCACAAACAGCAGAGGACCCAGAACTGATCCCTGCGGTACGCCACTGGTAACTGGGATCCAGGCTGAATATTTGCCATCCACCACCACTCTCTGACTTCTATCGGTTAGCCAGTTCGTTATCCAACTGGCCAAATTTCCCACTATCCCATGCCTCCTTACTTTCTGCATAAGCCTACCATGGGGAACTTTATCAAATGCCTTACTAAAATCCATGTACACTACATCCACTGCTTTACCTTCATCCACATGCTTGGTCACCTCCTCAAAGAATTCAATAAGATTTGTAAGGCAAGACCTACCCCTCACAAATCCGTGCTGACTATCCCTAATCAAGCAGTGTCTTTCCAGATGCTCAGAAATCCTATCCTTCAGTACCCTTTCCATTACTTTGCCTACCACCGAAGTAAGACTAACTGGCCTGTAATTCCCAGGATTATCCCTAGTTCCTTTTTTGAACAGGGGCACGACATTCGCCACTCTCCAATCCCCTGGTACCACCCCTGTTGACAGTGAGGACGAAAAGATCATTGCCAACGGCTCTGCAATTTCATCTCTTGCTTCCCATAGAATCCTTGGATATATCCCGTCAGGCCCGGGGGACTTGTCTATCCTCAAGTTTTTCAAAATGCCCAACACATCTTCCTTCCTGACAAGTATTTCCTCGAGCTTACCAATCTGTTTCACACTGTCCTCTCCAACAATATCGCCCCTCTCATTTGTAAATACAGAAGAAAAATACTCATTCAAGACCTCTCCTATCTCTTCAGACTCAATACACAATCTCCCGCTACTGTCCTTGATCGGACCTACCCTCGCCTTCTGCGACAAAGAGTTCCACAGATTCACCACCCTCTGGCTGAAGAAATTCCTCCTCATCTCTGTTTTAAAGGAACGTCCCTTTAGTCTGAGATGGTGTCCTCTGGTTCTCGTTTTTCCTACAAGTGGAAACATCCTCTCCACATTCACTCTATCGCAGTATCCTGTAAGTTTGAATAAGATCCCCCCTCACCCTTATAAACTCCAACGGGTACAGACCCAGAGTCGTCAACCGTTCCTTATACGACAAGCTCTTCATTCCAGGGATCATTCTTGTGAACCTCCTCTGAACTCTTTCAGAGATTCTTTCAGAGATTTATTATGTAATAATATTGTGAAATAAATAAATAATCTCCTTGCAGTGCGTGAACTGGTGCAATCTTGAAAGCCTGTCTAAATTTTCTTGTGGTATCTGGATTTGAACATATTAGCTGATACACAACGGCAAATACGCTTCAAAAATTTATCCATTGGTTGTGAGGTGCTTAGGATCATCGGGGGGATGAAATGAGACACTCTTGTTACTGCATCAGTCATTTTACCACGACTGACTATGTTTTTTTTAAAAAGCTGAAAGAAATAGCATGCAGAATTGACGGAGCCAGTTTTGAGAGAATAATAATCTGGTGTAATTGAGTGATTTTGGGGTCATCAGAGTACACAAATGCCTTGTTGCCTTCTGCCGGCTCCTGTTCAGAATACCAATTTTTTATTCTTTGAATCTATCCACCCTAACTTCCCCCTTTATCAGTGAACAATGAGCCATAAACAAACTTGTTAATTCTTTTCAGTTACCTCATCCAGTAATCTCTATCTTACCAAAGAAAATAAGCTCAACGTCCTAAACATTTCCTCAGAACTAGAATACCTTCCAGCCAGATTAAGTACCTCTCAGAAGAGAACATAGTTACTGGATTGGGCTGAACCAAGGTCTTATATAAAATCTCAGTAAACAAAATACAGACACAAAACACATCTATCTTTCTGCTAATGCAATCCAGTATCTTGTTTGCCTCTTTTCCGTAGTTGGGCATTGTCGAAGTTTATTTATCTCCTGTAATTCCAAGATCATTTTTGTAATCAGTATGCTGCGCAGCATTTCCGTTTTTCATATATTTCCTTTTCTTGGTCCCAAGTTAATTATTTCACATGTACCACATTAAGTTGCACAATTGGCTCTGCTACAAAAAAAAGGAAAAAATTTGCATCCAATTCCTCTGAACATGCCTGCATTTTTCTCTATTATTCAACCTGCCTTCTAACTTCGTGGCATCTGCAGAGATTTTACTTACGACAGCTTCATCCAAGCCATTGTATAGAGAGAGACAGATATAGTGGTGAATAAAAATAGATAGTGAAAGACAGTGGTAGATAAATAGATGCAGACATACAGATAGTAATATTAATCGTAAAATAAATTACGGCTCACAAGACCAAGACCCCCCCCCCCCGCACTTATAACCTTTCTCATACATGTCTCAATTCACATTTGGCTTTCATAACAAATACTTCCTTTTAATAACTCCTAGGTTTTTACTTAATTTCGTTCTTATAGTTTAGAGTTTGTGCGGTCATTCTTCATGTACCAGAAACTACTTTTTGTTTGCAAGGGTGCATCAATTATGGAAACTATTTTAATGCAAAGTTAATAAAGGCTCTGTTGAAAAAATGCTACCATTTTACTGGGTTAAATATACATTCTATTTAAAAACGGACTGCAGTGCCTTGCCAACACAGTCTCAATAAAACAATTCAACATCAATTCCCATTAATTTTGTGAAAATGTTACTATTTTTTTTAATGGCGCAGTTATACTGCAGTACTGGCATGAGACCAGTACCTCCTTAAGCTGATGCAGCATGGCAGTATTGAAGCTGTATGCAGTCACCACATCACATTCTGCTTGGCAAAGTGGATTCTGTGCAGGTGTGTTACACATACATATCAGCCTTCAAATACCCATATAAAATCTCATCCTCATTCATGGTCACCATCTCAACTTTACCATCTACTGTGTCCTCTTGCTGGAAAGCGAGGATAATTCCTGCCTTATTTTGGCCACAAACAAGCAGCTGCTTTAATCCCTTCTCCCCTCCAACAAGTAGGACAAGCTTATGAACTTCATTGTCTATAAGGATTCAGCTGTTTCTCCCTTTTCCTTCTCCCCAGCAAGCCAAATCTCTCTCCAAGTTCACCATCATCCTAGCCTTGGACCTGGGTTTCTTTGTCTTGTTTCTCTTTCATCTCTCCTCATGCCCCCACCCACTCCACACAATACATTAATACATTACCGTGGGTCACTGGCTTACTCGTCCGGTGACAATATCACTGTGCCACCGCCTTCCCATATTTGTAACTCTGTTTCCTGCCACCAATTTCAACCTTCTCATTGGCCATTGCTTCAGGCTTTACTAACCATATTTCTCAACCAGGGCATCCTATTCAATTCCAAGCTGAGTTTCTAACCCCCTTCCATTCTTCTGATCTGTGTCTGCATTAACTTCCACATCATTGAGCTTCTGATTTTACCACACTTCATCTGCCATTGAAGCCATCATCCTTACTTTTGTCACCTTGAGAATGAACAATGCCAATGTTCTCCTCCCATCCTTCAGTGCCTATAAACTTCAACTCAAAATACAACTCTGATGTTTGTGTACTTCTTCACAAAAATTCTGGATGCCATCACCCCTTCCCGTGCTGACCTATATTGGCTTCTTGTCCACCAATGTCTCAAATTTAATTTTCATATCCTCATGACTTTGCCCCTCCCAAATCTCTACTTCTCCTCGGAACCCCCATACCTGAATCCAAATGCTTCTTTTCCACCCCGGTCATCCCTCAATTTTCAACTCACCATTGGTGAGTATGTCCTCAGCTCTTGTTCCATGCTCTGGAATTCCTTGCCTTACCCTTACGATCTTGTTTTCATTTAAGACCCACCGTAAAACCCAAAGTTTTTGGTCACCCTACCAACAGCTTCTTCATCTTAATATTAATTTTCCCCTAATTAAGTCTCTATGAACCACCTTTAATATCAGATGCATTATAACAATAAATGTTGTTGTTCTGATAACATTTTCAATTCTAATGAATAACCAACAGTGGTTGTTTGCTGATTTTTACAAGTATTAGATCTGCCACGAATATTTTCTTGAGTATCATGGTGCTGGTCATTCCTGCAAGCTCTCCCAATATCTTATGTCTTGGAGTAGACCTGTATCATCTACTCTACTCAACAATCATGACAGTCTATGACCATAAATGGACTATTGTACATAGCGTTTAAAGAAGTTCGTCCAGACATCACGATGAGAGTACTAAGATAGGGTTTGTTTAAATTCAGGCTATGTATTGCATTGACCAACGTTGAAGAGCCTACCATATGAACACAGCCCAGCTACATGATCCCTTACGTGCAGAGTGCGAAATTGCAATTTGCACATTTTTCCCTTGTAGGTTAATGCTGGTGCACTCTTTGCCCGTTTAGTTTTCTTCTTATATAGCTGTCTGGGGAAGATCAGGTTAGTCAATGGTATGTAATCTGAACAGGACGGATCTGCTTTCTTCTATTATAGCAGGTCTTGATTTGTAAAATGTAATGCATTTCCTATATTATTCACAGTGAAATAGGCAATTAAGTCTAAAATAAAATTCAGTCAGTTGTAACTGAACACACATTGACACTGATTGGTGCTGACACTGTACTGCTGCTGAATTCAGCTGATGGCCAGGCACCTTTTAATACTCCCCAAGAGTTTAGTGGTGCCAACTGATATAATGCTCAACGCCTTCCAGGTCAGTAACTTGCATTGTTAGCATAGAATTTGCCTTCCCCCAAAAAGGAGCCTAGAATAATATTTCCTAGTGGTTTATCACTTGGAGACTGAAACGTAAACCGTTGGGAAGCGTGAAAAAGAAACACAAATGTCCCGACATGCCAGCTTAACTAATAATATTTATATTTGATAGTCTGTATAATCCAATTTACTCCTGTACAGAGGTGTCATTTTGTTCCAAGCATTAGCTGTAAGAGATTGGACTCGAGAAGCAATGCGGTAACTGCACATCACAGGAATTAGGACACGAGTAGATCACAAACACTGCCTACTTGAAAGGTTTTAATAACATTTTCAGGCGTGGACTCAGTAGAAAGTTTCCTCAGATCTGCCAAGAGTCTGGAGGATGCAGAATGAAGAACCACTTCCATGGAAGCCGAAACCATCCTCCCAGTCAGCCAACCTTCAGTGCAAGTAGGTCAGCCAGTTTAATAATTCGTCCTCAACATTAATTTTTAAAAGTATGCTCTGCGTCAGATAAACCAAGCCCTCTGTTAAGATCCCTATGGATGCATAAACCAAAATAATCATGTTTACCAAAAGACCCTCAAAATTAACAGACAAGATTTCACTTTTGTAACTTTACTTTAACACAAATCAGAATCAATGTAAATTAAACAGAATTATACATGATGGGCATAAACTATAAAGTGAACCTGGAATAGCAGATACAAAGACTATTTCACAGAAGTAGTCTTTGCGGGGGCCTGCATAAATAGGGTTCTGTTTGTGAAATCTTCCTATGTGTTGCACTTCTAAACTGGCAGGTCCTCCCAGTGCTTCTCCCGTGTGCCACGCCGCCTCCACATTTAACTTCTTTCCTGTTGGTACTGCTTCCAGGTCAAGGGTTGTCAGGTCATATGAAACTAATATTTTGCATTCTCCAAAAACTATAAATCGCTCCATTTACAGGTGATACAAATTCTGAAAAGTCTTTTCAAACATTTTTAAAACAATTACAGCTTCTTCAAACATCTTACCATTTTACTGACTGCTACTTTTAAAAATTCATTCATGGGACATGGGCATCGCAGGCTGGGCCAGCATTTGTTGCCCACCCCTAATTGAGGGAGCAGTCAAGTCAACCACATTGCTGTGGATCTGGAGTCACATGTAGGCTAGACCAGTTAAGAATGGCAAATTTTCTTCCCTAAAGGACATTAGTGAACTAGATGGGTTTTTATGACAATCGTCAACGGTTTCATGGTCACCAGACTTTTCATTCCAGATTTTTATTGTATTCAAATTTCACCATCTGCATTGGCAGGATTTGAACTTGGGACCCCATTACTCTGGGTCTCTGGTTTACTAGTCCAGTGACAATACCACTATGCCTCCCCAAGTTTCCAGAACGAAGATCATCACGCTTCAAAAGATTTTGGTTTTAGAGTTTCTCTTCACATGGCCCCCATGGCAACGGGATCACATGAAAATGTCTCTGAGCTGAGGTGTTGCCCAGAATTATCCGTTCCACTTAGAGCTAAAGGTAGACTTCAAATCATAACTGTCTTGAAAAGTTCAATGTTCGTGACACCTCCCAATACAGTCTGAATCTTGGCAGCTTCACAGTTCATCCCACAGGGCATTCATTCTAAAACAATTGATCTGCGAAACGTTTTGAAAACATACAACATTGATGTTTGTTGTAAACAAATTTAGAAATTAATACAAAAACATCAGAAAGACTGCACAGGGTTCAGCATCCTTCACCCATTTAAGAAGGTAAGATGTCCTAACTTTGTTGTGTATTTAAGGAATTAAACTATTGTTCTTCCTTCTGGTTCAAGGCTCATGTCACATTTCACCAGTCTGCACCAACAGTTGAGCATGCAACAGTAAGAGCTCCATCTAGAGGAATTTAAAACATAGGGTTGCACTGCGTTTACAGTATCGTCAGCATTTACATTTTGCAAGACCTGCTGCAAAAGCTCATGATGCAGAAGCAACATCAAGATTAATAATGGGTGGCATAAGCAAACAAATACTCCTGCACTTAATATGGGATGCTTTCATTGCAGTTTCCAAATGTTTATATAAAATAAAATACTCCGCAGTAATTTTAAACATTTTACCAAGAAACATGGGCTTTGGAGAGTTCAGGGTATAGAGAACAAGATAGTTTAATCCGACATAAAAAATAATTAAACAAATTTAAAATTTGCTATCGCATTAAATGAAAAAATTAAAATTTTTGGATTGTGTTTTTAAAATCTCCCATCGCCTTAAAAATACATGTGTTATGGGTCCGGGTTTACAGAACCCCAAAGTGTTGCATGGAGTTCAACCGACCCACAACTTTTAATAGATTGTGGTCTGGGAAGCACACGGCGTACTCTCCAGGTGTGATACAGCAGAAATGGACAAGCGGTTTTTAAAACAAAACAATGTTTATTCTATGAACTGAAGTTAACCCTTTTAAAACAAACATTGAATATCTTAACACCCATTACTTCAAAGATAACCCCAAAAGACTGCAATAATAAATAATCCTTCAAACTGTTCCTTTAAACATCCAAAAGACTTCAAACCTTCAAAAATTGGAACACATTAGGTTACATTCAATATATTTATAGTCTTTGGATTTAAGAAATCAACAGACCAGCTCTGTGTTTCTTCCTGCAGCTCTCAGCAAAACACACAGACACTCCCAGCTGCCTTCTCAAACTGAAACTAATAATAGCAGATGTGAGCTAAGCTCCCCCCACCCTCTGACATCACTTCAGTAATATGATCAGCTCCATTTCTTAAAGGTACATTGCTTAGACATCCATTTCTTAAAGGTACTGTCACATGACACATGAGATCATTGAAGAAATTTCAAGCGGTTTGAGACTTATTTTCTATGATTTCTGCACGGCGGGGCGGGAGCTGAGGTGGAGGAAGTCAAAATTTCTTTGCAAAGAAAGAAAAAGCCATATCCAAGTAGGAATGATTAGCTCAAGATGGATGAGAGTTGAACTGGGCTTTGGCTTCATCATGACTTTTGACATTCCAATATTCTTCTTCTTTATAATTGCTGAAAACTTTGATTATTTTTGAGTTCCATGAACAAAGACGTTGTGGAGTAGGTACACATAGATATAAAAGCAGTAACATACGGTCCGGGCATATGCAGGTTAAATATCCATCCCGGCAAATCCCAAAATGGGGGGGGGGGGGGATTTCTGTCCAGGAGGAAGGGGGATTTCTCTGTCCGGGACGGCGCGGGGGGTCTCTGTCCGGGACGGCGCGGGGGGTCTCTGCCCGGGACGGGGCGGGGGGTCTCTGCCCAGGACGGCGCGGGGGGTCTCTGCCCGGGGCGGCACGGGGGGTCTCTGCCCAGGACGGCGCGGGGGGTCTCTGCCCGGGGCGGCACGGGGGGTCTCTGCCCAGGACGGCGCGGGGGGTCTCTGCCCGGGACGGCGCGGGGGGTCTCTGCCCGGGACGGCAGGGGGGGGTCTCTGACCGGGACGGCAAACGGGGGGGGGGGGGGGGTCTCTGTCCGGGACGGCAGAGGGGGGTGGGTCTCTGTCCAGGAGGTTCTCTGTCCGAGACGGCAGGTGGGGGGGGGGTCTCTGTCCGGGACGGCAGGGGGGGTCTCTAACCGGAACGACAGATGGGGGGGGTCTCTGTCCGGGAGGTTCTCTGTCCGGGAGGGCGGGACTCTTTCTGAGAAGGCGGGGGTCGCTGTCCGGGACGACAAGGGGGTGGTCTCTGTCCGGGACGGCAAGGGGGGGGGTCTCTGTCCGGGATGGTGGGGAGTGGGGTCCCTGTCCGGGGGGGGCGTGGCGGGGGGTTCCTGTCCAGGAGGGGGGGTGGTCTCTGTCCAGGAGGGCGGGGTGGGTCACTGTCGGGGAGGGCGGGGAGGGGGGTCTCTGTCCAGGTGGGCAGGGGGGGGTTCTGTCCGGGAGGGCGTGAGTCTCTGTCCGGGAGGGCGGGGTGGGTCTCTCACCGGGAGGGTGGGGGTAGTCCCTGTCAGGGACGGCGGGGCGGACGGCAAGGGGGGGGGGGGTGGTCTGTCCAGGAGTGCGCGGGTGGCTCTGTCCGGGAGGGGGGGGGGGTGTTGTCCCTGTCTGGCAGGGTGATTGGGGGGGGGGGGGTCTGTCCAGGAGGGCGGGGAGGGGGGTCCCTGTCCGGGAGGGCGGGGAGGGGGGTCCCTGTCCGGGAGGGCGGGGAGGGGGGTCCCTGTCCGGGAGGGCGGGGAGGGGGGTCCCTGTCCGGGAGGGCGGGGAGGGGGGTCCCTGTCCGGGAGGGCGGGGAGGGGGGTCCCTGTCCGGGAGGGCGGGGAGGGGGGTCCCTGTCCGGGAGGGCGGGGAGGGGGGTCCCTGTCCGGGAGGGCGGGGAGGGGGGTCCCTGTCCGGGAGGGCGGGGAGGGGGGTCCCTGTCCGGGAGGGCGGGGAGGGGGGTCCCTGTCCGGGAGGGCGGGGAGGGGGGTCCCTGTCCGGGAGGGCGGGGAGGGGGGTCCCTGTCCGGGAGGGCGGGGAGGGGGGTCCCTGTCCGGGAGGGCGGGGAGGGGGGTCCCTGTCCGGGAGGGCGGGGAGGGGGGTCCCTGTCCGGGAGGGCGGGGAGGGGGGTCCCTGTCCGGGAGGGCGGGGAGGGGGGTCCCTGTCCGGGAGGGCGGGGAGGGGGGTCCCTGTCCGGGAGGGCGGGGAGGGGGGTCCCTGTCCGGGAGGGCGGGGAGGGGGGTCCCTGTCCGGGAGGGCGGGGAGGGGGGTCCCTGTCCGGGAGGGCGGGGAGGGGGGTCCCTGTCCGGGAGGGCGGGGAGGGGGGTCCCTGTCCGGGAGGGCGGGGAGGGGGATCCCTGTCCGGGAGGGCGGGGAGGGGGGTCCCTGTCCGGGAGGGCGGGGAGGGGGGTCCCTGTCCGGGAGGGGGGTCCTTGTCCGGGAGGGCGGGGAGGGGGGTCCCTGTCCGGGAGGGCGGGGAGGGGGGTCCCTGTCCGGGTGGGCGGGGAGGGGGGTCCCTGTCCGGGAGGGCGGGGAGGGGGGTCCCTGTCCGGGAGGGCGGGGAGGGGGGTCCCTGTCCGGGAGGGGAGGGGGGTCCCTGTCCGGGAGGGGAGGGGGGTCCCTGTCCGGGAGGGCGGGGAGGGGGGTCTCTGCCCGGGACGGCGCGGGGGGTCTCTGCCCGGGACGGCGCGGGGGGTCTCTGCCCGGGACGGCGCGGGGGGTCTCTGCCCGGGACGGCGCGGGGGGTCTCTGCCCGGGACGGCGCGGGGGGTCTCTGCCCGGGACGGCGCGGGGGGTCTCTGCCCGGGACGGCGCGGGGGGTCTCTGCCCGGGACGGCGCGGGGGGTCTCTGCCCGGGACGGCGCGGGGGGTCTCTGCCCGGGGACGGCGCGGGGGGTCTCTGCCCGGGGACGGCGCGGGGGGGGGGGGGGGGGGTCTCTGACCAGGACGGCAGGGGGGGGGATCTCTGTCCCGGACGGCAGGGGGGGGTGGGTCTTTGTCCAGGAGGTTCTCTGTCCGAGACGGCAGGTGGGGGGGGGGGGGGGGTCTCTGTCCGGGAGGTTATCTGTCCGGGAGGGCGGAACTCTTTCTGAGAAGGCGAGGGTCGCTATCCGGGATGGCAAGGGGGGTGGTCTCTGTCCGGGACGGCAAGGGGGGGGGGGGGGGTCTCTGTCCGGGAGGGCGGGGAGTGGGGTCCCTGTCCGGGGGGGCGTGGCGGGGGGTTCCTGTCCAGGAAGGGGGGGGGGGTGGTCTCTGTCCAGGAGGGCGGGGTGGGTCACTGTCCGGGAGGGCGGGGAGGGGGGTCTCTGTCCGGGTGGGCAGGGGGGGGTTCTGTCCGGGAGGGCGTGAGTCTCTGTCCGGGAGGGCGGGGTGGGTCTCTCACCGGGAGGGTGGGGGTGGTCCCTGTCAGGGACGGCGGGGCGGACGGCAAAGGGGGGGGGGGGGTGGTCTGTCCAGGAGTGCGCGGGTGACTCTGTCCGGGAGGGTGGGGGGGGGGGGGGGCGTTGGCCCTGTCCGGCAGGGTGATGGGGGTGGGGGGCTGTCCCTCTCCGGGAGTACGGGGACGGGGGTCACTGCCCGTGAGGGCGAGGAGGGGGGTCCCTGTTCGTGAGAGCGGGGAGGGGGGTCCCTGTCCGGGAGGGCGGGGAGTGGTGTCACTGTCCAGGCGGCCGGGGAAGGGGGTTCCTGTCCGGGTGGCCTGGGTGCTCTGTCCAGGAGGGTTTCAGTCCAGGAGGGCGGGGGGGCTTCTCTGTCTGGGAGGGCGGAGGGGGGACGGACGGACGACGTGTGGGGGAGTCAGTATCTGGGAGGGTCCCTGTCCGGGAGGGGGGGTGGGTCTCTGTCCGGGACGGCGGGGGGGGGTGGGTCTCTGTCCGGGACGGCGGGGGGGGGGGTCTCTGTCCGGGACGGCGGGGGGGGGGGGGTCTCTGTCCGGGACGGCGGGGGGGGGGGGGGTCTCTGTCCGGGACGGCGGGGGGGGGGGGGGGTCTCTGTCCGGGACGGCGGGGGGGGGGGGGTCTCTGTCCGGGACGGCGGGGGGGGGGGGGTCTCTGTCCGGGACGGCGGGGGGGGGGGGGGTCTCTGTCCGGGACGGCGGGGGGGGGGGGTCTCTGTCCGGGACGGCGGGGGGGGGGGGGTCTCTGTCCGGGACGGCGGGGGGGGGGGGGTCTCTGTCCGGGACGGCGGGGGGGGGGGGGTCTCTGTCCGGGACGGCGGGGGGGGTGGGTCTCTGTCCGGGACGGCGGGGGGGGTGGGTCTCTGTCCGGGACGGCGGGGGGGGTGGGTCTCTGTCCGGGACGGCGGGGGGGGTGGGTCTCTGTCCGGGACGGCGGGGGGGGTGGGTCTCTGTCCGGGACGGCGGGGGGGGTGGGTCTCTGTCCGGGACGGCGGGGGGGGTGGGTCTCTGTCCGGGACGGCGGGGGGGGTGGGTCTCTGTCCGGGACGGCGGGGGGGGTGGGTCTCTGTCCGGGACGGCGGGGGTCTCTGTCCGGGAGGGCGGGGGTCTCTGTCCGGGAGGGCGGGGGTCTCTGTCCGGGAGGGCGGGGGTCTCTGTCCGGGAGGGCGGGGGTCTCTGTCCGGGAGGGCGGGGGTCTCTGTCCGGGAGGGCGGGGGTCTCTGTCCGGGAGGGCGGGGGTCTCTGTCCGGGAGGGCGGGGGTCTCTGTCCGGGAGGGCGGGGGTCTCTGTCCGGGAGGGCGGGGGTCTCTGTCCGGGAGGGCGGGGGTCTCTGTCCGGGAGGGCGGGGGTCTCTGTCCGGGAGGGCGGGGGTCTCTGTCCGGGAGGGCGGGGGTCTCTGTCCGGGAGGGCGGGGGTCTCTGTCCGGGAGGGCGGGGGTCTCTGTCCGGGAGGGCGGGGGTCTCTGTCCGGGAGGGCGGGGGTCTCTGTCCGGGAGGGCGGGGGTCTCTGTCCGGGAGGGCGGGGGTCTCTGTCCGGGAGGGCGGGGGTCTCTGTCCGGGAGGGCGGGGGTCTCTGTCCGGGAGGGCGGGGGTCTCTGTCCGGGAGGGCGGGGGTCTCTGTCCGGGAGGGCGGGGGTCTCTGTCCGGGAGGGCGGGGGTCTCTGTCCGGGAGGGCGGGGGTCTCTGTCCGGGAGGGCGGGGGTCTCTGTCCGGGAGGGCGGGGGTCTCTGTCCGGGAGGGCGGGGGTCTCTGTCCGGGAGGGCGGGGGTCTCTGTCCGGGAGGGCGGGGGTCTCTGTCCGGGAGGGCGGGGGTCTCTGTCCGGGAGGGCGGGGGTCTCTGTCCGGGAGGGCGGGGGTCTCTGTCCGGGAGGGCGGGGGTCTCTGTCCGGGAGGGCGGGGGTCTCTGTCCGGGAGGGCGGGGGTCTCTGTCCGGGAGGGCGGGGGTCTCTGTCCGGGAGGGCGGGGGTCTCTGTCCGGGAGGGCGGGGGTCTCTGTCCGGGAGGGCGGGGGTCTCTGTCCGGGAGGGCGGGGGTCTCTGTCCGGGAGGGCGGGGGTCTCTGTCCGGGAGGGCGGGGGTCTCTGTCCGGGAGGGCGGGGGTCTCTGTCCGGGAGGGCGGGGGTCTCTGTCCGGGAGGGCGGGGGTCTCTGTCCGGGAGGGCGGGGGTCTCTGTCCGGGAGGGCGGGGGTCTCTGTCCGGGAGGGCGGGGGTCTCTGTCCGGGAGGGCGGGGGTCTCTGTCCGGGAGGGCGGGGGTCTCTGTCCGGGAGGGCGGGGGTCTCTGTCCGGGAGGGCGGGGGTCTCTGTCCGGGAGGGCGGGGGTCTCTGTCCGGGAGGGCGGGGGTCTCTGTCCGGGAGGGCGGGGGTCTCTGTCCGGGAGGGCGGGGGTCTCTGTCCGGGAGGGCGGGGGTCTCTGTCCGGGAGGGCGGGGGTCTCTGTCCGGGAGGGCGGGGGTCTCTGTCCGGGAGGGCGGGGGTCTCTGTCCGGGAGGGCGGGGGTCTCTGTCCGGGAGGGCGGGGGTCTCTGTCCGGGAGGGCGGGGGTCTCTGTCCGGGAGGGCGGGGGTCTCTGTCCGGGAGGGCGGGGGTCTCTGTCCGGGAGGGCGGGGGTCTCTGTCCGGGAGGGCGGGGGTCTCTGTCCGGGAGGGCGGGGGTCTCTGTCCGGGAGGGCGGGGGTCTCTGTCCGGGAGGGCGGGGGTCTCTGTCCGGGAGGGCGGGGGTCTCTGTCCGGGAGGGCGGGGGTCTCTGTCCGGGAGGGCGGGGGTCTCTGTCCGGGAGGGCGGGGGTCTCTGTCCGGGAGGGCGGGGGTCTCTGTCCGGGAGGGCGGGGGTCTCTGTCCGGGAGGGCGGGGGTCTCTGTCCGGGAGGGCGGGGGTCTCTGTCCGGGAGGGCGGGGGTCTCTGTCCGGGAGGGCGGGGGTCTCTGTCCGGGAGGGCGGGGGTCTCTGTCCGGGAGGGCGGGGGTCTCTGTCCGGGAGGGCGGGGGTCTCTGTCCGGGAGGGCGGGGGTCTCTGTCCGGGAGGGCGGGGGTCTCTGTCCGGGAGGGCGGGGGTCTCTGTCCGGGAGGGCGGGGGTCTCTGTCCGGGAGGGCGGGGGTCTCTGTCCGGGAGGGCGGGGGTCTCTGTCCGGGAGGGCGGGGGTCTCTGTCCGGGAGGGCGGGGGTCTCTGTCCGGGAGGGCGGGGGTCTCTGTCCGGGAGGGCGGGGGTCTCTGTCCGGGAGGGCGGGGGTCTCTGTCCGGGAGGGCGGGGGTCTCTGTCCGGGAGGGCGGGGGTCTCTGTCCGGGAGGGCGGGGGTCTCTGTCCGGGAGGGCGGGGGTCTCTGTCCGGGAGGGCGGGGGTCTCTGTCCGGGAGGGCGGGGGTCTCTGTCCGGGAGGGCGGGGGTCTCTGTCCGGGAGGGCGGGGGTCTCTGTCCGGGAGGGCGGGGGTCTCTGTCCGGGAGGGCGGGGGTCTCTGTCCGGGAGGGCGGGGGTCTCTGTCCGGGAGGGCGGGGGTCTCTGTCCGGGAGGGCGGGGGTCTCTGTCCGGGAGGGCGGGGGTCTCTGTCCGGGAGGGCGGGGGTCTCTGTCCGGGAGGGCGGGGGTCTCTGTCCGGGAGGGCGGGGGTCTCTGTCCGGGAGGGCGGGGGTCTCTGTCCGGGAGGGCGGGGGTCTCTGTCCGGGAGGGCGGGGGTCTCTGTCCGGGAGGGCGGGGGTCTCTGTCCGGGAGGGCGGGGGTCTCTGTCCGGGAGGGCGGGGGTCTCTGTCCGGGAGGGCGGGGGTCTCTGTCCGGGAGGGCGGGGGTCTCTGTCCGGGAGGGCGGGGGTCTCTGTCCGGGAGGGCGGGGGTCTCTGTCCGGGAGGGCGGGGGTCTCTGTCCGGGAGGGCGGGGGTCTCTGTCCGGGAGGGCGGGGGTCTCTGTCCGGGAGGGCGGGGGTCTCTGTCCGGGAGGGCGGGGGTCTCTGTCCGGGAGGGCGGGGGTCTCTGTCCGGGAGGGCGGGGGTCTCTGTCCGGGAGGGCGGGGGTCTCTGTCCGGGAGGGCGGGGGTCTCTGTCCGGGAGGGCGGGGGTCTCTGTCCGGGAGGGCGGGGGTCTCTGTCCGGGAGGGCGGGGGTCTCTGTCCGGGAGGGCGGGGGTCTCTGTCCGGGAGGGCGGGGGTCTCTGTCCGGGAGGGCGGGGGTCTCTGTCCGGGAGGGCGGGGGTCTCTGTCCGGGAGGGCGGGGGTCTCTGTCCGGGAGGGCGGGGGTCTCTGTCCGGGAGGGCGGGGGTCTCTGTCCGGGAGGGCGGGGGTCTCTGTCCGGGAGGGCGGGGGTCTCTGTCCGGGAGGGCGGGGGTCTCTGTCCGGGAGGGCGGGGGTCTCTGTCCGGGAGGGCGGGGGTCTCTGTCCGGGAGGGCGGGGGTCTCTGTCCGGGAGGGCGGGGGTCTCTGTCCGGGAGGGCGGGGGTCTCTGTCCGGGAGGGCGGGGGTCTCTGTCCGGGAGGGCGGGGGTCTCTGTCCGGGAGGGCGGGGGTCTCTGTCCGGGAGGGCGGGGGTCTCTGTCCGGGAGGGCGGGGGTCTCTGTCCGGGAGGGCGGGGGTCTCTGTCCGGGAGGGCGGGGGTCTCTGTCCGGGAGGGCGGGGGTCTCTGTCCGGGAGGGCGGGGGTCTCTGTCCGGGAGGGCGGGGGTCTCTGTCCGGGAGGGCGGGGGTCTCTGTCCGGGAGGGCGGGGGTCTCTGTCCGGGAGGGCGGGGGTCTCTGTCCGGGAGGGCGGGGGTCTCTGTCCGGGAGGGCGGGGGTCTCTGTCCGGGAGGGCGGGGGTCTCTGTCCGGGAGGGCGGGGGTCTCTGTCCGGGAGGGCGGGGGTCTCTGTCCGGGAGGGCGGGGGTCTCTGTCCGGGAGGGCGGGGGTCTCTGTCCGGGAGGGCGGGGGTCTCTGTCCGGGAGGGCGGGGGTCTCTGTCCGGGAGGGCGGGGGTCTCTGTCCGGGAGGGCGGGGGTCTCTGTCCGGGAGGGCGGGGGTCTCTGTCCGGGAGGGCGGGGGTCTCTGTCCGGGAGGGCGGGGGTCTCTGTCCGGGAGGGCGGGGGTCTCTGTCCGGGAGGGCGGGGGTCTCTGTCCGGGAGGGCGGGGGTCTCTGTCCGGGAGGGCGGGGGTCTCTGTCCGGGAGGGCGGGGGTCTCTGTCCGGGAGGGCGGGGGTCTCTGTCCGGGAGGGCGGGGGTCTCTGTCCGGGAGGGCGGGGGTCTCTGTCCGGGAGGGCGGGGGTCTCTGTCCGGGAGGGCGGGGGTCTCTGTCCGGGAGGGCGGGGGTCTCTGTCCGGGAGGGCGGGGGTCTCTGTCCGGGAGGGCGGGGGTCTCTGTCCGGGAGGGCGGGGGTCTCTGTCCGGGAGGGCGGGGGTCTCTGTCCGGGAGGGCGGGGGTCTCTGTCCGGGAGGGCGGGGGTCTCTGTCCGGGAGGGCGGGGGTCTCTGTCCGGGAGGGCGGGGGTCTCTGTCCGGGAGGGCGGGGGTCTCTGTCCGGGAGGGCGGGGGTCTCTGTCCGGGAGGGCGGGGGTCTCTGTCCGGGAGGGCGGGGGTCTCTGTCCGGGAGGGCGGGGGTCTCTGTCCGGGAGGGCGGGGGTCTCTGTCCGGGAGGGCGGGGGTCTCTGTCCGGGAGGGCGGGGGTCTCTGTCCGGGAGGGCGGGGGTCTCTGTCCGGGAGGGCGGGGGTCTCTGTCCGGGAGGGCGGGGGTCTCTGTCCGGGAGGGCGGGGGTCTCTGTCCGGGAGGGCGGGGGTCTCTGTCCGGGAGGGCGGGGGTCTCTGTCCGGGAGGGCGGGGGTCTCTGTCCGGGAGGGCGGGGGTCTCTGTCCGGGAGGGCGGGGGTCTCTGTCCGGGAGGGCGGGGGTCTCTGTCCGGGAGGGCGGGGGTCTCTGTCCGGGAGGGCGGGGGTCTCTGTCCGGGAGGGCGGGGGTCTCTGTCCGGGAGGGCGGGGGTCTCTGTCCGGGAGGGCGGGGGTCTCTGTCCGGGAGGGCGGGGGTCTCTGTCCGGGAGGGCGGGGGTCTCTGTCCGGGAGGGCGGGGGTCTCTGTCCGGGAGGGCGGGGGTCTCTGTCCGGGAGGGCGGGGGTCTCTGTCCGGGAGGGCGGGGGTCTCTGTCCGGGAGGGCGGGGGTCTCTGTCCGGGAGGGCGGGGGTCTCTGTCCGCGAGGGCGGGTGGAGGGGTCTCTGTCCGGGAGGGCGGGTGGAGGGGTCTCTGTCCGGGAGGGCGGGGGGGGTCTCTGTACGGGAGGGCGGGTGGGGGTTCCCTGTCCGGGAGGGCGGGGGGGGGTCTCTGTCCGGGAGGGCGGGGGGTGAGGTGGGGGTGGGTCTCTGTCCGAGAGGGCAGGGAGTCTCTGTCCGGGAGGGTCTCTGTCCGGGGGGCGGTCTACGTCCGGGAGGGCGGGAGGTGTCTATGTCCAGGGGGGCGGGGGGGGCGTCTACATCCGGGAGGGCGGGGGGGTCTACGTCTGGGAGGGCGGGGGGGGTCTACGTCCGGGAGGGCGGCGGGGGTCTACGTCCGGGAGGGCGGGACGGCGCGGGGGGGGTCTCTGTCCGCGAGGGTGCGTGGGTCTCTGTCCGCGAGGGCGCGGGTCTCTGTCCGCGAGGGTGGGGCGCGCAGGTCTCTGTCCGCGAGGGTGGGGCGCGGGGGTCTCTGTCCGCGAGGGTGGGGCGCGGGGGTCTCTGTCCGCGAGGGTGGGGCGCGGGGGTCTCTGTCCGCGAGGGTGGAGGTTCTCTGTCCAATGCGCAGAGGGTGGTCCTCTGTCCGGGGGCCTATTCGGCCCTTTGTGTCTGCACCGACCCTCTGAAAGAGCACCCCACCTAGACCCCGTCCCTGTAACCCCACCTAACCTGCACATCTTTGGACACTATTGGGCAATCTGGCATGGCCAATCCACCTAGCATGCACATTTTTGAATTGTGGGAGGAAAGCAGAGCACTTGGAGGTAACCGATGCAGACACAGTGAGAAAGTGCAAACTCTACACAGATTGGATTGGATTTGTTTATGTCACGTGTACCGAGGTACAGTGAAAAGTATTTTCATCCAAAGCTGAAATTGGTCCCTGGCGCTGAGGGGCAGTAGCGCTAACCACTGTGTCATCATGTCACGAGATGAAGAAATTGTCACGAGGTGAAGAAAGGTAGAGAGCTTAAAGTGTGGTGATGTGGACAAAATTCTGTATACTAACCTAGTGCAAGGACTAAATCAATTCAATGAAAGCATTCCACATATAAAAGCTCAAAAGGCCTGCAAAGGTAAATCCAAAGAGGTTTAATTTGACAAAAGAAAAGGCCGCAACGCTGCTTATAACTCCAAGGACCCAAACAGCATCACCGTTCTTAGCCAGTCCCAGTCCAGGCCGGCTTTTATGAGGTTACTTCCACAAGCCCCAGCAGATGGGTCTCCGCCCAATAGCGGGGGAGCCCTTATTTCATGAGTCCCATTGGAAGGTGAATTGGGGTGTCCCCATGGGTTCTGTGAGAGTTATTTACACTGCTCTTACATTGGGGTGGGGTAAGATATTTTCTCAATTTTTATTTTGTGAAATGTAGAGATAGTTACTTTTTTGGACTGGGTGCTTGCATGAGGCATGAGAAACAATCTCCCACGGCATGACAGCACTTAACAAAATCTGCTAAAAATCACAGTATAGATTATTTTTGATGTGTACTGTTCATGGGCAAGCAACATTAAAGATATTAAAGCATATTAAATGGACAGCGAAAATACTTGTCGTACAAAGTTGGCATCCTACAAGTGCAGATTTTCAGAAAAGTAATAGATACTAGAATTAGTGCCCCTGCTCTGCACTTCAGCAAACTTGCTACATTCCTGCATTCAATAGGAGAATCATGCGAGATGCATTATCCTTTCCTCCAACCGCAGGTTTGCAATCACACACATTAATGAACTGTTGTCTGATTCTGCCAGCAATTCTCAGCAGTTCTCTTTTTTACTCTATGGTGAGTGAGGAGGTGACACTGTGGAGGCAGTGAGTTGCCAGCATTCAAGTGTCCTAGCAGAAGAGTTGGTGTAGAATATGTATAAATTCTCTCACTTTGATGAGAAATCACTCACATCCTACAACTAGGTGGACTGTGAAGGGAAAGGAATAAAGAGAGAAACAGAAATGAGACAGAGTTATAGTATAGCAATGTCACTGAGCCGTCCCTCAGGGCCCAATTTCTTACATTAGTGACTACGCTTCAAAAGTACATCATTCGTTGGAAAGCAATGTGGAATGTGCTGAACCATGAAAGGTGCAATATAAATGCAAGTTATTCTTTCTTTCGTGTGGCAGACTTAGCGGGCACTACTCTGCATGTTTTTAGCATGATTCAACGTAGCTCCTATATACAGCCCTTGACTGAAAATTTCACACCTACAATTTCTCCAAAGTTGAGGGTTGTCTTCCGAACCCCTACTCATTAGGCATTTATCTTACCCCACCCCAAGATTGGAGAATAAAGCAACAATGTAGGAGCAGTAGCTGCTCTTTACCAAATCTCCGCCTGCACCCACATTTTCTTCATGACAGGGTAAAAATCTCCCAGTGAAAAGAGAAGTGGAACCAATGAAAAGTAAGCACTACAAACCTGCCATTCTAGTGACAAATCAGCTAGGATTATTTTAACTACCATTCCATTCATGCCAGGCCTGGATTCGTGAATTTCTATTTTATAATTCCATCAGGTCTCAGCAGGATGCTCTGTACTCAGTAGAAAAGTACTAGATAACACCTCTCCTCCCTGCCCTCCAAGGAAAAGGTGGTCAACAGAGGATGAGAATGTACCACATCAAACGCTAGGCTGTATTTCAC
The DNA here is from genome assembly GCF_047496885.1 of Scyliorhinus torazame. Taxonomy (NCBI): domain Eukaryota; kingdom Metazoa; phylum Chordata; class Chondrichthyes; order Carcharhiniformes; family Scyliorhinidae; genus Scyliorhinus; species Scyliorhinus torazame. Next base: position 55,965,664 of record NC_092724.1, read on the forward strand.
AAACAATAAAGCTGAAAACTCCAGCCAAAAGTTTCATTAAACAGTCTGTCAGCTTTGTGATGTGATGGTAGCAAATCGGAGCAAAAACCGATCCATCAAAATCAGCTTAAAACAACAAGGTGCTCCATGCCCTTCTGAGTAAAGAAAAGGGAATAGCAAATTCAAGCTGCAAGCTGGAAGCTTTTACCCATTAGGCATGTTACAAACAACAAATAAACAAGGCAGTTAAAGATCATAAATCAGGAGGCTACTGAAGCAAGGAAGGGCCCATTATGCAGACTGCATGTCGAAGTTAAAGAACTGTCAGGCTCAGCTCAGAAGATTTCATTCAGTGAAGGAGGAGCAGTATTGGGCAATATTTCAAGAACAGCTTCCAGATTTCAAAAGGTTGCTTACTGAAGGCTTATTTCTGTCAGAATGACTTCTTGAGAGGTTGGGGAAATCTCTCGATTTTATTTCTTTAATTTAGATTCATTACAAACAGAACAGGTAAAAATATTCCTGTTTTTACAGCACCACCCCATCCTCAAAATAATGAGCAGGAATTCTGAACACAGTCTTTGACTTTTCATTGTCCCAGGAACACTTGGCACTGTCAAAGACTCATAGATATCATTGCAACCTCACATCTCTGTAGCATGACTCAAACTGTGACTGTAAGAGTTTGGCAGCATAGTAGTTTTGCTACTGGATTGGTTATCCAGAGGCCTGGACTATTGACCCAGAGGCACAAGTTCAAACTGCACCAAGGCAGCTGGGGAATTCAAGTTCAATTAAATAAAATATGAAATTAAACAGAAGTTGGTATCAGTAATGGTGACCTTAAAACCACTTGATTATTGTAAAATCCCATGTGGTTCACAAATGTTCATCAGGGGAAGAAATCTCCCAACTTTACCCATCTGGTCTCCAGACCCACAGCAATGTGATTCACCTTTGACTGGTCTCTGAAATTGCATAGCATGTGGGCTGTATATAAACTGGCGGCTTACCAGCACCTTCTCAAAGGCAATTCGGATGAACCCTCGAACCCATCCACACACCCTCCCCAGAAAATACCTTTGTCAAAAGGTATAGGCATAGCAGCTGTTGGCACATCTCTCATGAAGATTTTTTAAAAATTACCAATGCAAATAAATTTAACAAAGTATCAACCTTCCTGGTCTGTATAGATAATTATCACACGAGGCAACATATTCACAAACCAAGCAACAAAGAATTTCTTTACAATTTACCCTATTTTATTTGGTGAAACACTCATGGGAGTTGTGCAAAGCAGAGGAGGAGATAACAACCAAACAAAAATGTTAATTAGCATATGATTATAAGCCTTACAAACACTTGCTAGCAACTCCAAGCCTGCCACCGACATGAATTGAAACCAGGCAATAATTCATCATCCCACTCTAAAACAGCAGCTAAAACTGAAGCAGCTGCAAGTGCATGGCCATTTATAAAACTTGTTGTTAGCATAATTAGCATGTTTAATAAAGACAACTTTCAGTACCATATTAATATTCCCAGAAACCTGTAAGCAAAGTACTTGGGTAAATTTATAAATGGCTGGTAACTTGTAGCATGCATTAGGACTGCAATAAAGCTACGGTTATGAAATATTTTAGTCATGTTCTTACAATTGGTTCTAGTATTGAAGAATTACCTTTTCATCATGAATTGTGGACAATTTTCATTCAGGTTATTATGAAAAAGGGAATCGTGAGCAATAAATACAAGCTTGGGAAATTAACTTACTTACCCATGACATCAAATCACTGCAAAATGCCCATAGTCCCCACTGCCTGATATAAAATGTTTTCATATTTTAAAGTAATGGGACAAAAAAACAAATTGTTATTTGGCAATGATTTGACAGAATTAAAGCTAATAGTTACATTTTTATACAGATTCCATAACAAGAGTTCATTATGGAAGGTATAAATAAAGGCTGGCTATTAGATAACAAGGCTATAATATTCAAGATTTACATGAAACCGTACAACTCAGGGGTTGATTTAATCCTGATTGAACTCCAAGTAACTCAAGCATATAATGTAGTCAATTGAGAGAAAAGGAATGACTTTATCTTGTATGGCATCCCTACCTCAGCCAATATCATTAGCAAAATATGAACCAGTCATTAGTCTTACTCCTGTTTGAGAGATTTTGTGTGTACAAAATGGTTACTGCTCTGCCTATATAACAAGTTGTCATGTGAGAGTACCTTTAAGAAATGGGTGTTTATAAATGGGTGTGTATATAAATATCTGTAGTGAGAGTATCTTTAGGAAATGGGTGTTTATTACTGCAGTGATGTCAGAGAAGGGGTGGAGCTGGGCTGTCTGTCAGCGTTTTACTTTCGTTTTAGGCTGTTTGCTGCAGGGTGTATTTTAGTTTCGTTTTTAGAGCTGGATAGCTGCAGTCACAGCCAGAAGGTCTATTAGAGCCTCTCTCTGTAATCTAAAGACTGTAAATCGATCCTGGTGATTTAAAACTAATAACAGTAGTGACTTTAATCTGATGTGCTTCTGGTAAAAGGTATTTCAAGTCTTATGGATGTTAAAAGGAAAGCTTAAAGGCTTACCTTTAAGTGTTGTATTCTTTGGGGGTTGTATTTGAATTAATGGTTGCCGAAATGTTCACTGTATGTTTTAAAAAGGTTAACTTGAGTTCATAGAATTAACATTGTTTTGCTTTAAAAAATACTTTTCCATTTCTGCTGGACCACACCTGTAGAGTGGGCCGTGTGCACCCCATACCGCAATCTATTAACAGTTGTGGGTCAGGTGAACTCCATGATACACTTTGGGGTTCTCTAAACCCTGGCCCATAACAAAGTCACTGCACTTTATTGTAATTGGAGTCAGCTGGAATCTCCATCGAGTAACTATTTAAATTTTCACTGATGAAAATTGCTACTTTGGAGAAGGCAGACACTGCTTGGAACTCTACTATACATTTACAGGCCAATGTAGTTCTGCTGGCATTACTTTGCCACAATGCTGGTGCTCTCTAGGTGCTGGATGTTTTTTTTGTGTCAATGCACAGATGTGGAAGCAAACCCACTGCGTCATAGTGACCCTTGACCTGCCTAACTTGGGCAATGAATGTGGAAGAGGAGACAGATGGTTCAGCAATTCTTGATTGAGTTGCAGAGGGGAAATCAGCCAGCATTCTTGCTCCTGATTTCTCTCCAACAAACTTTACTGGATGTACAAATATTTGTCATTACTTCTGTATATCTGCTGGTATGTAAGGAGTTAACAGCTGTAATGTAGTGCTAGACAACCACTAGATGGCAGCACCAGATCTATGAGGAGATTCCCACCTCTTCGTATCAGGAGTGACTAATGAGCAGAGTCTTAGAGATATAGCTTAGTAAGCAGGTGTAGTTAAGCAATATATATACTTATTCTTATTTATCTAATCTGCAGTTATAGTTGTAGAAGAGTTCACAAACTCATAGATATGTATAATCGTTATTCAATAAACAGTATTTGCTTAAATTGAAGACTGATAGTTTTACTGAACAGCAACAATCAGACCATTCTGGAAGTAAGCAAAAGAATAATGAGATATTACTAAAATGTAATATAACAACTTCCAGTTCACATAAGCTTGTTTCCCATGTCATGGCTTTGCCACAATGCTTTACGACAAGATTTATAGTCTGAACACAAAATATATCAAATATTACTTGAAGAAAATACATACCCGTCTGTCCATACCTATCGTCTTCCTGTAAACTGGCTTTATGGTTTTAATATCAAAACGTCTGATGGTTGTCAAATATATTTCTAAAACATCACGAGATGATTATAATGAAATTATTTGTAGCTTAAAATACACATTGGCTTCCATTATCCAGGAAATGTGACCCGATCCAAAAATTCCCCTGAAGGGCTTCCCTGAGTACCAGTGTCCAGCTATGCTTTCTACGCCATGTACCTCTCGGATTTGAAGAACATTCATTTGCTTTACAAATATGCACAACCACACAGTGTCCTATAAATCAGGGTATTTACAAAGTGCGGGTCAAGACCCACAGGTGGGTGTTGGCAGGGCTGTGGAGCAATCAGTAGCGGTGTTCCCAAAGTGGTTCCAATCGCGGGAGAAGCACCCACTACCGGCATTTTTACTGACAATGGTGGCCGCTGCTGCTCTTTAAATGAGATGAGGCTGTCTGCAGTCTTCTGGCCAGAGGCGGCAGCAGTGATCAGGTCACAAGCGCTGCCTGTACACTTTGAAGTCCAGCAACTTGTGTGGACATGATTTTGGCACCAAATCACGGAGGAGAGCTTCTTCCGTTTTTGAGCTGCTTGCATGCAAGGCAAGAGGACTGTGAAGATGAATCGTTTTATTACAAAAAAGAGAAAGCCAGAGAGACAAATAAGCATTGTACCTACTGGCCAGAATCTCACATTTGAATCTGCTGGAGAGAGCTGCTTAGAAAAGTCCAGGACAGGACAGAGCAGTACTAGTGCCAGAGCTGTACAGAGCTTCAGGGCCGTTGGCGAACAGTCTACAAAGAAGAAACTTAACTCGGGAACAAAGCAGAATAAAGATGATTTCTTGAGGTACGGTTTTGTCAATTGTGCCAATGCAAATAAGGATGCAAAGCCCATTGTGTCATATGCAGAGAAGTACTGGCAAATGAGAGGAGAAGTTTCACATTTTGAATGAGAAATGGTTGGTGAAAAATTTCTTTTGAGATTAAGACTCCAGAGTCAGTTATTAACTTACAGTTGGCTCCAAATGGAAAGACTACGCTGCTGGTAATAGAACATTAAAAACACGGCAAAAGCCCATGCGGTTGTCAGCATTCGGGAGTGGCATCTCCCAGGAGTATCCAGTGCTGAGTAAAGAAAGCATTTTGTCGCTCTTGCCTTCATGACAACCTACATTTGCGAGGTTGTTTCACAGCGCCAGGGACCCGGGTTCGATTCCCGGCTTGGGTCACTGTCTGTGCAGTCTGCACGTTCTCCCCGTATCTGTGTGGGTTTCCTCTGCGTGCTCCGGTTTCCTCCTACAAATCCCCAAAATCGGGCTTCTTAGGTGAATTGGACATTCTGAATTCTCTCTCGGTGTACCCGAACAGGCGCCATAGTGTGGCGACTAGGTGATTTTCACAGTAACTTCATTGCAGTGCTAATGTAAGCCAACTTGTGACACTAATAAAGATTATTATTATTGTATTTTCAGTTCTCCCGGAGATGAAGACGGCACAAGGGAGGCGTTGGCGTAGGTATTGTGACTGGACTCGTATTCCAGAGACCCAGGGAAATGCTCTGAGGACCCAGGTTTGAATCCCATCACAGCAGATGGTGGAAATTTGAAGTGAATAAAAATCTGGAATTAAAAGTCTAATGATGGCCGTGAAACCAGTCAATTGTCACAAAAACCCATCTGGTTCACTGATGTCCTTTAGGGAAGGAAATCTGTCATCTTTACCTGGTCTGGCCTACATGTGACTCCAGATCCACAGCAATGTTGTTGACTCTTAAATGCCCCCTCAAGGATCCCCTTAGGGATGCGCAGTAAATACTGGGCGACCCAACGATATCCACATCCCAGGAAAGAATAAAAAAGAAACTGGCTAAGTATGCACATGACATGCATATTGCCCTCTCCTCCTGTGAACTTGATTGGAGTGAGATCATGAGGACCAAGCAGGCTCTCCTTTCGTATTAGAGGTAAGCGAACGTGGTGTGGACCGCAAAGCCCACGAAGGTCAGCCAGTTGGCAAAAGTGGGTCCCAGGAAAAATAATTTGAAAAACACTGCAATAAATGTTGCGCTACAAGTATAACGATACCGGTCCGCTGAATATTTCCAGAAGTTTCTGTTCCTCTCAACAGCATGCTATATTAACTGCAGAGGATACATATATTGGATTTGAATTTTAGGTAAAAGATTGAAGACTTGTACATATCTAGATTGCTTCTAGTTTGATCCTTTTTAGGCCACAATTTTTGATATTTTGCTGACTTTTTACAAAGTCACATTCCAAAATTCATATTTGAAAATATTCAGATTATTAAATGAGGAAAACATAACGTCTCTATTCAGCGGTTCATTATACATAAAAGTGTAATTGCCTCTCATATGGCTACAGCAGTTCATTTTCAGTACAGTTATTGAAAAATCAAGTTTTCATTTGACTACTCTGAACAATTTCCATTTTTAGGCCAGGGTATTCAGCACTGCATTTAGGAAATGATTTCTATATCTATCCTATTTTATTGTCCAAATGTGCATTAAATAGCAAATATCATGCTTGCTCCTTATAATGGAATGGGTATTATGGGATATACAATTGAACTTTCTGGAAGAAACAGACATGCAAGTTGATCGGTTAGCATCAGGTTGCATAACAATAAATTCCAAACTACAGGATTTTTAACGGAGTTTCTTCCTATAAAGGAGGTTATTTATCTAAAAGAGTTGATCAACTTTAAAAGAGCCATAGTGAAAATAGTTCCAAATAAATGAGATTAACTTGGAATAAATCAGTTCACAATATCAGTATGACTTTACCAAAAGAAAGGTACATATTGTAAAATATTGTAAAAGGCACATGTTCCGCCAACCCAAAATATTTACGTTTTGAGAGATAAGATACGAGGCTGGTTGCTCATGTCAGATGTTTGGGTTAAGGGGAGAGACAAGGCAGAACTGTGCTTTTCCATCTTAGAAAGAGTGAATCTCATAAGTGATATCACAGAAAGAAAAAGATTTGCATTAAATGCATGTTTTATGACTTCAGGATGTCCTAAAGCATAACCAATGAAGTACTTCTGAATTATTTTCACAGTTGCAATGTATGAAACTCAGCAGGTCTTTTTGCAGACAGCCAGGTATGGCAAACAGCAGTTGTCATGATATCCATATTAACATATCATGGTGCAATCACACACACACTGATGGACAGGTCGACGGACCAATCACACACACACAACATCACAGCCAATCACCAGTGAGAGCACATGCACTATAAAACAGGAAACATCACAGTTCCCGCTCATTCCACCAGGAGATAGCTCAGAGCACAGAGCTCACAGCGTGCCACTCAGACATACACCATGTGCTGAGTGCCTCTCTAAGATAGTGCTAGGGCAGGGTCCACAGGTTAACTGGTGAAGTACGAACCACAGCCAGAAGTTAACAGTTGTTATTATACAGAATAATAAAACAGAGTTGTACCATCTACAACCGTGTTGGTTCGTTTGTATATCGGAACAGCCAACACGACATGATACCAGGACTGGAAACGCGCCAGCAACTGTGAGACCTACCTGCACATCTTCAGAGATCCGCCATCCTGCGCCATGGACACCATCAGCCCGCCGTAGCCGCTCCAAATCGCTGGAAATCTCGGCGTCAACTGGAAGCTGTTTAAACAGCACTTCAAGCTCTTCCTAGAAGCCACAGACAGGGAGAATGCATCGGACACCAGGAAGATCGCCCTCCTCCTCTCCACGGCAGGGCAACACGCCATCCACATCTACAACTCCCTGGCATTCACGGAAGGAGAGGACAAGACGAAGGACAAGGCGGTCCTTCTAAAACTTGAGCAACACTTCAGCGTCGAAGTGAATGAGAGCATCGAGAGGTACCTCTTCCAGCAGTGCCTGCAGGGTAAGGATGAGCCTTTTCAATCCTTTTTGACACACCTCCGTATCCTCGCGCAGTCCTGCGGCTATGAGGCTACCTCCGATTCCATGATTCGGGACCAGATAGTTTTTGGGGTCACCTCGGACACCCTACGCCAGCAGCTCCTCAAAATAAAGAGCCTCACCCGAGCCACCGCCATCGAAACCTGCGTGCCCCACGAAAACGCGACCAGCCGGTACTCCCAATTCCAGGCGGCCAAATCGGCATGGCAGGGGTCCTACGAGGCCGAGCGGGTCCAGTTGATCGAGTTCCTTCCGGCCCAGACGAGGGCGGCCATTTCGCGCGCTGAGGCCTCCCGCGCTTGTACGCGCCAAAAGAGGGGACGCCGGCGCAGAGGGACGTGACGCGCAGGCGCGCTCTACGCAGGACCGAACTGCGCATGCGCGGTGGCGCAACGAACGCCATGACGTCACGACGTGCAGCAACTGTGCATCCGCACACTTAAAGCGGCAATGTCCAGCCAAAACTCGACAATGCCTCCGCTGTGGCAAGATGGGCCACTACGCTGCCTGCTGTCGAGCAGCTCAACCTGCCAACGCTCCGCAATTCCGCCAGCCTCGCAGGGACGTGCGGGCCATTCAGCCTCCATACACCGAGTCATACCCTGACGACGTACAGACCTGTGATACCGACGACCGGGAAGTCTTCCACGTTGTGGTAATAGACAGAAATCGGATGTCCCCAAGTAGGACCTACCAGCCGATGCCAGTGCACAGCGTTAATCCGGGTGATGAATGGTGTGCCATCCTAACGGTCAACCGATCACCAATCACATTCCGTTTAGACACTGGTGCTTCCGCCAATCTCATTGCACGGTCAGTCTTCTACACCTTGAAGGTCAAACCACCGATTCAGCCATCCCGCTGTCATTTGTTCGATTACAACAGTAATGTTATCCCAGCCATGGGGTCTTGCCAGCTTGAGGTTGCACACAATTCATACACAGCCACACTGTCTTTTGAGATAGTTGGATCCTCGAAGGACTCTCCGCTAGGCGCACAGACGTGCAAGATCCTCCACCTCATTCAGCGGGTACACACACTGTCTCCAAAAGGCACGTCCGATTTCCCGGATGCAGACTTTAGGGCACAGCTCCACTCGCTCCTCACCCTCAACCAGCAGGTTTTTGCGGGCATGGGCACACTGCCCTACACTTACAGAATACGGCTCAAACCGGACGCCATCCCGGTCATTCACGCACCTCGTAGAGTCCCAGCACCACTCAAGGACCGCTTCAAGCAGCCGCTGCAGGATCTGCAGGACCAGGGAGTGCTTTCCCGGGTCACGGAGCCTACGCCATGGGTCAGCTCCATGGTGTGCGTAAAAAAGCCCTCTGGCGAACTCCGGATCTGCATCGACCCAAAAGACCTGAACAATAACATCATGAGGGAACACTACCCCATTGGAACACCCAACAGGACAGCAGTGACCACCTTTACCCTGGAATTAGTACAGTAAGGGAAATTTATAATTTCTTTAAAAGGTCTGTGGAATCTGTAATTTAAAAAAAAAAATGTTTGAAAGTGACATTTAAGAGTTTGCATCAATCGTAAACAAATCAATTGCAATTTTATTGGATAATAAGAAATACTGGTCCATATGATGTGGCGACCTTAGATCTGGGAGCAGCACCAACAGGAAATAAATTATGTCACAGAGGCTGCATGCGGCCAGACAGAGAAGACAAACAAAGAAGCAACTGGTGTAAAAAACAGAGAGTTTTGCAGAGTGGATTCACAAAAGGCACATTTACAAAGGGATGTGTGCGTGTCTATATAAATTACAGTTAAATAGGACAGAAAGCTGTAGTCCGAGCAATGTGGGCAGCACAGTAACACAGTGGTTAGCAGGGTTGCTTCACAGTGCCAGGGTCCCAGGTTTGATTCCCGGCTTGGGTCTGTGTGGAGTCTGCACGTTCTCCCCGTGTCTGCATGGGTTTCCTCCAGTGTTCCGGTTTCCTCCCACAGTCCAAAGATGTGCTGGTTAGGTGGACTGGCCTTGCTAAATCAGTGTCCAAAAAAAAGGTTAGGTGGAGTTACTGGGTTACAGGGATAGGGTGGAGGTGTGGGGCTTAAGGCCCAATGCAGACTCGATGGGCCGAATGGCCTCCTTCTGCACTGTAAATTCTATGTTCTAATTATAAATTGGACAGTTTTAGTGCTGCTGCTTCAATTTTTCAGGAGCTAACCAGGCTGTTGTATGGGCCCTTCCTGTTGATTCCCCTACTTCCCATTTCTTTTACTTTGGTATCATTTTGATCCTCAATCAACTTCCCCATCTCGTCACAGAATTTCCAATCAGCCAGTAAACCCCACATCCATTCTCCATCCCCTGGACAGCTCACGTCTCCAAAACCACATCCATCCAATGCGGAGAGTGGTCAGAGATCACAATTGTTGAGTACTCTTAACTCCGGCCAACAGCACCTTTCGTACCACAAAAAAGTCAATTCTCGAAAACATCTTGTGCAACGGGGAGAAAAGCAAATACTCCCGATCCCTTGATGTGAAAATCTCCACGGGTTCGCCACTGCCCATCTCCCTCATGTGCCCTGCCAACGCCTTTGCTCGCCCCCACCCCGCATGGGTCAGTGAACGCGGCTGGGACCTGTCCACCCTCGGTCCAGCACTGCGTTCCAATTTCCCCCACTATCAGCTCATGGGTGAACCAGAACCCGAATGGCACCTCTTCACGAACCCCGCATCGTCCCAATTGGAGCCATATATGCTTACCAGCGCCACCAACCTTGCCTCCAACGCACCCGTCACTACCACGTAACTACCCCCATGGTTAGCCACCACCTTCTCCATCTGAAACGTCTCCCTCTTGGCCACCAAGATTCTCAACCCCCGAGCCCTACTATCAAACCCAGAATGAAACACCTGACTCACCCACTCTTCCTAAGGTTCACCTGAACCTTCACCCTCAAATGCAGCATCACCACATCAGTTTTTAAACTCTTTGAGTGAGCAAAAACTCTTGCTTTCTTCACTGGTACCCTAATCCCCTCACGTTCCATGTCCCCATTCTGACCGGGGGCTTCTCTCACCCCTATCCGCCATCACGGTTCCTCCAGGCCCTGCCCATCCAGCCAGGCCCATCCAATCCCCTTACTAGTCAAACTCTTCCCACCCCTCCCAGATAGCCCCCTCCACTCCCTCTTATAAACACCTCACCCAGTATCAATCCCCTCCCCCCACCATTCACACCTCCCAGGTCCATTGAAACCTACTCAACCAGGCTCCAATGCCCATGGCCCCTCCCCCACCACACTCGCATTCATTAGCCAACCAAGTCCAAATCCCAACTCTCATTTCAGTCCGAGTCCATCAGCCTTAACGAATGCCTCGGCCGCTTCCACCGTCTCGAAATAAAAATCCCTCGAATTGAGAGTCACTTCAGCTTTGCAGGGTAGACCACTCCAAATCTCACTCACCTGCCATACAATGCCACCTTCACCCGTCCAAAGGGCTGCTCGCCAGTTCCGCCGCCAGGTCTTGGTATATTCGTATACCAAGGCCTTCCCACTTCACATCGCGTTTCGGTCGAGTGGGATGGTTTTGAGAGGTCACAGGAAGTGACAGTCGGATCCTGGACACTGAGAAGAGCAGCTGCAAGTGTCTCTCTCTCTCTTACTCCAGAAATACTCATCTGCTGTTTCTGAACCTACAGAAACCTGGAAGAATCTACAATGAAAACCATTACAGGCTTAGATTGAAGGAAGATATACTGGAAGATGCCCATCTCAAAAAAAGGGTGCGATCTACCAGCCAGGCGAACCAGGCGGGGTGCAGTGCAGCCAGTAGATGTCGAGAGATCCCTCTTCCGGAATCTCGTGAGACGTCACAATCTGAACATTGGGGGCGAGATCAGTGTTTGCAAAATCTGCATATTAGAGTGAGACAGCTAAACTCAATCTAAAATGCAGCTTGCCTGATCTACCATGGCACTGGGATCTAACCCCTTCCCGATGGGACCTCAGGCGAGCACCGTTCAGTGCTGGTCCCATAAATGCGGACCAGGTGGAAAGGCACTTGGGAGGGTGGGGGGGTGCTCACAGGGGATTGGAGGCCCCCAGGTGGTTGCTGTCTGGGCAGGGTGGCATGCTGACACCGGTGCCACACAGACACCTTAGCACTGCCAAGTGTGCCAGGCTGGCAGTGAGCACCAGAAAACACCCAAATGAACACGCGTACTACAGAACTCTGTTGCAATTCGGTTAGATCAGGCCGAAAGGCTCTTATCCTTTTATTTACATTTAGACTTCAGGTACTTTCTAAGAATTATTTGTCCATTTCAATTGTGTTGTTACTGTGGGTCAGGTGTAGCTGGAATTGACCTTGTACTAGCCCAGGGTGTTGCAACACTGTTTAACAGGTTTTATCAAAGGAGTAAGATAAAAGAGTCGCTGAGGAATCTGTGCCATCAAGACAGTCGCTAACCTAGTTGAGGAGGTTCTGTGAAGTGTGCCTTTCGGTTGATTACCATCTCCGGGGAACTTGAATAGAATGTGGCTGCTGGTCAATGCAACTCTTAAGTGAGAAAGTGAGAGATCCTACCTTCCAGAGGCTGAGATAGAGAACCTTGGAAAAACACTTGGGCCATATGTCTATGTGGAGTGCTGCGCGGGATTTTGTTTTTCACTTATTCGTTCACGCGAGGTGGGCATCACTGACTAGGCCACCATTTATTGCCCACCCCTAATTGCCCTTGCGAGCTACCTTCTTGAACCAATGTTGATTTGCTGTGAGAACACCCACAGTAAAATTTGCCTTTTGCCTGTTAATTCATGTTTATTTTATGTTGATTCTGATTTGTATTAAAGTAAAAGTTACAAAAAGTGAAATCTTGTTGGTAATTTCTTCGTGGGGTAGGAGAAATGGAAAAATTTGGCTATATTAGTTTACATGGATCATAAAGATAATGGTCAAATAAGCTGTCTTTTTTTAAGATATTGACAGATATAACTATCAACCAAGTGGACTGACATCGCTGCGGAATTTTCTAACAGTGCAAGTGTTGTAAATGTAACACACAAAAGTGTAATTAAAGACAGTAACAAACAGCCATGTATCAGCATGAATCTCTACTCCATGTTACCTAAATTCTATTGTAACTTTCAGTTATTCTTCAGAAGCTTTACAGGACAAAATTGCAAGTGTTGCTGAAACTATGATCTAGAATTTCTGATTGTGATGCCAATGATAGGAAAATATAGATCTTAGTGTTTACTTTGCTTATTTGTATTTTACACAAATACAGAAGTAAAACTTAAAGTCCATTACTTGCTAACTTTTATCATCAACCAGGTGACCCTGCTCTATTGTGGTAAACACTATACTTGGTGTAATTTAGATCTATATGGAATCACTGATATGCCAGGTATGCAGGCCATCAAAGAGTTTGAAAATCAGACAGCAGAAGGAAAGAACTCGAGACTTATGGTTTCGTTTGAATGACCAAACTAATTAGCTGATTATTCCCATTGCTTAGATTAAATATACTGTGCCACTTCCTTCAAAAGTTAGAAGCAAAGGAAAAAATAAATTTGTTTAGCAAAGTGGATTTCTTCACATTGCTCTGGTCCTTTGTAATGTAAACAAATGGAAATTGTGACTTTGTGGTAGATTTCTACACTTAACCCCAGGTTAAGTTGTAACATCTTTCCCGTGCAATATGTAAACAATGGAATCAAAAACTGATAACAATATCCCAATCCAATGTTCCTGTTTAGCCAATTTCTGGAATTTCAGAGGAAAAGGCGAGGTACAGAAAAGTACAGATACAGGCAAAAAAGAGGAAGAACAAGGCAAAGGAAAAATATGAAAATACAGAGATAAGACATGAAATATGGAAAGAGAGGGGTGTGTGTGTGAGTGTGTGTGTGGATTAAACCTCTTGGTAATACTTGTACTGTAATTTCATGCTATGCTGGATAACAGTGTAAGCAAGGCCGCTCAATCAAGTGCTGCTTTCTATATGTCACTGCTCGTGAACACATCACTGAACTAAAAATTATTTTTAATGTTCAATATAGGCTTCCTTAATTGCCAACAAAATGTTAAAAATTCACTAGAGAAATTAAAGCTGCCCATCAGGAATCAAGAGGGAAAACAATGAAATACTCCAAGATGTGGAAAGAAAATTGTTGGAGTGTTTAAGGAGCACAGCAGGACTCCCATCTCAACCAGAATTAAACAGTAGGGATAGAAAGTTTCAGTTTGTTCTGGGAAAATGTGCACAGAATACCAAGAGACAATACAAGAAATATACAGCAGGTTCATCAGTGGGACATCAGATGGGACACAGTTCAGCCAAAGGACATCAATTTGGAAACATTGAGTCTTTTTACTTCACAGATGTTGATGGGCTTGCTGTGTATTCCCAGCAATTTCTGTTCAGGTAACATAATTGCGATTTTTGCTTTTCTCTTCAGACAGTCATTTTCATGCATAAACAGAAGCTGTTCACTGAAGAAGAATAAACTGTAAACGTCAGTATGATAAACACTCAGACTCCTGAAGAAAATCCATTAGAGCAGGGCCACATAGAGGACTTAAAAATATCACTCAGTAAGAAGATGGTATTCTGCACATGAAATTCATTAACACAATAAGAGCTTAAATCTACTGGCCTGTGGAAGATATTATGATTTGTCCGGTAATGTTCACCTGTCTGCTTGCCTATTGTAGCAACAGTCTTCCTCATTCTTCGAAAGAGTTTCAATCTCCACTTGCAATTAGGATGCTATCATACTGATTGAATTTCCTGCAAGGTCAATGTGATCATTCCCCATTCTGCTGTACACCTTTGGCTATTTTCTTTATTTGGAGGCGGCACTATTGCAGAATCATCGAGTTACTTTGCAACAGATGTGTGCCAGATAAGGAATGCCATATTTCCCAGAGAGGAATTATTTCAGCAGAAGGACAGAAAGTAACGGAAGGATTCAGACCAATAATTTCTGCTCAGTTTGAAGCAAATCAACTCTTTTATCATTCTAATTCATTAAATCAAGACAGTATGTTCACTGCTCCTGCTTGCCTTGTAGATGACCTCTGATCCACTGCAGATGGTGACAGAAATGGCCAGGCAGAGTGAGTTTGAACTTTTTATGATGGATCAAACTCTTTCACATTGAAGCCCAAGAAGATGCGTTCACTACATTTGTAAAATTCTGGTTCATTAAATTATTTCCAAAGGAAAACAAAAAATTGTTAAGCCAAGAGCATTTATTAACATTTTAATCAAGGGAACAAATCCAAGTAATCTGGTTTAATATACGAAGTTCAGTATTGCTAAAAAAAAGTGACATGCTGTCCAAGGTATTCATCTTCCAATCATCAGGACAGATCACAAGATTACACAAGTGGATAGCCAGGGTCCCAGGTTCGATTCCCTGCTGGGTCACGGTATGTGCGGCGTCTGCACATTCTCCCCGTGTCTGCGTGGGTTTACTCTGGGTGCTCCGGTTTCCTCCCATAGTCCAAAGACGTGCAGGTTAGGTGGATTAGCCATGATAAATTGCCTTTCGTGACCAAAAAAGGTTAGATGGGATTATTGGGTTACGGGGATAGGGGTGGAAGTGAGGGCTTAAGTGGGTCGGTGCAGACTCGATGGGCCGAATGGCCTCCTTCTGCACCGTATGTTTTATGTTCTATTACCAGTAAAGAGAACAACAATTTATACTTCATAGGGAGAGTATGCTGATTGGTCGGCAGAGTCGCCATGCCAACACTGCTACCAACCAGCACTCTCTTCTCATGCAATAAGCTTAGATAGCTGGTCTCTTTTTTCAGCAATACTCAAGTTCTGCTATACCAAATTACTAGATGAATTTTGTTATGGAAGGGGTATAGCCTTGGGCTCTTACTGGTCTGACCGAGTCACTACTTCTTCTGTTAACCAACTGAGCTGCTGTGGCAAACAATGTAGGTGGAGTATCTTTTTAAAGTTTTAAACTCCATCGTAACACAGAGAATACAGACATGTGTTTGAGCTCTTAAAGGAAAATAACAGTGTGGCATACGGTGGTGAATAACCTGTAGCTGACTAGTGTGCAAACAGATAAAAATTATTCCCAATATCAAATCAGCATTTACAAATTGATCCTGTGCCATTTGTTAGAAGTGATATCATTTTGATTTAGAAAATATAGCCTGGGTCACTCAAATACACATTTGTATATATTTTAAAAGGTTTATGCTCTTGATCATAAACAATCTTCTCAATATTTCTCTAATGCTGACAGTTTCACAGTAATTTTGATAAGTATTTAAAAAAGAGAGAAAGCAAGGCTCTCCCAACAGAGGCTAAAAAAAAAATCAGTATACAGAACATGCTGGGCGGGGTTCTCCCATGCCGCGCCGTATGGGAGAATCGGCGTTCGCGCCATTTTTTCCCGCGGTGCCGGTCCGACGCCGGCAGGCGATTCTCTGAGGAGCGGAGAATCAGAACCACTTGCGGCGGCGCGTTTGGCGCGGCGCTGTCCGTGGTCGGGCCGCCGATTCTCCGGCCTTGGCCGCGCGGAAACGGCAGAGTCCCGCCGGCGCCATTCACACCTGCTCGCAGCCGGCGGGAACACTGCGCGTAGGGGCGGGGGAAAGCGCTCCTTCACCGGGGAGGGAGTGGGGCCCGTGATCGGGGCCCACCGATCGGCAGGGTCGGCCTCTCCAGCTCCGGCCATATTTTATTACGCGGCCGGCCCCTGAACCCCCACGCCACGTTGCGTCGGGGCTGGCGCGTTGAGGAAGTCCCCCGCGCATTCGCGGGCTGGTACGGCTCAACTGCGCATGCATGGTTTGGCGCGGCGCCACTGCACATGCGCGGGTTGGCGCGGCGCCCAGTTGGCGCCGGGAAGGGAGGCTGGAGCGGCGTGAACCGCTCCAGCGCCGTGCTGGAATCAGTAGTGCCCACGTCCGTTTCATCGCATTTCATGACGGTGTTCACAACGGCGCGTACACTCTGTCACCATTTCAGAGAATTGCGCCCACTATATACAATATAATACATACTGATGGAATTTCTTTGAAGGGAGGAAGAGTAAGCATGATTTCCTGACATATTGCAACCTTCACAGCCACATCCGTTCTTTTCTACAGTGCATTTCATGCTGTTTTACCCATTTAATTTCCATTGTAAGATTTTATTTTTATTGCTTCCATTAAACTGACCAATTTGGT
This sequence comes from Scyliorhinus torazame, assembly GCF_047496885.1. Taxonomy (NCBI): domain Eukaryota; kingdom Metazoa; phylum Chordata; class Chondrichthyes; order Carcharhiniformes; family Scyliorhinidae; genus Scyliorhinus; species Scyliorhinus torazame. The sequence continues at coordinate 55,982,516 of NC_092724.1, forward strand.
ACAGTGGCACACATTTAACATTGCAAACAACAAAGCTGCCTATAGCACTATCAGTATATGTGGCCAAAACAACGAATTTGTCACTTTCAGGAGCAATAAATCATACATACATGACACTAGACAATAATTCAATCAATATGCAATTCCCGGTGATATAACTGCAAACCAGCAACAAGCCATCACCATCAGAGCACAGGCAATCAGAAACACAACTGCAAACAAATGAGGAGAAAATGTGAAAAGCAATTACAGTGCAGTTTATGTAACTTGAAAACATCTACCCAAATGGATAACAACAGCAGCAACATATTTTGTTCAGGTTTTTATTACTTCCCCAGGACCAGTAATGACCACAGCTCAATAAAACATTACTGGCACATTCAACTAATTTGATCTAAACCAGGAACCATATGAAAATACCTATTAGAGACAACAAACACAATGATTTTTTTCTGAAAACATTGGCCAAGAATTTGCAACAGTAATAGCGGCAAAACTGTTAGCACACACTGTTCAGTCCTCACCGGCTGCCCCTTAGTTTAGCATTGAGGTCTTCAATAAGGAAAAGAATATTGAACAAAGACAAGAAGGTGATGAGAAGTAGAGAAGACGATAAAGCCGTGAAGAAGAGTTGCAGGAAAGACAATGAAGATGGATAGAGTAAAAAGGCAGACAGGCACAAGGAGCAGCAAATCAGAATCACTCCTAAGCTATTGCACAAGATCATATGGGAACTGACTGGTACAAGAAGCAACACCAATGTACTAATCAAAGGCAAAGATAGCAGGATACGATTAATAGAAGAAGAACAGGAGGCAAGACAACTGGAACACTTTTGGGAGATCCTCAGTTAGCCCCATTCCAGCTCATTACAGTTTGACGACCACGGAGCGTCAACCTGAACAAAATTACCAGATTCCAGGTCCAAATTGTAGTGATCTCTGTATATTAATATACATGATCAATGTATGTAAATGTAGTAGTTAATTCAACACTAGATGTCTCGTTATCAAATGGTATAAGAAAGACTTCCCCGCTCTTTGAGTGTGCGCTCTTCAGGAGAGCGAACAGACAAGACATAGATTAGCTAGAGAGAGAAGTTAGAAGTTATTTCATTATTACATTGTATAGTTAGTTAGTCATCTTTATTGTATTTTGGTTCTTTTACTAGTTGAGTATTAAGTACAAAGGACTCGCAGAATATTATTTATAGTACTCATTAAAATAGTTCATCTTTAAAAGACTATTGTTTATTTCATCAACTTGGCTGGTTCAAAGAGTAATATATATATATTACATGAAGTAATATAACAGAAACGTCCAGCAACAGCCTGAAGAACAAGGCACCTGGGATAGAGCGATACTGAAACATGGCAAGAGCACCATCAACAGCTCACGGACTTGAGCAACAAGATCTGGGCCAAGGAGGACGTCTTTGATGACTGGAGGTTGAGGATTAATTGTCAAGCTGCCAAAGAATGGAACCTCTGATTGCAACAACTGGAGGGGCCTAACATTGCTGTCAGTATCTGGCAAGGTCTTAAGCACAGTGCTGCTCAATGAATTGAAAGCAAGACTCGACGGTATCCTTCGGGGAATGATGGATAGGTTTCTGGATTGAAAAATCGTGCAGCAATAAGAGTTTTATACTCAAGAACATCATTGGGCAGAGCCACTTGTTATCATGGATTTCAAGAAGACTTTCAATTGCATCCATTGGCAGTCACTCATATATTGCAAGGCAATATGGCAGCCCAGAGTGATATATTAACATCTTCAAAGCCTTGTACCACGACTCCATCTGCAACGGCAAGACTAGCACGAGCACCACGGACCATGTCAAGTCATCACCAAAGTACAGCAAAGCTGCATGCTCGCCCCATTCCTTTTCCTTTTGGTTGCTCACCCCATTCCTTTTGGTTGCTGGTTTCAGCATTAAGATGTTAGGTGCAGACTTTATTATCCCATGGGAATACCATCAGTTGATGGAGCTGGTTTTCTCAGAAGACATCACCTTGCTGGCCAACAAATTGAGTGCAATCTGCGACATGACCATCGATCTGGAGAATAGCAGCGCCAAGGTTGGTCTGTGCATCAGCTACAAGTCCAAGAAAATGATGTCTCGACTGCTACAAGACCTCCCATCATCATCGGGCAACAGGACATCGCCAACTTTCCCGACCTAGGAAGCAACACCTCTAGGGAGAGATCGGTGTCCACACAAGAATCGGCAAAGCATTATCAATCTTCCAGTGGCAGGGACCGCACACAATATTTTCAGTCTCAATATTTAATTGGAGGAAGTTTCTATACATCCAGGATATCATTCGGATGCTCAAATGCAATTTACTTTTATACAGCTCCTTCCACATTTGGAGGATTTCCCGAATTGTTTCGCAGCCAATAAAGAACTTTAGAAATAAAAACAGAAAATGCTGGAAAAACTCAGCAGATATTGTAACATCGGTGAGAAAAACAGAGATAATGTTTTGAGTCTGTATGACTATTCTTCAGAGCGGAGTACTTTTGTAGCTTGTAAAGCTTGGGTCCGTTCACTGTCATCAATGGAAACACAGCAGTCAATTTGCACACACAAAAATCACACAAAGAGGTGATGAGATGAATGTTCTACACTTTCTATATAATTCAATATTCAGCCATGTAATTTTATATAGAAAACCCTGGCGGAAATGAAAAAAATGAAATCTGAGGGGTGAGGAGCAGCAAGAAGTAATGGGTCTCTTTCACAATTAGACACAGCTCCAGATGGAATGATGTGATTGGTTAAAATAGAGATGGATAATCTTTCTGTAAGGAAATTATATGTACAATGCTTCCTATCCTCTTAAGGAGTTCGCTTTGAACATTAAAGATACAGACATAAAATTCTAAAAGAAAAGTCAGAACCTGTTTTTTTAAATAAACCTAAAATACTGCAAAGAAAGAAACATTCACAAGATAATCAACACTAGATCCTGAAGGTCATGTGCAGGGAAAAACATCTGCAAACTGAAAAGGAAGGGTTTATTTATTTTACGTGGCTGGTAATTCACTGCTCACAGCATTGGCAATTCGCAGTATGAATTATTACTTCACCAGTAAAATCAATGCACACTTCAGATTTTATATTATTCCATGGCTGGGAATATCAAATGGAATATTGCATACAAGAGAATATGTTTTAAGCATTCTTACAATCTCTTGAAAGATGGTCAAAACTCTCTTACACCCTAAATGCTTGCTAGGTTACGGGGCCTTGTATACCACTAAGAGAACCATCACACATTTTTGCAGAACGCTAAGAGAACCATGGGTAATGCCCTGGGAGAAAGTCGACACATAGCATTACCCCTCGTCAAGATCAGAACAAAGGGTGAGGAAAGATCAAGTAAACTTACAGAATCTAGCTGCACAAACAACTTTGCCCGTGTACTAGCTGCTTCCCAGGCCAGCTAAATTTCAGATGGACTGGGAAACAGCATCAATCCTGAGAATTAAAGGCTACTCAACTCCTTAAAGAGAACCCAATCAGCTGAGAATAATCCCTGACCAAAGAAATGTAAATCAAATTTCTTGTAACAAGCACACATTCCTCCGTATGTTAATTGTGCATCTCACTTCTGTATAGTGTGTAAAACATGTGAGCAGGATGAATCAGGGAAGTGGCAGAGTGATATATTTTATAGTAAACATATTTCTAGTCGGTGGAATAGGAAGCAACTGCAAAGGGCCACAAATTATCACGTGCAGCAGTTGGACAAGCCTTTCATTTCTGATCTATTATTCTCAACACAGGAAAACACTCATATAGAACTCTCAGCAATTAAATTGAAGAAATACTTCACAACATCTTTGAATTTGGTTCTAACCTATGCTGAAAATCAATACAGTCAATAAGATTTTATTGCTCTGAATATTTGAGAGTCAAGCATTTCCATGGAAAATACTGAACCCATAGCAAGTATGGTGCACAATGAAATGCAAATGAACTTTTAGGGAGACGTACTATTTAAAAAAACAGCTGAATTGCAGCCTTGGAGATATACCATTATTCGGCTAACTTAAAATATGTCAAGCCATACTTCTGATCAATATGATTTTACACTCAGCCTGTTGATCTCTCCTGCGGACTTCCATCAGATTATTTATACCACGGCAATAGTAAATATAAACTTGAAGCAAACATGGATTTTTCCCCTTCCATGGATTTTTCCACTTCTTCCCTTCAGGTATTATAAGGAAAAGGATATGGCCAAAATAAGGAACTGGGGATCCATTTTTAATTTCAAGGATAATGCACCTCCCACAAATCAAAGTATTATCAAGGCCTAACCAAACCTAAACAAATGGTGGCACAGTGGTTAGCACTGCTGCCTCACAGCACCAGGGACCCAGGTTTGATTCCAGCCTTGGGTTACTGTCTCTGTGGAGCATGCACGTTCTTCCCGTGTCTGCGTGGTGGGTTTCTTCCGGGTGCTCCGGTTTCCTTCCACAGTCCAAAGATGTGTTGTTAGCTGGATTGGCTATACTAAATTGCCTCTGAGCATCCAAAAAAGATGTGTAGGTTTGGTTACGGGATTATTGGATAGGATAGGACAGGGGAGTAAGCTTGGGTGAAGTACTCTTTCAGAGGGTCGGTGCAGACTCGATGGGCCGAATGGCCTCCTTCTGCACTGTAGGGATTCTATGATTCTAACACATATATGCCGAAATAAATTACAAATTGTTCACAGGATTTATTATGCCTTGAAATCAATCTTCCAAGGAGTTACACCAACAGAAAGATGGGGCTCAGGAAATTTACATTTGTCACAATGGCAACCGGATGCATTCTATCCAGAGCGGTGGGTTTAAGTTTAGGAACATTCAAAATAGCACAAAAAATTGCAGAAGCTTAATTTATACCGGATTTAATTTCAAAAAGGAATGAAGCGAATAGGCAAATCTTATAGTTGCGTTTCTATGAAACTGCTTATCTAATACAGCAAAAAGCTTATTGGTAAAACAGATGTACTCAGGCAATACTAACTTCTCCTCCATTTAAATACTTTTAAGGGCCCGGAGTTTCTACGAGGTCATGTTGTTCCTTTCAGCACAATTCATGTGAAATCAGTGGAAAAGATTGCGAAACTTCAAGCCCAAATTATACCCAGTGCAAATTGGGCGTTATGTGATATTTTGTGCAACTTTGAACCTATAACTCACGCTAGAAGCACCCTTGTCCACAAAATTAGCTATGCTCCCAATCTGAATTAATCCTTATTGTGAGTTTTTACCAATTGTGCCCATTTGCGGGCCTTGGAGAAGGCTCTTGAAATCAAACTCGCTCATTTGGGCACATGAAAAAGACTTTTAATTTAGACCATAAAACACAGGAGTAGAATCAGGCCACTCGCCCATCGAGTCTGCTCTGCCATTCAATCATGGCTAATATTTTTCTCGTCCCCATTCTCCTGCCTTCTTCCCATAACCCTTGATCCCCTTATTAATACAGAACCTCTCTATCTCTGTGCTAAAGACACTCAGTGATTTGGGTCCACGGCCTTCTGTGGCAAAGAGTTCCACCGATTCACCACCCTCTGGCTGAAGGAAGTCCTCCTCATCTCTGTTTTAAAGGATCGTCCCTTCAGTCTGAGGTTGTGCCCTCTGGTTCTATTTTTTCCTACCAGTGGAGACATCCTCTCCACGTCCACTCTATCCAGGCCTCACAGGATCCTGTAAGTGTCAATAAGATCCCCCCTCATCCTTCTAAACTCCAACGAGTACAGACCCAGAGTCCTCAACCGTTCCTCATACGACAAGCTCTTCATTCCAGGGATCATTATTGTGAACCTCCTCTGGATCTTTTCCAAGGCCAGCACATCCTTCCTTAGATATGGGGCCCAAAACTTCTCACAATACTCTAAATGGGGTCTGACCAGAGCCATATACCTCAGAAGTACATCCCTGCTGTTGCATTCTAGCCCTCCCAACATGAATGCTAACATTGCATTTGCCTTCTTAACTGCCGACTGAACCTGCAGGTTAACCTTAAGAGAATCTTGAGTTAGGACTCCCAAGTCCCTTTGTGCTTCTGATTTCCTAAGCATTTCCCCATTTCGAAAATAGTCTATGCCTCCACTCTTCCTTCCATCTGCCACCTCTTTGCCCACTCTCCTAGCCTGTCCAAGTCCTTCTGCAGCCCTCCTGCATCCTCATTACTACCTGTTCCTCTGAATATCTTTGTATCATCTGCAAACTTAACAACAATGCCTTCAGTTCCTTCTTCCAGATCATTAATGTATATTGTGAAACGTTGTGATCACAACACTAACCCGAGGCACACCACTGGTCACCAGCTGTCATCCTGACAAAGACCCTTTTGTCCCCACTCTCTGACTTCTGCCAATCAGCCATTCCTCTTTCCATGCCAGTAGCTTATCCTTAACACCGTGCTCTTAACTTACTTAACAGCCTCCTATACGTCACCCTGTCAAAGGCTTTCTGGAAATCTAGATAGATCACATCCACAGTTTCTCCTTCATCTAACTTCCTTGTTACGTCCTCAAAGAACTCAAACAGATTTGTCAGTCATGACCTCCCCTTGACGAAGCCGTGCTGACTCAGTCCTATTTTATCATGCACTTCCAAGTACTCCTCAATCTCGGCTTTAATAATGGCTTCTAAAATCTTATCAATGACAGAAGTCAGGCTACACGGCCTATAATTTCCCATCTTCTGCCTCCCTCCCTTCTTAAACAGCGGCGTTGCATTAGCCATTTTCCAGTCCCCTGGGACCCTGCCTGCCAGAGTGACTCCTGAAAGATCATCACCAATGCCTCCACAATCTCCTCCGCTATCTCTTTTAGAACCCTGGGGTGTAGTCCATTCGGTCCAGCTGATGTATCCACCTTCAGACCTTTCAGTTTCCCCAGAACCTTCTTCTTAGAGATGGCCACTACACTCGCCTCTGATTCTCCTGGAGTTCTGGCATCCTACTGGTGGCTTCCACTATGAAGACTGGTGCAAAGTAACTATTCAGGTCCTCTGCCATTTCTTTGTTTCCTATTCATTACTTCTACAGCCTCATTTTCCAGTTGTCCATTGGCTATTCTTGCCTCTCTCTTACCTTTTATATATTGAAAAAAACTCTTCATCTTCTTTTATATTACTATCTAACTTACACTCATATTTCATCTTTTCCCCCCTTATTGCATTTTTAGTTGTCCTCTGCTCGCTTTTAAAGGCTTCCCAATTCTCTGGCTTCCCACTAATCCTCACCACTTTGTACGCTTTTTCTTTTTCTTTTATGCTGTCCTTGACTTCCCTCGTCAGCCATGGGTGCCTCATCCTCCCCTTAGCTTGTTTCCTCCTTCTTGGGATATGTTGCCCGAAAAACACCCAAAAAATCCTGCCATTGCTGTTCCATCGTCTTCCGTGCTAGGCTCCTCTTCCAACCAACTCTAGCCAGCTCCTCCCTCATGTCTTTGTAGTTACCGTTATTTATTGTAATACTGTTACATCTGATTCCATTCTTCCTCAAACTGCAGGGTAAATTCTATTAAATTGCGGTCATTGCCATCTGAGGGTTCCTTCACCTTAAGTTCCCTAATCAAGTCTGCCTCATTACACATCACCAAATCCAGAATTGCTTGTTCCCTAGTGGGCTCTACCACAAGCTGCTCCAAAAAAAATCTCGTAGACATTCCACAAATTCCTTTTCTTGGTATCCGCTACAAACTGATTTTCCCAGCTCCCAACCTGATTTTCCAAGTCCACCTGCATATTGAAGTCCCCCATGATTATTGTAAAGGCCTTTCTTATATGCCTTTTCTATCTCCTGATTTATTTTCTGCCCCAATCCTGCTTACTGCTAGGGGGCCTGTACATAACTCCCATCGGGGTCTTTTTTCCTTTGCGATTCCTCAACTCGACCCACACAGATTCTATGCCTTCTGATCCTATATCGCATCTTGCTATTGATTTAACTTCATTCCTTACTAACAATGCAACCCCGCCCCTTTGCCCATCTGCCTGTGCTTTAGATAGGACACATATCCTTAGATATTTAGATCCCAGCCCTGATCCCCTTGCAGCCATGTCTCTGTGATGCCCACAATATCGTACCGGCCAATTTCAATGTGCGCAACAAGCTCATTTACCTTGTTCCATATACTGCGTCATTTAGGTAAAACACCCTCAGTCCTGTATTGACCTGCTCCTTTCTCATATCTGTTACATTTTTGCTCTGCATGAAGTTAGATTCCTGCCACCTTCTATATTCTCTGTTCTATTATATGGTTTGGAAACTTCACTTGAGCCCTCGGCTCCGTTAACGTTTAAAGTCCTCGTCATTAACCTGCACTTCTCCCTTTTCCTTTAACTTTGATTTCCTAATTCTCCATACAACTGAAACCCTCCCCCCCCCCCCCTCACTATTTAGTTTAAAGCCTTATCTACAGCCCTAGTTATGCGATTCGTCAGGACTCTGGTCCGAGCGTGAATCAGATGAAAACCGTCCCATTGGAACAGATCCCCACTTCCCCAGTACTGGTGCCAATGTCCCATGAATTCAAACCCATTCCTCCCAAACCATTCTTTGAGCCACGCATTTACCTCCTTAACCTTACTGACCCTATGCTAATTAGCTTGTGGCTCAGGTAGTAATACAGAGATTATTACCTTTTCGGTTCTGCTTTTTAATTTAGCTCCTAGCTGTTCATACTCCCTTAGCAGAACCTCTGTCCCATGTTCTACCTATGTCGTTGGTACCTAAGTGGACCACGCCAACTGGATCTTTACCCTCCCACACCAACTGGATCTTTACCCTCCCACACCAAGGTCCTCTGCAGACCAGATGAGATATCCAGAACTCGATCACCAGGCAGGCAACACAACCTTTGGGCTTCTCAATCCTGGTCACAGAGAACAGTGACAATGCCCCTAACTATTCTATCCCCAATTACGACTACATTTATTTTCTCTCTCTCCCCCCCCTTTGAACGGCTGCCTGTACCATGGTGCTGTGGTCAGTCTGCTCATCCTCACTGCAGTCCCCATTCCCGTCCACACAGAGAGCAAGAATCTTGAACCAGTTGGACAAGCTCAAGGGCTGAGGCTTCTGCAACCCTGCCTCCTGGATTCTTCTACCTTCCTCACTCACAGCCACACCCTCCTGTCCCTGACCACTGGCCAAATTCAAGGTATTTAATCTATGGAGTGTGACTGCCTCCTGAAACAGTGTCCAGGTAACTCTCCCCCTCCCTGATGTGTAGCAGAGTCCGAAGCTTAGAATCAGGCAACCAACACTTATACAGACATGGGTACTAGGAACCACATTGGGGCCCACCAGCTCCCACATCATGCAGGAACAATACATTACCTGACCCTCTATCTCTATTTTATTTAATTAGTTTCTAATTTGGTTTTTAAAATTATTTTTTAAACTTCTTTTATCTGTGTATTACATCAGTCTGAAAGCAATTTATAACCAGAAATGTAAATGGATTTTCAAATTTAGCACAGCTTCCCTATTAGCCAATCAAATCACAGCCCTCATGTGATGTCACTTTGCAGTTTTTTTTCCTCCAGTCGGAACTCGTCAGTTTCAGAGAATCATTCACCTTCCAAGGCTACACTCTGAATTTCTCCCGCTCACAGGTCCCGAAGTGAAGGCCTCAGAATCCCCGAGGTACGTTTTTTATATCACTTACCTTCCCAGGCTGCTCTCTGAATTTCTCCCACTCACAGCTCCCGAAGTGAAGGCCTCAGAATCTCAGAGGTAATTCTTTTTATATCACTCACCTTCCCAGGCTGCACTCTGAATTTCTCCCGCTCACCACTCCAGAACTTACTAAAAAAGTGACTACTGTTCACTAATATAACTAACAAGTGGTTTTGTAAAGATTGTTTAAAGTCAGATATTTAAAATCAAGTTATGTGCAAAAGAAACTGCTTATTGCTTTTTTTTTTTAAATGATAAACCCATTCAGCTGTTATAATCAAACTGCACAACATTTTCACTTAATATATTAAAGAATAGAAAAGTAAAATATATAATTTTAAAACAATTACATTCTAAAAGGCTGCACAATTGCACCCTGACATGCAAATGACTTTGAATGGAAATTTGAGAAAATCCACATTTCAAGACTAGTGGAATTTGTAATTGGATCACCAATTGTGCTCGAAGCAGAAACTCTTCCCCTGGTATATTTCAATAAAGTTTTCATGGCTGTTCTGCTGGAATGTAATTTTATTAGCTGTTTAAGTGATTAAGTTCTTCAAACACTAATGTTGATGTTTGGTTGATTCTGTTCATGCTTTGTGCATTGATCACATTACTTTTTGCCTTTTACAAAATCCCAAACATTCCTTACTTTTAATGAAGTATCCATTTCTCCTCTTCATCGGAAAGCCCAGAATTGTGGCAACGTATGTTTCTCCATGGGTAGCTGCAACCAAAGATGCTTCAGAGTGGTTATTCTTTAGCATGAATCCAAAGAGTGATTGTTGGCTGTGATGAATGTCCACCATGCTGAAGTCCTGTTCTCACCTGAAGCCCACACCATATGCGTTTTAATAGGAAATACTGGATAGTGAATAGCAACATCACGAGATGGTTTTCCTTGACCTTTCCTTACTTTTCCTGGGGCAATTAAAGTCCTGCCGTTACCCTTGATAAATCAGCTAAATCCCCACAAACAAGGGGTGGAACCTGGGGCATCCCTGCTTCATACAACTGAGCATCACATTGTATTTAGTCATAGGGAACACAAATACATCTGTTTGTATTCTCAAAACAATGAGTGAGATCTTCTGGTTGTTCGCGCCGTTGGGATCTTCCAGACCACCAAGCTGCAGTTCCGCCACGGGTTTCCCAGCGTTACGGGATGGATTAAATGGGAAATCCCATCGACGGTGGCTGGATCTGAAGATCCCATCACCAGCCAACGGCGAGTCGCCTTCCGCCACCGAGCAACACACTGCGGGGGAGGCCAAAGAATCACACCCAATGTGTCAATGTCACCAACATGCCTCATTGCCTTCGAATGGAAATCTCAACGTATCTGCCATGTTGGCAACAATCAGCCTAAAATATACAAACATCTATCAAAAGTAGGTAGCTAATAAGATAGTAAACATCAACAGCCCATGACTTATTTTCCTGCCTTAAAATATAAAGTCAAGGTCCATTGCAGTGGCGGCGATGTGCTGAGTAGACGCATATCTGGTGACTCTACTCCCAAACGAACCTAGCAGAGGAAATTTATCGGGAATTTCAGCTTAAAAAGTCCACCAGAACCCAGTCAAAGGCGAAAGGTACACAAATGGATTACGAGTGGAAAGAATAACAAATCGAAGGGGCGGCGAGGTGCAAGAAGCAGCATCGAAGGAAAAGCGCAGGAGCGGTGGGTGCGCAAGCAGGCGGCCCCACGAAACGGGCCGGATGTTCAGGCGAACCTGGAAGAGGAAAAAATGGGGAACCAAACAATGGAGCAGGAACAGGACGTGGCAACCATCATGCCCTCCGCACAGGGAGTGGAGAAGCGTGCTGAAAAGGGAGCTAAACGCCATAAAAGGAGGCAATCGGGACGGAGATGACGAAGGAGGTGCTGTCGGAGGCGACAGACAAAATGCAGCGAACCATCGAAGACCTGGGAAGGAATGTGGAGGCGCAGGAGAAAACGATCATGGAGTTGGAGAAGGCCACTTCGGACCAGAGTGACAGGATTGTAGCTCTGGAAACCGAGGTGAGAAGGTTGGCAACGATCCAGGGGAGCCTAAGAGGGAAAGTGGAAGACCAGGAAAACAGGTCCAGACGGCAGAATGTCAGAATAGTGGGTCTGCCAGAGAGGATAGAGGGCAGAGACACAATGGGCTACATCACCAAAATGCTGGAAAAGCTAGTGGGAAGGGAGGGCTTTCCAAACCCCCAGAAATGGTCAGAGTGCACAGGTCGCTTCGACCCAAGCCCAAACCGGGGAGCAGCCCAGAGTGATTATCGCGAAGCTGCACCGGTTCCAGGACCGGGAAAAAAATCCTCAGGTGGGCCCGTCAGGCGAAATTGTGCACGTGGGAAGGGAAGAATATAAGGGTGTACCAGGATATTGGGGCAGACCTGGCAAAAAGAAGAGCTGAGTTCAACAGCGCAAAATCAGCCCTCTACAAAAGTAGGGTGGGATTTGGGATGTTGTCCCCGGCCAAACTCTGTGTAACATTCAAGGGAAAGGCACTGTATTTTAACACCCCAGCGGAGGCTGATGAGTTTGTTAAATCGGACAAATTGGGGGAGGAACAGCCGCAACAGTAATGAAAGCCACAGGGGTGAAAAGGAAAAGAAGAATCGGAACAAAGAGCGGAGGATAGACCACAAACAGAGATAATAATCGCAGGAACTGTACACATTTGTTTTCTGTTTTGCGCAAGACTGTGCTGCCTCGTTTTCGGGCTCGTTTCTTCTCTCAATGCGATTGGGGGGGGCAAGGGCGAGACAAGGACTGGAGGGAGGAAGGTAAAGCAGGGCCAGAGCTGGGCAAGTACTGGGAGGGGAGCCACCATACTAGCGAAGAGGGCTAACAGGGGAGGGCAGGAAGAAAGGGGGCCATGGCGCACCTCTCAGGGGAGAGGGCGCCTGGCACAAAGGGGGGGGGGGAGAGAAGTGGGGGAAGAACACAGGGTGTGGACAGAGGAACAGGGGCTGTGGAGAGGTGTCGGGGAGGAGAGCAGAGCAAAGAGAAGCAAAGAGAAGGTGGCGGTCGAGAAACAGAACGGACACAGGCCTCAGCAGGCATGGAGGGGGGGGGGGGGGGGAGGAACCAAGATGGTGCCGCAAACAGCAACTCGGGAGGGCATCAGGGCGACGGGAGACTCCAGAGTGCAGGGGCGCATCTACATGACGTACACATATCTGGCGGCTATGTTGGACACCCCCTGGACAAAGGGAAACCTCGGAGCGCTGGGGCCTGACCTCATGGTGAGAGCGGCGGCCGTGGCCATTTTGGACGGCACCCTAACAAAGGGAAACCCCGGAGTGCAGGGGTACGCCCACCAGCTACGTATGTGTGATCCCGCAGAACCGGGGGGTCAGAAACCCACCACCAGGATTGTTACCTGGAATGTAAGGGGACTCAACGGCCAGTGAAAAGATCCAGAGTCTTCGCCCACCTAAAAAACCTAAAAGCAGACATAATCTACTTACAAGAGACGCACCTGAGGGAGAAGGACCGACTGCTAGTAAGGAAGTGCTGGGTGGGACAGACGTACCATTCATGTTACGGGATGAGGGCTAGGGGGGTTGTAATATTAATTAATAAGAGGACGAGGTTTACAGAAACCAAGACAGTTACGGACCCAGGGGGGCGGTAGGTCAAGGTCAGCGGTGTCCAGGAAGGGGCACCGGTCGTACTGGTAAATGTGTACACTCTCAACTGGGGCGACACAGAATTCATAAAGAAGACCATGGCGGAAATTCCCGACATTGACACACACCGACTGATTATGGGGGCGACTTTAACTGCGTGCAGGACCAACTGACCAACCAAACCCCAGAGCAGGGAAAAAGACTGGCATAGCTAGGGAACTAGGAGCTTTCATGGAGCAGATGGGGGCAGTGGACCCATGGAGGTTCCTGCACCCAGGAGAAAAGGAATTATCACACTTTTCACAAGTGCACAAGGTGTACACCCGTATCGACTTCTTTGCCGTCGGGAAATCGGTGCTTCCAGGGATCACGGAAGCTGAATGTTCTGCGATCGTTATCTCCAACCACACTCCACACTACATGGATGTGAGGTTGGAGACAGGCTGTGCCCAGTGCCCCACGTAGAGGCTGGACACGGACCTCCTGGCCGACAAGGCCTTCTGCCAAAAAATATCGCGGGCCATAGGCGACTAAGTTAGTAACAACCAAAACAGTGAGGTCTCGCTCTCCACGTTTTGGGAGGCACTGAAGGAAGTGATTAGAGGAGAGATCATAGCCTACAAGGCAAGCAGAGATAGGGAAGAGAGGGTGGCCAGGCAACAACTGGTGGACTCCATTCTGGAAGTCGACAGAAAATACTCCGAGGCCCCGACCGTCAAGCTGCTGGTGGAGAGGAAAAGCTGCAAATGACTTTAACCTGCTAGCCACCAGGAAAGCAGTGTACCAACTCCGCCAGACATGGGGGCACCTTCTACGAACACGGAGACAAGGCTGGCCACCTATTGGCTCACCAGCTGAGAAAGCAGTCAGCCACAAGGGAAATAGCACATGTAAAGAATAGCAGAGGCAGACTGGTAACAGAACCAAAGGAGGTCTATCGGGCAGTTCAGACCTTCCTCCAGGGGCTGTACACCTCCGAGCCTCCCAATGGGGAAGCGGGGATGAAACAGTTCCTGGACGGACTGGAATTACCAGTTGTGGGGGAAGACAGACCCCGGGGGGGGGGGGGGGGGGGGGGGAAGAGAGAGAGAGAGAGAGAGAGAGAGAGAGAGAGAGAGAGAGAGAGAGAGAGAGAGAGAGAGAGAGAGAGAGAGAGAGAGAGCAGGAAGCACTCATAGATTTGGGAGAAATCATGGACAGCATCAGCTTCATGCAGGCGAGGAAGGCACCGGACCCGACGGGTTCCTGGCGAACTTCTACAAAGAATTTGCACCAGTCCTGGCCCCACACCTAAGGGACATGTTTGCGGACTCACTGGCAAGGGGCACCCTGCCCCCCATGCTAGCAGCGCAGGCCTAAATTGCACTGATACCCAAAAAAGATAAAGACCCGACGGAATGTGGATCATACAGACCCATTTCACTGCTGAAGGTGGACGCAAAAATACTCGCAGAATTTGCAGCCAAAAGGCTGCGTACCAGAGGTGGTCGCAGAGGACCAAACCAGCTTTGTCAAGGGTAGGCAGCTCACAGCGAACATCAGGTGGCTGCTGAACATAATAATGACCACCCCCGGGGAGAGAACCAGAGGTGATTGTCTCCCTGGACGCAGAAAAGACCTTTGACAGAGTCGAGTGGAACTACCTCCTCGAGGTACTGGAACGGTTTGGGCTAGGAACGGCGTTCACCGCCTGGGTGAGGCTCCTGTACAACGCTCCCGTTGTCCGAACTAACACCACCAGCTCGGAATACCTCCAGCTACACAGAGGAACAAGACAGGGCTGCCCCCTGTCCCCACTCTTGTTCGCGCTAGTGATCGAACCCCTGCCGATCGCCCTGTGGGACGCGAAAAGTTGGAAGGTAAGGAGACAGAGAGCACAGAGTTTCACTCTATGCAGATGACCTGCTCCTTTATGTCTCGAAGCCTCAGGAGGAACTAAAGGCAATACTGCAAATCCTGAAAGAGTTTGGAACCTTTTTGGGCTACAAACTTAACGTGGACAAAAGTGAGACATTCCCAGTGAACCCGAATGGGGGAGGAGCAGAGCTGGAGGGGCTCCCGTTTAAAATGGCCCAGAACAGATTCAGCAGGTCTGGCAGCATCTGTAGGGAGAGAAAAGAGCTAACATTTCGAGTCCAGATGACCCTTTGTCAAAGCTAAAATGCATAGAAAGTGGGAAATATTTATACTATGTGGTGAGGGAATGAAAGATGAGTCATAGCCACAGAAACCAAGGGAAAGAGTGCTAATAATATATTAGAAACCAAGAGAAAAGACTGCTAATGGCAGTCCCCAAAGAGAATAAAATGTGTGAAAGGCCAAACACAGAGACACTAAAATCAGAGGGTAAGCTGTGACAGAAGTAGGAAGGGAAGGGGAAACAAAGGGAAGAAAAGGTAAGGAGAGGGGGAATAAGGATGACCATCCAGTTGCAACAATAAATGTGTGCCATCCAATTACCAAAATTGCTCACTATTTCATGCATTTTTATGAATCATTGCTTTAGAATTGACATATAAAATAATACACAGTGTGTCTGTTCAATAAAGGTAATCACTAAGTAATTTTTTTGAAAAATCATTACCATCTCCTCAAATGTCAGTCAAAATTAAAAAGCATTTCAGACAATGACAGCTTAAAAAAATACACTATTTTTTTAACAAATCTACAAATTGGTCCAGGCACAAGGAAACATAATGAATCTATGAGAAACATTTCTTGGCTTGCACAGTGAAGCAGCAAGGAGATTCAATAATACCTTTGAGGAAATGTTTCAAATATGAAAGTTCTGAATGTCAGGCCAAAGAAGTTACTGAGGTTTGAATGCTACCTTTCTCGATTTTGAACATGGTAAAATGATTACATGTGAAGGATGAGGCCATTAACTTGCAACCCGTTGCGAACACCATGTAATGTATTCAGTCTCTGCGCATTAAAAAAAATTCCAAACAAGAATTTTTTTACTAAAATTGAATCCCTACAATCAAGTGGTTAATGAAGCTTATGATCGTGAAATTAACCTGTTGCAATGCTCAAAAAATCTATTCAAGGTCCACAATTGAAACCAGGTCTTAAAAATATAATCCACAATTGTAAACAAGGAAGGTTAAGAAGCTGGTCATTCCTTCAGGACTGCAGGAGTTGAAAATCCAGACTGGCTGCATATTTATAACATAAATGTTGCATTCGGATGGAAGTCAACTCCCATCTGTTCTATTCAAGAAACAGAAACCATGCAGAAGAGTCATACTGGATTTGATGCATTAACTCTAGTTTCTCTCTAGATTCAGTCAGACCGGCAGAGCTTTTCCACCACTTTGCTTTTATTCTGCGTATCACAGTATTACCTAAAAATGGCTATAGAGTTCCGATCGTGACAACTGATTATTGACATGAGTGGTTACCTGTGCACCAATACACGACAATCCCAACTAAAACTTGTTAGTTGAATCAGAAGTCAAGGCAAGATTTGTATCGTCCCCCCCCCCCCCCCCCTCGTTCAAGTGCGTCAATATTTAAAGTGGGTCCCGTGTAAGAAAAATTTTTGAAAATCACTGCATTATTGTAACAGACTTCCTCGAGCAAAATTGACATGCAGGGGTCAGCACAGTTTATTACCACTGAGATGCCAGCTGGCTCTCATCCTGTTCAGCACCACTCCTACACAGTTAACCATATGTTCCTGCAGGTCCCCAAGCAATTTAGGGAAATACTCTACTACCCCATCATCAAATTGCTTGAATAAAACTTTATTAGGCCTGTAAGTGCTTTTCTTCAAGATAAGAGTTTCATATCGAGAATTGTAATGTGAGTAAAAGGACAGAGAGCAACGGAATGCAAATCAGGATTTTCTGGCACAGATCTAAGACTGCATAGCAATACCTCCACAAATAAATACTCAAAGTGAGAAATTTCTTTGAAGTGAACAGGAACTAACTAATGCTCAGCCTAGATTATACACTTGTTTGTAACATTGGCAGCTAAAATTACAATCACAAATAATGTCACACCCTGCATAGAATCCACAGTGGTCATTAGCATTCCATTGAATGTCGACACAAAAAGTTATACTTCACACTAAATCTGAAATACTCTACAATGTATGCATCTGCTCCAAAACATTAGAAATTTGCAAGTCTTTTCAATATGAGCATTACAAACCGCCCCAAATGTACTTTGGTGACAATGAAAATCAAGACCAAGAATTCATCAACAAAAAAGGAAGTTAACTGCTGATAGGGATAGAATTCCTAGACCTTCTAATAAAGTACAAGAGAAGTGCAGCAGGCACAATGTTTTCTTTCACTCACACTAGTTAAATTTTTACTTTCCAAAACCAAGAAACTTTAGCTGAAGAGCCAGGGAATAGCTTCAACATACAGCAAAGAAATCAAGATATGAGAAGAACAGTAAGAATTGGAGAAGCAGCAGCAAGCCAAGAAGCTGAAATGGAAACAGAAAATAATGGAAGAAATTAGTAGATCAGGCAGTATCTGTGAAGAGATAAATAATGTTAATGCTTCAGGTCGATGATCTTTCATCAGAACTTTTAATCACTTTTTAAGCAATTAGAGGCAGGAAAAGTGGAGAGGGAAAAACAAATAGTGAGACCCGAAATAGGGTGGAAGGTGAGAGTAATTAAATGATAAAAGGGATGATGGTGATAAAAGGGATGATGGTGTAAGATGAAAATAGATGGTAATCAAAATGATAAGATGAATGCTGCAATTATACAGGGCCTTGGTGAGGCCACATTCTAGTGTGCAGTTTTGGTCTCCTTTTCTGAGGAAGGATGTTCTTGCTCTCGAGGGAGTTCAGCGAAGGTTTACCAGACTGATTCCAGGGATGGTGGGACTGTCATATGAGGAGAGAGTGACTAAGTTAGGATTGTTCTCACAGGAGTTCAGGAGAATGAAGGGGGATCTCATAGAGACGCACAAAATTCTAACAGGACTACACAGGGAAGATGTTCCCAATGGTGGGTATGTCCAGAACCAGGGGTCATAGTCTGACGATTCAGGGTACACCATTTCGGACAGAGATGAGCAGACATTTCTTCACCCAAAGAGTGGTGAGCATGTGGAATTCATTACCACAGGAGGTAGTTGATGCTAAAACATTGAATATATTCAAGAGGCAGCTAGATATAGCACTTGGGGAGAATGCGATCAAAGGCTATGGGAAAAAAGCAGGATTAGGCTTTGAGTTGGATGATCAGCCATGATCGTGATAAATAGCGGAGCAGGCTCGATGGGCCAGAAGGCCTCCTCCTGCTCCTATCTTCTATTTATGTATGTAAGAGAGGATAACAGAATCATCAAAGCTGACATCTGAACAAATGGCAGCAGAGGTTATTATATGAAATTTTTGAACTTGATGTCAAGTCCTAAAGGTTGTAAAGTGGCTGTGTGAAAGATGAGATGCTGCTCCTTGACCTAACACTGAGCTTCACTGAAACAGTGTAGGAGGCCAAGGACCAAGAAGTCAGACTGGTGGAGAGCTGAAATGACAGGCAACCGGAAATTTAATGTCACGCTTGTGAACTGAACAGAGATGTTCCACAAAGCCTGTGTTTGTAGATCATGCAGAGCTTGTATTGTGAATAGTCAATACGGTATACAATACTAAATTGCAAGTACAAGTAATTCACTATTTCACCTTGAATGAGTGTTTGGGGCCTGAGACAGTGGAAAGGAAGGTGAAAGACTCGGGGAGTGATTACCCGCCACGTATGATTTACCAGCACTGCCACGTATGATTTACCAGCACTGCCAGGGTGCCTGGGTGGCACTGCCAGGGTGATAGTTCGGGGTGCCCAGGTGGCACTGCCAAGGCTCAGGACGGGGTTATGAAGAGTGAGGGATGAAGGGGGCGTATGAAGGGGCCTCATAAAGGTGGGGTGGGGCTGGGTTAAGGGTGGGGGTCCTGCAAGGAGGGAGTCTGAAAGGGGAGATTGGGAGGCCTGAAAAGGGGTGTCCTCAGCGACCCCAGAGCAGGGTGTCCTCACTTGCAGAGGTGTCCTCACTTGCAGAGGTGTCCTTACTTGCAGAGGTGTCCTCACTTGCAGAGGTGTCCTCACTTTCAGGGGCGTGAGGTAATGCGCATGTATGTGGGGGGTGTGACACTGCCTGTGGGTGGGGGATGTGGGGAACCCTCAAGCTCACTTAAGAGATTGGGCACCTTTCGAAAATGGCGGCCCGATCTTGGAGGAGCCAGTCTGGCCAGTTCCCCAGTGATGAAAAGTGGGCTTGACCGGGGAGAAATTCCTCAAGGCCCAAGAAAGTGACTAAAGTGTGATTGAATAGCGGTGTGGCTCTCACCCAAAAAATCGGCAAGACACCCCGCCAAACACGTCCAAAATGACTCTTCGAAACCTTTTGGTTGAATTCTGCCCTAGACGTTGCATTTCCTGCACATGCATGGGAAGATGCCATGAGAAAGAAATGGGATTTTTGTGATTAAGGAGAAGACCAAGGTCACAGAGAGAGCTGCCCCTTCGGAATTCTGAAAGGTGAGCGGAAGGTGGATCAGCCGGTGCTGATGGAAATGGTGGAGTTGATCTGTTGAATATGGAGGCTGGTGGGGCGGAAGTTGAGGACAAGGGAACTAGAGAGAAGTGTGGAAAATAGAACAGACACAGTAGAGGGCCCTGTCAACCATTGTGGAGGTGAATCCTTGATTGAAGAAAAAGTAAGACAAATCTGAAGCATTGGTACGGAAGGTGATGGAACAAACGTGATGGAGAATGAGAAACTGGGAAAATGGAACAGAGTCCCCACAGGAAGTGGGATGGGTAAATATATAGTTATGGTAGCTGCAAAAGTCAAGGGCTTATAAAGAATATTGGTTGATAGCCAATCGACAGAATGAAGACAGTAAAATAGGGAAAGGAAGAGTCAAAGTTGGAAGCGGACCCATTTATTAGCTCACCACAGTTGAAAAATAGCAATTGCAGACTAGATAAAGACTAGTTTTCCAGACCTGGTGGCAATTCCATATTTAATCTCTGGGATAAGCCTAAATGAGGAAGACTCTGGAGTACTAGCTTCTATTTTTCAATAATGAGAAATACTGCAAGAAGGGAAGAGAGGAAAACTTTAGCTATTTTATTCTTAATAGTTTTAGATTTTGTCAACTGATCAACAATTGTGTTGCAAATCTCAGAATAAACCATAATAGCCCTTTCCATAACAGTCAGATTTGTCTTCAAAGGGTTTTCAACTCCTGTTTCATATTAATACTGCAGCCATTAAGCTTCATGAATGAATGCCAGAGTATTGAGAAAATTACAAGTCAGAAACAGGATGCACAAGACTGGTCTTAAAGTAGGCAACCTATTTGTGCTCTTTTCTGATTAATGGAAATATTATGTTAGATACGTTTGTTCCAGAAAGTAATTTTTTTTCAATATTGTACACAAGTAATTTGAGTCATGACATGTTAAGTGTAGCATGCTAGGAAGGAATGGGTGACTGGTTCTATTGTACACTAAACGCCTAGATTGATTGCTACGATTAGTCAACAACTCGGTTATCATTGTACCATGCAACTACAGGACAGTAGAATGCAAACTAGATGGACTTGGAATTTTATTTGTCTCGCAATTTTAATTTGTATGTGAGTCAGATAAGTTTGTATCACTTATTTGGTTACAGTTATAACTCATACAGATAACTGGAGCAAACAAGAGAATCAAATACTATTTAGGTAATGTTTTTCTTTGCAACTTCTATCCCATACCCAACCAATGGCCCAAAGAGAAAAAAAAGTGTCTGCCTATCACGATTCCCAAAGAGAATTTTAGCAGCTAATACACATCTATTTTCACAGTTTGAGAAATTGGAACAGTTGCCAAATGACAGGACTTTTCCATTTTCATTGCTGGGTAGAACCAATATAACTAAAAATTAACTCAAGCCTAAACTATATAATGTATTATCAATGGTGCATTTCTAAAATACAGACCTCACTTTATAGAAGATCAAGCAATTTGTAATCTTCCTTTGAGTTAAGATCAAATCCCAGTTAATTTGTCTCAATTATAATACTCTTAGAAAACTGTAGGAGTCATCCAGATTGATACTTTCTATATACGCCTCAAAATTTCAAAATAAACAATCCTTAAACTGTTTAATTCTCCGAGCCCAATTGGTTAAATTAGGAAATAAAGTTTCAAGTGTGCAAATCAGTATCTCCAGATATTGAAATAAATCCCATTTATATCCTGGCTTATCTCTCTCTTCCTCTCTCCATGTAGTGTCCTTGGTTGTCCAATCATTGCTAACCATGGCTCAACGATGCCATGTATCACAATTATACAAATAAAAGAATTAGCTCAGTTGGTACAGGGTTTGAACTTGCACCATTGGCATTAATAAGCACGACACTCCAACCAACTGAGCTAACCAGGCTTACTATTTAACTTACACAAGTTAAATAAGATGCTCAGCTGTTTCATTCCCTACACAGAATATTGTGACAAGACAGAACTAAAATTAGACAGAACGGAAGAATCAAGTAATTTACTGTTCAATCTTTATGAAGGGGAATGAATGGTTTGCTTATCTGAGCATCTTGTTTCTAAATTTGGTTCTGTCCCAAGTCCAATTTTTCATGACCCTTTTCAAAACAGGCTTGCTTCAAAATTGAATAGTCTTAGAACAGCCTTCACCCACTGGCTAGAACTCCTTTTGGAACCAATAAAGTCTCATTCATTTCACTAATGTAGCTCCTTCCTGAATTCCAATTTGATGCTCAGCTTTGCTTTTGTCAAACATGGGCTAAAGGCTTGGGTTAGATATGATCCGTATGGCAGATGGTAACACATAAGCCACAAGCACATTGCACAAAGAGATATCATCTACTAATATTTATTGGACAACTGAGTTCCACCACAAGATAATACAGTGCATCAATTTACATTTTAACCTTTAAGAAAATATGTCAATGTTTTAGAGGAGAATGTAGAGGAGATTTGCACCAGAGATGAGAACATTGGTGAGCACTGTTGCTTCACAGCGCCAGGGTCCCAGGTTTAATTCCCGGCTTGGGTCACTGTCTGTGCGGAGTCCGCACATTCTCCCCGTGTCTACGGGGGTTTCTTCCGAATACTCCGGTTTCTTCCCACAAGTCCTGAAAGACGTGCTGTTAGGTAATTTGGGCATTCTGAATTCTCCCTGTGTACCTGAACAGGCGTCAGAGTGTGACAACTAGGGGCTTTTCACAGTAACTCCATTGCAGTGTTACATTTAATGTAAGCCTACTTGTGACAATAAAAATTATAAAGATTATAAAAATATTCAGTTACTTAGAGCAAAGGAGGTTAAGGGAGATTCAATAAAGGATTTCAAATTATGGCGGTTTTGATAAGAGTAGATAGCAGAAACTGTTTACATCGACAGGAAAGTCAGTAAGCAAAGAGCACAGATATAATAAACTGATCAGCAAGAAAGTCAGGAGCGAAGACGATGGGTTGAAATATTTTTATTCTGAGTTATTAGCACAGTAATTAGCACTGTTGTTTCACAGTGTCAGGGTCCCAGGTTCAATTCCTGACTTGAGACACTGTCTGTGCGGAGTCTGCATGTCCTCCCACAAGTCCCGAAATATGTGTTTGTTAGGTGAATTGGACATTCGGAATTCTCCCTCAGTGTACCTGAACAGACGCCGGAGTGGATTTTCACAGTAACTTCATTGCAGTGTTAATGTAAGCTTACTTGTGACAATAATAAAGATTATTATTTAGAATACACTGCCTGAAAGGGTGATGGAGGCAGATTTAATAGTAACTTTCAAAAGGAAGTTGGCTAGATACTTAAAAAGGAAATTATTTGCAGGACCATGGGGAGAAAGCAGAGGTACGGGATAGCACTATTGGAGAGTCAGCACAGTCCCAATGGCCTCATTCTGTGCTATATTATTCTATGATTCCATTGGTCTTATCCAAGTTGTTGACAAGTTTTTAAATTGACATTGTGTACCTTAACATTAAAGATTTTAAATGATCCTGCGTCAAATTCCATATCGTATCACAAAGCTTATATTTTATTCAGGAAAAAGCAAAAGACTACAGATTCTGAAATACAAAATGCTGAAAGTACTTACTGGGTCTGGCAGGCAGCATCCCTGGACACCCATGGTTACTGTTTCAGATTGATGAACTTTTATCAGAACTGGAAAAAGTTGATAACGTAACCAGTTTTAAGGCCCATGTTTTTCCTCGCAGCATTGCCTCTTCTGTCATTTAATCACTCCTGCCCAATTTATCACAGACTTTTCTTTTTGTTCTTTCCTCACAGCCCCCCATCCCTTTTCCCATCTCTGTCCTGGTTTCAAACTAATTTTAACATTGTCCAGTTCTGCTGGAGGATCAGCAACCCGAAATATTCTCTCTTCATTGATGCGTGACCTGTGAGTATTTCTTGAAATTCCTGTTTTTATTTGTCATTTACTTATTTGACACGCACGCTCCCTTCTTTTCAGGACAGATTGTGATATTGCTATTGGGCATTAGAAGAGTTATCAGTTGCTCTGCCTTGTAGAATCATCAAAATTACCCATCGTGACTGTGCTAGCTTCAGGTCAGAGCGGCCTAAATCACAATTTGCTGCTCTTCTCCATCATGAATATTTTTCTTCTTCAACTGTTTATTTTTCTTCTTAAATGGCAAAATTGATTCAGCTTTCATACTTAATAGCCATTACAAAGAAATTTATTATGGGTTATCCAAAACTAATTGCAGTTTTCCAACTGTACCTAATCATCATTTCTTGGCAATTTGACATTATTCTGCATTCATACGTTTATAAATCTCATTCTTCCTTTTTATGTATTTTTCACCTGCGGTCTTGCTTTTAAAGAGCTGTGTTACTGTAATGCTGGATCTCTCATTCAGTTCTTAGTAGCAATAAATTGAATTTTCACGATATTCTTTAAAAACTTAAATGAACCGCACTGAACTGGCAAATCCAAAATGCCTGCCCGTCATATATTATTTGGTGACCTGAATAATTTGGATCAGTCCTGTATTTGTACTTCGCTTCATATTTTAAAAAAAACACACCCATATATTAATGCAGCAAGCTAAAGCCTAAAGTTTGGATACATTTTACAAGATTAATAGTTTGCTGCGTGATGAACTACACTGTACAAAATTGAAGAGTTCTGTGATTAGTCTTGAAATAAGATTACAGGCCTATTAACTTACAGGTTTTTAAATCATTAATTGTTTCACTTATTTTTCACTTCAGTACCATGTAGCCTGAGCTACAAAGTCACAGGGGCACATTGAATGTGCTCGTGAAAGAAAAAACAATCCTTAGGTTTTATCACTAAGTATGCGGCAACTTCCTCACCTTGTACTACCACTCATACATTTGCATGCAAATTGTCATGATATTCAGGTAAACATCATAGCACTTACAAACATACATACTGATGGACAGATCAACGGACCAATCAACACACAACACGACAGCCAATCACAGGCAAGAGCATACACAGTACAAAACAGGGAACACGACACTTCCTGGGCACTCAAGCAGGAGACAGCTCAGGGCACAGAGCTCATTGCAGGCTACTCAGACATCCACCATGTGCTGAGTGCCACTACAAGATAGAATTAGGAATAGGTCCACAGAATCAAGGGTCATGATCAAACTTCAATAAACAGTTTACCAATGAAAATAGATGTTTGAAATAAAACTGCGTTGTACCATTCACAACAGTGTTGGTTCATCTGTGTGGCAGAGCACCCAACACTTCACAAATCACACAAGAGATTTCTGTGGGTAAACTGCCAGGAGGCAGACTTCTCCATTACCTACTCAAGCTATTGCAGCTGGTGCCCTTTATTTTCCAATAGAGCTGATTAATCTGAACAGTTACAACTGGAATTGGCGTCACTTTCACTGTTAATCTCCTGGAATTTGAGAGATGTTTTCGGGAGATTGTTTCAACATTCTGAGCAGGCTGATAATTTGCTTCAAAACAGAGTTAATCGGTCAGCAGTTCAAATCCTGGGAATGCCCATTATTTGTATCAACCATCACCACTACTGGTGAGTGTTTCCCTTCCCTACAGCTAATGGATCGGCTGTTGAATGTAAACAAAGCATTATGGACTCGGTTCGCATTAATCTCTGGCTGATCACAAGGGATAGATGAGGACTTTTACTCCTCTAAATCAACAAAGTAGATGATTTGTGGAGAGTGAAAACAATTGGTGAACAAAACTGCAAATTTATTTGCACATCTCATCTGTATTCGATTACCATGGGAAGTGTTTTAATAACAGCATCCCACAAAAAGGCAGCAACTAACCCAAGCAATTTAGAATTATAACCAGATCAAAATTTATAAGCTCCTTACCTGAGTAGCCATTTTTCCATAATCAATCCAACGAAGTGTGGCAAAGTTTGTTGATTCTGCACAGTTGAACCCATGGTTGAAACCAGCATGATAACCATAAGGAAAGGTGATCATGAACTCTCCAGCCTCCTGTGTAATCTACAATGAAGAAAGTAGAAGCTAATAACCTCAATGTCAGTACTTAAATTCAATGCTAATCAGCAATAGCAATTTCCAACACAGGGGTAATCTCCTCTCTTTCCTCAATCAAATAAGAGATGAATCTAAAGAACTATTCACGGGCAGCATGGCAGCACAGTGGTTAGCACAGTTGCTTCACAGCACCAGGGTCCCAGGTTTGATTCCCGGCTTGGGTCACTGTCTGTGCGGAGTCTGCACGTCCTCCCCGTGTCTGCTTGGATTTCCTCCGGGTGCTCCAGTTTCCTCCCACAGTCCAAAAATGTGCAGGTTAGGTGGGTTGGCTGTGTTAAATTGCCCTTAGTGTCCAAAATGTTAGGTTTCGTTACTGGGTTACGGGGATAGGGTGGAGGCGTTGTCTTAAGTAGGGTGTTCTTTCCAAGGGCTGGTGCAGACTAGGTGGGCCAAATGGCCTCCTGCTGCACTGTAAATTCTATTTCAGTTAATATCACCCAATTTCTGTATAATTTGCAAGAAAAATAAATTCACATTTTATCCCATTGTACAAAATTTGTTGGTGGGGCGAGTGCGGGTGGGTGAGGAACCTACTGATAAAATGGACTCTGGATGGCATTAGATTGATGAATTGAACAGGATTTTCTTGCTCCTATGATCTGTGCCTATTGGTTTTCATCAACATCTTCTGTATCAACCCAGACATTAACAAAGGAGCAGACTCCCAAACAAGCCCAGAGTTGCATGAATAGAAGAGAGCTCTACATTAAAAATATTTTATTCAAAAATCTTCAAGATAAATAAACTGCATCCAGAAGAGATTATTGCTATTTTAAAATTAATTTCTTTATAAAATCCAGTTTTCAGGCCTCTGAATGTGAGTGCAATTCCCATGAAACGCAATTAAAATTAGCAAGAACTACAAAGAAAAGTGGTGTCAGCGCCTGGGAGTTGGCTAGCAGGCATCTGCAAGTGCAAAGCTGACAGCTACTGTGTAAACCACAGACGTAAGGAGTTCTGAGCACATAACAGCCCTTGCTTCTTTTTATATGTCGTGAGAATGGAGACCTTTGATACCAGTCAATATGGTATTCCTGTAGTGTAAAATGAAAGAACATAATTTATGTATTTTTAACTTCATATTTTTAAATTAATTGTTGGATGCAACTATTGCCAAACTGTATTCTACAAATATTCACCCCTCCCAGCCCACAGCACACCCTGCTGAGTCTTTACACCTAAATCACCACTTCCATATTGATCTAAACCGGCACAGAAACAGGCCGTTTGGCATAACCAGTCCATGCTGGAGTATATGCTCCACTCGAGCCACCTCCCATCTATATCGATCATTGTTGTTGTGTTATGTAATTTGGAATAACACAAGCTGCCACTTGATGCAGTTTTGAGTAAAAGATGCTCCAGACTTTGAAGTGAGTTCAATGTGTTTTATTGAACTATTAGCACAGGTCTCAATGAGTTTGACTCTCTACTAATCTAAATGTAGTAAATCAGTCTAACTGAACCAGCCTTGCTCTGAGCCATGTGCTGCGGTGTGATGCTGAGGATACACCCTGTCTCACTCTGTAGATGTTGGTCTGTGGAAAAAGGTGGGTTGTGAGTGCCTCATCCCTTTTATAGTGAGATACCACCCCGGAGTGTCCTGACTGCTCATTGGTCGTGTCCTATTCTACGTGTTCATTAGCTGCATGTTTGCATATCATGACAATCGTAATCTTCTATTCCCTTCTCCCTCAAACACTTGCCAATCCATTCCTGATATGTACATCCATGCATTTCACGTGCACCCTCTCCTGTGTATCCATATCCTTTTTACTAATACGGTGAGTAGAACTGCACACAGTTCAGCTTTTACAGGGAGCATAATGAAGGGAACTGAGTGGAAAAACACTTACAAATGGAGGAAGAGACAAGATTATGGGATTGGCAAGGCACTGAATTTAGTTTTGGACTGCTCACACATCTAGCATAGGCTGCAGGGTCGTCTTCTATGCTGTAAACCTTGGTAATACTTTTGAAGCAGGAAACCTGATAGTGAAACACACCAATAGAATCACTGGATCCGGTGAATGTTATTTCCACGAGCTCCAAATTTGGCTGCAAGAATTGTTGATTAATCTATAATGCAATGTAACTATTTCATTTGTCTTAATTTCTACAAGATACATGCAGTCACAGCCCACCTTGAAGCACCAATTTGGTTCCTGTGCTCTGCTGCAATAGTATGAGAATCCAATCCTCAAGTGATAGTTGTCGCCAATGGCATTGGTGTAAAAACAGGAACAGCTAATAAAGCTCACACGCTATTAAGGTTTAATGTTTGATGAATTTTCCACTCTCTCAGTCACCTCTCTCAAATTTCTTTAGCTCCCATATGCAGCCATGTCCTCCCTATTTGTGGTATCAATAACAAAGGTTTTGAAGTCCTATAAATCTGAGGTTAGGTCAGCCCAACAACCAAGAAGCAGCTGCAAGTTCTCGAAGATCTTTTGGAATGCACCCAACTTCCATCTGACACATAATCAAAAGTTCATGCTTGAGAAAATTTATTAGGCTTGGCAACTTCGCTTCCTCAAGTACTTTGATGTCAAGAACTGTATCTTCCCACTTGATATTTCCAGTACAGCAGATGTGGAAAGAGCCTTCCAAATTTGAGGTATGTCAACATTTTTAGCTTTGCAAGATTGGAGTGAAGTGCTGGCATTTACAGATCTGATGGAGATGGTTGCACAGCAGCGCAGCAAAAATATACTGGCACAATATTACACTGTAACAACTTCTATGCAACTTTTTCATAGAGCACTGATAGCAAATGATTAAATACACCTGGTGGCCATACACAAAATTACAAGATAACGGATAACAAAGCCATTTAGTTCATCCATTTAGAAAGATTCTGGATGGGATTCTCCTTTCCGGGGACTAAGTCCCCATGCCAACGGGAAAACCGGCGCCACAGACTCCGGCGTCAAAGGGCCCCCAAGGTGAGAAATTCTCACCTGTCTCAGGGGCTAGGTGGACGCCGGAGGGATTGGCGCCCCTCCAGCCGGCGCAGAAGGGACTGCGCGAGTTCGCGCATGCGCAGACCGGCCGTGGTATTTTGGCTCATGCGCAGGGGGTTGTCTTCTCCGTGCCAGGCATTGCGGAGCCCTACAGGGGCCGGCACGAAAGGAAGTAGTGCCCCCATGGAACAGTCCCGCCCACAGATCAGTGGGCCCCAATCGCAGGCCAGGCCACTGCCCCCCCCCCCCCGTGTTGGATCTCCAACACCACCCACGCCCCTGGAAAATACGGCAGCCGACGTCGGGATTCGCGCCGCCCCCCGGGATTCTCCGACCCGGTGGGGGGTCGGAGAATCACGCCCCCTTCATCCCACCACTTACCCACTTACATTTTAGCACTTTTGTCAATTAATAGAATTTCAGGATTTTCACCTCCATTAGCCCACTAATTATCTATTTGGAAGTCCTTTCCATGTACTGATTACCATGTATTTAAGTAAGAATCTCTTGACATTAATGCTAAAAATACTTTAGTGTCCCCATGACCCACTTCATGCGATTTAGTCTTTGATAATGATCCAGAGTTACCTTCTCCAAAGATATAGGTATTCTACATAGGTCACATTTCAGCTTGCTTCTTTCAATACCAAAAAGTACATTTCCCCAGTCCTTCCTCTAGATTAGGCTTCCAACACTACAGATTGATCTCTTGATAGAGACAGACTCAACACGAGGAGTGGTTTGACTAACGCACCGTACATTTTGAACAATACTTCCTCAGAGTTTTTCTTGGTTTTGACTATACCATTCAGCATTCTATTTGTTTTGTTGACAATGCATCTCAGTAGTTGGTCAAGTTGAGCACTCTTCATCTAAGAAACCCTAATCTATTTAAATTTTATCCTTAGCTTTTTTGAAATATATTCATGGTATCCTAGTTACCTGTTTTTTCTACAGAGCTGCTTTCCCTTTTTAATCTATGTTGACACTACCATTTCTCTTCTATTAAAAATATAATCGTTATTAATTTCATCACTATCAGTTCATGATGGAGGTCTATTTGATAATTCCCACACATGATCACAACATATCTTCAAAATTTTGGTGCACATTGTAGAGTACAAGTGTTAACTCTAACACTACTCTAATAATAGCTACTGAGCATGTATGTAAGGAGCCATGTTATAATGATGTCACTCAGGGGCAGCACAGTGGCCAGCACTACTGCCTCATGGCACCAAGGAACCAGGTTTGATCCCGGGTCACTGTCCATGTGGAGTTTGCACATTCTCCCCATGTCTGAGTGGGTCTCACCCCCACAATCAAAAAGGTGTGCAGGGTAGGTGGATTGGCCACACTAAATTGCCCCTTAATTGGAAAAAAAATTGGGTACACTAAATGAAAAAAAAGATGTCACTCAGATAGAGCACAGTAAGAAGTCTTATTAGAGCACTGTTCCTTCCTCAGTCCTCAGGACTGAGGAAGGAACAGTGCTCCGAAAGCTAGTGATATCGAAACAAACCTATTGGACTTTAACCTGATGTTGTAAGACTTCTTACTGTGCTCACCCCAGGCCAACGCCAGCATCTCCACATCATGGACTCAGATAGAGATGAGTGAGTAAGAACCTAAGAGGAGCAGTAGCTCTGTCCTGATGTTCAGTAACTTTGTATATAGTTAGTTATGTAAATAAAAGTACTTTTAAGGAAAGATCTTTGCCACCAGCCAGGTTTCTTACTAGACCAAGACGCCCAATGTCTTCCAAGACAGTCCAACAATTACAGACACATATAAAGTTCAGCCTTTCAGGTCTTCAAACCTGAATAATAGTTACAAGGAGATATCAGAAATTTTTAAGCACAAATGTTGACAGGACTGTGTGGCATATGTTTTCATTACCGCATGTCAGATTGGAAGAACAAGAAAATAGACAATGAACCATAAAATTAGAAATATCTCAAAGTGCACACATGCATGTTAAGCATTTTGTAGGTTAGCATGGATTTTGGGTTATACAAATCTGCATTTTTCCCAGTAATGTCACCTCTGCCAAACCCAAGTGCATTCTCAGCATTCATAACAACAACTGGCATTTAAATAGCATCTTTAATGTAATAAACTATCTCACCTAGTTTCACAAGAGTGTTGTCAAGCTGACACCAAGCCAGAATGGACAAATGAGCAAAAGCTTGTTCAAAGAAGTAGGTTTTAAGTAGCATATGAAATAGGGAGAGAGACACAGAGACAGGGAGCGAGGCAGGCAGGATAAGGGAGAAATTCCAGAGCTTGGTGCCTAGGCAAATGAAGGCACATCTGCAAACGTTGGAGTGATTGAAATGGGGGATGAACAAAAGGCCAAAACTGGTGGAGTAAAAAGATTCTGGCAGATTGTGGAATGGGAGAAGATCTCACAGATGGGAAGGAACACAGCCAGGAATGAATTTCAAAAAAGTATAATTTTATAATCGAGGCATGGTTTAATCGGGAACCAATGTAGGTTAGCAGACACATGGTGATGGATGATGGGACGTTGAGATATGGGCATCAGACCTTTGGATGAGTTCAAGTTTATGGAGTGTGGAAGATGCGAGGCTGGCAAGGCGGGTATTGGAACAGTCAAGTCGATATGTAACACAGTTTCCAAGGATATCCATTATTTTTGGAAATTAGCATGATTGAATTTAGAGGTTTGAGAGATGATCTCATGGAGATCCTTAAAATAATAGAGGATTCAATTGAGTACGTAGAAATAAATTATTGATTTTTGTAGGGGTATCCAGAGAAATGGGAGACAAAATTAGAGCTAGTCTGTTCTGGAGTGCAATCGGGATGTTATCTTGCACAAAAAGGAAATCTAGAACAAAATGCTGTGGATGCTGGAGCTCAACTACAATCATCAAGACTGAGATCAACAAATCTTTGTTAATTAAGGGTATATAGGAATATGGATCAAGATACATAAATAGTATTGAGGTTTTAGATCAGTCATGATTTAAGTAGCAGGCACGAGGAGCTGATAGCTCTCCTTCTGTTCCTATGTTGCCATGACTGTGGGCAAGTGCAGAAAAGGATATTAAACTTATTAAATGAAAATTACTGTTAGTCTTTTAAAAACAATAACTGTGTGCCTCCACTGATAATTTCAGCAAATAATGTTGCTGAGCCACAGCTTTCTTTGTTCATCTACACTCTTCAAAGCCTTTCCACCAAGTGTATACTCTCTACGTACTTTTTTTCCCCTCTTACTTCATCAGATTAATTGATCTGTACATTCCAATCATTTGCCTGTCTCTGGATTTAAATTCCACCTTCAGTAAAACTGTTTCTCAATGAACTACAGTCAAGTTTAAATACAACCACAAAGCACCAGCCTCAATCTTAGCATTAAACCCTGCGCCTATACAGACAGTTGCATCATGTGCAACCTAATTATTAGATTGAAAGAGGAAAGTGGTACCAAACAATCTGTATAGTTATATCCAGTTACCCAAGGGATCCAGATCACATACTTAACATGCTGACTTCAGCATAACATGGATAATGGACAATGATATAATTAAATTCTACTATAGCATAATTAAATTTGAGTATAGCCGTCTTTCTTCACAGATATGAAAGCAAGGACAATTCACTAGAGCTTTTAATTTTTACATTGCAAGCATGAAATATACTCTTTAAAGGGAAAGGATTGTTTCATTTCTCCATTGTAGATGAATTGAAAAATTGAAAACACATTGGGGTTAAGTTCCACCACCCCCAACTTGACCAGTTGTTCAAAAGCTATCCTAGAAACTATATCTAGGTCAAATTTCATTATATATTAAAATAATGATCCAAGTCAGGAGAGTCTAAAGAACTGCCTTGCAAATATTATCCAATGCATTTCTCTGTATACTGGCTTGCAGGATGCCCACACTACAAGTACTGTCTAACTAAGAATGATGCAAGTTAAAAATATATCATGCAACACACATATGGTATTGCTTTCAGCAGAAGATTTGCTTCTACTAGAAACAACCAGGATTCTTTGCAGATCAGGTCTATTCAATGGAAGGATCATTTTGTGGCTCATTCCTGGAATTGATTCCTTGCCCGAGAATGTCAAGTAGAACTACAGCACAAATAAGGGGATGAGTTCTCAAAACCTATCCCAGAAAAGGTTATATGTCAATCAACATGAAACCAAATAATTAATCGCATCATAGAAAGATACAGCACAGAAAGCTCCTATTTGTCCCATTGTACCCTTGCTGGCTCCGTGTGAAACTATCCAAGTAGCCCCAAATCACAACCCTTTCTCAAAGCCCTGTTTATCCACTTCTCTTTTGAAAGTTACTACTGAACCCGTTTACTCACCCTTACAGATTGTACATTCCAGATCATAACTTTCTGGATAAAAAGAAAAGTGTTCCCTCATATCAGGTGTTCACACCTCATGAGCATATACAGGATTACGGGGAAAAGGCGGGGGACTGGGATTAGGCGAGTTCCACTTGAATAGAGCCAGCATGGACTTATTGGGCCGAACAGTTATCTTTTGTGCTGTAACCATTCTCTGATACGAAGTCAGAAAATTATTCATTTTAATTTCAAAAGAAAATTGATTTAAATAGTTTTCTGTTTCAAACTGCAGCTATTTATTTTGCTCAACACTATTGATTCCAGCAAAACAAAATTGTGCAGTACATTTTGGAATATCCATTCATTATAAAACGGATTTAAACAGGATTCACAGGAATATCTTGTGTACCAAATATGTGAAATACAAACAACAATGTTGTCCAATTGGGTCCACAAATGAACCTCAAGGAAATTCTGTATGATTAAAAATAAATGAGGATATCAAGTCAGAGGACAGTGCAACACCCAGTATGGAACAATTTTTTAAAAACTTACTGTTGGGAGTTTCCAGCTGAATCCGGTCGGAGTAAGGACAGAGTGACTGCTGGGTAAGTAGTAAAGATTTAAATTGTTTGTGTGGACCCATAACAGCTGATTGCTGTTCTCGTGCGGGGCGCAGTGGTTGCAGGTTAAGTGTTTTGTTTTTACCTGTATTTAAGTTGGGCAGTTCCTAAACCCTAGACACGACACTTGTAGTGTCCTCCACCCTTCCACCTCCTCTAACCTAAGGGATAGTGTGAATAACAGGTAAGCTCTTTCTTTCTTTTTCTTGTTTTATCTAGAGGGGATGGCAGGGAAGGCAGTGCAATGTTCCTCCTGCAGAATGTTTGAGGTGAGGGACGCCGTCAGTGTCCCTGCTGATTTCACCTGTGGGAAGTGCACCCATCTCCAGCTCCTCAGAAACTGCGTTAGGGAACTGGAGCTGGATGAACTTCTGATCATTCGGGGGGCAGAGGTGGTCATAGATAGTAGCTTCAGGAATGTAGTTACTCCGAAGAATGAAGATAGATGGGTGAAAACACGGTCCGGCACACTCACCCTCAAAAACGTGGCCCCTCTCCTTGGTGAACACTGAAGAAAAGTTGAATAAATACTTTTCTTCAGTGTTCACCAAGGAGAGGGGCCATGTTTTTGAGGATGAGAGTGTGATACAGGCGGATAGGCTGATGGAGGTAGATGTTCCGAGGGTCTGATAAACCTTAGGGTCGACATGTCCCCTGGGCCAGATGGGATATATCCAAGGATTCTTTGGGAGGCAAGGATGAGATTGCAGAGCCTTTAGCTTTGATCTTTGGGTCCTCACTGTCCACGGGGATAGTGCCAGAGGAATGGAGAGTGGCGAATGTTGTTCCTCTGTTCAAGAAAGGGAATAGGAATGACCCTGGTAATTAATAGGCCGGTTAGTCTTACTTCGGTGGTCGGTAAGTTAATGGAAAAGGTCCTGAAGGATAGGATTTATGACCTTCACGGATTCATGAAGGGTAAGTCTTGCCTCACAAATTTGATTGAATTCTTTGAGGAGGTAGCTAAGTGTGTAGATGAAGGTAGAGCAGTTGATGTCGTATACATGGAGTTTAGTAAGGCGTTTGATAAGTTTCCCCATGGTCGGCTTATGAAGAAACTAAGGAGATGTGGGATAGAGGGAAATTTGGCCAATTGGATAAGTAACTGGCTATCACATCGAAGATAGAGGGTGGTGGTGGATGGAAAATTTTCAGACTGGAGACCAGTCACCAGCGGCCTGTTCTGTGCTGTACTGTTCTATGTTGCATGCCAAAGGGCTTTCTCACAAGGCTGGGTATTGCACTATTTTTCCAAGCATCCCTCTGTCTGTCAACATTGGCCATTTAGTGACTTACTTTATCTAGTTACCAGTATGATAAAACATTTTACATTGACCTTTTCTTTTAAGTCCAAGTAACACAGATTCAAAAGGATATAAACTATAAAACCATAAGATACAGGAGCTGAATTAGGCCATTCGACCCATCGGGTATGCTCCGCCATTCAATCATGGCTGATATGTTTTTTATCCCCATTCTCCTGCCTTCTCCCCATAACCGCTGATCCCCTTATTAATCAAGAACCTATCTTTCAGGGCAGCACGATGGCGCAGTGGTTAGCATTGCTACCTCACAGCGCTAAGGTCCCAGGCTCGATCCTGGCTCTGGGTTATTGCCCGTGTGGAGTTTGCACATTTTCACCGTGTTTGCGTGGGTTTCGCCAGACAATCTAAAGATGTTCAGGGTAGGTGGATTGGCCACACTAAATTGCCTCTCAATTGGAAAAATTTAATTGGGTACACTAAATTTCTTCAAAAAAGAACCTCTCTGTCTCTGTCTTAAAGACACTCAGTGATTTGGCCTCCATAGCCTTCTGCGGCAATGCGTTCCACAGATTCACCACCCTCTGGCTGAATAAATTCCTCATCTTAATTTTAAAGGATCGTCACTTCAGTCTGAGGCTGTGTCCTTAGGTTCTAGTCTCTCCTGCCAGTGGAAACATCTTCTCCACATGCACTCTATCTAGGCCTCTCAGTATTCTATAAGTCTCAATGAGATCCATCTAAACCCCATCATGTACAGACCCAGAGTCCTCAATTGCTCCTGGTTCGAGGCCAATATTCATTCTCTGCAGGGGGTAAAGGGCAGATATATTAGCATGGCGAGAACTCTCATGCCTAACCAGGCCCAACAGGGGTGGCCCTAGCTTGCACTGCAGCCCCTGCCCCCACATGCTACCTCCACCGATCCCACCCCCACTCGTTCTCCCTGACACTTCAGCAATGCACCCCTGGCCCTGTCAGTGCCTGGCACCAGGGAGCCTTTAACCCCACCGCCCGTCCCTGCTGGCATGGGACCGGAGACTGGTGCCACCCATGCCTGCGGACTGCGGCACTGGCGGTCTTCTCTAGGACACCCCGGTCCCGGGGTGACTCCTCTTTCCCACAGCCCACCACGCCCCCCCCCCCCCCCCCCCCCCCCGCTACCCCCAGTCCTCGCAGACACCCCCCCCAGCCAGCGGCACAACTGTCAAGCCCACTGTTGTGCTTTTGGGAACATTATCTAAATGCTCCCTTAGCAGCCATAGTGCACATTTTAAATACCACAAGTAAACTTCGCCATCACAACCTCCGCCTGGTGGGGGCGGAACATCGCGGGAGGCCGTACACTACTGGATCAGTACCGGTAATGAGATGGTAATTCATGCTACTGTACATTTTGCATGCCCACACCAGCGCATGGTGTGGTCCGCATTGATGCCGCTTCCTAGTTAAGCGACGCCTCAACATTTAACACGTGTACCCTTGATTTCAAATCTTTTCACGGTCTGACTATGTAATCTCCTCCAGCTCCATAACTCTTAGGTTTCAGTGCTCCTGCAATTCTGGGCTCTTGGTATTCCCCATTTTAATTGTCCCACCATTTTGGACGTGCCATTAGGTTCCTCGGCTCCAAGTTCTGAAATTTCCTCCCTAACCTCTCTGCATCTCTACTTCACTTTCCTCCTTGAAGATGCTCCTTAAAACCTGCCTGCTTGACCAAGTGTTTGGTCATCCCCTCTAATATCTCATGTGACTTGGTATTGTTCAGGGAACGACTGTCTATCCAAGAGATCAGGTGCAGACAGGATTCTTCTTTCACCGGATTGTTGATCCATTCAAGGGAGCCGTATCCACGGAATGGCACATGGACACCTTAAATAATACATTACATCAAGTCTAATACCTTTGCATTATCACAGCTATTTGCATATGCCAAAGATGGACATTAAACATACTATTGTTTTTAACATATTCCAATTAGTTTTCCTACTTATGACACTCAATATATATATATATATATATATATATATATTTACAGCATCTATATGCTTGCTTAATTACAATATCTAATCGCTAACAAGGCAAGTTTACATAATTATACTATCAGCAAATACACAGCTGTAGACTTGTAAAAATATTTTTATTCTCCTCCTTTTTCACATATTCTTCAAACTTTACACCCATCAACAATCAACGGTAACAAATACAATGTCAATCCCCTTATTAACAACAACAATCCCACCCTCCCACCAAACCCCCAAACAACAGCCCGCATGTTAACATAAACAAAAAACAAGAAGGAATCAGGAAAGGGCCATAATCACCATTAACACATACAATCCCCCTCCCCCCAACCCTCCCAAATCCCCCCCCCCATCTAATGTTCGATGTAATCCAATTCTTGAAGTGCATAATGAATAACGCCCATAAATTGTAGAACCCTTCCATCCTTCCCCTCAGTTCAAACTTAACCTTCTCAAGAGTTAAGAATTCCAGGAGGTCCCCCCACCACGCCAGGGCACAGGGTGGAGAGGTTGATCTCCACCACAACAGGATCCGCTTTCGGGCGATCAAAGAGGCGAAGGCTACAACAGCTGCCTCCGCACCCATTTCCAACCCCGGCTGGTCCGATACCCCGAATATGGCCTCCCTGGGACTGGGTCCAGTTTTACGTGCCCCACTTTAGAAATTAATCTAAAAGCCTCCTTCAATTAATCCTCCAAATTTGGACAGGACCAAAACATATGAACGTGGTTTGCGGGGCTCCCCCACAACGTTCACACACATCTTCTACCCCCTCAAAGACCCGGCTCATCCTCGCCCTTGTGAGGTGCGCTCTATATATCACCTTCAGCTTTATCAACCCCAACCTCGCGCATGAGGTGGAGGCATTCACTCTCCAGAGTACCTCACACAAAAACCCCTTGTCCATACCCTCTCCCAACTTTTCCTTCCACTTTGCTTTGATCCCTTCCAGCGGTGCCTCCTCCTCTCCCAAAATAGCCCCATAAACCGCCGACACCACCCCCTTTTCCAGTCCCTCAGTCGTCAGCACGTCCTCCAGCAATGTGGATGCCGGCTCCACCAGGAAACCCTGTATCTCCTTCCTGGCAAAGTCTCGAACCTGCATGTATCTAAACATTTCCCCCTGCTCCAGCCCACATTTTATTCCCAGCTCCTTCACTCCTGCAAACCGACCCCCCATAAATAAATCCTTTAGTGTCTTAATTCCCTTCTCCTCCCATCTCTGAAAATTTCCATCCCACTTCTCTGGTTCAAATCTGTGGTTTCCTCCAATTTCAGCATTTTCCTCGACCCTGCCCCCAACCCGAAGTGCTGGCGAAACTGCCTCCAAATTCTCAACGAAGCAATCACTACCGGACTCGCTGAATATTTCCCCCGAGGTCGAGAGTGGTGCTGTTGCTAGCGCCTTCAATCCCGACCCCCAACACAACTCTCCTCCATTCTGACCCACTGGGAATCAACCCCTCTGACCCAGCTCCGCACCTTCTCCACATTCGCCGCCCAGTAGTAATACATCAGGTTCGGAAGCCCCAACTCCCTGCCTGCCTTCCTCTCTGTACCTGTACGACCTACATTCCTCGGATCCTTGTCTTTTTTAAACAACAGGGAAATCGATGCCTGCCCCAAAGTTTGTGGTGACATCCCCTTCCCTATCGCCTCCTCAAACATGCCCACCATCAGCGGAACTAGCTTATCCTTAAATTTTTTATAATATTCCACCAGAAACCCATCCGGCTCGGCTACCTTCCTCGGCTGCATCCTCCCAATCGCATCTTTTATCTCCTGCTCCACTATCGCCCCTTCTAATGTAGCCCTGTCCTCCTCCCCTAACCTCGGGTACTCCAGCCCATCTAGAAATTCCTGCATCTCCCCATCTCCCCCAGGTGGTTCTGACCTGTACAACCTCTCATAGAATTCCTTAAAGACCTTGTTAATCTGATCCGAAGACACCACCAACTTCCCTGCCCTTTCCCGCACTGGGGTACTGGCTCCGTAATATGGAGAAGTAGATAGTTCACGTAAAGGGACACCTGATGCTCAACCCTCCTCAATTTACCCCCTCCACTTAACAGAGGACCTCAAAGTTAGGGAGTGGCGCTATTGCCAAAGCAAACAGATTCGGGGACAATGGACTCCCTGCCTCATGTCCCTCAACAAAAAAAATAACCAGAGTTCAGGATATTCGTATGAGCACTTGCAGTGGGGGCCTTATACAATAACTGAATCAGAGAAATAAATTTGTTGCCAAAACCGAACCTCCCAAAAATCTCAAATAGATACTCCCACTCCATTATCAAATGCCTTTTAGGCATCTGGGGAAACAATCCCCTTCGGTACAGGCACCATGGAGGAGAAGAAGACAACATTTAACAGGCGACGTATATTGGCCGACAATTGCAGACCCTTCACGAAGCCCGTCTGGTACTCTGCGACTTCATTTGAGTTGGTGAGAGTCTAAATCGTGGCAGGTGGCCAGCAGGGTATTAATAAAATTTGAGGGGTGCTTAGAGGGGGAGAGGAACATCGAGTGTCACTATATGCAGACGATTTACTGCTATATGTGGCGGACCCAGCAGAGGGGATGCCAGAGGTAATGCAGATACTCAGGGAGTTTGGAGAGTTCTCGGGATATAAATTAAATATGGGAAAGAACAAACTTTTTGTGATGCACCCTGGGGAACAGGGCAGGGGGATAGATGCTCTGCCGCTGAGGAGAGTGGCAAGGAACTTTCGATACCTGGGGATTCAGGTGACCAGGAACTGGGGAACCCGACACAAACTTAACGTGACGCGACTGGTAGAGCAGATGGAGGAGGACTTTAAGAGGTGGGATATGGTGCCCCTGTCATTGGCGGGCAGAGTACAGGCGGTCAAGATGGTGGTCCTCCCGAGGTTTCTTTACGTGTTTCAGTGCCTCCCCATCCTGATTACTAAGGCCTTTTTTTAAAAATTAGATAGGAGCATTACGAGCTTTGTATGGGTGGGAAAGACCCCAAGGGTAAAGAGGGGGTTCCTGCAGCGCAGTAGGAACAGAGGGGGATTGGCACTGCCGAGTCTGAGTGACTACTATTGGGCCGCCAATGTGTCGATGGTCCCTAAGTGGATGAGGGAAGAGGAAGGTGCGGCGTGGAAAAGGATGGAGATGGCGTCCTGTAAGGGAACAAGCCTGAAAGCGCTGGCGACAGCGCCGCTACCGTTCTCCCCGAAAAGGTACACCACAAACCCAGTGGTGGTGGCGACCTTGAAGATCTGGGGGCAGTGGAGACGACACAGGGGAGTGACAGGTGCCTCGGTGTGGTCCCCGTTAAGGAATAACCACAGGTTCGTCCCGGGGAGGATAGATGGGGGATTTCAATGTTGGCAGCGAGCAGGAATTAGGAAGCTGAAGGACCTGTTTGTGGACGGGACGTTTGCGAGTTTGGGAGCATTGGAAGAAAAATATAAGTTGCCACCAGGGAATGCTTTCCGATACATGCAAGTGAGGGCATTTACGAGGCAACAGGTGAGGGAATTTCCGCAGCTCCCGACGCAAGGGATCCAGGATAGAGTGATTTTGGGGGCATGGGTTGGAGAAGGTAAAGTGTTGGAAATACACAGGGAGATGAGAGACGAGGGGGAGACGATGGTAGAGGAGCTGAAGGGAAAATGGGAAGAGGAGCTGGGGGAAGAGATTGAGGAGGGACTGTGGGCAGATGCCCTAAGCTGGGTAAATTCCTCCTCCTCATGTGCCAGGCTTAGCCTGATTCAATTTAAGGTTCTACACAGGGCGCATATGACGGGAGCAAGACTGAGCAGGTTTTTTGGGGTGGAGGATAGGTGTGGGAGGTGCGCGGGAAGCTCGGCGAACCACACCCACATGTTCTGGTCGTGTCCGGCACTGCACGAGTTCTGGGAGGGTGTGGCAAGAGTGGTCTCAAAGGTGGTGGGAGTCCGGGTCAAACCAAGCTGGGGGTTAGCTATATTTGGGGTTGCAGAATAACCGGGAGTGCAAGAGGCGGAAGAGGCCGACGTTTTGGTCTTTGCGTCCCTAGTAGCCCAGCGAAGGATTCTACTTATGTGGAAAGAAGCGAAGCCTCCGGGCGTGGAGGCCTGGATAAACGACATGGCAGGGTTCATAAGACTGGAGCGAATAAAATATGCGTTAAGAGGATCGGCTCAGGGGTTCACCAGGCGGTGGAAACCGTTTCTTGACTATCTCGCGGAACGATAATGGAAAAACAGAACAGAGAGCAGCAGCAACCCGGCAGGGGGGGGGGGGGGAGAGAGAAGAGGGGAGAGGGTTATTTTGTGCTTTGTTTTTCTTTCTCTCTTTAGGCTAGTTGTGGATAATTGCTTCTTGTGTCATACTTTTTTCTCATTTGTTGTTAGTTTAATATATTATTTAAAAAACAGTTAATGTACATTTTATTATAAAGTTGTAAAAATGGAAAATTTTTGTTTGAAAAGCTTCAATAAAATATATTTTTTATTAAAAAAAATAAAATTTGTATTTTCCCAGTTCGGGGCGTAAATATCCACCCCCCCCCCCCACAACCCCCCAGACCACCGTCCTTGAAACAACCATACCCAAATACAGATATAAATAAAGGCAAGGCAAACAAAATCTACTAAAGTCTACTTCTAACAAACCTAAACAAAACTAAAACTCTACTCATAATCTACAAAACTAATATGGGCTGCAACCAACCCTTCAAAATTGTTCTCGTTAGCCAACTCTTAAGTCAGCAGTGAGGTTCCCAACTGGAGATAAGAAAAATGGTTAGACAAAATACCAAACCCCCATAAAACCTTGCGCTCCAAAAGGGGAGCCATATATTATTGTAACAAATAGACCCCCACCTAGAACTAAACCCAAAATCTAAGCAAGAACTATAAACATTCAACCAAAACAAGAACAAGAAAATACAAGGACAAACATGAAATCCCAACAATGTAACAATTCAAAATGCCTGTCAATAGAACCAAAGACTCAATTAACCTGCGCCCAACTTGTGTTTTTTAACGTAGAGTCCGCTTCTCCCGGTGTGTCAAAGAAATCGTGTTTTCCCTTGAAAGTCAAGAAGAGTAGACCAAACTGAACCAGACCACTTTTATACAGGGCGGCCTTGACTCTGTTGAATGCAACCCTTTTCTTAGTCAGCTCCATACTGTTATGGGCGAACCCCAAAATGTATCATGGAGTTCAACCAACCTCCTCCTTTAATGTATTTGTTGCTTTTCCGAGCACATGGCTTGTTCCCTAGGTGTGGGATTATAATTATGGACACGTGGGTTTTTAAACACAAAACAATGTTTATTCCATGAACTCAACTTAACATCTTAAATAAGCATTGGATCTCTTAACACCCCTTACTTCAAAGATAACTCAGAAAATATTGCAACAGTAAATAATTCCTCAAAATGTTCCTTCAATCTTCCAAGAGACTTAACACATTTAAACAGAATCACATCAGGTTAAAGGCTTTACTATTATGAGTTTAAATTACCCAAATGATCCAGAGATAGTCTTACATGGCAGAGATCCAGCTCACTGCAAACACAGACACTCCCAAGCTCTTTTCAAAACTGCAAAACTAAACTGCAAAATGGCTGGCCTGACCTCAGCTCCACCCACTCTCTGACATCACTGTTTTCATAAAGGTACATTGCTTAAACATCCATGTCTTAAAGGTACTCTCACATGACAATACCCATGCTTTGATGGAACCTGGTGGTGTGGTCTTCCCACTCAAAGTTACGGGGCGAGATTCTACATCCTGCTGCACACATTTTCTTGTGCGCCGCACCCCCGTTTTCTGGTGCGGCGCGCCCCCACAGGGAGCGGGATTCTCCATCCCGGCAGCTGGCTAATGGCGTTTCCCATTATGAGTACTCCACACCGTCGGGAAACCCGGGGGCATGAGTGTGCTGCCGGCGAAACAGAGGATCCCGCCGACGGAGAATCCAGGCAACCGTGTTCCTTCACCTATTTTAGAACCCCCTCTGTCTCCTTGAAGCTTTGGAACCTCACTATCACCGCACACAGTGAATCCTCACCCACCACCTTACTGGACATACCTGCAAAGCACTCCGTAGGCATTGGGCCTTCCACCTCTCTGGCAGGTGTCCCACAATATTTGCCCTCCTGGACCTTTCTCCCCGTGTCTGGATGGGCTTCCTCTAGGTGCTCCCACTGTCCAAAGAAGTAAATGTTAGGGGCATTGGCCATGCTAAATTGCCCTTAATGTCCAAAAGGTTAAGTTGGGTTACGGGAATAGAGTGGAGGTGTAGGCTTTAGTAGGGTGCTCTTTCCAAGGGCCGAAGCAGACTCGATGGGCAGAATGGCCTCAATCTGCACTGTAAATTTGATGATTCTATGATTTGTTCGCTTCGATTCATAGCTCTGATTCCAGCGAGGCAATCCGATCACTGTGGTCCGAAAGGACCACTTCCATATCTTTGATCGTGGCTCTATAGGATTCCACAGATTCACTGTTTTCCACAGAGCCACTCGAAGGAGGCCAAGGCCTCTTTAATTGATTTCCTGAGATCCTCCAACATATGTCATCAGTGCTGTTCAAATTCCTTCGCCAAGGTACTTGAAAGCACCTCGGCTGTTAGTGGAATGGCCAGAAACCGCCTTTTTACCTGTCAATGAGCTCTGAAAGGCATCAGACTCCGTCGACGAACTTCTGCTCTCAACCTTCTTTTAC
Source organism: Scyliorhinus torazame (assembly GCF_047496885.1). Taxonomy (NCBI): domain Eukaryota; kingdom Metazoa; phylum Chordata; class Chondrichthyes; order Carcharhiniformes; family Scyliorhinidae; genus Scyliorhinus; species Scyliorhinus torazame. Next base: position 56,026,324 of record NC_092724.1, read on the forward strand.
CTGACCTTTTTGGGCATTTCAGACATACAAGATCCTTATTCCAATAACTATGTGGGTTTTCAAGAGCAAACAACTCGTGGTACTAAGAAAATGGGCAAAACGTACAGTACCCCAGTGGGAGCCATCTCATGTGCCTCTTCCCCCTACATTACGTTATCGGAAGCCTCTCAAACAAATTTGTTAAACACTATTTACGCTCAACAAATCCATGCTGGCTTTTCTTAATTAATCCACATTGATTCCAATTTTCGGGGGTCAGATGTGTTCCCATCTTATTAAAGTTGGCCCTCCCCCAATAATAATTTTGTCTTTAATTATTATTTCTATGAACCTTCCCACCACTGAGGCTAAACTGACTGATCTGTAATTGCTGGGCTTCTCCATGCACCATTTTCTGAACAAGGCCTACCATTTTCAGTTCTTCCAGTCCTCTGGCACCACCCTTGAATCCAGGGAGGACTGGAAGATTATGGCCAGTTTCCACACAATTTTCACCCTTGTTCCCCTCTGTATCCTCGGGTGCAACTCATCCGATCTTGGTGGCTTACCAGCTTTATATACCAGCCTTTGTAATATCTCCGCTTTATCAAATACTCATTCAGTGCCTCAACAATGCCCCTGCCTCCATGCATACATGTCCTTTCTTGTCTCTAATTAGCCCATTGTTCCTTTTACTATCCTTTTACTATTTATATCCCGAAAGACGACTTTTGCATTCCCTTTTATGTTAGCTACCACTTTCTTCTCATATTTTCTCTTTGCTCTCCATTCTGTGTTTCACTGTCTCCATCAACATTCTATTCTCGTCCTGGTTCTGAATTGTATGATCCACCTACGTATCACATGCAGCCCTTTTCTGCTTTATCTTACTCGTCATCACTTTTGTTAATCAGGGAGCTCTGTGTTTGTTTGCCCTACCTTTTCATCATGTGGCAATGTATCTCGACTGCATCCGAAGTTAAAGGGAGGCGATTGTTCCTTAACAGCTTTGCCTTCTAATCTGGAATTCCAATTTACGGGGGTCAGATGTGTTCTAATCTTATTAACGTTGGCCCTCCCCCAATTAATTACTTTTAGTCTGGATTGCTCCTTGTCCTTTTCCATTGTATCATAAGGTTACCTAAATGGCATTTCTATGTAATTTCCTTGCAAATTGGTTTCTCTAATTGGGTGGCCTATCAAATACACCCAGTAGTGTAATGATATCTCAATTGTTTCTTAGCTCCAATCAAATACATTCTGTCTTTCACCCATTCTTAAATCAGTACTACCGCCCACCTCCTCTCTTTCCTTTCCTTAACATTTTGTATCCAGGAAGATTTAGTACCCAGTCTTGCCTTTTCTCAGGCCTGTTACAAAGCTCTCCACTATCGACAGCGCTCGAGCTAGGAATGCAACAGAATATTGTCCACTCACTGCTGTATTGGTCAAAGCTGATCATCCAGGACAATTTGTTTGATTTACTCTGCACCTCAAGAGTCTCTATCTTACTGTTCCACCATTGGTCTGTCCAATCTGCAGGATAGAAAACGGCAACTCGCCATGGTTGTTTTGGTGCCTGCCTTCTGCCTTGTGACCTCCAACGTCCAGAAGGTCATGAGCAGGAATCCCATGGTGACACCATTTCCTCCTAGTTACGCACCGTCCTGACGTGGACATCATCATTTTCTTCATCATCACTGCACTAATATGCTGAAATTCCACGTGTATCATCATCATCATGGGAGCACAGCCACCAAAAGGACTGCAGTGATTCAAGTATAATGCCCACCACCTTCTCACAGCAGCTAAGGATTGGTAATTAATATGATCTTGTCAATATCATTCACATCTTAAGAACAAAACAAGTTGTTTTCAAACCCCACTCATGGCCTTGGCCTTGCCCTCCCCATCTCTACAATCTCCTCTAGGCCCACAACCCTCAGATATCTATGCTCCTATAGTTCTGACCTCTTGTGCATTCCTAGTTATAATTGCTCCACCATTGGTGACTGTGCCTTCAGTTGCCTGGGCCTCCAAGTTCTGGAATTCACTCTCCAAACTCCTCCACTTTGCTTTCCGATACTTCTTAAAACCTACCTCTAGGCTAGGTGTCATACTTTGTTATATAATGGTCCTGTGAAGCACCTTCAGGCGTTTCATTGTATCAAGGCACTACATGAATACAAGTTGTTGTTGTTTTACAATAGTTAAAATCAGTACACTCATCCTTAATGCTGTATTCAGAAAGTAAGTGAATTATTCTGCATCAGCAACTGTTAAGTTCTGTGCATTTGTTTTTTGCCTCCCCAGACATATATCTTACCTGCTGTCACTGTCAATGGCCACAAATGTTGAAAGAGGAAATTCTGGGATGGATAACATGCCCTGAAAATGACTGCCAAGTAAAACTAAATGTAGCTGCCATTCAGCAAAATCACAGAATTTACTAACTTGGGTAGTTTCATACAAAGTGAATGGGTAAATCAATAAGTGAATTACAGAAATACATGTTTTAATAATTAAATGCCTGGTATTGATTCAATTCCAGCGAAAAGTAAATACTATTAAAAAGATTTATAAATATAAACCTTCCCATTTTAGGATTGCATCGAATTTAAATTAACAGTGAACTACCATCATTCACATGGAATGACAGTGCCACGTCACTGAGTTTGTACAGATATCTTTTCTGTTGAGTAAGAATGAAAACTATCTTCATGGAACATGAAACGGAGCAAAGGCCATTACTTATACCTTTAGATTAATAGAAGGTAGTGTTTTGAGATGTGAATCTGTACAATCCTGCAAATCCAAAATGCAACAAGCGTTTCACTAGATTTGTCTGTCCATAAATTTATTTTTATCCTTTATATCAACAGATCTTAAATGTGATCGATTGAAAAGCTCAAACTACAATTTCAGTTTGCAGCTAGTAACCAGCAGGTATAAAAATGCATACACTGCCATAATTCCACACTCAAACCTGTAAGGTTTAAAGCACAGCGCCAAATAAATCCTAGGGTGTGAAGTTTAAACATTACCCTGCAAGAGTTAAACAAAATGCACCAAGATGGGTTAGCCGAGTAGTCATTTTTCAGTTCTTACATTTCTAGACTCAACTGATGCAGTATAGCTACTAGTCACCCAAAGAAGGAGATTAAATTTAACTGTGATAATGAGATCCTAAATCTTCAGTGACTGTTGTAAATATTGGGCTACAGTCAAATGTTGAGCCTCAATTAAACAGACTGAAAGAATATTTCACTCCTCTGTCTTGTAAATGCAAATCTAGAACAAATGCAAATCCAAGATCCACATCAGTGGGCAGAATTTTCCCAAGAAATGGCAAGTGTTAGGGTCTGATTGAAAACAGGCATGTTTCCCTCCAGAAGCACAACTGAATTTTCAAACCAGATTTTCTGGAATTTAGTGCACAGAAAATCTGGGGGCGTGGTGTGCAGCATCACTCTGGGGGGCAGGTCCTGACAAAGCCAGCAGCAAGCCGGCTCCAGAGGTTGGGGCAGCAACTTTAAAGGGTGGTCTGATGGGCATTTAAGATAAGTTCCCCCAACTCTCTCAAAGAGATGGACGAGACCCACAAGCTTCAGTGCTACCCCCAACCATGGAAGTATCGATGGGCACTATTCCACTCCACTCCACCCCCCACCCCCCCCCCCACCCCCCACCACCCCCCCATGCCATCATCAGGGCTCTGCCCACCACACATAAGGGGAATTTCTATCTCCTCCCACAATTGAGAAGGGTTATCACTCTTCCTCCCCCCCCCCTTCCCCCGCCACCTGCCAGAGCCCACTTGGCACTGCCTGGCTGGCACTGACTGGCCAAGTTCCTTACCATCCAGGGGCTATACTCACTGCTGTGACCCTGAGATGATCATCACGACTGGTTCTAGTCTTTGAAAACCAGTAGCGATGCACGCCGGTGTGAAGTTACACCAACTGGATGAGATGATAAGGCATGGGCGGACCTTACGGTGTCAAGGCCAGTAGGTATATGCTAAAATGTTATAATGTAAGGAAATCACGTTCACGTCCATCATGTCACCAGCAAGGGGGGAGGGGGGACAGATCCCATTATGCGTTATGGCTGTCTCACAAGATTCAGCAGGCATAACGGGATTGGAGTCCCCTGCGAACAATGGTGGTTACCATTCCGTTGATGCATTGCAATTTCAATTTTTCTTCAAAGCTTGTCATTCAACATTACCTCATGATAGGAGAAGAATACAGGAAATCTGTAGCCTTCACTTCTTTTTGAACAATAGGGCATGTCGTGCAACACCACATCTATTCTTTGGCTGTTATTCTATACCTACCTTAATTGGCAATGGTAATGGCCCAGAATTTGCTGGATCAGGGCATCTTGCATTGGAAGTATTTTTTCTCTTTCAACTCCAACTAATTTTGCTGTACAAATTGCTGAAAGTGCAAGTTTGATAATGACACAGTAAGGTCAGGAGAGGACCGAAAGTTTATTTCCTCAATCAATTAAATTTAAGAATGGAGTAAGGAATAGAGGAAATGGTGAAGAATGAAACAGATTGAATGGAAATCAAATCAGATATAGAAAGAAAGAAGAGGAAAATAAAAAGTGGATTACAAGAGTGAAAAGTGATTGAAAAAAAATCCATTTAGTGAGATTAGTTTCCACCCTCCACCTCGAGGCGCGCACACCAACCCACCACAAACCGACCCACCACAAACACAGGGCACATACATACACACCCACCACAAACACAAGATGAACACATACACCCACCACAAACCCAAGCCGCGCACACACACACACCCACATCCAGGTAGCATAGCACGGTTAGCACTATGGCTTCACAGCGCCAGGGTCTCGGGTTTGAATCATGCTCGGGTCACTGACTGCACGAAGTCTGCACGTTCTCCCCATGTCTGCGTGGGTTTCCTCTGGGTGCTCCGGTTTCCTCCCACAGTCCAAAGATGTGCAGGTTAGATGGGTTGGCCATGGTGGATTGGGGTTAGAGAGTTATGGGGATAGGGTTGAGGTGTGGGCTTGGGTAGGGTGCTCTTTCCAAGAGCCGGTGCAGACTCGATGGGCCGAATGATCTCTTGCTGCACTGTAAATTTTATGAGATCTACGAGATCAGAAAACGCACACACACACTCACCGCAAAATGCACCCACACACACCACAAAACACACACACAACAAAACTCACACACACGGACGATAAATCACTCCATCAACGTAACCCTTATATCATGAAGTACCAGCACCAACTTTCAGGTGGCAAGCTTATTTCATATTTACAGTACAAATTCAGCAATTTATAGAAGCACTATTTTCATACATGTGTATAATGAGGCTGATTGAGAAAAACAGGAATTTTACGATCCCAGTTGATTTTATAACTGGATGAAAAGGTCCCACAATGAAACCCTGGCTCAAAAACTTGTTTTTTTTAAGAAAACATGGAGGAAGAGTCACAGGACTGCCAGTTAGATTAGTTGCAATAAGAGAAACAAATATACATTAAACATGAAAAGATGGATTATGATACAGTACTCCTTTACCCCCCGCTTATCTTAACAAATACACACATATTTTAAGATTAATACTGGTTGCACAATCTATCTTAACCGACAACAGTCTCAGTAACAAAAAGTCCATTTAAACACACAAGCTGGCTGTGGTAAAGCACACACTCCACTCTGAACGCAATGCCTGTGGATTTGTCCTTAAAATCCCCCCAGGTGATTTTGATTTACCTACAAAGTCTATTTTTCAACTTCAAATCCGATTACTGCAACTGTCTCTTTCACGCACAACACTGTCTGCTTTTCCCGTGAATTCTCCTGAATACTTTGGTCTCTGTACTCTTTACTTCAGTCTTCCTGAGACATTTGCACAGTCCAAATTCCCTGGTTATCTGGACTGTATCTGGTTCTTTGGGAAGTCTTCCACTTTGCAGCTCTCTTGTCCTGTCCAGCTCATCTTTTCCTGGCAGACTGGAGAGACGTTCACTCCCTGGTATCCTTTCTTCAACTGCAAACAAATTCAGCTAAAACTAAATGCTGAAAAGCCTTTTTACCTTAAAAGGGCCTCAGCTGCTAAGCAATGGTCACATGCTCCTGCTAGCTTATTTACTTTTTACACTGTAACCCACTCAAGCACAATGTAAGCACAGTTTGAATTCAGCAAACTCCCACATATATAAAAATCTTTGTCCAGCATGAACTGAACTACAGATTTTACCCTTCTTTCCACAGAAACATTCAACCCATTTAAAACAACACCTTATTTCTAATGTTTACCAATACAAATATAAATCCCTTAAAACTACCTTTGTTTTCCTTACATTATGTGGCTTTCAACAAATGTTAATATTGGGGTAGTTGACAGCCAGCACCTGTTGTTACAAAGCTAAAACTACTCGGTAATTCGAGGCTATTTGCAATACACATTGGGTGTGATCTACCAGTCACGGTGCACCCGAAAAGCAACACGGCCAGTAGATGCCAGGAGATCCCTCTTTCAGGATCGAACCAGCTCACTACGCCTTGCAACATCTAACAGTATCTCGCGAGAAGTCACGTTCTAAATACAGACTATTGTGGGAGATCATTATTTTGAAAAACTGCATATTAATGTGAGACAGCTAGCCTGCTCCCCCATGAACTATCCGACGCGTTGAGATATAACCCCTTCGCCTCGGACGAGCGCCAATCAGTGCTGGTCTCCACAAACGGGGATCAGATGAGACGGCACCTGTGATCTCCCAGGGGATTGGAGGCTCCCATGTGCTAGCCCTCTGGGCTGGGTGGCATCCTGACACTGCTGGCACCACCTGGGCAGTGCCATCCTGGCACTGCCAACTGGAAGTGTGCACGTGCCAAGCTGGCATTTTTCCCACAACGGGGATCAGGCCAGTGGGGGGGGGGGGGGGGTGCACTGCACAGCGGTGGGGTGTGGAGCGGTCTCCCCAAGGACCCCCTTATAGGTGAGTTGGGGCTTGGGGGGGGTTCGGGTGTCACAGACTGGGGGGCCATTTTAAAATGGCGTCCCGATCTCCTCCCGCATTGAGGAGTTCCAGCGAGAGGAGCTCCTCAATACTGGAAATGGGACAGTGTGGCATTGTTAGGGCATTCCCCACTGAGGCCCCGAATAGAGCCAGGGCCCCAGTAGAGTGGTTGTTTCTCGGCGCTGTAAGCACCAGGAAACACCCAGCTAAACGCGCTTGTTACGGGACTTTGCTCCCATTCGATGAGATTGCGCCTATTGTTTCTCTTCCTCATCACAAATCGGTTGATTTATTTTTAATATAAACTCACCATTGTTATGTCCGAATTCTAGCCAAATGTAAAACTGACTGAGGCTACCTGGTGTTTAACTGTGTGGGCAGGAATGTGCAGGCAAGGTCAGCAATGTTGCATATGACACCCTCTGCATTTGTACAACCTACCAAGGTTGAAAGTCTAGGCTCATGCACGTAGAATGACCGTAGAACCCAATATGAGTCAGCACATTCAGGCAAAGAGGGGAGAAAACAAAAGGGGTTACATTGAAAAAATATATACACATGACCAGCAGGTTAATGTGCAGCTATGTCATAATGTTTTAAAATTGAAGCTCAGCTCGTTCATTATCAACTTAGACAGATACATCCCTCACAAATATACCCACCAACATTGGTGCTGAGATGCCCAGTAAAGGGATATTCATCAAATATGATTTTCCAAATATGTATAGAACATCTAAGCCCAAAGATCCAAATTTGTAACAATTCCAAAAGTATATCAAAAAGGTAACCAATTAATTACTACAAAATATAATCAAAAAATACCACAAATGTTTCTCACTTTGTACAGAGTAAATCTAAATTTTCAGTTCTCTAAACACAAGGGTGCACATTATTGCACACCGACTTATGTCTCAAGCTTTATGTTACATTAGGAATTGGCAGATTTAATTAATTATTTGACAATCTTGCTCAAGAGACTTGAGGAAGTTTTACTTCATTTCCACCACTCTGTCAAGCTCTACTGGCCTCGTGTAACTCGATGAAGCTGAACAGAAGCTCAAAAAACAGCACCTCAGCTTTCAGATACTTCACAATGCTCCGGACTCTAATTTCTGTAACTTTAGACAGAAGGTGTTAGTAATGATTCTGCTGTGCCGTTCACACCTCCTCTACACCCTTTTAGACCATAAAACATAGGAGCAGAATTAGACCATTTGGCCCATCGAGTCTGCTCCACCATTCAATCATGGCTGTTCTGTTTCTCATCCCCCATTCTCATGCCTTCTCTCCATAACCCCTGATCCTTACTTGCCCCATTAACATCCCTCTTTCGCTTTGTACCAATATCTCCTTTGTCAATTGTATCACTCCTACCTTCCACCCGATGAGAAACCTTCCCCTTTTCTCCTAGCTTCTTCACATGCTTAAAATTTACTTCTTGCAGTTAAAAACCTGAAACATTAACCGGGTTTCTTTCTCCACATCACGCTGCCAAATCTTTCCATTACTTTGGATTTAATTACTCCTCATTGTAATTTCTAGATATGCCATCTCAATCAAAGTCAAGGCATTCAGTCACCGATAATGGTTATCCAGATGTATTCGTCAAGTTCATATTTACATTGCATTTTCAAAGCCATTTTAAAAAATGAATTTTAGAATAGAAATATTGCAATAAATTCTCAATACCTAATTTCTGGGAGGATGGGTGACGAGCAAGGGGCAGGGGGGCCAAGGCGAAGGTGGGCAGGCGAGCGAGGGAGGGGCCCGCGAGGGAGGGGCCCGCGAGGCAGCCGACGAGGGGGCGCGAGGCAGCCGACGAGGGGGCGCGAGGCAGTGGGCTATGGGCTGCAGGGGGACGAAGGTGGGGTAATTGAGGGTGGTGCGTTAGGAAGGGGAAAAGAAAGCCAGAACATGTTATCTGAAGCTAGGTGGCACTTAGTTATCAAAGCTGTTTCATTTTGTGATTTATGTTTGCAGTGGTAGTTCATTAAAATAATAAAGCCTCTCCCAACTGTAACATTATGTTCAAGTGCATGAGCTGCAAATTCTAAATAAAAAATTGCTTGGCTCAGCGAACTTAGATATTCTGTGGGCCTCACTGCTATCTAAGGATAAGGTTATCTGCCAAATAGATGTAACTTTATATATATATATATATTCATAAACATTTTTAGCAGTCTTACTTGAATAAAACAGTACCTTAAAGTGGTTGAAATCTTGTGCATTGGTCTTGGGGCAGCATGGTTGCACAGTGGCTAGCACTCTTGCCTCACAGCCCCAGAGACGGGTTTGATTCTGGCCTTGGGTGACTGTGTGGAGTGTGTACGTTCGCCCAGTGTCTGCGTGGGTTTTTTTCCGGGTGCTCCGGTTTCCCCCCATAGTCCAAGGATGTACAAGTTAGGTGGATTGGCCATGTCAAATTGTTCCTTATGTCCAAAAGGGTTAGATGGGCTTACTGCGTTACGGGAATGGGGTGCTCTTTCGGAGGGCCGGTGCAGACTAGATGGGCCAAATGGCCTCCTTCTACACTGTAGGGATTCTATGATTCTATAGGATATGAGTTTTGGAAATACCAGTTTAATAACTACTTCTTCTTCGAATAAACACACTGAAAATTCTAGTGTGTCAAGTTAAATTGTTGAAAGGATAAGAAAAACACGAAACATTAAACAACAAAGCTTAGCAGTGGCAACCATTTTTTTTGCTGACCATGGTCAAGGATATTGGTACTGCGGAATTCAATAATTTAATAAAAAATACCAGCAACACAAAATGGGCTTACAGTGATGGCAGAGTTGATTTTTCACCACACCAGACTCCTTACCATCGAATTTCACAAAATGACATTTGGTTAGAAATTTAAAATCCTTACAATACTTTCCACATCAATAGAAAAATATTCCGACACCAATTAGTCGGGTTTCACCTCTATCATTGCTCTATGACCAACAGCATGTTTCACCCAAAAGCTCAGGGCACTAAAGTGACATCTCTCTTTTCCTACACTAGCTAGCCTCTGAGCAAGATTGCCAATTTAATGACATCTGTGCTGGAGTAAAAGTTAACAATATGTTTAGAAATAGGCTGTTTCACCAAAAAAGGTAAAAATGAATGGAGGGCAAGTTATTGGGCTTCCCCGAATCATTATTAACACAAACAAAGGGGGCAATCTGTTCATCACCCTTCAAAGAATGTCACATGGTGTCAGACTGACTGAACAGGTGAAGGGTATTTTTAACTACTATACAGAAGTACCCTGAGAGCAAACAGAATGGTGGTTTGGTCAAAATCTAACCAAAGCTGAAGGAATCAAAGTCTCTCAAGAATTGCCCAGTTCCTAGAGGATATGAGACCATCACACAAAAGAGTCACATCACTGAAATCGAAATGGTACTAAATCAGTAGGCTCATGCAGAAAGGTAAAGGAAGCTGGTAGAAAAATAGGAGGAATCCCACCATGTGAACAAGGTGATCATTTTAAATGACCAACGCACTCAAAGCCACACAGGTTCATGGAATTTAATTGGGAGATTTAATCATGAGTTGCAGGTCAAATTGCACTTGGACTCTGCATAAGCTGGGTGAAAGTTTTAATTCAGCTAAGTGAGCAAATATATCAATATAGCCCCTCAGTGGACTATATTTATGGTCTTTGCATAAAAGAAATGAACGTTTTGCACCCGAGATCTTAAACCTTCAAGATTCTAAAACTTCTGTTGTCACCAATAACTGCAACAACTGAAGGAGAGAAGTTCTGCTTAATTAAATCAGTCCACTCGAGAACTCGGCCATCAATTTAAGGCTTTATGAGCCATTGCGAACGCATATCTGTCTCACCTTCAGTGTTGTGTGATTTATTTATTTTTTAAAGGATAGAGCAAGACCAGGGTGTTATTTTCTTTGCGAAAGATATCAGACTCATTGTAGTTTTCTCTGACTAAATTCTCCGAGTAGTCTTATGAGTGCGGGCAATCAAATAAAACAGCGTTGTCTTTTATTCCAGAAAATCCAGTGCAGGCCACCAAATCACATAACAAACATTCAAACATTGGAGAAGACATTCGGGAGAACCCGAAGATTGATACCTAGCAGCATTAAATTGCAGAAAAACGGGAATTATTTCAGCTGTTCAATCTTGATGGGTGATTGGGAGGTTACCTGAATGAGATATACAAGTAATAGGCCATAATCGAAAGGTAAATCCAGAAAATCGCTTCAGGTGACATCATTACAGTGGAACAAGGGTACACAGATGCAAATTAGCAGGTGGAAAATACAATCATGACATTAGGAAGTGCTTCTTTACACAGTGATTAAACACAGAATTGGCTCTTGATTTGGAAGTGAAGGCACAAATGTTGCAGTCCTTTAATAAAAATTTAGTGGAGCTGTGAGATCTACTGGATAGTTAAGCTTAAAATGGACTGAACAGATTCCTCATCAGTATCAACATTTATTTCAACTCCTTGGAAAAGCTAACACCATCAGAGGCCATTCAAGCATATTTAATTGATGTATTTTATGAAATTTTGCTGTTTCTGAGATTTCCGGTGATAGTGATGTGCTGAGCGGACGCACATCAGGTGGCTCTCCTCCCAACCAGAATCAAATAGGCACTTTCAGGCGAAATTTGCCCAAAAAAATCGAAAGCAAAGTAACCTCAACAGAGGAAAGAAAAAGACCACAAAAATGCCAGCAAATGGGAGCACAAGGGTCGAAGGGACGGCAGAATTGGCAGAAAGGGCCACAAACAAGTGGACAAACTGGCAGACCCACAAGGCGAGGGGACCCCGGCCACCCAAGAGAGAGGGAGACCATCGACCCGAGCATCAGCTTCCCCCTCACCACCTGGAGATGGATGGAAGACCTTCTTCACGAAGGTGCTGGCCGCCACAAAAGAGGCAATCAGAATTGAAATCCAGGTGGCGGTCAAGGTGGTGGCGATGTAGGCGATGGTCACCTTACAAAAAAAACAATCGACGGGTCGGGGAAGAAAGTGGAGTCGCAGGAGAGGACGATCCACGGCCTGGAGAGAGCGTCGACGGACCAGAGCAACAGGATTGTCGCTCTGGAAGCACAACTCGAATGGTTGGTGGCAGCCCAAGGGAGCTTAAAGGGGAAAGTAGAGGACCAGGAGAACAGGTTCCGATGACAGAATGTTCGGATTGTGGGCCTGCCAGAAGGCATTGAGGGTAGAGACCCGACAGGCTACATCGCCCAAATGCTGGGAGACCTAGTCGGAAGAGATAGCTTCTCCAACCCCTCAGAACTCGACAGGGCACACAGGTCGCTCCAGACCGAAGCCCAAGGCGGGGGAGCAGCCGAGAGCGATCATCGCAAAGCTGCACCCATACCAGGACCAGGAGAGGATCCTGCGGTGGTCAAGACAGACTAGAGCAAGCACATGGAAAGGACACAGAATCTGTATTTGCCAAGATATTGGGGCAGATCTGGTGAAGCGAAGGGCCAAGTTCAACCAGGTAAAGATGGCGCTATACAAAAATGGGGTGCAACTTGGCATGCTATTCCCAGCCAGGCTCTGGGTCACACACCAGGACAAAGAGCACTACTTCAATACCACGGCGGAGACGAACGATTTTGTGCAGGCCAATGGCCTAGACAAGAGGGAGGAGAGGCAGTGATGAAGGCTGATTGGAGGAAGGTCGCTAAAGATCAGAGACTTATTGAACAGTTACTATGTTTGTGCAGGACTCTACTGCCTCGTTCTGATCAAAAAGACCGGTTCACAGGGGAGAGTGAGGACAGGGAAGTGTAGGTGATGGTGCAGGCAGAGAAAGCAGACAGTCAGCGAGCATAAGCTAGGGGCCAGACCAGCCCTGGGAGGGGAGCCACTGTACTAGCAGGGATAGCTAACATGGGAAGACAGACAACAAGGGGGGCCGCGGTGCACTTCTCGACATGGATGAAGCGCCTGCGCCTGGTCAGAGAGGGGGGAGGGGAGGGGTGTGACGACACAGGGATAGGGAGGAGGAATGCATCGGGGGGGGGGTCAGGTTGGGGGAAGACGCAGGTGGGGGGGAGGAACACATAGGAAACAGTTCGGGGAAAAAAGAGTTAGTTCTCAGATTGGCTTCGGCAGGTAGGGAGCAGATTGATGAAACAAGATGCCGCTGCAAGCAGCCACTTTGGAGGGTCCTGAAACAAAGGGAAACCAAAGAGTGCTGGGGCGCACCCACGTGATGTACACAGTTGTTGGCCATGTTGGGTATCCCCTGGATAAAGGGAAACCACGGAGCGCATGGGCCCAGCATCATGGTGAGAACAGTGCCCGCGACCATTTTGGATGGCCCCCTAACACAGGGAAAGCTCGGAGTGCAAGGACGCGTCCACCAGGGAAGTATTGTTGATCCTGCAGGAACGGGGGGGGGGGGGGGAAAGAGAAGAAACAGAAACCCCCCACCAGGATTATCACCTGGAATGTCTGGGGACTCAACAGCCCAGTGAAAATGTCCAGAGTCATCGCCCACTTAAGAAGTCTGAAAGCCGGCATAATCTTCCTGCAGGAGACACACCAGAGGGAGAAGGACTGACTGCGGGTAAGAAAGGGCTGGGTGGGATGGACGTACCATTCATGTTATGGGACGAGGGATAGGGGAGTCGCAATACTGATCAGCAAGAGGACGAGGTTCACTGAGACAAAGACGGTTATGGACCCCGAGGAAACCCACGCCACACACGAGGAGGATGTGCAGACTCCGCACAGACAGTGACCCAAGCCGGAATCGAACCTGGGACCCTGGAGCTGTGAAGCAATTGTGCTATCCACAATGCTACCGTGCTGCCCCTGGTGGGTGACTTTAACTGCGTGACTTGAACTGGCGGATCGATCAAACCCCAGAACGGGGAAAAAGACAGGCATGGCTAGGGGACTGGGAACATTCATGGAGCAGATGGGGGCGGTGGATCCATGGCGGTTTCTACGCCCCAGAGAGGGTATTCTTGTTCTTTTCACCGGTGCACAAGATATACACCCAGATCAGCTTTGTTGCAGTGGGGACATGGGTGCTTCCAAGAACACTAAGGGTGGAATATTCAGTGATAGTCATCTCCGACCACGCTCCACATTACATGGGTGTGAGGTTGGAGACGGGTTGTGCCCAGCGCCCCACATGGAGGCTGGACACGGGCCGCTTGGCCAACAAGGCCTTCTGCCAAAAAACATCATAGGCCATAGGTGAGTACATTATGAATAACCAGGACGGAGAAGTCTCACCTTCCACGTTCTGGGAGGCACAAATTATAGCCAAAAAGGCATGTAAAGACAGAGAACAGAGGGCGGCCAAGCAATAACTGATCGACTCCACCCTGGAGGTCGACAGAACGCCCTCAGAGGCCCCAACCGTAGAGCTTCTGGCAGAGAGGAAAAGGCTGCAAATCAACTTTAACCTGCTATCCACCACAAAAGCAGCGCAACAACGTCACCAGACATGGGGGACCTTCTACGAACACAGAGAAAAGGCTGGCCACCTACTGGCTCAATAGCTGAGAAAGCAGGCAGCCATGAGAAAGATAGCGCTAATAGCAGAGGCAGACTGCTAACCAAGGCAAAAGAGGTCAACCAGCTGTTTGAGAACTTCTACCAGGGGCTGTGCACCTCCAAGCCCCCCCCCCCCCCCCCCACCCCCCCCAAATGATCCGACGAAATGCAAATCATACAGACCCATTTCCCTGCTCAACGTTGACGCGAAGATACTTGCGAAGGACCTGGCTAAGAGACTGGAGAACTGCATACCAGAGGTGGTCACAGAGGAGCAGATGGGCTTTGTCAAGTGTAGGCAGCTAACTGTGAACATCAGGCAGCTGCTGAATGTAATAATGACCTCCCCCGTCCCCAGGGAGAGAACACCGGAGGTGATCATCTTCCTGGATGCAGAAAAGGCCTTCGACATAGTTGAGTGGAAGTGCCTCTTTGAGGTACTGGGGCAGTTTGGGCTAGGAGCAGGGTTCACCTCCTGGGTAAAACTCCTGTACAACGCCCCCAAGGCGAGCGTTAAAACCAACATCACCAGCTCTGAATACTTCCAGCTGCACAGAGGCACACGGCAGGGATGCCCATTGTCTGCACTCCTGTTTGCGTTAGCAATTGAACCCCTGCCGATTGCTCTGCGAGACGCGAAAAGATAAAAGGGGATTCAAAGAGGTAGTAGAGAGCACAGGGTTTCAGTCTAAGCGGATAACCTGCTCCTCTACATCTCGGACCCACAGAACAGTCTGAAAGCAATCATGCAGCTCCTGGAAGAGTTCAGAGTCTTCTCAGTCTACAAACTCAACCTGGGCATGAGCGAGGCTTTCCCGGTGAACCAGAATGGGGGAGGGACAGAGCTGGAGGGACTTCCATCAAGCTAGCCCAAAACAAATTCTGCTACCCGGGGATCCAGATAGCCCATAAAAGATCCACAAGTAGAATCTGACCAGTCTGGCAGAGGAAGTTAAAAAGGACCTCCAGAGATCAGATGCACACCCCTGGCGGGTGTACTGCCGAGGTTGCTCTTCCTGTTCTGATCCATACCGATCTTCAGTCCCAAGGCCTTTTTCCTAAACATAGACAAAATGATCACGCTGCTTGTGAGGGGGAGGGGGTGATATGGGCGTTCTGGCCCTGCCGTATCTATAATATGCCAACAGTCAGGGACCTCCACATAGGGGACAGGCTAGCAACAATGGGTGAACTGACGGAAAACTTGGAACTACCGACAGGGCAGGAACTCAGACAACTCCAAATCAAATATTTTCTCCACATCGAGACGGCAAGATACCCCAGCGCCCCGAGAGAGACACTATTAGAGGAATTGATAAACACAGACAGTAAGGAGGGGGTGGAACTGTGGAAACATCTATGGACAGTTACTGGATAGGGCAAGACTACCACTGGACGAAGCCAGACAAGAATGGGAGGACGAACTGGGGACAGAAGTGGGTTGGGGACTCTGGAGCGAAGCACTGAGCAGGGCCAACTCTACCTCCTCCTGCACAAGGCTTAGCCGCATGCAGTTTAAAGTGGCGCACAGAGCGCACCTAACCAGAACACAAATTAATAGGTTCTTCCCAGAGGTGGAGGATCAATGTGAACGATGTCAGTGAGGCCCGGCCAACCCAGATTGTGGGTGTGAGGATGGAGCCATGCCAGAGTGTGGCAGTCTTCGGGGTATCGGAACAGCCAGTGCTACATATGGAGGGTGGGTTGGGTGATCAGGAGGGGGGTGGTCAGCGTGGCCGGTAATCGGGGGGGGGGGGGGGGGGGGGGGGGGGGTCAGGAACGTGGGAGTCAGTACTATAATTACTCAGGAGTTATAAGTGATTTAATTCGCCACTTTTACAGCCCATCCAAAATTTCTTTCCATCGACTTTGGATGGGTACGTGATAGGAACGTCGATGTTGTGGCCATTACACAGGGGCAGGAATGCTTGTTAGATGTTCAGGGGTTTAGATGTTTTCAGAAGAATAGGGAGGGAGGTAAAAGAGGAGGGGGAGTGGCACTGTTCATTAGGGAGTGCACCACAGCTACAGAAAAGGAGGTAGTTGAGGAGGGTTTGTCTACTGAGTCAGTCTGGGTGGAAGTCAGAAACAAGAAAGGAGCAGTCACTTTATTGGGAGTTTTCTATAGACCCCCCAATAGCAGCAGAGAGATAGAGGAACAGATTGGACGGCAGACCTTGGAAAAGTGCAGAAGTAACAGAGTTGTTGTCATGGGTGACTTGAACTTCCCTAATATTGACTGGAACCTCCTTCGTGCAAATGGTTTGGATGGAGCAGATTTTGTCAGGTGTGTACAGGAAGGATTCCTGACTCAATATGTAGATAGGCCTCTCTAGGGGGGGGGGGAGGGGCATACTGGGCTTGGTGCTCAGCAACTAAGCAGGCCAGGTGTCAGATGTCTCGGTGGGAGAGTATTTCGGTGACAGTGACCACAACTCCTTGACCTTTACCATAGTCATGGAGAGGTATAGGAACACAGTATGGGAAGGTATTTAATTGGGGGAGGGGAAATTATACTGCTATTAGACAGGAGCTGAGGAGCATAAGGTGGGAACAATTGTTCTTGGGGAAATGCACAACAGTAATGTGGGGATTGTTTATGGAGCACTTGCTGCGAGTGCTGAATAGTTTTGTCCCACTGAGAGGAGGAAGGAATGGTAAGGTGAAGGAGCCTTGGATGACAAGAGAAGTGGAGCTTCTAGTCAAGCGGAAGAAGGAAGCTTATGTAAGGTTGAGGAAGCAAGGATCTGACTCGGCTCTAGAGGGTTACAAGGTAGCCAGGAAGGAACTCAAAAATGGACTGAGGAGAGCTAGAAGGAGGCATGAAAAGGCCCTGGCGGGAAGGATTAGGGAAAACCCCAAGGCATTCTACACTTATGTGAGAAATAAGAGGATGACCAGAGTGAGAGTAGGGCTGATCAGGGATAGTGGAGGGAACTTGTGCCTAGAGTCTGAGGAGATGGGGGAGGCCCTAAATGAATACTTTGCTTCAGTATTCACTAGAGAGAGGAACCTTATTGCCCATGAGAATAGTGTCAACCAGTTTAATAAACTCAAACAGGTTGATATTAAGGAGGAGGATGTGCTGAAAATTTTGAAAAGCATCAGGATAGAAAAGTCCCCTGGGCCTGACGGGATATACCCAAGGTTACGGGGAAGCGGGGGAGGAGATTGCTGCGCCGTTGGCGATGATATTTGCGTCCTCACTCTCCACTGGAGTAGTACCGGATGATTGGAGGGAGGCAAATGTTGTTCCCCTGTTCAAGAAAGGGAATAGGGAAATCCCAGGGAATTACAGACCCATCAGTCTTACGTCTGTGGTGAGCAAAATATTGGAAAGGATTCTGAGAGATAGGATTTATGATTATTTAGAAAAACAGTTTGATTAAAGATAGTCAGCATGGCTTTGTGAGGGGCAGGTCATGCCTCACAAGCCTCATTGAATTCTTTGAGGATGTGATGAAACACATTGATGAAGGTCGGGCAATGGAGGTGGTGGATATGGATTTCAGTAAGACATTTGGTAAGGTTCCCACATGGTAAGGTTCCCACATGGTAGGCTCATTCAGAAAGTTAGGGGGCATGTGATACAGGGAAATTTGGCTGTATGGATACAAAATTGGCTGGCTGAAAGAAGACAGCGAGAGGTAGTGGATGGAAAGTATTCCACCTGGAGGTCGGTGACCAGAGGTGTCCTGCAAGGATCTGTTCTGGGACCTCTGCTCTTTGTGGTCTTTATAAATGACTTGGATGAAGAAGTGGAAGGGTGCGTTATTAAGTTTGCCGATGACACGAAGGTTGGGGGGAGTTGTAGATAGTGTTGAGGGTTGTTGCAGGTTACAACAGGACATGGACAGGATGCAGAGTGGGCTGAGAAGTGGCAGATGGAGTTCAATCTTGATAAATGTGAAGTGATTCATTTTGGAAGATTGAATTTGAATGCAGAATACAGGGTTAAAGGCAGGATTCTTGGAAGTGTGGAGGAACAGAGGGATCTTGGGGTCCACGGACATAGATCCCTCAAAGTTGCCACCCAGGTTGATAGGGTTGTTAAGAAGGTGTATGGTGTGTTGGCTTTCATTAACAGGGGGATTGAGTTTAAGAGCTGCAAGGTTTTGCTGCAGCTTTATAAAACTCTAGTTAGGCCACACTTGGAATTGTGTCCAGTTCTGGTCGCCTCATTATAAGAAGGATGTGGATGCTTTGGAAAGGGTACAGAGGAGATTTACCAGGATGCTGCCTGGACTGGAAGGCATGTCTTATGAAGAAAGGTTGAGGGGCCTAGGGCTTTTCTCACTGGAGCGAAGAAGGCAGAGAGGTGACTTGCTGGAGGTGTACCTGGTGATGAGAGGCATGGATATAGTGGATAGCCAGGGACTTTCCCCCAGAGTGGAAATGGCTGTCATGAGGGGACATAATTTTAAGGTGATTGGAGGACGGTATAGGGGAGATGTCAGAGGTAGGTTCTTTACAGAGAGAGTGGTGGGTGTGTGGAATGCACTGCCAGCAGAGATGGTGGAGTCAGGGACATTTAAGCGACTCTTAGACAGGCACATGGACAGCAGTAAATTGAAGGGGTGTAGGTTAGGTTGATCTTAGATTAGGATAAATGGTCGGCACAACATTGTGGGCTGAAGGGCCTGTACTGTGCTGTTCTATGTTCTATGACTTCATATGAGGATAATATCATGCGGTTGTAAAACTGGTGTTGCAGCAATCCTATGGGTTTTCCAGTGTCTGATTAGGTTAAAATGAATCAACAGAACAAGCGATATTACACAAGATATACAACACAGAAAACTCTGACACCAATATTAGATTGAGGTCAACACAAAGCCAGAGAAGGCTGGAAAAACCCAACAGATCTGCCAGCATCCATCGGGAAAGAAAACAGAGCTAACGTTTTGAGTCCACATGTCCCTTCTTCAGAACTAAAGAGATCAAAAATGTGATTATATATCAGGGGGTGAACAGTTGGAACAATGATTAGTGGGAGCTGCGAGAGATTGCAACAAAGATGTAGCAAAACCCAAGAACAAGTGACAGATGGCCCAGTGAGGGAGGGATAGGATGAAAACATAATTTGGGATATTGGAAAAGGTAAAGATGGAGGAGGAGGGTCACAGTATGAAGTTTCTAAACTCAATGTTGAGTCCTGAGGGTTGCTTCAGATGCCAGCATCTGAGTATCTTGCTATATTAGATTAAGGTATGGTATTTGCTGGACCATAAAAGGCAGTTTTTCTGGAAAATGTCTGTGCAACTTCTGGTCCAAAGGTTACCCCATTTTCCCTAAATATTTCCTTCTAAATTGCTAGTGAACCTTATGGGGCATCTTATGGTCCATCAAATATGGTAAGTTCTCGATTAGTGCACATTTCCAAGAACAGAATAACCAATGATAATGATAGTAAAATCACAGTAAAGCAATGGAGCACACTCCAGGATACAATGACAGTAATTTTGGGTCATTAGTGTCCACTATGTCTCACATGTTATATAGCGTGTTTATTAAGTGATATAGAACATGTTAAGTTGAAAGAAGTTTCTGTGTCTCACTTGCCCAATGAGTGGTGAAATGTTGGTTCGCACCCAAATTTTCCTACATTCTCCAATTACAGCTTTATAAATGGGAATAGTGAAAAATCTCAATGGGATTAGAAGGGTGGGAAAATCTGAAAGAGATATTTTACACTTGATACTTTCTCCAGTTCAGGTCATTAGAAAGAAACACCCTTGTGTTGATTACTAAAGACAAAGTCCCTCATCGCAACTGTGCAAAGTTCTGCCATTGAGGTATCAATTTAGTATTAACAACATCAATGCAAGGAGTCACTGCTCAGGTAAAGTGTTGCATCTTCACACAATCTCAACAACTTGTCAGAAAGTAAGATTTATAGATTCCAGAAAGCTTCTGGTTTACTCCCCTTCATGTCAAATGCTGATGTGTGACACAAAGACTGCTAGAAAGGGGGAAAGGGAAGAAGATAGCTTGCAAATAGATTGTTGGCCATTATCCAAATACAATCTGTTGATTGAGCAATTTGACCATATATCAGAACATTACCATCATCCACAGCCTTTTATGCTAAACTTGGTGTCTGTTCCATAATTAAGTTAAATTGTTAATTTCTGAAATATATAGCACATCAATAACAACTTTTGTGATGAGCATCTTGGACAATAAACAAGCTTAAATCACGATCACCGTAGCAGTTAATCGTCAATCACTAGGTTACTCCTTATTGTCTCATATACGCCTGGCAAAAGGAATTTGCCCCATCTCTGCAATTCTTTTATGAAATGGATTCCAAGGTTGTTCCTGTGATGTTTGATCAATACTGATTTTTCACTGTGCAACATTATCATAATTATCAGGAAGCCAATACCAGCTCCAGCAAAACAAAAATGACATTGGGGCAGCACGATAGCATTGTGGATAGCACAATTGCTTCACAGCTCCAGGGTCCCAGGTTCGATTCCGGCTCGGGTCACTGTCTGTGCGGAGTCTGCACATCCTCCCCGTGTGTGCGTGGGTTTCCTCCGGGTGCTCCGGTTTCCTCCCACAGTCCAAAGATGTGCAGGTTAGGTGGGTTGGCCATGATAAATTGCCCTTAGTGTCCAAAATTGCCCTTAGTGTTGGGTGGGGTTACTGGGTTGTGGGGATAGGGTGGAGGTGTTGACCTTGGGTAGGGTCCTCTTTCCAAGAGCCGGTGCAGACTCGATGGGCCGAATGGCCTCCTTCTGTACTGTAAATTCTATGAAAATTCGCATCAACAAATTACATTTTTCAAAAGGGTAATTTTCATTTCAGATTGCTGGAGTTACAAATTACCCTTACCTTACATGAATTATGTCAGGGGTTACACCTTCACCTATTGTCTCAAACTCGTCTTAGTCTAAACTAAATATTATACAGGAACACTTTTCAATTCATAAGTATTACTTCATGTGCTTATTCCGTCTGAATGGGCACATCTTCCAAGTCTTAATGACTTGTTCAAAAAGTGCCATTGTTTTAAATTGAAACAAAATGTAACACACTGAAGACAATCATTGCCTGTGTGCCCCCAGGAGATCCAAACCTCTACTGCCATACAACGGACTCCATTTGGACAAACTGTACGCCATTCTTTAGGGTCAAACAGCCTTGACGTTTCTGATACATGCCACTAAATTCCCTAACCACTTCCCTGTTGTCAACAATGTGAGAAGAAATTCATTATGGCAGAATCAATTTAATTATTTATATCTTATTGGGAATTATTCAAGTGTAGCAGGTCAAAGTTTTAGTGGAAAATAAGGATATGGACTTCCTTTGCCCTCTGATACTTGTTCATCAACTTGTGTTTGACTTTCTCAGCAGGAGGATTTACCAGAACTGCAACCCATCAAAATCCCCTGTGATCAGTCAGCAAAATGACTGACTGTTTATAAAGTCCTTTATATTGTTAGCAGTACTTTAGTTAAGTGTGGACTAGTATAATTATGGCATAGTCTTTTAAATCTAGACACAGTAAGGTAAGGGCGGCATGGTGGTGCAGTGGTTAGTGTGGTGATGTGCATCAATGTAAATGCATGTAGGCTAGCTAGACACTAGAGGGAGCACCAGAGACATCACACACACACACTCAACCAATAGATCAGTTAGATAGGACACGACCAATGGACATTCACGATACACACAGAGGTGACTCGACCATAGGAGGGCATTACACCAACCCATATATAAAGGCCACTGCACACATGATCTTCCTCTTTCCAGTGGAGACAGTCAGAGAGTAGAGACACAGGGTTGATTCAATATTACATCCACCACGTGGATTGCAGCAACTGGTTAGTCAGTCTGGGTAGCTATAGTAGGATTAACAGTAGTGTCGAACCTGAGTAATAGAAGTGTAAATAGTTCAATAAACGTGTTGAAGTTATCTCCACGTCTGAACCTTCCTTTGTCAACTTCACCACAAGGCAGCCGCTTATGTTACACCTTGAACATAACAAATCAGTTAGCACTGCTGCCTCACAGCGCCAAGGACCCGGGTTCGAGCCAAGCCCTGGGTTCGAACCCGGCCCCAGGTCACTGCCCGGGTGGAGTTTACACATTTTCCGTGTGTCTGCGTGGGTCTCACCCCCACAACCTAAAGCTGTGCAGAGTCGGTGGATTCGCCACACTAAATTATCCCCCCCAAAAAAATGTTTTAAAGACACAGTAAAGTGTCATTAAAAACCATTTTAAAATGGCTGTGTACATTTGTGTAAGGCCTAAAGCGGGAGTGTGTGGACCATTTTACAAAGACCATATTCTTCCTCCTATTTATGTCCAGAGTGTAATTATATGTATATAGGTTTTTGTGAGGGCCACGAAGAATCCAGCACGAGTTTGAAGGATACAAAGAAATAACATTTATTTACAATAACATATATATATACAAAAGCAACAGCAACTTCGCTTGCTGCTTACTCCTTCCTGCTGCTTCCAAACTGGCCAGCTTTATTCATACAGGTAGTCTGCGAATGATTTCTCCGCCCCCCTCATTGGGGACGCTCATATTCCCACAGGATTGTGGGATTGTCATTAGTCCCCAGCCAATGGTAAGCAGGCAGGTTATAACATCCCTCCCCCACAAAAGTCCAAGGAATCCACCGAAGACCCTGGCGAAGGAGGGCGTCAGGCCGGACACCATTTGCATGAGGCGCTGGATCGGGCGGCATGTAACAAGACGGAGACCGGCGCTTCCGTGATGAACGGCGAAACGGTTGTACATCCACAGCCCGTGGGCCCGAGGATTCCCCCTATGATGCGTCCCGTGTCTCCATCTCGGAGTCAGAGTCTGTTGCCTCCGTCATCTCGGCGTCTCTAACTCCACATGGTTCTGTAACGACCTGCGCAGGCTTTGAGTGAGGCACCAGAGGAAGATTGTGAGGACTACTTTCCATTGTCTCTGGTCTCTGTGGCTGTAGAAATGAGCTTCGGGGGCAGGCAATCTTTGGAAGGGATCGTCTTCTGGACTGAACATGGTCTACATGTTTGCGCTGAAGACGATCCTGGGCTTGCACCTGGTAAGATATAGGGCCCGTTTGGCGAAAGATTACACCAGGGACCCACTGGGCACCACCAGCAAAATTCCGAACGAACACTGGGCGCAAACTGCCGAATCGGCCGATACCGAGAAAAACCATGTCCCTGCCGTTCTTGTGTGCGGCGTACTTTTGCGCCAATGTCCGGGAAAACCATGCTAAGGCAGGTGCGATATCTCCGGCCCATTAGGAGTTCGGCGGGAGCTACCCCAGTCACCGCATGGGGGGTGGTCCTATACGAAAACAAAAAGCGAGCCAGTCTCGTGTCCACTGACCCGGAAGACTGCTTCTTTAGGCCTCATTTGAATGTCTGCACTGCGCGCTCTGCCAACCCATTTGAAGCCAGGTGGCATGGGGCAGTGCGGATAATGGCGTATGCCATGCATCGTCATGAACCTCGCAAACTCCTCACTTGTGAATGGAGTGCCGTTATCCGTGACCAGCACCTCGGGGAGGCCATGCGTACTGAAAGACAAACGCATTTCTCAATTGTTGCGCAGGACGTTGTGCCTAACATCTTATGCACCTCTAGCCATTTAGACTGGCGTCGATTAATAGAAGGAATCCTTGAAAGGGCCGGCAAAATCCACATGCAAGCGCGCCCAAGGCCGCCCTGGCCATTCCCAGTGATGTAGGAGCGCGGCCGGCGGAATCTTCTGATGCTCCTGGCAAATGGAGCAGTTTTGGGTCACCTTCTTAATGTCGGTGTCGATGCCTGGCCACCAGACAGAACTCCAGGCCAACATTTTCATTTTGGCCACGCCTGGATGCCCATTGTGCAAGTCTCTTAGTATCAGCTCCTGTCCTTTTTCTGGGACAATCACACACGTCCCTCACAAGAGGATGCGGTCTTCCACGCTGAATTCTGACAGCTTGGAGGAAAATGCCCGCAACTCGCCTGGGAGCTGTCTATGCTGCCCACCATACAGGACTATGTGCCGAACCTTTGACAGGACTGGCTCCGTCTGGGTCCACTCACGGATCTGTGATGCCGTGACAGGCAATGTGTCCATAAGGGTTGCAACCACCTCACTGGTCGTGGCGGTCGACATGGGGCCGGTCGATAAAGGCAATTGGCTCAGTGCGTCGGCATTCACTATCTGCGTTCCTGGTTTGTGCTCCACAGAATACTCGTATGCAGCGAGCAACAAAGCCCAGCGCTGGATCCATGCGGAAGCAATGGGCGGTATTGGCTTATCCTCTCTGAAGTCCCAGCAGAGGCTTATGATCAGTCACCATAGTGAAGTGGCGGCCATACACGTACCGGTGGAAACGTTTCACCGCAAAGACCACTGCCAGGCCCTCCTTCTCGATCTGCGCGTACCTTTTTTCCGCTGCAATCAATGTGCGGGGGGCGAAAGCTGTCAGCCGCTCGGCCCCGTTCTCCATCTTGTGGGACAGGACGGCCCCAATACCATACAGGGATGCATCACATGTGACGAGCAAAGGCTTTCCAGGATCATAGTGGGTTAGGAACCCAGACAACGACAATTGTTGCTTTACCCGCCGGAAAGCGGTTTCTTGCGGCTGACCCCAAACCCAAGTGTGATTTTTCTTTAGCAGAAGGTGCAACGGGGCCAGCGTAGTTGCCAGATTGGGAAGGAACTTCCCATAAAACTTTACAAGGCTGAGAAAAGAACGAAGATGCAAAGTGTCAGTCGGGGCGGGGGCCTGTTGAATCGCGAGCACCTTCTCTGCGACAGGGTGCAAACCTTTGCGGTCCACCCGATAACCCAGGGAGACTACTTCCTTCGCCTGAAAGACGCACTTTGTGCGACGTAAACGGACTCCAGCCTCCGAAAAGCGTCAATGGACAGCCTCCAGAATTTCCAAATGTTCCTGCTCCGACGTCCCTGTGATCAAAACGTCATCTAAGTAGACAGTGACATGCGGTAAACCTCTCGAAATGCCCTCCATAACGCGTTGAAAAATAGCACAGCCAGAGGATGCTCCAAAGGGCAAACGTGTATATTCATCGTTACATATGGTCGGGAGGCAGGGTCCAGCTCCAACTGTAGGTAGGTGTGACTCATACCTAATTTTGTGAACGAGAGTCCACCTGCAAACTTAGCGTAGAGATCCTCTATGCGAGGCATTGGATATCGGTCAAGTCAGGAAGCCGTATTCACTGTAAGTTTATAGTCGCCGCACAAGCGAACTGTCGCATCTGGCTTCATTACAGGTACAATTGGTGCTGCCCAGACAGTGAAACGGACGGGCCTGATAATACCCAAAGTCTCCAAACGAGTGAGCTCCCCTTCTACCTTCTCGAGCAAGGCGCAAGGCACCAGGCGCGCCCGGAAATAGCACGGCGTGGCTCCTGGTTCGACTTGGATACGGGTTACGGCCCCTTTTATTTTCCCCAAACTGGGCATGAATACATCTGGGTATCATCCTAGCACCTCAGTCAACCCTCCAGAAACTGTTTGGAGGATGTGCTGCCACTGCAACTGCAAATAGCGCAACCAATCCCGACCCAACAGGCTGGGCCCCTGGCCGCGCACCACGATAAGTGGGAAACGCCCCTCCTGGCGTCCATAAACAACAGGGGTCATCGTAGTTCCTGCAATGTCCAATGGTTCCCCCGTGTAGGTGGCCAACCTGGTCTGTGTGTCGGTTAATGCAAGGTCTGTATACCCTGCTTGATGCGGTCGAATGTCCTCTGGGCGACCACAGAGACCACTGCGCCAGTGTCCAACTCCATCTCAAGTGGGTGACCTTTAACCCGTACTGTCACCTTAATGGGGGCCACACGGGGAGCTGCCACACAATGCAGCTGCAGGCAGTTGTCCTCCGTCTCCACATCCTCGGGAGTAGTTGCCGCAGGTTCATCCACATGGAAGGTACGGCCCCTGGGCTGGTCCTAGTTTCAGTCGGAACGACGACCAGGACCGGTGTCCGCGACGGGGTCGGCGCCTACAAGTCTGACACGGACATGGCTCCTCATCCATTGCTTCTGGAGAAGGCTCCCTTCGGGGAGGAATGTCCGACGGCCACTGGCGTCGATCCGTACGTCGCCTCGCCCAAGGTACCGCAGGAGTGCGGGGGGACGTTTTCGGATAGAAGGGGTTGCGCCCCAAGGCATGCACCTCCATTCCATGTAGCTCCTGCACTCCTCGTTCTGTGCTCTCTCGGGACAATACTATTTGAATGGCCTGTTGAAAAGTCAATGTTGGCTCAGCTAACAACTTCCTCTGGGTGGCCACATTGTTAATACCGCAAACCAAACGATCGCGTAACATTTCTGACAAGGTCTCACCATAGTCACAGTACTCCGCAATCCTGCGTAGCCTGGATAGAAAGTCGGCAAGGGATTCTCCTGGGGTCCTCTCAGCGGTATTAAACCGGTAACGTTGGACTATCGTGGACGGGGTTGGGTTAAAATGTTGCCCCACTAAGTTCACAAGTTCATCAAACGTTTTGGTGTCTGGCGCAGCTGGGTACGTAAGGCTCCTATTCACCCCAAACGTATGCGGGCCGCAGACGGTGAGCAATATGACCACCTGGCACTCGCTTTCGGTGATGTTGTTTGCCTGGAAATAGTAACGCATCCGTTGTGCGTACTGGTTCCAGCTTTCCAGCGCAGCATCAAAACGTCCGTACAGAGGCATGGTGTAATAGAAAACAACTTCCAACCTGTATCCAACAAAAATCCAGGGAGGTAGCTTCAGCAGTGTAGACAGCTATTCACTTTAATCTTCGTCACCAGTTTTGTGAGGGCCACGAAGAATCCAGCACGAGTTTTAAGGATACACAGAAATAACATTTATTTACAATAACATATACATATATACACACAACAGCAGCAACTTCGCTTGCTGCTTACTGCTGGTTCCAAACTGGCCAGCTTTATTTACACAGGGAGTCTGCTAATGATTTCTCCACCCCCCCCACCCCCCCACCGGGGAAGCTCATACTCTCATAGGATTGTCATTAGTCCCCAGCCAATGGTAAGCGGGCAGGTTATTACATCCAAGTGTAATTCAAACACTTGAGGGCATCACCAGTTCCCAGTATAAATATCAGACCTCAGGGAATCTTGGGTAGCTTTAGCAGAGAGGAAAGGGATTGATCACAGCTCAGGGAGTAATATAGATTAGAGAGAAGTATCACGAGTACATCATTAGTTATTATTAGACTATAGATTACTGTATTAATAGTTATAGCTCTGTAGAGTGTGCAAACTCTATTTAATTTAACTGTTATTCAATAAATTGGTTTTGCTTCAATCTAAAGATTGCTGGTTTCTTTATCATCTACTCATCAAACCATTCTGGATCTCAAGGCAAAGAATAACAACATATTACAACAAAGTGTAATATAACATGGCACAAGGATTGGCTACAGTAACGAACTAGTATAGTTTAGAAAGAATCTAGTACAGAAAACTAAGAGGCTATTCAACTTGCGAAGCACCAACCTGTGACTGCAGAACTTTGACAAATCCAGCATCGATGGACAAAGCTCAAGTTCCACGACAAATAAGGATCACCGGCCTTGATCCACATGCCCTTGAAATCTATAACTCTTTCCAATATACGGCAGATCAAGATAAAACTAAGTTTGAAGTAATAGTTGCTAAATTTGATCATCATTGCAAAATTCAAACAAATGAAACGTTTGAGCATTTTATTTTTAATAAGAGAATGCAGAACAAGCATGAATCAATTGACTGCTTTGTTGGTGATCTTAGACTGCTCGCTCAATCTTGTAACTTCTCAGTATTGAATGATTCCATGATCAGAGACCAAATAGTCTTTGGTATAATTGATGAAAAGCTTAGAGAACGATTGCTCAGGCAAAAGGATCTCACGCTTGAAAATGCGATTGAAATGTGTCGTGTACATCAGTTATCGAAAAGTCAGTACCAAGAAATTTTTCTCTGTAAAAAAGGCACAAAAACCAACCACGAGGTAGAGTGTGTTAAAGCAGTGTCGCAGATGAAGAAGATGCGCGTTTTGGGCGGCAGCCATCTTGCGCACGTGCACATTCTAACCCTGCACATGTGCACTTCATTAAAAGATGAGAGACGGACGGAATCCGATCTGCACGAATATGTGTCGTGCATGATGGCGTGTGGAAGGTGTGAAACCGCCCACTTTCAAAAAAATTGCCCTGCGAGAGGAAAACAATGCTCACAATGTGGCAATTTAAACCACATTCCTGCCCAGTGCAAATCCACACAAGCATTTAAATCTGCAAAGTCAAAATCAAGACAGATTAATGTGAGAAGGAAGAAGGTTTTGAAACAATTTTTTTCCAAGGATACAGATGCTTATTCTTGGAAGACACTTTCTTCGTTGGCATCATATAAAAGTATAATAGAACCATGGAAGTATCATCATCTCTCAATACAGTCAACTCCATCAACTCCGATACAGAATGGAACACAGAATTGCAAGTCAATGATTATCCAATCAACTTTAAGCTGGATACTGGAACTTCTGCCAATTTGCTTACCCAGCTTGGCCTCAAGAAGATAAAGCAAATTCTGAAAACAAATCAATCAGCTTGTCAACTACGCGACTACAATGGCAATGCAATCACATCAAGTGGATCTTGCTACTTGTTAATTTCCAATAATGATAAAACGATTTCTCCAAGATTTGAGATTGTTGATTCAAACAGGTCTTCGCTCTCTGGTGCGCATGCCTGCAAGAATTTACACCTAGTCAAGAAGATTTATAGTGCAAATTCATCTCCAAACAATTCTTCAAGGTGACATTCAAGGGAACTTGGACCAATTTCCAGATGTCTTTGAAGGCATGGGTACCCTACAAGTACAAAATTCTGTTACAACCATTTGGCAAACCTGTAGTTCATCCTCCAAGACGAGTTCCTGCTCCACTCAGAGATTGAAACCTGAACTGGCAAGATTACAACATCAAGGCATCATCTCAAGAATCATTGAACCAACTGACTGAGTCAGCTTTATGGTTTGTATGAAGAAACCTTCTGGTGATCTGGGGATATGCATTGACCCCAAGGATCTTAACAAGAATATTAAGAGGGAGCACTATCCCATTCCTAAGAGAGAGGAAATAACTGGTGAAATGTCAAATGCACAAATCTTTTCCAAATTGGATGTGTCACGAGGATTCTGGCAGATGCAACTTGACGAATCTAGTAAAAAGTTATGCCATTCAACACGCCTTTTAGCAGGTTCTGTTTTAACACGATGCCATTTTGGATCTTCGCAGTGCCTGAGATCTCCCATCGTCTTATGGAACAAATGACTGAGAGAATCAAAGGTGTTCGTGTATATGTCAATGACATAATCATATGGTCATCAACCAGAGAACACATCACGAGATTACTAAAGGTATTTCAAAGAGTGAACAAGTCTTGTCTAAAACTCAATAAAACCAAGTGTGGTTTTGGAATTTCGACTCTCAAGTTCCTAGGAGACCAGATTTCTGAATATGGTGTGCGACCTGACAATGACAAGATTGCTGCCATACAACGAATGAAAATTCTGAATGAAAACGAATTAAAGCTGTTCTACGCTTTTTAAGTGTCATGAATCTTTTAGGCAAATTCATTCCCAACCTATCATCCAGGACCACTGCTCTCAGGAATCTAATAAAGAAGTCTACCACTTTTGATTGGACTGACAATCATCAGGAGGAATTGCTAAATCTCAAGTCTCAATTGACGATTGCCCTCTTCTTTCGTTCTTCGAATCGAGACACAGAAATTCCGGCTGTTGCTAGCCAGGACGGAATAGGCACATTTTTGTTGCAAAAGGACAACAACTCGTCATGGTTACCTGTTGCATATGCATCCAGAGCGATGACACCAACAGAAAAAAAGATATGCATAAATCAAAAAAGAATGTCTTGATTTACTCACAGACATATTAAAGTTTCATGATTGCGTTTATGGACTTCTTACCTTTACTGTTGTAACGGACAATAGACCACTTGTACATATCATACAAAAGGATCTCAATGACATGACTCTGAGGTTACAGAGGATATTGATGAAGCTAAGAAGATACGACTTCAACCTCATCTATACTCCAGGAAAAGACTCGATAATTGCAGACGCTTTGTCATGTTTGATCTCTTCAGAAAGTGAACCTTTTGAATTCATTCAGCATGTCAAGAATCTGAAGTTCAGCTGTGTGCTGAAAATCTTCCTGCCTCAGATGTGAAAATCAACCTCATCCGTGAAGAAACAGAGAAGGATACAATGCTTCAGGGAGTCATTCACCATCTCAACAATGGTTAACCGAAAGGGCATTGTTCCAAGTTCAGGAATATTCAAGAAGATTTAACAGTCGTGGATGGATTGTTACTTTGGCTTGATCAGATAGTTATACCAGTGTCTCTCTGACCCATGATACTTAACCAAATTCATGAAGGTCACCTTGGCATTGAAAAATGCAAGAAAGGGGCGAGACAAGCTGTGTACTGGCTGGGTATCAATCATGACATCACTGATATGGTACTTCGATGCGAAACATGTCAGAAATCTCAGCCTGCGCAATGCAAGGAGAAACTGCAACATGCTTTGGAAACATCCCCATGGGCAAAAGTTGGTATAGATCTGTTTCACTGCACTACTGGGCGTGATTATGCTCTGATAATCGTCTACTACTCAAACTATCTGGAAGTCATGAAGTTAAATGATCCCACATCCAGATCTGTTATTAAAGCAAGTAAGGAAACATTTGCCAGGCATGGTATTCCAACCATTGTCATGTCTGACAATGGACCGTGCTTCGACAGCAATGAATGGGCTGAATTCTCTCGAGAATACAACTTCGCTCACATCACGTTGAGTCCGCATTACCCACAATCTAATGGTAAAATGGAGAAAGGAGTTCAAATCATCAAACGTCTTAACAAAGCTTTAGATTCTCGTTTAGATATCAATCTAGCATTAGTATCGTATAGTGCGACTCCTCTTTCGACTGATTTGTCACCTGCACAGATGTTAATGAATATAGATTTGAGAACAACCCTACCATCTATGACTCTACCCAATCCAGATCATCTGCCAGTGATACAAAAGTTGAAACATAAGCGAGAATAACAGAGAATGTATTATGACCGACATGCAACCACTCTGGACTCACTGCTTCCAGATGATACCGTCAGGATCAAAGAACCTGATGGAGGTTGGTCAACTCCTGCAAAAGTTATCAGACAAGCAGCACCACGTTCTTATATTGTTCAGACAGCTGACGGAATAATAGTTCGGTGCAATCGTCGAGCACTACTAAAGATCAAGAAACTCAACATTTTTCATGATACTCTGACAAACTCTCAGATGTGTGAAGATTCACAGAGAACTGTAAAAACTTCTACGTCACCTCCTCATGTTTTGAGAACATCTACCAGGAGAAGAAGGAAACGAAACAAACATGACTTGTGAATCGTTTACGTTGAATTCTGTTTTCATTATTTATTTTTCACTACGTTACCAAGTTATATACATATCATGTATTGTAATAATATGATATATTTTTTCCTTTCTTGTACATACAAAAGAAATGTTAAAAAGGGGGGGGATGTAATAATATGTATATAGGTATACCAGTGAAGGGTTAATTATTGCATCTCAGTGTAATTCAAACACTAGAGGGCACCACCAGTTCCCAGTATAAATATCAGACCTCAGGGAATATTGGGTAGTGTTAGCAGAGAGGAAAGGGATTGATCACAGCTCAGGGAGTAATATAGATTTGACAGAAGTATCACGACTACATCATTAGTTATTATTAGATTGTAGATTACTGTATTAATAGTTATAGCTCTGTAGAGTGTGCAAACTCTATTTAATTTAATTGTTATTCAATAAATTACTTTTGCTTCAATCTAAAGATTGCTGGTTTCTTTATCATCTACTTATCAAACCATTCTGGATCTCAAGGCAAAAAATAACAACATATTACAACAAAGTGTAATATAACACAGAGGAGCAATTTCATCCAAAATTGTGGACAAAGCTGCAGTATGATACAAATGAAATTCTACCAAATGTTGCTCTGGTCTTCTCCGACACGGTGATGCTTAAATGGCAACTTTTCTGTTCCCTCTTGTGTACCAGTTTGTCTCAGATGGTAGCTCAAGAGCTAGAGGTTCTGGGTTGAAATGCCACTCCGCGCCCCGAGCACATGAAACCAGGCTTGCAATCCAGAACACTACATCCCAAGAGATACCATGGTAAGTGAGATGTTGATTCAAAGCCCGATCTACTTGTGGTTCAAGTGGGTTTTGAAGATTCCATTCCAATATATGAAAGTATCAAGAAGTTTTCCTACAGTTTAGTCTTAAGCATTGCCAACAATAAACTCAACTGATCATGCATTGAAGCACCCCATTGATAAACAAAGGAATATTTCTACACACAAAATCAAATTCTATTTCAAAGTGATTCTTTGTACGTGAACAGTTTTGAAAACTTTCTCTGAGACGTAAGATAGCAAGCCTCTTTTTTTCAAAACAGATTTAAAATTACAAAGAGATCAGTATCTGCTGACGGTCGAGCTGTTAACAACCAACCGCACATTGGGAGTTGGGTTAAAGTCTTGAAT
Organism: Scyliorhinus torazame; assembly: GCF_047496885.1. Classification (NCBI taxonomy): domain Eukaryota; kingdom Metazoa; phylum Chordata; class Chondrichthyes; order Carcharhiniformes; family Scyliorhinidae; genus Scyliorhinus; species Scyliorhinus torazame. The sequence continues at coordinate 56,059,439 of NC_092724.1, forward strand.
GGACTTTGCAGGGAATTCAGCTACTGAAGGAGAACAAAGCACCTTTTGGAAGCAGCTCTACCAATGGAGGAACTGTGGGACTTCCACTCGAGCAGAAAGAGATAAAAAATGTCAAGAGATGGGCAAGGACTTGAAGAGAAACAAAGGAAACTGATGTTTAGACTTGAAATATTTTACCAAGACTCCCAACTGGCAATTTGTGAAAAGGGCTGTAGAGCAAAGGACAAGAGAAGGTCCAGAGGAAGCTACCACAATAGAGCCAAGTTTCAAGAATCCTAGTTATAAGCATAGGTTCATGATTTTTTTTCCCCTTGGAGACACACTCGAGAACTTCAAGACAAACTGGCTGACACTTCCAAACAATGCTGATGGAACACAGTATTGTCATAGTACTGGTCCTTCAGATGAGATACTGATCCAAAGAAATGCATGTTTCAGCGAACATGGAGGGTGCAACATCACTATTCCAGTGTCTGGGCAAACATTCCTCCCTCAACCACCCAGGACTATTTATTGGATCGGTTCCTGCTTGCCACAGTATACATATATGAAAACGAACACCCTAAAACTTCCTGTTTAACAACATTATTGAAGTATCTTTTTCAGAGGAACTGCAGTGGTTCAAGAAAAGGGATGGGCAATAAACGTCATCTTTGCTGGCCTCAAATTATCACCAAAATGATTTCTTTTTTTTTTTAAAGTATTCTGGATGATTCAATCTGCAGAGAATATACATTACAGTATGTTGTGCTAGCAGTGCTGATATGTATTTATAGTTTGTTTCTCTGATGGTTTCAGTACTGAGCCATGATTATTCTATTCAGCAACTTACCAATAGCTAATTGAATGCACAGAACTATGCTGTGTCTACAGCTCTCGAGTTTCAAAAGATACCACAGATTTCACTGACCAGAAAACTTTATTTGCAGTCGACAGGATGTGGATCCTTCTAAGTCTCAGTTTTGTTGTGAATTCGGAGTTAGACGTGAAACAGTCTTGCACTCTCAGATTTTTAAAAAGACATGTGGGGCGCAATATCCTACGCAACATTGCTGGTTTAGCACAGGGCTAAAGAGCTGGCTTTCAAAGCAGACCAAGGCAGGCCAGCAGCACAGTTCAATTCCCATACCAGCCTCCCCAAACAGGCGCTGGAATGTGGCGACTAAGGGATTTTCACAGTAACTTCATTTGAAGCCTAATTGTGACAATAAGCAATTTTCATTTCATTTCATTTTTCATTTCACAAGGCAGCAGTTAGTCAATGGAACAACATTATCCAGAAGGTGGTGGATAGCCATGTATGCAACTATTTTTCAAAGTCAATTTTAGATTATTTTTTTTTTAATAAATATTTTATTGAAAATTTTTGGTCAACCAACACAGTACATTGTGCATCCTTTACACAATATTATAACAGCACAAATAACAATGACCTATTTTATATAAACAAAAAATGAATAAATATTAAATAACAAAAATGAAAACTAGCCCTAATTGGCAACTGCCTTGTCACAAGTTACACCCCCCCCGCCCCCCCCCCCCCACCCCTCCCCCCCCCCAAATCCTGGGCTGCTGCTGCTGCCTTCTTTTTCCCCTTCCATCTACCTATCCGCAAGGTATTCGACGAACGGTTGCCACCGCCTGATGAACCCTTGAGCCGACCCCCTTAGGACGAACTTAATCCGCTCTAGCTTTATAAACCCCGCCATGTCATTTATCCAGGTCTCCACCCCCGGGGGCTTGGCTTCTTTCCACATTAGCAATATCCTGCGCCGGGCTACTAGGGACGCAAAGGCCAAAACATCGGCCTCTCTCGCCTCCTGCACTCCCGGCTCTTGTGCAACCCCAAATATAGCCAACCCCCAGCTTGGTTCGACCCGGACTCCTACTACTTTTGAAAGCACCTTTGTCACCCCCATCCAAAACCCCTGTAGTGCCGGGCATGACCAAAACATATGGGTATGATTCGCTGGGCTTCTCGAGCACCTCGCACACCTATCCTCCACCCCAAAAAATTTACTGAGCCGCGCTCCAGTCATATGCGCCCTGTGTAATACCTTAAACTGAATCAGGCTTAGCCTGGCACACGAGGACGACGAGTTTACCCTGCTTAGGGCATCTGCCCACAGCCCCTCCTCGATCTCCTCCCCCAGCTCTTCTTCCCATTTCCCTTTTAGTTCATCTACCATAGTCTCCCCTTCGTCCCTCATTTCCCTATATATATCTGACACCTTACCATCCCCCACCCATGTCTTTGAGATCACTCTGTCCTGCACCTCTTCTGTCGGGAGCTGCGGGAATTCCCTCACCTGTTGCCTCGCAAAAGCCCTCAGTTGCATATACCTGAATGCATTCCCTTGGGGCAACCCATATTTCTCGGTCAGCGCTCCCAGACTCGCGAACTTCCCATCCACAAATAGATCTTTCAGTTGCGTTATTCCTGCTCTTTGCCACATTCCATATCCCCCATCCATTCCCCCCGGGGCAAACCTATGGTTGTTTCTTATCGGGCACCCCCCCAAGGCTCCAGTCTTTCCCCTTTGCCGTCTCCACTGCCCCAAATCTTCAGTGTAGCTACCACCACCGGGCTTGTGGTGTAGTTCCTCGGTGAGAACGGCAATGGGGCTGTCACCATAGCCTGCAGGCTAGTCCCCCTACAGGACGCCCTCTCTAATCTCTTCCACGCCGCTCCCTCCTCCTCTCCCATCCACTTACTCACCATTGAAATATTAGCGGCCCAATAGTACTCACTTAGGCTCGGTAGTGCCAGCCCCCCCCCTATCCCTGCTACGCTGTAAGAATCCCTTCCTCACTCTCGGGGTCTTCCCGGCCCAAACAAAACCCATGATGCTCTTTTCAATCCTTTTAAAAAAAACCTTCGTGATCACCACCGGGAGGCACTGAAACACAAAGAGGAATCTCGGGAGGACCACCATCTTAACCGCCTGCACCCTCCCTGCCATTGACAGGGCTACCATATCCCATCTCTTGAAATCTTCCTCCATCTGTTCCACCAACCGCGTTAAATTTAACCTGTGCAATGTGCCCCAATTCTTAGCTATCTGGATCCCCAGGTAACGAAAGTCTCTTGTTACCTTCCTCAACGGTAGGTCCTCTATTTCTCTACTCTGCTCCCCTGGATGCACCACAAACAACTCACTCTTCCCCATGTTCAATTTATACCCTGAAAAATCCCCAAACTCCCCAAGTATCCGCATTATTTCTGGCATCCCCTCCGCCGGATCCGCCACATATAGTAGCAAGTCGTCCGCATACAAAGATACCCGGTGTTCTTCTCCTCCCCTAAGTACTCCCCTCCACTTCTTGGAACCCCTCAGCGCTATCGCCAGGGGCTCAATCGCCAGTGTAAACAATAATGGGGACAGAGGGCATCCCTGCCTTGTCCCTCTATGGAGCCGAAAATATGCCGATCCCCGTCCATTCGTGACCACGCTCGCCACTGGGGCCCTATACAATAGCTGCACCCATCTAACATACCCCTCTCCAAAACCAAATCTCCTCAACACCTCCCACAAATAATCCCATTCCACTCTATCAAATGCTTTCTCGGCATCCATCGCCACTACTATCTCCGTTTCACCCTCTGGTGGGGCCATCATCATTACCCCTAACAGCCTCCGTATATTCGTGTTCAGCTGTCTCCCCTTCACAAACCCAGTTTGGTCCTCGTGGACCACCCCCGGGACACATTCCTCTATTCTCATTGCCATTACCTTGGCCAGGACCTTGGCATCCACATTTAGGAGGGAAATTGGTCTGTAGGACCCGCATTGTAGCGGGTCCTTTTCCTTCTTTAAGAGAAGTGATATCGTTGCTTCAGACATAGTCGGGGGCAGTTGTCCCCTTTCCTTTGCCTCATTAAAGGTCCTCGTCAGTACCGGGGCGAGCAAGTCCAAATATTTTCTATAGAATTCGACTGGGAATCCGTCCAGTCCCGGGGCCTTTCCCGTCTGCATGCTCCTAATTCCTTTCACCACTTCTTCTACCTCGATCTGTGCTCCCAGTCCCACCCTTTCCTGCTCTTTCACCTTGGGAATTTCCAGCCGATCCAAAAAGTCCATCATTCTCTCCCTCCCATCCGGGGGTTGAGCTTCATATAATTTTTTATAAAATGTCTTGAACACTCCATTCACTCTCTCCGCTCCCCGCTCCATCTCTCCTTCCTCATCCCTCACTCCCCCTATTTCCCTCGCTGCTCCCCTTTTCCTCAATTGGTGTGCCAGCAACCTGCTCGCCTTCTCCCCATATTCATACTGTACACCCTGTGCCTTCCTCCATTGTGCCTCTGCAGTGCCTGTAGTCAGCAAGTCAAATTCCGCATGCAGCCTTTGCCTTTCCCTGTACAATCCCTCCTCCGGTGCTTCCGCATATTGTCTGTCCACCCTCAAAAGTTCTTGCAGCAACCGCTCCCGTTCCTTACTCTCCTGCTTCCCTTTATGTGCCCTTATTGATATCAGCTCCCCAATTTTAGATTATTATAGGTTAGTGCAGGAAAAGCATCTTTATTCTTTTTAACATGCAGAATAGCAAAGGATTTTATCATTGGACATATATTGTTTGGATTGCATTCTATCCTTTAGCTGTTTAGATATTCAATAAATCTGTCTAGCTATTTATTCCTAAGCTCAGTTTGATGGAGTGTTTATTCTCCTGCCTAGAGAAATCTAGCAAGGCCACCGGCACATAGAAAATAGGAGCTGGAGTAGGCTGGTCGGCCCTTTTGAGCCTGTTTCACCATTCATTCTGATCATGGCTGATCATCCAACTCAGTCCCTCAGGGTCGAGGATGACATGCTTCCACTCCGGGCAGGTGGATTCTGTGGTGTCTGAACAGTCCAATCCTGGATCCTCAGACTCTGCCATAGGTTTGGCAGGTGGTGTTTAATGAGGCGAATGGGTAGGACCCTCTGGATTCTAGGCTCTCTTTCCATTGGCCTCCGCCCCGTGACACTCGAGGTGATTGGCACCTTCACGGATGCTTCTTCTCCAGTTCGTGCAATTTCAGGCAAGTGATTCCCATATGTCAATGAGGATGTTGCATTTATTTAGGGATGCTTTCAGTGTCTGAAATTGCAGAACTCGGAGTAGAGCTGTGTTGAGAGTCTTCTGTCGAGCATGCGGACAATGTGACCCGTCCATCGCAGCTGGTGATCAGTGCCTTGATACTGGGGATATTGGCCTGGGAGAGGATACGCATGTTGGTACGCCTATCCTGCCAGTGGATTTGCGAGATTTTGCGGAGGCAGTGCTGGTGGTATCTCTCCAGGGATTTGAGGTGCTGTACATTGTCCATGTTCCTGGACTTCCAGTGGTGGCATGTAGGTGGAGGTCGCACATTAGGGGCTCTTGCTGGAGTCTCATTTTTGAATTTTTAGGCCCGGTTTCAGGGGTAGTTTGTGAATGAGTTGGTGTGGGAAGTTATAAGGAATGTGTGAAATGTCAAAGACCCAGAAGACGGGTGCTGAAAAGAATGGGAAGTGTGAAAGTCCACCGTCGAGCGAGGTTGAGAGTCCTAAAGGAAGAAAGATAGTGGGGACTGGGTCGACGGGTGGGGCCATTCCCCTCCCAGTGCAAACTCTGACCGAGGTGATGTTGGTGGAGTTTGAGAGGCTGTTTGCCAAGCATATGGAGATGTTTCGGAGGGAGAGGATGACTGCGATGAAAGAGTGGAAGTGATTATTTGGTAAAGGCAGCAGTGATGGAGACGTCAGTCGAGTTGCAGGAGCAAGGAGAGAAGTTGAAGGGGCTGGAGGAGGCATTGTGGCAACATAAAGACCAGTTCACCTTGATGGGTGAGGAGCTGTGGAGGGTGGCTCAGACCTGGGGAACAGGTCAAGGAGGCAAAATCTGAGAGTCGTGGGCTTGCCTGAGGGGGTGGAGGGCCCGAGGCTAACCGAGTTGATGGGGGAGGAGGAAGAATCCTCCCGCTACGAGTTGGACAGGGCACATCGGTAGCTCAGACTGAAGCCCAAGGAGAATGAGCCACTAAGGGTGGTTACAGTCTGCTTTCACAGGTTCCACGTGAAGACGGTCGTGAGCTAGGCGAAGCAGAGACGAGAGGTGATGTGGGAAGGCATTGGTATACAAATATATCAAGATCTGTTGGCGAAGCTGGAGAGACGGGTGAAGGCAGTGGAGTGCGATTTGGAGCGGTTTACGGTGCGAAATTGAGAGTGACGCACAATTTTATTTTGAGACAGTAGAGGCGGCAGAGGCGTTCGGTAAGGTTGAAAGACTGGGACTGAGATGAGAGTTGGGATTTGGACTTGGTTGGTGGGGACAGGAATGGTGTTTTTCTTATGGAGGGCTTTCGATTTGATTGGGGTTTTGTTTCTCGGTTTCTTGAATGGGGGTGGGGGGTGGGGGGGGGGGGGGAGAGAAAAGAATTCATTTACATGCGTTTTGGTTTTCGTTTCCTTTCTTATGGATGTAGTGTTGCCCCCCCCCTTCTGTTTGCATTGGCTATGTGAAAAATGAAAAGAAAATCGCTTATTGTCACAAGTAGGCTTCAAATGAAGTTACTGTGAAAAGCCCCTAGTCGCCACATTCCGGCGCCTGTTCGGGGAGGCTGGTACGGGAATTGAACCGTGCTGCTGGCCTGCCTTGGTCTGTTTTCAAAGCCAGCGATTTAGCCCTGTGCTAAACAGCCCCTGTATAGAGCCCTTGGCAATTGTGCTCAGGAGCTCGGGGCTGTGAAAGGAGATAGTGAGGGGTGGGGGTGGAACATAGAATGTCCTTATATGCTGCTGTATATTTTGGAGCCAAGCTCTTCGGTGGGGAGGATAATGGGGCTGCTCCAGAGATGGGACGTTTTCAGGGTACAAATTGAATTTGGGTAAAAGCAAGTATTTTGTGATCTCCCATCTGGAAGTGGGAGCGGGGATGGGGGAGAGGGGGCTGCCATTTCGCCTGGCAGCGTCTCATTTCGGCTATTTGGGGTGCAGGTGGCCCGGGATTGGGCAGGGCTTCGGAGGTTTAACTTTACTAGCTTGGTGGGAGAATGAAGGCGGATTTACTGAGGTGGGACAATCGTCCTCTGTCATTGGCAGGCCGGGAGCAGGCAGTAAAGATGATTTTTTTTCCCGCAATTCCAGTTATTGTTTCAATGCCTGCCAGTCTTTTTGCTAAAGGCTATTTTTAGGGGGGTGGACCAGCTGATCTCATTTGTTTGGATGGGGAAGGTGGCCAGGATTAGGACGGCCATACTGCAGAGGGGAAGGCAGGCGGGGAGGGTTAGGCCTCCCAAAGCGGTTGTATTATTATTGGGCGGCAAATGCAGAGAAGGACCGGGGTTGGAGCAGTGACGGGGTGGGGGGGGGGGGGGGGGGGGGGGGGGAGCTCCTGCGGGGGTTCGGGGCTCCGGGTGCTGGCAACAGCGCCATTCCCGATGACCCCAGGGAAGCATTCAGTGAGTCCGTGGTGGCAGCCATGTCGAAGATCTGGAGGCAGTTAAGGCAGCATTTAAGGTTGGGAGCTGGGTCGGAGGGATGCCGATCAGGAGGAATCATGGGTTCAAGATGAGGAGGATGGATGGATGCAAGGTTTCGGGATGGGAAGAGAGGGGGATTAAGGAAATTAAGGATTCGTTTCTGGGAGAGCGATTTGCGAGTTTGGCGGAAAGCCTGGGTTGGCGGGGGCGAAAGTATCAGGTAAATGCTGGTTTGGGACTTTGCGAGGAAGGTCTTTCCGACGCCTGCCTGATAGCGCCTGCCTCCTCGCTGTTGGAGGCGGTGCTGGAGAGGGGATTGTCTCGGCAATTTATGGGAGGATCTTGGAGGAGGACAGAGTGTCCATGAAGAGGGTTAATGCGAAGTGTGAGAAGGAGTTGGGAGTGGTGCGAGATGCTGAGCGTAAATGCCTCCATTTGTGCGCGAGGCTGGGGGCTGATACGTCCAGGGCGCACCTCACATGGTCTAGGATGAGCCAGCTATTCGAGGGGGTGGAGGATGTCTGGTGAGTGATGTGAGAGGGGCCCTGTGAATCACGTACATATGTTTTGGTCCTGGCCAAACCTAGAAAGGTTTTGGAGGACTGTATTCAGCACCATTTTGGAGGTTTTACTTCTGGACGTGGAGCCCGGTCCCCTAGAAGCCATATTTGGTGTGTCGGAGTGGCTGGAGCTGCAGGCGGGTGCGGGGTCACATGTTTTAGCTTTTGCCTCGCTGATTGCTCGTAAGCAGGTCTTGTTGAGGTGGAGGTTAGCTTCTCCACCCTGTGCCTTGGCGTGGCGGGGGGGGATCTACTCAAGATTGTGTCCCGAGAAAAAGGTGAAGTTTGCTCTGGGGAGGGGGTGGGACAATGAGTGATGGGTTATACAATTGTTGGAGTTTGTTCATCATGCATTTTCAAGAGTTGGTTACCATTGGCTGTTTGGGCGGGGGGGGGGGGGTTTGGATTGTGAAACTGTTGAAAATTTGTTGAAAAGAAAACTTTTTTTTTTTTTAAATGTCCGTATTTCTAATGCATACAGGAGGGTGGGGACCATGGCTGTAGAACATGAACTTGGTGTGGATTTGAGGTTTTGGTCTTCGAACACTGTTCGTCCGGTGTCCGAAGACTGCACTGGTGCACTGGAGCCGATGCTGGATTTCATCTTCGATGTCTGCTCATGCCGAGAAGAGGCTCCCGAGGTATGGGAAACCAATCCTAATTGTCCAGGGGGTCACCATGGATTTTAATGGTCAGGATACAGTTTTATGTGGCAGGAGCAGGCTGGTAGAGAACCTTTTTTTTTTTTTCAGATGTTTAGTCTGAGGCCCATTCTCTCATATGCCTTGGTGAATGCATCGACGCTGGTCCTCTGCCTAATCCTCAATGACAGAGGTTGGTGTGGTCTTGGATCTGGCCTGGAGGTGTCGGAGGCAGAACATTTCCTGCTTGTTCGGTAGCTTCGCTCCACTCCAGCGGGAGCTTTAGGTGAAGTGCTGCTGTGAGGAAGATGGAGAAGAACGTTGGTGCGATGACGCAGTCCTGTTTGACCCCAGTTTTCACATGTATTGGGTCTGTGGTACTTCTGCGGGTGAGGATCACGGACTGCATGCAATCGCGGAGCAGGCGTAGAATGGTGGCGAATTTCTGCGGGCAGCTGAATTTGATGAGGACATTCCACAATCCTTCACAGTTGACAGGGGTGAAGGCCTTCGTAAGCTCAAAGAAGGCCATGTACAGAGGTCGATGCTGCTCCCTGCAATTTCCCGGGATTTGTCACGTGCTAGAGATCATGTCCATTGTGCCTCTTGATGGGCGGAAGCCTCCCTGAGACTCTGGGAGGAACTCATCAGTCACTGGGAGTAGGCAGTTGAGGAAGATTGTCACGATGACCTGTCCTGTGGCAGAGAGTAGGGGAATCCCTGTCAGTTCCACAGTCGGACCTGCCTCCTCACTTTTTTTTTTTAAATTTAATGTACCCAATTCATTTTTTCCAATTAAGGGGCAATTTAGTGTGGCCAATCCACCTAGCTTGCACATCTTTGGGCTGTGGGGGTGAAACCCACGCAAACACGGGGAGAATGTGCAATCTCTGCACGGACAGTGACCCAGAGCCGGGATTGAACCTGGGACCTCAGCGCCATGAGGCTGCAGGGCTAATCCACTGCGCCACCGTGCTGCCCACCTGCCTCCTTACTTGACGATGGTCACAATTAAGATGTCTCTGAGATCACCCGGCACGCTCTCTTCCTTCTAGACAAGGGTAATGAGGTTGCGGATTCTTGTCAAGAGTGCCTCTCAATTGCATTTTAATACCTCTGCAGGGATTCCATCTGTGTCAGAGGACTTGTTGGATGATTCTTTTGACCTCAGGACGAGCTGGGATTGCGTTAAGATGGTGGCAGGTCGCGTGTTGCGTCGAAGGTTGTGGCTTGGGTTGAAGAGGTCCTCAAAGTGGTCTCTCCAGTGGGCATTGACTGCCTCGGTCTTTGATGTGCACTTCTCTGTTTTTGGCTCTCAGTGGGGTAGGTCCCTGGGTAGTTGAATCATAGATGGTTTTAATTGTGTTGAAGAAGCTGTGCACATTGTGGTTGTCAGCAAATTGCTAAGTTTCCTGTGCCATTTCCACCCACCTTCTATTCTTTAGGTTGTGTTCTTTGTTACACCTCAGCCTTCAGTTCCTCTCACTCGAGTTTTGGTGGAGCTGCCAGTTCAGGAACGCATTGAGTTTGCGCTCAAGGAGATCCTGGACCTCTTGACCATTCTCGTCGAAACGGTCTTGGTGTTTCCTGGTCGAGAGCCCGAGCTTCGCCTCACAGGTGCTGACTATGTTGGCTTTTAAGGCGAACCAGGTGCTGTGGGCATTCTGCGGCTCTGGCTTGTTGGTCATCACCAGGTTAGCTGAGGGACACCAACTGAGTAGCTCTTTCTTCTCAGGGTCTTTGAGTCCAGTGACATTGAGTCTCCTGCGGCAGAGTTTTTTCTGCCTATGCTGGTTTGGGGCCTGCCTGATAGAGATGGTAGATCGGATTAGTCGAAGGTCAGTCCAGCAGTCGACGGCTCCGGTCAGACGATGATATTCGGTCTCAGTGCTTGGAACGGGGTGTTGCCATGAGATCTTCTGCTTGTTCCTCTGGCAGAACAAGGTGTTCATGATGACCAGATCATGTTCTAAACATTTTGTCAGGAGGACGATTCTATTGGCATTTACTTTCCTCCCGCCTTACCTGCCGACCACACCTTTCCAAAGGTTTGCGTCCCTCCCGGCTTTAGCATTGAAGTTGCCGAGGAGAATCAGCTGGTCTCCCTTTGGCATGCGGGACAGCGATTGGTCAAGGCTGGAGTAGAATGCCTCCTTTTTTCTTGTCCATTACATCGATGGTTCGGGCGTAGGCACTAACGGCTGTGACGTGCTGCTTCTGGGGCAGGGTGAGAGTAGGGTCATGAGGCATTTCTCACCCCACGGGTGGTTCATTCAGACGTCCGACCAATTCATTTTTTACAGCAAGCCGATCCGGTAGGAACTAAATTCTGCTTCTGGTTTGCCTTTCCACAAGATGGTGTATCCGTAACCTTGTTCTTTAAGCTGGCTTTCTCCAGTTAGTTGTGTCTTGCTCAAGGCAGCGATGTCAATGTTGTGATGTGGAGATGCCGGCGTTGGACTGGGGTGAGCACAGTACGAAATCTTACAACACCAGGTTAAAGTCCAACAGGTTTGTTTCGATGTCACTAGCTTTCGGAGCGCTGCTCCTTCCTCAGGTGAATGAAGAGGTCTGTTCCAGAAACACATATATAGACAAATTCAAAGATGCCAAACAATGCTTGGAATGCGAGCATTAGCAGGTGATTAAATCTTTACAGATCCAGAGATGGGGTAACCCCAGGTTAAAGAGGTGTGAATTGTACCAAGCCAGGACAGTTGGTAGGATTTCGCAGGCCAGATGGTGGGGGATGAATGTAATGCGACATGAATCCCAGGTCCCGGTTGAGGCCGCACTCATGTGTCAATGTTGTGGCACCGGTGTTCCTGGGCTATGATGGCGGTGGGACGTTCATTTCTGTTGCTGTTGTCTGTAAGGGTCCTGACGTCTCAAAATTAATTTGGGTAGGTGGGGTGGGGTTGGAGCAGAAGATGCCTGTGCATGGATTCTTTTAATGTGGGGTGGTTGTTGCACACCAACCACTACACGGTTCCAGCGAAGCAAGGTTTTGGCCCAGTGGCAGGCAAATCTGAGTCGACTTTGCAATAGGACGGCGACTAACAACACTCATCATCCACCATTTAGTTTCCTCATCTAAATCAAAATATATTGTGAACAGCCGGGGCCCTATCACTGATCCCCAGGCTACCTCACTAGTCACAACCTGTCATTCGGAAAAAGATCTATTTCTACTCGAGTTTTCTATCTGCCAACCAGTTTTCTATCCACCTCAATACACTATCCCAATCCAATGCACTTTAATTTTACACACTAATGTCTTATGTGGGACTTTGTCGAAAGCCTTCTGAAAATCCAGATAAACCACATCCCCCTCGTCAACTCTACTGGTTATGTTCACCAACGCATCCACAGTTGCTAGTTCCACTTCCTTGAGTGCTCTGAATCGCCATGGGTCAACTGGGTCGCGATGTTGGTAACTCTGCACATAAGACGGTCTCAGATAGGGATGGCCCGTAGTCTCAGTGCTCTGCCAGCTTGCGTAAGCTTGCCAGAAAGGTAGTAACAGACTCCCCCGGGGCTCTATCAGCCATATTGAATCTGTATCTTTGGACAATGACCAATGGCTTGGAGTCATTGTGGTTCGTTACAAGCACCATCAATTCATCAAACATCGAGTCTGGGGCCACAGGGTGGGTTATGCTCTTTATGACGCTGAAAGTGGGGCCCCACAGGCGGTCAAAAGAATCACCTTCTGGTGGTCCTCCCCAGTAATGGGGTTCGCCCCGAAAATATAGCGCATACACTCCGTGTACTGAGCCCAGTCTTTCTCACTCGCGTCAATGGAGTCTCAAGTCTACCAAAGAACAGCATTTTTGAAGTCGTGCTAACCTTGCCCTCTGTGCGGAGATGCAATCACGGTCGGAGTGCCCATCTGCACCGCCTGTAGTTGTGTTTTATCCTCATCACTAATATTGTATTCAATGAGGTGCCCCAAAAAGGTAAGTCAAAAGTGGTTTATTTCCAACTAACAATTAGGAAATACAGCAATTAATAACACACTCGGCAGAGACACAACAGCGGATCTTATTAATTCTCTAAGATAGAAGAAGCCCAAGAGGGAATCCTGAGATTCCAATTCCATCTTGGGCTGGCTTTTATCTTGGAGAATTAATAAGACCCGCTGTTGGGTCTCCGCCCTCAGTGGGGAGCTCGTATTCCACGAGCTCCACTGGGAGATCGATTGGGTCATCCCCGTGGGTCCCGTGGGGGTTATAACATCCTCAATCAAAAACAGATCCCCTGGTCATTATCACATTACTAATTCTGGGACATTGCTGTACACAAATTGATTGGCTACATTACACAATGACTACATTTCAAAAAAAGTACTTCCTTCACTGTAAAGTTCAAGACATCCGGTTGTCATAAAAGGCACTGCATAAATACAAGTCTTTCATAACTCGGCTCTGGTACTCAGGGCACTAGCTCAGCTCACTCCACTACTGCGCTACAGCACTTGACCATAAAGTATAGTGGGCATATTGTGGAATGCTATCCTCACAGACCAAACCAGGTGGTTGGCTGCCTTACAGATTGTACAGCAACTCTTTTATAAATGCGCTATGAATTTTCATGATTGTTGACCTCCAAAAGTGTCCCAAGCTGCTCCATACAGGTGGGTTCTATTTTGCTCCTTGATTGAGGAGGTCCATGTTAGGGAAATTTTCATGCAGCAAGTGCAGGCAAATAAAAACTCCCAATATGTTCAGTTATAGCATTATTAAAGGCGAAGCCTTTCAATGTGTCTCAATCTCAGCCTGAAAAAGACACCTTGTGAGATATTTCTCCATTTCCAACAGCAGCTATCTCAAGATCCCCTCAGGGTAGTATTAATTTCATGCTGAATTGCGAACAGTTACTCTTTGAGACTGCACTTACTTACTTAATAGAGTCCCTATTATTGAGTGGCGGCTTACATTCATTAGTCAAAGCTGGTACGAGAATGTGTTCTTAATCACACTTCCCCTACCCCCCCTGCCCTTCTTATCATATTAATTGTATAATTGTTAAGTTGCCCTGTGGTTATCATTCTTTGAGAGACCAGAGGTGAAAACAAATGAACACCAATGGCATAATTAAGGATTATATACTGTATTTTAGACAGTGTGCTCAACACCTCGCCCACAGATTAGTCCCCCAAATTTTAAACTCTATTAAACTTGACTATCCTCCAATGGTATCTCCTCAGTTTTAGATGGCTGTTAAGTGGAGCTCTATTACATTTGCGCAAAGTGCTAATATCGGATAATATGGATTTGCAATCATGCTGTGCAGAATTGTTGGGGGCCGGTTTGGCTCAGTTCGCTGGACAGCCAGTTTTGATGCAGAGAGAGGCCAACAGCGTGGGTACAATTCCCGTACGGGTTGAGGTTATTCATGAAACATAGAATCCCTACAGTGCAGAAGAGGCCATTCGGCCCATCGAATCTGCACCAACCCTTCGAATGAGCACTCTGCCCGTTTACAAATATCTACCCCTATAATCCCATAACCTAACCTGCACATCACTGGACATTAAGGGGCAATCCACCTAACCAGCACATTTATGGACAATGAGAGGAAACCTGAGAACCCGGAGGAAACCCACGCAGACACGGGGAGAACATACAAACTCCACACATAGTCACCCGAGGCCTGAATTGAAAGCAGGTCCCTGGAGCTGTGTGAAAGCAGTGCTAACCTCTGTGTCACCGTGCCGCCCCACCTTCTTAACCTTGCCGCTCACCTGAGGTGTGATGATCCTCAGGTCTAATCACCACTTGTTAGCTCTCCCTGACAAAGGGAAAAGTAGCCTATGGTCATCTGGAACTATGGTGACTTTGCTTACTAAATGGTAAACACAATTACTGTTATGCTGTGCAGAATTGCAAAACCTTCCAAACTGACCCAATTTGTTAATGATTTATACCTTAATCCTTTGAAGCTGCACAGACAAATTGTCATTCCAATAACAACTTCAAGGTGCTCAAAATTCAAAGCTCAAAGCTCCCAATTGACTTCTTCAGTCTCTCTCCTAGACCTGCAATTCTTTTTAAGCATCATCTGCACACGCACTCTTTTCCCTTTAGGGAATAGTGGGGAAGTGATGGAAGGATTCCCGAGCTGATCATTAGCATGTTGAACCATTTCATGAGAGCTCCTTCTGAGGGCAACATGTCCAGGCATTGGACTTGAATCTGGAACTTCGAATCCAACGGTATCAATGCTACCTCTACACCACAAGATCTTCTAAAATGCCGTCCTCTCACATTTTGACTTCAGTTCTGCAGATTCTCTCTCAATCTTCCATTCTAACGTCATTCATCTTTAATGCCACCCCTCCCAATGTAACAACAACTTGCATTTTACTACATTTAAGGTGTGATATAATAGTCGCACAGAGTTTCAGGGGAGCTCTATTCAACAAAATATAACACAAAGTGACATAATCAGAAAGCTTAGTCAAAGTGGCAACTTTTAGAGGTGCAGCCTAAAGGAGGAGAGGGACATGGGAGGAGAGGAGGCAGAGAGGTGGAAAGACTTTGGGTGGAAATTCCCAAGCTTAGGACTATGCCAGCTAAAGCATGTCAATGATGATGCGATTAAAATTGAGGATGCGCAAGTGCAAGAGAGCATGTCAATGATGATGCGATTAAAATTGAGGATGCGCAAGTGCAAAGAGAACGGTCTTAACTTTTTCTTGGTAACATCCTGGTAAATCTTGACTTTACCCTTTCAAATGCTTTTACAAATTGCTTGAAGTAGTCATAGATCATGGAATTTACAGTGCAGAAGGAGGCCATTCGGCCCATCGAGCCTGCACCAGCTCTTGGAAAGAGCACCCTATCCCTGTAACCCAGCCTAACCTTTTTGGACACTAAGGGCAATTTATCATGGCCAATCCACCTAACCTGAACAACTTTAGACCTTGGGAGAAAACCGAAGCACCCGGAGGAAACCCACGCAGAGACGGGGAGAACGTGCAGACTCCGCACATAGTGACCCAAGCCGGGAATCAAACCTGGGACCCTGGAGCTGTGAAGCAGCTGTGTTAACCACTGTTTTACCGTGCTGCCCACTCAGAATCTCTGACAATACTCCATCTGAGACCTAACCAGTGATTTATAAAGTTCGAGCATGATCTCTTTGCTTTTATATTCTATTCCTCTATGTATAAACCCAAGGCTGTGACAGCTGGTGAGAGAACTAACACGAGGACCAACCCAGCCTCATCCTTGCCAATCCTTCTGTCACAGATGTCATACCGTCTATAACAGTATGGCAGGTGTCACCACCACATCGTCCTTCTGGAAATCAAGTCCCATGTTCAACACTGGCGATGCCCTACATTATGTTATTTAGCATACTAAATGGGGTGGATTTGGAACTGATCCAACAGCTCAAAACTGGGCATTCATTAACTTCTGTGGGTCATCAGCAGCTGAATAATTGTGTCCTAGCATAATCTGCAACCTAGTGCTCCCATATATTTGATTTGATTTGATTTATTGTCACATGTACCGAAGTACAGTGAAAAGTATTTTTCTGCGGCCGAGGGAACGTACACAGTACGTACATAGTAGACAAAAAGAATAATCAACAGAGTACATTGACAAATGGTACATCGACAAACGGTGATTGGTTGCAGTGCAGAACAAGGGGGCCAAGCAAAGCAAATACATGAGCCAGAGCAGCATAGGACATAGCGAATAGTGTTCTTACAGGGAACAGATCAGTCTGAGGGGCAGTCGTTGAGGCGTCTTGTAGCCATGGGGAAGAAGCAATTCCTATGTCTGGATGTGCGGGTCTTCAGACTTCTGTACCTCCTGCCTGATGGAAGGGTCTAGAAGAAGGCAATGCCTGGGTGGGAGGGGTCTCTGATAATGATGTCTGCCTTCCTGAGGAAGCGGGAGGTGTATACAGAATCAATGTGGGGGTGGCAAGCTTGTGTGATACATTGGACTGAGTTCACAGCACTCTGCAGTTTCTTGTGATCTTGGACCGAGCAGTTGCCATACCAGGCTGTGATGCAGCCGGATAGGATGCTCTCTATCGCACATCTGTAGATGTTTGTGAGAGTTGATGTGTTGATTCCCAAATTTCTTTCTCTGTCAGTCTGGCCTCAATAAAAGTTGAGATGGATTCGCACGTAAAAAGAAGTTATTTATTTAGCTTGCAAGCTTGATTCATTTCATAGAAATATAAGAGACATCCAGTTTCCTATATCCCAGAAAGCGAATGAACAAAGAAACAAAGGGATCTCTGCAAATCAATTCAAATGGTATCAAGTTTCACATACTCGACGCCCATAGGTCAGCCTATATCCCTCCTGACCTGTTTGATCTATTCTGATTGGCTCACTTCCAATCCCTTTCTCTGGCCCCTATCAATGCAGCATCACTCTCATAGACACACCTCTTCCTGCTTTTTCCATGCGGTCTCAAATCCCTTTCTCCCTAACTGCCAGAATCAAAGTGGCTTATTTCTACATTACATTAACTAGTATCTCTAAAGTAACTATTTTATATCACATTCGTCAGATGCAGAAATGCCAAATTTCTTTAGCTTGCGTAGGAAGTTATATCCTCACGTGAATATATCCTCACTTTTTCAACACTATCATGCCAGGGGACCAGCCCCAGTTCAATAAGTGCAGGAAAGCATGCCAAGGGCTGAATCAGATATCCCTAAAAGGGAGGTACCAGCGTGATAAAACTACAATACAAAACTGCATGAGAGGATCCATCTGTGGCTAACTAAAGTAGTTAAAGTTAGTATCAAATTGAAAGAAAAATTATATAATTCCGCAAAGATGAATGGCAGGTCAGAAGATTGAACAGACCATAAAGAACACAAAAAAAATGACTAAAAGATTAAATAAGGAGACATAAATTAGTGAGTGTTAGTTCTCTAGAGTGAGAATGGGGAATTAATAAAGGAAAATAAGGAAATGGCAGGTGAATTAAACAGACACTTTGCATGTCTTCATTGTAGAAGATATAAGTAATACAGATATCATTGTAGAGGGGGAACTTAAACAAATTACAATCATTAGGGAAAGGGAACTGAGAAAATTATTAGAACTAAAGCTGACAAGGTCCTGATGGACATCATCCTAGGTCTTAAAAGAAATGGCTGCTGAGATAGTAGATATATAGGTTTTAATTTTCCAAAATTCCCTCGATTCTGGAAAGGTCCATTCAGATTGGAAAATAGCATGTGACTCCCCTATTCACAGAATTCACAGTGCACAAGGAGGCCATCCGGCCCACCGAGTCTGCACCGGCCCCTACAAAGAGCACCCCACTCAAGCTCACAAATCCACCCTATCCCTGTCACCCAGGAACCCCCACTTAACTTTTTGTGGACACTAAGGGCAATTTAGCATGGCCAATCCACCTAACATGCACATCTTTGGACTGTGGGAGAAAACCGAAGAACCCGGAGGAAACCCACGCAAACACGGGGAGAACGTGTAGACTCTGCACAGGCAGCAACCCAGCCGGAAATCGAACCTGGGACCCTGGAGCTGTGAAGCAACTGTGCTAACCACTATACTTGCGTGCTGCCGGTTTAAAAAAAGGAGACAAAAAGCAGGAAACTTACAGGCCACTTAACATCTCTCGTAAGGAATTTGTTGGAATCTATTGTTCATAAAGGGGCACCTAAAAAAAAACTCAATGCAATCAGGCATAGACAATATGGATGAAAGGAAAATCATGTTTGATTAATTTATTGGAATTCTTTGAAGAAGTAACAAGCAACGTGGACAGAGAAACCCTGTGCACATGCTGCACTTAAATTTCCAGAAGGCATGTGACAAATAGTCACATCAAAGGTCAATACACAAAATAAGAGTTCATGGTGTCTGTGTGTGTATGGGAGATGGGTATTACATGGATAAAATTGCCTCCTCTGAGGGTAGTGCATCTTTGGAAAACTTTTCCCCAGAAAGCAGTGGAGACACGGTCAATTATACTTTAAAGTCAAAAGTAGAATCCCTACGGCAGAAGGCGGCCATTAGGCCCATTAGGCCTGCACCGACCCTCCAAAAGAGCCCCCTACGGAGGCCCACTCCCCCACTCTGTCCCCATAACCCCATTTAATGTGCACATCCCTGGGCACTAAGGGGCAATTTTTCGCACAACCAATCCACCTAAGCTGCACATCTTTGGACAGTGGGAGGAAAACGGAAGATCCACAAATACATGGGAGAACGTGCAAACTCCACACAGACAGTCACCCATGGCCAGAATTGAACCCAGTTCCCTGGCAGAGGCAGCAGTGCTAACCACTATGCCACCAAGCCACCCTCTTGACTAACAAGTGAGAGTCAACAGTTATCGAGAGTAGGCATAATGTGGAGTTGATGCCACAATAGATCAGCCATGATCAGGTTGAATGGAGGAGCAGGTTCAAGTGGCCTACTCCTGTTCCCAATTCAGATGTTTGTATGTAATTCTCAGTCCAAGGCTTGAACACAAATATCAAGGCTGCCACTCCAGTGCTGAGGGAGTGCTGCACTGCCAGAGTTGCCATTCTCTGGGTGAGATATTAAACTGCGGCCCCTCTACATTCCCAGGTATATATAAAAGTACTCATGGAACTATTTAGAAATCCTCAACTAACATCACTAAAACCGTTAATCTGGTCATTATCACCTTGCTGTTGTGTGGAAACGTCCTTGCACAAACTGGCTTCCATGTTTCCTACATTACAACTGACTACACTTCAAAATTAATTAATTAATTCTAAAGCGCTTTTGGATGTACGATAACCATGAAATCATTTAGGTAAATGCAAGATTTTCTCTTTTTTTTCCCTGTTTTGCATGCATCCAAAGAGCAGAAGCAGCAAACTGTAGGCAAGAGCTAAGCATTTCCACAGCAACTGATCAGATCAAAGCTATGCAGTCTTGCTACATCTACTTGACCACACAGAAGCAAGCTCTGACCAGGTTGAACAACTGGCCCCATCTAACCTCACTCTCCTGGGAAGATGATGGTATACTTTTAATGTTACTGAACTAGTACAGAAGCCCATGCGAATGTTCTGGGGACATGGGTTCAAATCCCACCATAGCAACTGGTGGAATTAAATTCAATTAATAAATCTAGCATTAAAAGCTAGTCTCCATAATGGTGACGTGAAACCATTGTCAATAGGTATCAAAATCCACCTATGTTCACTAATGTTCTTGAGGAAAGAAAATCTGCAGTCGTCACTCGATCCAGCCTACAATATAGTTGACGAGTAGTTGACTCTTAAAAGCCCTCTGATATGGCATAAGTCACTCCATTGAAGGATAATTGGGGATGGGCAACAATTGCTTTACTTGTCAGTGGTGCCCACATCGCCATGAAAAAATAAATAAAAAACACTGTTTTCTGCTTATACATATATATTATACATATTGGATCTGTTAGTTGGGTTAACAGATTTTGAGCCAAACACCACAAATTACCTACCCTGTCAAAGGGAATGCTGTACTTCTTCAGTATTGAAGGTGATATGAGAGTCATTTTGTGCCGAAGAAATGCATCACATCCTTGAGAACTGCCTGGAAAGAAGCCTGCAAGAAAAGAGTAAAATAGAAGAATGGATCATACATTTCCCACTTACATTATATTATCAACTGTATTGTTCTAACTTGGTCAGTTTGCTTTCTGAAAGCTGGTTCGTCAGACTCTGCTAATTCACCGCACATGAATTTCTCACAAATTTTCTCCCCCCTCTCTTAAATTTGTTGACACCTTGCAGGGCGTGTTAGCATCACCTTTGCTGAAGTGTGAGAATTAACACAGAACTTCAGCAGGGTATTTTTCCATGGGGTTACTGGAGGGCAAATAAGAGAACATTTTTAGCTCATTTTTCTTCAGGGTGCGGAGGCCATTCACCAATTCTTTTCCAACATCAATCTTTCTGTCAACTTCAACCAACTCCAGGTAGAAAATACAAAGGTTGATCCTTGGCCTATTGGTATTATCTCATGTACAACAGCAAAACATATGCAGATATTTCCAGTACAGGAGAAAGAGAGCTAATGCTTCATGCCTTGTCTTTGTATTAAAACCTTTCATGAAAACTTTTGCAAGCAGGGAAGGCGGGAACAAAATGAGAAATTTCAAAAGGAACTTCAAGACCGGGACATGGTGGCTGCAATAACAGCAACCAATGGTGTGATGAAAAGTATAGACTGCAAAAAACAGGTCAATGTTAGGATACAACAAGGACATGGGGGGAAAAGTTCAGTGAAGGGTGGACACTGTTATGGAGAGGTGGGGCAGCTGTACTTATCAGAGCTAATGACCTGTACCAACCTCAGAGTGGCAATCAGCAGCAGATTACCAATCTGTAGCGACTTACCTGTACTTAAAATGCAAAGCGTCAGTCCCACCCAACCTCCCTGACTCACATGGGTGAGACTGAAGAGTCCCCAACTCTACCAGCGAAGTGCAGAAGGAGCAGAGCAAAGGAAATAACGCCCCCTCTTTACAGCACTTGTTGCCATAAAGCAGGTAAGTTTAAAGACTCCACTGAAAGGGAGAAGATACATTTCTTAAGGTGAGTAAATGGGGTTGTGGGGCTCAGTCTGGGTGTTTAAAATAGTTACTCTGGAGTTCGAAGAGCTTTTGTTCCTTCCAACTGTAAGTTCAAAACTGGCAGAACCATCCAAATTTGGTTATTCAACTCAGATGGTTCCCAGCCCAGTGCAATTGTCCAGGGAAGGTTAGTCCTTCTGGGCAATTGCCAGGTAAACCCTTACGTAGAAACTTCAAAGAGGGATTCTCCAGCACATCTTTGGGGAACTGTCCAAATCTGACACGGTCATGGCAACAGGAAAAAGGGATGCAGCCATTCAGCAATACAAATACAGAACCTTTATATTTAGAGAGAAAGTTAATAAAGGATCAATCAAACTAATAGGCATTGTCTACAGACCGCCTGATAGTGGAAGCAGATGGAAGAAATATGCAGACATTTTGGAAATTTAGTGAAAATTTTAAAATAATTATAAGAGATTTCAGCTATCATAATAGTAATTGGGAAGAAAAGATTGGTATGAAAATTGCTTTGTTAAAAAAGGGAAGCTTCACTATTAGATCGGCTACTATTCTGTCAGGGTGAGTTAACATTTTAAAGAAGAATAGGGTGGCTGGTAGCACAGTGGTTAGCACTGCTGCTTCACAGCGCCAGGGTCACGGGTTCGATTCCCGGCTTGGGTCAATGTCTGTGTGGAGTCTGCACGTTCTCCCAGTGTCTGCGTGAGTTTCCTCCGGGCGCTCTGGTTTCCTCCCACAAGTCCCAAAAGATGTGCTTGTTAGGTGAATTTGACATTCTGAATTCTCCCTCAGTGTACCCGAACAGGCGCCCTAGTATGGCGGCTCGGGGATTATCACAGTAACTTCATTGCAGTATCCGACTTGTGACACTAATAAAGATTATTATTAATCTGAACACCCAGTAATTAACCAACCGAAAACACCATGTGATTTAACATTTTTAAACAAAAACAAACATTACTGTATAACAATAAATTAAAGTAAGCACGGCTAACTTAAAACTATAGTTTTTAAATTAAATATTAAGAGATTGATAGACAGAAACCCCCCCATCAAAATAATCACCTGAAACTTCAGGGGACTTAATGGCCCAGTGAAAAGATCCAGAGTCTTCACCCACCTGAAAAGTATGAAGGCTGACAGAGTCTTCCTCCAAGAGACACATCTGAGGGTGAAGAACCGACTGAGGATAAGAAAGGGGTGGGTGGGGCAGACATACCATTCATGCTGCAGGACGAGAGCTTGGGGGGGATCGCCACACTACTCAGTAAGAGGACGGTTATGGACCCAGGGAAACGGTACATCATGGTCAGCGGTGTCCTGGAAGGGGCACCAGTGGTCCTTGTTAACGTGTACGCACCCAACTGGGGCAACACGGAATTCATAAAGACGGCCATGGTGGAAATACCCGACATAGACACACAGCGACTCAGCATTGGGGGGGCGGGGGTGGGGGGTGGGGGGACGACAACTTTTTTGTAGTGGGGAAACTGGTGCTTCCATGGGTGGTAAGAGCAGAATACTCCGCCACCGTAATCTCTGACCACGCTCCGCACCACATGGATGCGAGTTTAGAGATAGGCCGGGCCCAACACCCCGCCATGGAGGTTGGACACGGTCCTCCTTGCTGATAAGGCATTTTGTGAAACAATATCACAGGCCATAGGTGGCTATGTTACCATCAATCAGAATGGGCAGGTCTCACCCACCACGTTCTGGGAAGCGCCGAAGGCTGTGATCAGGGGAGAGATTATCTCGTACAAAGCGCGGGAGACAGGAAGGAGAAGACAGCTGGGCAACAACTGCTCGACTCTAAACTGGAGATGGAACGGCGGTACTCCGCGGTCCCGACCGTAGAGCTTCTGGCAGAGAGGAAAAAGCTACAGGTGAACTTTGACCTCCTCTACATGAGGAAAGCATTGCACCAACACTGCCAGGCACGGGGTCCTTTTAGAAGCACAGAGACAAGCTGGCTCACCAGCTGAGAAATCAGGCAGCAACTAGGGAATTAGCGCAGGTTAGGGACAACAATGGCAGGTTGGCAGCCAAGGCGGAAAAGGTCAACGAGGCCTACTACCAGACGCTGTACACCTTTGAGCCCCCACCCCCACCCAGAGGGGGAACTCGATGATGAAGCAGTTTCTCAACGAACTGGACATGTCAAATCATAGGGGAGATAGGAGACAGAGCCTGGAAGCACTATTAGGACAAGGGGAAGTCATGGAGAGTATCAACTCCATGCAGGCGGGAAGACGCAGGGGCCAGGTGGATTCCGGTGGACTTCTACAAAACATTTGTGCCAGCACTGGCCCTGTACTTGCGGGAGATGTTCGCAGACTCACTTGCTAGGGGCTCCCTGTCACCAATTCTGGCACAAGCCTCCATATCACTGATACAAAGAAAGACAAAGACCCAACTGAGTGCGGATCCTACAGACCCATCTTGCTGCTCAATATAGATGCGAAAATCCTGGCAAAAACCCTGGCTAGGTGGCTGGATTGGGGAGCTGCGTACCAGAGATGGTCGCAGAGGACCAGGCGGGCTTTGTCAAGGGCAGGCAGCTAGCATCGAACATCAGGCACCTGCTGGATTTGGACTTTGTTTATTGTCACGTGTACAGAGGTACAGTGAAAAGTATTTTTCTGCGAGCAGCTCAACAGATCATTAAGTACATGAAAAGAAAAGAAAATAAAACAAAATACATAATAGGGCAATACGAGGTACACAATGCAACTACATAATACCGGCACAGGTGACGCACACAGTGGTGTAGTGTTAATTAGGTCAGTCCATAAAAGGGTCGTTTAGAAGTCTATTAACAGCGGGGCAGAAGCTGTTTTTAAGCCTGTTTGTGCGTGTTCTCAGACTTTTGTATCTCCTGCCCGATGGAAGAAGTAACTGAACGTGATAATGACTCCATCATTGAGAGAACACCAGAATGATCATCTCCCTGGACGCAAAAAAGGCCTTCGACTGGGTACATAGAACATACAGTGCAGAAGGAGGCACTGCATAGAGTCTGTACTGACCCACTTAAGCCCTCAATAACCTCAATGTAACCCAATAACCCATCCTAACCTTTTTGGATACTAAGGGCAATTTAGAATGACCTATCCACCTAACCTGCACGTCCTTAGACTGTGGGAGGAAACCGGAGTACCCGGAGGAAACCCACGCAGACACGGGGAGAACGTGCAGACTCCGCACAGACAGTGACCCAGCAGGGAATCGAACCTGGGACCCTGGCGCTGTGAAGCCACAGTGCTAGTCACCTGTGCTACCGTGCTGCCCACAGAAGTAGAGTGCAAGTACCTCATAGGAGGTTTGGACTTGGGACCAGGGTACACAGTTTGCCTGAAACTACTGTGCAGCACTCCCATGGCAAGTGTACAGACAACGCCACCAGCTCTAAATACTTCCATCTGCACAAAGGCACGAGATAGGGAGGTCTGCTGCTATTTGTCCTGAAAATCGAGGCACTGGCGATCACCCTCAGAACAACGAAAGGATGACCTGTTCCTCTACATCTCGGACCCCCACGCCAGAATGGAAGGGATCATTACGTTTTTAAGGGAGCTTGGAGTTTTCTCTGGCTGCAAACTCAACCTGAGCAAAAGCAAAGTATTTCCGGTGAACCCGCAAGGGAGAGGGATTGAGCTGGAGGGCCTACTGTTCAAAGCCCAAAACAAATTTCACTACCTGAGGATCCAAATTGCCCATGACTGGACACGAATCCACAAATGAAACCTGGAGAGTCTGGAGGAGGAAGTTAAAAGGGACCTGCAGAGGTGGGACACACTCCCACTCTCGCTGGCATGATGAGTGCAGACGATCAAAATGAACATACTGCCCAGGTTCCTCTTCCTGGATTTTTGGGAAATGTGCAGAGAGTCACCTCTAGATCTACACCCCCAAGGCCTTATTCAACACGGTAGTTGTGTTTGTGGATGTCTGTGTGTGTGTTCCTGTGAGAGTGTCTGTCAATGTGTTTCTCATGTGTGTGAGAGAGTCTGGGTATGCGTGTGTGTGTGCCTGAAGTGTGTGTGTGTGTGTGTGAGTCTGTGTATGCGCGTATGTGTGCCTCTTGAGAGTGAGTGCTTGTGTGAGTGTGTGAGTGCCTGTCTGCGTGTGAGTGCCTGTATGCGTATGTGAGTGCCTGTGTGCGTGTGAGTGTGTGTGTATTGTAGCCACCTGAGTTGGCCACTTCACAACTTAAAATGGAGAACCGCAAAGGCTGAAGGGAAATTCAGCCAACACAGGCAAAGACTAGCAAATACAGGAATCATGTATATTGGAACCTGCAAAACCACCAGACAGCACCGAAACCAGCAGCCATCTGCATAGTAATGTAGCAGCCATCTACATAGTAATGTGCGATCCCCAGGCACAATGGCAACAGTAAAGGTAAACAAAGCCAAGCCAGACTCCTCGGCGCCAGCAGCAGCCAAGACAAAGGAAGGCCAACGGACACTTAGGACCGTCTAGCGATCAGGGAACTGCTCCAGCATTGGAGAAATCGATCCAAGTGATCAGAAAGTAGTCCAATCACTTGGAACCAGGTACGGGGTCCGTCCCGAAGGGCGGGAAGCCCCTGGGGACTACAAAGTAAAGCCCCCAAGTTCAAATCGTCCTTCTTGGCAGGGTCACTCAGCAGCGAATCAACCCTTGAAAGTGAACTGCCCAAGCTGCCTCCAAGCAAGTAAGTCTCAAGTCAACACTCGCTACGAGATAGGCACTCCTAGCTACCAGTCCATACCAGCTTTTGAATCCCGTAGACTCAGGATCTGAACGAAAGGCCATTTGTTCCCCTGACCTGGTGGGCCAGTCCAAAGCTAAGTATAGGCCTGTTAGTTATAGAGATAGTTTATTGAGTAGAATTTATGCATCAGTAGCGATTGACTGTGTATAATAAATGTGTTTTGATTTGAGTCTTACTAATTGGTGTTTTGAGTTATTGATCATTACTTGAACTTGAACCTCGTGGCGGTATCATAAAGATACCTGGCGACTCTAGAGCAAAGGTTATAAAACAGAGCCAATTGAACCAACCAAAGGTTAGCAACAGTATGTATGTGTGAGTCTGTGTGTGTATGTCTGTAGAACAACCCGAGGGTCCTACAAAGTATGGGAGACCTGACCCTCTGTAAAGTAAAAATGGGAAAATGTCATTTGAAACATGGAAGTCTGGCAAAACCTGACATGAGGGCACATGAGAAAATATAGGGGAAAATCCCACAAAGGGTTAACAGCAGACACAAAAGAAGGTTTTGAAATGCAGGTAGCCTTGATCAAACAGGCGTTAAGAAAACAGCTTGTAACAGCTCAAGCTGTAAAACTGATGCCTGTCTTTCAAGTTAAAGCAGATTGAACTTTTAGTTACATGAAGGGAAACAATATTTCGCACCTTCTTTGAAGTTAATTATTTTAATAAGCAGCTAAAAAAGAATTGCCAGGATCTTCAGTTGAATTGGGTGACAAATGTTTAGGTGTGAAATCCTCCTGACACCAGGTGAATATGGGAAGCCGGAGACGACGTGTCCACGAGAGCACAAGTTAACCCCAAATCAGAGTCAGAGTTCTGACAAGCTAAGGGCACTATTTGGCAATAAAGCAACTTTGGAAGCGACAGGAACCAGACATAACACCCCTCTAGGATCAAAGCACTTTTGAACATTACAAGGGAAAAAATGTAATCAGAGTTCGATGAACAAAAGTCATGCTCAACACGAATACGTAGTCGTATTAGAAGTAATTAAGATCAAAGGTACTCTGAACAATCAAGAGCAAAACAAAGTTACTTTACGATAATGTCATATAAACTTAATAACTGCTCGATGGGAAATATAAATCCTAAATCGGTAATAGCTAGCAGAGTCAGATCTCATAGCTGTCCTCGGTCATGGGAAGGATAGAACACAGAAACCGAGCAGAACAGCGAATCCATCAGGAGAAAACCAAAAGATAAAGAGGAGAGATTGCCAAGGTAGACCTGAAGATCTTTTCAACCAACCAGGAGAATCCAGAAGCAAGATCTTTTTACTTTTCTGTAAAGACAGTGATTTTATCTTTTAAAAGAAAAATAAATAAATAAAATAACTTAAAAGTTTTAACCTGAAACAGTCGTTATTACAAAGTCTACTTTACTTACTTAGCAATGCGGGGCCCAGGCTACTAAGTGGTAAATAGATGAAATCTTCTATGAAGATATGGGTTATACCAGGGGATAACTTGAAAATATATATTGACCCAAATAGCACCCACCGAAGTCTGCAGAGGAGTCAGGAAGTGAGAATCCCTATTCACCATTTAGAATGTCTTATTGACCCTTTTTGGTATAGGGGGAATTCTAGGAATAGTGGTGAGTATTTTACTACACCTCCCAGACCTACAGTTCCACCACTGGGTGGCAGAAAGAGCGAGGAGATGGGTGAAGCAACCAGGAGCGGAAGGAGCGAGGATGGAAGAGAGTTCCTCCATAGGGATGTTCCTCCGAGCCCGAGTCACAACCGCACTCCCATCCCTTCCTACCAAACACCCAAGAAGCCCAGTGGTTGTACCAACGCTCCGAAAGTGGTATCAAACGAGACAACACTTCAGTCTAACCAAAATGCCCACTATGGCCCCCAATGTGTAACAACCACAGGTTCACGCCCGCAACAATGGACACCACCTTCAAATGGTGGAGATAGGAAATGGGGACACTTTGACAGTTAGCAGAAATGTACACAGACGACAGGCTGGCGACCCTGGAGGATCTCATGGAGAGGTTCCAACTATCTAAAGGCAACAAAATGAGGCATATACAGATCAAAACCTTCCTCTGAAGGGAAGCGATGACTTACTCCAAGACGCCAGGACTCTCACTAGTTGACGAACTGTTGGACACGTGCAACCTAGCAAAGAAAATTGCGGAGACCTGTATGGACGACTGTTGAAGGAGGTACGCTCCCGCGGACGTGACAAGGGAAAAATGGGAGGAAGAGCTAGGCATGGAAGTAGGAGGGGGACTCTGGATCAAAGCACTAATTAGGGTGAACTCCACCTCCTCAGGTACAGGGTTGAGCCTAATGCAGCTAAAGATGGTGCACAGAATGCATCGAACCAGAACCCAAAAGAGCAGGTTCTTTCCGGAAGCAGAGACAAACGCGAACGGGGCCAGGGAAGCCCGGCCAACCACACCTTCATGTTCTGGGCAGACCTGTTGGGTTCCGGACAACCTTCTTTGAGGCAATGTCCAAGGTGGTGGGGAGAATCCTGCTCGGCTGGCGATCTGCAGCACCACCCAAAACTGCAGACTGGCTGTCCGACCTGTCGGAATTCCTCCAACTGGATAAGATAAAACGCGCCATCCATGAGTCGGAAGAGGGCTGCGACTTGTTCCGGGATCTGTTTGTAGCCACCAGTAGCGCAATGGACGAGCCACAGATCGCAAAGGAAAAGGAAGGGGTGGGAGGGGGAGGGGCGAGGGGTGCAAAAGTTCATCAAAAAGGCCACGGGACTCGGGCAACATAGCCGCAGGAGACTGTCGTGAAGGCAACCGGGAAAAGCAAAGTGAGCAACAATATGCCGGGCAATGCACGCTAGGGACAACACTAGGCAGTCCAACTAAGGCAGAACAGCCCAAATGGGGTCCACAGCGGGGCAGGAGGGGACATGTAAACTTGTACAATGCTCCTTGTTTATGTTGTCTGTGTTTTCTTCTTCTCGTTCTTCTTTGGCTTATATCGCATTTGCCATTTTTAATTTTTCTTTGGTTGGATTGCTTTGATGAAACTTGTAAATTTAAAGTACAAACTGGAATGTGTAACATAAAAATGTGAAGGCCAATAAAAATAAAAACACTTTAAAGAAAATACATTAGAACAATCGAGAAGGTGCAAGCACATCACTGGAGGCCAACCCAAAAATAATCCACAGTCCACTTTAATTCTCCTCCGAGCAAAATTCTACAGGAGTCCTACCATTAGCTTTTGGACTATGCAACCCTCCACCTTTTATTTTACAAAGGCTTCACACTGTGGATGCCTCGGCTCCTTGCTCGCATTACGAGCATCTGCCCAATTACCTTCTCACTGCTTTCCAAGCTCACTCTGTTAACTGCTTTCCCTGTGAAGACCACTGTAATTTTTTCCACTAGCTGCATCCCCTGTTGGCTCTCTCAATCTGGTGAAATGCAAACCCGCAAATGCCTCTTTCTGTTCCCCAAACTGAAATGCTTGCTTCCGTCAGCAAATACACACAAAGGACCTTATAACCCACAAACCATCTCCATAATGTGGTATGCTTTACAATCGTCTTGATCAGAAATGTGAATATTTTTATCTTCAACAGCACTATTCCATTCTGTAACCTATATGGATATGCATTTCTGTCCCCATCAAAGAACTCTCTTGTTTACAACTGGCTTTCAATTTTATTTCATCAGTGAACTACTTAAACAATTTAAGTTGACCTTCTGGTTCCATTACAAGCCAAGAGATGGATCACTTGTTTAAGTTTCACACTTTTACCTCTGATCTTGTAAGATAAACATAGGTTAGCTTTTAACTGTAATTAACTCCCAAGTCTGTTGGTTATATGCTAAAACATATCATGAATCAGATTTTCATGACAGATCTAGTAAAGTGAAATCGACCAGAGCAGAAAAGTACAAGTGGAGAGCATCAGCGTAATCATGACCATGATATAATATGTTCCAAAGATGATAACAGAGTATAAGCATGACAAAAACCAGTTAATAGATTGGACAAAAGATGATTTTGAGGGGCTGAGAATAGAACTTGGATAAATAAAATAAACAACAATATCGGCAAACAACAATGCAGAACAATAATGGGTAGTATTTAAAGCTGTGTTCAGAGACAGCAAAAACATATTCCACCAAATTAAAATAATTAAAAGCTAGTGAGACGCCATGGATTTTTAATTCATTTACCAGATGTGGGTATCACTGACCAGGCCAGCATTTATTGTCCATCCGTAATTGTCCTTGGAAAGATGGTGGTGATGAGCTGACTTCTTGAAACACTACAGTTCATGGGGTGTAGGTACACCTACAGTGCTGTTAGGGAGGAGTCAACTGCATTGAGGAGTCAACTGCATTGATTTTAAGGACCCAGCGACAGAGAAGGAACTGCAATATATTTCCGGGTTAGGGTGGTGAGAGCCTTGGAGGGGACCCTCCAGGGGTGAAATTCCCAAGGTCTACTCACCTTGTCCTTCTAGATGGCAGTGGTCATGGGTTTGAAAGATGCAGCCAAGGGAACCTTGGTGAGTTCCAGCAGTGCACCTTGTAGATGGTACACACTGCTTCCACTGTTAGGCGGTAGGGAAGGGAGTGGATATTTGTGGAAAGGATAGCAATCAAGCAGGATATGTCCTGAATGGTGTCAAATTTCTTGAGTAGTGGAGTTGCACTCATCCAGGCAAGTAGAGAGTATTCCATTACACTCCTGCCTTGTACCTTGTAGATGGTGGACATGCTTTGGGGAGTCAGGTGATGAGTTACTTGCCACAGGATTCCTAACCCCTGACCTGCTCTTGTAGCTACAACATTAATAAGGCTAGTTCAGTTCAGTTTCAAGTGAATGGTAACCCCGCACGATGTTGATTGTGGGGATTCAGTGATGGCAATGCTATTGAACGTCAATGGAAGAGTAAAGACATAAGGGAACAACTGAGGGTTAGGAAAACAATTAAGAATGCAAAGAGGAATAATGAAACTAAATTATCAAGAAAGATAAGCCAAAATAGAGAAAAGAAAATTACACACACACATTAATTTTTTTAAAAGCTGGAATGGGACTAGGACCAACAACAGACAGTCAGAATAATACCACAGGTAATAGCAGTGATGGAAGAAATATTAAACATTTAACTTCAATATTTGCCAGGAGGATAGAACAGGTAGATAGACATGACATTGAAGAAGGGTGTGATGAGTAATGAGTCAAGTGTATGTCTAATTAAAAAAGGGGGGTATATAGTCAAGTTCAAAGAGGTTAGACTCACAAATCTGGGTAGATCACATCCAGGTTTTAATAATAATAATCTTTATTATCACAAGTAGACTTACATTAACACTGCAATAAAGTTACTGTGAAAAGCCCCTAGTTGCCACATTGCCCTGTTCGGGTACACAAGAGGGAGAATTCAGAATATCCAATTCACCTAACAGCACATCTTTCGGGACTTGTGGGAGGAAACCGGAGCACCCGGAAGAAACCCACGCAGACACAGGGAGAACGTAGAGTCCACACAGACAGCAACCCAAGCCAGTAATCGAACCAGGGACCTCAGAACGGTGAAGCACACTGTGCTACCGTGCCGCCCAAAAAAATGATGCTTTGAAAAAGCAAAACTAGGGAAGAGATGATAGAGGCATTACTACGCATATCTAATAACTTGTTAGGAATAGGTGTAGTACCAGAGAGGTGGTGGCTAGCTAACTTGATTCCTATATTGAAAGAACAGGGACAGAACACATCCAGGGAATTATAGATCAGTCAATCTATAATATCAGTGGTAGGAAAACCTATTGAAGGAGAGAACAGAAGAACATCTAGAAAGAATATATAATGAAGAAGTCAGCATGGATTTCAAAAGGGAAGATCTTGCTTGGCCAACTGCATTGATTTTAAGGACATAAAAGAATAGACAGTAGCAATACAATAATGTTATTTACCTTGATTTTCAAAAGCCTTTTGATGAGGTGTACCATAATAGACCAGTGAGTAAGGTTAGAGAATATGGAGTCAGGTGAAAAGTGACAGAATGGATTGCTAGCTGGCTTCAAGAGAGAAAGCAGAGAATGGGAGAAAGGGGTTAGTATTCAGAGTGGCAAAAGGTGGGAATTGGTGTTCCACAGGATTCAGTGGTGGGACCACTACTGTTCACAATGTACATTAATAATTTGGTCTCTGGAATCAAAAACATAATTTGCAGATGACAGCTAATTGAGGGAAATAGTCAAGGAGGACTGAAATACAGGATGACATTATAAAATTGCAGAGAAAGAAAGTAGCTGGCAAATGATGCTCAACAGAGATAAATATATGAGATAGTACATTTTGGTAGGAAGAATATAGAGGTTACTTATTAATTGGAAGTTGCAAGTTTAGATGGGGTAGAGGAACAAAAGGATCTTGGAGGACCAATACATCAATCACTAAACGTTAAGCTACTAGTAAGGCCATAAAAATAGCAAACCAAACATGTGGCTTTATTTCTAAAGGACCAGAATTGAAATGTAGACAAGTTAAATCAGTATCGAACCTTGGTTATCCCACACTTAAAATAGTGTGCAGTTCTGGTCACCATATTATAAAAGCCACATGAAGTCACTGGAGAAGAATGAGAGCCAATCTCATTGAAATATACAAGATTCTGAAGGGGCTTGATGGGATAGATAGAGCGGTAGCTTTCCCTGACTGGGAAATCTAGAACATTGAGCACAGCGTCAGGATAAGCAGTCAATCATTTAGGTGAGGAGGAGAATATTCTTCACTCAAGAGGATTGTGAATCTCCAGTGGGTTGTGCAAGCTCCATCATTGAATATATCAAGGCTGGGATAATAGATTTTGATCTCAAGAAATCAAGGCACATGGATAGCAGGTAGGAAAGAAGAATTGAGGCAGAAGATCAACTATGGTCGTATTGCATGGAGGAGCTGGCCGGATGGGCAAAATGGTTTACTCCTGCTTATTTCTAATGTTCTTATTAAGTTGTTGCTGTTCAGTTAAAACCTTTAAGTCTGTTTGGAAAACACTCAGTAGTTACCATAGTATTCTACTTTACTTTGTTTCAACTTAATGCCACAGCATCTTAGAAGCTGGACTTCCTCTTATCGTCCTCATGTTATGCCAGTAAAGGCATGACATAGTGCAGGTTTAAAGTTTTGACCATGTTCATATAGAAGCTTCTGGAACAGTCTTTTATTTCTTTTGAAATGAACATTCACAAGCTATCATAAGGTGTAGGTTTGCATGGAAATGGTCAAACAATAATTAACTGGTGGAAAGCCAACTTCAATACGATAAGAACAAATCTGGGCCAAACAAATTGGACTCAAAGGTGGACAGGAAAATTGGTATCTAAACAATGGGCTCTCTTCAAAGAGGACACAGTTCAGGCACAGTCAAGGTATATTCCTTCAAAAGGAAAGGATAGGGCAAACAAATCCAAAGCTCCTTGGATGCCAAGAGACAGAAATTAAGATAAAGAAGAAAAAGTATGCTTCTGACAGATATCAGGTGGAAAATGTGTTCGAGAATCATGCTGAATATTAATGGTTCAGAGACGGTTGAAAAAGCTATCAGAGAAAGCAAAGAGAAAGTATGAAGAGAGACTGGCAGCTAACATAACAATGAATCTCAAAGTCTTCCCACTCGAGAAGGGATCAAGAACGAGTGGGCACAGATTTAAAGTATTTGGCAAAAGAAGCAAAAGCAATGAGGAATAAAAACTTTTATGTAGTGAATGGCTAATGCCTTAAACCACTCTTAACCTGTCCTGCCACCTTTAATTATTAATTAATGCACATAGGCAACCAGGGCCCTGCTCCTTTAGAGTTATATCCTTTGTTTCTCCTTACTACCACAATTAATCACTTCACATTTCTTGGCATTGAACTTCACCTGCCCGCCCATTTCACCACCTTGTCCAAATCCTTTTGAAGTTCTACGCTACCTTCCTCACTGCCCAAGTGTGGCGGCAGCTTCAATCATACCATTCAAAATAGAATCAATAAGTTATCTGAAAAGGAAGAATGTGTGGGGTTATAGGGAGAAGACACAAGAATGGTACAGTTAATTGCTCATTCGAACAGTCGGTGCAGAAACAATAGGCTGAATAGCCTCCTTCTGCGCTGTAGCAACTGTGATTCTGTAAAGATGGCTACCAAGGGCCTGGTGACCTTTGCAACTTCAACACAGACTATCTGAAGCTTTTGGAACGTTCTTAATTGCATCACACTGGGTGGTTGCCTTCTCCCTGGAATGGTCATGTCATGAATACTGTTACTGTTGGGGTTTACCCAAATATCAGTGGAATTAATTTTTTCTATTGTTCGAGGATTTAACCAAAATACAAGTCCAGACTTCATGGGCAGTATTCTCCCTTCTGGGGACTAAGTCCCCGCGCCGGTGGGAAAACCGGCGCCAACCACGCGGGTGAGGAATTCTCCGAACTTTCGGGGGCTAGGTCGACGCCGGGGGGGGGTTGGCGCCGTTCCAGCCGGCGGCGAAGGGCCGGCGCGAGGCGCAAATTACTCACTCACGCATGGCGGGACCTGGCAGGTGAGTGTGCGGGGGCGGTCCTCTGGGGGGCGCGAGGGGATGCAACCCCCGTGGGGGCCCCCACGGTGGCCTGGCCCGGGATCAGGGCTTACTGATCTGTGGGCAGGCTTGTTCCGTGGGGGGACTTCTTTCCTCCGCGTCAGGCCCCTGAAGGGCTCCGCCATATTGCCCGGGGGGCGGCGCGGAGAAGAGAACCCCCGCGCATGCGTGGAAACACGCCGGTCAGTCTGCGCATGCGCGGAAATACGGCAGCCGGTCCGTGCATACACAAGGTCACACCGGCCATTCCGCGCATGCGTGAACTCGCGACGGCCCTTCACTGCCGTTTGGAGTGGCGCCAACCCCTCTGGCGTCCACCTAGCCCCCGAAAGTTCGGAGATTTCCTCACTTTCGGGGGCTGTTGACGCCGGAGTGGGGACTTAGTCCCCAGAAGGGAGAATCCCGGCCCATGTCTCTGATTTGGAATCCCAACAATGTGGGCTGTGCAGAAACCAATTCATCCTAAGTGTGAAGAACTCTTTTCACCATTATATATCAATGGCTTTCAGCTAAGCCATTTCTGGTGGACAATACCAGTATTGGTTAGGACCGAAACCAGTTGGAAATAATGAGACTCTATCTGAAGACCCAGGAAACGTGGGGAGTCTGTAGAGAACACTAAAAGAGACAGAGACTGCAGCAAGAGGCAGTGTCATTTTTGCCTTTAAGAACCTGGAGGTTACACATCTTAAAAAAGCCTCCCATAGTCAGATTCGGAAAATTCAAGTCCACTTGTGATGAAATTTGACCTCCTGAAGTATCGCACTTCATGATCTAAGAAAAACGACATCTGTTCAAGGCTATTCTGCAATAATCTATTTAATCCAACTGACTAGAGTGAAAAAAAAATTCTTTCTTAATTGGGCTTTTTGCAGCAACTGCTCATCTACAACAAATCCAACACCTGAACTATTAACTATTCTTCTCATTTACAACTTGGAACGGCATACCTATTTTTCTTTAAACATATCGTTCTTGTTTGTATGGGAGTGATCAAGTTATCATTGAGACTTTCTGGTTAAATGTGTGAATAACTCTCATTATTTAAAGCCACAAAAGCTTGCATGTGTTACTTTTAATATGACCGCATACATACTCCAGGGGTTAAGAATCACACATTTCTTCCTCTCCAAAACCACAATGATTACGGGCTGTAAAGGGGAGGGAATTGGGGATTTCACTTTATTGTTCCTTCCTTGTCTGTAATACTAGAGATCAGTCGCACTTAAATTCCAATCAATTCTGTTCCTGGGAAAGAACATTTGATTATGTTGAGTATATATACTAACAGAAAGAATCCCCGTTGCCCATTTAAACTGCTTCCTTATCTCAAATCATAAGTCATACTCCGCAGAGGCACATCATGTTCCTCACTTTAAATGCGTACTGTGCTCGTATGGAAGCTTTTGGAACTGTCTTTTATCTACTTAAATTGGACACTGATTAACTGTTGAGATGGCTACTAATGGGTCAAATGATCTTTGCTTATCCAACATAAACAGACAATCAAGCTTCGGGAAAGATTCAAATTGAATAATCATGGGTGGGAACGTCCTCCTGAAATGGCAGTATGAATGCGCTCTGTGGAATTGATATCTGCCATTGCTTGAAGCTTACCTAAAACATAGAGTCTAGGAATTCACTGACTGCCTATGCCTTCAGGTTTGTAATTTAACAATAACTGACAAGACCAGATATCCACAAGTATAGTAATCCAGGTGGCACAAAACCAAATTTATTTAATTCAAGCATAAAGCTACACCCATGGCATACATCACTCGTGTCTCAGCCCAAGTGTAACAGGAACTCTCAGTCTGGGATGTAATTTAAAAGGCTCAATAACGAGTCCCAGCTGGTGGGGCCTCCGCCCATTACCAAGGGAACTCGTTGTCCACGGGTCCCATTAGTGATCCCTTCTGGTCCTCGTAAGAGTTATCAAATTATGTGTCAAAGACCATCATCTATTTCCTTTCATGTAGTGATGGCATTGGACTTCCAATCCGTTCGGGTTGGATGATTGTCAGTATTGGTCATGTGATTAAAATCAGCTTGAGATAACAAGAAACCTCACCACCTGCTGTGAGCCCTTCACATTCCAAGACCCTCACTTCAACTTTAAATCATCAAATCCATTCATAGACCTGACATGTGAGATACCCAAAATCATAAATCAGACACCGAATTAACTTTAATCTGTAAAAGTTTGCTACCTTTATCTGTACCCAATTGTGCGTATGCATGCATGCAACCAAGCGTAGAACACTATGCTAATAAGGGGTAAATGTGTGAGAATAACCTTCATTATTGTAAACTCTTGAAAGCTTGCTGCGGAATCATTTAATTGGAATACACATTTCAAGAGTAAGAAAAGACATATCTCTTTCCATACAGAATATACAGATTATAAGTAGTAAAAGACCAAAGTATATTCTGTCCACGTGCATTATTTATCTCACTCTGATCAGAATGCATCTGGAGTTCAAAGCCTTAGTAGAAAAAATCTGGAGCTAATTTAGCTTCAAATCTATTCTGAGCAGTAGCAAAGTAGTTTTTTAAAAATCATAAAATAGAGATAATGTACCAAAATTGTCAAAGAAAAAAACAATTTTTCAATTTATCATATCAACCCTTTGGCATTAAATGTGTGGTGGTAATGACAGCAAATGACAGCATCAACTGTCATTTTCGTATAAAACCGACAACAACTTCACCCATACACACATGCACAGTTAAAAGCAAAATTCCATAAGTCACTGTCATTCATAGTCTACACATCTCCAGAGGGTGTCGTCTGTTGCAGTCTTTGCATATACAGTAACATCAGTGATTTGAGATGAACTTCAACTTTTTAAACACATTATACTCACTGTAAAAACCTCCAAAATCGCTAGGTCTCATTAAATGAAGTACAATAGAGTTTTTAAACAGCATACAAAGTTTTAATTGCAGTTTAACAATCTCTCTGGTTGTTAGGGTAGTATAGAGTAGGGGGTTAAATTGGCGGGCCTTGGAGGGACGGATGTCGGCGGTTGCTTTTTGATTACTGTACGGTGGTTGTTTGTTATGCAAAAAATAACTCATTAAAAATTGTTTGTTTAAAAAAAAAACAATCTCTTTGGTCTTGAAAACTTAATTTTAGAAATCTAGTAAGTCATTCCTCTACTCTATTATCTAATTCATATTTAATATAATGCTAGACAGAAAACTGGCCATAATTTGGTGCAACTTGAGAATGAACATCAGCTATTGTTCATTAGATTTGCATGGGCCATTTCACTTCTGAGCTTTTATAGTGGATGTTGTTGCCCTATAGTGTGGTGCTTGCCACAATGGGTCCTGTGAACAACAAATAAGTCTCATCATGCTGTTAAAAATGAATTTTTATAATGGAAAGCAGCAGCCCTAACGTTTTGAGCTGAATTTAGTCTGTATTGACCAAAGTACAGGAATGTTACGCTGTTCAATACATCTGAATGGAGAATCAGACAGCGAGATGACATTTTTATACATCTCGAGGAACAGTCCCCATTAGATAGCAACTTCCAGATTTTTGCTTTTAACTGCTCGCACGTGAAGTTGGTATCAAATTTGCACATACTAGCCCAATATAATGAATTTTCAAAAAACAAATAATGCCTAGACTATATCCTGATTGGCCAAACCTTGGAGAATTTAATAAATGAAATGCATAAAAAAGATAATGCTTTAGATAACACCTGAACCTTTTTTGTCAAATGGCTTAAGAAAGCATTCAAAACAAAGCTCTCTTTAAAAGAAACAATACGCAGCAGGTCATATCTACACAGTGCATCAGTATAAATTCAATTTCTGAAAAAGCAGTATTATAATAATCTTTATTGTCACAAGCAGGCTTACATTAACACTGCAATGAAGTTACTGTGAAAAGCCCCTAGTCTCCACATTCGGACCCCTGTTCGGATAAACAGAGGGAGAATTCAGAATGTCCAAATTACCTAACAGCACGTCATTCGGGACTTGTGGAAAGAAACCGAAGCAGATGGAGGAACCCACACAGACACGGGGAGAATGTGCGCACTCCACAGACAGTGACCCATGCCGGGAATCGAACCTGGGAGCCTGGAGCTGTGATGCAACAGTGCTAATCACTGTGCTACCGTGCTAATCACTGTGCTACCGTGCTGCCATTTACAGCCAAGTCAAATGGACAACAGGACCAAAATGCCAAGAAAAGGGCAAGAAGAAGATTTTAAACTTAGGTGGGTTACCTTTGATATAAAATTGAATTTAAGATAAATATTGTCAGGAGAGGAGATGCTGAACCGGGATAACAGAACCGGTACAAGTGTCTTTACTTTTAAAGTTAGGTTTACTTTAATGGCTCACAGTCATTAGCATTATGAAATGAATAACTTATAGTTTCATAGGTCATAAGTTATTAATACATTTAATAGATTGTAGTCATTAACATAATGAAGTTATTCCTAGTAGGTTTTTCAAAATGTACTTGTCTAAAACACAAGATGAGAATTTATAAAACAGTCCAAACCATGAAGAATAACATTTTCCTCAACGTGACAAGAATTAAGGATTAAAGTTATGGAAACACACGTGCTCAAGATTATGGTTTGTGTTTATTCAATAGGAAGTTATTTGTCAGTTTTCTACCTAAAGTTAATGTTAAAAATGTTCAACACAACTTCATATTTTAGATAGCAAAAAAACTGTAGATGCTTTGTTTCGTATTTTAGATCTTGCTTGGTGCTTCAACCCAATTTTCCAGAGGGAAACTGGAGTCACAACATTCTTATTGTTTCCAAAGCAACAACACTGAAAATACTGGCAAGTTATTAAAAAGGCTTTGCCATATTTCTTTGAATTCTGTTTTTTTCTTAAATCAGAAGCTACTCAAAGAGCTCAAAAGTTCTATAAAGTAGCACTATTTATACTCAAGAGGTATCCTCATTCAAAATTTTAAAATGAGTGAAAGATCATTTCCACTGGTCAGTGAGCTGATGGCAAGGGAACATATCTTTATAGTATTAATGATAAAATTAAGACATTGCAAGGAAGTGGGCTTGTATGGGGATTACATGGCTGGAAGAGGAAAGAGCTATGCTAAAAAGATTATTAGTGATATTTTTGAACGCCTGGGTCAAATCCAGCATGTGGTGTTGGAATGTGGAGAGAGGGCAGAGAGTGATGGGTGGTGGTGATGACGCAGACAGTGAGTAAGAAAAACAAATGACAAACAAATCTTGCATATCGATTTAATTAAAAGTGTTCCAAGATGTTTCCAATCTCATTCGTGCCATTGTCTTTGAAAAGGCCAAGGAAACTTGTGGAAGCCAGTGGATCATGGAGTAACAGGAAATAAGGGGCTGGCAGTGAATGCAGGCTGTAGCATTTTGAATGAGGTTAAATATTGTGCAGAGTTGGCAAACAAAAGATTGAGGAAATTATATTTTGAAGTAAAGGTGAAAAGGTTAGGGAGGGGAGAAGAGATGGGGCAAAGTTGAGCATTGTTTGTGATGAAAGCAAGTGAGCATAATGGAGAATGTGAGAGGAAGAAAGCAGTGTTCAGAGTTGAGCAATACAAAGTGTCAAGCACGTTTCTTACTCAGCTAAAGATGGCAGTCAGGGGCAGGGCGGAGGAATGGGCCCAGGTAGGGTTATGTTTCAGAAGGTTGGTGTAGACGCAATGGGCCAAATGGCCTCCTTCCGCACTGTATGGAGTCTATGGATCTTTGGTGATATTTCATGTTGTCTGAATATATTAAGTAAATGCATGCTAATGAGGACTGGAGCAAAAAACAGCTTTGGCGTGACTCACACACCGACTGCCAGAAATTGTAGCATCAGCCTTTGAACCAGAGAGGCAGCTGAATACAGTCAACGCTTATAAGAAAGCCACCCCCATTGTTCTTGATGTTAGTCAGGGATAGTACGAATATGGTGAAGAGGGGGGAAATGAAGGAACACAAAAGATGACCAAACAGGCAGAGCAGGATCTGACACTGGAGACTGATATCCTAGGGGGGAACTATTTGTCAGAGTGGTTGGGGAGGGTTTAAATTAAAATGGAAGGGGGATGAGAACCTATGCAAAGAGTCAAAGGAGGAGAAATAAGGACAAGAACAAAAGACTGAGAAAATAAGAAAAATGATAGGCGGAGAAATCAAGGGCCAGAATCAAATAGGGCTATGGTGAAAAATAATGGAAATGGGACAAGGAATGTTAAAAAGTCAAGCCTTAAGGCTTTGTGCCGGAATGCATGGAGCATTTGCAATAAAGTGGATGAATTAATCGCGCAAATTGATGTAAACGGGTATGATATAGTCAGGATTGCGGAGATATAGCTGCAGGGTGACCAGGGATGGGACTGAACATCCAGGGGTTTTCAGTATTTAGGAAGGACAGACAAAAAGGAAAAGGCGGTGGGGTTGCATTGCTGCTTAAAGAGAAAATCAACGCAATAGTGAGGAAGGATATTAGCTCCGATGAGATGGAATCTTTATCAGCAGAGCTGAGAAACACCAAGGGGAAAAAAAAACTTTTGTGGAGGTTGTATACAGATCTCCAGTGGGCAGCATGGTGGTGCAGTGGTTAGCACCGCTGCCTACGGAACTGAGGACTCGGGTTCGATACCAGCCCTCGGTGACTGTATGGAGTTTGCACATTCTCCCAGTGTCTGCGTGGGTTTCACCCCAACAACCCAAAGATGTGCAGGTTAGGTGGTTTGGCCACGCTAAATTGCCCCTTAATTGGAAAAAAAATTGGGTACTCCAAATTAATTTTTATAAAAGTATATAGATCACCAAACTATAGTGGTGATGTTGGGAATGGCATTAAACAGGAAATTAGAGGTGCATGCAATAAAGGCAGATCTGTAATTATGGGTGACTTTAATCTGCATGTAGGTTGGGCAAATCAAATTAGTAACAATGCCATGGAAGAAGAATTCCTGGAGTGGAAATGGGATGGTTTTCTTTACCGATACATTGAGGAACCAACTAGATAACAGGCCATCCTGAACTGGGTATGGTGAAATGAGAACAGAATAATTGGCAATCCATTGTGAGTGGCCCCTGGGGAATAAGTGACCACAATATGATAGAATTCTTCATCAAGATGAAGAGTGACATAGTTTATTCTGAGACTGGGGCCATTATATGAGGCACGAGTTGGCTATGGTGGTTTAGAAACATTACTCAAAGGGATGACGGTGTAAAGGCAATGACAAAGAGCACATGGTCGAAGTGCAACTGTTGCCCATTCCTGTCTGGCGCAAAATAAAACAGGAAACATGGCAAAACCATGGCCTACAAGAGAAATTAAGGCCAGAAAAAACAACAGACCTGAGGATCGGGAACAGTTCATAATTCTGCAAAGGAGGACAAAGAGATTGATTAAGAATGGGAAAATAGAGTACGAGAGTATGTTTGCGGGGAACATAAAACCGGACTGCAAATGTTTCTGCAGAGTTGTGGCGAGAAAAAGATTTGTGAAGACAAATGTAGGGCCACTGCAGTCAGAAACAGGGGAATTTATAGTGGAGAACAAAGAAATGGCAACCAACTAAATACATACTTTAGTTTTGTCTTCACAAAGGAGGACACAAAAAACATACCAGAAATATTGGGGAACACTGGGTTAGTGAGAGGGAGGAACTGAAGGAAAACAGTATTAGTCGGAAAATGGTGTTGGGAAACTTGATAGGATTGAAGGCTGATGTAACTAGTAAATTGACAAGGAAAGGCAGCAGATGTGGTATATTTGGACTTTCAGAAAGTTTTGACAAAGTCCTGCATAAGAGATTAGCGTGTAAAATTAAACCGCAAGGGATGAGGGGTAATGTAGTGAGATGGTTAGAAAACTGATGGCAGACAGGAAAGAAAGAGTAGGAATTAACGGGTCTTTTTCAAATTAGCAAGCAATGACGAGTGGGGTACCATAGGGACCTAGCTAATCGCAATATATATGAATGATTTAGATGAGCGAACAAATTATAGGGCGGGATATGAGGGGCCAGACCAGAGAATCCCCACGACCGGCGCAAATCAGGCCACGCTGCCCCGACGCCGGGATGCGATTCTCCGCAGAGCAGAGAATCGCCGTCATTGGCGCTGGCGTGGTCGGCGCGATGCCGGTCGTGGGCTGCTCTACGTGGCCCCCCCCCCGGCCGATTCTCGGCCCGGGGTGGGCCGAACACCCGTCGCAAAAATCCAGAGTCCCGCCGACGCCGTTCTAATCTGCTCTCAGCCGGCTGGACCTCGGCGTGGAAGGGTCCGGGGGCGGCCTGTGGGAGGGGGGCCTCCGTTGTGCCCTGGCCCGCGATCGGGGCCCACCAATCGGCAGGCAGGCCTCTCCGGCTGGGGGGCTCCTTTCTTCCATGCCGGCCCCTTTAGCCCTACGCCATGTTGCGTCGGGGCCGGCGCAGAGAAGGGAGCCACAGCGCACCCGCGCGTTGGCGCCGATGCCATTGCACATGCGCGGGCCCCGCAGCACCCAGCTGACTCCAGGATCAGCAGCTGGAGTGGCGTGGGCCGCTCCAGTGCCATGCTGGCCCCCTGTAGGGGCCAGAATTGCTGATTCTGAGGCCATGTTGACACCGTCGAGAAACGAGAAAGGCGTTTTCGACGGCATCAACACCTAGCCTCAGGATCAGAGAATCCCGCCCATAATATCTCCAAATTTGTAGATGACACCATTGGGTGGGAGGGTGAGCTGTGAGGAGGATGCAGAGATCCTTCAGAATGATTTGGACAAGTTGAGTAAGTAGGCTAATGAACATCAGGTGCGGTATAATTTGGATAAATGCAAGGTTATCCACTTCAGTCGCAAAAACAAGGCAGACTATTGCCTGAATGGCCATACATTAGGAGAGGAGAATGTGCAACAAGACCTGGGTGTCCTCATGCACCAGTCACTGAAGGTAAGCATGCAGGTAAAACAGGCGGTAAAGAAGGCAAATGGTATGTTGGCCTTCACTAAGAGAGGATTTAAGTACAGGAGCAGGGATGTATTGCTGTA
This sequence comes from Scyliorhinus torazame, assembly GCF_047496885.1. Taxonomy (NCBI): domain Eukaryota; kingdom Metazoa; phylum Chordata; class Chondrichthyes; order Carcharhiniformes; family Scyliorhinidae; genus Scyliorhinus; species Scyliorhinus torazame. The sequence continues at coordinate 56,103,000 of NC_092724.1, forward strand.
ATTAGACAGGGCTTGGTGAATAGTGTGCACAGTTTTGGTCTACTTACCCAAGGAAGGATATTCTTGCTGTAGAAAGAGTGCAGCGAATGTTTACCAGACTGATTTGTGGGACGGCGGGACTGATGTGTGAGGAGAGATTGAATCGGTTAGGTTAGTATTCACTGGAATAAGAGGGGTCAGAAGAAGAGGGGTTTCATAGAAACCTAGAAAATTCTAACAGGAGTAGACAGGATAGATGCAGGAAGGATGTTCCCAACAGTGGGTGTCCCCAGAACCAGGGGTCACAGTCTGAGGACACGGGTAGACCATTTCGGACAGAGATGAGGAAAAATGTCTTCACCCAGAGAGCGGTGAGCCTGTGGAATTTGTTACCACAGGAAGTAAATGAGGCCAAAACACTGTTTTCAAGAAGCGGTTAGATACAGCCCACAGAGCATTGTGGATCAAAGGATATAGGAAGATGGAGATCAAAGGATATCAAGAGAAAACGGATAAGACTATTGAGTTGGATGATCAGTATAATCATAAGGAGGCTGAATAGCGTTCTCCTGCTCTATTTTCTATGTTTCTATGATGGTGTATTGATATTAAAGAATGATTTCATTTATATATAGCACTTTATCACATGTCTCAGTATTCAGATGTAATGAGTTGCTTTGAGTGCAATAACAGTTTTTATGGAAATAAATACACCAGCATTTCAGAGAAATTAAGATCCCAAACACAAAAAAAAAAATGAAGAATTAATCATATGGGAGGAATGATAACCAGGGCACATAATTCTTTTTTGAATCTTCAGTGCCCCTGTAACAAGTACAAAGTGTCAGTTCATCAATCCATCAAAGTATAACACCTTTAACAATGCAACATTTCCACAGTACGGTTCTTGAATATCAGTTGGATTACATGTTCAAGTCTTGTGGTAAAGCTGAAACTGAGAACCCTCTGGTGGTGCCCTCACAGTGAGTGCTGGCACAGGCAAGTAATAGGATTGGTAGCATAATGCTAATTTTACTTTACAAGTAATCCAGAGGCCTGAACTAATGCTTGGAAGACATCAGTTCAATTCCACCATGGTAGCTGATCCAATTTAAGTTGAATTAATTAATAAACCTAGAATAAAATGCTAATCTGGTTAATTAAGTGTCATGAAATTACCTGATTGTCATAAAAAACGATCTAATTCAGTAATGTCCTACAGGGAAGGAAATCTACCACCCTTAACCCAGACCTATTCCGATTACAGATGCATAGCAATGTCATTGACTCTTAAATGCCCTCAGAAATGGCCCAGCAAACCACTCACTTATATTGAGCTGCGAGAGAAAGTTGAAGTCTAAAAGTATACAAACTAGCCAGCATCAACCTAGGCAGTGCAAATAACAAAGACACACATTCCCCAGTTAGTTCCTCACTAACATCTAGAGACTAGTGCCAAAATTGGAAAAACTGTCCCACAAGCTAATCAAGCAAAAGCCTGACATAGTCATAACCACCAAATCATACCAGGACAGACTCAGCAGAAATGGCAGCTATGGCAGCACTGTGATATACAGTAAGGAGAGGTCGGCCCTGGAAATTCTCAACATAGGTTCAGGAACCCATGAAGTCTCATGGCATCAGGTGAAATATTGACAAGGAAACCACCAGTTGATTACCACTTACCAGCCTCCCTCAAAAGATGAATTAGTACTCTTCCACATTAAGTATCACTTGGAAGAGGCAATGAAGGAAGCAAGGGCATAGAATGTACTTTGGGTGGGGGACTTCGATGTCCATTACTACTGAGCGAATTGGCAGAGTCCTGAAGGACACATCTGACAGACGCGGCTCACAGAAGATGGTGAGAACTCCTTTAAGAGAAACACCTACCTGATCTTGTCCTCACCAATTTAACTGACACAGATGCATCTGTCCATGATAATATTTGTTGGAAATGGAATTGGATCAGACAGATCAAAATTGAGCATCCACAGGCACTTCAACAGCAGCAGAATTGTATTCAAACATAATCTGTAATCTCATGGCCCACATATCCCTCACTCTGTCATTACCATCTAGTCAGGGGACCAACACTGGTTCAATGAGAAATGTAGGAGAGCACGCCAGGAATGGCAGCAGACATAACTAAAATGAGATGCCAAACTGAGGAAACTACAGCACAGGACGACATGTATGCTAATAAGCAGAAGCAGTGCGCCATAGGCACAATTGAGCAATCCACAGCCAACAGATCAGATCATAATAAGTCCCGTCACATTCAGTCATGAATGATGATGATGGACAAATGAACATATAGCAGAAGGGGGCAGTTCCAAAAACATACACAACCTCAATGATGGAGGTGCCAAGCACATCAGTGCAAAAGACTAGGCTAAATTTACAACCACCTTCAGCCAAAACGGCTGTGTGATCCTCCTCCTGAGGTTCCTACCATTATAGATGCCAGTTTTCAGACAGCTTGATTCACTCCACACCATTTGACAAGAAATAGTTTCGGTTCTAGCAGGGTAACTCGACTCCCAAAGATGGACAAAAGAGCTCCAGAGAAACAAAACGATTAAGCATCATAACAATTCCGGAAGCAGCAATCGCTCCAGCAGTGTGCATCCCGGCAGCCTAGGGAACCCCCTCCACACCATTCATGCAAAGTACCTAACCTGCAGATACTTGAACTCACTCCCCCTCGGCAGCTCTACCTTAGCTCTTCCAGACTGGCGAACACTTCCTCCAAATACAGATTCCTCACCTTGACCAGCCACACTTGCCTCCACTTCCTGTATACACTATCCATCCCCCCCCCCCCCCCCCCCCGGCTCAAACCCATGATTCTCGCACAGTGGCGTTAGCACCAACATCCCTTCCACCCTAAAATGCCTCAACTGATTACATATCTTCACCGTTGGTTGTACCACTGGGCTCCCTGAATACCTACTGAGCCATTGGCATCACTGCTGTCACCATAACTAGACCCCTTACAAGATTCCTCCTCCAACCCTTCTCCTTCCCACCATCGCCGTACCTGGTCCATTCGGCACCCAATAATAATGAAACAAGTTCGGTAACGCCAACGCCCCCACCCCCCCCCCCGCCCCCGGCCGCCTCTGCCTCTGTAGCAGGGTCCTCGGCACTTTCCCCGCACATACAAAGTCCGAAATGATCGTGTCCACTTTCCGAAAGGTCTTTGGTATAAAGATCGGGAGAGCCTGAAAGATAAACAAGAACCTCGGCAGAATATTCATTTTCTTACCACTTGGACCCTCCCCACCAATGTTAAGTGTAGTGTATCCCACCTCTTAAGATCCTCTCTGGTCTCCTCCACCAGCTTCGTTAAGTTCCACTTATGGAGCCCTGTCCATTCCCTCACTACCTGAATCCCCAAATATCTAAACCTATCCCTCACGACCATGAATGGCATCCTCCCTAAATTGGCCCGCTGTCCCAGCTCATTCACTGGGAATACCTTGCTTTTCCCTACGTTCAGTTTGGCCCGAGCGAACCCTCCAAACCTCCCCAGCAGGTTCATAATCCTTCCCATACTCTCCAACGGATCTGAAACATACAGCAAGAGGTCATCGGCATAGAGCGACACCCAATGCTTCCTCGGTCCCCTCATAATCCCCCGTCACTCTGCCGACCCCCTGAAAGCAATCGCCAACGGCTCTATGGCCAGCGCAAACAGCAACGGCGATAGCTGGCACCCCTGCCTTGTACCCCTGTGTAAGTCATAGCGGGAGCTCATATCATTCGTCCTCACCCTCGCCCTTGATGCCACATACAGCAACCGCACCCATGCCACAAATCTCAGCCCAAACCCAAATCTTCCCAAAACATCGAACAAGTACCGCCACTCCACCCAATCAAATGCCTTCTCCGCGTCCATGGACACCACCACATCTGGCACCAGAGCCCCGACGGATTCATCACCACATTCAACAGCCGTCTTATATTACACGTGAGCTGCCTGCCCTTCACAAAGCCCGTTTGATCTTCTACAACTACCCCCGGACACAATCCTCCATTCTCCCCGCCAACAACTTAGCCAATACTTTCACATCAGTGTTCAATAGTGATATGGGCCTATACATTCCAGGTGGATAAGCACCCACATTCCACTGGGTCCTTCCCCTTTTTCGTGATTACTGCCTGCATCATCGTCTCCGGCGACTCCCCCTTCTCCAGTGCTTCATTAAACACCCCCAACTGATGTGGTGCCAGGTCTGTCGCAAATTCCTTACAAAATTCCGCAGGGTACCCACCTTCATACCCCCGATGCTATCCAGCATCTCCCTCAGCCCCAGGGCTCCTCCAACGCCTGCCTCTTTGCTTCCTCCACCTAGGGAAATTTCTGCTCACCCAGAAACTGCCCCAAGTCCCCCTCCCTCTCCCCAGGTCCGCCTCATAAAGAAATCGCACCATACTAATGGGAAAATGATTAAGGTTGTCCCCAACATCCACTTGAGCCATTTGCAAGAGATCAGCGGTCTTCGGAGACATTACTGAACCTTTATGGAGAAACTGATCACATCAGTTTCATCCTGCCAGCAATTAGCAGGCCTTTGTCCCAAAACTCACCTGTGGGAGGGGCCAGTCAGCTCCATTCAGATTTTGTCCTTAGAAATTCAGGACACAGAGGAGCTCTCTCTCTTGCTTCGCTCTCTTCACTTGCTATGGGGCTCCTACCAGACTACAAGACAGAAGGTACGAACACCAGACTACAGAGGGTCAAGGCCCAGCAGCCAAATGGACCAGTCAGTTTTGAGGAAGAGCCAAAGAGGCATCCGTGCCGGTTTAACTATTCACCCTGGGAACAGTGAGTGCACTTCCTCAGCCCACAGAAACCCCCAATTCCAATTAGGTTAGATTGTTGAAGTGGGGGGGGGGGGGGGGGGTGCAGGGGGTTGTAGTGATATATATATATGTTAGTGTGTGCTTAAGTAAACGTGTGTAAAGGTAAGAATTTTTGATATGCCGTTTAGTTTCTTGCTTCCCATAGTATTTTTATAACAGGTGTTTGTGTATTATACTTTGAGTTGTGTGGGGCCTAATTCTCTTGAATAAATTATTTATTTTAAAATCTACCATTGTTGTAGTCTCACCTTTCTTTCACTGTCCGCTCTGGTTGAATCACAATAATTGCCAGAACATAATTCCATAGTCGAGGACCCAAAAGGAATCCGAGCGCTTTGAACACGCTCACTCAAGAGAGGCTACTGGTTAGGGGTAAACAATGGTCCCTCTTTCTCTCCCTCTTGTGAAGTTGCACTAGTGGCCTGGGTGACATTTCACCATCAACAGGCGAGAAACGCACACAGGTGTAAGTGGCAGTCAAGGTAACTGGCACGGCAGAAAGGATGGTACTCAGTTCCCCCCGTCCATCTGGGATAGGATATCCTCCTTAACCTCGGGCCTCTTTGCGTTGTGTAATTTCCCCTCAGCTCTGGGGTTCTCAGGTTTTTTTTTTAAGGTATCCATGGCTATGATGCAACTTTGTTGTTGACGGTATCCTGTTTTGGTCCAAACAGATCTTGTATCCATGGACGGAACACGTTGGGGATATTGTCCCCGACTCACCCGGTCTTATTTTTTTCCTATGTTTGCAATGACTTCGGTTATGGTGCTGTACCTGTTTCACATTGACATCTATTTCTCTCTTTCTTTTGTATTGATGCAATAATTGTTAAAACTTGAAAACGTCTATAAAAACATATTTTTCTAAAAATCTGGCCCAGCAAAGGCACAGAACTCCTCCAGGCAGTGAAAACAACAAACACTTCCAAGTAAGTTACTGGATAGTGAAGGCGGCAGCTTGGATCATCTGGTACCACAAGGCCACAGCAGAATATTCACACATAACTACACACTCTTGGTCAATACTGAGAGTGCTACATTGTCTCAGATCCTATCATCCAAACAAAAAGTTGATCCAAAAAACAATCTACCTGAAAAGCATTTAAGTTTCCAAGGCATTATTAGGGGAGAGGCAGTGGGTATTCCTGGTTTGTTGGCTGACAGTTCCCACCTCACCGCACCCAATCATAGCTAGTCAATCCCACATTGTGTTTTGTGGGATGTTAACAGTACAGATGATTGCTATGTTTGGCAACAAACCAATCCATTCCAAACATAGTGTAAAATGCTCAGAGATATTACATCAACATGATAATGGAAAATTTAAATGCAAGTATTTATTTTTGGTCATCAACACAACCAAATCTCAAGCTCATTAAGAAGCTTTTAAAATGAAGCCCAAAGCGGTGTGTTTAGAACATATTTCCAGCAATGACCTACAATTATCTGAACCGGACGGCGGGCGGGAGGCGGGGCCGCACAATGGAGGGCTCCCGTTCGGGAATGGCATTTTCGGGGCTTTAAGCCCGGTCCCAGGGTCTGCGGAGGCAGCAGAAGCAGGGAGAAGGCACGGAGGAGGCACAGTGAAGACACAGGATGGGAAAAAAAACAACAAAGAAAAATGTCAAGGGTGAGCAAAAAAACAGCCGGAAAAAAAAAAACAGCTGAAGGTCCGTCGGGGAGTGGAAAGGTCACCGCGCGGTCACCAATGAAAATGTAGGCTGGAGCACCAGGGAAGGCCGCACTGCTTACGGCTGAAGAAATGACTACGGTGATGGCTGCGGAATTTGAAAAGCAGTTGGCGCAGATTGCGAAATGCATGGAGACGGTGAGGAAGGAGATGAGGGAGGTTTTGAGTGTGCTGGTGGAGGAGGCATTTTCCCCAGTGAGGACGGAGGTGGTGAGCGCAGTGGCGGAGGTGCGAGAGCAAGGGGAGGCACTGAAGGAAGTGGAGGAGACGTTATTGCAGCACGGTGATCAACTTGCCTTGATGGGGAAAGAGATGCGGAAGGTGATGGACACTAACAAGGATCTGCAAGGAAAAATGGAAGACCTGGAAAACATATCCAGGCGACAGAATTTGAGAATTGAAGGAGTTGAAGGACCGAAGCCGACTGAGTATTTTGCCACGATGCTGGCAAAACTATTGGGGGAGGGGGAGGATCCCTCCCGATATGAACTGGATCAGGCTCATCGGTCGTGGAGGCCTGTACCAAAGGCGAGTGAGCCGCCAAGTACAGTGACTCTGTGCTTCCGTAGGTACAGTGTGAAGGAGAAGGTCCTGAGCTGGGCCAAGCAGGAGCGGGTGGTGCAGTGGGCTGGAGCTGGTATACGTGTATACCAGGACTTTACGGTGGAGCTGGCAAGGAGGCTCCATTACTGTACATTAGCAAGGTGCGGAGTGGCATTGTATATCCAGCGAAGCTGAGGGTGACTTACAAGCTCAGGGACTTTTATTTTGGAATGGCGGAAGCAGCGGAGGAGTTTGCGAAAGCAGAAGGACTGTGGCAGAACTGACAAATTGAGGAATGGCCATGTGCCGATGTAACCTCATGACTGTATTTTCTTCTTTTTTGTATCACTGCGCGCGGGTGTATAGGCTAAAGGAGCCAGTGTGGTATATATTTGGACAAGGGAAGGGATGGGACTTTCGCTCAAAATGAGGGTTCTTTGGGGTGTAGGTGGATATGCGGGGTTTGTGTGCTAAAAGGGGATCTTTGGGCTTTCCTGGGGCTGGGCAAGTGGGAAAGGGATCCGGGCAGGGGCCTCCACGCTGGCCGGTTTAAGCCGGCCAGCGAACGGGAGTGAGGTGGGGGGAGGGGCTGCGGCCATCGGAGCCTGGCAGAACAGGGTCCGAGTGGTCTAGCCGGGGTGGAAAGTTGGGGGGAAGGAACCGAGTTTGGGAGGAGGAGTTTTACAAGAGGCAGCGGACGGGAGGAGCTGGAGATGGGGGGTGGGGGAGCTGTGTAAGATTAAGGGTGACTATGGGTAATCCCTGATTCCTTTTTGTCATTTGTTTATGTAAACATGCGGGTTGAGGTTTGGGAGTTGGTGGATAGATGGGATCGTTGTTATTATGGGGACTGACATATCTTGCTGATTATTGTTTATTGTTGATGGATGTAAATGTGGGAGAAAATGTGAAAAAGGAGAATTTTTTTTTAAATTTTAAAACAATTATCTGAACCTGAAATGGTGTTAACTGTGCATGACCTAGCGTCTTTGCATAGGTTTCTCCTTGCACTTGTAATAGCAGCTTTTCAATTACATCTGCCACAATGGGCAGCCCACTATTGCCTGCCTGATGCATTTGCTTTTAATGCTATTATAAGTCTAACAATGCAGCTCACCACCTTGAATGATTAGCAGAGATAATGTGGTACGTAATCATTCCTCTGCTCTGCATAGTGTTTCGTTCAATCACTTTCCAAACACTTTCAAACTTTGCCATTAATATTCTGCATTCATCACAGAGAATGAGAAACTCAAAAAACCTTGAACTTGCACCTAATAAAACAGTGCCAGGTGTATTTTAAAAAATGAAAGTGAATAAAATAAGCTGTCAACTGTGTTATCTAATTAATTCAATACTGCTCCCACGGGCTCATCGCTGCATGAAAAATTTTGTATTAAGGACAAATTCAACAAGCAGTTCAGAGGCATAACGGAGAACTATTCATACAGTCTCAGGTTGTTCATGAGTAATGCCTGGGTCAACTTTTCAGCAAACATCAGTTTTTTTCAAGTCCACATTTGGATGCCTCAAACAGAACTCAGAAAAATTTGTATTTATATAGCACCTTTCATAATCTCAGAGTGGTCTGAAGTGCTTAATAACCAATTAAGTACTTTCTAGATGCAGCTCATTGTTGTAATGTAGGAAACCATTTCTTTTGCACAGCAAAATCCCCAACAAATACCATGGGGACTGATGACCAGAAAATCTGCATTAGTGATATTGGCTAAAGGATAAATATTGGCCAAGGCTACCAAGTGAACTCTCTTTTTCTTCATCAATCGTGCCATAGGATCTATGTTGACCTGAGAAAGCAGATGGGAACTTAGTTTTAACTTCTCATCCGAATGACAGGGCATTGTCAAGGCAAATATGCTGATGTATTTTAGTACTGTATACTGCACATTAGAGGAACTGCAGATTTTACAATGTCAATTCACATGCGAAAATGTAGTTGATTATTCATTTCATAGAATTTACAGTGCAGAAGGAGGCCATTCGGCCCATCGAGTCTGCACCAGCCCTTGGAAAGAGCACCCCACCCAAGCCCACACCTCACCCCACCTAATCTTTTTGGACACGAAGGGCAATTTAGCATAGCCAATCCACCTAATCTGCACATCTTTGGCCTGTGGGGGGAAACCGGAGCACCCAGAGGAAACCCACGCAGACACGGGGAGAATGTGCAGATTCCGCACAGACAGTGACCCAAGCCGGAAATCGAACCTGGGACCCTGGAGCCGTGAAGCAACAGTGCTAACCACTGTGCTATCGTGCTGTCCATAAATTTAGAGTACCCAATTTTTCCAATTAAGGGGCAATTTAGCATGGCCAATCCATCTATCCTGCACATATTTGGGGTGTGGGGGTGAGGCCCATGCAAACACAGGGAGAATGTGCAAACTCCACAGGGACAGTGACCATGGGCTGGGATAGAACCCGGGTCCCCGGCGCCTTGAGATAGCAGTGATAACCACTGCGCCACCCTGCTGTGTATTCATGTTTGTTCCTTGCTCGAACAAGGTCACTTTAAGAGTACAATCACGTGACAAATTGATGATGTCATCACCATTTGCACAGGCAAACAGGCAGTCTATCCTAATGGCCTGTAGAGTAAACACCTTTCCACTATTTAACTCCAATGTGACTGGCAGCATCACCTATTATCTATGCGCAATATGGAATATGTACTAACTGAAGATCACAATTCATGTAATTTGTGCACTGACTTCAACAATTATGAAATGCTAATCCTTTAGAGAATGGTATTAAACAACCACATAAATTATGAAATACACTGAGACTTTAAACAGTAGCGTAAAAGCAAATTAATGTGGATGCTGGAATCTGAAACGAAAGAGAAAATGCTGGAAAATCTCAGCAGGTCTGACAGCATCTGTAGGGAGAGAAAATAGGTAATGTTTCGAGTCAGACGACTCTTTGTAAAAGCTTTGTCAGCTTTGACAAAGAGTCATCGGACTTGAAACATTACCTCTTTTCTCTCCCGACAGATGCTGCCAGACCTGCTGAGATTTTCCAGCATTTTCTCTTTCGTTTAAGCAGTAGCACCCTGACCATATCCGACATTCATTATATTCTGATCTATCTGTGTTGTTATTTCTTGCTTCGTGTATTACCATAGTCCGGTCAATTATGGTGGTTTTGTTTGACTCCATAAATATTCTGAAGGGTACAAGATAATTGCAAATGCATATTTAGAAACTATGAAATTCCTTCATGAATAAGATTATCTTGTTGAGACACTTCCGGGTGCGGCGATGACCAGCTGAGTCGCACGTTTCGGCAGCTCCCGGTGAAACGGACTTTTGGGCTCTTGATAGGAGCCCCAACGGCAATTTTGACGGCTAAAAACACTGTGCGGTAAACCAGAAGGGAATCCCCCCTGGATACGGATGAAAAAAGGAGGAGAAACTGGCCGGATTGCAGTGGATCCTTTAGAACAGCGGCAAGGAAGGCAAGCAAAAACCAAGATGGCGTCGGAAGGTGGCAGTTTAACATGGGGCCCTGAACAACAAGAGTTCTTGAAATGCTGTGTGGAAGAGCTCAAAAAGGAAATGAAGAAAGAGCTGTTGGCCCCGATACTACAGGCGATCGAAGGGCTAAAGGAGGAACAAAAGACCCAGGAGCGGGAGCTTCGGGTCGTGAAGGCAAAGGCAGCCGAGAATGAGGACGACATACAGGGCCTGGTGGTGAAGACGGAGACGCATGAGGCACATCAGAAACGATGTGTGGAAAGGTTGGAGGCACTGGAGAACAACGCAAGGAGGAACAACCTGAGGATTCTTGGTCTTCCTGAAGGTGCGGAGGGAGCGGACGTCGGGGCATATGTGAGCACGATGCTGCACTCGTTAATGGGAGCGGAGGCCCCGGCGGGTCCGTTGGAGGTGGAGGGAGCATACCGAGTGATGGCGCGAGGACCGAGAGCAGGAGAAATTCCCAGAGCCATAGTGGTGAGATTCCTCCGTTTTAAGGATAGAGAAATGGTCCTTAGATGGGCAAAGAAAACTCGGAGCGGTAAATGGGAGAACGCGGTGATCCGCGTTTATCAAGACTGGAGTGCGGAGGTGGCGAGAAGGAGGGCGAGCTTTAATCGGGCCAAGGCGGTGCTTCATAAAAAGAAGATAAAATTTGGAATGCTGCAACCGGCAAGACTGTGGGTCACATATCGAGGGAGGCACCACTACTTTGAGACGGCGGATGAAGCGTGGACTTTTATTGTGGAAGAAAAACTGGAATGAGCGGGTTATTAAAAAGAACGTTTGAACAAAGTGGTGGGGCGAATGTGGGGGGTGAAGAGGGGGGGTTAAAAAGGGGGGAAAGAGGAGTTTTATGTACTAATCCTGCGATGTGGTAACTTTTCTCTCTTCCATAGGTGGTGATGGGGGGAGGAGGGGAGGTGGAGGAGATGGGGCGTTGGCCATTGGGGGCGGGGCCAAGGGAGAAGCACGGGCTTGGTTCCCGCGCTATGATAATCATGGCGGGAATAGAGAAGCAGGAAGGAGGGGGCGTCGCACGGTGCAAGCCGAGGTCACGGGGGGGAAGCCGAGGTCGGCCAGAGTTTGCTGACTTCTGGGAGCAACATGGGGGGGGGGGGGGGGGAGTAATTACGCTAGCAGGGGATCTAGCGGGGGGGGGGGGGGGGGGGGGGGGGGTGGGAGGGGGGAATTACTGGGTTGCTGCTGCTGGGGAGAGGGGGGAGCTGGTATGGGAGGGGATGGGCGGGGGGGCACCGCCTGGGGGAGATACAGCTGCGTGGGAACCGGGTGAGGAGCTGGAAAAAGGGGATGGCTAATCGACAAGAGGGGGGGGGGGGGGGGGGTAGGAAGCCCCCCAACTCGGCTGATCACGTGAGAGGGCTGAGCGGGCCGATAAAGAGGGCATGGGTACTCGCACACCTTAAGAAACTTAAGGCAGATGTGGTTATGTTACAGGAAACGCACCTGAAACTGATAGACCAGGTTAGGCTACGCAAAGGATGGGTGGGGCAGGTGTTCCATTCGGGGCTAGATGCGAAAAACAGGGGGGTGGCTATATTAGTGGGGAAGCGGGTAATGTTCGAGGCAAAGACTATAGTGGCGGATAACGGGGGCAGATACGTGATGGTGAGTGGCAAACTACAGGGGGAGACGGTGGTTTTGGTAAACGTATATGCCTCGAACTGGGATGATGCCAATTTTATGAGGCGGATGCTAGGACGAATTCCGGACCTAGAGATGGGAAAGCTGATAATGGGGGGAGATTTTAATACGGTGTTGGAACCAGGGCTGGATAGGTCGAAGTCCAGGACTGGAAGGAGGCCGGCAGCAGCCAAGGTGCTTAAAGATTTTATGGAGCAGATGGGAGGTGTAGACCCGTGGAGATTTAGCAGACCTAGGAGTAAGGAGTTCTCGTTTTTCTCCTATGTCCATAAAGTCTACTCGCGAATAGACTTTTTTGTGCTGGGAAGGGCGTTGATCCCGAAGGTGAGGGGAACGGAGTATACGGCTATAGCCATTTCGGATCACGCTCCACACTGGGTGGACTTGGAGATAGGGGAGGAAACAGGAGGGCGCCCACCCTGGAGAATGGACATGGGACTAATGGCAGATGAGGGGGTGTGTCTAAGGGTGAGGGGGTGCATTGAAAAGTACTTGGAACTCAATGATAATGGGGAGGTCCCGGTGGGAGTGGTCTGGGAGGCGCTGAAGGCGGTGGTTAGAGGGGAGCTGATATCAATAAGGGCACATAAAGGAAAGCAGGAGAGTAAGGAACGGGAGCGGTTGCTGCAAGAACTTTTGAGGGTGGACAGACAATATGCGGAAGCACCGGAGGAGGGACTGTACAGGGAAAGGCAAAGGCTACATGTAGAATTTGACTTGCTGACTACGGGCACTGCAGAGGCACAATGGAGGAAGGCACAGGGTGTACAGTACGAATATGGGGAGAAGGCGAGCAGGTTGCTGGCACACCAATTGAGGAAAAGGGGAGCAGCGAGGGAAATAGGGGGAGTGAGGGATGAGGAAGGAGAGATGGAGCGGGGAGCGGAGAGAGTGAACGGAGTGTTCAAGACATTTTATAAAAAATTATATGAAGCTCAACCACCGGATGGGAGGGAGAGAATGATGGGCTTCTTGGATCGGCTGGAATTTCCCAAGGTGGAAGAGCAGGAAAGGGTGGGACTGGGAGCACAGATCGAGGTAAAAGAAGTGGTGAAAGGAATTAGGAGCATGCAGGCGGGAAAGGCCCGGGGACCGGATGGATTCCCAGTCTAATTCTACAGAAAATATGTGGACTTGCTCGCCCCGGTATTGACGAGGACCTTTAATGAGGCAAAGGAAAGGGGACAACTGCCCCCGACTATGCCTGAAGCAACGATATCGCTTCTCTTAAAGAAGGAAAAGGACCTGCTACAATGCGGGTCCTATAGACCTATTTCCCTCCTAAATGTAGATGCCAAGGTCCTGGCCAAGGTAATGGCAATGAGAATAGAGGAATGTGTCCCGTGGGTGGTCCACGAGGACCAAACTGGGTTTGTGAAGGGGAGACAGCTGAACACGAATACACGGAGGCTGTCAGGGGTAATGATGATGGCCCCACCAGAGGGGGAAACGGAGATAGTAGTGGCGATGGATGCCGAGAAAGCATTTGATAGAGTGGAGTGGGATTATTTGTGGGAGGTGTTGAGGAGATTTGGTTTTGGAGAGGGGTATGTTAGATGGGTGCAGTTGTTGTATAATGCCCCGATGGCGAGCGTGGTCACGAATGGACGGGGATCTGCATATTTTCGGCTCCATAGAGGGACAAGGCAGGGATGCCCTCTGTCCCCATTATTGTTTGCACTGGCGATTGAGCCCCTGGCGATAGCGTTGAGGGGTTCCAAGAAGTGGAGGGGAGTACTTAGACGAGGAGAAGAACACCGGGTATCTTTGCATGCGGACGATTTGCTACTATACGTGGCAGACCCGGCGGAGGGGATGCCAGAAATAATGCGGACACTTGGGGAGTTTGGGGATTTTTCAGGGTATAAATTGAACATGGGGAAAAGTGAGTTGTTTGTGGTGCATCCAGGGGAGCAGAGTAGAGAAATAGAGGACCTACCGTTGAGAAAGGTAACAAGGGACTTTCGTTACCTGGGGATCCAGATAGCCAAGAATTGGGGCACATTGCATAGGTTAAATTTAACGCGGTTGGTGGAACAAATGGAGGAGGATTTCAAGAGATGGGATATGGTATCCCTGTCACTGGCAGGGAGGGTGCAGGCGTTTAAGATGGTGGTCCTCCCGAGATTCCTCTTTGTGTTTCAGTGCCTCCCGGTGGTGATCACGAAGGCTTTTTTAAAAAAGGATTGAAAAGAGCATCATGGGTTTTGTGTGGGCCGGGAAGACCCCGAGAGTGAGGAAGGGATTCTTACAGCGTAGCAGGGATAGTGGGGGGCTGGCACTACCGAGCCTAAGTGAGTATTATTGGGCCGCTAATATTTCAATGGTGAGTAAGTGGATGGGAGAGGAGGAGGGAGCGGCGTGGAAGAGATTAGAGAGGGCGTCCTGTAGGGGGACTAGCCTACAGGCTATGGTGACAGCCCCATTGCCGTTCTCACCGAGGAACTACACCACAAGCCCGGTGGTGGTGGCTACACTGAAGATTTGGGGACAGTGGAGACGGCATAGGGGAAAGACTGGAGCCTTGGGGTGGTCCCCGATAAGAAACAACCATAGGTTTGCCCCGGGGGGAATGGATGGGGGATATGGAATGTGGCAAAGAGCAGGAATAACGCAACTGAAAGATCTGTTTGTGGACGGGAAGTTCGCGAGTCTGGGAGCGCTGACCGAGAAATATGGGTTGCCCCAAGGGAATGCATTCAGGTATATGCAACTGAGGGCTTTTGCGAGGCAACAGGTGAGGGAATTCCTGCAGCTCCCGACACAAGAGGTGCAGGACAGAGTGATCTCAAAGACATGGGTGGGGGATGGTAAGGTGTCAGATATATGTAGGGAAATGAGGGACGAGGGGGAGACTATGGTAGATGAACTAAAAGGAAAATGGGAAGAAGAGCTGGGGGAGGAGATCGAGGAGGGGCTGTGGGCAGCTGCCCTAAGCAGGGTAAACTCGTCGTCCTAGTGTGCCAGGCTAAGCCTGATTCAGTTTAAGGTGTTACACAGGGCGCATATGACTGGAGCACGGCTCAGTAAATTTTTTGGGGTGGAGGATAGGTGTGCGAGGTGCTCGAGAAGCCCAGCGAATCATACCCATATGTTTTGGTCATGCCCGGCACTACAGGGGTTTTGGATGGGGGTGACAAAGGTGCTTTCAAAAGTAGTGGGGGTCCGGGTCGAACCAAGCTGGGGGTTGGCTATATTTGGGGTTGCACAAGAGCCGGGAGTGCAGGAGGCGAGAGAGGCCGATGTTTTGGCCTTTGCGTCCCTAGTAGCCCGGCGCAGGATATTGTTAATGTGGAAAGAAGCCAAGCACCCGGGGGTGGAGACCTGGATAAATGACATGGCGGGGTTTATAAAGCTAGAGCGGATTAAGTTTGTTCTAAGGGGGTCGGCTCAAGGGTTCACCAGGCGGTGGCAACCGTTCGTCGAATACCTCGCAGAAAGATAGATGGAATGGAAAAAAGAAGGCAGCAGCAGCAGCCCAGGATCGGGGCGGGGGGGGGGGGGGGGGGGGGGGGGGAAGAGGAGGAACCAGAAGGACTCTCAGGGTTGTTAATATATACTGTATAATATGTATAGGTCGTTGCGACAGATAATTATATATTGGACTGTTAAATTATATTTTTGGAGAGTGTTACTTGTGATAAGGCAGTTGCCAATTAGGGTTAGTTT
The DNA here is from genome assembly GCF_047496885.1 of Scyliorhinus torazame. Taxonomy (NCBI): domain Eukaryota; kingdom Metazoa; phylum Chordata; class Chondrichthyes; order Carcharhiniformes; family Scyliorhinidae; genus Scyliorhinus; species Scyliorhinus torazame. The sequence continues at coordinate 56,118,915 of NC_092724.1, forward strand.
TCATTTTTGTTATTTATTATTTATTCATTTTTTGTTTATAAAATAGGTCATTGTTATTTGTGTTGTTATAATATTGTGTAAAGGATGCACAATGAACTGTGTTGGTTGACTAAAAAAAAGATTATCTTGTTGATTTTTGTTATGAAAGCCAATTTTTGTCTGCTTACCTTTTGCCAATCGTTCCAGCCTTTTCCCATGTTCTGGGGGTATTGCATACCTACAATAAATTGAAACAGATCAAATTAGCCTATTGAAATTAAAGTATATTTTGAAAATATTAGAAGTGGCAAAAACGCTTTGGCAATAAACAGCGTGCCTTCAAACACAGGCTCAAGTTTGACTGCAGGCCGGATGAGTTTCTTCAGTAATTTTAAAGTTTTTGAATGGATTGCTACTCAAACTTTAATACTGATGCTCAATAATCTGGTGTACGGGCCGGAGAGTGGAGCTGAGTCCACAAAGATCAGCCATGATCTCATTGAATGGCAGAGCAGGCTCGAGGGGCCAGATGGCCTACTCCTGTTCCTAGTTCTTATGTTCTTATAAAATGGAAAAAGGAGCAAAAGGCAGGTAAATTAAATAAATATTTTACATTGGTCTTCACACTAGAGGATACAGGTAACCCCCAAGAAATAGCTGTAGATCAGGACTTGGAAGGGAGGGAGGAACTCAGAAAAATTACAATCACCAAGGAAGTGGCATTTAGCAAATTGTTGGAACTCCGGGTTGACAAAACCCCAGATCCTACTGAACTTCATCCTTGGGTCTTAAAACAAGTGGCCAGTGAGATAGTTATGCATTGGTTTTAGTTTTCCAAAATTCACTAAATTCAGGGAGTGTTCCATTAAATTGGAAAATAGCTAATGTAACGCTTTTATTAAAAAAGGGAGGGAGAAAGAAAGCAGGAAACTAAAGGCCAGTTAGCTTATTATCTATCGCAGAGAAAACGCTAGAAGCTATTATTAAAGATGTTATAACAGGACACTTAGATAAATTCAAGGTAATGGAGCAGGATCAACATGATTTATAAAAGTGAAATCATGTTTAACCAATTTATTCGAGATCTTGAAGTAGTAATAGCTGCTGTCAATAAAAGGGAACTGGTGGATGTACTGTGCTTAGATTTCAAGGCGGCATTTGATAAGGTGCCAAATCAAAGGTTACGGCAAAAATAAAAGTTCAAGTTCATGGTGTAGGGGGTAACATACTGGCATGGATAGAAGATTAGCAAGCTATCAGGAAACAGAGAGTAAGCATAAATAGGTCATTTTCTGGTTGTCAAGATGGTTGGCAAGGGAAGTAAACATGTGGCGAAAGCAGTGGTTTGGAAAAGAGGGGTTCCATTTCACGGGGCATTGGCATCAGTATTGGAATAGGAGGGATCTGTATCTTCGGGACGGTCTTCACCCGAACCGATCTAGGACCAGTGTTCCAGCAGAAATTATAAATAGGGTGGTCACAGGACTTTAAACTAACAAATGGGTGGGGGGGAAAAGAGAGTGAGAGAGTTAATAGGAAGCAAAGCAGCAAGTTAGAACATGGGAGGTGGGTTCAACTACATGGAAAATTACGAAAAACGTCAAAGGAAAGAAGAACTCAGAAGATTTTGTTAAGTAGGTGTTTGGATTCAATAAAAATAATAAGCTTTTATTGTCACAAGTATGAAGTTACTGTGAGAAGCTCCGAGTCGCCACATTCCGGCGCCTGTTCGGGTAAGCCGGTATGGGAATTGAACCCACGCTGCTGGCCTTGTTCTGCATTACAAACCAGCTGTCTAGCCCACTGAGCTAAACCGGCCCATAGGGTATAAACACTAGCATAAGGGCGCTTTACCGGAGTGCTCTTGGCATTCGAAACAAGTGTCATGTGAGAGTACCTTTAAGAAATGGGTGTTTAGAAATGGGTGTGTATATAAATATCTGTAGTGAGATAACTCTAAATGGGTGTTTACTACTGCAGGGATGTCAGAAAGTGGGTGGAGCTGGGCTGTCTGTCAGCTTTTTACTTTCGTTTTAGGCTGTTTGCTGCAGGGCGTTTTATAGTTTTGTTTTCAATGTTGGAGCTGAAGCCAGGCAGAGCAGGTGCACTGTTGATCTCTCTGCCATGAAAAGACTATCTCTTGATCATTTAGTGAATTCAGAATTATAAATGCTCTCAGTAGTGAATGTAAACCTAATGTGCTTTTGTTAAAAGGTGTTTCTCTTATCTTCTGGATGATGTTTGGGAAGTTATTAAGGATTACTCAGTGTTGTATTCTTTGGGGGTTGTATTTGAATTGATGGTTGCTAAGATCTTCACTGTATGTTTTAAAAAGGTCAACTTGAGTTCATAGAATAAACATTGTTTTAATTTAAAAGTACTGTAAAGCTCTGTTTGCACCAAACCTGTAGAGTGGGCCGTGTGCTCCCCATAACCACAATCTATTAAAAGTAGTGGGTCAGGTGAACTCCATGATACACTTTGGGGTTCTCTAAACCCTGGCCCATAACACAAGGTAAATGAGTTGACGGCACAAATCATCATGAATGAGTATGATTTAGTGACCATTACAGAGACATGGTTGCAGGGTGGTCATGACTGGGGGTCAAATATCCAGGAGTATCAGGCTATTCGGAAGGACAGACAGGAAGGTAAGGGAGGTGGTGTAGCTCTGATATTTAAGAATGACATTAGGGTAGTAGTGAGAGATGATATAGGTTATTTGGAGCAAAAGGTTGAATCCATTTGAGTGGAAATTAGAAATACGGAGGAGAAAAGGTCACTGATAGGCCTAATCTATAGGCAGTCAAATAATAACATCATGGTGGGGCGGGTAATAAACAAAGAAATAACTGATGCATGTAAATATGGTACTGCAATTATCATAGGGAATTTTAATCTACATGTCGATTGGTCAAACCAGATCGGTTAAGGCAGCCTTGAGGAGGAGTTCATAGAATGTATCCGCGATTGTTTCCTCAAACAGTGTGTAATGGAACCTACGATGAGCAAGCTATCCTGGATCTGGTCCTGTGTAATGAGACAGGAATAATTAATGATCTCGTAGTTCAGGATCCTCTCGGAAGTAGCAATCACAGTATGGTTGAATTTAAAATACAGATGGAGGGCGAGAAGGAAAATCCAATACCAGTGTCCTGTGCTGAAATAAAGGAGACTACAATAGGGTGAGGGAGGAGTTGGCTAAGGTAGACTGGGAGTAAAGAATTTATGATGGGACAATTGTGGAACAGTGGAGGATTTTCAAAGTGATTTTTCACAGTGCTCAGCAAAAGTATATACCAGTGAAAAGGAAGTACTGTAGGAAAAGGGATAATCAGCCATTGATATCTAAGGAAATAAAAGAGGGTATCAAATTGCATATGGGGCGGCACGGTGGCTCATTGGTTAGCACTGCTGCCTCACAGCGCCAAGGACCCAGGTTCGATCACGGCCCATTGTCTGTGTGGAGTTTTCACATACTCCCCATTTCTATGTGGGTCTCACCCCCACAATCCAAACATGTGCAGGGTAGGTGGATTGGCCACGCTAAATTGCCCCTTAATTGGAAAAAGGAATTGGGTCCTCTAAATTTATTTTTAAAAAGAAAATGCATACAAAGTGGCAAAGATTAATGGGAAACTAGAGGATTGGGAAATCTTTAAAAATCAACAGAAAGCAATGAAAAAAAGCTATAAAGAAAAGTAAGATAAATTATGAGAGTAAACTAGCTCAGGATATAAAAAGATAGCAAGAGCTTCTACAAATATATAAAACAAAAAAGAGTGGCTATGGTAAACATTGGTCCTTTAGAGGATGAGAAGGGTGATTTAATAATGGGAAATGAGGAGAGAGCCGAGGCATTGACCAGGTATTTTGTGTCGGTCTTCACGGTGGAAGACACAAATACCATGCCAATAATTGATGGCAAGGAGGCAATTGCAGGTGAGGACCTAGAAACGATCATTATCACTAAGGAGGGAGTGTTGGGCAAGCTAATAGGGCTAAGGATAGACAAGTCTCCTGGACCTGATGGAATGCATCCCAGGGTGCTAAAAGAAACGACGGGGGAAATAGCAAATGCGCTCGTGGTAATGTACCAATATTTGCTGGATTCTGGCGAGGTCCAGCAGGTTGGAAAACAGCAAATGTGACGCCATTGTTAAAAAAAAGAGGTAGACAAAAGGCGGGTAACTATAGGCTGGTTAGCTTAACTCTGTAGTGGGGAAAATGCTTGGATCTATCATCAAAGAAGAAATAACGAGACATTGTCCCAAAGGGCAGACGCAGCATGAGGGGCTGTTTAGCACAGGGCTAAATCGCTGGCTTTGAAAGCAGACCAAGGCAGGCCAGCAGCACGGTTCAATTCCCGTAACAGCCTCCCCGAACAGGCACCGGAATGTGGCGACTAGGGGCTTTTCACAGTAACTTAATTGAAGCCTACTTGTGACACTAAGCAATTTTCATTTCATTTCATTTCATGAAAGCGAGGTCATGTTTAACTAAATTACTGGAATTCTCGGAGGACATTACGAGCGCGGTGGACAACGGGGAACAGGTGGATGTGATGTATCTGGATTTCCAAAAGGCATTTCACAAGGTGCCGCACAGAAAGTCGCTGCATAAGATTAATGTGCATGGCGTTATGGTAATGTATTAGCATGGATAGAGGATTGGTTAACTAACAGAAAGCAAAGAGTGGGGATAAATGGGTGTTTCTCTGATTGGCTAGTGGTGTGCCTCAGGGATCAGTGTTGGGTCCACAATTGTTCACAATTTGCATAGATGATTTGGAGTTGTAATGTGTCAAAGTTCGCCGATGACACTAAGATGAGTGGTAGAGCAAAGTGTGCAGAGGACACACAGTCTGCAGACAGATATAGATAGTTTAAGTGAGTAGGCAAGGATCTGGCAGATGGTGTACAAATATGAGGTCATCCACTTTGGTAGGAATAACAGCAAATTGGACTATTATTTAAATGGAAAGCAAATTGCAGCATGCTGCTGTGCAGTGGGATCAGAGTGTCCTCGTGCATGAATCGCAAAATGCAGGTACAGCAAGTAATTAAGAAGGCAAATGGAATTTTGTCCTTTAATGCTGGAGGGATAAGAGTTTAAAAACAGGGAGGTTATGTTGCAGCTGTATAGGATATTATGGGCCAGGGTTTAGAGAACCCCAACGTGAATCATGGAGTTCACCTGACCCACAGCTTTTACTAGACTGTGGTATGGGGAGCACACGGCCCACTCTACAGGTGTGGTGCAGCAGAAATGGAAAAGTATTTTTTAAAGCAAAACAATGTTTATTCTATGAACTCAAGTTAACCTTTTTAAATCATAGTGACGATCTTAGCAACCATTAATTCAACTACAACCCCCAAAGAATACAACACTAAGTAATCCTTAAACTTTCCTTTTAACATCCATAAGACATTAAAAAAAACTTTTAACAGAAGCACATCAGGTTTAAATTCACTACTTAGAGCAATTGTCACACTGAATTCACCAAATGATCAAGGGATAGTCATTAGATTGCAGAGAGATCCAACACTAAAACGAAACCAAAAAACAGACACACCCAAGCTTTTCTCAAAGCAAAACTAAAAGCTGACAGACAGCCCAGCTCCACCCACACTCTGACATCACTGCAGTAATAAACACCCATTTCTTAAAGGTACATTTCTAAGAAGGTACTCTCACATGACAAGGATGCTGATGAGGCCATACCTGGAGTACTGTGTAGTTTTGGGCTCCTTACTTGAGAAAGGATGTACTGGCACTGGAGGATGGGCAGAGGAGATTCATTAGGTTGATTTCAAAGTTCAGAGGATTGGCTGATAAGGAGAGACTGAGTAGGCCGAGACTATACTCATGGAATTTAGAAGAATGAGGGAGGATCTTATAGAAACATAAAATTATGAAGCGAATAGGTAAGATAGAAGATGAGAGGTAGCTTCCACTGGCAAGTGAAACTAGAATTAGGTGGCATAGGCTCATAAGGGGAAGCAGATTAGGACTGAGTTGAGGAGGAACTTCTTCACCCAAAGGGTTGTGAATCTGTAGAATTCCTTGCCCAGTGAAGCAGTTGAGGTTACCTTATTGGATGTTTCTAAGGCAAAGATAGATAGATTTTTGAACAGTAAAGGAATTGAGGTTTATGGCGAGCGGGCAAATAAGTGGAGCCGAGTCCGCAAAAAGATCAGCCATGATCTTATTGAATGGCGGAGCAGGCTCGAGGGGCCAGATGGCCTACTCCTGCACCTAGTTCTTTTGCCGAGTGTTGTGCCACAGAGACCAGTGCTGGGGCTTCAACTCTTTACAATTTATATAACTGATTTTAATGAAGGGACCGATGGTATAGTTGCAAAGTTTGCTGATGACATAAAGATAGGTAGGAAAGCAAGTGCTGAAGAGAACATAAGGAAGCTACAAAAGGATATGGATAGATTTTGTGAGGGCAACAAAGAATCCATTTGTAGGGTCAAACAGAAAGTAACTTTATTTTTACAACAAAATTTACAAAGTACGAGCAGTTCACTACTGGTTTCCTCTCCAGCCGACACCACAGTGGCCAGCTCTATTTATACTGCTAACAATTGTGGTCCCCCTCTCCTCCCCTCCTCTTCCCCCCCCCCCCCCTCCCCCCCCGCCACCTCATTGGGGGAGCTCACATTCCCCAAGGATCATGGGGTAACCAATTGTCTCCATCCAATAGCATCCGGGCAGGTTATAACAATAGGTTAGGCGACTGGGCAAAGATGTGGGAAAATGTGAGGTTGTCCATTTGATCCGGATGATGAACGATTGCGGAGCTGAGATGTAGAGAGATCGAGGTGTCCCTTGTGCATGAACCACCAAAGGTTAGCATGCAAAGCTAATACAATGGTATTGTTTTTTCTCGGAGGGTTGAGACACTTTGAATATCTTTAAGATAGAAGATGTTATATTCTTGATAAGGAAGAGGACCAAAGGCTAGCGGGGTTGGGTAGGAATGTGGAGTTGAGGTTAAAATAGATAAGTCGTGATCTTATTGAATGGTGGGGAAGGTTTGAGGGGGTTAAGTAGTCAACACCTGCTCCTAATAGGTATTTCATAATTTGTATTTCATATTTAGAGCAGTACGGTAGCACAGTAGTTAGCACAGTTGCTTCACAACCCCAGTGTCCCACGTTCGATTCCCGGCTCTGTGCAGAGGCTGTTCTCCCTGTGTTTGCGGGGGTTTCCTCCGGGTGCTCCGGTTTCCTCCCACAGTCCAAAGATGTTCAGTTTAGGTGGATTGGCCATGCTAAAAGTGCCCTTAGTGTCCAAAGAGGTTAGGTGGAGTTACTGGGTTATGGGGATAGGGTGGTGGCATGGGCTTGGGTGGGGTGCTCCTTCCAAGGGTCGGTGCAGACTCGATGGGCCAAATGGTCTCCTTCTGCACATAAATTCTATGATTCTATGATATGCAGTTTGGGAAACAACAGCGTGACAAGTTTGACCACATGCTGGTTAAGTTTATTTTTACATCTTCCAATTTTCTCCACTGAAGTTAGTATTGCGCATTTGAGTGCAGTTCCATCACTAAGCTTGACCAAGTGAACCAGACCTGACATTAACATTAGTTAGTGCAATGAAGAGCAGAAACCTTGGATGTGTGTTCCGCCGCTGTATGAGGCCTTATGGCCAATTCTGGATTCTGACTGAGGTTAGCTATAGTGGGCAAAGCAAAGACTACCAAATGCTGCACACCGCTGTTATTCATGTGGCGCATTGATCCAGAGCCAGATGGAAGCAGACTCCTATTTACTGTGAGCTGTAGCACTCCAAAACAATAGATGCAAATAAATGTAACTGCCTTGATAATTTATCAAAAATTGGATGGCGAGTAGGCAACTGGTTGGAGCTTTTATAATATGACACTCCACCGTAAGGAATGAAAAGCCTTTATATGCTTGTGATAAACAGAACGTATATTAGAATATGTGGTCTGGAAAGAGCAGGCATAAATCTTCCATACTCTCCACACCCGAAAGGACATAATATTAAACTTACTTTTAACACAGTGTTTAAATTGAATAGGTCATGGCTTACAGAGATATGATAAATACACCACTTACAAAGTTAAATTATATGCCACAACTCACTCAAGTTATTCGCTGAACCTCAGTTCTGGAGATATTGATTATCTCTTTCTTGTTGCTGTCACATATTCACTACATAATGTATTAGTTTCAAGTGCAAAAAATGAAAGATACACAATAGAGAAATTCAAAGGGATTTGACAATAACTTTAAAATAAAATTCTGGATTTTTGCTATATTGGCAATTCATTCCCCAGGGTGGCACGGTGGTGCAGTGGTTAGCACTGCTGCCTCATAGCGCCGAGGACCCAGGTTCGATCCTGGCCCCGGGTCACTGTCCATGTGGAGTTTGCACATTCTCCCCATGTTTATGTTGGTCTTACCCCCACAACCAAAAGATGTTCAGGGTAGGTGGATTGGCCACACTAAATTGTCCCTTAATTGGGGGGAAAAAAAGAATTGGGTACTCTAAATGTATTTTTAAAAAGCAATTCATTCCCCAATTCCACTCTAACATTCCTCATCAGCTGGTCAAATCTTGCAATTAGCCAGCAATTCCAACATCAATAATACCAACTAATATTGGACTACAAATATGGAGAGCTGATCTCTGGTGGCATAATGTAGGGGGAAGACGTGCACGAGGTGGCTCCCATTAGACTACTGTACTTTTTGCTCCTTTTTCCTTAGTATCATAGAATCCTTCATTCAGAGTCGACAATTGTTGGCCAATATAAGTAGCCTGCTAAATGTTCCCCTTTCCCTTCCTCGGTGCCTGAACCGGAGGTGATAGGGTCCCTGGATGTCGAAAAGGCAAGTATCTGTTTGAGATTCTTGGGAGGTTCAGTTGTGGCCTCAAATCTTATTCCTGGATTTTACTGTTGTAAGGGCACCCACTGCCACTGTTCACACAAATTTCCTGAACTCTGGTTATTTCCCGTTGAATAGGGGCACAAGAAAGGCGTGTCCACTGTCCCCACGCCTGTTTGCTCTGGCAATAGAACCAATCACTAGCACTGAGGTCTTCTATTAAGTGGAGGGGGATAAGTCTGGGAGGGGTGGAGCATCGGGTGTCCCTTTACGCGGATTACCTATTTCTCTATATTACAGACCTAGTACCCTCCATGGACAAGATTATGAAGCTGCTTCTCTGGCTACAAGTTGAACTTGAACAAGAGTGAATGTCACCTGGGGAGGAAAGCCCAACCGGGGGAGTTACCTTTAGGTCTGGTCAAGACTAGCTTTCACTATTTGGGTGTCCAGGTGGCCCACAACTGAGCCTCGCTTCATAAATTAAATTACACTTATTTGGTCGACAGTATCAAAATAGACTTGCTGATATGGGATAACCTCCCCCTATCCTTGGCGGGTAAGGTTCACGCTATTAAAATGAACCTGTTCCCGAGATTTTTATTTCTCTTTCAATGCCTCCCCATTTTTCTCCCAAGTCCTTTTTTGTCAAAGTCAACAAATTAATGTCTTCCTTTCTTTGGGCAGACAAGATTCCCAGAACTAGTGGGGCCTTACTCCAAAGAGACAGACAATTAGGAGGCCTGGCCCCACCCAATTTATTATTTTACTGTTGGGCAGCCAATATTCAGAAGATACTGTTGTGATTTAGCAATTCTGGTTCCATATGGGGTCAAATGGAAGCAACCTCCTGCACAGCTTCTAGTCTTCACGCAATAGTTACTGTACCGCTGCCTTTCTCTCTGGTGAGATTTCCTTTGAATCCAGTGATGGTCTCCACCCTGAGAATTTGGAAGCAGCTCAGACAACATTTCTAGCTCTGTTCTCGGTCTTCACCAGCCCCCATCTGCAACAACCATCTTTTTCTACCAGCAGGTTTGGACTCGACTTTAAGGCTTGGAGGGGAAGGGTCCAGAGAGATTTGGAGTTCTGCCCAAGATGGCAGCCATTCATTTCACTGTCAGCTGTTAGAGGGGATTAGTTTACTGTGTTTGTATTAAAGTTTTTTGGGGGGAAATATTTTTATTGAACATTTTAAAATTTATAAATACAAAAAAACCCACCAAAACAAGAACAGCCCCCCCAAAACCCCTACCCCCATAACAGCTGACAGTGACCAGCTCTTTCAAATACACAACAAACAGTTGCCATCTTATATGGAATCTCCCAATCAACCCCTTCAGCGTGTATTTAACGTCCTCCAAGTAGAAACATTCCAGGAGGTCCCTCAGCCACACCGAGGCACTGAATGGAGAAGCTGGCCTCCACTCCAAGAGAACCCGCCTATGAGCAATGTGTTTGTATTAAAGTTAATATGTGCTTTTGTTTTTCAGGTATCTTTCTTCTATTGTGTATTTCTGTTTGATTGTTTCGGGTGGTTTTGTTTAATATGAAAAATTTTCACAAAACCTATTTTTAAAAAAGGTATGGAGAGCTAATAGTTTACCTGGCCAAGCTCAAATAAACTAACTGGTTTGATCAGCGAATGGAGAATCCAAGTTCCTTTAATAAACTGATATGATCAACAGATCGCATCCAATCATTTGTGGAATACTGATATGACTGAAACATGCACTCTACTTGAATTAGATTTAAGGTCCAAAGATCAGACTGTCAGTGACAACCAACTATTTTCCTTGGTTCCACTTGAGCTCTGAACAAAATACTTTTTCCATTTGTTACTGTACAATGATTTGGATGCCTCTTGGGAGGGAATGTAAAGTTGCTTTTATCCTAGCGGATTTTAGAATTGTTTCTTAGTGTCACACTGTTAAAAGTTAATCCCTTATCATTCCAAAAGAAACAGGCCGACTAGTCTGCCTCTAGGTAAGAGAACTGGATTCTGCAGTGTAAATGCCAGAAGTCAGCTACCAGGCACAATCTCTGATCTAAACAATTGTCAGTATCAAAGCCGCTGAAGACTTTCAAATACAGATTGCAATGATTCCAAATACACAAGACTGCTTGGAACGCAAATAAATGGTTTCTTTGCATCTGAAAAATTTAATGTGCCTCTTAGCAAAAGCAGAAATAATTAAATGAATTTGAAATTCACTTGAAAGAGCCAAAGTACCTGCTATCGGTATAGTTATGTTACATATGACACTTGCATTTTGAAAATGAGTAAGAGAATAGATAAACTTCCTGGGGGAAAGGAAAGGAACCATATAAAAATGTTCCTTTCTAAATCAACGTCAGATTGTCAGCTAAAAGGGCTGCTGTATTAAAGGTAGCTACTTACGGTTTGCGAGCTCTCTGAATAATTCTCAATTCCTGAAGAATTCCCATTATTAAGTCAAGACTGTGCATTTGTGGATTTGACACAAGATAGTTACATTGTGCTCAGTGCCAAAGAATCTCTTTCCCTACAAACCAGAGTGCACTTGTACAGGTATATGGTATTGTACCATTTTTCAGAGGTTCAACTGAAAAGCTTATTCCGATATTTAGCTTGGATATAACCTGAACCCTCAACTGATCTCCTAAACTTCGGAATGCAGAAAGGCCAAATTGCAAGCTGTAAACTACATAGCACTTTGGTTACAAGTAATAGATAAAGCAGTGTAAATAAACAGTTCAATAATCTGCACCACTTCTTTTGATTTATGTTTTCTCCTCGGGTATAAAATCAACAAAAAAATTACATTTCATAAACTTTCCTGATAATGCTAGACTGAAGCAAAGTCTACAGCATAGAACTTAGACATGGCATCTCATCTACCTAAATCAGTCAGGTGATGCGCTACGCCTAATCAGGATGCAATGCCATGGTATGGAAGAACTAGATTATTTAAGATGTATTTCTAAGTGCAATCAACCAAGTTACACAAGTTTAAGTTTTTCATTGATTTTCAAAGAATCAAAATGGTCAGGTAAATACAGCTACTACCTAGATATATATCAATAAAATGGATTACCGACTTCCGGTGGCGACCATGGAGTGAACGGTCGCACATTTAGCAGCTCCCGCTCTTAGTGGTTTTTTAACGGCTTTTAAGCTGGATTTCTTTGGTGGATAAAAGCAAGAGGAGAAGAAGGCGACCCTTATATTATGGAGTTGCGCCCAAGAAACAATCGTAAAAGAAGAAATCAAAAGTTGGTTGGGAGTGAAGCTCAGAGTTTGGTGGATGCAATGCCAGAGAAGCAAAGTTCGACCACACCAGCTCAATGGATGATGGATCAGTGGGTTAAATACTTGAACAAGAAGTTCGCCCGGCATCGTAAGGAGTGTGCAGAGGACCTGACCCGGGTGGTGGCCTTGATTAAGGAGGTGGTCGACCGGGTGGAGGAGAAAGTGATGACCCAGGGACAGGCGATCTAAAAGTTGCAGGGGCTGGCAGAGGGATAAGAGGAGCAGTCCACTGCGATGGCATTGGAAATTAATATTTTACAGGATCGGCAGAAATGGTTGTTGGAGAAGGTGGAGGACCTGGAGAATCGTTCTCGCCGGCAGAATATCCGGATCATGGCGCTGCCAGAGGGAAAGGAGGGATTGGATGTTGGCGCGTATGTGGGGAAGATGCTGGAGATGCTCGGGGAAGATGCGTTTGACAGGCCGTTAAGAGGTGGATCGGGCTCATAGGGTGCCCAGGCGTAAGCTGGTTCACGGGAGCAAGTGGGGGGAGAGCTGAAGAGAGACAGAGTGGGGTGGGTGGGGGGGGGGGGGGGGGGGGGGGGTGTCCCCTGACGACTGGGGGTCGGGGGGTCGGTGGAGTCTACTGATGACATGGGGACTTTTAGGAGGTTGGAGATGGAGACCAGATGGCAGTAGCTGCCGAGGGGCGGGACAGGAGAGGGGCGGGACATGGGCTAAGGGCTGGCCGAGGAAAGGTCATGGCTGATCGACAGGGGAGGGGGGGCAAGAGCCCTCCCAATCAGACTGGTTGCATGGAATGTTCATGGACTGGGCCAGCCAAAAGAGCCCGTGTGTTCGTACACTTGAGACAGCTAAAAGCGATCGTGGCCTTGTTACAAGAGACACACTTGAAGCTGGGAGACCAGGTTAGACTGAAGAAGGGATGGGTCGGACAGGTATTCCACTTGGAGCTATACTTTAAAACATGGCGGGTGGCCATCCTGATTAACAAAAGGGTGAAGATAGAGGCAGACCCGGGAGGCAGATTTATTATGGTTAGCGGGAATCTGGACGGAATGGCAGTGGTGTTGGTAAATATATATGCCCCCAACTGCGATGATGATGTGTTTGCCAGGAAGGTGCTGGGAAAGATCCCGGACCTTGACTTGCACCGGTTGGTTACGGGGGATGACTTCAACACGGTCCTGGATATGAGAATGGACCGGTCGAGTTCTAGGTCGGGGAAAGTATCAGCAATGGCGAAAGAACTGCGGGGGTTTATGGAACGCATGGAAGGGGTTGATCCGTCAAGGTTCGGGAGGCCAAGGAGCAAGGAATATTCATTCTACTCCCATGTGCACAAGGTATGCTCGAGGATAGAATTCTTTGCACTGAATAAAACACTGTTAGCGGGGGTGGAGGACACGGAGTACTCAGCAATTGTGGTGTCAGACCACGCGCCACATTGGATAGATCTACGGGTAAGCACGGGAAAGTTCCAGCGCCCGCAGTGGAGATTAGATGCAGGGCTGTTAGTGGACGACGAGATCTGTGAGCGAGTGAGGGAGGCCATTCGGGGGTATATAAAAAACAACGACACGGGATGACCGCGGCTGGGGTCGTGTGGGAGGCATTGAAGGCAGTTATGAGGGGAATGTATTTCGATTCGGGCCCATAGGGAGAAGACCGAACGGGCGGAGCTGGACAGGTGATGTGCAGAATCTCCAGATGAAGAGCTCCTGAAGGAGCGTCAGATACTCCAAATGGAATTTGGGCTCCTTTCCACAGGTAAGGCGGAGGGACAGCTGAGGAGGGTAAAAGGGGCAATATATGAACATGGGGAGAAAGCTAGCAGGATGCTGGCACATCAGCTGAGGAAGCAGGAGACGGCGAGAGAAATCGGGAAAATAAAAGGATATGAGGGGGACGGTAGTGATGAACCAGGGGGCGATTAATGACGTGTTCCATGAATTCTATAGTCGACTATATGAGTCGGAACCCCTGGTCGGGGAGGAGGGTATGAATAAATTCCTGGAGAGGCTAGAGTTCCCAAAGGTAGATGAGGAGCTGATGGAAGTCCTGGGGGGCCCAACTGGGCTCGGGGAGGCGATAAGACGGATTGGGGGCGATGCAATTGGGTAAGGTCCCGAGACCTGACAGATTCCCAGTGGAATTTTATTAAAAGTTTTCTGGGTTACTGGGACCGCTTCTGGTTAAGGATTTTAAAGATTCTAAGGAGCTGGGAGTGCTTCTCCCAACACTATCGCAGGCACCAATCTCTCTCATCCTGAAGCGAGACAAGGACCCGGAGAGCTGTGGATCGTACAAGCCAATTTATCTTTTGAATGTAGATGCTAAATTGCTGGCAAAGATCTTGGCCACTCGAATAGAGGATTGTGTCCCGGAAGTAATCGGGAAGGATCAAACGGGATTTATGAAGTGCAGGCACATGACGTCCAATATTAGATGGCTTCTTAATGTTATAATGATGCCAGCGGAGGGGAGCGAGGTTGAAGTGGTAGTAGCCACGGACATGGAGAAGGCTTTCGACCGGGTGGAGTGGAAGTACCCATGTGATATTTTAGGCAGGTTTGGGTTCAGGCAGGGATTTGTGGATTGGGTCCGGCTGTTATATCAGGCGCCAGTGGCAAATGTAAGAACCAACCGAGTCCTGTCAGAATACTTCGGTCTCTGGAGGGGGACAAGGCAGGGATGCCCGCTCTCCCCATTACTGTTTGCCCTGGCCATACAGCCCTTTGTGATGGCCCTTAGATCATCGAATGCCTGGCGGGGGATAATGGGGGGCTGGAGCACAGGGTCTCTCTCTATGCGGACAATTTGCTGCTCTATGTCACAGACCCAGTGTGACCCAGTAGCCAAAATCATGAAAGTACTAGGAGAATTTGGATGATTTTCAGGCTACAAGTTAAATATGGGAACGAGCAAAATGTTCGTGATCCAGGCATGGGGGCAGGAAAGCAGACTGAAGGAGTTACCTTTTAAAATGGTTGAGAGGAGGTTTAGATATCTGGGGATTCAAGTGGCTAAGGATTGGGGGCAACTTCACAAGTTAAATCTGCGGAAAGCAGTCAATCAAATGAAAAGGAACTTCCGCAGATGGGACATGCTCCTGCTGACGCTGGCGGGGAGGGACCAGACGGTAAAGGTGACGGTCCTTACGAGACTGCTCTTCTTTTTTCAATGTTCCCTGATTTTTACCCAAAGGCTTTTTTCAGGAGCATATCGGGTTGTGTGTGGGCGGGCAAAATCCCGAGAGTAAAGAAGGCAGTCCTGGAACGGGGCCCTCCCGAGCTTTATTAACTATTACTGGGCGGCCAACATATCGATGGTCAGTAAGTGGGTAGTGGGGGAGGGGTCGGTTTGGGAGCGAGTGGAAGCAGCATCCTGCAAAGGTACGAGCTTGGAGACTTTATTAATGGTGCCCCTGCCGTTCACGCCACCTCGGTACTCTACAAGCCCTGGGGTGGTGGCAGCCCTAAAGGTTTGGAGCCAATGGAGGCAGCACATGGAACTGGAGGGGGCATCAGTGTGGTTACCGATCTGTGACAACTACCGGTTTGCCCCAGGGGGGCTGGATGGGGGCTTTAAGAGATGGCAGCGGGCAGGGATTGAGAGATTTGGGGACATATTCATCCAGGAGGGCTTTCTGACCTTGGAGGCATTAAAGGAGGGGTTTGAGCTGCCGGGTGGGAACGGGTTTCAGTGCCTTCAGGTGAGGGACTTTGTACAAAGGTTCCAAGCTTTCCTCGCCTCCCCGAGGGGACTACAGGATAAGGTGATGTCAAAAACAAGGGTTGGAGAGGGGAGGGTTTCTGAGCTATACCAGTTGATGGAGTGGGAAGGGGCCCCTATTAGGAAGTTGAAGAGGAAGTGGGAAGAGGAGCTGGGAGGAGAGCTGGAAATTGAACTGTGGGAAAAAGCCTTGAAGAGAGTCAATTCATCCTCGTCGTGTGCCAGACTTAGCTTGATCCAGTTCAAGGTGGTCCACAGGGCCCACATGACGGTAGCCCGGATGAGTAGGTTCTTTGAGGAGGTGGGGGACAAATGTGGGCGGTGTGGGGGTAGCCCGGCAAACCATGTACATATGTTTTGGGCATGTCCGAAATTGAGGGGATTCTAGCAGGGATTTGCAGACGTCATGTCAGAAGTCCTGGAAGGGAGAGGTAACTCAGAGTCCAGAACTGGCAATATTTGGGGTATTGGGAATTGGGGGGGGGGGTACAAAACAGGAGGTATGGCAATGTTAGATAAGGACAGGGAACATTGTATTCGGGTAATTAGGGGATAGGGCGGGGGGTAGTAGGGGACGTTGTTTACTGTTTTGTTTTTAGGTGTTTTGCGTGTGTCGGCCCGCACGGTTGTTGAAGAAATGTTAATGTGTTAAACTGTGAAAATTACAAATGCTTCAATAAAATATTTTCTAATAAAAAAAATAAAATGGATGACCCAGTGTAGCCATCTGGGATGGCCACTTACAACCAGGAACTGAGAAGCTCGCAAAGC
Source organism: Scyliorhinus torazame (assembly GCF_047496885.1). Taxonomy (NCBI): domain Eukaryota; kingdom Metazoa; phylum Chordata; class Chondrichthyes; order Carcharhiniformes; family Scyliorhinidae; genus Scyliorhinus; species Scyliorhinus torazame. The sequence continues at coordinate 56,135,523 of NC_092724.1, forward strand.
ATAGCGGGTAAAATGGACACTGCGAGATTCAGGCAGGCTCAGAGCCTGAAATGTATTTTTGCAAGTGAGGAATCCAGACGGTCTCGAAACCCCGACCAAATAGCATTTGATGGATCGATTAGCATTTGCTGACCCATCTCCGCCAGACAAAGGACTGGTACTTGAGCAACCGGTACAGTCCCAGACATTTGGGCGCCCATTTCCCTGTACTAGGGAAGAGTAAACAACAGGGTCAGTGACCGCTTGGGACACGCCCAGCCATCAAGGCACCCACCCATTTATTGGTTGGAATCGAACAGTGATCAGGGATCACCCAATTAGTGGGGTCCAAACTGAAGGACCGCCCAAAAGAGCGCAAAAACCCCCAAGCATAAGAGAGTCCGCCATGCGTTCGTCCTCTCTTGGACCTGGCGCCCAGGCAACGACCATCTACAATCGCAGCACCACCAGAAGCAAGTCCAAATTCAACGCCCGCTACCAGACGGATGAGCCTAGCTGAGCAGCAGTTACTTCTACAGACCTGATAGATCCAGAATCGAACAATGGCCACTGTTCTTCTGGTTTCTTCTAAGCCGGGTGCCTGAAGTTAAGTACAGGTTGTCTTAGTCGATAGGTGTAGTTTAACTAGTAGTGTTTATGTTGCATGATTAATTGTGTGTGTAAATAAAGTACCCTTGACCTTGAACTCACTAACTGGTGTTTGGCTCTTTGATCGATAGCCAGTTGAACCTTGTGGTGGTATAATTTGATACCTGGCGACTCTGAGCATTAGAATATTAATATCCAAAGGAAAGAGGAAACCTCACTGACTGCCATATTTACAGTAGGTAGAGAAGGCACAACATCAGGCTTCATTGAAACGGCTAAAACAAGCAAGCATAGGAACCAATATAGATATGAGACGAGCACTGACACAAACGGGCCCAGTGCTGAAAAATATTGTTAATTCTTGTAGTTGGTAAGAATGGAAGAAAACAATTTGTTGTATGTCCTGGAAATAGAGATCTTCCTTTTATCATTCAGAAAAATGCTTCATTGCACGTTTGAGTAAAATAAAGGCAACACCCTTGCCAACAGATTATTAGGAGGTCTTAAAAAGATGTAAATTAACTTTGTTGGTCCTACAATTAGTGGTTGTGCAAACTAATCATCAAAAGATAAATGTGCATAATGTACACATAAATCCACTGTTACCACAAAAGCACATCTTTAGATTGGAGTATGTTAATAAGGTAATGTCGGTATTAAGCTGATTAAAATAAATATGGTCATTAATAGACATAAAAATATATTTTTTAAATCTTTCATGGAATGTGAATGACTAGTAAATGCAAACCAATCTTAATCACTGATAAAAGAAAATGGTAATTGAGGTATCAATCTGAGACGCATTATAATTGGGGCCACAATAAATAGAATCTATTCGCCTTTTTTAGAACAAGTGAAATGAATCTGTAAAGTCAGATAAGTCTGACTTTGACCATAACAAAGGTACAGCCTTGCCCAAGTTTTCAATTTAAACTCAATTTGAATAACAACATTCCAATGATGTTTTACTAATACCACAAAATCCACATTATCCGTGTGCTCACTTTCAGTTTTTGAAGAATGACATATTGGCATCCTCTGGAAGCAGAGAGGTCACAGGGTGTGCGAAAGAAAAATTATTCTCAGACGAAAGAACTAAAAAGCAAGCAAGTACAGAAGCAAGAAAGTGAAGGACAAATAATACACGAGAAGGAACTGTTACAATCCCAGCTAATTTTACTACAGGACAGAAAAGTCTCAGAATGGAAGCCTAGCTCAATGGACTCTAACTTTTTTTTCTGGAAATGTGGATGAACAGAGTCAGGACCGCCAATTAGCTTTTAGCAAAGGAGTAAAACATTTATTAATAATGAAAAAATTCGCTATAATACAATACTCCTGCAACTTACCCATTTTGTCCCAGATGTACACAGATTTTTTTTTACAGGTAACACAAGTTACAGAATATATCCTATACCATATTATTCTTGCTACGTATCCAATCCCTGTAACCAACAGGCTAACTGTCAGATACACCTCACTCAAAACCAAGTATAAGACACCATCCAGTACAATTTCTGTGGATTTCTTATCAAATCACCCCAGATGCTTATCACACTGTAAGTCAAATGGTCTCACTGGAACTCTGGCTTTAACACAAGTTTCCAACCCTACTCTCAAAAAGATATACCTTGGAACCTTCTCCCAAGCAACACTTTCTCTCAGATGCCTTCACCACAGATACACAAATCCAGGATTTCAATCTCATTTCTGTGTTCCTCTGCCTTGAATTACCATGAGCATTCAATCGTCCAGGTACCCAGCCATGTCAACAGAACACCACCGTTTCACAAGATGCATTAAGGTGTCACCAATTTTAGGATTACTTCAGTTATCTGGAACGGGATTCTCTAATCCTGCGGCAGAATGCCCACGCTGTCGTAAACGCTGTCGCGTTTTAACACGGCGTGAACGGGCCGCTGCCAGGACTAATTCTGGCCCCGACAGGGGGCCAGCATGGCGCTGGAGCGGTTCGTGCCGCTCCAGCTGCCGATCCCGGCGTGAACTGTGCACCTCGGGATCCGTGCATGCGCAGTGGCGCCGGCGCTCTCATGCGCAGTGACGCTGGCGCCAACGCACGCATGCAGTGGCCTCTTTCAACGTGCCGGGCCCGACGCAATATGGCGCAGGGCTACAGGGGCCGGCGCATAGGAAAGGAGCCCCCCAGCCAGAGAGGCTGGCCTGCCGATCGGTGGGCCCCGATCGCGGGCCAGGCCACATCAGAAGACACCCCCCTCCCCTGGGCCCTCCCTCCCTCCCCACAGGCTGCCACCCCACCCTTCAACGCAGAGGTCCTGCCGGCTCACAGCATGTTAGAACGGTGACGGCGGGACTCTGTTTTTTTTCTTACGGCTGCTCGGCCCATCCGGGCCGGAGAATCGCAGGGGGGGGGGCCGCGTAGAGCGGCCAATGACCGGCACCGCGCCAACCACGCCGGTGCTAATTCTCCGCTCTGCAGAGAATCGCGTGCCGGCATTGGGGCGGCATGGCCCGGTCGCGGGGATTCTCCGGCCCAGCCCAGGGCTGGGAGAATCCCACCCCTGGTTTCTTGCTAGCCAACTGAACCAGGTTTGCACTTTTTAGTTCGGTCTTTAACAGGGAGCCTTTCTCCTACCTTTTCTTTAATTTCAGTGAAAAATCCAGTTCCCTTGTCCTTTGACTTCAGTCTTCCTGGGACTTCTCTTTTATTCCTTAGTTTCTAGAACTCTCTGTTCTTTAGATTCAGGGACTTGCTTTCTGCCCCTTACTCCATTCTTCTCCCTCTCTGCTTCTGGCAGTTGCTGTGTGAGCTGCTTCCTCTCAGCTTTCTGGTTTCAACTGCTAAAACTCAGCTCAAAAATCATTTCTAACCTAAAGCGGCCCCTGGTTACTAAACAACAGATTAGTATTTATTTAGTGCTCATTTACTTTCACGCCATAAGCCCCCTAATCAATGCAGGCATAGTTTGAAATGAAACCAAAACTACAGATATGCAAGCACCTATTTGTAACATGAATCTATCTGACAATCTATTGCTTTCTTACACAGAAACAAAAATGAAACTCACGTAAAACTATACATTATTTCTAATGTCCAAAAATACAAATATAAAATACTTTAAACTACCACTGTTTCTTCAAAGGATATAAAGGGGCTCAATAGCCCACAAGCAAGATAGAGGCAGGAGGGTAGCATCATATAGGCAAAGAGAGAAATCTACTCCCACTCACTCATCTACTGAATAATTTGCATACAGAGATTATTTTTTTTAAGTGACAAGTGACTATATATTGCACGTGTATAAAAGCAACAGTCAGTCAAAACAGAGTGAGAAAGACCCATCAGTTATTGATCCTTCCCTCTGAGAATGCTTTTCCTGGCTGAACAACAGCTTTTCTCACAACAGGTTTCTGCCAGACTCTGGATCACCATGTCCTGTCCCTCAGAACCAGACTTGCAGGAAATAATCTGTCCACCTTACTTAAAAATTCCAGTGGATCTGCAAGAGACAGAGCCTGCACAAACATTCACCTATATTCTGTTTGAAAACAAAAATCGCACTGTACATTTCTTTCTTTTTATTAAATTTCCAAAAGGTGCATTGCAAAAAATGCTGCTACTTTTCTAGAAGAGCTTCCACCCTCCAAGTTAAACTCCCCCCATAGGACAGACAAGTACCTCCTTCTTTGCCATTCTCACTAGAATGACTAAAGATCCAAGTTGCTTTGGAAGCACCTTGTGCCTACAACCAAGTTCAGAGGTCAACATGTAGGGAAAAACGCACGCAGGCTGCATCAAAAAGCTGCTCAACTAATCAGTTTGTAGCTATTCGGATCTGTTCCCTTCAGTTCTGTACACAGTAAAAAATATTAAATATTATTCTCATGAATAGTTTCAATAAAAATGTTCCAATTCAAAATAAAAGTGTTGATCACTGTCTAAAAGGATGACTGAGATGGAAACCTCAACATTTAAGAAGCATTTAGATGAGCACTTGAAGCAATAAAGCATACAAGGGTACGAACAAAGTGCTGGAAAACAGGATTAGAATAAATAGGTGCCGGATGCCCGGTGCAGATACAATGGGCTGAAGGGCCTCTTTTTGTGCTGTAAAACTGTATGAGTCTATGATTCCCATTTTTAAAATGATGTTCCATTTTCCAAAATGAACATAGAAAAAACGAGGGTTAATTGATTGTACAAATTTAACAAATGAGTTACTTAAAGGAAAACAACTATCACATTGAATTGCATTTGAACTGAGTGTAATTGATTTTTTTTTTTTTTAATATGAATTTTACACACATCTTGCATACATTATGCAAACAATTCGAATTATTTTAACATTTTGATTTCTTCTCCTTCTTGGTCATAGTTAATACTCAAACTCCAATATGTTTCAGCATTCGGTCTATCAAATACATATCCATTAATTCTATGTAATCTCTTTCTCAGGACAGTTTCTCTTTGCTCTGGATTAGTCAGAGATCATTTGGCATTTTGTGAACAATAAAAATACTGTGAAATTGACCCGCATTTGGTGAAATAAAACCATAACTTAAATTGCCGCTCATTGAAGAGACAGCAGGTGTCCACGTGAAATTGGTCTTTACCATGCTGAATACTTTCAAACACATCCCGGCTAATCTGACAGGGAATAATAACATTTCCAAGCAGTCATTTATTTTGCAGACACAAGCTTTATCCTTTCCCTCAATAACTTCTTTATTAAGAAGTTCTTGACAAGCTATAATGTAAGCCTCCAGCAGGAGCACTTACATTTTTGCTTGCTCCTGTAAAAGTCCCTCCCCATTTTTATAATAAAAAGCTGCCCCTGAACTGCATAGAACTGATCTGGCACCACTTCAGCAATCTGGAAGCAGAGATAATGGACACTGATGTTCAGATATTTGCAACTTTCAAGTCTTGCTGACTGCATTAATCTTATCTTTACAACTAGCACTTTACCAATTGTAATTAAGGTAATGCTGGATGGTAGAAATGGATTATTACATCAATCACAAAAGCCCCGGAACAATAAATTAGTTTTCCTTCTAATCCATCAAATTCTTTCAAAATCAAACGTATCTTAGATCACTTCTAATATTAAGTAATATTAATCCATCAAAGCAGCTTTATACATTTCAGATATTTAAATAGCCAACTGTAACCCTTTTTTGAAAAAAATACCTTAATCACCAAAACACAAGCAACACTCAAGATTATTTTCCCACTTCCTTTTTAGTGAAGGCTTAAAGGATTAATTACTGAAAGATTACGCTGGTCAACTGTACATCATTGCCACCATTAACAATCCATATTCCAAACTACATCATATTGTTTGACCTGAAAACCTATCTCAATGTGGAGAATTCAGGGAAGCCTTCATATTTTTGAAATTTGCTTCTAAGCCTTATAATATTCCCTGGACATTAAAAAGGTGAATGACATGCACCCAGTAGCCCACGGATGCCCGAGGAAAACTGCTTTCACACTGCCATTTAGATTCCAGGAATCTGCTATCCATAAGCTAGCACACTTCCTTTAACATTACGAAATCCCATATGACGAAAAACCATGGCCTAACATTCTGCTGCTAATATGAGGGAGTCACATACAGCCATGTTGATCGAGGCTGGGAGCCAGATAACAGAATCCACCCTGAATGCAAAACTGTGTGAAAGTGATTGTAAAGCAGTTACCATATAGTCAAGAGAGTGACTCTAAGTACACCACCCATTTTCCTTAGCTCCATTCATATGTTTCCAGCAGCAAAGGAACTGCACCAAAATTGTACCACACCAGCTAGGTGTTCCGAATTTCTAATAGGCAAAAAAAGTCTCTCGCTGCACTTGAAAGCATCAACCCCAATCACATCTCGATACAGACAGCAACAACAATACTAAGTCCCAAAAGACATGCTTGTTAGGTGACTTGGACATTCTGAATCCTCCCTCAGTGTAACTGAACAGGTGCCGGAGTGTGGCGACTAGGGGATTTTCACAGCAATTTCATAGCAGTGCTAATGTAAGCCTATTTATGACAATAATAAAGATTATAATTACTCTCCATCCAACTATGTTGGCAAAATGATCCAAGGTTTCCTTAAATGAAGCATTTTTCTTAATTTTATGAATGTTTCAGGTTGTCAAAATAGTTCAGTGCGCAGATGCATGAGGCAGTATTGCACAATACAGATCAGAAAGGTCACAGATTTGGCTCCTGGTTTGTACAGATTCAGCTGGTCACAGCTAGAAAGGTACAAGTAGCCTCAGTGCTCCCAGATGATGTACAGGGAAGCTTGATAGAAAACATTGTCATAATATGCACCCATGCACATCATGAGGTAAAAGCAGGCAGTGACAGACACCTAGGTGAGCCAATCAATATACAGAACATCACACGACCAATTACCAGACAGAACACAAGCGGGGGGCTTCCAACTATAAAACACACGAGGCATCAGCACTCTGCCTCTTTCCACTGGTGACAACTGTAGTGACAGTCAGGGTGTACAAATCATTCAACACCTTCTACACGTGGATCAGAGCTAGCATGGTCTAGGTGGTTAGTGTTAGTTTACTTAGAGTAGTAGAGAGTCAACCCACAGGCAGCTGTATGCTTCGTTACTGAAGTTCAATAAATCTCAGGCCTACCCCTCCGGCCACGTGGCCCACCCGTCCTATCCTTCGTGGACCCCACAAATGGCCGCCCCAGCCGGGAATTTATCCAGCGAATACACCTGCGCCACACGCCAATCCACGCACCCCGGGGGTCCCCGATGTTACTTCTGCGGCCAGCAGAAGCACCCTCACCAACACTGCCCAGCCCACACTGCCATTTGCAAGGCTTGCAGCAAAAAGGGCCACCTCGCCGCGGTGGGCCAGGCCCGCGCAGTCGCCACTATCGCCCCCTCCCCCCAGACCCACACACAATGGGCGCTGCCATCTTCGTCCTGGACCACGTGTGGCCAGTGGGCGCCGCCATCTTCACCTCCTGGGGCCACGCGCGGCCAATGGGCACCGCCATCTTCCCCCCCCGCAGTCCACGTGCGGCCCATGGGCGCCGCCACCTTGACCAGCCCCCGCAGCCTGTGGCCCATGGGCGCCGCCATCTTGTCGAGCCCCTGCAACGTGCGGCCCATGGGCGCCGCCATGTTATCCCCCGCAGGATCGTCAGGCGCCGCAAGCTTGTCTTCCCCACGGGGCATGGACGCCGACAATATTCCACGACCTGGGCCCCCCACGCTCTCCATCTTCGGACGCCAGCAACGACCAACTGCAGCCCGCCTCAATGAAACTCGACCAGTCTCGTCCACACAACCTGGCCACCGCCTCGACTACGGTGAAAATCAACGGCCACGTGACCTCTTGCCTGCTGGACTCCGGGAGCACCGAAAGCTTCATCCACGCGGATACGGTAAGGCGCTGCTCCCTCGCAATCCACCCCGCCAATCAAAGAATGTCCCTGGCCTCTGGATTCCATTCCGTCCCGATCCGGGGGTTCTGCACGGTCACTCTCACGGTCCAGGGCGTAGAATTCAGCGGCTTCCACCTCTACGTCCTTCCTGATCTCTGCGCTGCACTACTACTAGGCCTGGACTTCCAGTGCAATCTCCAGAGCCTCACCTCAAATTCGGCGGGCCCCTACCACCCCTCACTGTATGCGGCCTCGCGACCTTAAAGGCCGATCCACCCTCCCTCTTTGCCAATCCAACTTCGGATTGCAAACCCGTTGCCACCAGGAGCAAACGGTACAGCACCCAGGACAAGACCTTCATCTGGTCCGAGGTCCAGAGGCTGCTTCTGGAGGGCATCACCGAGGCCAGCAACAGCCCCTGAAGAGCTCAAGTGGTAGTCGTTAAAACTGGGGAGAAGCACAGAATGGTCGTGGACTACAGCCAGACCATTAATCGGTTCACGCAGCTCGACACATACCCCCTCCCACTCATATCTGATATGGTCAATCCGATTGCGCAGTACCGGGTCTTCTCAACGATAGACCTAAACTCCGCCTACCACTAGCTCCCCATTCGTAAAGCGGACTGTCCATACACTGCTTTCGAGGCAGACGGTCGTCTCTATCAGTTCCTCAGGGTTCCCTTCGGCGTCACTAACGGGGTCTCGGTCTTCCAAAAGGAGATAGACCGAATGGTCGACCGGTACGGTTTACGGGCCACCTTTCCGTACCTAGACAACGTCACCAATTGCGGCCATGATCAGCAGGACCACAATGCCAACCTTGCTAAATTCCTCCGCACCGCCACTCTCCTCAACCTCACCTACAACAAGGAGATGTGAGTGTTCAGCACAACCCGCCTAGCCATCCTCGGCTATGTGGTCCAGAACGGAGTTCTGGGGCCCGATCCCGACCGCATGCGCCCTCTCCTGGAGTTTCCCATCTCCCACTGCCCCAAGGCCCTCAAATGCTGCCTGGGGTTCTTCTACTACGCCCAGTGGGTCCCAAACTACGCGGGCAAGGCCCGCCCACTCTTTCAGTCCACCCACTTTCCCCTTACGGCCGAGGCACAACAGGCCTTCGCCCGTATCAGAGCTGATATAGCCAATGCCGGGATGCACGCAGTAGATGAGACACTGCCCTTCCAAGTAGAAAGCAACGCTTTCAACCAGGCAGGCAGACCCATGGCATTCTTTTCCCGCACCCTTCATGCCTCAGAAATTCGGCACTCGTCCGTCGAAAAAGAGGCCCAAGCTATCGTTGAAGCTGTGCAGCATTGGTGGCATTACCTGGCATTTGCCGGCAGGAGATTCACTCTACACACTGACCAACGGTCGGTAGCCTTCGTGTTCAATAACACACAGCGGGGCAATCAAAAATGATAAAATCTTGCGGTGGAGAATCAAGCTCTCCACCTATAATTACGAGATTCTGTATTGCCCCAGCAAACTCAACGAGCCCCCAGACGTCCTATCCCGAGGTACATGTGCCAGTGCACAAGTAGACCGACTCTGGGCCCTACACGACAGCCTTTGTCACCCAGGGGTCACATGGTTGTACCATCTTGTCAAGGCTCGCAATCTGTCCTACTCCGTCGAGGAAGTACGGACAGTCACCAGGGACTGCCAGGTCTGTGCGGAGTGTAAGCTGCACTTCTGGTGAAAGCCCCCCCCCCTTTGAACGCTTCAGCGTGGATTTCAAAGGGCCCCTCCCCTCCACCGACCGTAACACGTATATTCTCAGTGTGGTCGATGAGTACTCCAGGTTCCCCTTCGCCATCCCCTGCCCGATATGACGTCTGCCACCGTCATCAAGGCCCTCAACACAATCTTCGCTCTGTTCGGTTTCCCCGCCTACATCCACAGTGACAGGGGATCCTCATTCATGAGTGATGAGCTGCGTCAGTTCCTGCTCAGCAGGGGTATCACCTCCAGCAGGACGACCAGCTATAACCCCCGGGGAAACGGGCAGGTGGAGGGGGAGAACGGGACGGTTTGGAGGACCGTTCAACTGGCCCTACGGTCCAGGAACCTCCAAGCCTCTCGCTGGCAGGAGATCCTCCCTGATGAACTACACTCCATCCGGTCACTACTGTGCACCGCTATGAATAACACACCGAGTGAACGTCTTTTTGCTTTCCCCAAGAAGTCCACTTCCGGGGTGTCGCTCCCGACCTGGCTCGCAGCTCCAGGGCCGGTCCTGCTCCGTAGGCACATCCGACTCCACAAGGCGGACCTGTTGGTGGATAGGGTGCACTTGCGCCATGCCAACCCCCAGTATACCTATGTGGCGTACCCCGACAGCCGCCAAGATACTGTCTCCCTCAGGGACCTGGCATCAGCAGGTTCCACTCATACACACTTTCCCAGCCTGGCGCCACCCTCCCCTCCCCCGGCGCTCCCAACACCCCACCAGGACCATCCCTCCTTCGCCTGCCCACGCAAGAGGATGAAGAGGATTTCGGCACGCTCCCAGAGTCATCCACCATCAGGCCAGCACTGACGTCGCCAGCATCGACATCGCCGCCACCGTTACATTGCTCCCAGCAGAACGTCAAGGCACCGGACTTTCAAAAGACATTTTTTTTCTCTCCTAATAAAACACTGTACATAAATTCACTAATGTATATAGTTCTCCACCACCCCTGCCGGACTCATTTTTAACAGGGGGTGAATGTGGTAAACCACTGTTACACCTGTATTAGGTGATGTAAGGTAGGACCTGTACTACAGGTTCACCGGTAGCCCCTGCCTGCTGGTTCCGCCCAGGAGGAGTATAAATATGCGTGTCCTCTATTCAGCAGCCATTTCGCCAGCTGCTGTGGGAGGCCACACATCTTATTGCAATAAAGCCACAGTTGTATCCAACGTGAGTCTTTGTACAATTGATCGTGCATCAGGAATACTTGCCTTTATTAGCTGATACATAGATATAAAAGCAGGGAGGTTATGATGGTACTGTATAAAATCTGGGTAAGCCACAGCTGGAGTACTGTGTGCAGTTCTGGTCGCCATAATATATGAAGGAAGTGATTGCATTAGAGAAGGTGCAGAAGAGATTCACCAGGATGTTGCCTGGGCTGGAGCATTTCAGCTACCATGGAGCAGAGAAGGCTGTGCGGGGACCTGATTGAGGTGTATAAAATTGAGTAGCATAGGTAGGGTAGATAGGAAGGAACGTTTCCCCTTAGCAGAGGGGTCAATAACGAAAGGGCATAGATTTGAGGTAATGGGTAGAAGGTTTATAGGATTTGTGAGAAAAAACCTTTTCACCCAGAGGGTGGTGGGAATCTGGAACTCACTGCCTGAAAGGGTGGTCGATTTTCAAAGTGGGGGTCGCAACCCACGGATGGGTCGCGGGATTGTGTAGAATGGGTCCCCAAAAATGATCCCCAAAGATCACCTGACCATTTTTTTCGTTTTCTCTCTTGGTAAAATCTCACTGCAGTACAGTGTGTGACTACACGAGGCTGACGTAGAAGCCGGTGCCATGGACTTCCTTGTCTCTCCCGGCCACAGTGTAGTTGGGGCAGTTTGCAGCCAGTGACATGTAAAAGTCTCTGTGTGGCATTTCCCTACTTGTTCTTTTTTGGGATCTTTATTATTTCTTGAGTTCAGTGCGTCACTAACAAACCCCGTGAGTCTTTTATCATTCTCGGAGTTAACCTCCACCACCCTTACAAGCTCCTATGTCCACTCCTCCCACTTCCGAATTGTTTCTCCACACCAATGCTCTTGTCTTTCAAGAACATGTCATTTTTTCAATCACCTCCCTTGCCGCTATCCACCCTCTCTTCCCAAGTACTCATCCTAAGTGGCTACATGGACTCAGTCAGCTGAATTGGTTCCTGTAATGCGAGGACTTCTGCTTCTAGCTTTATCGGGACTTCAATTGTTCGGCAAGGATGGCATTAGCTGGCGACTAAACTACACTCATACAGGAGCTGGTAAAATGTTCCAGTTGTATGGAATGGAATGTGTCTCCGCGTTTTGCATGTTGGTCAGCTGAGTTGTGCCCAGCATTGTTTTTGATTAAAGCATGTTTTCAATCTATTACATATTTACCTGGGAAACGCTAACAGGCGCCCAGTGACATTCCGTCTAACTGTGTTTTTAGCAACAGGCTCCTGTTTCTGAAGTGGAAGTTGAAGTTTAATTTCCTATCCGAGGTTGTGTTCGGTTTTGATCGAGTGAACATGACGCTGTTAAAACTGTGTAATATTGAGCCTGTTAATCTTTCCAGCGCTTCCACGCATGCAATTTTCCAAAGGCTAACAATGGGTGTGAAGATATAAAATAATCAAATAACCGTGAGTTACACCCTTTGGCAAGCTATCAGAATAGATCTGTCCTTTACAATTTCTACATTTAATAATACAAAAGTGCCAACAATAAGTGTGACATTTTAAAAAGTAACAATGGAGAATCTATTGTGATTGTGGCGTGGGTCGCAAGAATCGGCCATTCTTCAAAAACAGGTCACCGGAAAAAAAGTTTGAAAAACACTGATCTATGCTAGCTGTCTCAATTTCTCCATGTGAAAGAGAATTCCACATTCTCACAACCCTTTGGATAAAACAGCTTTTCTATGTACTTTAATGGATTTAGTAATGACGCCCAAATTTGTACTCCCCATAAACAGCATCTCTGTGAAACACAATTTTAAAAAATTAATTCATGAGATGTTGTGTCAGCCTTTGTTGCCCATCGCTAATTGCCTTTGAACTGAGTGCTTGCTAAGCCATTTCAGAGGGCATTTCAGGGTCAATTCAGGGCCCATGGTATTCGAGGCAACGTACTAACACGGATTGACGATTGGCTGTCAGGCAGAAGGCAGAGAGTTGGGATAAAAGGTTCTTTTTCGGAATGGCAACCGGTGACGAGTGGTGTCCCGCAGGGTTCAGTGTTGGGGCCACAGCTGTTCTCTTTATATATTAACGATCTAGATGACGGAACTGGGGGAATTCTGGCTAAGTTTGCCGATGATACAAAGATAGGTGGAGGGGCAGGTAGTATGGAGGAGGTGGGGAGGCTGCAGAAAGATTTAGACAGTTTAGGAGAGTGGTCCAAGAAATGGCTGATGAAATTCAACGTGGGCAAGTGCGAGGTCTTGCACTTTGGAAAAAAGAATAGAGGCATGGACTATTTTCTAAACGGTGACAAAATTCATAATGCTGAAGTGCAAAGGGACTTGGGAGTCCTAGTCCAGCATTCTCTAAAGGTAAACTTGCAGGTTGAGTCCGTAATTAAGAAAGCAAATGCAATGTTGTCATTTATCTCCAGAGGCTTGGAATATAAAAGCAGGGATGTACTTCTGAAGCTTTATAAAGCATTAGTTAGGCCCCATTTAGAATACTGTGAGCAATTTTGGGCCCCACACTTCAGGAAGGACATACTGGCACTGGAGCGGGTCCAGCGGAGATTCACACGGATGATCCCAGAAATGGTAGGCCTAACATATGATGAACGTCTGAGGATCCTGGGATTATATTCATTGGAGTTTAGGAGGTTGAGGGGAGATCTAATAGAAACTTACAAGATAATGAATGGCTTAGATAGGGTGGACGTAGAAGGTGTTTCCATTAGCAGGGGAGACTAGGACCCGGGGGCACAGCCTTAGAATAAAAGGGAGTCACTTTAGAACAGGGATGAGGAGAAATTTCTTCAGCCAGAGAGTGGTGGGTCTGTGGAATTCATTGCCACAGAGGGCGGTGGAGGCCGGGACGTGGAGTGTCTTTAAGACAGAAGTTGATAAATTCTTGATTTCTCGAGGAATTAAGGGCTATGGAGAGAGAGCGGGTAAATGGAGTTGAAATCAGCCATGATTGAATGGTGGAGTGGACTCATGGGCCAAATGGCCTTACTTCCGCTCCTATGTCTTATGGTCTTATGGTCTAACCACTTTGCTGTGGATCTGGAGTCACATATCGGTCCGATTTCCTTCTCTAAAAGGACATCGGGGTTTCAAGGTCATCATTAGACTTTTATTTCCAGATTTTTACGGAGTTCAAATTTCACCATCTGCCATGTGAGACTCAAACCCATGAATCTGGGTCTCTGGCTCTAAAGCTCACATGCCCATCCTTGGCCTGTTGTAATGTTCCAGTAATCCCCAACGCAAACTGGAATAACAACATCTCATCTTCCAATGAGACACATTCCGGCCTTCTGGACTCATTTGAGTTCAACAGCATCTTCTTCCAACACTCCCCTTTGTCTCATGTCCATGACAAACTTGTCCATATCTCAGACACCATCTCAGACTAAAGGACGATCCTTAAAACAGAGATGAGGAATTTCTTCAGCCAGAGGGTGGTGAATCTGTGGAACTCTTTGCCGCAGAAGCTGTGGAGGCCAAATCACGGAGTGTCTTTAAGACAGAGACAGATAGATTTTTGACTAATAAGGGAATCAGGGGTTATGGGGAGAAGGCAGGAAAATGGGGATGAGAAAATATCAGCCATGATTGAATGACAGAGCAGACTCGATGGGCCGAGTGGCCTAGTTCTGCTCCTATGTCTTATGGTCTTATCTCTTTTGCCCCAATCTTTTCCTGGTCTTCTATTCTGCCCACCTCCCCCACCCCCTTTCCAAATATATAATTCTGTACATTTCTACTTCTCCAGGTCTGTAGAAGGATCATTTAGATCCAAACTTTTAACCCTGTTTCTCTCCACAGATGCTGCCGGACCTGTTGAGTTTATCCAGCATTTTCTGTTTTTATCTCTGGATTACTAGTCCAATGACAATACCACTATGCCACCACCTCCCCATTAGACACCTTTGTCATTTTAAAGACCTATTAGGTCACTCCTTGGCCTTCCCTTTTCAAGATGTTCAGCATTTCTTGATTGTTACAACCTGTCAGTTCAGCATCATCCTCAAATCACATTTGTTTTTGTTTTTTTAATTTTTTTTTACAGTGCCTCTTTTTGGTACTGTGAAGACCAGATACAAAGCTGAGTAGTAATACAAGCTGTGAGGAGGATACAAAGAAGCCACAAAGATACACAAACAGGTTAAGTAAGTGGCCAACAAAGGCGCAAATGAAGTAAAATGTAAGGAAATGTGAATTTATTCATTTTGGTAGATAGAAGAGAAAAGCAGATTATTTGCACGAGGCAAGATAATGTTTAACATTCATGCTCAGAGGGGTTTGGGTGAACTCACAAGGAATACAGAAAGTTAGCATGCAACTAGGAAGGCATGCTGAATTTTAGTGCAAAGGATTTGGGAGTACAAGAATACAAAAGTCTAGTAACAATTTGTTTAGGGCTTCAGCTAGACCACATTTGGGAGTACTGTGCACTGTTTTGTCTCTATATCTAAGGAAGGATATACTTGCATGAGCAGAAACACAGGGAGGTTTCACTAGATTGACTCCTGGGATGATAACGCTGTCCTATGGTGAGACACCAAGTAAAATGGACCTTTATTCTGTGCGGTTTATAATAATAATCTTTATTGTCGCTAGTAGGCTTACATTAACACTGCAATGAAGTTACTGTGAAAAGCCCCTAGTCGCCACATTCTGGCGCCTGTTCGGTTAGACAGAGGGAGAATTCTTTTTTTTTTTTTTAAATATATTTATTGAAGTATTTGAAAATGTTTATAAAAATAACAATAACAATGACATAATAAACATTCCCCCTCCATCCTATCTTCACACACGCCAACCATAAAGCAACAATCCGGCCCTCTCCGCACCCCGCACCCCCCTCTTGGAATACTGCATCTGCTGACATTTTAATTTTCCCCGAGAAAGTCGACGAACGGCTGCCACCTCCGGGTGAACCCGACCATTGATCCTCTTAAGGCGAACTTTATCTTCTCGGGACTGAGAAACCCAGCCATGTCACTAACCCAGGTCTCTGCACTCGGGGGCTTCGAGTCCCTCCACATGGACAAGATCAGTCTCTGGGCTACCAGGGGGCAAAGGCCAAGATGTCAGCCTCTTTCGCCCCTTGAACTCCCGGCTCTTCCGACACTCCAAAGATCGCTACCTCCGGACTCGGCACCACCTGTGTTTTTAGCACCGTGGGCATTGCCTTAGCAAACGCCTGCCAAAACCCTCTAAGCTTCGGGAATGCCCAAAACATGTGGACATGATTTGCTGGGCTTCCCGCGCACCTCGCACACCTATCCTCTACCCCGAAAAAGTTACTCATCCCAACCGCTGTCATGTGTGCCCGGTGGACTACCTTAAATTGGATCAGGCTAAGCCTGGCACATGATGAGGAGGTATTTACCCTGCTTAGGGCATCCACCCATAGACCCGCCTCTATCTCTCCTCCTAGCTCGTCCTCCCACTTGCCCTTAAGATCCTCCACCGGAGTTTGCTCCGCCTCCGAAAGCTCCTGGTAAATATCTGAAACCTTCCCCTCTCCCACCCAGGTACTGGAGACTACTCTATCCTATATCCCCCGTGGCGGCAACAGCGGAAAGGCCGGCACCTGTTTTCTCAGGAAGTCTCGCACCTGAAAATACCTAAACCCGTTCTCTGCTGGCAATTCAAATTTATCCTCCAAGGCTTTCAAGCTGGGAAACCTCCCATCTATAAATAGATCCCCCATCCTTCTAATTCCTGCCCTTTGCCATCTCCGGAACCCAATATCGAGCCTACCCGGTACAAACCGGTGATTATTATAAATCGGGGTCCAAACCGATGCTCCCTCCACTCTCTTATATCTCCTCCATTGCCCCCAGATTCTCAGATCTGCCACCACCACCGGACTTGTGGAGTATCGGGCCGGTGAGAACGGAAGAGGTGCCGTTATCAGTGCTCCCAAACTGGTGTCTTTGCATGACGCTGCCTCCATCCGTTCCCATGCCGACCCCTCCCCCACTACCCACTTCCTAATCATGGCTATATTAGCCGCCCAGTAGTAATTGCAGAAGTTCGGCAGCGCCAACCCACCGTCCCCCCGACTGCGCTCCAGCCACACTTTCTTCACTGGTTGGGTTTTACCCGCCCACACAAAGCCCAAAATAACCTTATTCACCCGCTTGAATAAGGCCTTTGAGATAAAGATGGGGAGGCACTGAAAGACAAACAGAAATCTGGGGAGGACTGTCATTTTCACGGTCTGTACCCTCCCCGCCAGTGATAGCGGGAGCATGTCCCATCTCGTAAAGTCCCCTTCCATTTGTTCTACCAGCCGGGATAGGTTTAACTTGTGCAGTGCCTCCCGTTCCCGGGCCACCTGGATTCCCAGATACCGAAAGCTCTTCCCTATCATTCTAAGCGGCAGCTCTCCCAGTCTCTTCCTCTGTCCTCTTGTCTGAATCGTTAACATCTCGCTTTTCCCCCATGTTCAATTTACACTCCGAAAGACTGCCAAATTCCCCCAGGATTCGCATTACTTCCCCCATCCCCTCCAATGGGTCTGAAATATACAAAAGCAGGTCATCTACGTAAAGCGAGACCCGGTGCCCCCCCCCCCCCCCCCCCCGGTGGTGCCCCCCCCCCCCCCCCCCGGTGCGCCCCCCCCCCACCACCGAACCAGTCCTTTCCAGTTCCTAGAGGCTCTTAACGCCAAGGCCAATGGCCAGAGCAAACAGTAACGGGAAAAGGGGGCACCCTTGCCTCGTCCCTCGGTGTAGTTTAAGTACCCCGACCTCAGCCGGTTCGTACACACACTCGCTACTGGTGCCTGATAGAGCAACCGCACCCAGTCAATGAAGCCCTCACCAAACCCCAACCTTCCCAGCGCCTCCCACAGGTAAATCCTACCCCACCCGATCAAATGCCATCTCCGCATCCATCACTATCACCACCTCCATCTTCTCTCCTTCTGAGGGCATCATAGTAACTATTAAAAGCCTTCGAACATTGGCCTAGAGTTGCCTGCTCTTTACAAATCCCGTCTGGTCTTCCCCTATCACCCCCTGGACACAGTCCTCTATCCTTGTGGGCAGTATCTTAGCCAGCAGTTTGGCGTCCACATTCAGTAGAGAAATTGGCCTGTATGACCTGCATTGCTCCGGATCCTGCTCCCGTTTCAGGATCAACGAAATCAAGGCCTGCGACATTGTTGGGGGGAGGACTCCCTTCTCTCTTGCTTCATTAAATGTCCTCACCAGTAGTAGGCTCAATATCTCTGAAAACGTCTTGTAGAATTCCACCGGATAGCCGTCAGGCCTCGGGGCCTTGCCCGACTGCATGCCCTGCAGCCCCTTGATTATTTCCTCAATCTCAATTGGGGCTCCCAGCCCTTCCACCAGATCCTCATCTACCCTCGGAAACCTCAACTGATCCAAAAACTACCTCATCCCCTCCACCCCAGCCGGGGGTTCCGACTCATATAATTTACTACTGAAGTCCTTAAACACCTCGTTCACCCCCGCTGGGTCCAGGACAGTATTCCCGCCTCTACTCTTTACTTTACCTATCTACCTGGCCACCTCCCTTTTCCTGAGCTGGTGTTCCAACATTCGGTTTGCCTTTTCCCCGTACTCATAAATCGCACCTCTTGCCTTCCTCATCTGTTACACCGCTTTCCCTGTGGTCAACAGCCCAAACTCCGCCTGTAACCTCCGTCACTCCCTCAGTAGGTCCGCGTACAGGAGCTCCGAGTATCTCCTGTCCACCTAAAGTATCTCCTCCACTAACCTACCCCTCTCAGCCCGTTCCACCTTTTCTCTGTGGGCCCATATCGAGATTAATTCCCCTCTGACCACTGCCTTCAGAGCTTCCCAAACCGTCGCTGCACAGACCTCCCACGTATCGTTTGTTGCCAGGTAGTTCTGGATGGACTTGTTAACCCGCCCACATCCCCTCCACCCCATCCGCTAGCAACCCCATATCCAGTCTCCACAGCGGGCGTTGCCCTCTCTCCACACTAACCCGTAGATCCACCCAAGGCGGGGCATGATCCGACACTGCGATTACCGAGTACTCAGTATCCACCACCTCCAGTATTAGCGCACTGCTCAGAACAAAAATGTTGATGCGAGAGTATACCCTGTGGACATTTAAGGAAAAGAAAAACTCCTTTGCCCTTGGCCGTGCAAACCTCCATCTGTTCCATAAACCACTTCAATTCCTTTGCCGCAGACGGCCTCCTCCATAGATTTCATAGAATTTACAGTGCAGAAGGAGGCCATTCGGCCCATCGAGTCTGCACCGGCTCTTGGAAAGAGCACCCTATCAGAGGTCCACACCTCTACCCTACCCCCATAACCCAGTAACCCCACCCAACACTAAGGGCAATTTTGAACACTAAGGGCAATTTATCACGGCCAATCCACCTAACCTGCACATCTTTGGACTGTGGGAGGAAACCGGAGGAAACCCACGCACACACGGGGAGGATGTGCAGACTCCGCACAGACAGTGACCCAAGCCGGAATCGAACCTGGGACCCTGGAGCTGTGAAGCAATTGTGCTATTCACAAGGCTACCGTGCTGCCCCCTGTCCTGGATTTTGACCGGTCCAATTCCGTATCAATGACTGTGTTAAAGTTTCCTCCCATGATCAGGTTATGTGACTCTAAGTCTGGGACCTTACCTATAACCCGCCTCATAAATTCCACATCGTCCCAATTCGGAACATACATGTTCACGAGTACCACCCGCACCCCCTCCAGCTACCCACTCACCACTCACCTACCCCCTTGTCTGACACGATTCTCCCTGCCTCGTTGATCAAGATCGCTACCCCCCAGTCTTCTGAGTCCAGCCCTGAGTGGAATATTTGGCTAACCCAAGGGCGGCACGGTGGCAAGCACTGTTGCTCTACAGCTCCAGGGTCCCAGGTTCGATTCCCAACTTGGGTCACTGTCTGTGCGGTGTCTGCATGTTCTCCCAGTGTCTGCGTGGGTTTCTTCCGGGTGTCTCAGTTTCCTCCCACAGTCCAAAGGTGTGCAGGTTACGTGGATTGGGCATGCTAAATTGCCGTTAGTGTCCAAAAAAGGTTAGTTGGGGTTACTGGGTTACGGGGATGGGGTGGAGGCATGGGCTTAAGTAGGGTGCTCTTTCCAAGGGCTGCTGCAGACACAATGGGCCAAATGGCCTCCTTCCGTACTGTAAATTCTATGATTCTATCCCACCCCTTTCTCTATCTCGTCTGGTCTGTAACCTTTTTTTCCCCCTTTTTTGTTAGGGGCGTGGTCTCCTGAGTGGGCGGGGTTTAGGGTTAGGGGCATGGTCTCTGGAAAGGGGCTGGGTCTAGAGAAGGGGCGGGGCCTGAGGAGAGGGGTGGGGTCTCGGAGGAGCGGGTGTGGTCTCCTGAAAAGGGCGTGGTCTCGCCAGGAGGTGGGGTTAGGATTGGGGCGTGGTCTAGGAGTAGGGGGCATGGTCTCCAGAGAGGGTGCGGTGTCTCTTTAAGGGTGTGGTCTGTTGAGTGGGCGGGGCTCAGGGTAGGGGCGCGGTCTCTTGAAAGTGGCGAGGTCTCACCAGGGGACGGGGTCTGGGATTAGAGGCGTGGTCAAGGAGGGGGGGCGTGGTCTCTTGGGGGGGCTTGGTCTCTCCAGGGGCGGGGTCTAGGATCAGGGGCGTGGTCTAGGAGAGGAGGTGGGGCCTCAGCAGAGGGGCAGGGTCTCTTGAGTGGGTGGGGCCTAAGCGTGGGGGCGCGGTATCGGAGGAATGGTTGTGGTCTCTAGGGAAAGGGTGGGGCTTAGGGGTAGGGGCGTTGTCTCGGAGGAGTGGGCGTGGTCTCTCGAAAGGGGCGTGGTCTCGCCAGGGGGCAGGGTCTAGGACTAGGTTCATGGGCAAGGAGGAGGGGGCGCGGTCTCTTGAGGGGCATGGTCACGCCAGGGGGCGGGGTCTGGGATTTGGGGCATGGTCTCCAAAGATGGGGCGCGGTTTCTTGAGTGGGCAGGGCTTAAGCATAGGGGCATGGTCTCTGAGGCGCAGGCGTGGTCTCTCAAAAGGGGTGGGGTCTCTATAGGGGCATGGACAAGTAGCATGGGCGCGGTCACCAGAGAAGGGACGTGTTCTCGGCGAAGGGGGCATGGTCTCTTGAGGGGGTTGGGGTCTCAGCAGAGGGGCGTGGTCTCAGAGGAGGGGCGTGGTCTCGGCAGGGTGCGTGGTCTTGGAGAGGAGTCTTTTGGGTGGTCTCCAGAGTGGTCGTGGCCTAGATGTAGGGGTGTGGTCTCAGAGGAAAGGCCATGGTCTATTGAGAGTGGGCGGGGTTTAATGATAGGGGCATGGTCACGGAGGTGGGGGTGTGGTTTCTTGAGGGGGCGGTCTCTTTCGGGGCGTGGTCTCTTGTGTGGGAGGGGCTTAAGCGTAGGGGCGTGATCACGGAGGCTGGGGCGAGGTCTCTTGACAGAGGGCTCCCTCCCTCCCTCCTCTCGCTCTCCCTCTCCCCCTCTCTCTCACACAGGCTGCGCGTGGTTTAATGCAGCGTCTGTGCAGCTTGGCCTCGTTCTCTTCCATTAAACTTTGCCCCGAGGCGCAGCGGCAGCCTCCGCCAACCCCCCCCCCCCCCCCCTCTTCCGCACTGCCTGATTAGGGAGAAGCAAAGCGGCATAATCAGTGCCGGGCTGGCAGGCAGCAGGGCCCCGGGTTTAAAGAGTCTCCGGCACAGAGCGCTCCGCACCAGCCGCTTCCCCGGGCCCAGGGCAAAGAGGAGAAAAGTTCCCTCTGGTCTGTAACCTTTAGATGTGTCTCTTGTAGCATTGCCACGTCCGCCTTCAGCTCCCTCACATGCGCAAACACGCGAGCCCTCTTGACCGGCCCATTCAGCCCTCTGACGATCCATGTAATCAGCCTGGCCGGGGGGCTCCCAACCACCCCCCCCCCCCCGGCCAACTAGCCGTCACCCTTTTAAGGCCAGCCTTTAGCTCGCATCCTCCACTTCCTCGAGCCCCTCCTCGGGCATTCATCGTTCCCGACCTCCCATTTGTCCCCTAGTAACAGTGCCACCCCTGTCAGCAAAGCAGCTCCACCTCTCTACCCCCCCCCCCCCCCGCCCTAGCAACACTAGAAACCCAACCCCCCATGTCAAGCTCCAGCTTAACACCTGCTCACCCCCCCCCCACTGCGTTTCCGTAAGTCAGTTGACCCATGTTGACTTGATAGCGCCGCCCCTGGCACCTAGCAGTCTGTCTCCCCATTGTTCTTTCCCCTCTCCCCCCACTTGGACAAACATATTAAAAGCATCACATTCCCCAGTAAACAAACATCAGAAAAAAAAGTGAAGAAACAGCCACTTTAGAAAACAAAAACACCCAAAAAACAGAACCAATCCCAAAGCCCACCCCCCTCTAACCAGCTCCCTGCAAGGCAAAGATACCTTTAGCCATCCAAACAGCCCCTTATTACACATAGCACTATTTATACTTGTACAACTCAGCACAACAAATCACTGCCACAGTACTTCTCCAAGGCTTCAGTGTCTTTTAATTCGGCTCCAGCCTCTTTTCGTTAATAAAAGTCCATACTTCGTCTGGTGTTTCAAAGTAGAAGTCCCGTTCCTCATGTGTGACCCACAGATGGGCTGGGTACAGCATCCCAAACTTCACCCCCTTCTTAAAAAGGGCCGTTTTTGCTCGCCTCTTGGCCAGATCCTCGCCTAGGTCCTGATAAATGCGCAGCTCATAATTCTCCCACTTGCTGCTCCATTCCTTCTTGGCCCACCGCAGAACGTGTTCCTTGTCCAGGAATCGGTGAAAGCGTACCACCATCGCTCTCGGCGACTCGTTCGCTCAGGGCTTCTTCGTGAGGGCTCTGTGTGCTCTACCACTTCCAGGGGCCGAGGGATCGCCCCCATCAACTTCTCCAGCATGTCCGTCACATAAGTCCTCGCATCCGATCCCCCACTGCCTTCAGGGAGGCCGACAATTCTAAGATTCTGCCTCCTGGACTTGTTCGTCAGGTCCTCCAGCTTCTCCTGCATTCTTTTCTGGCGGCCGTTCATCATTTCCACCTTGGTCTCCAGCACAATTATGTACTCCTCGTGCTCGGACACCTTTTTCTCCACCTCTTGGTCGCTCTCCCGTGGGTCTCTTGATTCTGCACAATTTGATCAATCGAAGCCTTAATCGGGTCTAGCGTGTCCTTCTTCAGCTTGGCAAAGCAATCTTCAAAAAACTCCACCAGCTGCCCCGTCGACCTCTGTGCCGTATCCCTGCGGCCCTTGCTCTCCGCCATGCTTTCCCGCGTTGCCGGCTCTGCTCGCTTCTTCCTTATAGGACTTTGTCTTCTCACACGGCCACTTCTGGTCCAATTCGCCATACACCGGAGGGGGATTTCATCTCAATGACTCACTCTTCACCGATTTATCCCACAAAATCCAGGGAAAAACGGGGGAAAAGGTCCAAAAGTCCGTCACAGGCGGGAGCTATCAAATGTGCGACCTACTCCTCCATGGCCGCCACCGGGAGTTGGCAGAGGGAGAATTCAGAATGTCCAAATGACCTAACAGCAAGTCTTTCGGGACTTGTAGGAGGAAACCGGTGCACTCGCGGAAACCCACGCAGACACAGGGAGAACGTGCAGACCCCGCACAGACATTGACCCAAGCCAGGAATCGAACCTGGGACCCTGGAGCTGTGAAGGAATGGAAGCTGATTTCATTGAAATATACAAGATTCTTGACAGGGGCTTGACAGGGTAGGCACTGAGAGGGTGTTTCGCCTGCTGTGGTAAAGGGCCGCCATGTTAGGATAAGAGGTCAATCATTTTGGACTGAGATGAGGGGTAAGTTTCTTCATTCAGGGGGTTGCGAATCTTTGGAAATGCCTTATGTTGTGTTTGATCTTCAATGTCTTGCAAAGGAATCCACCAAACACCTCGACTTGTCCAAACCAAGATCTTTATTGAATCACATGTGGTAAGATAGCGAGTTATCATTGAGTTTCTTTGTACGCCTCTGGAACTATACCGAGCACAACTGTTCACCTGTATGTCTTACTACCATCTTCTACAACCATCTGGTGATGGCCGGATGTACTCCACTGATATTGGAGCGCCTGGTCATACGACCACTGTATTGAGACCGCATGGTGTGTCTGCACCGCCACTTGATGGTTGGAGGTCACACACCATCCATCTGTGATATTGTTTAAAGGCATATTACCACACTTTACACCCACAGAGTTGTGGATGCTCTGTTGCGGAGTATATTCAAGACTTGGATAGAGTGATTTTTGGTCTCTCAAGGAATTAAAGGATATGGGAGATGAGCAGAAAAGTGGAGTTGAGGCAGAAGATCAGTCAATATTATAATGCACGGCACAGCAGGCTCAAGGGACCATGTGATCCATTTCTTACGTTACCTTCTGGAAGTGTATGTGATAATATAGTCTAATCACAGTTTGGTCTAATCACAGCTTGGAACAAGCTTAACATAACGTCCCTGCTTATCAATTTCAGTGATCTGGAAATGAACCCAAGTGCTTAGTTTGTATTTATCATGGCCTAGTTAAATTGAGAAGCCACCCTACAAGTTTCTTCAAACACACTTTTTAATCCTGTCTACACGATAGACCCCAAAAATAAAATGCCAGTACATCTGAACGGGTTTCTGAAATGAAATCACAATGGAGTACTTTCTACTGCCTGGCATTAAGCTGAAATACTGCTTAAGATGATTAAATCCTCCAGGTTTTCAGGAAGAAAAATCACTTTCCTTATTAAAAAGCATTTTACTAAACCTTCCCAGCTTTAGCTTTGTCAAATCTGTACACATATAACCTGGCATAACCATCCAGCCATGCTTTCACTTGCTGCACTCTTACCTAGTTTATACAATGAAATGTTTTTCAGAAATCAAATACATGAAATGATTGAGAACTGGAGCATTCCAATGAAAAAGGATTTAGTGCAGGGCACGGCACAAGTTTATAACTTACGATATCTAATCAGAGAGGGAGAGATAAATTCTGTCATCACAAGTCTCTTCATATTTTATGGCAATAAGTATTTGCGTGTGGTCAGCATTAGTAAAGCGACAGGGTGGAGTGGCTTCTCACTATTTAGCTCTATTCAGGCTTACCAAGGCCACCCTGTGTCAGTGTCAAAGTCTGCTTTTATATTTTCTGAGGGAATTTGCTTGTGGCACTATATCAAAAATACCTCCTTCTCTTCCTCTGAATAGAAATCATTTTAAGATTGATGGACTGGAGGTCAAATCAAAAGGATTTTTTTCTGTTCACTAAAGTTAACCACATTATTAAAGAAAAACTCACAGACAAAGCAATCTTTTTGTTATAAAGAATTTTGCTTAAGATGAACAAAAATGTCAACATTTTGCAAGGGACAAAGTCCTGAGGGAACAAAGGAGGCATTGTTAACCTCCAGGACTAAAATAATTTATTTTCACCTTTGCACAATACTTCATTTTCTCAGCAAACAGAAGTTACATAACCGCAAAGCATTTTCATAACAGCTAATTCTAGTGCAGTTGGAATGGTTCACCTTCTTGTACAATTAAAAACTCTCTCAAAAGTTAACTCTTTATTAAAAGATATAACAGCAAAATACGAACCCTGATTACGACACCAGTCCTCACTTTCTCGCCAACTTCTTGAGGATAACAATTAGGGGGAACAAATACCTGGATTTCTCATTTCTTGTGCATAAAAGTTTATTGTGTTCTTGGACCTTAGATCATACAGATTTATTGATGCAAAATGAACATTTCCGTACAGCTGCAAAGGTTTCCAGCAAATGAAATGGACTGGGTTTAATCTGCTCGTCATCTTGGGTTTGTGTTTGTACCGTATTCAACCCATGAAACATCATGACTAACCTGGGAATGCTCACTAAAGAATTAAGGGCTAATAACCATGCTTATTTAGATATGATCTGTGATTTTGCTCATGGAGAATTCTGTAGCCAGCATGTTAGCATGGTTTCACTCCAGAGTTTGGTTACTGGGCATATAAAAATTGATGGACACTTCATCGATGCTGCCAATGTGAAATAATCGGTATTCATCTTTTTGCTGCTGAATTGCTGGAAACTGGTCATTTTGACATCTTTTGATAGTCTCTGAACAAACTTGGTCATAAGCCGTAACACTAATTCCATTGAACTGCTACACCAGGGCTTCCCAAACTGTGGGTCATGACCCCCATTGGTGTCGCGAACACAGAGGCAGCAGCTCCCATGAAACTCATACTGATTTCTGACGGCTGCGCGGTCCCTTTAAAATCCTCACCTTTTATTTGTTGGTGGATATGGCCTAGTAGACTGATGTCTAGGGCCCAACTGCTGCTGTAAAAAAGTAGTTGTTCACCCCCACCCCCATACTCAACTCCTGTTCTCCCAGTCCTGGTCAAGAACTGAAGCCATTCCCCCCTCAACAGCTGAAGTCTTCAGCTCCCCCAACAACACTGTCCCCACCCCCCACCCCCGCCACAATCACCAGCTCTTGTAAATTCCTAAAGTGTATGGGGTCACACAAAGTCTGAAGTATTAAAATGGGGTCACACTTGGAATAATTTTGTGAAGCACTAGCTATTGCTCTGAAATCTTTGCTGGACTTGGGTTTGATTTGGTCCATTTAAGTGCACATGGACTTTTCTGGTGATGATGTAAATATTCTATTCAAGGACCCATTCCAATATAGGATTCTTATGATCAGGCCAGTGGCTGGTCCCTATTCTCACACACATTTGGTCTTGTCCAGTTTCTTTAGGACGGATTCCTCTTTGTTCCATTCTCACATCAGATTTTCACCAGCAACACATTTCCTCACTGCAGTACACGTATTTGACAAGTTACCAAATGTTTTTACTTTAAGCTTGAAACCAGCTTCATAAGTCATTTTTTTTCTGCAGTGGGGGGACCCATTTTGGTTTGTCAATCACCATGCGTGGTCTGCTCTGTGTGGGTGTTCTAAATTCCTGTGCATCTTCTTGGTAATGGTATCACCTGCTTGATCCCATGCACCAATTTGGAAGGCAAGTAGAACATTTTTCATGTATTTCTGAACTGCAAAATTGATGCAGACTTGTAATGAATGTATAGCTCTAAACCTGCATTTATTAGTTTAAAAACAAAATGGGAGTTGACCAAAAAGCCGAGTATGGGCCTCAACATGAAGTTGGGTGCCGAAAAACGTGGGTTGACTTATACGCTATGATCTACAGTATCTGTTTTTAACTTGAGATTTTCTCCACCCACAATGTTTCTCTGGCAAAATATGATTAGTTTCTTATTTTATATTTAATACTCTTTATCTTTGTGAATTAAATTCCAGCAGTATCCTGTACGTGGTGCTGGAAGTTTGCTTTCTTTTAATGCTTTGAAATAATTTTTATCCAATTTTACCCAAGACACTGACTGAATTTCTAAATGAAAGAAAAAGTGAATATACTGACCAAGCCTCCACTCGAATAATTTTGTTTTACATAAATTGTTGCTTCAATTAGGCATCTTGCAATTAAACAGTAAAAATTTCAAAGATGGTGATTTTAATTAGTCAATGCACATTAAATAGACACAGATGTGCACATAGATCCTCATGTACTGAACTTCAGTTGTTAGTCAAAAGTTACAATCTTGCATTTGATGAGAGTCTTTTGAAGTGCTATTTCTAACCAAGTCATGTACTTAGAAGAAGCCAATTTCACAGTGGCTGCACAGAGGTTGTACAAACAGCCGATGTGTATTTTAACATGCTATAATTACCAAAAAGCGAAGACGAGGAATTTAAAAAGCATAATTTCTTGCTCATACTGAAAGTTCATCCATGTGAATAAACTCGTTCTGATGACTGCTGACATGCATAAAATGCCATCGTTGCAAATGCAAAGGCACAACCCAGTAATGTTAGGAATTTTATGTGGTAAAAGAACACTGCCGGAACTTCCCAAAGTGTTGTTCAATCAACTTACAATAAGGTTAGTCAATCACTGCACTGCAGTCAGTCAAGTTACTGACTTCAGTGCCCCAGCCTCAATACTGCATGCTGAGGTAGGAAGCAATAATAAAATAGGGTACTCACTTGTAAAAATAAAGCATAACCTGAAATCGTTAGAGATCTTGTACGTTTGTGCCACAGCTGATGTTCTGAGACCAGTAGCTGCAGTTGGGGGTAAGTACCCTCATTTCTTCTACCTATCTCAAGTGGCAATTCCCTTGCTTGGTGATGATGATCTTCTTGTGGATGCTTATAGATACTTGAATAATTCCTAAGGGTTGGATTTTTTTAAGCAGGGAAGGTTCCAGATTGGAGGCAGGCACACGCACACTTGCCGCCACCAGCCTCAGTGCTGGTTTCCTGCCATAGCCAATTTAAGCAAAGGCCAGGTAGCAAGGGTATTTAAAAAAATAAAATTAACTTCCCAGTACTTGTCCTTAGTTCTCTCCATCCTGACATCAGCAACCCCCATTGCTCCAGTCAGTGAGGCAGACGATCTCGGAATGCTGGAGGACCTGTCAGAGGCACCCCGGCCTTGGGAGTCTGTCCACTCTCCCTGATTGAATGGAGAGTCTGTTTCCCGGCTTTTATATGGGTGGAGAATTGAAAATTGCAGTGAGTGTCTAAAGTACATGGTGCAGGGTTCGGACAGCAGCACGGTAGCACACATGGCTAGCACCAGGGTCCCAGGTTCGATTCCCCGCTGGGTCACTGTCTGTGAGGAGTCTGCATGTTCTCCCAGTGTCTGCGTGAGTTTCCTCCGGGTGCTCCGGTTTCCTCCCACAGTCCAAAGACGTACAGGTTAGGTGGATTGGCGATGCTAAATTGCCCTTAGTGTCCAAAAAGGTTAGATGGGGTTATTGGGTTATGGCGATAGGGTGGAAGTCAGGGCTTAAGTGGGTCGGTGCAGACTCGGTGGGCCGAATGGCCTCCTTCTGCACTGTATGTTCTATGTCTATGTCTATGTCCCAGACTAGCCTCTGTGTCGGATTCCCGACCTGATTAAAAATTTAGCCAAGTGTTTAAATTTGAAATGCATGCAAGCACGGGTTCTTTGTGGTATATGGGGCCAGATAAAAAGCTACAAAAGTACTTCATAAGACAACTCCAATTTTATATAGGTCCTAGAAATGACTTAAAGTTCTCGATAGGAGTGCTTTCACATAAAATGTGATGCCAAATCACATGAGGAAATATGAGAATTGGTAACCAAAAGCTTGATCAAATACTAGGTTTAGTGAGTTAAAAGGAGGATAGAGAGAGGGTAAAGAGATTTAGGGAAGGAATTTCAGGGCTGAAGGACTCAACACTTGAACGCAAGACTGCCAGTGATGGAGTGAAAAAAATTGTGGGTGAGCCAGTGGCCAAAATTAGAGTAGCACAGTTATCTCAGAGGCTTATAGGTCTTGTCATGTGAGAGTACCTTTAAGAAATGGATGTTTAAGCAATGTGCCTTTAAGAAATGGAGCTGATCATATTACTGAAGTGATGTCAGAGGGTGGGGGGGGAGCTGAGCTCACTTCTGCTTTTTGAGTTTTAGTTTGAGAAGGCAGCTGGGAGTGTCTGTGTGTTTTGCTGAGAGCTGCATGAAGAAACACAGAGCTGGTCTGTTATTGTCTGCAATCCAAGGACTATAAATATATTGAATGTAACCTGGTGTGTTCTTATTTTTGAAGGTTTAAAGTCTTTTGGATGTTTAAAGGAACAGTTTGAAGGATTATTTAGTGTTGCAGTCTTTTGAGGTTATCTTTGAAGTAATGGGTGTTAAGATATTCAATGTTTGTTTTTAAAAGGTTAACTTGAGTTCATAGAATAAACATTGTTTTGTTTTAAAAACCATTTTGTCCATTTCTGCTGTATCACACCTAGAGAGTACGCCGTGTGCTTCCCACACCACAATCTATTAAAAGTTGTGGGTCAGTTGAACTCCATGAAACACTTTGAGGTTCTGTAAACCCAGACCCATAACAGTCTGGAAATAGTTACTGAGAGAGAGAGAGAGAGAGGGGTGAGGTATTAGACAGATTTGAATACAAAGCTATGTAGTTTAAAATTGAAGTGTTGCTAGCTGGGTCCCATGGCTAATAAGTAAATGAGCTTCAGTGCGAGTTAGGCTATGGGTAGCAGAGCTTTGGGTGAGTTCAAGAATATGGGAGTCTGGCCTTAAGAGCACTGGAATTAAAAATATTCACATCAAGGAGGAGGAGATTTGGAACACTACATACAAACATGTTCCCAAACTAATAATGTGCAACAAAAGTGTTTTCGCTGTATCAACATAGATAACTAGGCCAAGAAAACTTTAACTTGAGAAAGAGTATTACAAAATGAAATTCCTTTACATTTTGTAGATGATGAAAATAAACAAGGCAAGTTCGGAGAAGCCAGGAAAATGGCCCTGAAGGGAGCTGAGCTGGTAAACTATAACATGCATTTACAAGCGAGTTATGGACAGCAGAGTGAAAAGCAGATCACAGGTCATGGCTGCTCATCACATGCTCAACTTACATAACAGATAGAACACTCAAAATAACTGACATTGAAGGATGTTACTTTTAACTGATTTATGCAGGCACTCACATTAATGGCACGGATATTAAGATATTCATTTTCTTCCTTGCCACCGTCATATAATTAGACAATGTAAACATTGTGTTGATATTATATTTTATTATAAATACACAATTAATTCAACTTATAGCAACAGCATCTGGAAGATTTACATTCACTATTTGGACAAGCACATCCCACAAAAAGGAAAAATTAAGGCAGTGCACAAGGAATAGGAGGAGTAGATCATATGGCCCATCGAGCCTACTCTGCGCCATTCAATACGATCATAGGTGTTCAGCTTCAAGTCCACTTGCTTGCCAGCTCCCCAAATCCTTCAATTAAACACTAAAAAGCTGTCTATCTCAGCCACAAGTGGGTTCAATGATGGAGCAACCACAACCCTCTGCGGTAGAGAATTCTAAAGATACATAATCCTTTGAGGGAAAATATTTCTCCTCATCTCAGTCCCCTCATTCCAAGACAGATTAAAAGCAAATTACTGCGGATGCTGGAATCTGAAACCAAAAGAGAAAATACTGGAAAATCTCAGCAGGTCTGGCAGCATGTGTAGGAAGAGAAAAAGAGCTAACGTTTAGAGTCCAGATGACCAAAGCATATTCTCTTTTCTCTCCCTACAGATGCTGCCAGACCTCCTGAGATTTTCCAGCATTTTCTCTTTTGGTTCCAAATCTGCTTAATGCCTTATCTCTTGTGTTTTACATTCCTTGATCAGCAGAAATAATAATTCATTGTCTAGTGTATCAAGCCCTTTCTGAATCTTGTATGTTTCAATGAGACCATCTCTCATTCTTCTAAACTCCAGGGAAATCGGTATGGTTTACTCAGCCTCTCATCAAAGACAAATCTCTCATCCCAGGAACTAATTTAGTGAACCTTCACTGTATGGCCTCCAATAGAAATACATCCTTCCTTAAATATGGAGACCAAAACTGCACACAGCTCTCCAGATGCAGTCTCACTAAAACCCTCTACAATTGCAGCAGGCCTCTTTATTCCTTTGCTCCACCTCCCTTGCAATAAAGGACAACATGTATTTGTCTTCTAATTGTTTGCTGTGCCTGCATGCTAACAATCTCATTCCTTGAACAAATACACTCAAGGCTTCTGAGCATCAACAGCAAGTTTCACACCTTCTTAAAAAAAACAGCTTTTCTATTTGTGGTGATAGGCATCACTGTAAATACACAAGGGGTTAATGCAAATACACTAAGACTAAGTAAACACCAGAGGGAGCACCAGAGACATCATGACATGCAGACATACAGCTAATGAACACATAGAATAGAACACGACCAATGGGCAGTCACGACACCCAGAGGTGACACTACCACAAGGGGGCAACCCAGATAAAAGGACAGGGCACACATGCTCTTTCTCTTTCCACAGGCGACACTCAGAGAGAGGCACAGGGGCAGATCGGAAGCATCACACCCACCGCTTGGCTTAGAGCAGACTGGTTAGTTAGACTGAGTTACTATAGCAAAATTAGCAGGAGAGTCGAACTCGAATTGTTAACGGTTCAATAAATGTGTTGAACCGATCTCCAAGTCTGAACCTTCTTTTGTCAGAGCATACATCAAGGAAGCAGCTTATGCTACATGAAAAAGCATAACACAACACTATTCTCACAATCAAAATGAATAACTTCAAACTTCCTCACATTATACTCCATCTGCCATCCAGTTGCTTACTCTTTCAACCTGTCTACATCTCTTTGCCGCATTTCCATGTTCTCCCCACAGCTTACCTTTCCAACTAGTCTTGTATCATCAGCAAACATAGCTACATTACAACAACAAAAACAGAAAATACTGGACAATCTCAGCAGGTTTGACAGCATTTGTGGAGAGACAAAGGAGCTAATGTTTGGAGTCTGGATGGCTCATATTTACATTACTCTTGGTCACTTCATCCAAGTAATTTAGATTGTAAATGGCTGAAGCTACAGCATTGAGCCTTGTGGCACTCCACTAGTCACAGCTTGTCAACTTCAAAATGGCCCACATATGCCCACCCTTTGCCTCCTGTTGACTAACCAAAATTCTACGCTAACACATTACCCCCAACTATAAAGTGTGGACTAACCTTGTGTGGTACCTTATAGAGTGCCTTTTGGAAATCCAGATATGCTGCCATCTACTGGTTCCCTTTATCTACCCCACTAGTTACATCCACAAAAAAGGGAAATAAATTTGTCAAACAGATTTCCCTTTTGTAAAACCATGGTGACTTACTAAGTCCTTAATAATAGATAATAGTAAGTAGATCAATAGGTGTCAGCTTGGCCCAGTTGACACCATTTTCAATTATGAACAAGATAATTGAGTCAAGCTCCAATACGAACTTGAGCACATCTAGACAGATACTTCGTAAAAATATTACAGTCACTTTTGCCTAAATAAAAATAATGATCTCAATTCAGAAGTAATTCATTGGCAGTGAAGCACTTTAGGACATTGTCATGTACAAAGCATCATATTTCAATTATCATATATATATATAGTGCCCTGAACTAGAAAAACATCACTAGCTTTTCATAGAGGGATAATCAGACAAAGAGGAATGCAATAGCAGATGGGCTAAGTGCGAGGGAGAGGTGGACAACATTATAGCGGTAGGCATAGATAGCTTTTGTGATAGAGAATGTGGAGTTAGAAGCTCAGCTCAGGCTTAACTAGGTCACATGGTTGAGAATAGTTGGGTTCAGTCTGAGAACACAGTTGGGGTAGGGTTTGGAATAATCAAAGGAGGTACAGAGTTTGTGATAATCGTCAAGCATCCAATCTCTGTTTCATTGAAGGAGAATGCAGTTTATATAAACTTGAACATTAGACAAACAAGCATAAAATGTAAGTTGTTCATTTGTGTATGGATAAAAAATATTTCACTTTATAAAACAGTTTCTATTCTGGGTTAAAACCAAAACGCATCCAATACGAGGCTGTGAATAAATATCAAATAATCCTTCCAGAACGGTTAATCTTTTATTTTCAATCTAGCAAAAATGCTAATTCTTTAGAGAGATGATGCTTGGTCTTGATGAACAAATTATTCTAGGTTTGAGCTGATCAGCCTTACAATGAATGTAATCAAATAGAATACAAAATGATTTATTTCCCTTTACTTGAAAAACCACACCTGGAAGGTGTAAAATTAGAACCATTGCAACAAAAGCAACAATTTCTAAAATGCTCAAATAACTTCCATTCTCCAACTACATGCCTATTCTATGTGTATATTAATGCTAAATTGCCTAAGTATATTGAAATAAAGATTTAGTGAACACAGTCATGATATTGAATATTTTGTGCATTATGTGGCTGATGCATTCCCTCCAAAATGTGAAATGCAATTTTTTAAAAAGCAAACAGTTTATTGGATAAATAGATATTTGACCAAATTAACACCAATCGTTGGGCTGAAACAATTTCAAAAATTGTAAACATAGAAAGCACCTGTTAACCAGAATTCTCAAGAATTTGCTACATCAATGTTTGGCTGGCAAATGTAGATCACAGCAAAACTCCAGCATGAAAATTACAGTACAGAGCAATTGAATTTCACTCTGATTGGGCTGCACTACATCCACTGAGAGGCATCCAAGCTGAGACACATGAAGCAGAGAAGTAACATTCCATAAACTTCAGTGCACTATCAGAAACCAATAATACCATAAATTCCAACGGGTATCCTGGAAACATAATATTGCAATTTGCACCAAAACATTCCACCCATCTAAGTGACAGAAGTCAGTAAACACATGATGCCAAAGGTATAAATTATCCTGGCTCCATTGAACATTTCAGACATCACATTGCATGCACAGATACAGGCTCAACATATAACATGCCAGATATAAATCAGTACATTAAAATAGTGATTACAATTCAACCACTGGCAGTTGCGACACCCTGACATCATGAAAAATGTTTTAAGTTTTCTTTATACCTTTACACATCAAGAGCTGTGTTGCAAATACAACACTAAAGTCTCACAAATAACATATTACATTTGCAAAAACGCAGAAACTGGGATTGTCCATTCAGCCCCTGGAGCATGTGCCACTATTTTGCATAATCATGGTTGATTTGCAACTGACTCCTTTACCCAATATCCCTCAACACGTCTGGTTACCAAAACTCTATTAATCTAATTCAAAATCTATTAATCTCAATTAATAATTCTGCAATTTACGACAGACCGGTTCCCTCCAGGTGTGGTAATAACTTATCGCACTGATGGTAAATCTTTCAATCTCAGCTGGCCGAGACAACCACTGCAAGTGATACAAACATGAGTGCTCATTCGGCAGAAGAGCTACAAAAGATAGCGGATGTATTTTCCAAAGCCTGAGAGAGCATGGCACCGTTCCCTCAACGCAAGCAAAACAAAAGTCCACTACCAACTCAGACAAAAGTCCACTACCAACTCAGACCAAACATATCAAATCCTATGCCATTTGTTGAGATTCATGCTGAAGTGTTGGAAAATGGTCCTAGCTTCTCATATTTTGGAATCCATCTAGCTATCCCAAAAAGCTAACATTGATGAAGTGATACATTACTGAATCCAATGTACCAGCTCAGCCTATGGTAAATTATGTATTCAGATTTTTTGGAATCCTACACTAAACTCAAAGTCCATCAGGTAGTGGTTCATCCCACTCTTCTCTATTGTGCTGAAGCTCAGACAATTTATAAACTTCTATAAATCCCTTGATAAACATCATCCACACAGTCTTCGAAGGACCTTGCATATCAAGTGAGAGGACAAAAGAACAAACATGAACATCCTCCAAGATGAAGACATGCCAAGTCATAGAGCTTTACAACAAAGAAAGAAGCTCTTTGGCACAACGTGTCTGCACCAGCAATCAAGCATCTATCCATTATAATCCCTACTCACCTGCAATGTTCTCACTGACTTCATTTAAAACCTGAGCATAGAAACCATCTGGTCATTCTAAATGGCATGCTCCGTATTGGTTCTAAGGCATTGTTGCAGTTAACAATCCCAAGCACACTGAAGCAATCCACCGTATGTACCCACCAGCTAATTCCAATCCATATGAAAGTTGAAATACTCTTTCAAAACACTGTCTTTACATGCTTGTCTAAACTCTGAATTTATACATTCTGCCACTGCACAGCTGTTACCATGGGCCTATACCCAATTCCCACTATAAATCCTTTACAAGTCATAATTCTATCCAACACTACTCCACTGCAAGCCTTTTTTCAATATTATTTCCTTTCACTATCCCTCTCACCCGTAATCACCAAGGCTGCTCCACTCCCTATACCACCTTCCCAGTCTTTCCTATGTAATTTATAACTTGGCATATTTTGTTCCCAGTTCTGATTGTATTGTAGCCATGTCTCAGTAATAGCCTTCCAATTTGAATTTACACAGCAGATTGGAACAAATTGCTGTATTTGCATTAAGAATGATTATTTGAGTCATACACTAACCCATGCGTCTGCTCAAATATTTTACTCAAATTTCTCATCACCCTTTCCTGGTTTAAATAATTAAGCTGGAAACCGAACCAAAATTGAAGTCAATGGCAATCAAGGGGAAACTCTCCACTGAGTGAAGTCATGCCTAGCACAAAAGATGAATTTGGTTGTTGGAGGCCAATCCTCTCAGTGAAAGGACATCAATGCAGGATTTCAAGATACATTCTAAGTCTAATCGCCTTCATCTGCTTCATCAATGAGCTTCCCTCCATCACTAAGTCAGTTAGCTTAGAAGTGGGGAGGTTCGCTGATAATTTCACAGCATTCAGTACCATTCACAATTTCACAGATGCTGAAGTAGTTTGTGTCCATATGCTGCAAGACCTGGACAATATTCAGGCTTGGATTGACAAGTGGCAAGGTACATTTGTGCCACACAAATGCCAGGCACTGATCATCTCCAACAAGAATCTAACTCTCTCCCCCA
Organism: Scyliorhinus torazame; assembly: GCF_047496885.1. NCBI lineage: Eukaryota > Metazoa > Chordata > Chondrichthyes > Carcharhiniformes > Scyliorhinidae > Scyliorhinus > Scyliorhinus torazame. The sequence continues at coordinate 56,171,885 of NC_092724.1, forward strand.
TGACATTAAATGTCATTACCACCACAGAATCCCATACCATCTACACCTGCTGGTTATCACTGACCAGAAACTAAACCGGGCGAATCATATGATATACTGTAGCTCTAGCAGCAGGTCAAAGGTTATGAATTCTAAGTAACTCACCTCCTATTTCCACAAAGTCTGTCCACCATCTACAAGACAACGTTTGGAGTGTGATGAAATGAGTGCAGCTCCAACAACAGTCACAAAGTTCCGGTGTAAAGCTAGGTTTATTGTCACCCTTCCACCACCAATGCATTTTGGCAACTGTGAGTACCATCTACAAGATGCACTGCAAAAACTGGCCAAGCCTCCTTTGAAAGCACGTTCCAAACCTGGAAAATCTGACACCTAGATGAACGATGGCAGCAGACATATGGGAACAAAATCACCCGAAAGTTCCCCTCCAAGTAATACACTGTCCTGACTTGGAACTATATCGCCGTTCCTTCGCTGCCGCGGAGTCAAAAACCTGGAACACACAGCACTGGGTGTATTTATATCACATGAACGAAAAGAAAGTGGTAGGGAGTCATCTTCAAGGGCAATTAGGTATGGTCAATAAATGGTGACCTTGACAGTGACCACTCACATCCCACAAATAAATAAAGGAAACCCCCTTCCTTCAGCCATATGTTCGATCCATTCTGATGGGCTCAAACTACCTGTTAAATTAACCATGTTGATTGTTAGGAAAACAAAAGTAATTTTAAGGGATTTATATTTGTATTGGTTAATATTAGAAACAAGGTATCATTTTGAGTTTAATTTAATGTTTCTGTGCCTGGAAGGGTAAAATCTATAGTTAGATTCATGCTGGGCAAAGGTGTTTGTATATTTGGGGGTTGATTTAAATTCCAACTGTGATTTTATTTTGCTCAGAATGAGCTATGGTGTGAAGAGTAAATAAACCAGGTGGTTACGAAGGAACTGGGGCCTTGTAAGGTAGAGAAGCTTTTAAGTTCTAGTTCAGCTAATTTGATTGTAGTTGGAGATAGGTAATGAGAGAAGGTAGGTCTCCCAGCTCTGCTCGAAGCAGTTGCTTTTAGAAGGTTAAAGAAAGAACATCTCTCTCAGCCTTGCTAGAAGAAAAGCCACACAAGGAGTAATGGTTAAGAAAAACAGATGCCAGAAACCCAACGTCCAGCTAGTTAAGGAAACTAGAAAAATTAAGAGAAGTTTCAAGGAAGTCTGGAGTTAATGGTACAGAGGAAACTGGGAACTAGAACAGATTTTTTATTTGTTCCGTGAAGTTACAGAGAGTTGGGACCATGAGAGGTCAGAAAAATATCTGCAGTAGTGCTACGTTTTGTGAGCAATTACTAGTTTGGGAGATCGGTAGCTGGACCTCAGACTGCATGTAAAAACCTTTAAGATAAAGGAAACGTAAAGAGAGCGGTCTAAAACCTAAATGCAAAACCTTGATGGAAGCAGTGGAGGGAAAGCATAATTTAAAAGAAGATTTGTGCCTGTCTTTTGAAAGCGGAATTTTAAATCATGTGTGGGAAGCTGATACAAGTTGGCTCATGGTATAAGAATCATCTGTGGGGATTTTGACGTGAAATCCACTAACACTCACTTGGGTTCAGAGAGGAGTGCGTCTTACCACTGTTAATGAGACTATTGTAGTTTAAGATGTACTTTGTAATCCATGTTAATCTTTAAATCAGTGTGTATTTGTTAAACAAAAGGGGGGCGCAGTAAAGGAGTATTGTATTATAATCCAATTTCTCCATGTTTAATAAATGTTATTTTGTTATTGAAATGAAATGAAATGAATGAATGAAATGAAAATCGCTTATTGTCACAAGTAGGCTTCAAATAAAATTACTGTGAAAAGCCCCTTATTAAAACTAATTAGTGGTCCTGTGACTCTGTTCCTTCATGGTTTCCTTTTTCTAATATTAACCAATACTGTCTTTTGAGCCAGAGTTCCATTCTGGGATTTTCCTGTCCATTTATGACATCAAATGGGATCGTAACACTGATATTGGTGAAATCTAGTGGTTCGAGGAGCTACCAAGAAGGCACCAGAATATTGCTCAATTTGATTTTCCCCTATTCTTTTGGTCTCATTCTTATCACAAGTGGACCATTAATACTTCATATCCATAACAAAACAATTTAAAAAATAAATTATACATGACTGTTTGGAAATTTCAAGTTGTATTCCGAGAGGCACACCCTTGCTCAAAAGATTTAAATCATTCTTCTCTCCTGGTGCTTGCTTTCTTCTGCCAATGGTTTTAGCCCACCACTCATTTTAAGACCTTTCAGGTCTTTTGTTCATGCGTGGTCTCAGTGTTCAGTGATGTTTTATGTTAATAGGAACCAAGCCAATTGGTCAAGCTGTAACCATGACATCGCTTTCCTTTATCGAGAGTTTATTGACTTGTTCAGTCTCCCAGCCCTCCTCGCAATCCACCCAGTGTCTCAGCTATACCCGATTTATAAATGTTCAAAGTCAATTAATACCCATCACCTGCTTCGCTTAACATTAACAACATAATTGACAAGACATTAATATAGACAGCTCGTTTCTTCCAGCCTCTGAGCATCTAGACCCTTCCACAATACCATTAAAGAAGCCATTTCTCCACTCATTGTCCTTTCTGGTCTTAGCCTCTCCATTCATTCTCAGTCCCTGCAGAAAATCTCATCATCCCACCGCCAGACCATGTCACTTACCTCTACCAACCTTAATGAGACTCAAGTCAACACACCACTCTTTCAACTTTGAACCTCACAATTGAGGCCACAATCCAAGGTCTGAAATCAAGGCTCTAATTCAAAATAAGCTATCTGGATAACACAATATTGTCTCCATAACTTAGCAAACATGAGGCCATTCAAACCTCTGCTGTGCGTGTCCTAATTTGCATCAAGTCCCATCTCCCGCTCCCCCAGGTGCTCATCGACGTACACTGGCTACCCGTTAAGCTGTAACTCTACAATAAAAATACTTTTAAATATCTTGGTTTGTTAAAACACCTACTTTCTCCAGAGTCTCACAATGACTGGGACTTCCCAAAGCACCTTACAGAGAAACATTACAGCCAATTAATGCAAAGAAAACTCCCCAAAACAGCAATGGACTAATGCCCAAATTAACGCACAGAAAACACCCACTAACAGCAACATAATAATGACCAGATAACCCATTTTCTATTATGGGTGGAATTTTCCATTTTTGAGACAAGGTGGGGTGGTGAGCTGCCCACTGGGCGGCATGTGAGATGTTTAGTGAGGGATATTGTATTGGTCAGGCCACCGGAGATTACACCCTTACTCATCTTCAAAACAGTGTATGGGATCTTTTATATCACGAGGGGGCAAACAGGATCTAAGTTTAAATTCTCATCTGAAAGACGGCATCCCTGACAGTGCAGCACTGGAATGCCAATGTGGATTGTTGTTTTCAAGTCTTGGATTAGAACTTGAACCCACTAGCTACAGAACCAGTTACAAGAATTCTAACTACTGAGCCACCACTGACAACAAACACAGGAATTCTACAGACAATTTGAAAAGGTCTCTCCATTCTACCTTCAGCTAATTGATGCCAGCTTGCCCTCATCCTTTCTAATCTGTCCATCCACAAAAAACAAAGTCAGAATCAAATCTAACCATCCCCCCTCGACGATTAATGGTAAAGCCATTGCTGAATCCCCAAAATCAACATCCTGAGGGTAACCATCAACCAGAAATGTAATTGGACCAGCCATACTGTGATTCTGGAGATTGTGCAGTGAGTAACCCACCTCCTGAATCCCCAAAGCCTCTCCACCATCTACAAGACACAACTCAAGAATGTGATGGAATACTCTCCACTTGCCTGAATGAGTGAAGCTCCAACAACATTCACGGAATTCCACACAATCCAGGACAAAGCAGCCCATTCGACTGGCACCACATCCACCACCATAAACATTCATTATGAGTTTAGACAGAGTCAGCATGGATTTATGAAGGGGGAATCATGCTTGACAAATCTACTGGAATTCTTTGACTAGTAGAATTGACGAGGGGGTTCCAGTGGATGTGGATTATTTGGTATTTCAGAAGGCTTTTGACAAAGTCCCACATACGAGATATGCATGTAAAATTAAACCGAATGGGATTAGGGGTTGTGTATTGAGATGGATAGAAAACTAGTTGACAGACAGGCAACAAAGAGTGGGAAGAAATTAACAGGTCTTTTTCACATTGGCAGGCAATGACTAGTGGGGTATCGCAAGGATCGGTGGCAAAACCCCAGCTATTCACAATATATATTAGTGATTTAGATGAGGGAACAAAATGTAATATTTCCAAATTTGCAGATGACACAATTGGGTGGGAGGGTGATCTGCGAGGAAAATGCAGAGATCCTTCAATGTGATTTGAACAAGTTAAGTGAATGGGCAAATGAATGGCAGATGCGAGATTATTCATTTTGGTAGCAGAAACAAGAAGTCAGACTATTATCTGATTGGTCAAATTAGGAGAGGGGAACGTGCAACGAGACCTGGGTACCCTTGTACACCAGTCACTGAAGGTAAGAGTGCAGGTATAGCAAGAGGTAAAGAAGACAAATGGTATGCTAGCCTTCATTGCGAGAGGATTAGAGTACAGGAGAAGGGATGTCTTGCTGCAATAATACTGGGCCTTAGTGAGGCCACACCTGGAATAGTGTGCGCAGTTTTGGTCTCCTTATCTGAGGAAGGATGTCCTTGCTATCGAGGGAGTGAAGCAAAGGTTTACCAAACTGATTCCTGGGATGGCGGGACCGACTTATGAGGAGAGATCAAGTCCATTAGGATTGTATTCGCTGGAGTTCAGAAGAATATGGGGGGGATCTCATGGAAGCCTATAAAATTATAACAGGACAGGGTAGATGCTAGGAGGATGTTCACAATGGTGGGGGTGTCCAGAACCAGGGGTAACAGTCTCAGGATACGAGGTAGACCATTTAGGACACAGATGAGGAGAAGTTTCTTCATCCAGAGTGTGGCGAACCTGTGGAATTCATTACCACAAGTAGTAGCTGAGGCCAAAGCACTGTATGTTTTCAAGAAACAGTTCAATTTGGCACTTCGGGTGAAGGGCGTCAAAGGATATGGGGGGGGAGGGGGGCGAAAAGAGAGCTGAATTAGGCTACTGAGTTAGATGATCAACCATGATCATAACGAATGGCAGAGCAGGCTTGAAGGGCCGAATGATCTAATCCTATTTTCTTTATTTCTATTACTTCCACCACTGGCACACGAAAGCAGTAATGTGTAGTATCTACAAGATGCACTGCAGCAACTTGTCAAGCCTTCTTCAACCGCATCCACCAATCTTTCGACTTCTACAACCGAGAAGGACAAGAGCAGCAAATGCATGGTGATGCCGCCCATTTGCAAGTTACCCTTCAAGCCACTCACTGTCATGACTTTGAACTATACAATCGTTCCTTCACCACTGGTCTGCTTATGGGGGGGGATTGTGGGTAGTGATTTTGGGGGGATGAGAGCGAAGTTTGAAGGGGGCTGAGGAGATGAAAGGATGCACAGAACAAATTACTCAGACATCTGTCAAAGGAGGTGGACGAGAAAGTTGGGGCCTTGATCTAAATTAGAGCTTCCCTGCTTGTCCAGGCAGCTCTTTGATTTTTTTTTATAAACTTAAAGTACCCATTTCATCTTTTCCAATTTGGAGTGGCCAATCGACCTACCCTGCACATCTTGGGTTGTGGGGGTGAGAGCCACGGAAACACAAGTGGAGTGTGCGGACTCGACACGGATAGTGACCCAGAGTCGGGATGAAACCTGGGACCTCAGCGCCTTGAGGCAGGCAGCTCTTTGATAGGTCACCTGGACCCTGCTGAACCATCACTGGGCGGCATGGTACCTGGCGGCACGGTAGCACAGTGGTTAGCACTGTTGATTCACTGCTCCAGTGTCCTAGGTTCGATTCCCGGCTTTGGTCACTGTCTGTGCGGAGACTGCACGTTCTCCCAGTGTCTGCGTGAGTTTTCTCCGGGTGCTCCGGTTTCCTCCCACAGTCCAAAAATGTGCAGATTAGGTGGATTGGCCATGCTAAATTGCCCTTAGTGTCCAAAAGGGTTGTGTGGGGATACTGTGTTACGGGGATAGGGTGGAGGTGTGGGCTTGTGTAGGATGCCCTTTCCAAGGGCCGGTGCAGACTCGATGGGCCGAATGGCCTCCTTCTGCACTGTAAATTCTATGACTCTATGTTCAAAACCTGGAACTCTGTTCATAACAGCACTATGGATATACCTCCATTAAATGGACTGCAGTATTTGGAGAAGAGGGCTCGCCACAGTAATGCTCACATCCAATGAAAGAATAAACAAACACAATGGAAAACTAGCAATGAGCAGATAAGTTTAATCTTGAATGTAAAAATACAAGTTGATCATTGGACAGAGGAACAGTTGCATTGAATGGCATTGGGCAGCACGATAGCACAGTGGTTAGCACCATGGCTTCACAGCTCCAGGGTCCCACGTTCGATTCCCAGCTTGGGTCATTGACTGTGCAGAGTCTGTATGTCCTCCCAATGTTTGTGTAGGTTTCCCCCGGGTGCTCCAGTTTCCTCCCACAGTCCAAAGATGTGGTTAGGTGGATTGGCCATGCGAAATTGCCATTTGTGTCCAAAAAGGCTTAGATGAGGTTACTGGAGGGGGGGGGGCTTAGGTAGGGTGCTCTTTTCGAGGGCCGATGCAGCCTCGATGAGCCGAATGGCCTCCTTCTGCACTGTAAATTCTATGATTCTATGAACCACAAAGAGAATCACAAAGTAGGGCACATATTGCTATTTCTTCACCATAACTGCATCTAAAATCTTAGAATTCCCATCTACCAGATTGTCATCATCATGAACACTACAGATCAAATGAAGAATTTCCCACACAGTAGTGAGAATGTGGAACTCAACTAACCCATGAAGTGGTTGAAGCAGATAACACTGACACATTTCAGGGGAGGTTTGATGTATAGATAAAGGGAAAGGAAATTGACTGATACAGGGAGGCAGGATTTGGGAAGAGATTAAAGTGTGTGGCAAAAAGCCAAGGCATAGATAGGTAGGCAGAAATTCCTTCCATCATGTAGATACGAGGCAAGCAGATAGATCAGCACCTTTATGTGTTGACTATGAATGGTCAATTAATGAATTCCAGCTTCACCCACATTACGAGGACAAGTTTTAAAAAGGTAAGCAAAGAAATAACGGAGAGATAATCAGCAGTATACCTGATGTTTCATATACTGAAATACAACATCTGGTTAAGGCTCTTATGCAGCAGTGTACCTAACAAATGCAGGTTTGAGACAGGGCTCGCCCAATACAGGAACTCCTTTGCTACTTCTTGGATCCCAGTAATGCATGTCCACAGTACTTGTGAAGCCGGTTTAGTTCAGTTGGCTGGACAGCTGGTTCATGGGCTGGACAGCTGGTTCATGATGCAAAGAGAGACCAACAGCACGTTCAATTCCAAGATGGATCATTCACCCTGTACTTCTGGCTAAAGATGGTTGAAAATGTTTCAGCCTAATATTTAGCACTAGCTCCCCATCATGGAGTATTCTCCTTCAGTCAATTGTTTAATTGACATCACCATTCATATGGCAGGACTCAGAGCTTCGGGCTGATCCGTTGGCTGTGGAATTGTTTAGCTTGGTCTATTGCATGCTGCTTCTGCTGTTTGACATACATAGTCCTGTGCTGTAGCCACACCAGGTTGACACCTCATTTTTAGGTATGCCTGGTGCTGCTCCTGGCTTGCTTTCCTGCATTCTTCATTGAACTAGAATTGACCACTTGGCTCAATGATAATGGTAGAGTGAGGGATATACCGGGCCATGACATTACAGAGTGAATAAATTTCTGCTCATGCTGATAGACACCTCGTGAATGTTTAAGTTTTAAGTTGCTATGTCTGTTCTGAATCTATCCCATTTAGCACGGTGACAGTACCACGCAACATAATGGAGGGTATTCGCACTGTGGAAAGAGCACTTTTTCTCCACAGGACTGTGCAGTGGTCATTCCAATCTATTCGGTCATGGAACAATGCATCTATAATGAGAAAATTGGTGAAGACAAGCTGTAGTAGATGTTGTCCTCTTGTTAGTTTCCTCACCACCTGCTGCAGGTCCAGTCTGGCAGATATATCCTTTCAGGACCTGGTCAGCTTAGTCAGTAGTGGTGCTACCAAACCATTCTAGGCAATGAATATTGAAGACTCCCATGCAGAATATGTTCTGTTGCAAGGGCCTTTCCTGGTGATTTCCTTTTTTCCCATTTCTTTTACTCTGTGGTTATCATTTTGATCCATGGATATTTAATGGGCATATACTTTTAAATCAAGCAGAGGAAGTGGGGAACTCAAAAGTTGCAAAATAGTACACTGTGCTACTGGAGATATAGCTTTTAAACATCAGGACTCAATAGATTGGAAAAATTTGGTTCGACTGGCTGGCTGTTGACCAACGAATTGACCAAAGTCCATATCCTGCCCGGCAACAGATGGTGATTGGGTCCTACCCAAATGGTATGGTTTTCAGAGGGCGCAAGAAGTGTCAGTTGGATCCTGGACGCCGAGAGGAACAGCTATGAGTGCCTGTCTCTAACTCTCCAAAAATGCTGCCTATTACTGATTTCTGAACCTGCAGAGAAGTTCTTGAGACCTGGATGAATTACAGTGTGAAAACAATTACAGACTGAAAGCAAAACCCTCAATCTGAATGCCTCGATTGAAGAAAGGTGTACTGGAAGATGTTCATCTGAATCAACGGCTCTTATCCTTTTACTTTAATCATTATTTTACACCCCTCTTTTTCCCTCTGCATTTATATATACACATATATATTGGGGCAAGTTAAGGGTGGGGGGTTAGGAATTAGATAATAGTTAACCAGTTGTATTTGTTGTGTATTTAGTTATAGTTATTGTTATTAATAAAAAAGAATTGTGTTTACATTTACAAACCTGGTGACTGTAGTTATTGGACAGCCAGACTTTGGGTATTTTCTAAGAATTATTTGTAATTTCAATTGTATTGCGACTCCAGGTCAAGTGGGGCTGGAATTAACCGTGCACTAGCCCAGGGGGGGGTCCCAACATTGTGCTCTTGCCACCTTCAGTGCTCCTTCCAAATAGTGATCCACATGTAGCTGTACTGATTCATCAGTGGATAGAAGGTGGTAGATGGTAATCAGCAGGTGGTTTCCTTGCCCATGTTTCACCTGACACCTTGAAACCTCATCAGGTCCACAGTCAATATCTCCTGATAAGATACAGGATGGTCCTGCTACTTTAAACCCCACAGAGACAGACCACAAACCAAGGTCTGGAACTAAGGCTCCAAATCAGCAGAGGCACTATCTGATTCTTTCGCAATGCAGCATTAATTGTTTTGCACTTATGTTTTCCTCCACAATCTGACAACATTTCAATACCATCATGATTTCCAACCTGAACTTATAAGTTGCACATTTAATGTAATCTAACAGCCAGAGGTATTTTATGGGAGCAATTATCAAAGTAAATTTGCCACCGAGTCATAAAGAGAAATTTAGAAAAGGGATCAAGAGCTTGGTGAAAGCGGCACAGTCAGTTTTAAGGAACACCTAATCGGAGTACAGGCGGAGAAATTTAACAAGGAAATTCCAAAGCTTAGAGCCCAGGCAGCTGAAGGCAAGGGTACCAAGATGCGCAGAGGTCAGGACTGGAGGAGTGCCAAAAGTTCAGAAGGTGGTAGAGCTAGAGAAGGTCACAGAGATAGGAGGGAGGCCATGGAAGAATTTGAAAAAAAAGGATGGGAATTTTAAACTCAAGGCACTGGCAGACAGAATCACGATAAAAATAGAAAATGCATTAAACACCCAACAGGTCAGACAGCACCTGCAAAAGAGAGAGAAACAGAGGAATATTTGAGGTCGATGATCATTCAGCATTTTGGGTAAATGCGTGCAAGTTAGGATACAGGTAGCAGAATATGTTACAACAACTGTCTATTTTTTCCCTCAAAACCTTACTCCCCCATAAAAATGATTTAACCTAGAACTGCAGAAGCTCACCCATTGAAGGTAATGGGTGAATTAATTCATTGCTGGAATTCAATCTCAGCAGGTCAGGACAGTAACTGAATGTACAACAGATCGAATTGCTATGTTCCTCTCACACAAAACAGCAATTTTCAATGCTTTTGATAGAGGCATAAACAGCTATGAAGTCAATCACCAGGTACATCAGCATTATAGCGTTCACAATGCTGAACAAATGCCCTAGCCTGTGAACTCAGCATGATTTGCTTTTACTGTCCATTGAACAGGCATCAGGGGGCTGAAGGGTGGGTCAGTAAATTTGCTGATGACACCAAGATTGGTGGAGTAGTGGATGAGGTGGAGGGCTGTTGTAGGCTGCAAAGAGACATTGATAGGATGCAGAGCTGGGCCGAAAATTCATTTTGGTAGGACAAATTTGAATGCGGATTACAAGGTCAACGGCAGGGTTCTGAGGGATGTGGAGGAACAGAGAGATCTTGAGGTTCATGTCCACAGATCGCTGAAGGTTGCCACTCAAGTGGATAGAGCCGTGAAGAAGGCCTATAGTGTGTTAGCGTTTATTAACAGGGGGCTTGAGTTTAAGAGCCGTGGGGTTATGCTGCAACTGTACATGACCCCGATGAGACCACATTTGGAGTATTGTGTGCAGTTCTTGTCACCTCACTATAGGAAGGATGTGGAAGCATTGGAAAGGGTCAAAAGGAGATTTACCAGGATGCTGCCTGGTTTGGAGAATAGGTCTTATGAGGAAAGGTTGAGGGAGCTAGGGCTTTTCTCTTTGGAGCGGAGGAGGATGAGTCGGACACTTTAGGAACTTTCAAGCGGTTATTGGATAGGCACATGGGGCACACCAGTATGGCAGGGAGTGGGATAGCTTGATCTTGGTTTCGGACAAGGCTCGGCAAAAAATCGAGGGCCGAAGGGCCTGTTCTGTGCTGTACTGTATTGTTCTATGACATATCTTTCATTTAATCCCAGTCTAGGAATTAAATACATCACATAGATTAAGGTCATCCGCTTGTAACTTGACTGAGCAACTGCTACATTGTTAAATGCAATATATACTCTCCAACATACCCTCTAACTTTTTCCCCTCTAAGTATATGGGCAATTTCTTTCAGTGAGTGGCCCCTTTTATTGCAGTCATAAGCATGATTGTTTAAAGGGTCAGACTCGCGCATAACCAGAGCTGGGACTTTCAGGTTGCTACATGGCTGTGCATCTTAGAGAGATCATTGGTATTGCCTGCTGCATTTTAAATCAGTAAATTTAAAGAAATGGATATGCAAGTGAAGCTATATGAATAACAAATTTATCCTGGTACTACAAACTTCAGTTGTTGTCACAAAGCCAACTGAGAAGATGAGTGCTAATACCCCATAGGGAAAACCATTCTTAGCCTGGCAAACCCAAATGCTGTGCAAAACAGTTATGATAGCCTTCATCTATTGCCTCAAATTGTCCCCATCTCTACCAACACCAATACTTCAACTCTGTGATGGGACTCAAAATGTTTTCTCCAGCCACAAGCCAATCCTGACATGTTTAGTTGCAAAAAGGCTTTTTTCCCCACATTTCAAAAAGACAGCCTACACAATTTTGTACGTCACCGTGTAATTTTTATTGGGCAAGTGATTATTTTGGACTAATAATGTGCAGAGGGTCTTTCAGAGTATCACGCTTTTGTTGTCTCAAGTGCCAACTTTCTGAACTACATGCACAATTCCCTGCTCAAACAGAGACTCAACTACACACATACACACATGTACAGGCTCTCTCTTCAATCAGCTAGTAATGTTTTCAACCAAGGACGGTCATATCATTTTTTTTGTATTTCTGCCATCTCCAATAATCTTTGAAGGACTGGCTTAACGGTTAGAATATTGATTAACAAATGACTGTAGTAAATGAAGCCGAAACATTTTATTAATAGCTTTCCCATTCTGTCATTTATCAAGCTGAGAGAATACAACTGCTTGGTCAATACATCATTTCCTTAAATGAATCACGCCACAATCAAGTGCATGTAGTAATTTCACTAAACAGAAATCTGTTCAGTACGAAATTCAGACTCAGGTGGATGGCCAGCTAATAATGAAAATGGGGACTGCCATTTATAACCATATTTGATAATAGTCAAAACACTAACAGGAATTTATTAACTCCCAACAGAAAGTGCAAGCTATAAAGAAAAAAAATCATGAGGCAGCAGATTCTGAGCCAATCTGTCACACAAATCAGTAAGTACTGGCAAGCTTGTCATAAATCTGTCACCTACAACAGCACTGCATTAACTAACCTTCAGAGAAATTTAGTTACCACAGACTTTCCCTTTACAATATATACAATAATATGGGTATCTGCAAACTGCTGCCTCAGTACCCACTCTAAAACAATAGTTGCTGGTATATTTCTTCTGATGCTGCTACGATTCTACAAGTGCTTGGTGCTTTCTACAGTCATTTAAAGTTGCACAAGTCTATCGGGAGTGGTGTTAGAAGTGCTAAAAGAGCTTTTGCTGACTTCAAGAATTCTGCTTAAACCAGTTACTCCCAGATTTGGGTGCACTGGTAGCCGTTCCTCTTGGAGAATGAGAAGAGGTCACACGGAGCAGGACAGACTTGCTAGAAGGCAGAGAAAGAGGAAAAAGGGTTCTCAAAAGGGGGTCATAAAGAGTGTATCTGAAGCAATTTTCCTACTTTAACCTCAGCAACGAACAATGTGTACAACGTCTGTGCTTCAGTAAGGACATCTTAATTGAAATCTGCCAGTTCTGCAGCCATAATTACCACCTCCGAGCTGGACTAAGGCCACTTTGAAGTGCTTGCAACGGTGACCTTGGGAATTAGCTTGTATGCGTCTGGCTCCATCCATGCTAGAGCTGCAAGTATTAGCGGCACCTTGCAGTTTGCTTCCCCTTACCCCATGAGGGAGGTCACTAAGTCACTATAGAGGTAGCTAACTGGTGTGACACCAGTTACCCAAAACTCAATTCCAGTTCCATACCTCACCCTCTCTCTTCCTCACCAACCATCACACTGTCCATTTGATCACAAAGCAAAAATAAACATTACAAACAAATTTCTAAATTAAATCATTCCATATTGCATATGAAATTCCACTAATTACCCTTGCGCATTCCCTTAGAGCCAGGCTTCTGCATACCTTTGTATGTCTTTTTGCCCCTGTACACTTGCTGAATCCTATCAGGTAGAAATCTGCTAACTTTTAGTGAAGGAGATTGCAGGTGGGCTTCATTGTCAACATCAAATAGCTCCAGGCCTGGAAAGTCCAGCTTCAGACTGCAGTCATTCCATAACATTCTTCGAAGTGTTCGAATATTAGCATTTTTTAAACGGTAGCTCCTTCAGCAATTTTTTTACCTTTTTTGAAAGGTTGATCTGTCTGGTTTATTCAACCAATTTATACCTTGATTTAAAAGTATTGGCAAAGGGCAGCACGGTGGTGCAGTGGTTAGCACTGCTGTCTCACGGCACCTAGGTCCCAGGTTTCGCCCCCACAAACCAAAAGATGTGCAGGTTAGGTGGATTGGCCACCCTAAATTGTCCCTTAATTGGATAAATGAATTGGACACTCTAAATTGAAAAGAATTGGCAAAAAACATCGTTACATTGAATTCCATGTTCAATTTGAAACTGACATACTCTAGTCACAAACAAGAATCTTTTTTTAAAATAAATTTAGACTACCCAATTATTTTTTTTCCAATTAAGGGGCAATTTCGCATGGCCACTCCACCTAACCTGCACATCTTTGGGTTGTGGGGGTGAAACTCACACAGACATGGTGAGAATGGGCAAACTCAACATGGACAGTGGCCCAGGGCCGGGATCGAACCCGGGTCCTCAGTGCCATAGTCCCGGTGCTAACCACTGCGCCACCGTGCTGCCCTACAAACAAAAATCTTTTACTTTAAGCCAATTCCGAAGGTATGGGTGGAGAGCTAGCTACTGTATACTGGGTAAGCAAATTAAAATATATAGCTGTAAATGAACAGTGAGAAATATTTAAAGAAACAATTCAAAACGTTCGAAAAAAAAACTCAGTAAGAAAGCCCATCCACCGCTCACTCACAAAGTTTGGGGAAGCATTAGATTAAAAGAGGCTTACAATATTGCAAAAAGCAGCAACAAGTCTGAGGATTGGGAGTGTTTTAGAGACCAGCAAAGGGTAACCAAAAAGTTGATAAAAAAGGAAAAAATGTAATGCCAGTAAACTAGCCAGTAATATAAAAACAGATTGCAAGAGCTTTTATGAGTATATAAAATGGAAGAGAAACATTGGACCCTTCAAATCAGAGACAGGAGAAATTGTTACGGGGAACGAAGAAATGGCAGAGCCATTGATCAAACATTGTGTCTTCACACGAAAGGACATCAGTTTCATTCCAGAAACTGAATGCTGAATTTGGGTGCATTTGAATGCTATAGTGAGAGTTCGGTGACTGAGGGAGTTAGGTGAAGAGGTAGTAAGGTGCTCCTTTCATTTCATTTCTTACATTTCCTCAAAGAGCGTGAAGGGAGCCGGGAGTTTACAGAGAGTGCAGCTGACTGGGAGCAGAGTCGGAGGGCGGAGTTCCAGTTGGTACACAGGGCAGCTATATTCTGTAAAGTAAGAGGGGATGGAGGCGAGGGCAGTTGCATGCTCCTCCTGTAGGATGTGGGTGGTGAGGGAGACCACCGGTGTCCCCGCTGACTATACCGGCGGGAAGTGCACCCAAGTCCAGCTCCTCAGAGACCGTGTCAGGGCACTGGAGCTGGATGAACTTCGGATCATCCGGGAGGCAGAGGGGGTAATAGAAAAGAGTTACAGGGAGGTAGCCAAACCCAAGTTACAGGACAAGAGTAGCTGGGTTACAGTCAGGGGAAAGAAAACGAACGGGCAGACTGCGCAGGGAGCCCTCGTGGCCGTTCCCCTTATAAACAAGTATACCGTTTTGGATGCTGTTGGGGGGAGAATGGCCTACCAGGGGAAGGCCCTAGCGGCCAGGTCTCTGGCACTGAGTCTAGCTCTGTGACTCAGAAGGGAAAGGGGGGAGAATAGAAAAGTAATAGTGATAGGAGACTCAATGGTTAGGGGAATAGATAGGAGATTCTGTGGTCGCGAGCGAGACTCCCGGAAGGTATGTTGCCTCCCGGGTGCCAGGGATGTCTCGGATCAAGCCGACAGGATTCTTAAGGGGGAGTGTGAGCAACCAGAAGTCGTGGTGCACACAGGCACCAACGACATAGCTAAGAAAAGGGATGAAGATCTAAAAAGTGATTTTAGGGAGTTAGGTTGGAAGCTAAAGAGCAGGACAAGCAGAGTAGTGATCTCAGGATTGCTACCGGTGCCACATGCAAGTGAGGCAAGGAACAGAGAGAGAGTACAGCTGAACACGTGGCTACAGGGCTGGTGCAGGAGGGAAGGCTTCAGATATGTGGATCATTGGGATATCTTCTGGGGAAGGTGGGGCCTGTACATGAAGGACAGATTGCACCTAAACTGGAGGGGCACCAATATCCTAGGTGGGAGCTAGAACTCTTCAGGAGGGTTCAAACTAGTTTGGCAGGGGGATGGGAAACAGAGCTATAGATCAGAGAATAGGGTAGCTGTTGAACAGGCAGAAATAGTATGCAGCAAATCTGTGAGGAAGGATAGACAGTTGATAGGGAAAAATTGCACTCAGTGGAATGGGTTAAAGTGTGTCTGTTTCAATGCAAGGAGTGTCAGGACTAAGGGAGATAAACTTAGAGCATGGATCAGTACTTGGAACTACGATGTTGTGGCCATTACGGAGACATGGATTTCACAGGGGCAGGAATGGTTGTTAGATGTTCCGGGGTTTAGATGTTTTTAGAAGAATAGGGAGGGAGGTAAAAGAGGAGGGGGAGTAGCACTGTTAATTAGGGAGTGCACCACAGCTGCAGAAAAGGAGGTAGTTGAGGAGGGTTTGTCTACTGAGTCAGTATGAGTGGAAGTCGGAAACAAGAAAGGAGCAGTCACTTCATTGGGAGTTTTCTATAGACCCCCAATAGCAGCAGAGAGATAGAGGAATAGATTGGGCGGCAGATCTTGGAAAAGTGCAGAAGTAACAAAGATGTTGTCATGGGTGACTTGAACTTCCCTAATATTGACTGGAACCTCCTTAGTGCAAATGGTGTGGATGGAGCAGATTTTGTCATGTGTGTACAGGAAGGATTCCTGACTCAATATGTAGATAGGCCTCTCTAGGGGGGGGGGGGCATATTGGACTTGGTGCTCGGCAACGAAACAGGCCAGGTGTCAGATGTCTCGGTGGGAGAGCATTTCGGTGACAGTGACCACAACTCCTTGACCTTTACCATAGTCATGGAGAGGGATAGGAACAAATAGTATGGGAAGGTATTTAATTGGGGGAGGGGAAATTATACTGCTATGAGACAGGAGCTGAGGAGCATAAAGTGGGACCAATTGTTCTTGGGGAAATGCACAACAGTAATGTGGTAATTGTTTAAGGAGCACTTGCTGCGAGCGCTGAATTGCTTTGTCCCACTGAGACGAGGAAGGAATGGTAAGGTGAAGGAGCCTTGGATGACAAGAGAAGTGGAGCTTCTAGTCAAGAGGAAGAAGGAAGCTTACGTAAGGTTGAGGAAGCAAGGATCTGACTCGGCTCTAGAGAGTTACAAGGTAGCCAGGAAGGAACTCAAAAATGGACTGAGGAGAGCTAGAAGGGGGCATGAAAAGGCCCTGGCGGGAAGGATTAGGGAAAACCCCAAGGCATTCTACACTTGTGTGAGAAATAAGAGGATGATCAGAGTGAGAGTAGGGCTGATCAGGGATAGTGGAGGGAACTTGTGCCTAGAGTCTGAGGAGATGGGGGAGGCCCTAAATGAATACTTTGCTTCAGTATTCACTAGAGAGAGGGACCTTATTGCCCATGAGAACAGTGTCAACCAGTTTAATAGACTCAAACAGGTTGATATTAAGGAGGAGGATGTGCTGGAAATTTTGAAAAGCATCAGGATAGAAAAGTTCCCTGGGCCTGACGGGATATGCCCAAGGTTACGGGGAAGCGGGGGAGGAGATTGCTGCGCCGTTGGCGATGATATTTGCGTCCTCACTCTCCACTGGAGTAGTACCGGATGATTGGAGGGAGGCGAATGTTGGGCCCCTATTCAGGAAAGGGAATAGGGAAATCCCTGGGAATTACAGGCCCATCAGTCTTACGTCTCTGGTGAGTAAAATATTGGAAAGGATTCTGAGAGATAGGATTTATGATTGTTTAGAAAAACATAATTTGATTAAAGATAGTCAGCATGGCTTTGTGAGGGGCAGGTTAAGCCTCACAAGCCTCATTGAATTCTTTGAGGATGTGATGAGACACATTGATGAAGGTCAGGCAGTGGATGTGGTGTATGTGGATTTCAGTAAGGCATTTGATAAGGTTCCCCATGGTAGGCTCATTCAAAAAGTTAGGGGGCATGGGACACAGGGAAATTTGGCTGTCTGGATACAGAATTGGCTGGCCGAAAGAAGACAGCGAGTGATAATGGATGGCAAGTATTCCGCCTGGAGGTCGGTGACCAGTGGTGACCCGCAGGGATCTGTTCTGGGACCTCTGCTGTTTGTGGTTTCTTTAAATGACTTGGATGAGGAAGTGGAAGGGTGGGTTAGTAAGTTTGCCAATGACACGAAGGTTGGTGGAGTTGTAGATAGTGTTGAGGGTTGTTGCAGGTTACAACAGGACATTGACAGGATGCAGAGCTGGGGAGAGAAGTGGCAGATGGAGTTCAACCTTGATAAATGTGAAGTGATTCATTTTGGAAGGTTGAATTTGAATGCTGAATACAGGGTTAAAGGCAGGATTGGAAGTGTGGAGGAACAGAGGGATCTTGGGGTCCACGTACATAGATCCCTCAAAGTTGCCACCCAGGTTCATAGGGTTGTTAAGAAGGTGTATGGTGTGTTGGCTTTCATTAACAGGGGGATTGAGTTTAAGAGCCGCGAGGCTTTGCTGCAGCTTTATAATACTCTAGTTAGACCACACTTGGAATATTGTGTCCAGTTCTGGTCGCCTCATAGAACATAGAACATACAATGCAGAAGGAGGCCATTCGGCCCATCGAGTCTGCACCGACCCACTTCAGCCCTCACTTCCACCCTATCCCCTGTAACCCAATAACCCCTCCTAACCTTTTTGGACACTAAGGACAATTTATCATGGCCAATCCACCTAACCTGCACGTCTTTGGACTGTGGGAGGAAACCGGAGCACCCGGAGGAAACCCACGCACACACGGGGAGGACGTGCAAACTCCACACAGACAGTGACCCAGCGGGGAATTGAACCTGGGACCCTGGTGCTGTGAAGCCACAGTGCTACCTACTGTGCTACCGTGCTGCCTCATTATAGGAAGGATGTGGATGCTTTGGAGACGGTACAGAGGAGATTTACCAGGATGCTGCCTGGACTGGAGGGCATGTCTTATGAAAAAGGTTGAGGGGGCTGGGGCTTTTCTCACTGGAGCGAAGAAGGAAGAGAGGTGACTTGATAGAGGTGTACAAGGTGATGAGAAGCATGGATAGAGTGGATAGCAAGAGACTTTTCCCCAGGGTGGAAATGGCTGTCACGAGGGGACATAATTTTAAGGTGATTGGAGGAAGGTATAGAGGAGATGTCAGAGGTAGTTTCTTCACAGAGGGTGGTGGGTGTGTGTAATGCACTGCCAGCAGAGGTGGTGGAGTCAGAGTCATTAGGGACATTTAAGCGACTCTTAGACAGGCACATGGACAGCAGTAAATTGAAGGGGTGTAGGTTAGGTTGATCTTAGATTAGGATAAATGGTTGGCACAACATCGTGGGCTGAAGGGCCTGTACTGTGCTGTACTGTTCTATGTTCTATCCATGTTCTATGAAATAGATGGTAAACTAGGGGCTAAAAGGAATGAGGAAATTATGGGAATTAATATAAACGGTGAAAAATTATTGGAGGAACTTAAGGGACTTGAATGTGACAAATCCCCAGGCCCTGATGGCCTACACCCTTGAGTTCTAAGAGATATCTGCAGAAATATTGAATGTGCTAGCTGTGATTTACCTGAATTCTTTGGATTAGGGAATGCCATCAGATTGGAAGTTAGCAATTGCGATTACACTTTTCAAGAAAAGTGGGAGAGAGAAAACAGGGAACCAAAGGCCAGTTAGCTAACAATAATTGTTGAGAAAATGCTGGAATCTATTAAGGGGATGTTAACTAAGCACTTCGAAAAGCACAAAATGATTAGAACAAGGCAACATAGTTTAATTAAGGGAAATCCCAATGACAAATTTATTGGCATTTATCTAGCAAGGTAGATAAAAGGGGAACCAGTAGACATGTTGTACCTAGATGTCCAAAGGCTTTCAATAAGGTACCACACAAAAGTTAATAGGAAAGACAAGTGCACGTGGAGTTGGCGGTAATATATTAGCATGTATAAACGATTGGTTATTAGGTAGGAATCAGTGCATGGGCATATATAGGACTTTTACAAGTTGTCAGGTAGCGAATAGTGGAGTACCACAAGGGTCAGTACTGGAGCCTCGGCTAGTTACAAATTATATTCATGACTTAGATTGAGACATAAAAAGTAATGCATCCAAGTTTGTTGATGATACAAAGCGAGGTGAAAGGGTAAGCTGTGCTGAGGACACAGTGACTGCAAAGAGATATAGGCATATTAAGTGAGTGGGTAACAAGATTGCAGATGGATTATAATGAGAGAAGTGTGAAGTTATTTACTTTGGTTTAAAGAATAGAACGACCAATGTATTTTAAAAAGATGAGTAATTTGCAAGTGTGGATGTTCAAAGAGACTTGGGTGTGCTTGTACAAGGAGCGCAAAAACTTAAAACCGGTACAGCAAGAAATTAGGACAGCAAACAGCATGTTGGCCTTCATTGCAAGGCGATTGGAGCAGAAATAAAAAAGTCTCGAGTTGTACAGAGTTTTGATGTGACCACATCTGGAGAACTGTGTGCACTTTTGGTCTCCACATTTAAAAAAATAGATATACTTGCATTGGAGGCAGAGCAGCAAAAGTTCACTAAATTGATCCCTGGGATGAAGGAATTTTCCAATGATGAAAGGCTAAGAAAACGGAGTCTATTTTTTTTTCGGAGAATGAGAGGCAATCTCAATGAAATGTACAAAATTCTGAAGAGGTTTGATAGCGTAGACGCTAAGAAATTATTTCCACTGGTCAGGGAATCTAAAATGCGGAGGCAGTCTCAGAATAAGAGTCTGATTATTTATGACCGAGATGAGGGAAAATTACTATACTCAAAGGGTTGTGAATCATTGGAATTCCCTGCCCCAGAGAGTTGGCGATGCTCCATCATTTAATACATCCTGCAAGTCCTTTGCTAACTGTAATGCAGAGCTATAATTGCAGCAAGCTGAGCTTCCACTGCAGAACTCTGGCCTCTAGTGGAAGTTGACTGTACGGCAATGGAAGCTGACACACTGGCCATTGCACACTGCAAATATGCTGGAGTTGGCCACTACCTCCATGTTGGAAAGGATGTGCTCCAAAGCTCTGTGCATTGCCTTTGCCAAAGGAGTGTTAGTCTCCCCCAGCTCCTTGGCACAGACAGTAGACTTCACAAAGCATTAAACATTTTGCTATGCATACCCATCAGCATGTGCAGCCTTGCCCTCCAACAAACTGGCACCAGGGCATATCCTCGATTCTTGCCCTGGCCTCATAACGGATTGTCTCATCATGTACAGAAATTGAGAGATGATGTAATCTTCACCATCACTGTCTTACTGATGTTTCTCCTCTGAGAGGGAGAGCTGGGTGTAAGGAGAATTAGGTACGAAGATATTCCCATCTTCAATGGTTTAAGCCCATCCACCGGCCAAAACACCAGCTATGCGTAAGCCAATAATGGCATCCTCATCTGGGGTCAGGGCATGCAGGTGCCCCCTTTCCAGTCCAACTTTTCTTTTATTTGTTCATAGGATGTGGGCATCGCAGGCAGTGCCAGCATTTGTTGCCCATCCCAGTTAAGAGTCAATCACATTGTTGTGGGCCTGGTGTCACATATAGGCCAGAGCGGGTAAGGACGACAAATTTCTTTCCCTAAAGGACATTAGTGAACTAGAAGGGTTTTTAGAACAATCAACAATAGTTTCACGGTCATCATTAGACTTTTAATTCCAGATTTTTATTGAATTCAAATGTCATCATCTGCAGTGGCGGGATTTGAACCTAGGTCCTCAGAGCATTACTTTAGGTTGGTGGTTTCTTAGTCCAGTAAAAATATCACTACGCCACCGCCTCCCCAGCAATTATTGTAGCCAGTTAAAATGGCTAACTCCTGATTTAGAATGGCTAACCCAGATTTAAAATGGCGAACGGCAAAGATTGATGGGAAAATCAGCCAACAGGACTAAAATAAGCAGCTACAGGTAGACTGTGTATTCACCTCTGGGAAGGCCAGACAAGATCGATACCGGGAACCATCAGCACAACGAAACACCAGCCATCTGCATACAAATGAGCAATCCCCGGGAACAATGCGCAACATTTTAGACACAAAGCCAACCCATACTTTTCGGCGCCAACAGGAGCCTACACAAAGGGAGGTGAACGATCACCTCAAGACCGTCTATCGATCAAGGAATCGCTCCAGCATTGGAGAATATCGAACCAAGTGATTGGGACAAAGTCCAATCACTTGGAACCAGGTACAGGGTCCGCCCCGAAAGGCGGGAAGTCCCTGGGGACTATAAGAATAGAGTCCAAGTTCAAATCGGCCCTTCTGCACACCTTCAGCATCCTGCTGCACCCTTCTGCTTCTTCTACTGACCGGATCACTCAGCAACGCAGACCAACCCTTGACAGTGACCGGTCCAGCCATCGCGAAACATCCTGTAAGTCTTACGCCAACGCTCGCAACGAGATAGGCGCTCCTAGCTATCAATCTGTACCAGCTTCGAATCCTGCAGGCTCAGAACCCGAACAAAAGGCCATTCGTTTCCCTGACCTGGTGGGCCATTTCCAAGTTAAGTATTGGCCTGTTAGTTGTAGCTTAGACGTAGAATTTATGCATGAGTATTGATGACTGTATATAATAAACGTGCTTTGATTTAACTCTTACTAAGCGGTGTATTGGATTATTGATCATTACTCGGACTTGAACCACAGGGCGGTATCATTGAGATACCTGGCGACTCAAGAGCAAAGGTGATAGAACACAGCAATTAAACTAAGGCTAAAGTTAGCAACAACACTATCAACTACTGCTGTTGTGTGTGACCTGATCCTGCAAGAGAAAGCGAAGTGTGTCATTAAGTATTGAGCAATCATTTGGTATGTTATAGGCAGGAGGAGCAAAACAGTAGTTAGCAGAGTTGCTTCACAGCTCCAGGGTCCCAGGTTCGATTCCCAGCTTCTGTCACTGTCTGTCTGGAGTCTGCACGTTCTCCCCTTGTCAGCGTGGGTTTCCTCCGGGTGCACCAATTTCCTCCCACAGTCCAAGGATGTGCAGGTTAGGTGGATTGGCCATGATAAATTGTCCTTAGTGTCCAAGAAGGTTGGGTGAGGTTACTGGGTAACAGGGATAGGTTGGCAGTGTGGGCTTAAGTGGGATGCTCTTTCCAAGGGCCGGTGTACACCCGGTGGGCTGAATGGTCTCCTTCTGCACTGTAAAGTCTATGACATCTTCTTGCCGTTTGTCCATCAGCAGATGTGTTTTCTAATTGTTTTCTTAGAAAGTCTGTGGCATGTTTCCCCAAACCATCAGTTTCCAAGTCCAATTTTAGAGAGCTTGCCGCAAGTCACTTCAATGATTAATTCAGGTAAGTTTATTCACATTCAAGCCCAGAGGGATGATCGCAACTTACACAGACACAAATATACAGTAAGGGGGTTTTACAGCTATGAAAGTCAAAGTGCAAAGGAGGGGTTCTGTAGCCACTTAAAATGGCCAACTCCCGATTCAAAATGGCGAACGGCAAAGGCTGATGGGAAAGTCAGCCAACAAGACAAAAACCAGAAGCTGCAGGTTGGCAGTGTATTTACCTCTGGAAAGGCCAGACAATATCGATACCAGCAACCATCAGCATAACAAAACAGCCATGTGCATACTAATGAGCAATTCGCAGGAACAATAAGCAACATTTGGACACACAAAGCAAAACCAGACTCTTCGGCGCCAGCAGGAGCCTACACAAAAGGAGGTGAACAAGCACCTCAAGACCGCCCATCGATCAGGGAACCGCTCCAGCATTGGATAAAATCGAACCAAGTGATTGGGACAAAGTCCAATCACTTGGGACCAGGTACAGGGTCCGTCCCAAAAGACGGGAAGCCCCTGGGGACTATAAGAATTGAGCCCCAAGTTCAAATCGCTCTCTTCTTCTCCATCTCTTCGCTCTCTTCACGCTCTTCTTCCTGCCCGGGTAACCCAGCAACAACGAACCAACATTGACCGTGACCGGAGCAGTGAAGATCGAAATTGTAAGTCTTAATTCAACGCTCGCTACGAGATAGGCGCTCCTAGCTATCAATCCGTACCAACCTCGAATCCCGCAGGCTCAGAACCCGAACGAAAGGCCATTTGTTTCCCTGACCTGGTGGGCCAGTCCAAAAGTTAAGTAATAGCCTGTTAGTTGTAGAAGTAGCTTAGACGTAGAATTTGTGCATGAGTAGCGATTACTGTGTATAATAAATGTGCTTTGATTTAAATCTTACTAATCGGTGCATTGGATTATTGATCATTATTCGGACTTGAACCTCGTGGCGGTATCATAAAGATGCCTGGCGACCCGAGAGCAAAGATAATAAAACAGAGCAATTGAACTAAGGCAAAATCGGCAGCATTATTTGGCGACTTCCTGACGGGACCCGAGCTAGACGTGGAAAACCACTCCGGGAGAACCCAGAATTTGAATTAGAGATCCAACTGGAAACGGAAAACCAAAAGTGTTCAAGCAGTTCTGATCAATACTCATAATTCGGAAGTGTGTGTATGCATGCGTAACTAACAGGGCAATAAGGTAAAACTGATAGATTTTTTGTTGCGACAAAACTGTCGAAGTTTGTATTTTGGAAAGTAGCGAAAGCCCTATTTACATCACCGCCTTAATACCCCTGTCCCAAATTTGAAGAGCAGCATTCGGATTAATGCCCCTGTCCCAAATTTGAAGAGCAGCATTCGGATAGGAAAGATGGCAATGCAGGCAATGCAGCGCCTAATGAACCCCGAAGAATTTGCGATCGCAGCGAGCAGCTGCAGTAGAGTGGGACAATGTCCCATTTGGGAGGAAGAGATCAGGAAATATCTCAAAGGGAAAGGAGGCCCCTTTGGAATGAATTCTGTGACAACGAGGAATCAAGTCCCGGGAGAATAGGACATATTTGGTGGGAGAACCGGAGCGAGATCCACAAAAAGAGCTTAGAGAAAGCTCGCAAGCCGATGGCAATCGTGTCCTGCTTGGCACAATTGCGAGGCACAGAGGAGATCGTTAGGATGCTCCGGAAAGAAGTTGAGGGCATACATCGAATGAGCAAGGTCGATGTAAGCGAGGTAGAAAAGGAGAATTTGGAATTGAGAAGGAAGTTGGCAGCAAAAGATGGAGGTGGAGGATGCCAAAAGGGCGCACCAGTCTTGTCTGGCGCACTCAAGCAGCTTCCAGTCTCAATACGAAAAGGCCTCTCAGGACACGCAACGTACAGTCCTGGTACGTGAAGAAACAGAAAAGCAGGTAGAAGCGTTACAGAGACAGTGTAGCGATCTAAAGGCAGCATTAAGAGCACTCCATGCTGCCACCACAGAACAAAGACAAAGCACATTAGATCACGCAAAGTGCCGGAAGAAGATTGCAGAGCTGCAATCGCTGCTTTCAGTTCAGAAAGGTTTCCAGGAAACCTTTGGAGAAAATTTAGATCAGGAAGACGGCCCTGATTGGGAAGAATTGAACGAAACAGCGCAGAAATATGTTCAGGGAACATGTGCGCAGGCAAAGCCACAAAAGAGGAAAGCGCCCCAACCCCCCACACAGCAGATAGTTCAAGCTCCAATGAACCCAGTCACCACCCACCGCACAGCCACATCGGACGACGCGGAATTTCTATACTCCAACCCCTTAACAGTGACCCAATTACGGGACGCGTGCGATAAGATCACACCTTTCCTCCCCACCACAGACCCCCACCATTTCTTTGCCACAGGTAAGCATCAGGCGACCATGTACGGCTTGGATGAGCAAGAGCATGTAAAGCTCACAGTTTTAAGTTTTGACCCTTTTGTAGCAGCAGCCCTTCCCGACCCACAGAATGTAGGAGGAGGCACCCTTGCAGAAATGCATACCACGATTCTGGATGCGATCGGGTATAACCGGGGTGGCCCCGTAGATGGCCTCAACAAATGTAGGCAAAAGAAATCAGAGTACCCCACAGCGTTTGCTGGACACCTGTGGATCCGCTTTGCACCAGACAACATGGCCAAATGGACCGCACCCTTATCTCCCATGCTACAGAAACAGGACAGAAAGCTTGCACGAGTTATGATCCCTCAGAGGAGGCCCATAACGAGAAGTGGGTAGTGAAAAGATTGTCCCGCGCTTGGGAGCAATCTATACAAAGTAAACCCGCAGTCAAGAATCCTGAGTAAAAGCAAGGCGGAGCAGATATGCAGGCAGTAAAAACATACCAGAACCCCGCATGGGTGAATGAGTGAAAGAACAGCCCCCCACCCAAGTCACAGGAGTGTTACAACTGCAGACAGTTGGGACACTTCGCAAGAGAGTGCAATGCCCCTAAAAAGCCACAGAGAGCCCAGCAGACGGGCACTCTGAGTAAGAAAAAGACAGAGCCCATTCATAGCGTTAGCGCCCGTTCAGATCAGACGGACTTGACCGGAACAGACTGATGGTGTACGGGCTCCCCCAGTTGGGTCTGCGACACCCTTTGGGATAGGTCCGGACGACCGGTAGTTGCAGCGAAAATTCGGGGACAGCCCCTCGAATTTCTCTGGGACACAGGAGGGTCCCGCACCACAATAAATTCCTCCACCCTGTTTCAAAAAGACACGTGGCCCACTACAGCCACTATCACCCTCAGCGGCTTTACAGGCCACTCACAACAGGGACACATCACAGCCCCTGTACCAATTCAAATCGGTACCATCACCACCAAGCACCCCGTAGTTTTAGTTGACCTGCCCCACACAGCAGAACACATTCTGGGAATCGTTTTCATGAATTCCCATAATCTTTCATTCGATGCAGTCAACCAGTGTGTCTGGAAGATGGCAAAATCCGCAAGAGCCCCCGCAAAGCTCAACATAGGAGAGTACGTGAACAAAATTAGCGCCATAGGTGAATTCTGGTTCAATCCAACCAGGCTTAGTACGGACAAGCAGGTTAGGGCAGTTCGGCAAAAGAACAGGGCAGCATTCGCGACCCACAAGCACGACTGTGGACGGGTGACTGGCTCCGTACAAATAACAGGACCTGACCCTAGACCCCCAAAACAATATGGATTTCCCCAAGAGGCAGAAGGAGAAATCTCCAAGGTAATAGAAAGCTTATTAGAGCAGGGCGTACTTAGATCAGTAGCCTCCACTAATAATGCCCCGATTTGACCAGTGAGAAAGCCCGATGGATCATGGCGACTGACCATCGATTACCGGGAACTCAACAAAATCACCCCCTCAGCAGCCCTCACAGTAGCAACAAGTCCCGAGACCATGCTCAAGCAGGGACTCAATTCCCGATTCTTTACAGTTTTGGATGTCAGTAATGGATTCTGGTCCATTCCATTGGCAAAGGCGTGCCAGTACAAATTTGCCTTCACCTTTAAAAATCAGCAGTACACGTGGACATGCCTGCCACAAGGCTTCCACAACTCCCCCTCCATTTTCCACCGACAGTTGGCAAATGGTTTAGCCAAATTCTCTCGCCCCGAATGTCTGGTTCAGTATGTAGACGACCTATTACTGCAGACAGACACCAAGGAAGAGCACATTGAGCTTCTGTCCGAACTCCTGGAACTCTTACACTCAATCGGTTGTAAAGTAAACCCCAAAAAGGCCCAGATTTTGGAAGAAAAGGTGATATATTTGGGAACAATTATCACACATGGTAAACGCGAGATCGAGCATAAAAGGATTGACTCGATTGCTAAATTGTCCCTTCCCCAGAACGTTTCAGCCCTCCGGTCGTTTTTAGGACTGGTTGGCTGCTGCCGAAACCACATTGACGGTTTCGCCAGCAAGGCAGCACCCCTCTCAGACCTCCTAAAGAAAGGAGCCCCCTGGGAATGGCTTCCGCAGCATACGGATGCTGTGGACTCTTTAAAACAGGCACTCATAGCAGCCCCAGCACCACAGGTTCCAGACCCATTTTCCCCCTACGCTATAGAGGTAGCAAGCACAGACCGCACCCTTTCAGCCGTGCTCCTCCAGGAACGGCACGACCAGTTAAGGCCCGTAGCTTACGCCTCCAGACTTTTAGATGCTGTGGAACAGGGATTTTCAGCCTGTGAGAGGCACCTGCTCGCAGTATTTTGGGCCGTGCAGTATTTTTCATATATTACCGGACTGAATCCCATTACAATTCTCACCGAACACACCCCCACCCAACTTTTACTGGACGGACGACTCAAGGACGGTACAGTAAGCCAGATTAGAGCAGCTAGATGGACCCTTCTCTTGCAGGGACGGGACATCACTGTTAAAAGGACAAAAACGCACACCTTTTTAGCCGACAACTTACAGAACCCCGGAACCCCCCATGAATGCGAAATTATATCTCCACACCATGACACAGGCCCCTTTATCGCTAAAACACCCCCCAGACAGATAGGTAGTTCAACCCAGAGCCCCCAGCACACAGACACGTGAGAGCCCATAAAGATCTATGTGGATGGATCTTCCAAAGTCTTGGATGGGAAGCGCATAACATGTTGCGGTATCTATGTCGAGGACACGCAGGGACGCGCCCTTGAGGAAATATCGTTAAAACTTCCAGGCCACTTAGGCGCGCAGGCAGTAGAGCTCACGGCCATCGCGTATATAGTGGAACACCCAGATTCCTTCCCCAGCCCAGCAGACATGTACTCGGACAGCCTCTATGTCTGCAACAGCCTCACGGAATTTCTGCCCCTGTGGAAAGCAAGAGGATTTGTTTCCGCAGACGGAAAACCCCTTCCCTCAGCCCCATTGCTCCGTCACATTTTAGAGAGAGCACAGAACAGGACTTTTGGGATAATCAAAGTCCGCAGTCACCATCGTTCCCCCCCCCCCCCCCCTAAAAGCCAATGCACTGACTAAAGCAGGCTCCAGGCATGGATATTTTTGGACACCCCCCGAAAGCACCCCCCGAGTGCAGTTCAGGTCTCACAGACAAAGATCGAGGATCTAGTGGAGGCCCTGAAGCAGGACAGCAATCTCAGGGAGATTGTAAAAGGAAACTATCCAGCATCCTATGAGAGGTTCAAAAATGCACTGACCACACATGACGGTGTGGTGTTAAAAGACACCCTTTATGTGGTTCCTGAACAGGACAGGAATCAACTGATTTGTTTGTTCCATGACGGTCATGGACATCAGGAAATCGATCCCACTACAGCCCATCTCAAGCAGCTTTGTTGGTGGCCGAATTTAAAGGACGATATAAACCACTACATCGAGAATGGTCTCATCTGCGCCCAGAATAATCCGTCAGGTATGCCAAAAAGGCTCAACTCAGCCACACCCAACACGTTAATGGCCCCTGGACTAACCTCCAGATTGATTTTATAGGACCATTGCCCCCTTGCAGGAATGGCTATAAATATGTACTTGTAGTAATTGATACATTTACGAAATGGGCGAAGCATTCCCAGCCCGCACAAACACTGCAAAAACCACAGCCAAGATTTTGACCCACCACATCTTTACAAGATGGGGACTCCCCCGCAGCATTGAATCCGACCAAGGTTCCCATTTTACGGGACGTGTCATGCAGAACGTCCTCACGATATTTGGCATCACCCAAAAATTCCACATAGCATACCACCCACAGTCGAGTGGTATCGTGGAGCGCATGCATCGGACCCTAAGATCCTCCCTCAGAAAAATGGTCCAGCAGAACACCACCACTTGGGACTCAGTCCTCCCTTTTGCGCTGATGTTTTTGCATAATACAATTTCTACTTCCACAGGATACACCCCACACACTCTCACGACCGGACGCCCCATGAAAGGCACAGAATATTTGTTAGGTTTAGACTTGACCAGCCCCGAGATGACAGCCCTCACACACGAGAAAGCAGTAGAGCAATTAGTCGAAAATGTTAAAACGGCTCAGCTAGCAGCCGCAGTAAAATTGGGCACCAGAAAGAAACAGAGCAAGGCTTGTTTCGACAAGACAGTGCATGCGACTGAGTATAGTATAGGACAGCGAGTTATGCTCTCTGTATAAAACCCCAGCACATTCCGGTCCCCAAAATACTCGGGTCCGTACTCCATTGCGGACAAAGTAAGCCCTTCCGTATATAAAATAAAATACCCCAACGGTAAGACTGCGTGGTTCCATATAAACCAGCTGAAGGCATATGGGACACAGTCGAACCACGCTCACCACGTCATGCTCAACGCAGCACACCACGCCCCGCCCACAGCCAACGTAACCCTACCATCCCCCAACACATCCAGCCCAGCCACGGACTCGACCTCGACTCCACCCCCGAAATATACACTCCGCCCCAGAACGCCCACCGACTGCAGCAGCAGAGACAGCGACTGTGACTCGGATGATAGCCACAGCACGCCTCCCTACTATCCCCATGCAACAGGCCCCAAACCCAGCGATTCCGACTACGATCCGAGTGATCCCTTCATGATCACTTTCCTGAACAAACCCCACCACCGAACTACACTGACGACCCCGATTCTGTCCCCACACAACTAGACACCAACGGTTGGCACCGAGATAACTCGTTCCGACTCGTCCGCAGTGACCCCACCTCACACCATGCAGCCCTTTCAGCCCTGATACACTCAAGAGTTTGGCACCCGGGAGAAGATGACGACCTTCGGTCCGACTCCCATCCCGAGAACCCCTTTGCGACCCTGTTCGCAACCGAGAACGGAGGTGTCCAGATGATGTTTTAAAAGGAACCGCTTGGGAGAAGTGGTGTCCTTTCTGATGGAACCTGCAGCATATTTTATGTTGTTTGTCGTGTTTTGTTAAATGTTGTATGTCAGACAGGGAAAAAAAAATTTCACGGCCACACGCCTTTTCGGCCGAAACCTCTGAGAACTTGTCCGCACGCTCATCAGCAGAAACCTCTGAGGACTTGCCCACAGAGACTTGTTAAGGTCCCAGGCGCCAGTTCAGCGGAACTAGTCGGTCAACAGATACCACACGCCCGTTCATAACTGCCCTTCTGGTTCAAAGGAAAAACCACTACGGCAGCCCCACCACGATGACTACATTTCTTGCCCGTTCTTGTTGGTTGCTCAGGCAGTGGATAAACAGCTTGGGACCCGCCCTGCCTGGGAACCCCCCCCCCCCTGGTCAACTACGCTCGGGTCGGAGAGACACGGCATTGGTAGCCGTCCTACCCGGGGTCTCCATCCAACTCTTGCCCGTCGCGGCCCATACGCACCTCATTTTGGAAATTTTAGTTCAAAAAGTTGTGTTTTGTTTCAGGTAACCCTTAGGTTGCCAACCACATGCTATTTACATCCTGAAACATTTGGATGGTAAATTGCGCAGTCTGCGAGACGGCTCTCACTGGTTCACTATTTGGAAGTGTGCCTTGTCCTAAAATTCGGGTTTTGAAGAAATAAAGATGAGGGAGTCACACATAGTGACCAATTTTAAAGGGAGTAATTGGCACTAAAGGACAGACAGACTATCGTACGAGATGTTAAACAAAGATAGTTACAGACCCTACGCTTGTTTCCACAGAACTCCAGAAGCTCCAGGACCGGAGAAGAAAAGAAAAGAAAAGGGAAGAGAAGAGCCATGAGGACTTCCTCCACATGGATCAGCATCATACTAATGGACATTTGGTTGCGAGTGAACACGAACCCCATGACTTCAAGCCCCCCAGCCGTTAATGTTTCACTTCCCCACAGTACCCAGAGCCCAGTCACCAGCGACACCACCTCATCTTGGTGTGCTAGGTTTATAACCTTGTACTCTCTGTCATATGTAATAGAAACCTTACTAGTATTGGCGATACTCTGCTGCATCGTGCAGACTATGCATCTAAGGAAATGGAGAAGGAGAGTCTACCGCGCTCGAACCCCGGTATATAGGATCAGATCCCCTATTTTCGGATACGACCAGACCCCCGCGATCTATAATAAAGAGCATTCATTTGCGGTTTCATTGTAAATAAAGAAATGTAAAGAACTGTTTATGAGCAATTGTACGATCCTGAGCTTGACTGCCAAGCCACGAAAAATGTGTATAAACTGCTATGATTTTGTTGTGTGGTTGATGTAGTTAGAATAATGAAATGTTTAAGTGAGTGTAGTGTATTAAGAATAGTTAGAGGTTCCCAGTTTATTGTTTTGTAATGCATGTCCCTGTTTGACATAGCGCCCTTAGAACCGTCAGTTAAAAAGTTTTGCATAGTTATGGTCAGTGTAGAGGCCATGAAGGAAGTGCCCCCCCCCAGGTCAGGGAATGGAAAGCAACATAGTTATGTGATCCTTCACGTTTCTCGTTAGGATCACAAGGAGGGTGTGTAGCCATTTAAAATGGCCAACACCCGATTCAAAATGGCGAACGGCAAAGGCTGATGGGAAAGTCAGCCAACAAGACAAAAACCAGAAGCTGCAGGTTGGCTGTGTATTTACCTCTGGAAAGGCCAAACAATATCGATACCAGCAACTATTAGCATAACAAAACTACAGCCATCTGCATACTTAATGAGCAATCCCCGGGAACAATAATCAACATTTAGACACACAAAGCAAAACCAGACTCTTCGGTGCCAGCAGGAGCCTACACAAAAGGAGGTGAACGAGCACCTCAAGACCGCCCATCGATCAGGGAACCGCTCCAGCATTGGAGAAAATCGAACCAAGCGATTGGGACAAAGTCCAATCACTTGGGACCAGGTACAGGGTCCGCCCCGAAAGGCGGGAAACCCCTGGGGACTATAAGAATGGAGCTCCAAGTTCAAATCGCTCTCTTCTTCTCCACCTCTTCGCTCTCTTCACGCTCTTCTTCCTGCCCGGGTCACCCAGCAACAACGAACCAACATTGACCGTGACCGAAGCAGTGAAGATCAAAATCGTAAGTCTTAATTCAACGCTCGCTACGAGATAGGCGTTCCTAGCTACCAATCCGTACCAACTTCGAATCCCGCAGGCTCAGAACCCGAACGAAAGGCCATTTGTTTCCCTGACCTGGTGGGCCAGTCCGAAAGTTAAGTATAGGCCTGTTAGTTGTAGAAGTAACTTAGACGTAGAATTTGTGCATGAGTAGCGATCACTGCGTATAATAAATGTGCTTTGATTTAAATCTTATTAATCGATGTATTGGATTATTGATCATTACTCGGACTTGAACCTCGTGGCGGTATCATAAAGATACCTGGCGACTCGAGAGCAAAGGTAATAAAACAGAGCAATTGAACCAAGGCAAAATCAGGTACAGTTCTTTCACAGAGAAGTTCCAGTTCCAGTGGGTTCCTGGCAGAAGGCACCAGTGCTGAATCCCTTTAAAGTGGCTGGCATTGCAGGGAGATGAGATTGCTGTACAAAGACTTGGTATGCTTGGCAGGAAATCATCAGAAGCTTCCAGATGAATAGTCTTCATTAGGCTGAAGCTTGGTCGGTAGTGTGTGGTATTATCAGGTATTACCGTACCCGAGAGGCTGAAGACCATTGGTTAAACCTAGGAGTTTACCATTGGCTGTTTGGTATGTAGCTCCGCCCTGACAGGCGGGGTATAAGAACCGTGCCATCCCAGCAGCCCTCATTTCTGTACCGAAGCTGCTGGGGAACAGTTCTAGTCTATTAAAGCCTTCAGTTATGTTACTATCTCGTCTTTGATTGTAATTGATCGTGCATCATAGTGTGTGCAAGCTGTGAAATGTGAGTATGAGGCTTGCAGCAGTATTAAATGTCTAAGGTTACAGTGGAGCCTATGAATGCCAGGTATCAGTCCTGATTGCCAGAATTTTCACGGGTGAATGATACTGTGGTGAATTGAGCAGCTTCTGAAGGTTAGTGTTGAAGTTGGTTAAACATGGCATTTGAAGATGCATTCACTTAACTTGCCCACTCGTGCAAGCATTGTATCCATGTCCTCAGAGCTCACTTTTGGCATTTATTGTCACAACTACTGCTCCCTTTTAAGCCTGTGTCTGGGTGGCCAACTAGCATCCTTAAGTTAGAGGACTCTGCTCTGCAAATCCACATCTACCAGCAAGACCTCCAGTGGGACACCCTTGCTCTCCCATGTTGTGCTATTATTCAATGTTTCCCAGGTCAGATTCAATTCCAGCATGGTTCTAAGCACCTGCTTCAGCCACATCACACTTCTCTTTTAGAAGGTGTGGGCTAGCTTTAACTTAAGTTAGCCTATCACAATATTGACCCCTCTCTGCTTCTGCCTCTAGCCAATAAACAGAGCAGCTAGCATAACTAAATGATGAAATCATTTAAAACAGCAGTAATCCCCCACCGGGTATTATGAATTTAGACCCCACTACGTACAAATCATGACCACAGTCCCACACTAGAATACAACGTGTCATGGGTGTCATAATATACACCAGTATATCATGGTGCAGACACACACTGATGGATACACAGTGGGACCAATCAACATCCACAACACCGCAGCCAATCACCAGTGAGAGCACAGGCACTATAGACAGGGAGCATCAGAGTTCCCGCTGATTCGAGTTGCAGCTAGCTAGGAGGACAGAGCTCACAGCCTGCAACACAGACATTCATCATGTGCTGAGTGCATCGACTGGTTAGGACAAGGCAGAGGTCTTTAGTTAAAGCTAGAATTGTATTCAACCCACAGTCTGAGTATGTTGAAACAGTTAATGATTCAATAAAATAGTGTTGCACTATTTCAAGTGTTGGTGACCTGTATGTGATCCAGAACACCCAACACATCAATGGGAATGTCACTTTATGAAATATTTGTCTTCTCAAGTGGCTGCAGTGATGTCATTGTGTGGGTCGAGCTGGGCTCTGGCACTGCTTTTTACTTTAGTTTTGAGCTGGAAGCTGTTTTTCGCTCCAATTTTTATTTTGGTTTTCAGTTGGGAAGCTGCATCCAAACAAAGAAGGTGAATTTTGGTCTCTCTCTGCATGCTAAAGAATGTCTCCAGATCACTTGATAATTTCAAAGTAATATCTGTTTCTGTAATGAATGCAAACCTATTGTTTTAGTAGGAAAAAAGGGTGTTTGGCTTATGGATGTTGTTAAGAAAGTTACTAAGGGTTACCTATAGAGTACTGTATCTTTGGGGGGGGGGGGGGGGGGCGGGTATCAGTGATGGTAGTTGATAAGATGTTTACTGTGTGTTTATAAAATGTTAACTGGTTTCATAGAATAAACATTTTTAGATAAAAAATACTTAAGATCACTGTTGCTTCACACCTGGCAAGTGGGCCCTTGTGCTCCTCACAACTTCTAATAGATTTTGGTTATAAGTCAGGTGAACTCCATGATACTTTGGTGTTCTCTAAACCCTGGCCCATAACACATAGGCAAACTAAATATTCGTAGAAGACTTCAAGGCCATCACCTTCATCCCTCCATAGGAAAATGGCAATGAAAATTATGTTCCAAAGCCCCAGACTTGTTTCATATCCCATTTCAAAAATGGCAATATGTCCTTGGCAATATTACAGCTAGGATTATGTGCCTAAATCTATATATAGAGCTTAAACGTACCCCTTTGGACTTTGAGTAAGACTGCTGTGAAAGTGAGCCATTTTGATACTTCAAGATCAGGAAACGCACTTATGAATTTATAGGAAGTAATTACATTTAGGAGAAATGTCATCTTCCTCCTCCCAACCACCCCCATCCCAAGAAAAGTCAACTTTTTCAGCTGCAGTGCATTAATTACAAAATATACGGAAAGACAAATTTAGAGCTGATGTTTGCTAATGCCGATAAACTGAAAACTAGAACCCTACATAGCAGCTCAAGTAAAGCTGATGGGTGGCTAAGAGGATTTGAACAAAAATATCATGATGCAACACCAAAGGAATCAGGTCCATAGACACTTATCTTTGAAGGATGGCAGAGCATTTATTTGTAAGAGAAAAGACAAAGAATGATGGTGTTCAATCCTGCCCCGGCAGAGCAGGATAATAACTTGGCAATACCAAAATGGGAGTACTCCCACGTAGAAATTCCAGGGATAGAAAGTGAGCTATGAACTATAAATAGGAGTTTAGACCTAGATATTTAAATCTAGACATTAAAAAAATTCTGCATTACAACTGCGACTACATTTCAATGATAGGTGACTGTGTAGTACTTTTGAATTCCCCAAGATTGTAAATGATACTCTATTAGCTATCTTGTTACTATTGTAAGTTGCAGTGAACAGCATAGATGCACTTAAAAAGTGGGGGGGGTATCAGTGTTGGGAAGTTAGATCAACATAAGGAACAAAGGAATATCAGGTATTTGCTCGTAGGGTTAGAGGTAGGGTAGAAGGGCAGCACGGTAGCACAGTTGCTTCACAGCTCCAGGATCCCAGGTTCGATTCCCAGCTTGGGTCACTGTCTGTGCAGAGGTTGCACGTTCTCCCTGTGTGCGCGCGTGGGTTTCCTCCCACAGTCCATAGATGTGCAGGTTAGGTGGATTGTCCTCAGTGTCCAAAACAAAAAGGTTTGGTGGGATTGCTGGGTTACGGGGATAGGGTGGAGGCGTGGGCTTAAATGGGGTGGTCTTTCCAAGGGCCGGTGCAGACTCGATGGGCCGAATGGCCTCCTTCTGCACTGTAAATTCTATGGCTCAGGTAAAATATAAAACCAGCATGGAGCATTAGCCTGTAGGCCCATTATCAGAATGCACATTCTACGTGATTCTGCAAATGTGAATAGCTCTCTTAATAGTCCACTTTACTGAACTTTACACTTGTTCAGTGCATTTTAAATATTCCTCAAAGAGAAATTCAACACAAAACACACAGATTTGCAAAGACAGTAAATGAGGTTTTGCAATGCTCAGTAGATTTAGGCAGTCAGTCACGACTGTCTGATCCATTTCAGTCTGTGCAAGTTAAGAGATCTTAAGACAGCAACAGAGACAGTCTCAACCTTGATGCATGCAACTGAATATGTACGTAGCATTTAGTCTCTCAGCCTTCTTACCAAAATAGTCACTTGTGTGTCAATTGTCCTTTGATGCATCACACATGAATCATATTACATCAATGTCTTTAAGATAGAAATGAAAGATTATGTTGCAGTTCAGAATTGTACGAATCATGTTCAAACTGAAACTGTCCATTAAGAATTAAACAGATAAGAATTTAAAACTTGCCGTATGGAATTCCAATACTGTACAAAATATAGGAAACAGAAGTGTACAAGTAATAAAACATTGCATAACCTGACCATCTAGAGCAGCTACCTTAATGTTAACTAACATGAACATGCTATAACAACAGTCAATTACACAAAACCTCATGGCAGCAAACAACTAATAGCTCTTACATACGTGGTTGAAACTTGATCATACACTAAGAGACCAACCACAAAAGAAGACCATCTTCACTGATTCAGTGCATTAAGACACAAATGATAAATGTCAGCACCAGGGAAGGATTCATATCAACTTAATTCACATAAAGGAAGTTAGAAATTATCCAGCAGAAACGCACACTGAAGTAGCAATGTCGTCCCACAATTTTCACCAGTCGGGGGACAAATCAATACATAAACCATTGAAGAGTTCGACCTTTTCCCTGCATGTTCACAGTTTGATGTCATTCCAATTGTTTCCAATACAAAACCCAGGGAGTAAGCAGGCTCAAAAAGAAACAGGTAACCCAGCTCTGAAACTTCCTGAGCGACTGGAATTGTACAAAATATCTGGCTACCATTTAAGTCTTTGACATTTACTGCTAACTACTGCAGACAGCATCTAATTGTTTTTATTGCAGAAGGTGCAAGGAAGCAAATAGTGCAAATAAATTGGTCTATCAGTCGTTTAATATTGCCAGATTGTTGTCATCACAAAAAAAATCTATTATCTGGCTTTTATCTGTAGTTTAAAGTTCTGTTTTATTCATAGATTATCATAGAATTTACAGTGCAGAAGGAGGCCATTCGGCCCATCAAGTCTTCACCGGCTCTTGGAAAGAGCACCCTACCCAAGGTCAACACCTCCACCCCATCCCCATAACCCAGTAACCCCACCCAACACTATGGGCAATTTTGGACACTATGGGCAATTTATCATGGCCAATCCACCTAACCTGCACATCTTTGGACTGTGGGAGGAAACCGGAGCACCCGGAGGAAACCCACGCACACACTGGGAGGATGTGCAGACTCCGCACAGACAGTGACCCAAGCTGGAATCGAACCTGGGACCCTGGAGAAAGAAGCAATTGTGCTAGCCACAATGCTACCGTGCTGCCCTTATTCCATATTTTTAAAATATTTTTATTCTCCTTTTTCACATTCATCATATTTACAAAAACAAATAATTAATAACAAATACAATGGCAATCCCCTAGCTAACAATCCCCTCATCCCTCCCAACCTCAAACAGCTCCCAACATTTCGAACATAAAACACCAAAGAAAAAGAATCATTAATTTATACATTCCAAACCACCCCACCCCCCCAAACCCTAATGTTCGATGTTATCCAACTCATGAAAATGCATGATGAACAAGGCCCATGAGTTGTAGAACCCTTCCATCCTCCTCCTCCTCAACGCGAACATTACTTTCTTCAGCGTTAAGAACTCCAGCAGGTCTCCCCGCCACACCGAGGCACAGGACAGAGAAACCAACCTCCACCACAACAGAATCTGCCTTCAGGCAATCAGGGAGACGAGGGCTAAGACATGTGCCTCCGCACCCACTTCCAGCCCCGGCCGATCCGACACCCCGAATGTGACTTCTAGGGGACCTGATTAGAGTCTCATGTGCTTATTCTTATTCCTTAAGTCTTCTATACGCATAACTCTCCAAGCAATTATCTATTTTTTGGAACTAGGAGAACCACAGAACGACAATGATATCCTGAACATATTTTCATTTCAAGAATGTACAGAGATTACCTCATAAGACATAATTCATGTACATTAATGAAATTTACCTATGCAATTCAGAGAAAGAAAAAATCCAAGTCACAGATATTCATCTCCTCTCCACAAATAGTCATCCAAAGTAAACCTTGCCCGATTTACTACAGCCATCAGACAGAAGGATCCAGTGAAAAGAAACTAATCTTCCTGGTCACCAACCTTACTTTGGTACTTTTGCGGTCATCCTCTCCCCATGTCTGCGTGGGTTTCACACCCACAACCCAAAGATGTGCAGGTTAGGTGGATTGGCCAAGCTAAATTGCCCCTTAATTGGAAAACAATAATTGGGCACTCTAAATTTTTTTTTTTTAAGTTTTACGGTCATCAGTGAGTGAATCACACAGTGGAGAACACAGGAGTCCTCTAAGAATAGCAATAGGGAAGCCTGTATTTCCATGGAATTCTGTGTTCCCTGGGTCAGTCAGTTATTTCTACTGTTATTTTAGCTCATGTGCCTTGCTAGTGAATAAACCATCAGCCCTTGACATTGAGTATGGGCAGCTTGACATGGAGTATGGCCAGTTGACCATGCTAAAGGATGACAGCCAAGTTAATCTCATCTTCACCACACATCCTCACTTGGCTATTTCTGGTAGGTATCAATGAGTGAGATCCAATATCGGGCTCCTGATCAACATTCCCCATTGCAACTGTTCCCCACTCCCCTAGCTGAGATCAGCTAAAGTGGAGCAGAGATCAAATCTGGAATCACCATGGGATAGCCATCACAGGAGCTCTAATTGTACACAACCTTTTTATTTTGCTGGATTTTATATTTAGCTATACTCGTTTACCCTTTCTCCTCTGCCTGCATTGACCTAACCTCCATTCCAAATCAGGATCCATACTGATAAAAAGCTACATGGTGATGAACTGAGAGTCAACCTTGAAGCTCATTTTCCAGCAGTCAAACCTTGGGACATCAAGCATTGAGCTGGTTATGTCAAAGAAGTAACCAAGCAATATCCCTGATGCTTTTTTTGAGCATGATATTGGGAATTCCAGCTGCTTAATGCGATAACTGCAGCCCAGTGGAGCAGGCACTGCAAAAATGAGCTCTCTCATCGGTGGTTAATTAATCTCAGAGGGAAGGAAATAACTACAGGTAAGTCTCAAGAAAATAAAGCCCCGAAAAATATCTCCCGCACCCCAAAATTATACAACTTTTAATTTAATACAAATTGATACCTTCTTCTAAAGATATCAATTTGTAGATTTTCAGCTCCCAGTACAACATCACAACAATAAAAGCTACTCATTATGAAACTAATACCAATTCATTTAATATTAACCTAAACTACAAAAAAGTCACTATTTAGAATTTTTTTTAAATCTTGCCCTTACTTGCTCTTCCCATTTCCAATTTCTTCTAATTTCCCTTTCTGCAAGATATATTTCTTTTAACTTTTGATAAATGTAGTTTTCTACTTAATTTAACTTTAATAAGGACATGGGTGTGGTGTTCTTTGTGTTGCTAAATTCACGATGGTTGGTGTAATGTTCACAAAGACCACAAATAGCTTTTAATTTGAACAAAGCTATAAATTTATTATTAACACTACTTAAATGGGACCGGGTAGAATGGGGTTACTTGATGGCAGTTCTGGAGCGGTTTGGGATTGGACCAAGATTTGTGGACTGGGTAAAGCTACTGTATAAGGAGCCGAGGGCGAGTGTCCGCACAAATAACGTCAGCTCGAAATACTTTTCTCTCCACCGTGGGACTAGGCATGGATCTCCTATGTCCCCCTGCTGTTTGCACTCGCGATTGAGCCACTGGCCATCAAAGGAGTTTGGGGGTATGGAAAGGGACAGTGCGGGGGGAGGGGGGGGGATAGAGGTGTCCAATTATATGCCAATGACTTGTTATTGTATGTGTCGGAACCGAGTGGGTCAATAGGGGGAATACTGGAGCTGCTTTAGGTGTTTGGGTCCTTCTCGGGGTACAAATTAAATCTAGACAAGAGTGAACATTTTGTGGTGTTTCGGCCGGGGGTGAGGCAGGGGTGGGGGGGGCTGCCATTCCGTAGGGCAGGGACTTACTTTAGATACCATGGGGTGTAGGTTGCTCGGGATTGGGGGGACTCCTTAGGTACAACATTTCTAGTTTGGTGGGGAGGGTGAAAACTGATCTGGCAAAGTGGGATGGTCTCCCTCTGTCACTGGCGGGTCGGGTACAGGCGTTTAAAATGAATGTGTTGCCGCGATTCCTCTTTATTTTCCAAAGTCTGACGATTTTCCTACCAAAGGCATTTCTTTTTTTTTTTTTAAAAAGAGAGATTGAAGGGATGATTACCTTGTTCATATGGGATGGGAAGGTGGCCAGAATTATAAAGGTGCTACTACAGAGAGAGGAAGGCAGGCAGGGGGTTTGTTTCTTCCGAACCTGATGTATTATTACTGGGCAGCGAATGTGGAAACGGTACGGAGCAGGGTCAGAAGGGTTGATTTCCAGTAGGTCAGAATGGAGGAGAGTTTGTGTAGGAGGTCGGGATTGAAGGCACTAGCATCAACGCCGCTCCCGATAGCCCCGGGAGATATTCAGGGAGTCCGGTAGTAATTACTTTGTTGAGTACCTGGAGGCAGTTTCGCCAGCACTTCGGATTGGGGGCAGGGTCAAGGGGGAACTATAGATTTGAGCCAGGGAAGTGAGATGGAAATTTTCGGAGATGGGAGGAGAAAGGAATTAGGACACTAAAAGATTTGTTTCTTGGGGGTCGGTTTGCGAGATTGAAGGAGCAGGGAGCGAAGTATGGGCTGGGGCAGGGGGAAATGTTTAGATACATGCAGGTTCGAGACTTTGCCAGAAAGGACATACAGAGCTTCCCGGTTCAGCCGGTTTTCACATTGCTGGAGGAGGTGCTCAAGGCAGGGGGACTGGAGAAGGGGGTAGTGTCGGCGGTTTGCAGGGCTATTTTGGAAGAGGAGAAGGTACCACTGAAAGGGATCAAGGCAAAGTGGGAGGAAGAGTTGGGAGAGGGTATGGAGGGGGGGTTCTGGTGTAAGGTGCTCCAGAGGGTGAACGCCTCCACTTCGCAAGCGAGGTTGGGGCTGATACAGCTGAATGAAGGTGGTATATAGAGCACACCTCACTAGGGCGAGGGTGAGCCGGCTCTGAGGGGTTAGAAGATGTGTGTGAACGTTGCAGGGGGGCAGCGGCGGCAGGCAAACCACGTTCATATGTTTTGGTCCTGCCCAAAGCTGGAGGAGGTTTTTAGGGTAATCTATAAAGTGGTGCACATGAAACTGGACCCGGGCCCTCAGGAGGCCATATTCGGGGTCTCGGACCAGCCAGGTTGGAAACGGGTGCGGAGGCAGATGTTGTAGCCTTCGCCTCGTTGATCGCCCGAAGGCGGATCCTGGTGGGGTGGAGATCAACCTCTCCACCCTGTGCCCTGGCATGGCAGGAGGACCTGCTGGAATTCTTGACTCTTGAGAAGGTCAAATTTGAACTGAGCGGGAGGATGGAGAGGTTCTACAATCCATGGGCGTTATTCATTATGAACTTTTGAGAATTTGATTACATCGAACATTAAGGGGGGGGGGGGGTTTGGTGAGTCAGGGGGACTATATGTGTTAATGGTGACTATGGGTGATCCCGGATTCCTTTTTGTTTTTTTTAATGTTAACATGCGTGCTAATATTTGGGGGTTTGGTGGGAGGATGGGATTGTTGTTATTGATAAGGGGATTGACATTGCATTCATTACTGATTATTGTATATTGTTGGGTGTAAATTTGGGAGAAAATGTGGAAAAGGAGAATAAAATATTTTTTTAACAACAATACTTAAATGGTTTTGACACTTACTCCTTCCTATATGGTACCCAGTTGATAATTAATATATAATCTACCCTCATCAATTACTAATCTCTACACTATTACATTAACTATGATCTGCTCTCACTCACATTATCTTTCCTTCAATCTGTACTCTGGCCATCTCCTTAACTTCTCTCCATAGGCTTGGCATCAATGTCTTATATACTTGTACATCTAGCTCCCCCTAGTGTT
Organism: Scyliorhinus torazame; assembly: GCF_047496885.1. Classification (NCBI taxonomy): domain Eukaryota; kingdom Metazoa; phylum Chordata; class Chondrichthyes; order Carcharhiniformes; family Scyliorhinidae; genus Scyliorhinus; species Scyliorhinus torazame. The sequence goes on from NC_092724.1 coordinate 56,214,266, forward strand.
TGATTTAGACATTTAATTAACCCTTGCAGTGCTTACATTTATGATAATGTCACAACAGGGAGTCCACACCGAGTAACAAGCGGGAATCGCATCCAGGACCCTGGCGCTGTGAGGCGGCAGTGCTAACCACTATGCTACCGTGCCTGCCCTGCACACTATTTACACTGCCCAGTAGATGCCTACCTGGTTCCTGTTTTGGTCGGTGCCTTACTGCCGGATCTTTTATACAGAGGCTAGTAGAGATCCCCACCCCTAGTAGGAAGCTCGTACTCTGTAGGGCCCCACAGGCAAGATAATCATTCCCACCCCATTACAGTAACCATTTTCAGAATCAAAATCTTTACTCATCTTCTTTCTTCCTCTTTATGTCTTTTAATGTCTATTTTGGAGTAAGTTATTTGAAAATGATTTTCAACAGAAATAGATAGCATTGGGAGGTCAAACAGAGCTGATCAAAGAACCCCCATGATTAATTGGTTGGCGTGCAAATAAGACTAGGTCAATCTGTAATGCATTTTTTTAACATATCGAAACAGTGATACTGTCAATAAATAAGTATACTTGCCATCATCCTCTGGAGCAACATACGGAGACATAGACATACATGTACATCTGTCCATGATACTGATTAACAATTTATTGCCGATTGCAGATTATGAGAGCTATGGTGGAATATCTAGTCTGAAGCTCAGTTTTATACTTACACCTTTGATTCTGCAATCATAGTTGAAGATGAATAAAATTGAAGGTGAATAAATCAAATGAAAACAAATGCAAGCATCATCACTTTTTTCGCCCCCAAAGATCACTCCAATGCATCAGTGAATCACAAAAATATTCGAATAGTGACCTATACAAGATTAGAACATCAATTTAATTAAATACTTGCGATGCAGTGTTTGATTAGCCATCGTCATCCCAGTTATAAGCTGACCAGATACTTCTACAGTTAGTCAAATTTAACCATTAAATTCTAAATTCTTCCCTTTTTCCATCAGAGTCTACTTGCCACCAATCAGCACTTTCTTCTCAGGTAATTATAAATTGTTGTTCTCCATGAGAACAAGGCAAAAAGCTTTGATTGCATGTCCTTTTTTCAGCAATGCTGTTTTCCATCTTTTCAAATGGCCAACCATTCATTGTGTAAATGTTTCCATGACTTGTATGTATTAGGTCATGCGCTTGTCCACAAGTGATTATAACCACTTAACCCATTCCCCTTATTATTCATTGGTTAGGATTATTCTTTTTTTTTCTTTTTTAAATTTAGAGTTAGGATTATTCTTTTTTTTTTCTTTTTTAAATTTAGAGTACACAATTTATTTTTTCCAACTAAGGGGCAATTTAGCGTGGCCAATCCACCTAACCTGCACATCTTTGGGTTGTGGGGGCGAAACCCACACAAACACGGGGCGAATGCGCAAACTCCACACGGACAGTGACCCAGAGCCGGCATTGAACCTGGGGCCTCGGCGCCGTGAGGCAGCAGTGCTAACCACTGCACCACCGTGCCCGGTTAGGGTTATTCTACAATGAATATTAATAGAGCAAAGAAATAATACGGTGTAGAAAGAGGCCATTCAGCCTATCATGTCTGCTCCGGCAAACACCTGACAACATAGTTTGGCCACATAATCTTAAAATTAGAATCGTCAATCAGAGTGACATCTGGAAGGGTAGTAGAAATCTGAAATTATCCACTGCCCATCCCCCGACATCCCACAAGTAGTCAGTAAATTGAAATTCTGACGATTATGAGATTGATCATTTTTTGTTGGGTGTTAAGATATGTGGAGGAACTTTAGGGCATTGCCCATTCACTTAATCAACTATATCTCTTTGTGAAAAATCAGCAATAACCTTCCTGAATGGTGGACTAGAATAAAGAGGGCTGAATGGCCAAATCCAGTTCCTATGCAACCAAATGATTATCATCACCCTACACTGTTACACTCCCCACTTACACATCATTCTTGAATTCCGAAAGCCCTAGAACTCCAACAGGTAGTTTCCTCGACAAATGTAATTTCTTCTCTCCTCCAGAAAGACTAAGCATATGATTTAAGTGATGGAGGTTTTGGCAAATTGGATAGGTAAGCTTTTGCTACATACAGAATTTAAGCATGTGAGCGACATTTCTCTAGGTTAAGGACAAAAGAAAATAAACAAATGAGAAAATTCTCATTAAAAGTGAAAGAAATACTAGCATTTATTCAGGACCGTTCATGACTCCCGGGGATCTCAAAGGACTAGATGTAAATTAAATACTTTTTGAAGTGAAGTGATGCAAGAAACATGGCAGCTAATTTGCACTCAGCAAATTCTCAGAGCAATTTGATAATTACCAGAAAAAACTTTTTGTGACGTTGACCAAGAAATAAATATTGGCCTGCTCTTCTCCGAAAATCGTGCCACAGGATCTCTTCCATCCACAAATGGCAGATGGTGCATAGTTTAACCTCGCAACCGAAAAGCTGCACCCCAGACCTTACAATGCTCCCTCAGCACTTCATTTGGGCTGGTTTAGTGGGCTAAACAGCTGGCTTGTAATGCAGAACAAGGCCAGCAGCACAGGTTCAATTCCCGTACCGGCCTCCCCAAACAGGTGCTGGAATGTGGCGACTGGGGGCTTTTCACAGTAACTTCTGTGAAGCCTACTTGTGACAATAAGCGATTATTATTATTATTGGAGGGTTAGCCGTGATTTTCGTGCTCAAGCTCTGCTGTGGGACCTGAACTCAGAACCTTGGATTTCAGAAGGAAGAGTGCTCATAAGATCATAAAGAACAGGAACAGGTGTAGTCCATTTAGTCCATCAGTCCTGCTGCGCTATTCAATATAATCAAAGTTGATCTGATTATTGTCTTAATTCCACTTTTCCGCCTGCTCCCCAGATTTCTTTGTCAAGCAAAAGTCTGTGCAACTATGCCTTGACTATGACCCAGCCTCCACTGCTCCTTGGGGGGGGAGGGGGGGGAAGAGAAGAGAGAAGAGAATTACAAAACAAACAACCCTCCAAGTAAAGGAATTCCTCCTCATCTCTTTCTTAAATGGGAGACCCATAATTTTTTAACTGTGTCCCTAGTTCTAGATTTCTCAACGCGAAGGAACATCCTCACAGTGTCAACCCTATCAAGCCCTCTCAGAATCTTACATGTTTCAATAAGATCGCTCTTCTAAACGCCAATGAGTAAAGGCCCAACATGTTCAATCTTTCTGCATAAAACAAGCCCTTCATTCCAGGAATAAGCCGAGTGAACCTTCTCTGAACTGTTTCCAATGCAAATAATATTCCTCCTTGCGCAAGGAGATCAAAACTGAACACAGTTCTCCAGGTGTGGTCTCACCAATGCCCTAAAGTTGGAGTAAGGCTTCCCTACTTTATTACTCCAGCCCCTTGCAATAAAGACCAACATTTCATTGGCCTCCCTAATTACTTGCTGTCCCTGTTTTTTGTGATTCATGTACAAGGACATCAGATGCCTCTATACTGCAGCCTCTCTATTTAAATAATATTTTGCTTTTCTGCTAAATTGGACATTTTTCCACATAACACTCCACGTACTATTTTTTGCCCATTCACTTAATCAACTATATCTCTTTGCAGGCAGACTCTTTGCATCCTCTTCATAACTTGCTTTCCTACCTATCATTGTATCATTAACAAATTTGGCTACATCAGACTGTGCCTTCATCCAAGTTATTAATACAAACTGTAAGGCTCCAGCACCGATTCTTGCAACACTCTACTAGATACTATTTTCTGTCCTGAACATTTATCTGAACTTTCTGATTCCTGCGAGTTAGCAAACCCGATGTATCACCCCCAACATAATGAGCTCTCATCTTCAGTATTCTTTTATTTGGTACCTTTAGAATGCCTTTGGGAAATCCAAATACACTACATTTACTGGTGCCCCTTTATCCACTCTCAAAGACCTCCAATAAGCTTGACAATCACAATTTCACTTGCATAAAACGATGTGGACTCTGCCTGATTAAGAGTTTCTAAAAGTCCTGCTACTACCTTCTTATAATTCATTCTAGCATCATTGGCCTATAGTTTCCTGTTTATTTGTCCCTCCTTTCTTAAATAGCAGTATTACATTGGCTTTCCAATCCACTTGGACCTTGCCGGAACCCAAGGGACTTTGGAAGGTTAGACCAAAAGCACCCACTAACTCTGCTGCCACTTCCTTGAAGACCCTTATGATGCAGGACATCTAGTGAAACACAAAACCATAAATAGTTTCTACACCAAACAGCGTTTCAGGTTAGAACCATTGAATCGAACCACAGAATTCCTACTGTGCAGAATTTCGGTCCATCGGGTCTGTACCGACCCTCTGAAAGAGCACACTACCTAGGCCCACTCCTCCATCCTATCCTCGTAACCCCACCTAATCTGCACATCTGTGAGCTGTGGGAGGAAACCGCAGCACCCAGAGGAAACCCACGCAGACACGGGGAGAAAGTGCAAACTCCATACAGTCACCCAAGGCCGGAATTAAATCCGGGTCCCTGGGGCTGCAAGGCAGCAGTGCTAACCACTGTGCCAACTTGACATCCAGTGCCGTTATTAAAAAGCACCATGGAAATAATGTGGATAGGAGGACTGGATGGACCACGGGTCGTCTCCAAATAGACGTGTTAAGCAGAATGTATTTGCTTCAAAAATCAACCCAAAATCTTAGAGGACAGCAGCATCCTGTAAAATACTGAAGCATCACCTCCTCTTCCTCCTCCTCTCTCTACACCGCCCCCCCCAGGCAAGAGTTTGACACTGCAGTATTGCAAGATCAACAGTATCCCGTACAGATTGGGAGGTACAATAAATTCAAAAGCTAACACAACTCGGTTACAGGAACATTTTGCGAAGCCAGATGAGATGCAAAGAATTCTATTCTTTCATTATTATAACTGAAATTATTTTAGGAAATAGTTTTGCATGAGTGGTCACCTTGTGCTGTCGATCTGCTTTAACACAGACAGGGAATGACCCATGTTTAGCAGCCAAGAAAGGGCCACAAACAAAACATCCATTGAAAAATGGAGAAGTCACAGCTAAGTGCTCATGAGGAGAGTTGGTGTGGTTGGCCAAGTGATATGTACGGAAACCCAAGCGTCTAATCCCTGCTTCACCTGACCCAAGGGTATGTGATACACTTGTTGAATGCAATCAAAACATTCCATACACAGCACAACAACCCCTCATAACGGCAGCTTCACAGAGCAACGGCAATCTTATTAGTAAGCTAGTGGCTTTTCAGGGAGTCATTACCAGTACAGAATCAAAGCCTGGTTACCTTCCACTGCAGAGGTTTCTACAATTGACATCAAAGGGCGAGAATTCTCGAGCAAGCTGCCAAAATAGATTAATGCTTCCTCCCACTGGGATTCATTTGATTTAGTCCCAAGGTGTGCAGAAATAAATTTGCAACCATAATGGCATAATTGGGAAACTGACGGCTTGAGCATTATTTCACATGTCCAGCTGCTTCAATAATCTGCAGGATTACCTGGAACACCAAAAACCTTGCACTGAAGTTAGTACTTGCATTGTGATCAATAGGATGCTCAGGGGGCAAAAAGTTACGAAAAACGTACAGCTGTTCAAAACAAACTGCAGTGTGTTTGTGCAAAATCGCAAAGAATCAAACATCGAACTTTTCTGCTCTCATGGCTTACATAGTACATCTATGCACTAGGATTGCAATTTAAAATGCATTTATTTTGTTGGCACAACATGCACTACTCACCATAGAATAAACTGCAGTCAACCGGACAGGAAACTCCAAAATATGTATAAACCCAGAGAATAAGATGCAAGACTTTGTGGGAGCATATGGAGGAACACACACCCTAAAACCAACATTCGTAAAATTAACTATATTTATTTTATCACAATAAAATTACACTAACAAATACTATCCCCAATATGCCGTTCAAACTACAAGGCAAACTTTTGTGCAATAATTTCCCGCAGTCAATCACTTTCCCTTGCAGCCCAGAAAAGAGAGTTAATTTCATTAGCACGAACATGAACGCAGCCTGTAACTGTACTGCTTAATAGATTCTAACCATTCTTGGTCCTTGGAAACAAATGTCTGACCCATCTTCATTTCCATGGCACATTAGAGACAATTTAATAACCGACTGGCCAAGAGATCGAATCAATCAATGTACACATTAGACAATATACAGGTGCCCCTTATTTTATCCCTCCTACCTCCAGCAAATGCATTGTTTCCATATTCCTCTTAATTTTGTTGAAACCAATGGTCCTAATAATTACATTAAACTAATGGAACAATGGAACTTTACAGCTGCAACAAACATGTGCTCTGCATTGCCCTGTGTGCATGCACTGGGGTGGAACGAACACATTTTTCCCATTCGCTCCTGTACTCAACAGGGAAACAATAATCTATATTCTGCAATGGATTGCCTCTCAGTGCAGTAAATACAATCTGCCTGAATGGATATTGAATGGCCACCACTTTGTAAAACAGATGGGATTTTGTTTGCAGTCAGAACAGTGCACAACAGGCAGGAGGCATTCAATGCAGGCAACACAGCCAAGCAGACTTCCACTTCTGCAAACACCCTGGCATTGTTCTGCAATTTAGGTATAAATCCTGAATGACTCATGAGATTCGTTAACCAGGTTTCCAATATTAAAACAAACCACTCCACCAGAAGTGCAGCACATACCAATCCCATACAGCTCTCCCCAAATAGGCAGCTGCCCCGTATCAACGACAAACATTTGTTGACCTATGAACAATTGCACAGATGGCACCTGCAGTAAATTATTTCAAAACATGAAAACAACAAAAGTTGAAGACATTTTAAATTCTCAATCGAACCTTTAGGAGGAAAAAGAAAGGCTTGCATATAAGGCCACCAGAAGACACAAAGCGTTTAAAAGCCAATGAAGGGCATTTAGCATGCAACCAATAACTGAACTTTGATGCCCCATGATTGTCATGTTAAGCACACTGAGATAACACGGGCTGCAACTGGATGCAGCTATAACTGAAATATACTCCAGACCTTGAAGTTAGTTCAATTTGATTTATTGAACCTGTCACACAGTTAGCACAGTTATCTGTGAGTTCGACTCTCTGCCAACCCAAGTGTGATTACTCTGTCTGACTGAACCAGACTAGCTCTTAGCCACATGCTGTCAGCGTTATGTGATATATACACAACGGACTCACTCTGTAGATGTCCCCAGTGGAAAGAGCGGAGTGCGAGTGCCTCGTGCCTTTTATAGTGGGGAAACCACCCCCAAGTGTTCTGCCTGCTGATTGGTTATGTCCTGTTCTCTGTGCTCATTAGCTGCCGGTCTGTATCTCATTATGGGCACGTCTGCATATCATGACATCTCCCCTTTTGAAATGTTTTTCTGTCGCATATATGAAAGTATTTACATGTGTAGGCCGAAAAACTAACTTATTTTCATAAAATGGCAGATGGGAACATATGCACATGTGAAAACAGGTGTCTAATGTGCGAAAACAGAACATAGCAAACAAAACAAATGTTCATAAGTGCAGTCTCTGGGGTTTGCGTCTGATCCTGGTCGACCACTGGTAGACATGCCGGTAGACAGAGGGGTTGCCCTGTACGCAAGCAGATCAAGGTTGACATCAGAAGCAGAATCCGCGGCCTTGCAGATGAGCTGCTTCACTATGTGCACCCTTCCCATTGGACTGCGGGTAATGTGGGCTGGAAGTGACATGATGAAACTGATATAGCTGGGCAAATCTTGACCACTCTTGGCTGCTGAAGCAAAGACCGTTGTCACTCATGACTGAGTGGAATATCATGCCTGGAGAATGTCTCCTTACAGGCCTTGATGACGGTCTTGGATGTGAGGTCCGAGAGCTTCATGACTTCTGGGTAGTTGGAAAAATAATCAATGATTAGCACATAATCACGACAATGGCGTGAAAGAGGTTGATTGCCACCTTGGACCACGGGGTGGGGGGGGGGGGGGGGTTCATGATTTTGTGCTGCTGAAGCGTTTCCTTGCTCTGTGCTGACTTGAAGCGTTGACAGGTCGGACAGTTGAGGACCATATTTGAGATGTCTTGACTAATCCCAAGCCAGTAGACAGCTTGCCTGGCTCTGCGCCTGCACTTCAACACCCAGATGTCGTTTGTGGATTTGCTGGAGCACCAAGCTCTGGAGACTGAGTGGAATGACAATGTGGGCCAGCTTGAGGAGGATACCATCAACCACCATCAGGCCGAGACAATGCCGAACGGCATACGATTATAGCAGTACCTGCCAAACGGTGTGTTGAAGATGCAGAGCCTTGTGCTGGACTCATCCACTTGGATTTGCCAGGACCCGTGTGACGCATCTAACTTTGTGAAAAAACGGGCGTGTGCCAGCTCACTTGTTAGTAATGTTCCCGCATTATATTCTGGTTGAGATCCTTGGGATCAATGCAGATGCGCAGCTCCCCCAAAGGCTTCTTTACACATACCATCGAGCTGACCCAGTGAGTCGGTTCTGTAACTTTGGAGTTGATGCCCTGGTCCTGAAGATCCCTTAACTGCGCCTTCAGGCACTCCTTCAGTGGAGCCGGGACCCGGCGTGGAGCGTGGACCACAAACGTGGCATCAGGCCGCAGCAGGATCTTGCACCGATATGGCAGAGTGCCCATCCCGTCAAACACATCTGGATACTGAGCGAGGATGTCGTCAATGCCGGTTTGAAGATCCACATTGGGGGAGGTCATTGTGTTGACCCGCTGCACGAGGTTTAGCTGCTTGCATGCATGTGCGCCGAGCAGGGAGGCCCTGTCTGGCTTAACGATTTAAAACCTTAGCCTTGCGTGAATGCTCCTGTTGGAGACGAGCAGATGGCAGGATCCCAGTGCTGTGATGGCATTGTCGTTATAGTCCAGGAGCTGGCAGGCTGCTGGAAGGAGCTTGCGTGGCTTCTTCATGCTGTTAAAATCTGCCCGTGAAAGGAGATTGGCAGAAGCACCTGTGTCTAGCTTGAACTGGATACAGCATTGATTTGCTTGCATCATCGCACGCCATTCGCCCGCAGAATCCACAGTGAGGATGGGCAGGCTCCGTGCTGATGTCAGTGAGGCATGTTCACATGTGGTGATGATGCCCACATGGTAGGGGGACTCCAGGCAATCGTCCTCTGGGTCCATTATACTGCCAGGATCAGAATCCTGTAAACCTTGTTGGACACTCCAAACGCGCCTGCGTTGGAATTGGGAGCGCTGGCCCATGGTGCAGGCCTGCACAAGGCTGCATGGTGTCCAGGCTTTCCGCAATTTAAACAGCGCCTGCCTCTTGCAGGGCAGTGTTTCTTTAAGTGGGCGGTGCCGCAGTTCGGGCACGTCATGACATTGTTACGCTCCATGCGTCGTCACACATGCGTTGTGCGGTCGGCAGACGTTCGCACCTGCGCAGTGTGGTGATCGGCCGCTTCGTTTTCCCATTCGCTCCGGGAAGAGCGCTCAAAATGGCCGCTTTCATCAATGCTGAGGTGCTGCATCTGGGCGATGGCCTGCACTCTACTCTCTCTGCCTCGTGGGAGGCAAGTTTCTCATTTTCAGCCGATTTTTATTGGGAATACCGATGTTTGGCACGCTCATGCTCTGTACTTGTTTCAATCGCGACTGACAGGGTCATATGCTTGATTTTTAAAAGCTGCTCTCTGATGATCAGAGTGAACTCCAAAAACGATTTGGTCTCTGATCATGGAGTCAGCAATATCACCAAAGTTGCAGGACAGCACTAGTAGACGGCGATTAGTTAAGAAGGAGTTGAACGATTCATCTTTACCTTGTAGGCGTTGTTCGAATATATAGCGCTCGAAGAGTTCATTGGTGTCCACTTCACAATGACTATCAAACTTGTCCAGGATGGTCTGAAACTTTGCCTTGTCCTGGCCTTCGGTTAAGTTAAATGAGTTGAAGAGTTGGATGGCTTTATCCCCCGCAGTTGAGAGGAGAAGCGCGATCTTTCTTGTATCAAACACACCCTCAAGGTCTGAGGCTTCGATGTACAGCAGAAACCTTTGCTTGAAAGTCCGCCAGTTGGCACGGAGGTTGCCGGAGTTCCGCAGCTGTTGAGGAGCCTGGATCTTTTCCATGGTGCCAGGATACATTTGCTGGTCGTCACGGAACAGATTGAGGTAAACCACCTAGGGATAGCAGTCTTCTGGTACCATGTCATGTTAAGCACACTGAGATAACACGGGCTGCAACTGGATGCAGCTATAACTGAAATATACTCCAGACCTTGAAGTTAGTTCAATTTGATTTATTGAACCTGTCACACAGTTAGCACAGTTCTCTGTGAGTTCGACTCTCTGCCAACCCAAGTGTGATTACTCTGTCTGACTGAACCAAACTAGCTCTTAGCCACGTGCTGTAGGTGTTGTGATATATACACCGGACTCACTCTATAGATGTCCCCAGTGGAAAAAGAGGAGTGTGAGTGCCTTTTATTGTGGGAAACCACCCCCAAGTGTTCTGCCTGCTGATTGGTTATGTCCTGTCCCCTGTGCTCATTACCTGCCTGTCTGTATCTCATTATGTGCATGTCTGCATATCATGACAATGAAGACATTAATAGGGTTTTCCATCACCAAAGGAATTATCAAGTATGTCCTCCCACACCTGGAACACAATTCTGGGAGTTAGCCAGCATATTCAACTGTAGTTCCCAATTCATAGGAGTTTTTACCAAAACACTTTTTGTCAGGTCTAATGCTGCAGCACAAACAGTGGTTTAGTAAACACAGCACAAACCTAATAATAAAGTTCCAGAGATGGGCAAGGAACACTATGTACTAAGCCTGCAAAAATAACATCAGCAATGATAATAGCTTATCTTTTTTTTAAATTACATAGCGTTTTCCCCGCCACAAATAAATGAAACCCATGGTTGTTCAGCATATTGAGCTCTTGTTCTCCATGGTTACAGCTGTCGTAATTCACTGCACTGCAGTCCCTTGGGGGAGGGACTGAGGGGTGAAAGAAATGCTGTTTCAAACCAAAGAGGAGTTGTCAGAATGACCTACACAACAGCATCCCCTTGTGGAATAAACTGGAATATCTTTCATTTCACAGCAAATAAACATATTTATGGTCTTTTATTCCCAAAATATGCTTGCTATTTCAGTGGGTCATTCAACTACACTTTAGGCAGCAATGGGCGATGATCAAGCCACTTGACTTCGCAGTCCTTAACACTTTGAATATGATCTACAATGAAATATGCATAGCAATTCATGACAGACAAGATTAATTTGCAGACAGACACTCAGCTCAGGACATCTACACATTTGTGGTTCTTTAACCAGCTGTTTGCAAAGAATCAGTTGTTTGCAAAGAATCCTTCCTGAGTAGAACACAATTAGGATCTCTAACCCAGACATGCAACTTTGACCAATTCGAACAAAAGCAGCATTTAAAAGTGGGAGGTATGCATGAGTAACGGCGATGGGGAGTAGAATTGTTAGCTGAAAGTAGAAGTCTATAAAGTGCAGCCTCGTTGAAGGAATCAAGAACTGCAACAAAATTGAGAGCATCTTTGGGTAAATGAAGTGATACCACTGGTTTTATCTGCAAGGGCTCACAATTGCACTTATTAAGTTTTGGATGAGGTAATAGAGAAGGTGGATAAAGGTAATGAAATTGACGTGGTGTATCTGGACTTCCAAGAGATATTTGACCAAGTGCCATATAACACTCTCAACCTCACCGCAAATCTATCCATGCTGAAGTCCCTCACCCTGGGAGCCATTTTTCATAAATCCTTCCTGCATCCTCTCCGAAGCTTCTCCAGTTGTTTCTAAATTGCGATGAATTGGATGAAATACTCCATTTGAGGCTAAACCTCAGAGGTTTTACTTACATAACGTTCTTACTTTTGTACTCTTTGCCTGTAAAACCCAGGATCCCATATGCCTTTTTAACTACTTTCTCAACCCTTCAATGATTTGTGCGTATACATCCCTATGTCCCTTTGTCCCGGCATTCTTTTTGGAACTGTATCCTTTAGGGCATATTGCTTCTCCTGTTCTTACAAGAATGACAGTTCTGTTAGAGGCATGCATAAGGGTGCTACAAAGCACAATTAACTACAAGGAGGGCATCTTACTGAAGCCACTTACATGAGGATTTGGACAAGCAGCTAAATGATGAATAAACATGTACACAATTATAGACTTTCTCATCCGGAACAACATATTTGAGCAGTTCTACCCCACTCAAAGGAGATGCCCATTACAAAGCTGCTGAGGCACTCAAGACTTGGTACACAGCTGACAATTTACCTGGAAACCAGTTACGCAAATATCCCGGTTTCAATGTCTATCTTGATTACTTAGCAGAGACCAGCACTATCTGATGAAGCTCCATACTTCCAACTAGTAAATGAGGAATGTTGCATGTTCATGTTAGGATGATGTCGCTGAACAGATATTTTATGATCAGTTGCACTCCACACAATGCCTTCTGGAGCATTTCGGGGCCTTGGTGTTTATTCTGTGTACTCGGGCTTTCTATCTGTCAAATGACAATCTGGCAAATCTCCTTTGGGTGTGGGAGTCTAGATAAGCAGAGTTAATTGAGGGGTCATGCTAACTCTACAATAGCAGTCCTGGCGACAGGCAATTCTGAACAAGCCTGCTAGAATTAGATCTATTTATCACAGCAAGTTAACTTTCCCAGAAGCTGAACCAATAGACTCCATTGCATAGGCTTTCCATACCAAGTTTGCCTCATTGTAATATGCAAACAGCCGATATAGGAAATCAGGCAGAACTGCACTTTAATATTAATTCACCCAGTTGTTTAGAAGCATCGAAGAAAGGTCCTTAATCCAAAGGTGGTCTCATCTTTTTTCTTGTTAATATGTCTATTGTTATGGGCCAGGGTTTAGAGAACCCCAAAGTGTATCATGGAGTTCACCTGACCCACAACTTTTAATAGATTGTCGTATGGGGAGCACACGGCCCACTTTACAGGTGTGGTACAGCAGAAACGGAAAAGTATTTTTTAAAGCAAAACAATGTTTATTCTATGAACTCAAGTTAACCGTTTTAAAACATACAGTGAACATCTTAGCAACCATTCATTCAAATACAACCCCCAAAGACTACAACACTAAGTAATTCTTTAAGCTTTCCTTTTAACATCCATACGAGTTAAAAACAAAACCTTCAACAGAAGCACATCAGGTTAAAGTCACTACTGAAAACATTTATAATTCTGAATTCACCAAATGATCAAGAGATAGTCTTTTGATGGCAGAGAGAACAGCAGTACACCTGCTTGGTCTGGCTTCAGCTCCAACACTAAAAACGAAACTAAACATACCCTGTAGCAAACAGCCTAAAACCAAAGTAAAAAGCTGACAGACAGCCCAGCTCCACCCACACTCTGACATCACTGATAAACACACATTTCTTAAAGGTACATTTCTTAAACACCCATTTCTTAAAGGTACTCTCACATGACACTATTCTGTATTTACAGCATTTTCTGGTTTTACTGCTGAGCAGATCCCTGGTCTTGACCCAAAGGTTTGAATTCCCTACTCCTCTCTATGGGACTGCACAGTACAGGGATTTAATCACAACTCAGAATACATACAATTGGAATAATGATACCCAATAGCTTCCCGAACACTAGCTGAAGTGACAAGTCACTATCGAGTAGTCTAATACAAAATGCACTGCATTCAAACCTGGGGGAGAATGCATGAGAATCTGTTCAAGAGAATCCACCACATCCCACAGATGCTTCAGGGATTACAGTCCGATTGAAATGATGACTGCAGAAAAAAATGTGGCAATCAGGAAACAATTCTTACACAATCCAAGTGTATCTCCGTATTCAGCCGTTCTAGAAAGCAGCCTCGACCAACCGTTCTTTCAATCGCTGCATACTCAGACTCACATCTTCTGGGCCGGACAACAGGAGAGTAACCCCCACCACCCCAACTGCAACACCCAATCTAGCAGAGCGGTCACAACTCACTGGAAAATGATGCAACCTCTACTGTGGCAAAGCACAGCCGTCCTTATAATCAAATCTTGACGTCTAAAGGCACCAGGCACTCCGGAAAATGTTATTGACAGCAAATCCAGGAATCATCAAACACACCCAGGACCAAGTCCAACACCTTGAGTAATTTGCAGAGAATTGGGACCACAAGTTAGGCAGAATGCTTCACATCATTCTGGGTCATCATGAACCAACCCTGTCCTCAGTGTCTTGTGTATTCCCCTGTCATGCCAACAGCAATAATTATGCCAAAGGAGAAGAAATAGTTTGCCAGTTCAACTTAATTAAATAATCTCTCTACATACCAGGATTTGGGTTCCCCGAAGTGTAAGTAGTTAATGCTGTAGAGGTCCATATCTTCAGTGTGCCAGGCAAATGTGGTTTTCCACATCCCAAAGTATAAGTATGGCGTATTCACGCCTTCAATCACGATTCCACACTCCTGTTCCACCATATCCAGTAATGTGTTCAGATTCCCAATATTCCACTCCTCAATATTCTACAAGGAAAGACGAAAGAAAACATTACAATAAAAGGCAAGACAGCCATCCTGGAATCTTGTTATGCACACTAAAATATCATTAATACTCAGAAAACATACACACCTTTACACAAATATGCTTGCCCTAATCCATATGCCTCTAAACAAACAAGTTAACTCCCACATACCACAGTGAAAACGCAAATATTCAGTGCTGCAATACTTACAACCAATATCTAATGTAACAAGATCATTAAGAGTATTAATAGATTTGTAAATAATACAATCTTCACTGGCTTAAAGGAAATCACTGGCTAACAAAATGATCAAAGTAATAATTAAACAAATTATTCACATCATATTCCGAAGGAATGTATTTAGGACTAATTCAAGTTCAGGAAAAGAACAGCTGTGTTAGTGTGTGCATGCAGTGTAGGTCCATGTAGGTCTCAATTTCTTAAGGATTGAACAAGAAATAATTTAAACCATCCTGAAGGCACGGCCATATATTACATAGGAGATCTATCAATTTCAACAGCACACCATGTGCTTTTCAGTGAAGAAACAAGAGGGTATCCAAATCTACACCTACACAACTACAACAGCATTTGCATATTAACCATTCCCCGCCCCAGGTCTACATTACACTAACAATTTAAATTGACATTGTCATCTGGATCAACAAGTAATGACTTGACATTAAAAAGGACCCTTGTCATCTCGCAGAAAAAGCCTAGATTGCAGCTACAAAACCAGCTCAAAAAATGTTGAAAGTGACATTCATCAGCACAGGTAAATGACAAGCGAATAAATCTCTTGCTACTTTTAGCTTCAGCCGAATTCATACACATTGCCAATTTAATGCACAGTTGGCCACTCTTCATTTGCTAACCTTAACTGGTTTGTTCCCTCATCACAGACATGGGATCAGTAGAGGTCTATACAGAGAATAATCAATCAGGGTTCCCACTCATGATTGCTGTTCAATGACCTCACTGCTGGAATGCAGCTGTGTAACCACCAGGGAGTGTAGGATAAAACTTGGGGGTGATGAAAGTGTGGTGGCAATGTCACAAGATGAGAAATCCAGGGACTCAGGCTAACATCCACGGATTCAAATCCCACCTCAGGAGCTGATGGAATTTAAATGCAATTAATTACTAAATTCAGTTAATTAATGAAAAATCTGGAATTGAAAGCTAGTCATTAATGGTGCCATGAAATGATCATTTGTTGTAAAAGCCCATCTGGTTCACTAATGTCCTTTAGGGGAGGAAATCTGCCATCCTTACCTGGTCTGGCCTATATGTGACTCCCAACCCTCAGCAAAGTGCTGGAATGACCTAGCAAGCCACTCAGTTCAAGGGCAATTAGGAATGGACAACAAATACTGGCCTTGCCAGTGATGCCTGCATCCCACTAAAAAATTGTTTAAAAACACACATAATAGAGCAAAGGAGAGAGGAGAAAACTGGCACCAAAAATTTCTCGGGCTACAACAATCACTTAGTACAATAGAATTCTAATAAATATTTTGCTCACCAGCTCCAAGAAGCTGCCGTGGGGATCAGTGAACATGAACAATTAGTCAGCAGGAACTCAGTCGTTTTAATTTTTTAATTTTTTTTTAAATTAAGAATTTGGTAAAATGAGAATAGTTGGAACACATTCTTCCATCTCAGTGACCCAAGTTTAATTCTATCCTACCATATTAAACAACATAACCCTTCTTGGACACACAATTAAAAAGTCCAATATGGAATGTGATGATGATACGAGGCCATTTCCCAGTAATGGAAAGTGACAATTCAGAACTATTCATAATGCTGTAATCTTAACTCTGATCACAAAGCGTTGTAGCATACTCTGGATAGGGAATAACTGTGTTTAATCAAACTTGGAACAAAATTAGGTTCAACTTCTAACCCATGTTGCATCTAGAGAAAACAAGGGGGTCGGTTGGTTCAGTTGGTTAACTGCTGGTTCATGATGTGGAGCACTACCAACAGCTCGAGTTCAATTCACGTACCGACTAAGATTATTCACGAAGGCCTCGCCTTCTCAACCTTGCTCCTCACCCAAGGTGTGGTGATCCTCAGGTTTAATCGTTACCAGTCAGTTCACTCTCAAGGGTGATTCTGTGGAAGGAGTTCTGCCTCTTCCAAAGTCTTTGCCAGCTTGTACATTCAAAACCCTTTTTCATCAAGTGGCAATGGACAGTCTGAACAGTATATTGTTGCTTTTTACTTTTACTCTATCTTTATCAACCCTGATTTGTTAGGTTTGCTATATTAGATAGTTTGTATTGTTTACTGACAGGAGGATTTAATTTACCAAATCCTGAAAATATAAAGCAGGCCTATAAGCACGCCAAAGAGAACAGAAGATGAACAGGTTCGGCTGCTACTGAGAAAAATTAACCCAGCTGCTTATTTCAGAGATTGTATTTCCAACAGTTTTTGTTTTGATTTTCGACAATTATGTTTTCTCTACAGATTACGGAAACAATTTTCATCAGTATGGCTGTCATCATGAGTATCTACGAATTAGGAGGAGTGGACCATCAGGCCCCTTGGGAGCCGGTTCTGCCATTCAAGAACCATTCAAGAGCCAGTTGCAAATAAATTTGCAGTTCTTGTACATTGATTTTCTTTGCTTCGCACTTATTTTGTACAGTCATAGTCAGAGATCCTGGCCCAGTGCAGGCACAGTTAATATAAGTTTCTGTTAGTAAGCTGCCTCTGTTTTCTCTTACCATTGTGAGAAACATACAATAGATGAAAAACAGTTCTGAAACAGGGCATTTAATAAATTCAGCGAAAAGTTGCACTGCACAAATCCAAAGTATAATTCATACATGGCGCAAAATTAATACATGGCGCAAACCAGGATTTGCCACCTTACTCCTCAGGTAGGAGAAGGAATGACAGCCATGGGTGCAAAAAGTACTGCTCCAAGTTCATAACTTCAGTTCCTAACCTGCTACAGCCAGGACTAAATTAAAGGGAAAACTACCATGATTCTTTTTTAAAAGATTAGCGTTCTCCTGTCATGTGAGAGTACCTTTAAGAAATGGGTATTTTTTTACTGCAGTGATGTGAGAGAGTGGGTGGAGCTGGGCTGTGTCAGCTTTTTACTTTCGTTTTAGGCTGTTTGCTGCAGGGTGTGTTTTAGTTTCGTTTTCAGAGCTGGATAGCTAAAGTCACAGCCAGAAGGTGTATGAATCACTCTCTGTAATCTAAAGACTGTAAATCGATCCTGGTGATTTAAAACTAATAACTATAATGACTTTAACCTGATGTACTTCTGGTAAAAGTCTTATGGATGTTAAAAGGAAAGCTTAAAGGATTACTTAAGTGTTGTATTCTATGGGGGTTGTATTTGAATTAATGGTTGCTAAGATGTTCACTGTATGTTTCAAAAAGGTCAACTTGAGTTCATAAAATAAACATTGTTTTGCTTTAAAAATTACTTTTCCATTTCTGCTGTACCACACCTGTAGAGTGAACCATGTGCTCCCCATACTACAATCTATTAAAAGTTGTGGGTCAGGTGAACTCCATGATACACTTTGGGGTTCTCTAAACCCTGGCCCATAACACTCCATCTAAACCGTATTATTACTTACATTATCATACAGAGAACCACTGATATCAGCTCCATAGATGGGAGACACAAATGTTAGATTCTTCCAGTATTTGCGTTCAAGGTCATCAAAATCTATATGCCTTGGAGTACAATACCTGAAAGAGAAGCATTGCAACTTTACTTTCTACTGTTTTCTTTCAAAGAAGCCTCACTGCATTGAAAAAATGGGAAAACGGAAGGAGAAATTCATGAAATAAGTTAGACAATATCCTTTTGAAAATCCCAGCACATGTTAATGGCTTATAGAAGAGTCTGAGTTTTCACATTCAATAGAAATTACTGCAGAGATGAGCCCATCACACCTATGCCAATAGTAGCTCTTCAAATAGAATTATCAAATTTAATTCAGTTTTTCCATCCTTTCCCCTTATTCTTTTGACGCCACTGTCAGTAGGTGAAATGTCAATCACCCAACCCTATTGCTCCCACTCTATACCCCAATCTTCATCCCCTCATGTCCAAGGAGCAGAATGTGAATATATCTCGCATCTAACACTCACTTGATCGTTCATCCATCACTAGATGGATGGGCTGCACGGTAGCACAAGTGGCTAGCACCAGGGTCCCAGGTTCAATTCCCCGCTGGGTCACTGTCTGTGCGGAGTCTGCATGTTCTCCCAGTGTCTGCTTGGGTTTCCTCCGGGTGCTCCGGTTTCCTCCCACAGTCCAAAGACGTGCAGGTTAGGTGGATTGGCCATGCTAAATTGCCCTTAGTGTCCAAAAAAGTTAGGAGGGATTATTGGGTTATGGGGATAGGGTGGAAGTGAGGGCTTAAGTTGGTTGGTGCAGACTCGATGGGCCGAATGGATTCCTTCTGCACTGTATGTTCTATGTTAAACTATGTTGGATCTGGCTTCATCATGTCAAGTGCTATCAGGCTTTAAATTTTGTAACAAATAGGAGATTTATAAGATTGTTATGTCTTGGGATGGTGTCTTTAATTTAGGGTAAAAGAAGGGGGGCATGGGGTCTGTTTTGAAGTATGCCTGACAACAGGCCTGAATAATGTGGCTGTGAAAAAAATTAAAGGAAGGCCCAGAGCGTTTTGCTGGAAAATGGTGTATAATTTGCTCACATTTGGAGAAAATTGCAACAGCATTTGTGCTTAAAGTGGTTAGACTGCTAGTCTCCCTGGCCCAAGGAAGGTGTTGAGAATGTCCAGTTGCAAACAGATATGCTGAAAATTGACCATTTACTTACAAGCTAAAAGAAAGTTGGGGTCTCAACAATAGCAAGTCAAAATTTCCACCTGGATACAAGACCCCTGTGACTCATATTGCCATGGCTATTGCCTTGGGGGGGGGAAGGATTTATATTCTTGAAACTCATAGATAGGCTGCTCTACCAGGAACCAGGAGAAAGAGAGTAGCTGGAAGCAAAAGTCTCTATTGTTCACTTCTCAGAACTGCAGGTGAGAGCTCGCACTGGGATTGAAAAGACCAAATTCATGAAGATTTGAAACAAGGCTGGAAGATTTGCCTAACGTCTGCTACAGGATGCATCTCCAGGAAAAACTTCCACCGTATAGGACAGTTACCAGGATGGGAAAGGGAAGGAACGGATGTAAACCCTCGGGAGCCAAGATTCACTTTGGACTGGGAAAATTGTATGGCCACTTAAGAGACAGTGTAACATAAACCTGTGAAGTGAGCTTTCCAGTTGTGTGAAAGGGGAAAATCCCGTTCCGTAGTTTAATGTACAAGTGTCACAAAAATAGTGTGAGGTAAATATGCTTTTAGTCTGTTTGTTACAGTAAATGTCTTCAACTGTCTAACCGAGATGCCCCCCCCCCCCCCCCCCCCCCCCCCCCCATCTGCGGAAAATACAAATTCCTACCAGCCATGCTCGAAGCCACCATTAAAAACTGGAGCCAGGACGGGCGACGCTAGCAGTCGGGGACTTTTACACAGGGGACAGACTAGCTTCCTTGGGCGAACCGACGGAAGACCTGGAACTACCGAAAGAACAGGAACTCATGACACCTCCAAATTAAACACCTTATCCGCAAGGGAGACAAGTTACTCCAGGGCCCCGAGAGACACACTACCAGAAGAACTAATAAACTTGAACAGAAAAAAGGGGGAGGTGGGGGGAACTGTGGGAACATCCATGGATGGTAACTGGATAGGGCAAGGCTACCACTGGACGAAGCCAGATGAAAATGGGAGGATGGACTGGGGACGGATGTGGGTTGGGGATTCTGGAGCAAAGCACCGAGTAGGGCAAACTCTGTTTCCTCCTGAACAGGTTCTTCCTGGAGGTGGAGGATAAAGGTGAACGGTGCCTGAGAGGCCCAGCCAACCACACCCACATGTTCTGGGTTTGCCCCAGGCTTGTAGGGTTCTGGACAGCCTTCTTTGAGGCAATGTCCAAGCTTGTGGGTGTGAGGGTGGAGCAGTGCCCGAAAGTGGCAGTCTTTGGGGTATCAGTCCAGCCAGAACTACATGTGGGAAAATGGGCCGTTGCCCTGGCATTTGCTTCTTTACTCGCATGCCGGAGAATCCTGCTTAGCTGGTGATCGGCAGCACCACCCGCAGCTGCAGACATGTCGGAATCTCTCCACCTGGAGAAGATTAAGTACACCATCCGTGGGTCAGACAAGGGCTACCACAAAGTGTGGGGGCTATTCGGCGGCCTGTTCCAGGCCAACAGCGACTAGGGAAAGAGGGAGGTGGATGGGGTAGAGCAGACAAGACCTCATGCAACGAGGAGGAGCAAAGGGAGAAGGGGGGAGATGAAAGGGGACCCAAGGGAGTCACAGAGGGAAACTTGGGGGGAGAGGGTGAGGGGGCATGAAGTCCTCCTTTCTCCCCCGCACCCCATCCGAATCCACAGAGACAAGAAGAAAAATCTCAGAAAAGATCAGAGGTGCATAGTGGTAGGGCACCCAGGGCGGAAGAGGGGAGTCTGAACGTTCTCCCTATGTCTGCGTGGGTTTCCTCCGGGTGCTACGGTTTCCTCCCACAAGTCCCGAAAGACATTCTGTTAGGTCATCTGAATATTCTGAATTCTCCCTCTGTGTACCCAAACAGGCGTTGGAGTGTGGCGATGAGGGGCTTTCCACAGTAACTTCATTGCAGTGCTAATGTAAGCCTACTTGTGACAATAAAGATTATATATTATACCAATGGGGGAAAGTGGGGGTGGACGGGGAGAATGTACGTTAAAAAGAATGTAAATAAGAAACTATAAAACATGAAAATATCAGGTGCACCATTCATTAAATTTTTATTCTGTAAAAATTGAAAAATGGCAATAAAATTTATATATTTTTCAAATTCAGCATCTGGAGTCTAGAATATTGGATATATAACAAAAAAGAAATAACAATTAGCACTATTTTGTCTAGTGAACAGTCCCGCTAAAGTAAATACACTTTTGAGCGGCTCACTGCATTTTACTGCCCATCTCCACCGCAACTATAAGATCACACCCTATGAAACACTAATTTAATATTTTTAATTTAATTTCACGGTCATATTTATCTTTTGAGCGTTCTCGTTTCCTTCCTATTAATCCTCATTGCAATGATACCGGTAGATGTTTCTTTCAGTACGCTTAATATATTTAATTTTATTCTTTTTATGAATAGGTTTTCATGATTAATATTTCTTCTGATGATTTGAGCAAATTCCTCAGCTTTTCCTTCTGTACACCTTTCTGCATAATAATTTTTGTACTGGTTCAATAACTGATTTCAGCAACACTGTCCAGTTTCTTAATGTTGCCCTTTCAGAAGAGTAATTTTTGTCTTGAACCTTGGACTCCTATTGGGACTACTGGTCCCACAACATTCTACTACCTTTACCAATGTAATCCCGGTCACTTGTAAGAACACATTCTCAATTCGAAATTTACCCCTCAGATTTTTTTGGCACATTCACTAAAAAACAAGCTTTAAAAATGGTTCTCCATACTTCTCACTGTTGGCCAGTTTCTTGTACTCCCCAACAGTCATGGATTTCTTCTGAATGTTGTACTGCGTGAAAAGCCCAGACTGGCCAGTCACCACTTGTTGAATTGGAGCTGGGATGGTCATGTCATCAATATCTTCATATGACTTCCTTGGTTTCCACTCCTTCGGAGGAATGACCTGGAAGCACAGTGCATACATAATCTAGCAGAATAAATAAGAGTTACTTCAAACCTGGAACAGGCAATAATGATCTGTTGGCTGCATGTAAAGCAGAGACTCAAAACTGAGGTTGGGTCTTTGTTATAACCTGCCTACTTACCATTGGCTGGGGACTAATGACAATCCCACAATCCTGTGGGAGTATGAGCTTCCCCAATGAGGGGGGGGGGGCGGAGAAACCATTAGTAAACTCCTAGTATAAATAAAGCTGGCCAGTTCAGGAACCAGCAGGAAGAAGTGTGCAGCAAGGGAAGTTGCTGCTGTTGTTATTGTAAATAAATGTTATTACTTTGCATCCTTAAAACTCGTGCTAGATTCTTCGTGGCCCTCACAAAAGTCTTCAAAGTTTATTTTCTCAGATTTAAAGATAATTGTCGTTACGGTGAACTTTATAAGATGTTGATGTTTTAAACTGTCCCCCTCTGGTTCAATGTTCAGAGAGGGGGATGTAGTCTCCAATAGAATTCACCCGAAGATGAGCCCAGATGTCCTCTCACTAAATTAGCCCAGAGACAAACAGGTGCCGTCCATTCCCGACATATGGGGCAGCAGGGTAGCACAGTGGTTAGCGCTGTTGCTTCACAGCTCCAGGGTCCCAGGTTCGATTCGCGGCTTGGGTCACTGTGTGTGTGGAGTCTGCACGTTCTCCCTGTGTCTGCATGGGTTTCCTCCGGGTGCTCCGGCTTCCTCCCACAAGTCCCAAAAAAGGAGTGCTGTTAAGTAATCTGGACATTCTGAATTCTCCGTGTACCCGAACAGGCGCCGGAATGTGGCGACAAGGGGTTTTTCACAGTAACTTCATTGCAATGTTAATGTAAGGCTACATGTGACAACAAAGATCATTACATATGACAGTCCCACCATACCAGGAATCAGCCTGGTAAACCTTCGCTGCACTCCCTCCATAGCAAGAACATCCTTCCTCAAAAAAGGACACTAAAACTGCACATAATACTCCAGGTGTGGCCTCACCAATACCCTATACAATACCCTATACAATTGCAGTAAAACATCCCTGTTCCCATACTCAAATCATCTCGCTATGAAGGCCAACATACCATTTGCCTTCTTTACTGCTTGTAGTACCAGCAAGCTTACTTTCAGCGACTGATGTACGAGGGCACCAAGGTCTCCCTGAGTATCCACCTCTCCCAATTTACACCCATTCAAATAATAATCTGCCTTCCCACAGTAACTTAACTTCATTGCTGTGTAAATGTAAGCCTACTTGTGACAATAAATATTATTATTATTATATTTTTGCTACCGAAGTTGATATCCTCACATTCATCCACATTTATACTGCAACTGTCATGCATATGCCCACTCACTCAGCCGGTCTAAATCACACTGAGACATCTCTGCATCCTTCTCACAGCTCACCCTCTCATCCCACTTTGGACCATCTGCAAATTTGGAGATATTTAGTTCCCTCGTCCAAATCGTTGTAATGTGTATAGCTGGGTCCTAGCACAGATCCTTGCAATACCCCGCTAATCATAGCCCGTCAATTAGAAAAGGCCTATTTATTCCAACTCTTTGCTTCTCAAGACACCAATGCAATTCCATGTGCTTCAACTTGACATACGAGGTCTTATCAAAAGCCTTCTGAAAGTTTAAATAAATCACATCCACCGGTTCTCCCTAGTCAACTCTACTAGTTACATCTTCAGTAGATTTGACAAACATGATTTCCCTTTCGTAAATCCATGCTGACTTTATCTGATTATACCACTGCTTTCCAAATACTGTGATATGAAATCCTTGATAATGGACTCCAGCAACTTCCCGAATACCAATGTTAGGCTCACTGGTCTATAGTTCCCTGTTTTGTCTCTACCTCCCTTTTTGAATAGCCTCCCTTTTTGAATAGCGGGGTCACATCCACTACCCTCCAATCTGTAGGAACCATTCCAGAGTCCAAAGAATTTTGGAAAATGACCACCATTTCTAGGGTCACTTCCTTAAGTACTCTGGGGAAGATCATCAGGTCCTGGAGATTTCTCCACCTTCAATTCCATTAATTTCCCGAAAGCTATTTCTCTACTAATACTGATTTCCTTCAACTCCCCATTAAAACTTCCCAGAACCTCCAGTACATTATTCATGCCTTCCTTTGTGGAGACATAAGCAAAGTACGAATTTAGTTCCTCAGCAATTTCTTTGTTCCCCATTTATGACTGTGAGGGGCCTAAATTTGTTTTTGTCAATCTATTTCTCTTTACATTGCTATACAAACATTTAATCAGTTTTTATGTTCCCCACTAGCTTACTTTCATATTGTATTTTCCCCTTAATCAATCCCTTGGTCCACCTTGGCTAAATTTTAAACTGTTTCAAATCCGCAGGTCTATTGCTTTTTCTTGCTCAGTTGTATGCTTCTTTGAATCTAACACTCTCTCTAATTTCCCTTGTAAGCCATGGTTGGTCACAGTTCCCCTTCTACTCTTGCGCCAAATAGGAATAAACAACTTTTGGAGTTCACCTATTGGTTCTTCGAATGTCTGCCATTGTCCATCCACGTTCCTTCCTTTCAGTAATGTTTATCAGTCCATCATAGCCAACTCATGCCTCATACCATCATAGTTATCTTTATTGAGATTCAGGACCCTGGTCTCAGAATCAACTACCTTACTGTCCATCTTGATAAATAATTCTATCATATTATGCTTACTCATCCCCAAGGGATCTCTTACAACAAGATTTCCATATAATCCTTTCTCATTTCACAACACCCAGTCCAAGATGGTCTGTTCCCTTGTTGGTTCCGCAACATATTGGTCCAGAAAACCATCCCGAATACACAGAAATTCCTCCTCTATTGTACTGTGACTATTTTGACTCACCCAATTTCTATGCAGATTAAAGTCAGCCATAATCACAGATGTTCTTTGATCATATGCACTTCTTATTTCTTGTCTAGTGCTATTCCCAACATTACCACTATAGTTTGGTGGTCTGCACACCACCCCATGAATGTTTTTTGCCACTTGGTGTTACTTAACACGGCCTATACAGATTCTATGTAGCTTGTGCTAATATCTTTTCTCAATATTGTATCAATATTTTCTTTAATCAACAATGCAATTCCTTTGTCGATCCTTCCTGAAACCTGAAAAGCCCTCATATGTTTAGTTCCCATCCCTGGTCACCTTGGAGCCATGTCGCCGTAACCTGAACTATATCATACCCCTTTACATCAATCTGCGCAACTAATTCACCTATTTTATTTTGAATGCTCTGATCGTTTAGGTACAAAACCTTAAAGCTAGTGCTTTTAATGTTCCTCGTCTTGTCCCTACTATTTTTTACTGTGTCCTGATCTGATTTTGGTCCTGGATTTCCCTGTCCATTACTTATCTTATTCTCCTTGCTGTATTTTTCTCCTGCTCCGAATCCTTATATAGGTTCCCAGTCGCTTGCCATATTGGTTTAAACCCTCCCCAACCACTGTATCCCCTTGCCATATTAGTTTAAATCCTCCCCAACACTCTATTAAGTACCCCCCCCCCACCCAATCCCCCAGGACATCAGTCCCAGTCCTGCCCAGGTGTCCAGCTAGTACTCGTCCCACCTCTCCCAGAACTGGTCCCAAATCCCCAGGAATCTGAAACCCTCCTCCTCAAACCATCTTTTCAGACACGTATTCATCCTATATATCCTCCTGTTTCTACTCTGACTAGCACATGCCACTGGTAGCAATCATGAAATAATTTCCTTTGAGGTCCTACTTTTCAACTTGCTTCCTAGCTCCCTTTATTATGCTTTTAGGACCTCACCCCTTTCTTTACCCAAGTCGTTTTGTACCAATGTGTACCACACCAACTGGCTGTTAACCCTCCCCCTTTAGAACATCCTGCAAACGCTCTGCGATATCCTTGACCCTAGCACCAGGGAGGCAACATACTATCCTGGAGTCTCGTTTGCGACCACAGAAGCATCTATCTAATCCCCTCACAGTTTAATCCCCAATGACTATTGCATTTCTAAACAGTTTACTCCTCCCCTGTATAGCAGAACAAATCTGCAGAGCTGCATGCAGATTCACAGACTCTCGAGGCGCTATTCCCCTCAACAGTATCAACGGTATATTGGTTTTATATCTGTTTTGCAGGGGAATAGACACAGGAGATTCCTGCGCTGTCTGCCTATCCAGTCCTCTTGCACTGCACTCCCATCCTGCCTAGGGAGTCTGAGCCTGCGGTGTTATCACCTCTCTATACGTGCTATCCACGATGCTTTCCGCCTCGCAGATGCTCCACCGTATCCCCAGATGCTGCTCCAACTCAGAAACTCAGGCTTCCAGGAGCTGCAGCTGGAGACACTTCCTACACACATGCTGTTTCTGGGAACTGGGAGCATTCTTGGTTTCCCATATGGAACAAGAACAGCATACCACGGCTTGGAGCTCTCCTGCTATGTTTTATCCCTTTAAGTTAAATTAATCTTTAAATATCGAACAATATCAACTAGACCCTTCTTCTCTGCTCTTTCTTACTATAGAATATATTTCTTACAAACAATGAATCACGATGATATCTTCACAATTATAACCAATTGTAGTAGTAAGTACCTACCCAATTGTACTCACCCAAACAGCTGCTCCGTTTTCTTTAGGAGATGGAAACTTGCAATCCACTCTTTTTTAGTCTTTTAACCACCTGGTTCTGCTCTTAGGTTCGCTTTTTCTTTACTCCTTTATCCTCCCAGCTTTGTCCCCAAACTGTTATCTTATTTATTAAAGTTTCACCTATTTAAAGACTGTCCCTCCTATCAGTTCCTCATCACCAATCAGCTTACTGCCACCTGTGATGTCACTCATTGATTTTTCAAACTCAGCGCGCTGTCTGAACAATGGCCACAGGTCCGGTGCTCTCCACTGCCCGAAGGAGTGTAAAGGCCCCGAGCCTCCGCACTCCCTTTATCCTGCATTCCCAGAAGAGTGTCCATCGCAGGTCCGGTGCTCTCCACTGCCTGAAGGTGAGTAAGGGCCCCGCGCTCCCATTATCCTGCATTCCCAGAAGTGTCCCCATTGCAGGTCCGGTGCTCTCCACTGCCTGAAGGTGAGTAAGGGCCCCGCGCTCCCATTATCCTGCATTCCCAGAAGTGTCCCCATCGCAGGCCCGGTGCTCTCCACTGCCCGAAGGTGAGTAAGGGCCCCGAGCCTCACACTCCCTTTATTCTCCACTCCCCGAAGAGTGTCCCTTGCAGGTCCGGTGCTCTCCACTGCCCGAAGGTGAGCAAGGGCCCCGAGCCTCGTGCTCACTTTTCCTGCATTCCCAGAAGAATGTCCCTTGCAGGAGCGGTGCTCTCGACTGCCCGAAGGTGAGCAAGGGCCCCGAGCCTCGTGCTCCCTTTATCCTGCATTCCCAGAAGAGAGTGTCCCTCTCAGGTCCAATGCTCTCTGCTGTCTGAAGGGTCCAGGTCAAAACTTTTGAAAGTAAGAAAATAAGGCAGATGTCCCTGCAGCATGCAGATTCACAGACTCTCAGAGTCATCCAGAGTGCTTTTGGGGAAGAGGATTCATGGTGGTGCTATGCCAAGCAGGGTGCTGGTGAGGCAGATGCCATGTTCCAAAAAAAAAAAAAAGCTTGTGAAGAATTAAAAACAAAATTTTTTTTTTTTTTTTTTTTAAATGGACAATTTTAGTGAGGTATTTCTGGCATATAAAACAATGACATTGTGTAGTACTGTACAGAAAGAAAAGCAAATAACGCAGAGTGCAAACCACGACTCCATTCTCGCAAGGACCTGCCAGAACCACCCCCTACTCTACTCTACCCTAGCCCCCCTCCCCCCCTGCTGCGAAGAAGTCACTGAATGGCTGCTACCTCCGGGCGAACCCTGATAGTGAACCTCTCAAGGCGAACTTAACCTTTTCTAGACTGAGAAAGCTCACCTTGCCCGATAGCCATACTTCGGTCTTCAGGGGCTTGGAGTCCCTCCATGCCAACAGTATTCGTTGCCGGGCTACCAGGGAAGCAAAGGCCAAGACGCCGGCCTCCTTCTCCTCCTGGACTCCGGGGTCCTCAGACACCCCAAAGATTGCCACCTCAGGGCTCATTACCACCCCAGTTTTCGAAACCCGGGGCATGATGTCCGTGAATCCCTGCCAGTACCCCCCGAGTTTAGGGCACGACCAGAACATGTGCACGTGATTAGCCGGCCCACCGGCGCATCCGGCACACTTGTCCTCCAGCCCAAAGAATTTACTCATCCAGGCCACAGTCGGTTCACGACCTTAAACTGGATCAGACTGAGCCTGGCGCATGTTGCGGTCGTGTTCACTCTGCCCAGAGCTTCTGACCAAATACCGACCTCCATCTCCCCCCCCCCAAGCTCCTCTGCCCACTCAAGCTTCAGGTCCTCAGTCTGCGTATCCTCTGCTCCCATTAGTTCTTTGTAAATATCTGAGACTCTACCCTCACCTACCTCTCCCCTGGAAACTAACGTGTTCTGCCTCCCCTTTGGCGGGAGGCGTGGGAAGGACGGCACCAGTCTGCGCTCGAAATCCCGCACCTGTAAGTATCTAAAGTCATTCCCTCCCGCCAGCCCAAACTTCTCCTCCAACGCCCTCATCCTCGGAAAGCTCCCTTCCAGGAATAGATCACCCACCCTCACAATCCCCGCTCTCCGCCACAGTCGATACCCACCGTCCATGTTCCCCGGGGAAAAATCGGTGATTGCCGCATATTGGGGTCCACACCGATGCTCTCACTTCCCCTATATGCCTCCTCCACTGGCCCCAGATCCGCAGAGCCGCCACCACTATAGGGCTGGTGGAGAACTGCGCGCCCGGCGGGAGCGGCCGAGGCGCCGTAACCAGGGTTGCCAAACTGGTGCTCCTGCACGAAGCAGCCTCCATCTGCTCCCAAACCGACCCCACCATCCATTTCCTTATCATCGCTATGTTGGCCGCCCAGTAGTAGTTGAAGTTCGGCAATGCCAGCCCCCCTTCCCCTCTGTTCCTTTCGAGCATCACCTTCCTCACCCGCAGGGACATCCCTGCCCAGACAAATCCCAGGATAATTTTATTCAGCCTCTTAAAGAAGGACCTCAGGATGAAAATGGGGAGATACTGAAATATGAACAAGAATTTCGGGAGAATCGTCATCTTAACAGTCTGCACCCTCCCCGCTAGTGACAGCGGGAGCGCATCCCAACTCCGAACCTCCTCCCTCACTTGTTCCACCAGTCGGGAATGGTTGAGCTTATGCAACTTGCCCCAGTCCCGTGCCACCTGTATCCCCAAGTATCTAAAGCTTTCTCGTACCAGCCTGAACGGCAACCCCTTCAGCCTACTTTCCTGTCCCCTCGCCTGAATTACGAACAACTCACTCTTAGCCACGTTCAATTTATATCCTGAAAACCGGCCAAATTCCCTCAGGATTTCCATGATACTGGCCATCCCCGCCATTGGGTCCGATACGTATAACAGCAGGTCATCCGCATATAATGAGACTTTATGTTCCACTCCCCCCACGGACCAGCCCTTCCCAGTCCCTTGAAGCTCTCAGAGCAATTGCCAGCGGCTTTATGGCCAGCGCGAACAGCAGTGGGGAAGGAGGGCAACCCGGTCTTGTCCCGCGGTGCAGTCTGAAGTAATCTGACGTCATCCTGTTCGTCCTTACACTAGCCTCTGGGGCCTGATATAACATCCTAACCCAGTCAATGAACCCCTCCCCGAACCCAAACCGTCCCAGCACCTCCCACTCGACCCGGTCAAAAGCCTTTTCCACATCCATAGCTACGACTATCTCTGCCTCCCTGCTCTCCGGGGGCATCATAATCACATTAAGCAGCCTTCTTAGATTGGCCGCCAGTTGCCTCCCCTTTACGAACCCGGTTTGGTCCTCCGCAATTACGTCCGGTACACAGTCCTCAATTCTAGTCGCCAAGGTCTTGGCCAGTAACTTCACGTCGGCGTTGATCAAAGAGATCGGCCTGTAAGACCCACAAGCCTCCGGGTCTTTATCCCGTTTCAGAATAAGCAAAATAGTGGCCTGCGACATCGGCGGGGGTAGGACCCCTCTGTCTGTTGCCTCGTTAAAAACCCTGACCAGCACCAGCCCCACTATCTCGGCAAACGTTTTGTAAAACTCCACCGGATACCCATCCGGCTCCGGGGCTTTACCCGGCTGCATGACCTTCAGGCCCCCCAATACCTCTTCGATCCTAACCAGGGCCCCTAGTCCGTCTGCCAACCCCCTACCCACTCTTGGGAAGGTCAGTACATCCAGGAATCACCTCATCCCCCTCCGGTCCCCTGGGGGGTTCCAATGTGTACAGCTTACTATAAAAGTCCCTAAACACCTTGTTCAGCCCTGCCGGATCCCCCACCAGATTTCCCTGCCCATCCGCTCTCCTTCCTATCTCCCTAGGCACTTCTCTCTTCCTTAGTTGTTGCGCGAGCATTCTGCTGGCCTTCTCTCCATGCTCATATATCGCGCCATTTGCCTTTCTAAGCTGCTCTACAGCCTTGCCTGTAGTCAGCACCTCTGCAGCCTTTGTCGTTTCCTGAGTAACTCTGGCCTCGCGGACTCGGCGTAGCTCCTGTCCATCCGTAAATGTTCCTTAACCAGTCAGTCCGTTTCTGCCCTATCTGTCCTGTCCCTATGAGCCCGGATTGAGATCAACTCCCCTCTCACCACTGCCTTCAGTGCCTCCCAGGGCACTGCTGCTGAGACTTCTCTGGTATCATTTACCTGCAGGTAATTCTGCATGCATTTCCTGAGTCTCTCACACACCGCCTCGTCAGCAAGCAACCCAACTTCCAATCTCCATTGTGGGCGCTGAAAGCTATCCTTACAAATCTGTAGATCTACCAGTGCGGAGCATGATCCAATATGGTAATTGCGGAATATTCGGCCCCATCCCGGCCAGCAAGTCCCTACTCATGACAAAGAAATCAATTCGGGAATATACCTTGTGGGCGCGGGAGTAGTATGAAAAGTCCCTCGCCGACGGCTGGCTAAATCTCCACGGATCAGCTCCCCCAATTTGCTCCATGAACCCTCTCAGTTCCTTTGCCATCGCTGGCAACCTGCCCGTTTTTGAACACGACCGATCAGGCTCGGGTCCAGGACTGTGTTAAAGTCTCCACCCATAATCAGTTTGCGCGAGTCCAAGTCGGGGATCTTCCCTAGCAACCTCTGATAACATCCACATCGTCCCAATTAGGGGCATACACACTAACCAAGACTACTCTCACCCCTTCGAGCTTACCCCTAACCATAACAAATCTGCCGCCCTCATCCGCAACTGTACCCTCGACTCAAATTGTACCCTTTTATTAATCAGGATCGCAACCCCCTAGTCTTCGTGTCGAGCCCCTAATGAAAGACCTGACTAACCCAGCCCTTCCTTAACCTAACCTGGTCTGCCACTTTCAGGTGCGTCTCCTGCAGCATGACTACATCCGCCTTCAGAACCTGCAAATGCGCAAACACACACGCCCTCTTCACTGGCCCGTTTAGCCCTCTAACATTCCAGGTGATCAGCCTGGTTGGGGGTCACTTCGCACCCCCCCCTTTGTCGATCAGCCATCACCTTTCCTTGGCCATTCCCTCAACCATGTGTTGCGCTTCCTCTGGCCCGCCTCCTGGCCGGCTCCACCCATGACCTCCTCACTGTTGCCATGTCCAATTTCCATCTTCGTCAGCAGATCAACTTTTCTCCCCCACCCCTCGCAACACCATCCTACCACCTAACCCCTGCTCTAATCTAACTATATGAACACCCCCCCCATCTGGCTTCCATTGACTAGCCCACCCAGCTAGCCTGGTGGCTCCCAGCTTCGGCGCCAGCACGTCTCTCACTCATTGTTCCCTGGCTCACCTTCCTCCCCCCCCCCGGCCCATCCATACCACTTCCCCAAACCAGCCCTGCTTAAACACATACTCGATACAAGTCAAAGACATCCCCAACAATAGTGCAATTTAAATCAAATAAATAGAGATAAGTACCAGGCACTCTCAGCCCTTCCCCTCCACACACCAAGAAAGATTGCAAAAAATTCCCCCGAAACCCCCATTATAACCACACCTTTTTAATTATTTTCTTTTTTATTTTCCCCCTACCAAAACTCCAACCAAACAAGAAACCCAAAAAGGAAACATTCAGGGAAAAAAACCACGAAAAAGAACAAGAAAAACACATTGCAACCAAAATACATCAACCTTAAAAAGGTCGAAAAAATGAAAAGAACGGACCAAAGCATGCAGGCATCTCTCAAAGCGAGAGGAAAACAAAATAGACTTAAAGGTGACAAATCCCAAATTTCTTTACCCGTCAGTCTGGCCTCAATAAAAGTCGAGATGGATTTGCAGGTACAGCGTTAGTTATTTTATTTAGCTTGCAAGCTTTCCTCAATTCTCAGGAGCACAAAGCACATCCTGCTTCGTACACTTCTGGAATCAAGTGAGGCTGTAGAACAAAGGAGTCTGTACTGATACATTCAAATGGCATCAGGTTTCACATACACGATTCCCATAGGTCATCCTATATCCCTCCTGACCTGTTGATATATTCGGATTGGCTCACTTCCAATCCCTTCCTCTGGCCCCTATTACCCAGCATCCTTTTCTCCTCCTTTGGTGGACACACCTCTTCATTGCTTTGCCATGCGGTCTGAAATCCTTTGTCTGTGAACTCACCAGAATGAGACTGGCCTATCTCTACATTACAGTAACTAATATCTCTAAAGTAACTATTTTATATCACATTCGTCAAAGGTTCTACCATGAGTCCAAGAGTCCTCAAGCTCAGAGCCAGTCCTTGCTTCTTAAAACAATCCATCGCCTCTCGGGTTCCTCAAAATAGTGGTGCTGACTCTCATACGTAACACACAGTCGTGCCGGAAAAAGCAGCCCGAATTTCACCTTGTTCTTATAAAAAAATCTCCTTCACCTGCCTGTAGCCTCCCCTCCTCCTGGCCACCTCAGTGCTCAGGTCTTGGTAAACACGCAGGGTGCTATTGTCTCAGGTACAGCTTCGTGTGCTCTTGGCCCATTGCAGAACCCGCTTTTTGTCCAGGTGGAACGGGACCCCTCCGTCGCGGCTGCCTCACCTGCACTCTGTGTGCCCTGTCCACCACCGGCGGGCGAGGGAACATCTCGTTCCCCAGCAGCTTCTGAAACATACCCTCCACATAGGCGGCAGCATCCAGCCCCTCAGCCCCTTCTGGGAGGTCAATGATTCTTACATTCTGCCGGCGAGATCTGTTGTCCAGGTCCTCCAGCCTTTCCAGGAGCATTTTCTGCTGATCCCGCAACCTCCGAGTCGCCATGTCTGCCACCGTTTAAAAGGTGGCCTGCTCCTCCACGGTCTTCTCCAGCTCCTGGAGCTTCTCAGCCTGATCGTCCAGCCTTTTTTCCCCAATCGGTCCATCGACTTCTGGAGCGGCTCCGAATTATCGCGCTTCAGAGCTAAAAAGCCCTCCTGCATGGCCTGTAGCAGCTGCTCCATTGTAGGCTGGGCTGTCGGTGCCTTGTTCTGGACATCGGTCATATTGGTCTCTCTCACAGCCTCCACAGTGCCCTTGTTTGACCACTTCTTCTGCTGTTTAAGGTCCCTACAGCTTCTTAAGTCCATACAACTCTGTACGTGTTCAGTGCCTGAGTACTATTTCTTTCCAGTTCCGCGCTCAAAAGCGCAAAAAGGTCAGGGTAAAAGGTCCAAAAGTCCGACCGAAATGGGAGCCACCAAATGTGCGACCTACTCCCTCACAGCCGCCACCGGAAGTCATTAAAAACAAAAGTTACCAATGGGTGCCTTGCGACTCCAAATCCATGTGGGTATGAATGAATCCTTTGTTTTAAAGGACACTGGGAGATTCACTCTGGTGGAGCAGGGAGAAGAGATCCTGTTAAGAGCTGGGAGAAACTTGGACACTTTAAGCACAAGAGTATATTTCTATGAGAGTATAATATACAAATGTGGTGTGGGATTTTCATTTGCATGAGGAAGTTTTTAAAATTCATTCATGGATGTGGGCATTGCTACCAAGGCTAGCTTTTGTTGTCCATCCCTAATTGCCCTTGCAAGAGCCAATCACATTGCTGTGGGTCTGGAGTCACATGTGCGGAATCATAAAATTTACAGTGCAGAAGGAGGCCATTCAGTCCATCGAGTCTGCACCTGCCCTTGGAAAGAGCACTCTACCCAAGCCAACACCTCCACCCTATCCCCGTAACCGAGTAGCCCCACCCAACCTCCTTGGACACTAAGGGCAATTTAGTATGGTCAATCCACTTAACCTGCACATCTTTGGACTGTGGGAGGAAACCGGAGCACCCTGGGGAAACCCACGCAGACACGGGGAGAACGTGCAGACTCTGCATAGACAGTGACCCAAGCCGGGAATCGAACCTGGGACCTGGAGTTGTGAAGCAACTGTGCTCACCACTGTGCTACCGTGCCACTAGACAAGGCAAGGATGGCATTTTCTTCCTTAAAAGGAAATTAATGAATCAGATTAGGTTTTACAACAATCGATGATAGTCGTCAGTGTGAGCGTTACAGAGACTAGCTTTATATTCTAGACTTATAAATTGAATTTAAATT
The DNA here is from genome assembly GCF_047496885.1 of Scyliorhinus torazame. Lineage (NCBI taxonomy): Eukaryota > Metazoa > Chordata > Chondrichthyes > Carcharhiniformes > Scyliorhinidae > Scyliorhinus > Scyliorhinus torazame. Next base: position 56,249,153 of record NC_092724.1, read on the forward strand.
TCACCAGCTGTCATGGCCAAATTAGGCTCCCAGTGTATTAACCTGGGCCTCTGGGTGACAGTCCAGTAACAATAATATTACCCCACCACCTCCCCCATATTAGGGATTTTTAATGGGTATACCTTCTCTGTCATTTCATGTGATAGTTGCCCAAATAAGGTTTACTTGATGTTCATGTCAATTTGTTACAGTGAAATTCTTAAAACGTGAAAGCTTGTCATGCAATTCTTTGCATCGGTTACTGCGAAATTCAAATTTTTAAAGTTCCTCTCGCCAAAAATAAAACATTTGGGTTCATTGGTCTGCACATAAAAATATGTATTTAAATATTTCAGTACATTTTCATTGGAGTCCATAAAGGAATTTTCCCAACATATTATACCAACACACAATCACTAGCAGAGGGGTTGCCAAGACACGCTCACCCGAGAGGAGACCAACACACAATCAACAAGAGGAGAGACACACAGTCGCCATCAGCTCCTCACCCTCTCATCATTTTACCAATTATATGCACTCTGATTGCAACATCTGGTGGCAAATCAAGAATTGAAACATCTGTCATTTCCATTTTTCAACTGTATAAACTTACAGCCATGTAAATTAATTTTATAAACATACACCAGTGTACACAAAGTGCAGTGATTTTTCTTCTGGATGCTTCCACACGTCTTTCCTTATTAGAGGAAGGTGCCTTGCAAGGCACAACAACCCCAGTTAGAAGGGAATTTGTTATTTTATACAGAATAGAGGTGCATTGGAAGAGCCAGGATGCCTCAGGCAGTGCATGATTTCCGACCCTCCCTCATTCTCACACAACAATAATTGATTTCAAGATTCTCTCGTAAGTCTCAGGTTGCAGTTTTGTTTAAGACTGGAAAGCAGTCATGAAAGAGCAAGCAGCAAAGAGCCAAGAAGGAATCAGCAATGTGAATGTCAGTCGTAAATAACGCAGGCACACAAAACATGAAATCTCATACAGGAATTAAATAGTGGAATCCGCAATTGGAGAATTCTGTTGTAATTGATTTAAATTCATCTGTTGCTAGTAATCATGCTGTAATACCATTCCTGCTACTTGCACATTTCAAGCATAGGTAGGGATGAGGTGATTATTTAGTTATATTCTTTGGGTGATTCCAAAATAACCAGTACCAAACAAACAGTGTATTTGGAGGGCGGCACAGTAGCGCAGTGGTTAGCACTGCTGCCTCAGCATTGAGGACCCTGGTTCGCTCCCGTCCCTGGGTCACTGTCCATGTGGAGTTTGCATTCTCACCAGGTAGGAGTGTGTTTCACTCCAACACCCAAAGATGTGTAGGTGGATTGGCCACAGTAAAAAAAAAAATTTTTTTAAATTTTTTAAAATAAATCTTTATTGTCACAGGTAGGCTTACATTAACACTGCAATGAAGTTACTGTGAAAATCCCGTAGTCGCCACATTCCTGCGCCACTTCGGGTTTACAGAAGGAGAATTCAGAATGTCCAAATTACCTAACAGCATGTCTTTCGGGACTTGTGGGAGGAAACCGGAGCACCCGGAAGAAACCCACGCAGACACGGGGAGAATGTGCAGATTCCGCACAGACAGTGACCCAGCCGGGAATTGAACCTGGGACCCTGGTGCTGTGAAGCCACAATGCTAACCGCTGTGCTACTGTGCTGCCCCCGACCACGGTAAATTGGGGGGAAAAAAGAATTGGACACTTTTTTTTTAAATTTAAAACAAGTGCATTTGGATCACCAACTCAAATTGATTGATTGTGTAGTCACCTTTGCCAGACCAGCCCTATGGGCTCCCTGGGATTCAATGTACGCAATATACTTCCCAAAATCTTTAAACTCTTCCACGGTTGGATAGAACGTCATGATCTTGCAGTTTGGATTAGGAGGACCCGGATGTTCCGATGCCATAGTTAAGATGATTTCTGTTTTTAAAAAAAAGGCAGGTTAAAAGTTGATTAATTAATTGACAACCACAAAACTGTGAACATAAAAAACACTTCCATAAAAGTACAGCACAACAAATAGTGAGTGAAGTGAGAGTTCGGGAAATAAAAGGGACAGTCGTCACATGGACACAAAATTGGCTGAGGGCCAGGAAACAGATTGGTGGTTAATAGTTGTTTTTCAGACTGGAGGAAGATTTGCAGCGGAGTGCCCCAGAGATCGGTCAGAGGATGACAAGTGTGTGTTAGTCCCCATCTTACAACAAAGCCTGGTCTGGAGTCATCTCGGATTTGCCTGCCACTGGGTCAAGACCTCGCTCCGCTGGGATCACGTGGTGGCTGGTGTGCAACGATCACCCCACATTAAAAGAATCCATGCATGAGCATTTTCCACCCCAACCTCGCCGTACCCATCCAAATGAATTTTGGGACCTGGGACACCAGGACCCTTCTGGACAACCCCAACAGGAAGAGACCTGAACGTCGCACCACCATCATAGCCCAGGAATTCCGATGCCACAACATCAACATTGGCACCCTGAGCGAGACACAACTGGCTTACGGAGGCCAACTTAAAGAACAAGGTGGCGGATGCACCTTCTTCTGGAAAGGCAAACCAGAAGAAGAATGCTGCCTCTACAGGGTTGGCTTCACCATAAAAAAAACAATTGGTTGGACGTCTCAACAAATTCCCTTGCGGGGTGAGCAAATGACTCATGACCGTAAGGTTCACCCTGACCCAGAAACAGCACAGCAGAGCCATCAGCTCCCACACCCCAACCCTAGATGGAACAGATGAGACAAAAGAGGCATTCAACTCCAGCCTTGACCAATCGCTGCCCCACATCCCAAAGGGGGACAAGCCAATTCTCCTCAGCAACTTCAATGCTAGAGTCAGAAAGGCGCAAACTTTTGAAAGGGCATGTTAGGCAGGGTGGGTGTGGGGAAAACAAACGCCAATGGAGTTTTCCTCCTCACAAAATGTTCAGAACATGACCTGGTAATCATGAATACCCTGTTCCGCCAGAGGGACAAGCAGAAGACCTCGTGCCAACAGCCCCCGCTTGAAGCAGAAAAAAACTCTGCTGCAATGTCAGTCGCTGCCTCACAGCTAACCTGACGACAACTAACGAGCCAAAGCCACAGAATGCCCACAGCGCCTGGTCCGCCTTAGAAGCCACCATAGTGCCTGTGAGGAGACACCAAGACTGGTTCAACGAGAACGATCAGGAGATCCAGGATCAGAGACTGAGACTTCAAACCCAGCACCAAGATCATGTATACAGAGCAGCCGTGACCCCCACCCTTCTGTATGCATCAGAAACATAGACTATGTACAACAGACAGCTCAAATCCCTGGAGAGATATCACCAACATTGCCTCTGCCGAATCCTGCAAATCCACTGGCAGGGTAGGCATAACAATGTGAGTGTCCTCTTCCAAACCAATATCCCCAGTATTGAAGCACTGGTCAAGCTCAACCAGTTGCGTTGGTGGGCCACATTGCCCACGTGTCCAACACACGAAATCTACTCTGAGCTCCGCAATGGCAAGCACTCAATAGGTCAGAGGAAATGCTACAAGGACATTCTCAAAGCCTCCTTAAATAAATGCAACTTCTCCATCGACACGTGGGAATCACTTACCTTAGAACGCATAAACTAGAGAAAAAGCATCCGTGAGGGCGCCAACCACTTCGAGCATCGTAAGGCTGAGCTTGCGGAGGCCAAGCGTAAACAGTAGAAAGCGAGCCCAAAATCCAGAACCCATCATGAAATACCACCTGCCAAACCTGTGGCAGAATCTGCGGATCCAGGCTTGGATTATTCACCGCAGAACCCACTTCCCCCTAGTGGAACCAAGTCATCCTCAACCCTGAGAGACTGCCCAGGATGATGAAGAAAGGTGATCTTCATTAACAGGACACAACTCAATTTGTGGCTGATGCAAAATTTGTTAACCGTGAGGAGGATAGTATCGAACATCAAAAGGACATCCAACAGAAAATGATGGAAAAATTCTGCAATCTGACAGCATCTGTAGAGAGAGAAAATGAAGTTCACGTTTCGAGTCAGCATGACTCTTCAGAGTTAAAGAGAGGTAAAATGTGATGAATATTAAACTATAGCTGGGAGGGATTGTAAAAGATGTAGCAGATAGCAAGAGACCAATGACTGGGAGGGTTGATGGGGGACGAGGGACGATTTATATTGAGACAATAAATGTATATATTACAATCCCAGACCAGACCCCAACAAAATGGCTCGGACATTGGACCGATACCCCAATATTTTAGTTTATTTTAAGACTGTGTGGAAAGAATGATTCGCTCCAGGAGTGATTGCATGAAAAAAGGGGGGATTTGGTATTTTTAAAACAAAAGTTTATTATGAATACAATATTAAACTTGTAACTTCACACCCAAAAAGAACAGCTTACAATATTACCCCTTAACACAACTATGTAATTTCCCACTAAACAATAAGAAAAGGAACATGCCACTCTTAATCCATCTTAAAACTTGCAGGGCATGGAGTAATACTTGTTTTATAAAAAAGATTTGGCCCTGGTTGGAACCCTTCAGACTGCGGCTGAATGTCTTCAAATAGCTGCTTCAACTAGATTGTTTCAGCCTCTTCCCTTCAGACAAGAATGCTCTGCCATAAAATATTACTTTTTCCTTCTTAGAAAGAATTATGGACTCAGTCAGGCAAATCAGAACTCACCATCTCTCTGCCTTTTTGAGCTCTACTCAGCTGAAATCATACATCTCCCCAACTGAAAACACACATCTCTGCAAAAGCACTCCCCAGGGACCTCCCCAGTCAATCCACATTCTTCTGGCCAATTTCATTTGCTATTTACTAGAAGCAAAACAAAATCCTTTTAAAAAACATGACCATTGTAGCCAAACACGCTTAATTTGTCCCAATATTTAGATTCCAATATTCCTAAAATCCTCCAATCGTCACAGTATGGGATATTTTTTTTAAAAGGTCAAGATGGAGGAGAAAAGTCACGGTCTAAAGTTGTTGAACTCAATGTTGAGTCCTGAGAGCTGTAACGTGCCCAATCGGAAGATGAGATGCTACTCCTTCAGTTTGCATTGGGCACTGGAACATTGCAGCAGGCCAAGGACAGACATGCAGGCCATCTGTGTCTTGCTCTTAAGGTTGCTAACTCTCCCAACTAGTTCAATATACAACAATTTGCCCTCTATTTAGTTCCGATGAAGAGACAAACCGTCTTTGCTACATGTTGTTGCAAACTCTCCCAGCTAATTTAACATCCAACAATTTGCCCTCTCTTTAGCTCTGATGAAGAGTCAAGCTGTCTCGAAATATTTTACTCTGATTTCTCTCCCTGCAGATGCTGCCAGACCTGCCAAGCTTTCCCAGCATTCTGTTCTTGTTTCAGATTCCAACATCCGAAGTATTTGGCTTTTTTCAAAAGGGCATAGGTCGGTAGAATTGATGGACAAACAAAATGGTAGATTAAATTTAATGCAGAAGTGTGCAGGGATTCATTTTGGTAGAAAGAACAAGGAGAGATGGTACAAGATATGGGGTACAATTTTAAAGTGGTGCAAGAGCAGAGCGACCTGGGTGTATATGTGCATAAATCCTAAAGGTGGCAGAACATGTTGAGGGAGCAGTTCGTAAAACATATAGACTCCTAGGTTATCATTAGGGACACAGGGTACAAAAACAAGAAAGCTTTGTTAAACTGGAACAAAACACCAGTTCAGCCTCAACTAGAGTATTCATTCCAGTTCTGGGCATCACACGTTAGGAAGGATTTGAAGGCATTAGTGAGGGTGCAGAAAAGATTCACAAGAATTAATATAGGGATGAGGCACTTCAATTATGTAGAAAGATTGGAAAAGTCTGGGAAAAGTTTTCGTTTGAGAAGAGAAAGTGAGAAGAGATTTGATGAGAGGTATTCAAAAGCATGCGGGGTCTAGCCACAGTAGATAAGGAGAAACTGTTTCCATTGATGAAAAGATCAAGAACCATAAGAGCACAAATTTAAGATAATTGGCAAAAGCCGCAATGGCAACATGAGGAAAAGCCTTTTCATGAAGTAGTTAGGATCTGGAATGCACTACTTGAGAATGTGTAACTTGGTGGTAGGTTCAAGCAACACATTCAAGAGGGAATTGCATTGCTATTTGAAGAGGACAAATTATGCAGCTACAAGGGGATGGCGAGGAGTGGCAACAGGTGCATTGCTCCTTCAGAGAAGCAGCACAGACACAACGGGCTGAATTGTTATAGCATAGAAGCCATGATACCATTCTATGATACTAACATTTAAAACTGAAATAAAATGAAGGCAGTATAAGGACACCATCTTCCACTGGGCCCCTGGCAAATTTTGTCATGGCACTATCTTCCAGGCTGCGCTGTCAACTAAATGATTCCCTGTGTTTTAGAGAGCCTTCAATTCACCCAACAAGAATTGCAACGTTCACTTTAGACAATTTGAGTGTGACTGACTTTAAAACAGACGTTTTTTTAAAAAACCACGTCACATCCACTGCCTCTCCTCAAAGTCCAACAACCTACCGATATTTATTGCACAGGTAGACTTTGTAGACAAGGTATGTAGACCTAACAATCCCACAGAGCAGTAGCCCAGCCAAAGGAGTGTCACTGGAGATGCCAGAGAGCCAGAGGTGGGAGAGGAATGGTGGACAGGAGTAGCCTCCACCAAAAGTACTATACAGACTCCATGAGATACCTCTATTTCACAACCCTAATGCAAGCCACCTTTTATAACTAAGTTTTCAACTTTTAAAGCATCAGTGAATAGTTATTTCAGGAAAAGATATATCAACAGTTTTGTGACATACTTTTGCTTTTTCTACCCATTTTCTTGCACCCCAAAATCCAACTTTGATTTGTGGGACTTCATGGTTCACTAAATGATACTGCACCCTCTACAGACTTCAACATCAGGCGTGGACATAATCATTAGACATTTTCCAAACAAAAGGGCTGGGAAGGTAAATTTATACAGCCAGGCAGACAGACTGAACAGTTCACATTATGCATCTCCTAGCACCGATTTACAGAGCAATGTTCACTGCTGCTCGGCAATAAGACCTGCCTTCCCTTCCACCCATGGAACATCATGCATGAAATGAGTTGTGTGCTGCAAAAAAAAGTGTTCCTTTCATTGTCTCTCGAAAGAAAATCTATGCTTACAAATTATAACTAAGTTTTACCTTGCTTTTTCCCCATCTATTTTTGTTGAAATAATAGAAGGCAATGAAGGAAACTGGTTCCCCAAGCAGTTACAATGCCAACTGATACTGTCAGCAAAGCGATAGTCATTAATTTAATGAGCCTCAATTTCAGTTGTGCTCATCAGTCCATAACCCAAGAACCTTTTTGCAGAACTGTCTTCCCGGTTACATCATACTACTGTCACTAGAGGTCAGTGTGATGTTTTGGTAAACTGATCCAAGTCACTTTCTTAGTAAATAGACAGATTCATAGGTTTACAGCATGGAAACAGACCCTTTGGCTCAGCTTGTCCATTTTCTATCACTAAGCTGGACCCATTTGCCCCCATTTGGCCCATATCCCTCTATACCCACCCTGCCCATGTAATGTAGTCCACTTTGTACATGAACAGTAAAATGATACAGAAAGCAAGTTATTCAATTCCCTATTTCTTCATCCAACAATGAATTTTAAGTGGGTCTAGCATTTTTATGAATACACTTTGGAAAAGACCTACATCAAATCTTAAATGTTTGGCACGGTATGAATGGAGAATTGATCAAATCACACATTTCATCCCAGTCCACTAAAGTAATTACAAAGAGTTCCAGCTCACACCTAATCGGGCTAGGTGCTGGAACAGGAGAACTGCACCCTATGCCACCCCCAGGAGAAGGGTATGGCAAATTCCAGGGACAGTAATTGACAAGGCACTGAAAAATCAGGTTGCAAGTTTTAATGCACATCAAAGAAAACTTGGTTGAATTTGAATATTTGACCACAAGTAATTCCCTCCAACAGACATCCTCGCTTTTGAGTGGGGACGCTAGAAAGGAAGGCAATGCAAAACTTTAGACTGGTTCACATGCACCACCACTTAGTAGGTGGTTTCAGAGCAAGACTGGCAGAGTGAAGAGGGAGAAACAATAAAAGCAGGATTCTCCCGGATCCCCACGATGGCCCGACGCCGCCGTTAATATCACTCTGGCGTCGGGCGACCGGATATCACTCTGGCGTCGGGCAGACCGGAAGTTGCAAAATCCTCCGCACTTCCGGGGGCTAGGCCGGCGCCAGAGGGGTTGGCGCTGTGCCAACCGGCGGCGAAGGGCCGGGGTGAGTTAGCGCATGCGCAGAACCGCCGGTGTGGTTCCGCGCATGCACAGGCCGGCCGCCATATTCTAGCGCATGCGCAGAGGGGTGTCTTCTCCGCGACGGCCACGGCGGAGCCCTACAGTGGCCGGCGCGGAAGGAAGGAGTGCCCCCAAGGCACAGGCACGCCCGCAGATCGGTGCTCCCCCCCCCCGGAGGCTGCATCCCCCGCGCGCGTCTCCGCCCCCCCCCCCCCCGCCCCCCCCCCCCGGAAAAAACCGCACCAGCTGGCCTACTAGCCACGTCCCGCCATGTGGGACCATGTCCAATCCACGCCAGCAGACTGGCCAGAAACCGACGGCCGCTCGGCACATCGGGGCCCGGGGAATTGCCGGGGGGCCGCTGCCAAAGGTCCCCAACCGGCAGCGCCCGAAAACTGACGCCAGAGAATACGGCAGCCGGCGTCGGAGTGGGATTCACACCACCCCCCCGGGGATTCTCCGACCCAGCGGGGTCGGAGAATCCCGCCCTAAGAATTTCTACTCGGTAACTTTTTTAAAACCAGTGCAATTCAGCCCAAATTGGTCAAATCAGGGCAAGAGAGTGAGGAATTTCAAACACTAGTTACATCCAGCATTGTTGCTGCAATATTTTGAAGTCATCTAAAAAATAACATTGGAATCTGGCCCCACAGCATGGCAAGTTTCCACCAATTGCGGATATTTGAGGCTTTATAATTAAGCTGTTTAAACTTTAGCCACTATCATGTTATGTTGCACCTTTTAAAAATTTAATTAAAGAATCTGACAACTGTACACCAATGAAACGAATGAATGGTTCATTATATGTTTTGAAAGTGGTTTTGAGTTATTTAAAATCAAGTTATTGACAGTGCACGAGGCACTGATCAAAATGCTTATGTTGTGATAAAACACATTTTCAGTTGTATGAATTAAATTGCACCATATTACCACTCAAATATATCAAAGAACATTTTTAGTGCAGCAAGCAATTACTCTTTAAAACTCTACCCAATCGCACTGGTGCATGGAAGTATTACATATGATTATGCACATTAGTTTGAATGGAAACTTGAACCCGAACATCACATCAGAAAACCAGAACAATTTAATCACAGTTGCCAACTGCACCCAAAGCAAAAATCCTACCCCAGTGCTCTACCAGTAAAGCACTAAGAAATGGAATAAATAACTTGAAAGAGGAAATATTGCCCTTAAAAATTAATTAAAAATCAGGATTTCAGCAATGCAGCAGCTTACTTTGACAGTATGGGGATACAGAATTAGGGCTCCGTGCACAGGGAATGTGTAATTCTGATGGAAATGTACAGTCAAGACAATTCGAAATATTCCGTAATGTTTATGATAGATTTTATAAATAAAGTATATTTTTTGAAAAAAAATAAATAATTTTCACACTGAAAGAAATCTCCAGGCGCAGCTGTCACAGGACAGCATCAAAGACCAAGCTCCAGCCATGCACAGGAGGAAAGGAAAATAGATTAAAATAGGAAGGCAATGAATGGGGGCACCAGGTGACAAAACAGCAGTTGCTAGTTTCCTCAGATCAAATTTTCCATCCACTCTCCTGTGAGGAAAGGAAAATTAGTTGAGAAAAAAATGGGGACTGGAAGGTGGATGGGTAAAGTGAGCAAGAAAAAGAAGCATTTTCTTTGATTTGCTAAAGAAATTCTATAACAAACAAATCAGCATGCAGGGTCAGGTTCCAGGCCCTTGGGAAGTCCAGTTTGAATTGCTGAAGTTGACATAAGCAGCCAAGAACATATTCTAACAACTCACTGGAGGCCATTTGGCCCCTCATGTCTGTGCAACTTCCCTGCAGAGCAACTCAGAGTTCCATTCCCTACCTTTCCAATAATTCAGATAATGATCCAATCCTCTTTTGAAACTTTCAATTAGATCTGACTCCACTATACAGCGGCCTGTGAATTCCAGGCCCCAACCTGGAATGAGCAGCGCAGTAGACATGGCATTGTTTTCCGACGTAGGAAGTTTTTAAATTTGCATGTATCATAGCTTGTTTCTCCCAGTCAGTTGGAGCTTCTCTGTCAGCTCCTCTAGTGTTGTCAGTCTGTGTCCATGTAAAAGTCCCTAACTGTCAGTGTTCCTCCGTCCTGTCCACTTTTTGTAGGTGCCATCAATTTTGGCTGGCAGGAACCGATGGTTGTTGCAGATGGGGGCCTTGATGGACATCTAGATGTTCTTACCCACCCACACACACCCACACACACCCACCCACCCCCACACACCCACCCCCACACACCCACCCCCACACACCCACCCCCACACACCCACCCCCACACACCCACCCCCACACACCCACCCCCACACACCCACCCCCACACACCCACCCCCACACACCCACCCCCACACACCCACCCCCACACACCCACCCCCACACACCCACCCCCACCCACACCCACACACCCACACCCACACCCACACCGAAAGGAACATGCACAATATTTGCATTGTCCACTGCAATTACAATGACCTTCACTTTCATGCAGTTAGCTCAAAACTACCACCAATAAACATTAGGAAATATACTATCTATGGTGTTAAGCACAGAGACCCAAACCAGGGTGGTCTTCTGTATGCAGTTTCAATTTCATAAATGATATAATTTTTAAAATTTCAAGTGGGATCTCAAAATTTAAAAATATCTTTAGCGACAAACATAAGAGGTAGATGTTGTTGTGCAAGAGTGTTCGGCATAACAAAGGTTAATGTGGGACAAAGAACAATGCAGCACAGGAACAGGCCCTTCAGCCGTCCTAGCCTGTACCAGGCATGATACCACCCTTGGCCAAAACCCTCAGCACTTCATAGTGCCATATCCCTCTAGACCCATCCTATCCATGTATTTGGCGAGATGCCTTTTCATTTGCAAACTTACTATCGGCGGCACGGTAGCGCCGTGGTTAGCACAGCGCTAGGTCCCAAGTTCGATTCCAGGCTTGGGTCACAGTCTGTGCGGAGTCTGCACGTTCTCCATGTGTTTGCGCGGGTTTCCTCCGGTTTCCTCCCACAAGTCTCGAAAGACGTGCTGTTAGGTGAATTGGACATTCTGAATTCTCCCTCGGTGTACCCGAACAGGCGCCTTCTGTGTACCTGAACAGGCGCCGGAGTGTGGCAACTAGAGGCCTTTCATAGATCATAGAATTTACAGTGCAGAAGGAGGCCATTCGGCCCATCGAGACTGCACCGGCTCTTGGAAAGAGCACCCTACCCAAGGTTAACACCTCCACCCTATCCCCATAACCCAGTAACCCCACCCAACACAAAGGGCAATTTTGGACACTAAGGGCAATTTATCATGGCCAATCCACCTAACCTGCACATCTTTGGACTGTGGGAGGAAACAGGAGCACCCGGAGGAAACCGACGCACACACATTGGGTTTTCGAACATTGTATATTTACAGATGTACACAAAAAGAAAAAAAATACAGGAGAAAAATAAAATAAGATAGTACATACAAGCTAAAAATAACAACGCTATATAGTTAGCAAAATCACATAACTAATGAGTAAAGAAAAATAAGGTGGGGGGGAAGAAAACTGGGGAAGTGTATATACATCGAGGTACTGGAGAGGCATTTGCAGTATGCTTTTATACAAGTCTTCTGTGTTCTTCCATTTTTACATATATTCTTTTTTTCAATGCAAGGAGAGTACATCCAACACCTTCACTGACTGCAGTGTTAAGGTAAGCCTACTTGTGACCATAAAAATTATTATAGACGAGCTATATTTTCCTCCAAATCATTTATGTATACTACAAACAACAGAGGCCCCAGCCCAAGATCCCTGTGGAACACCACTATCACAACCTTCCATTCAGAAAAACGCCCTTCGACTGCTACCCTTTGCCTTCTGTGATCGAGCTAGTTCTGTATCTATCATGCCACCTCACCTCTGATCCCGTGTGACTTCACCTTTTGTACCAGTCTGCCATGAGGCACCTTGTCAAAGGGTTTACTGAAGTCCATTTAAACAACATCCACCACCCTCCCCTCATCAATCATCTTTGTCACCTCCTGAAAAAACTTGATCAAATAAGTGAGGCACAGCCTCCCTGTCACAAAACCGGTGAACAGTACTGCACATGGTATGATATAGACACACATGGCAGTAGGCAGGAGGCAGAGAGGTATAGAGGGAGTCTGAGAAGTCAGCATGATGCTAGCACCTAGATAGTGCTGTATCTTGGAGATATGTACATCATTATGGGTTGCCAATAAACAGTTTATGTTCAACCACACAAAGTCTACTGACATCTTAGTGAGACACCAAATAACCTTACAACAACATGGTGGCAGATTCAACTATTAAATTTGTTTATCAAATTCATACATAAATCCATGCATGCATCACAGGACTTCAATAAAGATCTCTACAGGTTGAAAACAAAGGTTGTGTTTTTGTTCAAAAATGCACATCTCACAACACCCACATATTACATTTCTTGCACTGCGCCAGATTTGAAAACTTTAGACAATCACAGTTTAGTTCAGCTGCCATATTGTCCTCAACCAACTTACTGAAGGCTGGATACCAGTGCAGCATGTAAAGATCCTCTTTGCTACAGTACATGCAACTTTAACATTAAAAGATTAAGGTATCTTAAACACAGTCGGTTTTTTTGAAACAGCTACACTCACCGAAGCATTCCCAAAAATAAGCACAGTAAACCACTAACTGTGACATCTCCAGTCCAGCAACAATTAACTGTAATCACTCATACACAGCAAGGCTAGGGAATGGTTTACTGAAATCAGACAGAAGCACATTTCTAAAATAACATTTTGTATTAAAATGCCCATTTTAAAAAATCAGCTTTTATCAAAGCTGTTTTCACAAAATTCAAATTTTGAAGATCTAGAGGAAAAGTATGACCACAACATGCCACGATTATTCAACTATACCTCAACTATACCAGCATCTCGCAAACTCTTTAAAAAAAAAAAGGGAGAGATTTGGTATAAAAATCAGGAATTGCCATTTTTTCAAACATAAACTAAACTAACAGGCGTCAAAGATTGTCACAAAACTATTTCACAGCAGCTGGAAATGCTTTAAAAAGATATTTTCAAAAATGGCAGAGACTATGGGTGAGATGTGCCGGCCACGTTTAACCCAACTGGGTGCACGTGGCCGGTAAATGCCGGGTGAGACCTCCCATGGGCTTCCCGGCAGCCACTACATCTCGCTGGTTCTACCCAAGTCCCACAAGACAACGCGGCCAGAATCCAGCCCACAATGGGCAGGACCAAGTCGCACATGCTTAACTAGGTTTAAAACGTTACTCACCCGTGATCTACCGCCCCTGTCATTTAACGGCCTCCCAAGAAGTCCCCAGCTGGGCGGCATTCAGTACCGGTCCACACAAGCGTGGATCAGACAAAACAGCACCAGGGGTTGGGGATAGAAGGCCCCTGGGTGGTCAGGGATAGTGCAGGGTAGCCCCCTGGCCCTTCACCTGGAACGTTGACACTGCCAAGGTGCCCACAAAGCCAGCAGGAGCACTCCCAGAAAACAACACTTCAAACTGCAGCACCAACTGCTATGAGCCCTGGTGCTAATCATAGAATCATAATAGAATTTACAGTGCAGGAGGCCATTCGGCCCATTGAGTCTGCACCGGCCCATAGAAAAATAACCCTACCCAAGCCCACACCTCCACCCTATCCCCCCCAACTCAGTAAACCCATCTAAGACATTTGGACACTAAGGGCAATTTAGCATGGCCAATCCACCTAATGTGCACATCTTTGGACTGTGGGAGGAAACCGGAGCACCCGGAGAAAACCCACGCAGGCACGGGGAGAATGTGCAGAGACCGACCCAAGCCGGGAATCAAACCTGGGACCCTGGAGCTGTGAAGCAACTGCGCTAACCACTGTGCTACCGTGCCGCCCTGCAACACAGAATGTACAGAAAGGAAGCAGAAAAACCACTACTACAAGACCTTGCACCACCTCAAGAGGTTCTCAACTTAGAAAATTTCGTAAGGATCAATGGACGATCAGATATATTTGTGATCAGCCTCACCCTGCTTAGGAAAAGTGTGTAGGTCCCAAACATGAAGGTTTGAACAGACCATAGGGTACCTCCTCACTGTCTGGGATTAGGTGAGTACACAGACTGCTATTGAAAGTAGGTCTTGTTTAAAGGCAACCCAACAAACAGCCTGGCGCATCCAGCACCAAGGTATGTCAACTACTTAACAGTGAGGCCTTAGGCAACAATCATTTTCTTTGAGTAAAAGTAAAAGTATGATCTTTACACCACAAAGAATTACTATTCCAGATGAAAAAAGAAAGATAAGGTTCTTAAGAGTAACCTTGTATCATTGTGATCTTTGGTCAACTATGCTGGTTTATCCAATGCCTGGGCAAGTCCCCTGTCATGACCTGTACAGTGAGCATTCAGCTTTCCACGCTCCTCTAAAACAAATCTCAGAAACGCTAATCAAAGTTGAAGTCAGAGATGGATTTTAAAAAAGGGTCTTAAAAATGGTGATAAGTGCAAAAGCAGAAAAGTTTGGCGAGGGAATTTCAAATCACTGGGCTAAAGAACTAAAGGCACAAACAGCAATGCTGAAACTAAGGGAAAGCAAATGTACAAGACCTATCAGAGGAATGAAGAGTTTCAACGGAGTAGTAAGGCTGGAGAGGAGCAAAGAGATATGGAGGGTTGAAGCTCTGTCATTTAAACAAAAAGATGAAAACTTTAAATTTGAGGTGCAGGAGAACCAGGAACCAATGTAGTTCAGCAAACTCTCAGCATGGAGAATAAAGCACTATCTTCAGGCAGGTCCACCAATAATACAATCATCTGAGAAAAGGCTCAGATTGCCATGCTGGTGGACATCCAGGATTAAAATCTCTCCTGTTTAACCCAGTTGCTGTCATATGTGCAATCAGTAACCTCTGTAATTAGATATAGTTTATCTTTCTCACTCAACTATCTTTTAACCAACAAGATATCCAACAGAGAATCAGTATCACAAGATGATTTTTTTGTATCTTTGATAATGGATTAAGGCACCCACAAACTGCAAAATGAATGACATGGTCCAACAATATGAGCATTAGTATAACTAGTCATAGCAGAACCAGCTTTTTCTCAGCAGAACCAGCTTTTTCTCAGCATCACAATCAAAAAGGCTTGTGCTGCCAAGCATGCCAATCCAGAAAATAATTTAGACGTGTAACCGACTTGTGATCATACTTTTTAAAAGTCATGATTCTATCTTTATCAAGCAGCCCAATTTTTCCAAAGAGCAGGTATCTTTTAATAGGCTGTGATCCGTGCACTATCAGAGCAGGAATTTTTTTTAATTTTTTTTTTAAGTTATTCTTTCACGGAATGTGGGTGTTGCTGGCTTGGTCAGCATTTATTGTCCATCCCTGACTGACTTGAGAAGGTGGCTGTGAATAATCTTCTTGAACCACTGCAGGCTTTGTGGTGTAATTACACCCATAGTGCTGTTCGGAAGGGAGTTCAGGATTTTGAGCCAGTGACAATGAAGGAACAACGATGTAGTTCCAAGTCAGGATGGTGTGTGACGGGGAACTTCTAGGTGATGGCGTTCCCAATCATCTGCTGCCCTTGACCTTCTAGGTAGTAGAGAGGTCTTGGGTTCAGGAGGTGCTGTTGAAGAAGACTTGATGAGTTGCTGCAGTGCTTCCTGTAGATGGTACACACCGCTGCCACTGATCGTCGGTAGTGGAAGAAAGAATGTTTAAGATGATGGACGGAGTGCCAATCAAGCAGGCTGTTTTGTCCTTGATGGCATAGAGTCTTGATGGCACTAATCCTGGCAATTGGACAGGATCCCATACACTCTTGGATCATCATTAGGGAACAGGTCTGTTTTGTTACCTGTGTGGTAGGTAACATGTGCTACTCAAACCTTGGTTAGTGATGAGATCTTCTGAATCTCGATGAAGACTCGAACTCGTCCAGTAGTAACAAAAGGTTTATTGAGTAACTATAACAATAATTGCATGAGTTCTTTACTTTAACTTTGATACTAGTGATAAAGTTAACAAGATCCAACTACGGCAACTATACGTAACTCCACTAGCCATCTGAACTAGTCTGCTATTGCCCTGGTCACAGTGCACCCAAGAGAGAGAGAGAGAGACCCAATGTGGTTGCCTTTTATACCCGTTGGTCCGGCCCTCTAGTGATCATGTAGTGCTACAGATTACACATTAACCCCTTGTGTACATGCACATAGAGATCACTACATCCCCTTTTTTTCGTGTTACATATTTTCTGTATGTTGTAAAGAAAATTGAACAAACATAATGGATGCAGTTTGCAAATGCATTACATAATATCAATGAGTTAATCCGTCAAATGTGAATACATTTAGCCTCTTAGGTTTTTTTCGCTTGCGTGACATAGGTACACAAATGATGTTATGTACAAGTTGTGATGATCTTGATGATTATACAAAGCCAATTAATATTTATGAGTCCAATCTTAATTTAAAAAATTGTGATCCAAACTTGATGAATTTGCTTGGTTGAGTTGCTTTCTTCTTCGGTTGCTGAAGTGGTGATGTTGATGTCGTTATTTCTTTGTGAACGTCATCAGTGTTCTTGTGTTTAAGGGACCATCAAGTCATCATGAGGTGTTCGGATGATCAAATCACTTTGTTGGCTGATTTAGACTCTTTCATTTTCTATACTTGTGGTAGCGATTCTGTGTTACACCGTTATCGGACCTGGACTTTTTCCTGTGCTTACGGTATTGATCTAGTGTGTCATCTGCCTTGAAAGCTGGAGTGCTTGCTTGTTCTGGAGCAGATGTGAATTTGTGAGATTCTTTGTCATGCCTTGGCATGTTTGTAGTCTTGTCATTGTTTTGCAGTGTGCTATGGCATTGTCCTTCATGTGCAGAGTTGTACCATGTTGTACAGGTCGTTGTTTCATTGTCGTTGTTTCTGTCGTATCTGTTGGTTGTTTTCGTTGTCATTCTTGTTGTTGTTTTTGTTGTGCTTGTTGTTTCTGTTTTTGTTATGCTACTTGTTGGTTTTGTTGTTGTTCTTGTAGTTTTTGATGTTGCTGTCGTTGTTCTTGTTTCTGCAGCACTTCTTGTTGTTGCTCTTGTTGCGCTGCATGTTGTTTTCATTGTTGTTGTTGTTCTCGTTTATGCTGTGCTTCTTGTGGTTTTTGTTGTTCCTGTTGCGCTCAATGAGTGTTCCGTGTGGATGATGTGCGTCATTGTCACAGTTATTGGTGTCAGTGTCCTTTGTGGTATCTGTTACATTGACATGGGGCTGGTTTAGCACACTCTGCTAAATCGCTGGCTTTTAAAGCAGACCAAGGCAGGCCAGCAGCACGGTTCGATTCCCGTGCCAGCCTCCCCGAACAGGCGCCGGAATGTGGCGACTAGGGGCTTTTCACAGTAACTTCATTGAAGCCTACTTGTGACAATAAGCGATTTTCATTTCATTTTTCATTGAGCGTTTCTTCTTGAGAATTGGGAGAATGGTCTGATCTTGCATTGATATTGGTGACATCAGTCATTTGTAGTGGATTTGATTCCACTTCTTTGCTTCCTTGGTACTCCTCTTCTCGAGTCATTTCTGGTTCACTTGAATCATCTGTGATCTCTTTGTGCTCTTCTTCTGGAGTTATTTCTGGTTCATTTGAATCACCTTTGATTTCTTGGTGCTCCTCTTCTGGAGTCAAAATCTTCACAATTTCATTTTGTTGTGGGTAGTGGTGCTCCTGTTCTGGAGTCAAAATCTTCAAGATTTCTATTGATGTGGTCTCTCTGGACTCATGAGTAGCCCTCCTCTGATTGTTGAGTGTTTCTGTGTAGGCGAGCTGAGATCTGTCAGTTTCGCTGTGATCCTGCACCTCCTGTATGGGAATTGTGATTTCTTCGTCACGTGTCTCACATACAGTGGGTAGACATTGTGTCTTCTTGTTGGTTAAATGAGCTGGGAAGACTTTCATAGTCTTCTTCTGGTGGCTCAAATAAGCTGGGTAGACTGTCTTCTTGTTGGTTAAATGAGCTGAGTTCTGACTTCCGGGTGCGGCTATGCAGAGCTAGGTCGCATATTCGGGAGCTCCCCCTTGGAACGGACGTTTGTGCTCTTTTACAGGGCCCCCACGGCATTTGTTTCACATTTCCCGGTGTGGCAAGAAGACTGCAACATTCCCCTGACAGTGTCCCCCAGGAATGTTATGTCTTTTGGCTACCAGATCCACCAGAAACAGTAAAAGATTTGGCTGCAACAGGATAAACAGGGCCTCTTCCAGCAAGCAGGCGGGGGAAGGGCAAGCTTAAAGCTGCAAACTGACCTGAGGGCCTTTATCAAAAGTGAATTCTAACAGCAGAGGGAACAACTGTGAAAAGATCTCACCAAGGCCACTGAAGAAGCGGGGACGAGGCTTCCGATGGCAGCCATGGAGGAGTAGATCGCGCATTCGGCAGCTCCCGTCTGGAACGGACTCTTAGACCTTTTTCAGGAGTTTCCACAGACATTTTGGGGCAGATTGGTGAAGCGAACACTGCCAAAAGGATTCCCTCTCGAGACTTCCGGTTGCGGCTATGCGGAGATAAGTCGCACATTCGGCGGCTCCCGCAAAAAAGGACTTTTGGGCTCTTTTTAGGGCCCCCAAGGGCACTTTTCCGACGTTTCCCGGTCTGGAAAGGAGTTAATAATAGTTCTCCGTCAGTATATGACTTTAACTAGGAGCGGGGTGACAAAAAAAGGTGGTGGTGGACCAGAAGAAGGGAGGGAAGAAGGACAAAATGGCGGCGGGCGGAGACCAGGCAGCATGGAGGCAGTGGGCGGAGGAGCAACAGGAGGGTATCCAGAGCTGCCTCAGAGAGATTAAAACGGACCTGCTAGAGCCGATGAAGGCTTCTATTGATAAGCTGCTGGAGACACAGACGGCCCGGGGGTGGCGATCCGTGAGGCTCAACAAAAGATCTCTGACAATGAGGACAAGATCTTAGTCGTGGCGGTAAAGGTGGAGGCGCATGAGGAGCTCCACAAGAAATGGCAGGAGCGGTTCGAGGAGATGGAGAATCGGTCGAGGCGGAAGAATCTGCGGATTCTGGGCCTCCCGGAGGGGCTGGAGGGGCCGGATGTGGGGGCCTATGTGGTCACCATGTTAAACTCGCTGATGGGAGCGGGGTCCTTCCAGGGGCCCCTGGAGCTGGAAGGGGCCCATAGAGTGTTGGCGAGGCGGCCCAAGGCTAACGAGCCTCTGCGGGCGGTGCTGGTGCGGTTCCATCGGTTTGTCGATCGGGAGTGTGTGCTCAGGTGGGCCAAGAAGGAGAGGAGCAGCAGGTGGGGGAACGCGGAGGTTCGGATATATCAGGACTGGAGTGCGGAGGTGGCAAAGAGGAGGGCCGGGTACAATCGAGCGAAGGTGTGCTGCACAGGAAGGGGGTGAAGTTTGGCATGTTGCAGCCGGCGCGACTGTGGGTTACCTACAAGGACCGGCACCATTATTTTGAGTCTCCGGAGGAGGCGTGGCCTTTGTTCAGACCGAGAAGCTGGACACAGACTGAGGGTCGGGATGGGCGATTGGGGACTGCGGTGGATATGTTATGCCTATTTTTGATTGGGGGGGGGGGGGGGGGCTTTGCATTGTTTTGGGTTACTTTTTCTCTGTGTTTTTCTCTTTCGGGTTGGGGAGGGTGGATGGGGCGGGTTGGGCGCTGTTTTGGTTGGTGGTGGGGCCTGGTAGGTGTAGAGCGCGGGATTTTTTTCCCGCGCCGAAGACTGGGGGAAGCGAGGATTGTTTCCCACGCTTAGAACGGAGGGGGAGAGCCTGTGAATGGGGAACGGGAGAGGAGGTTGTGCCACACAATGGGAGTCGTCGAAGGGGAGGCGGGAGTGGCCGGGGTCAGCAGGAGTCAGCTGACTTGCGGAAGTGCAATGGGGGGAGTAAACCAGCTAGGATGGGTCGCTGCTGCTAAGATCAAGGAGGAGCTGGAGCGAGTGGGGTGGGTCGAGACGGGGGTATGCCGCTGTGGGGAACGGGCCGGGTGTGGGGTGCGGGCGCTTGGCTGGCCGAGGAAGTGTCATGGCTAGTCGGCGGGGAGAGGGTAGCCCCCTGATCCGGCTGATAACCTGGAATGTAAAAGGGACTGAATGGGCCGGTTAAGCAGGCCCACGTGTTCGCGCACCTGAAGGGGCTCAAGGCGGATGTGGTTATGCTCCAGGAGACACGCCTGAAGGTGGCAGACCAGATAAGACTGAGGAAAGGGTGGGTAGGTCAGGTGTTTCACTCGGGGCTAGATGCCAAAAATCGAGGGGTGGCGATCTTGGTGGGAAAGAAGGTGTTATTCGAGGCGTCGAGCATTGTGGCAGATAATGGCGGTAGGTACATAATGGTAAGTGGTAAGTTGCAGGGAGAGAGGGTGGTACTGGTCAATGTGTATGCTCTGAACTGGGACGATGCGGGTTTTATGCGCCGCATGTTGGGTCGGATCCCAGACTTGGAAGTGGGGGGCCTGATAATGGGGGGAGACTTTAACACAGTGTTGGATCCTGCACTGGATCGCTCCAGGTCTAGGACGGGTAGGAAGCCGGCTGCGGCTAGAGTGTTGAGGGGATTTATGGACCAAATGGGAGGGGTGGACCCTTGGAGATTTGCAAGGCCGGGGGCTAGGGAATTTTCATTCTTCTCCCATGTCCATAAGGCTCATTCTCGAGTAGGGCGCTGACAGCGAGAGTAGAGGATACCGAGTATTCGGCAATAGCCATTTCGGACCACGTCCCGCATTGGGTGGGCTTGGAGATGGGGGAGGAGAGGGACCAGCGCCCGCTGTGGCGCTTGGAGGAGAGGATGTTGGCGGACGAGGAGGTGAGCGAGCGGGTCCGAGGAAGTACAGAGAGGTACTTGGAGACCAACGACAACGGGGAGGTCCGAGTGGGGATGGTATGGGAGGCACTGAAGGCGGTGGTGAGGGGAGAGCTGATCTCCATCAGGGCCCACAAGGAGCGGAGGGAGCGGGGGGAGAGTGAGAGGCTGGTGGGGGGAGATGGTGAGGGTAGACAGGAGGTATGCAGAAGAACCTGAGGAAGGATTGTTGAGGAAGAGGCGCAGCCTCCAGGCCGAATTCGACCTGGTGACCACCAGGAAGGCGGAGGTGCAGTGGAGGAAGGCCCAAGGGGCGGTCTACGAGTATGGGTAAAAGGCAAGCCGGATGCTGGCGCATCAGCTTTGTAAGTGGGACGCAGCTAGGGAGATCGGGGGAGTTAAGGACAGGGGAGGGAGCATGGTGCTGAGTGGGGTTGCCATCAATGGGGTCTTCAGGGACTTCTACGAGGAATTGTACCGATCCGAGCCCCCACGCGAGGAGGGAGGGATGAGCCGTTTCCTGGACCAATTGAGGTTTCCAAAGGTGGAAGAGGGACTGGTGGCGGGACTGGGGGCCCCGATTGGACTGGAGGAGCTGATCAAAGGGATAGGAAGCATGCAGGCGGGGAAGGCACCGGGGCCGGACGGTTTCCCGGTCGAGTTCTATAAAACATTTATGGACCTGTTGGGCCCGCTATTAGTTAGGGCCTTCAATGAGGCAAGGGAGGGGGGGGCTTTACCCCCGACGATGTCCCGGGCACTGATCTCCTTGATCCTGAAGCGGGACAAGGATCCCCTGCAATGTGGGTCTTACAGACCGATTTCCTTGCTAAATGTAGATGCCAAGGTGCTGGCGAAGGTCTTAGCCACGAGGATTGAGGATTGTGTGCCGCAGATCATCCATGAAGAACAGACGGGGTTTGTGAAGGGGAGACAGTTGAACGCGAATGTGCGGAGGCTTTTGAACGTTATCATGATGCCGGCGAGGGAGGGGGAGGCGGAGATAGTGGTGGCGATGGACGCTGAGAAAGCCTTCGATAGGGTAGAGTGGGGGAACCTGTGGGAGGTGCTGAAGAGGTTCAGGTTTGGGGAGGGGTTAGGCTGTTGTATGAGGTCCCGATGGCGAGTGTGGCCACAAATAGGAGGTCAGAGTACTTTCGGTTGCACCGAGGGACGAGACAGGGGTGTCCCCTGTCCCCCCTGCTCTTCGCACTGGCGATTGAACCCCTGGACATGGCACTGAGAGAGTCAAGGAACTGGAGGGGGTTGGTGCGAGGTGGGGAGGAGCATAGGGTGTCGCTTTATGCGGACGACCTGCTGCTGTATGTGGCGGACCCGGAGGGAGGAATGCCAGAGGTGATGAGGATCCTTAGTGAATTCGGGGACTTTTCGGGGTACAAGCTCAATATGGGGAAGAGCGAGCTGTTCGTAGTTCAGCTAGGGGACCAGGAGATTGGCGAGCTCCCACTAAAAAGGGCAGAGAGGAGCTTCAGATATTTGGGGGTCCAGGTGGCCAGGAGCTGGGGGGCCCTGCATAGGCTTAACTTTACAAGGCTGGTGGAGCAAATGAAGGAGGAGTTCAAGAGGTGGGACGCGTTGCCACTGTCCCTGGCGGGTAGGGTGCAGTCAATCAAAAGGACGGTGCTCCCAAGGTTTTTGTTCCTGTTCCAGTGCCTCCCAGTGTTTATCCTGAAGGCATTTTTCAGGCGGGTTAACAGGAGTATAATGGGGTTTGTGTGGGCGCGAGGGACTCCGAGGGTGAGAAGGGTGTTCCTGGAGCGGAGTAGAGATAGGGGGGGGGGGGGGCTGGCGCTGCCCAACCTCTGTGGGTACTACTGGGCCGCCAATGCGACAATGGTGCGCAAGTGGGTGATGGAGGGGGAGGGGGCTGCATGGAAGAGGCTGGAGACGGCGTCCTGTGTGGGTACGAGTCTGGGGGCGCTGGCAACGGCGCCGCTGCCGCTCCCTCCAAGGAGGTATACCACGAGCCCGGTGGTGGTGGCGGCCCTCAAACTTTGGGGGCAGTGGAGGCGGCATCGGGGGGGGGGGGGGGTTAGGGCCTCGGCGTGGACCCCATTACGGGGGAACCACCGGTTCGCCCCAGGAAGAACAGGTGGAGGGTTTTCGGGGTGGCACAGGGCAGGCATACGAAAGTTGGG
Organism: Scyliorhinus torazame; assembly: GCF_047496885.1. NCBI lineage: Eukaryota > Metazoa > Chordata > Chondrichthyes > Carcharhiniformes > Scyliorhinidae > Scyliorhinus > Scyliorhinus torazame. Next base: position 56,272,476 of record NC_092724.1, read on the forward strand.
GGACCTGTTTGTGGACGGAAAGTTTGCGAGCCTGGGTGAGCTGGAGGAGAAGTACGGGTTCCCCCGGGGAACACCTTCAGGTGCTTACAGGTAAGGGCGTTTGCCAGACGGCAGGTGACGGAATTCCCACGGCTACTGCCACACACAGTACAGGACAGGGTGCTCTCGGGGGGGTGGGTGGGAGTGGGGAAGATCTCGGAACTTACCAGGTGATGCAGGCGGAGGAGGAAGCCTCGGTGGTGGAGTTGAAAGGTAAGTGGGAGGAGGAGTTGGGAGAGGAGATCGAAGAGGGGACGTGGGCAGATGCCCTAGGGAGGGTGAACTCTTCCTCTTCATACAGTTTATGGTGCTGCACAGGGCACACATGACCGGGACAAGGATGAGCAGGTTCTTTGGGGGTGAGGACAGGTGTGTTAGGTGCTCAGGGAGCCCAGCAAATCACACCCATATGTTCTGGGCATGCCCAGCGCTGGAGGAATTTTGGATGGGTGTAGCGAGGACGGTGTCGAGGGTGGTAGGATCCAGGGTCAAACCGGGCTGGGGGCTCGCAATATTTGGGGTGGCAGAGGAGCCGGGAGTGCAGGAGGCGAAAGAGGCCGTAATTCTGGCCTTTGCGTCCCTGGTAGCCCGGCGAAGGATTCTCCTTCAGTGGAAAGATACGAGGCCCCCAAGTGTGGAATCCTGGATCAGCGACATGGCAGGGTTCATTAAATTGGAGAGGATGAAATTCGCCTCGAGAGGGTCGGTACAACAGTTCTTAGACTTTCTGGCAGAACGATAGACATTGGTCAATGGCAGCAGCAGCTCGGGGGGGGGGGGCGGGGTTTTACTTTATTTTTGTTTATGTTATTTACACTGGAAGGGTCTGAGGGGGTGTATACACCTGTTGTCTTAAGTCGGGGTGTTAATGTTAATTTATTATTTAGGTACGGGGGGGGGGGGGGGGTTGGGAGTTGCTTTTTTAGCTTGTGTTTTGTACTTAACCCTGTTGGGTTCTTTTTTCTCATTTTGTTATTGATATTTTATGAAAACCTTTAAAAAAAATTTCAAAAAAAATTTTATTAATGAGCTGGGTTCTGGTGGCTCAAATAAGCTGGGTAGACTGTCATAGTCTTTTTGTTGTTCACGCGAGCTTGGTAGACTTTCATAGTCTTGTTTATGCATGGCGTTCGCTATGGGGTGTTTGCTTGCTTCCATTTTTGAGTCTGTCACCGAGCTGTCTGTGGAGGCTATCGTTGCTCTCTCTGTGGAGTCTTTCTTCGCTTTCTCTGTGGAGTTGTGCACTTTTCTCACTGTAGAGTCGATCTGTGCTCTCTGTGTGGCATTGTCTTCTTCTTGGGTATTGCTGTCATCCAATGTATCGACGATCTGCCATTCATCATGGTATTGGAATAATCTACCATGAGTAGAGTTGTGTTGAGCTTTGCAACCGTGTTGCTGATGCTGTGATCAGCATATCCAAATAATTCAGCCATGTCGGAGTAGTATTGTGTGTATTGTTCGGTAGACAAATCATCACTTTTTGTTTCGGAGTTGTTATCGTTCTCTTCATGTTCAATGAACAAATCATCTTCTTGGGTTTCGGATTTGTCATTGTACTCTTCACTTTGGGTGGTGCAGACTGCTTGTTCCAGGGTGTTGTGAAAGTTATTTTCAACTGCTGGTTTGAGTTTGGGCATTGTTCTGTCTTTTGAGGCAAGAAAATTGGGTTTTGCAGCTTTACATTTCTTTTTGCTCATTTCCGTGCATTTCCCTTTTAAGTGGGCGTGGTCCGGGTCCTCTGACTTCATGATGCTCGTGACGTCATGCGTAGTAATCGATTGCGCATCCGCAATCCGACTTTCCTTTCCTGTGCGCTCTTTTCGCATCTGCGCAAGTGTATTTTGCCGTTTTTTTTCTTTTTAAGTGCGCGCGCATGTGCGTACTGGCCGGAACGCTCTTGCTCAAGATGGCTGCCAATCAAAAAGTGCTGTTGCATTGAGTGAGATCCTGCCTTTGCCTCATGGGGAGTGTCCGCGCCATTTTTACCAATTTTGATTTCTAGATGCTGATTCTGTGTTTGTAAAGACTCACAGTATTGATTTTGTTTTTGTTCATAAGCAAGGCATTTTTGTATAGCAGTTTCTAGAGTTAGATACCTATCTTGTGAAAGTTCTTCCTTCAAATTTGTCAGATAGTCCATAAATTAATTTCTCCATGATCATAATGTCTCTGAAATCAGCATAATCACAGCCTTGTGGTATTAACTTGAGATTTGTAATAAAATCAGTGATGGACCCTCCAGTTCTCTGGCATTTATGACAAGAGTTAAATCTTTCCAGCATCTCTCCAGACTGACTCTTAATGTTCATCAAATGTTTTGAGTATTACTTCTAATATGGGTTTGTCTTCACCTTCTAAGTAATTAAAGCAATTATAGATTTCTCTAGCTTCATGCCCACCTATTGAGAGTAATAGTGCAATTTCTGTTGCGTCAGAGACTGTGCTTAAATCATTAGCTGCGATAAATATTTGGAATATCTGTTCAAATCTTTTCCAGTCATAACTTAAATTACCGGTTGTTTCCAGCTGCCCTAGAGGTCCAATGAGTCCCATAGTTAGTCGTCAAGGATCCATTTGCTGCAAAGTCTTCCACAGTCGAATATCCGGTCTGAATTTTCTTCTCTTTTTGTCCAACCTAATCTAACTAGTTCTGTTAAAGCCAACACGCCTGGTACCATGTTTTGTTACCTGTGTGGTAGGTAACCTGTGCTACTCAAACCTTGGTTAGTGATGAGGTCTTCTGAATCTTGATGAAGAAGACTCGAACTCGTCCAGTAGTAACAAAAGGTTTATTGAGTAACTATAACAATAATTGCATGAGTTCTTTACTTTAACTTTGATACTAGTGATAAGGTTAACAAGATCTAACTACGGCAACTATACGTAACTCCACTAGCCATCTGAACTACTCTGCTATTGCCCTGGTCACAGTGCATCCAAGAGAGAGAGAGACCCAATGTGGTTGCCTTTTATACGCCTGTTGGTCCGGCCCTCTAGTGATCATGGGGTGCTACTGATTACACATTAACCCCTTGTGTACATGCACATATTGAGATCACTACAAGGTCATTAAACTACAGATCATTTTAGGACAGTCTAACTTCTACTTCAATAAAAACTGGGAAACATTAGGAAGCAGGGAGACATGTTGAATGATCACGGGAGTATGAAACAGGAAAGTGGTGGATGCGTTCCAAATCCATCACTTAAAATTTGCATCACCAGCAACTTGCAAACTGCAGTTGTGGGGTGAAAGTACTAGCAACATTCAATATGAGGCAGTTCTAGGATTCGATGAATAAGGAATACCATAAGACATAGGAGCAGAATTAGGCCAGAGTCTGCTCCGCCATTCAATCATGGCTGATATTTTCTCATTCCCATTTTCCTGCCTTCTGCCCATAACCCCTGACCCCCTTATTAATCAAGAACCTATCTATCTCTGTCTTAAAGCCACTCAGTGATTTGGCCTCCACAGCCTTCTGCGGCAAAGGGTTCCACAGATTCACCACCCTCTGGCTGAAGCAATCCCTCCTCATCTCGGTTTTAAAGGATTGTCCCTTTAGTCTGAGATTGTGTCCTCTGCTTCTAGTTTCTTCTACAAGTGGAAACAGCCTCTCCACGTCCACTCTATCCAGGCCTCGCAGTATCCTGTAAGTTTCAATAAGATTCCCCCGTCATCCTACTAAACTCCAACGAGTACAGACCCAGAGTCCTCAACCATTCCTCATACGACAAGTTCTTCATTCCAGGGATCATTCTTGTGAACATCTTCTGGACCCTTTCCAAGGCCAGCACGTCCTTCCTTAGATACGGGGCCCAAAACTGCTCACAATACTCCAAATGGGGTCTTACCAGAGCCTTATACAGCCTCAGCTGTACATCCCTGGTCTCGTATTCTAGCCCTCATGACATGAATACAGTACGAAGTCTTACAATACCGGGTTAAAGTCCAACATGTTTGTTTCGATGTCACTAGCTTTCGGAGCGCTGCTCCTTCCTCAGGTGAATGAAGAGGTTATGTTCCAGAAACATATATATAGACAAATTCAAAGATGCCAAACAATGCTTGGAATGCGACCATTAGCAGGTGATTAAATCTTTACAGATCCAGAGATGGGGTAACCCCAGGTTAAAGAGGTGTGAATTGTATCAAGCCAGGACAGTTGGTAGGATTTTGCAGGCCAGATGGTGGGGGATGAATGTAATGCGACATGAATCCCAGGTCCCGGTTGAGGCCACACTCATGTGTGCGGAACTTGGCTATAAGTTTCTGCTCGCCGATTCTGCGTGGTCGCGCGTCCTGAAGGCCGCCTTGGAGAATGCTTACCCGGAGATCAGAGGCTGAATGCCCTTGACTGCTGAAGTGTTCCCCGACTGGAAGGGAACATTCCTGCCTGGTGATTGTTGCGCGATGTCCGTTCATTCGTTGTCGCAGCGTCTGCATGGTCTCGCCAATGTACCACGCTTCGGGACATCCTTTCCTGCAGCATATGAGGTAGACAACGTTGGCAGAGTCGCACGAGTTGGCGACTCGGTCACTGCACTCATCTCTGCCCCCTGGTTCTCCGGGATCCCACTGGTGTCTTCCACCATGAAGACTGATGCAAAGTAACTATTCAGTTCGTCTGCCATTTCTTTGTTTCCTATTATTACTTCTCCAGCCACATTTTCCAGTGGTCCAATGTCTATTTTTGCCTCTCTCTTACCTTTCATATATTGAAAAAAACTCTTCCTATCTTCCTTTATATTACTAGCTAGCTTGCACTCATACTTCATCTTCTCCCCCTTTATTGCTTTTTTAGTTGTCCTCTGCTCTTTATAATTGTCACAAGTAGGCTTAAATTAACACTGCAATGAAGTTATTGTGAAAATCCCATAGTCGCCACATTCCTGTGCCTGTTCGGGTACACAGAGCGAGAATTCAGACTATCCAATTCACCTGACAATACGTCTTTCGGGACTTGTGGGAGGAATCCGAAACACCCGGAGGAAACCCATACAGACACAGGAAGAACGTGCAGACTCCACACAGACAGTGACCCAAGCCGGAATCAAACCTGGGACCCTGGCGCTGTGAAGCAACAGTGCCACCCACTGTGCTACCATGCCATGGTTCAGCAGTGAAATTTGGTGATGGCAATGCTATTGAATGTACTGATGTAGGTTAGATCTGTCGTTGATGAAAACATTTTGAATGGTGTGATAGTTACTTGTCATTTATCATCCCAAGCCTGATGGTTTCCAGGCTGAATATGGACATAGCGTGCTTCATTATCTGAGAAATTACAAATGGAATTGAACATTCATCTGTAGATGTTCACACTTCTAACCTTATATTGGAGGGAAGGGCATTGATGAAATAACTGAAGATGGTTGGGCCTAGGACACGACTCTGCGGAATTCCTGAAGCGATATCCTTAGACTCAGGTGAATGGCCTTCAACAACCACATCTTCCTTTGTGCAAACTATGACCCCAACATGAGAAGAATTTTCACCTATTACCAACGACATCAATTTTGTTAGGGTTCCTAGGTGCAATGGAGAAATGCTGTCTTGATCTCAAGGGCAGTCACTCTCACTTCATCGCTGGAATTAGAATCCATTGTCCATGTTTGCACTGAGGCTGTAATAGTTTGGAGAGGAATTATCCTGGCCGCCTTGTGGCACAGTGGTTATCACTGCGGCTTCACAGCGCCAGGAACTGGGATTCGATTCTGACCACTGCTGACTGCGTGCATCGTTTGCACATTCTCCCCGTGTCTGCATAGGTTTCCTCTGGGTGCTCCGGTTTCCTCCCATAGTCCAAAGATGGGTAGGTTAGGTGGATTGGCCATGCTAAATTGCCCCATTGCGTCCAAATGTTGGGTGGGGCTACAGGGATGGGGCGGGGAATTGGGCCTAGGTAGGCTGCTCTTTTGAGGGTTGGTGTAGACTCGATGGGCTGAACGGCCTCCTTCTGCACTGTAGGAATTCTATGATTAGTAATTCTGTGATTCTATGAAATTCCAAATTAAGCATCAATGTGTAGGCTATTGCTGAGTGCACTGTCAATTACACTTTCTGGCACTTTTCTTTGCCATTGGAGGCTGTACGGAGCGTCATAACTGCTTAACCGTCAAGTGGTAGCTCTGTAGAGGCATATTTATAAACATGGCCACAGCTCTGCTCCCTTGCTTTTTTTCACATTTGAAGTCAGTGTACAAAATAGTAAGATGATCCAGTAGACCAGATGAAAACGTTTTAAATCTGGTTTTGATGCCGGTTAGAAACAAATCTAAGTGGAGCGAAACCCCGACAGGGGTCCCGCACTGCTGCATTCCAGAGTTAATTATAGTCGTTCTTGTGTCAGAAAGCAGAAGTTACTTTTGCAGTTACACAAATCAAGCAGCGGTACAACGGTATTAGGACTCTGCCACTATGGGCAGTTTAAAAGTTCAGGCACATTTCTGATTGCATTAGATTTCTAGCCATCTTAGATTAAAATGTGCTTGAACTGCACAAATGGGATGTGTACCCTTTGGCAGTTTTTGATTTACTCTATTTAAGGGATATGGGCATTACTGGCTAGGCCAACATTCACTAGTTACATTATAAAATCTAAGTCCAAGCATATCAATCTCAGCCCCAATAAAAAATTGAAAGAATCACTGTAATTGTTTTTGTATGTTGTTGCTGCTGTTCACAATTGAAATTTGTAGATTCCAGATTTATAAAAGATGGAGAAACAGAGTCACAGGACTGCTGATTAATTTTAACAAGGAAAAAAAATTATTCAACATGAAAAGTTGGATTATACTCCTTTACCCCTCCCCCAATTTAACAAAAACACACAGATTTAAAGATTAACACGGATTACAAGTCCATATTAAACTACAATGTTCTCATTAACACAAAAAGTCCCTTTTAAGCACACCATATCAAATACATACTTTGTTCTGAATGCAAGTCAGAGTCTATGGTTTTCTCCTCAGAATCCCTCCAGATAATTATTACACGAGTGTTTCCAAACTCAATTCCCAAAAACACGCTTTAAAATTTTCTCTCATAATAATACTTTCCCTTGGAGTGCATTCTGAACTCCAGTCCAGGATTACAAATGACTCTTTCAATCAAAGTTCCACTCCACTTTTAACAGTGAATCCAAACCAGAATTTCACACCAACCCCTTTAGGATTTCTTTGTCTTGACTGCTGTGCAAACCACTCACAATTGCTTTAACTTTTGATTCCCAGGCGGTATTCAAATTGATATCAAACGTTTAATCTACCTCCGGAGTCTGCTGCCCCACTTCAAATCTAGTTATCGCATTTATTTCCTGTCCAAATTCCCCGATGATCTTTCTGTAACTTGTATGTGGGAAGCCTGCCACTTTGCAGCTCTCGCCCTGTCCAGTTTGTCTCCTGGCAGAGTTGAGAGATGCACTCCCTGAGATACCGTCTCCAACTGCTTTCAAATTACCCAAAGTAAAGTTTAAAAGCTATTTTTACAAGAATCTCTAGATGCTAAGCAACTACCATGTGTCTATGATTTATTTATTTTTCACATTGTATAATATTTTTCACATTTTTCTATAAGCACAATAGAAACACAGTTGGAACTTAACCAACCCTTTGTCACAAAAACCTTTGTCCAACATGAATCTAAATTTTAACCTTCCAAGCACAAAAACATTAAATTAAACACAGTTAAAACGGTATTTATTTCTAACTTCCGGTGAAGATGATGTGCTGAGCAGTAGCACGTCAGGTGGCTCTCCTCCTGGGCATCCGAAAAATGCCACTTTTTTTTGATAAAACAATTTTATTGAGGCATTTTGTCATAGTAAACAGCAACAATACAAAACAGTGCGCAAAGAACAATCAACATAGTGCAAGACCCAGCTCCCGTCCCACAAGGACTCACCTAACTAACCCCCTAATCTACATTGCCCCGCCCCCCCCCCCCCCCGCTGACGATTAATATTCCGCGAAGAAGTCAAAATGGTTGCCACCTCCAGGCGAACCCCGACAGCGACCCTCTCAGAGCGAACTTTATTTTCTCCAGACCGAGGAAGCTCGCCATGTCCAATAGCCAGGCCTCCGACTTCGGGGGCTTTGAATCTCTCCATGCCAGCAGAATTTGTCGCCGGGCTACCAGGGAAGCAAAGGCCAAAACGTCAGCCTCCCTCTCCTCCTGGACTCCCAGGTCCTCCAAAACACCAAAAATTGCCACCTCTGGACTCATCCCCACCCTTGTTTTCAGTACCCGGAACCCACCCTGGTTTTCAGTACCCGGGACATAACGTCCGTGAATCCCTGCCAGTGCCCCCTGAGTTTTGGACATGCCCAGACTATGTGGACATGGTTCGCTGGTCCTCCTGCACATCTGGCGCACCTGTCTTCCAGTCCAAAGAATTTACTCATCCAGGCCACTGTCATGTGTGCCCGGTGGACGACCTTGAATTGGATCAGGCTGAGCCTAGCGCATGTTGCAGTCGTGTTAACCCTACTCAACGCCTCTGCCCATAAGCACTCTTCTATCTCACCTCCGGGCTCCTCTTCCCACTTAAGCTTCTACTCCTCAGTCAGCGTCTCCTCTGCCCCCATACGTTCTCTATATATATCCGAGACCCTCCCCTCCCCCACCCACCCACCGGACACTACCCTGTCCTGGATCCCCCCAAGTGGCAGGCGTGGGAAGGATGGAATCTGCCTGCGTAGAAAGTCCCGCACCTGTAAGTAGTACCTGAAATCATTCCCTCTCGCCAGTCCAAATTTCTCCTTCAGCGCCCTCATGCTCGGGAAGCTCCCTTCTAAGAACAGATTCCCCCATCCTCTCAATCCCAGCCCTCCGCCATATTCGGAACCCACCGTCCATATTCCCCGGGGCAAACCGGTGATTGTCGCAAATTGGGGACCAAACTGATGCTCTCACTTCCCCCACGTGCCTTCTCCATTGGTCCCAGGTCCGCAAGGTCGCCACCACTATAGGGCTGGTGGAGTACCGTGCCGGCGGGAGCAGCAGGGGCGCCGTAACCAGGGCTGCCAGACTGGTGCTCCTGCACGAAGCGGCCTCCATCCGCCCCCAAACCGACCCCGCACCCACCATCCACTTCCTTATCATAGCTATGTTGGCCGCCCAGTAGTAATTACTAAAGTTTGGCAGCGCCAACTCCCCTTCCCCTCGGTTCCTCTCGAGCATCACCCTCTTCACCCGCGGGGACTTTCCCACCCACACAAATCCCATTATCATTTTATTGACCTTTTTAAAAAAGGACCGCGGAATGAAAATGGGGAGACACTGGAATACAAACAGGAATCTCGGGAGGATCGGCATTTTAACTGTCTGCACTCTCCCCGCTAGTGTCAGTGGGAGTGCATCACACCTCCGGAACCCGACCCTCATTTGCTCCATCAACCGGGATAAGTTCAACTTGTGCAGCCGACCCCAGTCTTGCGCCACCTGTATCCCTAAGTATCTGAACCTGTCCTCTACTAACCTAAACAGCAGCCCCCTCAGCCGACCCTCCTGGCCCCTCGCCTGGACAACAAACAACTCACTCTTTGCCATGTTCAGTTTATACCCCGAGAACCGGCCGAATTCCCTCAAGATTCCCATGATTTCATGCATCTCAGCCACTGGATCTGTGACTGCACCAGATACCCATCCAGCCCCGGGGCTTTACCCGATTGCATGGCCCTCAAGCCCTCCAATATTTCTTCGGTCCTAATCGGGGCCCCCAGCCAGTCTACCATTCCTCTACCCACTTTTGGGAACGTCAGTCCGTCCAAAAAGCGCCTCATCACCTCCGGCCCCACGGGAGGTTCCGAGGTATAAAGCTTACTGTAGAAGTCCCTGAACACCTTGTTCAGCCATGCCGGATCTCCTACCAAGTTTCCCCCCCATCGACTACCTTCCCTATTTCCGTAGCCGCCTCCCTCTTCCTCAGCTGCTGTGCCAGCATTCTACTGGCTTTCACCCCATGTTCGTAGATCGCGAAATAGCCACTTTTTAACGAAAACCCGCCAAAAAACACAGCAACTCATTCCCCAACCTTAGGAAGACGGAGGAAGGAAGAAAGAGAGGAGGAATAGAAGAGAAAAAATACACCCAGAAAATCCAGACTAGAGGCCGTACAGAGACCAGGAATGGAAGGGGCCAGGAACGGCAGCATTCGGGTGAGCTGACCAGCGCACGAGGCGGCGGAGCGCAAGTTTTGCCGGAGCAGGGAAGGGCTGCCACGAACCCTCCCACACTGGTGGGGGGGGGGGGGGGGGGGGCTGGAAGGCATCTTTCACAGAGGCACTAACGGAGTACCAGCAGGAGATAAAAGCGGACATGCAGGCCGCAGTGAAGGGCGTGGTGGCCGAGACTCTGGCCCAAATACAGCTCGCCCTGAGCAGAGCGGAAGAGAGACTGGAAGCCCAAGAGGTAACCATCAAGAATATGGGGGAAGCCGCAACCGATCAGAGTGATCGGATTGTGGCGCTGGAGAAAGAGGTGGCGAGGTTGGCCGCGACGCAAGGCAGTCGGAGGGTAAAGGTGAGGACCACGAGAACCGCTCAAGGAGGTAAAACTTACGGATTGTGGTCCTACCGGAGTGAATCAAGGGCAGAGACTCCACGGACTACGTGGCCCAGCTACTGGGCAACCTGGCGGGAAGGGAAACTTTCCTCAACCCACCAGAAATAGACAGGGCGTTGTGCACGAAACCCAAAGCCGGGGAACAACCAAGGACAGTAATAACCAAACTACACGTGTACCAGGAATGAGAAAGAAGCCTGTCCAAGAACTGCAGCTGGAACGGACACAGAATAAGAATATAACAGGACATTGGGGCTGACCTGGCCAGGCGAAGGGTGGAATTTAACGGCGAAAGCAGCACTATATAAGGGCGTACACTTTGGCATGCATTACCCAGCAAAGCTCTGGGTCACATACCAAGGCAAGGTACAGTTTTTTTATAGCCCCTGCCGAGGCAGACAAGTTCAGTCGTGGAGTGCAGGCTGGAACAGCGACATCAGGGGAATTGATAAGCACCGGAGAAGGGGAAGCAGCGTGGCAATCGAGAGGAGTGCAGGGCAAGATGGGGAAAGAATGGGCTGGAACTACAGAGAAAAGCGACACAGTAACCCCGGGGTCACCACACTACCTGGAAAGCTAGCGCTGGGAGCATGCAACAGAGAAAGGCCGCGGCACACCCCTAACAGGGGGGTCGGTGCCAAGAGGGGGGAGGGGACCCACACAGTGGGGAAGGGGGAGCAAAGACCTGGGGAAGGGGGGTGGGGGGGTGGAGAGAAACAGTGGTGGGAGAGGGACATAGGGAAAGGGGCAAAAATAGGACCAGAGCGAAAGCGGCAATATGGTGTCAAAGGGCTGCAACCAGGGGACGGAGGAAACATTGCAAGCAACCACCTAGTAAGGTCTCTGGGCGAAGGGAGATCCCACGCAGGGGCCTACCCATGTGGCGGTTGCACAGTTGGCGGCCATGTTGTGAGCCCCTGGACAAAGGGAAACCCCGGTGTGCAGGGGCAGATCTACATGGCAGACGCACTGTTGGCGGCCATGTTGTGAGCCCCTGGACAAAGGGAAACTCCGGAGTGCAGGGGCAGATCTACACGGCAGACGCACTGTTGGCGACCACGTTGTGAGCCCCTGGACAAAGGGAAACTCCGGAGTGCAGGGGCAGATCTACATGGCAGACGCACTGTTGGCGGCCATGTTGTGAGCCCCTGGACAAAGGGAAACTCCGGAGTGCAGGGGCAGATCTACATGGCAGACGCACTGTTGGCGACCATGTTGTGAGCCCCTGGACAAAGGGAAACTCCGGAGTGCAGGGGCAGATCTACATGGCAGACGCACTGTTGGCGACCACGTTGTGAGCCCCTGGACAAAGGGAAACTCCGGAGTGCAGGGGCAGATCTACATGGCAGACGCACTGTTGACGACCACGTTGTGAGCCCCTGGACAAAGGGAAACTCCGGAGTGCAGGGGCAGATCTACATGGCAGACGCACTGTTGGCGACCACGTTGTGAGCCCCTGGACAAAGGGAAACTCCAGAGTGCAGGGGCAGATCTACATGGCAGACGCACTGTTGGCGGCCATGTTGGGTGCCCCCTGGACAAAGGGAAAAGGGAGTATACGGAGAACAACCAAAATGGGGAGGTCTCACCCTCCACATTCTGGGAGGCGCTAAAGACCATGATTAATGGGGAAGTTATCACCTTTAAAGCGTGAAGAGATATGGAGGAGAGCGGCTGGGCAGCAGTTGGTCGACTCCATACTGGAGGTAGACCGTAAATACTCCGAGGCCCCAACCGTAGAGCTCTTGGCAGAGAGGAAAAAGCTCTCCACGAAGAAATCGGTACACAAACTACGGCAGGCACGGGGGCCCTATGCGAACACTGAGGCAAAGTCAGCCGCCTGCTGACACACCAGCTGAGAAAGCAGGTGCCACTAGAAAGATCGCGCAAATTAGAGACAACAGAGGCACATTAGAAACAGACCCAGAAAAGGTCAACAAAACCTTCAGGCCTTTTACAGAGGGCTGTACACCTCAGAGCCCCCTTCAGGGGGCTCGGAGATGAAACAGTTCCTCGATGGACTGCACATGCCAATTGTGGGGGAGGACAGGAAACGGGGCCTGGAAGCACCACTAGAATGGAGAATGATCATGGAAAGTATTAGCTCCATGCTGGCGGGGAAGGCGCAGGGACCAGACGGGTTCCCGGCAGACTTCTACAAAAAATTTGCAACAGCACTGGCCCCGCACCTGCGGGAGATGTTCACATCTTCGCTGGCTAGGGGCACATTGCCAACTACTCTAGCACTGGCCTCAATCTTGCTAATACCTAAGAAAGACAAAGACCAAAAGGAGTGCGGGTTGTACAGATCCATCTCACTACTAAACGCAGACGCCAAAATACTAGCCAAAGGGCTGGAGAACTGCATTCCAGAGGTGGTCGCAGAGGATCAAACGGGCTTTGTCAAAAGTAGACAGCTAACATCGAACATCAGGCACTTGTCGAACGTGATCATGACGTCATCTGAGGAGAGAACACCGGAGGTGATCGTCTCTCTGGACGCAGAAAAGGCCTTCGACAGAGTCAAGTGGAAGTACCTCAAAGGAGGAACTGGAGCGGTTCGGGCTTGGAAACAGGGTTCACCTCCTGTGTGAAACTCCTGTACAACGCTCCCATGGCGAGCAAACGGACAAACACCAGCTCCCAGTACTTCCAGCTGCACAGGAGCACCAGGCAGGGATGCCCATTGCCCTCACTGCTGTTCGCCAGAGTGATCAAACCACTAGCGATCGCACTCAGAACAGCAAAGAACTGGAGGGGGATCCAAAGGGGAGGCAGAGAGCAGAGTCTCACTCCACGCGGATGACCTGCTCCTCTACATCTCCGACCCACAGGCTGCATGGAAGGAATCATCGCGCTCCTGAAAGAGTTTGGTGCCTTCTCGGGCTACAAACTCAACATGGGCAAATGCGAGATCTTCCCGGTGTACCTGCAAGGGGCTGGGGCAGCACTGGTGGGACTGTCGTTTAAACAAGCACAACACAAATTTTGTTACCTGGGGCTCCAAATCGCTCATGACTGGACAGGGGTTCACAAGTGGAACCTAACCAGTCTGACAGAGGTTGTCAAAAAGGACCTGCAGAGATGGAACACACTCGCACTCTCCCTTGCCCTCGCGGGGTGAGTGCAGACGATCAAAATTAACGTGCTGCCCAGGTAGCTCTTCCTACTTGGATCCATCTCCAAGGTCTTTTTCAACTCACTGGACAAGATAATCATGGTGTTTCTATGGTGGTGTTTTGGGTGGTGGGGGGATGGGGGGGGGGGGGGGGGATGCTCAGATCTCAAAGAAGGTCCTTCAGAAGTCAAAGTCCAGAGGAGGGGGGGGGGCTTGCACTCCCAAACCTACAGTGCCATCACTGGGCAGCGACAGCAGAAAGAGTAATGGGATGGATTAAGGATCCAGAAGCCGAGTGGGTACGCACTGAGGAGGCCTCCTGCAAGAGAATCTTGCTCCGGGCCCTTGCCATGACGGCACTCCCATCCCCACCCAAAAAATACTCCAGCAGCCTAGTGGTGGTAGCCACCCTCTAGACCTGGAACCAGTTCCGGTAACAATTCGGCCTGACCGAAATGTCCGACAAAGCCCCCCATCTGCAATAACCATAGGTTCGCGCCAGCACTCATGGATGCCGCCTTTAAAAGGTGGAGACAGGATGTTGGTGACACTGACAGTCAGGGACCTATACACCCACGGCAGGGTCACAACACTGGACAAACTGACGGAGAGATTCCAGCTAGCTAAGGGCAACAAACTCTGATATCTGCAGCTTAAAAACTTTCTACGGAAGGAGAACAAGGACGTACCCGCGACCACCGCAACGGATGCTACTAGAAGAACTACTGGACACAGACATTACAGGTAGAGGAAACTGTAGCGACAAATACAAACGACTGATAGAGGGGGCTGATACTGTACTGGACGCAACAAGGAGGAAATGGAGAAATTGAGGGGCTCGAAATACGGTGGGAACTCTGGAATGAAACACTACATAAGGTCGTCTCCACTTCCACATGCGCAAGACTCAACCTAACGCAACTAAAAGTGGGACATAGAGCCCACTTGACCAGAACCCGAATGAGTAGGTTCTTCCCAGAGGTGGAGGATAGATGTGACCGGCGCCTAGGAGGCCCGTCAACCACGCCCACATGTTCTGGTCTTGCCCCAGACTTGCTAGGTACTGGACAGCTTTCTTTTGAGGCAATGTCCAAAGTGGTGGGGATGAGGGTGGAGCCATGCTCGAAAGTGGCAGTCTTCAGGGTACCAAACCTGCCAGATCTCTTCATGGGGAGGAGGGCGGACGCCCTTGCCGTTGCCTCCCTGATCAGCCACCATAGAATCCTGCTCAGCTGCAGACGGCAGAAGCTGAAGCAAATGGACAAAAAGAAAAAAGGCCAAGAGATGCAAATGACATCAGGCTTTTTGTTTTGCTTGTTGTGCATATATTTTAAAAAAGAGATAGGGGGGGTGGGAGAAGAGAATCCCCCCCACTCCCCAGCATGTGTAATGAATCTTTTTCCTTCTTTGTATATATACTTCCCGTTTTTATTTTCCGTCATTTCGTTTTTTTAAAGTTTCTAGTGTTTTTTATTTCTTGTTGGTTTCTCAATGTGTACATCTGTAAGTATACCATGTATAAAACAAAATAAAAATCATGTATAAAATAACTGTACTTAGTTCTAATGTTTACCAATACAAATATAAATCCCTTAAAACTATCTGTTTACGGGCGGCACAGTGGTTAGCACTGCTGCTTCACGGTGCCAAGGACCTGAGTTTGATCCTGGTCATGGGAAACTCTCCGTGTTGTAGTCTGTACATTTCCCCTCTGTCTGCATAGATCTCACCCCCACAACACAAAAATTAGCACGGTAGGTGGATTAGCTATGCTAAATTGCCCCTTAATTGGAAATAAAAACCTTTGTTTTCCTAACAGGAACCTATTTATCAATACATGCAGGGAACCTTAGCATTACGGTAACTAGACAATGGCCCAAGTGGATTTGATTTGTTTATTGTCATGTGTACCGAGGTACAGTGAAAAGTATTGTTCTGCGTACAGTTCAGACAGATCATTCCGTACATGAAAAGAAAATACATAGGACAAACATAAATACACAACGTAAATATATAGACACAGGCATCGGGTATACGAGTGTAGTACTACGCCGTAGAAACATTGTGTGAAAAGATCAGATCAGACCATAAGAGGGTGGTTTAGGAATCTGGTAACATTGGGGAAGAAGCTGTTTTTGAATCTGTTAGTGAGTGTTCTCATACTTCTGTATCTCCTGCTCAATGGAAATTGAAAGAGTGAATAAATTGGGTGGGAGGGGTCTTTGATTATGCTCCCTGCTTCCCCAAGGCAGTGGGAGGTGTAGACACAGTCAATGGATGGGAGGCAGGTTCATGTGATGGACAGGAGCGTTCACAACTATCTGTAGTTTCTTGCGAGTCTTGGGCCGAGCAGATGCCATACCAGTCTGTGATGCAGCCAGATAGGATACTTTCTATGGTGCATCAGTAAGAGTTAGCAAGAGTCAATGTGGACATGCCAAATTTCCTTAGTTACCTGAGAAAGTATATGCGTTGTTGTGCTTTCTTGGGTGTTGCGTCGACATGGGTGGGCCAGGACAGATTGCTGGTGATCATAGAATTTACAGTGCAGAAGGAGGCCACTCAGCCCATCGAGTGTGCACCGGCTCTTGGAAAGAGCACCCTACCCAAGGTCAACACCCCCACCCTATCCCAGTAACCCCACCCAACACTAAGGGCAATTTATCATGGCAATCCACCTAACCTGCACATCTTTGGACTGTGGGAGGAAACCGGAGCACCCGGAGGAAACCCACGCACACACGGGGAGAACGTGCAGACTCCGCACAGACAGTAACCCAAGCCGGAATCGAACCTGGGACCCTGAAGTTGTGAAGCAATTGTGCTACCCACAATGCTACCGTGATGTGCACACCTAGGAATTTGAAGCTGTCAAACACTTCCACCTCGGCCCCATTGTTGGAGACAGAGGTGTGTACGATACTTTGCTTCCTGAAGTCAATGACCAGCTCTTTAGTTTTGCTGGCATTGAGAGAGAGATTGTTGTCACCACACCACTCCACTAGGTTCTCTATCTCCCTCCTGTACTCTGGCTCATCGTTGTTCAAGATCCAACCCACTACGGTCATGCAGTCAGCAAATTTGGGAGGTGGAATTGGAGCCAAATTTTGCCACACAGTCGTGTGTACAGGGAGTATAGTAGGGGGCTAAGTATGCAGCCTTGCAGGGCCCCAGTATTTAGGACTATCGTGGAGCTGTTGTTGCTTATCCTTACTGAAGTCAATTACATACTGCATATAGGTCCATGCATATAAACATTACACCATAACACAAGTATGTAGCATAATTAGCAGCTCAGATGTGGAGTTAACTACTGTGATGGCAGGTCACAGGAACTAGGAAAAGGTGCTCTCTTCATATATATATTTTTTTAATTTAAGAGTACCCAATTCATTTTTTCCAATTAAGGGGCAATTTAACATGGCCAATCCTTACGCAACTTTGGGTTGTGGGGGCGAAACCCATGCAAACACAGGGAGAATGTGCAAACTCCACACGGACAGTGACCCAGAACCGGGATCAAACCTGGGACTTTGGCGCAGTGAGGCAGCAATGCTAACCACTGCGCGTGATCGCTTCATATTGCAGGAGACAGTGGAAGGGCTTTGCGACTTCAGCTGATGGCACTATATTAGGGTAAAAGTGCTGATAATTTTCATCTGCTCTGCAAAATGGAAACCTGGCAGTGAAAACAGATTGTTTCAATTTCCACAGAAATAGTTCAGGTTAAAAACACTGGATCTTTTAATGATGCCAAATGATTCTGCTGACGGCTGGGAGGTGCATTTTGCAGATTTTTAAAATGCTTTCATGGTCTGTAGGTGCTGCTGGGAAGGTTAGCATTTGTTGTCCATCCATAATTGCCCACAAGATGGAGGCAGTGAGCCACATTCAGGAACAACTGCAGTCTTTCCCACTGTGCTATTACAGAGGGATTTTGATCCCACAACAGTGAAGCAAAGGTGAAATAGTTCCAAGTTAGGATGGTGTGCGGCTTGGCGAGCAACTTGGGTGATGGTGTTCCCACTCATTTGGTGCCGTTGTATGCCCAGATGGTGGAAGTCGTGGGTTTGGAAGGTACTGTCAAAGGAGCCTTGGTGAGTTGCTGCAGAGCATCTTGTAGATGGTACACACACTGCTGCCACAGTGGTGGTGGAGACAGTGAATGTTTGAATTGGTAGAAGGTGCGATCAAGCGGGCTGCTTTGTCCTGAATGGTATCAAGCTTTTCAGGTGTTGCTGGGGCTACATTCACCAAGCAACTGGAGCGTATTCACCATACTCCTGACTTCACAGAATCACATGATTGTTAGGGCATAGGAGGAGGCCATTCAGCTCATCATGTATGCACCAGGTCTCTGAAGAAGCAATTTACCAAGTGCCTCTTTCCACCTTCTCCCCGTAGACCTCCACATTCTCCCTTTTCAAACAACCCAATTCCTTCTTCAATATCTCAACTGAACCAGTTTTCACCACACTTTGGGAATGCATTCTAAGTCCCAACCACTCACTGCATGAGAAAGTTTCCTTGTGTCTCCATTCTTTTGCCAATTCTCGACCCTTTCACAATGGGAACAGTTTCTCTATATCTGTTCAGACCTCTCCATGATTTTGAATGCCCCTATCAAATCTCCTCTCAAACTTCTCTTCTCCATGAGAAACAGTGCCACTTCTCCAATCCATTTATGTAACTGAAGTTCCTCATCCCTGGAACCATTCTTGTGATTTTCTTTCTTCATTCTCTCTAATGCCTTCATATGCTTCCTGTAAAGGTTGGACCTATCCTTGCATCCTTTTCTGAACAAGGGAGTAGCATTTGCAATTCCCCAGTTCTCGGCACAAACCAGAGTCCAAGGCAGATTGGTATATTTCTCTCCAATCGACACTGAAGCCCTGTCCGAGAACATCTTCACCATGTGACATTCTCTTGACCCCATCGGCAATAAAATGCCAACCTTCCTAGCTCTGGTGTTATAAAATAGGAACATAGGAAACAGGAGCAAGAGTAGGCCATTCAGCCCCTCAAGTGAGCTCTGCCTTTCACTTAGATCATGGTGGGCCTTCAACCTCAAATACCATCTTTCTGCACTGTCCCCACATCCTTTGATGTAGTTCATATTCTAGATATCAATCCGCACCTTGAAAATTCTCAATGACTAAGTGTTCACTACCACCTCAGGTAGAGAATTCCAAAGACTCACCATCCTTGGAGAAATTCCTCCTCAGCTTGGTCTTAAATGGCCTACCTCTTATTCGGAGAATATTCCCCTGGTTCAGCCAGGGGAACCATTCTTCCTCCATCTCCCCTGTCGAACCTTCTACCATCATCAATCCTCTCCTGAAAAAAAAATCCCTTGATCCCTCTGTCCGTCTCGTCTCCAACATCCATTTCCTCTCCAAAATGATTCAATCTGTTGTCGCTTCCCAAATTTGTGCCCTTTTTACCAAAACTGCACGTTTGAATCCCTCATACTTGCCCTGTATCCAGTGCTGCACGAGAAGAAATTTTCTACAATTAAATACTGGGAAGATTGAAGCCATCATAAGAGTCCCCACCACAAACTCTGTTCCCTAGCCACCAAGTCAATAGTTTCCCTGAACAAGATGGTTTGCAACCTCATAGTCATATTTGAGTTCAATGAGCTTTCAACCGCATACACCTACCGTGACAAAGAACCCATGTTTCCATCTCCGTAGCATCATCTGGATTTGCCCCTGCCTCCGCTCTTCTGCCTCTGAAACCGTCATCCGTGCCTTTATTACACTCAGACTTGGGTGCACTTCTCGCCGTTTCGGGCATTCTACTCTCCTGAGGTCATTCAAAACGTTATGGCCATCTCATGCTTCTCAATAAATTCCAGTCACCTATCACCCATAATCACCAACTTTCACTGGCTCTCCATTAAGCAACACCTTGATGTTTAACACTCATATCCTTGACTTCCGGGTGCGGCGATGACCAGCTGAGTCGCACGATTCGGCACCTCCCGTTGGAACGGACTTTTGGGCTCTTATTAGGAGCCCCAACGGCAATTTTTAACGGCCAAAATCACTGTGCGGTGAAATAGAAGGGAATCCCCCCGGATATATATGGAAAAAGGAGAGGATAGCGGCCGGATTGCAGTGGATCCTTTGGAGCAGCGGCAAGGAAGGGAAGCTCGAAGCAAGATGGCGTCGGAAGGTGGCCGTTTGGTATGGGGCCCGGAGCAACAAGAGTTCCTGCGGCGCTGTGTGGAAGAGCTGAAGAAGGAGGTGTTGGCCCCGATGCTACAGGCGATTGAAGGGCTAAAGGAGGCGCAGAGGACCCAGGAGCTGGAGCTTCGGGTCATGAAGGCAAAGGCTGCGGAAAATGAAGATGAAATACAGGGCCTGGTGGTGAAGACAGAGACGCACGAGGCACAGCATAAAAAGGTGTGTGGAGAGGTTGGAAGCCCTGGAGAATAATTCGAGGAGGAAGAATTTAAGAGTCCTGGGTCTTCCCGAAGGTGCAGAGGGGGCGGATGTCGGGGCATATGTGAGCACGATGCTTCACTCGCTAATGGGATCGGAGGCCCCGACAGGCCCTTTGGAGGTGGAGGGAGCTTATCGAGTTCTGGCGCGAAGACCAAAGGCTGGAGAAATACCTCGAGCCATAGTGGTGAGGTTCCACCGCTACAACGACAGAGAGATGGTCCTAAGATGGGCGAAGAAAACTCGGAGCTGTAGGTGGGAGAACGCGGTGATCCACGTATACCAGGATTGGAGTGCGGAGGTGGCGAGAAGGAGGGCAAGTTTCAATCGGGCTAAGGCGGTGCTTCACAAAAAGAAGGTTAAATTTGGAATGTTGCAATCGGCGAGATTGTGGGTCACACACCAAGGGAAGCACCACTACTTTGAGACGGCAGAAGAGGCGTGGACATTCATTGGGGACGAGGAGCTGGAATAGTCTGGCGAGAGAAAGAGCTTCTGGGATAAAGTGGTGGGGTGATTATGTGGGGCGAGGAAGGGGAAGGGAAAGGGGGGGGGTTGATTTTTCAATTTGTTAATTTTTCAATCCTGTAACTTTTCTCTCTTCCCCTCGTTTGGGGGGGGGGGGGGGGGGGGGGGAAGAGTATGAGGAACTGTGGGCGCCGGTGGGAAGGAAAGGGGAAGGAGTAGGGAACTGCGCCATTAGGGGCGGGGCCGAGTGGGAAACGCAGGAGTTGCTCCCGCGCTATGGTAATTATGGCGGGAATAGGGACGCAGGAAGGAGGGGGCCTCGCACAGTGAGGGGCCAAGGGCAAACGGGGAAGCAGAGGTCAGCCAGAGTTCGCTGACTTCTGGGAGCAACATGGGGGGGGTGTAATTACGCTAGAGGGGGATCTAGCGGGGGGGGGGGGGGGGGGGGGGAAGTTAACTGGGTTGCTGCTGCTAAGGGGAAGGGGGAGCTGTTATGGGGCGGGGTGGTCGAGACGGGAGGGCACCATCGGGGGGAGGAGCTGGGTTAAAAAAAGGGGATGGCTAGTCGACAAGGGGGGGGGGTAAAGAGCCCCTCAACCCGGCAGATCACGTGGATCGTGAGAGGGCTGAATGGGCCGATTAGAAGGGTACGGGTACTCGCAAAGCTAAAGAAATTAAAGGCAGATGTGGTTATGTTGCAGGAAACACACCTGAAACGGACAGACCAGGTTAGACTACGTAAAGGATGGGCGGTACAGGTGTTTCATTCAGGTTTAGATGCGAAGCATAGGGGGGTGGCTATTTTAGTGGGGAAACGGGTACTGTTTGAGGCAAAGACCATAGCGGCGGACAGTGGGGGTAGATACGTGATGGTGAGTGGCAGATTGCAAGGGGAGGCGGTGGTTCTGGTGAACGTATACGCCCTGAACTGGGATGATGCAAACTTCATGAGGCGTATGTTGGGGCGTATCCCGGACCTGGAGGCGGGAAAGTTGGTAATGGGGGGAGACTTCAATACGGTGCTTGATCCAGGGCTGGACCGGTCGAGGTCCAGGACCGGGAGGAGGCCGGCAGCGGCCAAGGTGCTTAAGGACTTCATGGAGCAGATGGGAGGAGTAGACCCCTGGAGATTTATTAGGTCTAGGAGTAAGGAGTTCTCATTTTTCTCCCATGTTAACAAGGGATATTCACAGATAGACTTTTTTGTCCTGGGAAGGGCACTGATCCCGAAGGTGACAGGGACGGAGTATACGGCCATAGCCATCTCGGACCACGCTCCACATTGGGTAGATCTGGAGGTAGGAGAGGAAAAAGAACAGCACTCACTCTGGAGAATGGATATGGGCTTATTGGTGGATGAGGGGGTATGTCTAAGGGTGAGGGGGTGTATCGAAAGGTACTTGGAGCTTAATGACAACGGAGAGGTTCAGGTGGGAGTGGTCTGGGAGGCGCTGAAGGCGGTGGTCAGAGGGGAACTGATATCCATAAGGGCACATAAAGGGAAGCAAGAGAGTAAAGAAAGGGAGCGATTGTTGAGAGAACTTCGGAGGGTGGACAGGCAATATGCAGAGGCACCGGAGGAGGGACTGTACAGGGAAAGACAAAGGTTACATGTGGAATTTGACCTGCTAACCACAGGTAAGGCAGAGGCACAGTGGAGGAGGGCACAGGGTGTACAGTATGAGTATGGAGAGAAGGCGAGCCGGCTACTGGCCCAACAATTGAGGAAGAGGGGAGCGGCGAGGGAGATAGGTGGGGTGAGAGATGAGGAGGGAGAGATGGAACGGGGAGCGGAGAGAGTGAACGGGGTGTTCAAGGCATTCTATGAGAGGTTTAATAAGGCTCAGCCCCCTGAAGGGAAGGAGGGAATGATGCATTTCCTGGATCAGCTGGAATTCCCGAAGGTGGAGGAGCAGGAGAGGACGGGACTGGGAGCACAGATTGAGGTGGAGGTGATAAAGGGGATTGGGAGCATGCAGGTGGGGAAGGCCCCGGGACCGGATGGGTTCCTGGTGGAATTTTATAGGAAATATATGGACCTACTGGCCCCGCTTTTGACGAGAACCTTTAATGAGGCCAGGGAAAGGGGGAAGCTGCCCCCGACTATGTCGGAGGCGAGGATATTGTTACTTTTGAAGGAAAAAGACCCGCTGCAGTGCGGGTCCTACAGGCCCATTTCCCTTTTGAACGTAGATGCTAAGCTCCTGGCCAAGGTGATGGCGACGAGGATAGAGGATTGTGTCCCGGGGGTGGTCCACGAGGATCAAACTGGGTTTGTTAAGGGGATACAGCTGAACACGAACATACGGAGGCTGCTAGGGGTGATGATGATGCCCCCAGCAGAGGGGGAGGCGGAGATAGTGGTGGCGATGGACGCCGAGAAAGCATTCAACAGAGTGAAGTGGGACTACCTGTGGGAAGTGTTGAGGAGATTTGGTTTTGGAGAAGGGTTTATCCGATGGGTACAGCTGCTATATAGGGTCCCGGTGGCAAGTGTGATCACAAACAGGCAGAGATCTGACTACTTCCGTCTTTATAGAGGGACGAGGCAGGGGTGTCCCCCGTCTCCGTTACTGTTTGCATTGGCAATTGAGCCCCTGGCCATAGCACTGAGGGGCTCCAGGAAGTGTAGGGGAGTACTCAGGGGAGGAGAAGAACACCGGGTATCATTGTATGCAGATGATTTATTGCTGTATGTTGCGGACCCAGTGGAGGGGATGCCTGAGATAATGCAGACACTCAGGGAGTTTGGGGAATTCTCGGGGTACAAATTTAATATGGGGAAGAGTGAGTTGTTTGTGGTGCATCCGGGGGAGCAGAGATGGGGAATAGATGATTGACCGCTGAGGGAGGTAACAAGAGATTTCCGGTACTTAGGGATTCAGATAGCCAGGAGTTGGGGAACCTTACATAGGCTAAATCTAACACGATTGGTGGAACAGATGGAGGAGGATTTTAAGAGATGGGACATGGTGCCCCTGTCACTGGTGGGTAGGGTGCAGGCGGTTAAAATGGTAGTCCACCCGAGATTCCTTTTTGTGTTTCAGTGCCTCCCGGTGATGGTCACAAAGGCTTTTTTCAAGAAAATTGAGAAAAGTGTCATGAGTTTTGTGTGGGCTGGGAAGACCCCGAGAGTGAGGAGGGGGTTTTTGCAGCGTAGCAGGGATAGGGGGGGGGGACTGGCACTACCGAGCTTAAGTGAGTACTATTGGGCCGCCAATATCTCAATGGTGTGTAAGTGGATGGGAGAAGGGGAGGGAGCGGCGTGGAGAGATTGGAGATGGCGTCCTGTAAAGGAACCAGCCTACAAACACTGGCGACGGCGCCGTTGCCGTTCTCCCCGAAGAAATACACCACAAGTCCAGTGGTGGTGGCAACACTGAAAATTTGGGGGCAGTGGAGACGGCATAGGGGAGTGACGGGAGCCTCGGTGCAGTCCCCGATAAGAAATAATCATAGGTTTGTCCCGGGGAGAATAGATGGGGGTTTAGAGCATGGCAGAGAGCTGGGATTGTGCAACTGAGGGAAGCTGGGATTGTGTAACTGAAGGATCTGTTCTTAGACGGGACGCTTGAGAGTCTGGGAGCGCTGACGGAAAAATATGGGTTGCCCCAAGGGAATGCATTTTGGTACATGCAACTGAGGGCTTTTGCGACGCAACAGGGGAGGGAATTCCCGCAGCTCCCGACGCAGGAGATAGAGTGATCTCAGGGACATGGGTGGGGGATGGTAGGGTGTCGGATATATACAGGGAAATGAGAGACGAGGGGGAGATCATGGTGGATGAGCTGAAGGGAAAATGGGAAGAAGAGTTGAGGGAAGAGATCGAAGAGGGGCTGTGGGCAGATGCCCTACGTAGGGTAAACTCTTAGTCCTCATGCACCAGGCTTAGCCTGATACAATTCAAGGTTTTGCACAGGGCGCATATGACCGGAGCAAGGCTCAGTAAATTTTTCGGGGTAGAGGATAGGTGTGGGAGATGCTCGAGGAGCCCAGCAAACCACACCCTCCATGTTTTGGTCATGCCCGGCATTGCAGGGGTTCTGGGTGGGGGTGGCGAATGTGCTTTCGAAGGTGGTGGGGGTCCGGGTCGAGCCAAGCTGGGGGTTGGCTATATTCGGGGTCGTAGAAGAGCCGGGAGTGCAGGAGGCGAAAGAGGCTGATGTTTTGGCCTTTGCGTCTCTAGTAGCCCAGCGAACGATATTGCTTATGTGGAAGGAAGCCAAACCCCCGGACGTGGAGACCTGGATAAACGATATGGCAGGGTTTATAAAACTAGAACGGATAAAGTTTGCACTAAGGGGTTCGGCTCAAGGGTTCACCAGGCGGTGGCGACCGTTCATTAACTACCTCGCAGAACAATAAAGGAAATGGGAAGGCAACAGCAGCAACCGGGGGGGGGGGGGGGGGGGGGGGGGGCTCGGGTGGGTCCTCAGGGGTGTTTTTCTATAGATATTTGTACTTGGTTATGTATATTGGATTGCTTGATTTTATTATTTGGGAGAGCTATTATTTTTGTTATGGCAGTTGCCATTTAGTTTATATTTTATTTATTTGTTAAAAACGGTCACTGTTATTTATATTGTTTTATTGTTGTAAAAAGGGAAAAATCTTTGTACTGTTTTGTTTGGCCGAAAAAGTTGAATAAAATATATATATATTTTTTTAAAACACTCATATCCTTGCTTTCAAAATCTTCCAAGGTCTTGCCATTTCCTATCTTTGAAATCTCCTCCACTCGACAGCCCTCAGATCTTAGCACACCTATAATTCTGAGCACTGTCCCCCATTTTGGACATGCCATTTGGTGCCTTGGTTCCAAGCTCTGAAATTCCCTCCCTAAATCTCTCTGCATTCTCCACCTTACTTTCTTCCTTTAAGATGTTTCTTAAAATCTACTCCTTTGACGAAGGATTTGGTCATCTGCTCGAACATCTCAAATAACATGATTTTATCATGCCTTTGTGACACGCATTTGGAGGTTTTAATATGCGAAAGTTGCTAGATAAAATACAGATAATGTAGAACCAACAGAAGCCGGCAGAGAGACGTCAAAGCATCCAGCACAGGGCAGCTGAAAGATGTCACTGAGGTGCATTCCTGGAGCAGTTGGCGCAGTCACCACGACTGAACAGCGGATCGTGGAAGAAGCCCTCCAGTGGTAAACAGTAGGAAAAGCATCCAGCAGAGGGACATCACCAGAGAGGAAGGAAGGCAAGGGCAAGGCAGGAGGGCAAGGCAGGACAAGGCGGAAGGTGGGGGGGGAAGGAGGGGGGTAAAGGAAGGAAGGAAAGGAAGGCAGGAAAGGCAGGCAGGAACTAAGGAAAGGAAGGCAGGGAAGGAAGGCAGGAAAGAAGGAAAGGAAAGAAAGAAAGGCAGGAAAGATGGAAGGAAGGGAAGGCAGGAAAGGAAGGCAGGAAAGAAGGAAAGGACAGAAGGAAAGAAGGAAAGAACAGAAAGAAAGGCAGGAAGGAAGGGAAGACAGGAAGGAAGGGAAGGCAGGAAGGAAGGGAAGGAAAGAAAGAAAGGCAGGTAGGAAGGAAGGGAAGGCAGGAAAGAAAGGCAGGAGGAAAGAAAAGAAAGAAAGGCAGGGAAGAAAGAAAGAAAGGAAAGCAATAAAGAAGGAAAGGAAGGCAGGAAAGAAAGAAAGGCAGGAAAGAAAGGAAGGAAGGCAGGAAAGAAAGGAAGGCAGGAAAGAAAGAAAGAAAGGAAGGCAGGAAAGAAAGAAAGGCAGGAAAGAACAAAGGAAGGAAGGAAAGGAGGAAAGGAAAGGAGGAAAGGAAAGAAGGAAAGAAAGAAAGAAAGAAAGGCAAGAAGGAAGGGAAGGAAAGGCAGGAAAGAAGGAAGGGAAAGCAGAAAGAAGGAAAGGAAGGAAGGGAAGAAAGAAAGGAAGGCAGGACAGAAAGAAAGGCAGGAAGGAAGGCAGGAAAGAAGGAAAGGAAAGAAGGAAAGGAAAGAAGGAAAGAAAGAAAGAAAGAAAGGCAAGAAGGAAGGGAAGGGAAGGCAGGAAAGAAGAAAGGGAAAGCAGAAAGAAGGAAAGGAAGGAAGAAAGGAAAGAAAGAAAGAAAAGGCAGGAAAGAAAGAAAGGAAGGAAGGAAAGAAAGAAAGAAAGGAGATATTGTCACAAGGAGGCTTACATTAACACTGTTACTGTGAAAGTCACCACGACTGAACAGCGGATCATGGACGAGAGGAACGGTAAGCCCCAAACATTACATTACTGCAGTGTTTCCAAGCTTCCCTGCTTCTCTGAGAGAGAGAAAAAAAAAAAGAGTGAAATTGTCACAAGTAGGCTTACATTAACACTGCAATGAAGTTACTGTGAAAATCCCTTCGTCGCCACATTCCGGCGCCTGTTCAGGTACACAGAGGAAGAATTCAAAATGTCCAAATTACCTCACAGCACGTCTTTCCGGGACTGGTGAGAGGAAACAGGAACACCCAGAGGAAACCCACGCAGACACAGGGAGAACGTGCAGACACCACACAGACAGTGACCCAAACCAGGAAGCGAATCTGGGACTCTGGAGCTGTGAAGCAACAGTGCTACCCACTGTGTAAGTGATTGGCTGGTAGTTGTTATTTCTATTTTCTTTTCTCTTATTCTCTCTTGGCGTTGTTGTAAAGTTAACTTGAGGGTTAAGTCATGGCAAGAGATCGGGACCCTTCTGGTGTCCGTGACTCTTTAATGTGCAGGAAATGTCCAACTGCAGCTCCTGTCAGACAGCTTGACATCTCTGGAGCTGCAGGTGGATTCACTTTGGAGCGAATGCTGAGGATATCTTGGATAGCACATTCAGTAAGTTGGTCACACCGCAGATAAAAATTACTGAGGAAGATAGGGAATGGGTGACCACCAGACAGAGGGAGAGTAGGAAGGCAGTGCAGGGGTCCCCTGAGGTCATCTCCCTCCAAAACAGATATGCTGTTGGGGAAGATGGCTCACCAGGGGAACACGGCAGCAGTCAAGTTCATGGCACCCTGGTTGGCTCTGCTGCACAGGAGGGTAGGAAAAAAAGAGTGGCAGAGCTATAGGGCATAGGGGATTCAATTGTAAGGGAAATAGATAGGCGTTTCTGCGGCCGCAAACGAGACTCCAGGATGGTGTGTTGCCTCCTTAGCGCAAGGGTCAAGGGTGTCTCGGAGCAGCTGCAGGGCATTCTGGAGGGGGAGGGTGAATAGCCAGCTGTCTTGGTGCATATAGGCACCAACGATATAGGTAAAAAATGGGGTGAGGTCCCACACAGGAAATTAGTGAGCAAAATTAAAGCTCATGGTATTGGGGGGTAATATATTGAAGTGGATAGAGAACTGGTTGGCAGACAGGAAGCAGAATGTGAAAATACACCGGTCCTTTTCAGAGTGGCAGGCAGTGACTAGTGGGGTACTGCAGGGTTCAGAGTAGGAAGGCAGGATAGCCAAGGTGAAGACGTGGCTTGAAGGATAGTACAAGAGGGAGGGATTCAAATTCCTGGGACATTGG
Source organism: Scyliorhinus torazame (assembly GCF_047496885.1). Lineage (NCBI taxonomy): Eukaryota > Metazoa > Chordata > Chondrichthyes > Carcharhiniformes > Scyliorhinidae > Scyliorhinus > Scyliorhinus torazame. The sequence continues at coordinate 56,300,603 of NC_092724.1, forward strand.
AACCAGTTCTAGGGGAGGTGGGACCAGTACAAACCAGACGGTCTGCACCTGGGCAGGACCGGAACCAATGTTCATGGGGGAGTGTTTGCTAGTTCTATTGGGGAGGGTTTAAACTAATATGCCAGGGGAATGGGAACCGATGCTGGAAGTCGGAGGGAAATAAGGTGGGGACAGAAACAAAAGGCAATAAGGGAAAAGTGGCAAGCAGAGAGAGCAAAGACAAAAATCAGAAAGGGCCAAATTACATCATAATTCTAAAAGGGCAATAAATGTCAAAAAAGCAAGCCTGAAGGCTGTGTCTCAATGTGTGGAGCATTTGTAATAAGGTTGATGAATTAACTGCACTGACAATAATTAATGAATATGATGCAACTGGGATCACAAGAGACCTGGCTCCAGGGGACCAAGGATGGGAACTCAACATCCAGGGGTATTCAATATTCAGGGAAGATATAAGGAAAGGAAACGGAGGTGGGGTAGCATTGCTGGTTAAAGAGATTAACACCATAGTAAGGAAGGACATTAGCCTGGATGATGTGAAATCTATGGGTGGAGCTGCGGAACACCAAAGGGCAAAAAACGAGGGTTGGAGTTGGTGTGGTGCGAGTTCCTTAAGGGAAGAGTGACCATAATATGGTAGAATTCTTCATTAACATGGAGAGTGACACAAGTCTGAGACTAAAGTCATGAACTTAAAGAAAGCTAATTTTGATGGTACGAGACGTGCATTGGTTAGGATAAGCTGGCAAAGGATACTTAAGGGGTTGACAGTGGATAGACAATGGCAGACTTTGAAAGGACACATGGATGAACTTGAACAATTGTGCATCCCTGTCTGGCGCAAGAGTAAGAAGGGGAAGGTTGCTCCACCATGGCTAACGAGGGAAATCAGGGATAATGCTAAAGCAAAAGACGAGGCATATAAATTGGCCAGATAAAGCAGCAAGCCTGAGGATTAGGAGAAATTTACAATTCAACGGAATAGGACAAAGGGTTTAATGTGGAAGGCGATAATAGAACACGCGAGTAAGCTTGCAGAAATCATAAAAACTGACTGCAAAAGCTTCTGTAGATATGCGAAGAGAAAAAGACTGGTGAAGACAAATGTAGGTCTCTTACAGTTAGAATCAGGTGAATTCATAATGGGCAACAAAGAGATGGCAGACCAGTTCAACAAATACTTTGGATCGGTCTTCAGTCTTCACTAGGGAGGACACAAATAACCTTCTGGAAATACTAGGGTACAAGGTCTAGCATAAAGGAGGAACTGAAGGAAATCCTTATTCGTCAGGAAATTGTATTGGGGAAACTGATAGGATTAAAACCCGATAAACCCCCAGGGCCTGATGCTCTGCATCCCCGAGTACTTAAGTGGCCCTAGAAATAGTGGACGCATTGGTGATCATTTTCCAGCATTCTGGGTGGCATGGTGGTGTAGTGGTTAGCACTGCTGCCTCACGGAGCCGAGAACCCAGGTTCAATCCCGGCCCCCTGTCCATGTGGAGTTTGCACATTCTCCCAGTGTCTGCGTGGGTCTCACCCCCACAACCCAAAAATGTGTGGGGTAGATGGATTGGCCACGCTAAATTGCCCCTTAATTGGAAAAAATAATAGGTGCTCCAAATTTAAAAAAAACATTTTCAGCATTCTATAGCCTCTGAAAGAGTTCCAATGGATCGAAGGCTAGTTAATGTAACCTCACTCTTTTTTTTTTTTAAAAAGGAGGGAGAGAGGAAACGGGGAATTATAGATCGGTTAGCCTCACATCATAGAACATAGAAAATACAGCACAGAACAGGCCCTTCGGCCCACGATGTTGTGCCGAACCTTTGTCCTAGATTAATCATAGATTATCATTGAATTTACAGTGCAGAAGGAGGCCATTCAGTGGTGGGAAAATGCTGGAGTCAATTATTAAGGATGAAATAACTGAGCATTTGGAAACCGGGGACGGGATCAGTCCAGGACAGCATGGATTCATTAAAGGGAAAGCATGCTTGACAAATCTTCTGGAATTTTTTGAGGACGTGACCAGTAGAGTGGACAAGGGTGAACCAGAGGATGTTGTGTAGGCTTTTGACAAGGTCCCACACAGGAAATTAGTGAGCAAAATTAAAACTCATGGTATTGGGGGGTAATATATTGAAGTGGATAGAGAACTGGTTGGCAGACAGGAAGCAGAGTGTGAAAATACACCGGTCCTTTTCAGAGTGGCAGGCAGTGACTAGTGGGGTACTGCAGGGTTCAGTGCTGGGACCCCAGCTGTTAACAATATATATTAATGATTTGGACGAAGGAATTTTGCAGGTGACACTAAGCTGGGTGGTAGTGTGTGCTGTGAGGAAGATGCAAAGAGGCTGAAGGATGACTTAACAGGCTGGGTGACTGGGCAAATACAATATAATGTGGGTAAATGTGAGGTTGTCCACTTTGGTGGTAAAAACAGGAAGGCAGATTATCTGAATGGTGGCAGTTTAGGAAAAGTGGAAATGCAACGAGACCTGGGTATCATGGTGGAACAGTCGCTTAAGGTTGGCATGCAGGTACAGCAGGTGGTGAGGAAGGCTAATGGCATGCTAGCCTTCATAAGAGAGAAGATTTGAGTGTAGGAGTAGGGATGTCTTGTTGCAGTTATACATGGCCTTGGCGAGGCCCCACCTTGAGAATTGTGCGCAGTCCTGGTCTCCTAGTTTGAGGAAGGACATTCTTTTTATTGAGGGTGTCCAGCGAACATTCACCAGGGATGGCAGGACAGACATATGAAGAACGACTGGATTGACTGGGCTTGTACTCACTGGAGTTTAGAAGAATGACAGGGGATCTCATAGAAACATATAAAATGCTGATGGGACAGGGCAGGCTAGATGCAGGAAGAATGTTCCAGATGTTGGGCACGTCCAGAACTAGGCGCACAGCCCAAGAATAAAGGGTAATCCATTCAGGACTGAGATGAGGAAGAACTTCTCTCAAGAGAGTTGTGAACTTGTGGAATTCCCTACCACAAAATGCTGTTGGGGCCAGTTCGTTGAGGGATCTGGACATGGACCTTGCCCTAAAGGGATCAAGGTGTATGGAGAGAAAGTGGAAGTGAGATACTGAATTTGCATGATCAGCCATTATCATATTGAATGACGGTGCGGGCTCTAAGGCCAAACGGCCTACTCCTAAACCAACTTTGTGTTTTTAAGGTGATGTTGCTGACATCAAGGCAGTATTCAGCTGTATAGCAATAAAGGGTCATTAGCAAATTAGATTAATGGGGGTCAAAGGGAAAATCCACTGGTGCCTGGCATCATTCCTGACAAAAATAACAAAGTTGCGGTTCTCAGATGTGACTCAGCAAACTTCACTGCAGGAGCTCCTCAAGAGTGTCTTCAGCTGAGTGAACCATTTAAAGCTCCTTCCTCAATGACCTTCTCTATGTCACCAATAATTCTAATCTGCAGCTCCATTCACGAGTTTGATATCGAAGCAGTCATGCCAACTTACAGAAGGACCTTGTGACATTAATCCTTCAGCCAACATATGGCAACTAACATTATCAAATAAATGCCAGGTGATGACCATTTCAAACAACAAAGGTTCAGACATCTTCCCCTTTAGTTTCCACTGTACCATCATGTTGAGTGACCACTGACCAGTAACTGATCTGAACCAGCTTTACCGTGGTACAAGAGTAGGGCTGAGCGTGGGTACTCTGGGAGACTAGCAGTACACCTCCTGACCCCAGCACAGAGAGACCATTTAAGCTGTCAAGTCCAGGCAGAGTCTCTGCAAGAGCAACTACATGGGCGGCACAGTAACACAGTGGTTAGCACTGTTGCTTCACAGCTCCAGGGTCCCAGGTTTGATGGTTGGGTCACCGTCTGTGCGGAGTCTGCACATACTCCCAGTGTCTGCGTGCGTTTCCTCCGGGTGTTCCAGTTTCCTCCCACAAGTCCCGAAAGATGTGTTTGTTAGGTGAATTGAACGTTCTGAATTCTCTGTGTACCCGAACAGGCGCCGGAATGTGGCGACGAGGGGCTTTTCACGGTAACTTCATTGCAGTGTTAATGTAAGCCTACTTGTGACAATAAAGATTATATATTATGCCAATGGGGGAAGTGGGGGTGGACGGGGAGAATGTCTGTTAAAAAGAATGTAAATAAGAAACAATAAAACATGAAAATATCAGGTGCACTATTCATTAAATTGTTATTCTGTAAAAATTGAAAAATGGCAATAAAATATATTATTTATATATTTTTAAAATTCAGCCCGTTTCCCATAGCCCTGCAAACCTCACCTCTCTAGATAATCAATCAACTCTCTTTTGAAGGCTTCAATTGAATCTGCCGCTACCACACTCTCAGGCAGTGAATTCCAGATCCTAACCAAAATAGGTTTTCCCCCATGCCGCAATTGCTTTTTTTGCCAATCACCTTAAATCGGTGCCCTCTGGTTGTCAATCCGAAGGCCAAAGGCACATTCTCTCCCCATCTACTATGTCCAGACACCTCTTGACTTGAACATCTCTGTTGAATCGCAGCAATCTTCTCTTCTCTAAGGAGAACATCCAAAGCTTCTCCAATCTATCCACACAAATCAAGTTCCTGATTCCGAAAATCATTCTCGTGAATCTGTTTTCTTTTAATAAATTTAGAGTACCCAATTATTTTTTTCCAATTAAGGTGCAATTTAGCATGGCCAATCGACCTAACCTGCACATCTTTGGGTTGTGGGGTGAAACCCACACAGACATGGGGATTCTCCACAGACGTGGGTGTGCAAACTCCACACGGACAGTGACCCAGGGCCAGAATTCGAACCCGGGTCCTCAGCGCTGCAGTCCCAGTGCTAACCACTGCGCCACATGCTGCCCCCTTCTCGTGAATCTTGTGTACCCTCTCTAATGCTCTCCCATCCTTCCTGAAGTGCACCCTGAACCAGACACAATATTCCAGTTGAGATCGAAGCAGTGTTTCACATAGGATCATCATAACTTCCTTGCTGTGTGTCCTATTTATGAAGCTCAGAATCCCACACAATTTAGTAACTGCTTTCTCAACCTGCCCTGCCACGTTCAATGATCTGTGCACATATAGCCCAGATCCCTTTGCTTGTGCACTCCCTTTACATAGAACATAGAACAGTACAGGCCCTTCAGCCCACGATGTTGTGCCGACCATTTATCCTAATCTAAGATCAACCTAAAATTCACCCCTTCAATTTACTGCTGTCCATGTGCCTGTCTGAGAATCACTTAAATATCCCTAATGACACTGACTCCACCACCTCTGCTGGCAGGGCATTCCACACACCCTCCACCACCCTCTGTAAAGAACCTACCTCTGACATCTCCTCTATACCTTCCTCCAATCACCTTAAAATTATGTCCCCTCGTGACAGCCATTTCCACCCTGGGGAAAAATCTCTGGCTATCCACTCTCTCCATGTCTCTCATCACCTTGTACACCTCTATCAAGTCAAAATATATCACTCTGCCTTCTTATCTCCAGTGAGAAATGCCCCAGCTCCCTCACACTTTCTTCATAGGCATGCCCTCCAGTCCAGGCAGCATCCTGGTAATTCTCCTCTGTACCCTCTCCAAAGCATCCACATCCTTCCTATAATGAGGCCACCAGAACTGGACACAATATTCCAACTAGGGTCTAACTAGGGTTTTATAAAGCTGCAGCAAAACCTCACGGCTCTTAAACTCAATCCCCCTGTTAATGAAAGCCAACACACCATATGCCTTCTTAAACAACCCCTATCAACCTGGGTGGCAACTTTGAGGGATCTATGTACGTGGACCCCAAGATCCCTCGGTTCCTCCACACTTCCAAGAATCCTGCCTTTAACCCTGTATTCAGCATTCAAATTCGACCTTCCAAAATGAATCACTTCACATTTATCAAGGTTGAACTCCATCTGCCACTTCTCTCCCCAGCTCTGCATCCTGTCAATGTCCTGTTGTAACCTGCAACAACCCTCAACACTATCTACAACTCCCCCCAACCTTCGTGTCATCGGCAAACTTACTAACCCACCCTTTCACTTCCTCATCCAAGTCATTTATAAAAACCACAAAGAGCAGAGGTCCCAGAACAGATCTTTGCAGGACACCACTGGTCACCGACCTCCAGGTGGAATACTTTCCATCCACTATCACGCACCATCTTATTTCAGCCAGCCAATTCTGTATCCAGGCAGCCAAATTTCCCTGTATCCCATGCCCCCTAACTTTCTGAATGAGCCTACCATGGGGAACCTTATCAATGCCTTACTGAAATCCATATACACCACATCCACTGCCAGACCTTCATCAATGTGTCTTGTCACATCCTCAAAAGAATTCAATGAGGCTTGTGAGGCATGGCTTGCCCCTCACAAAGCCATGCTGACTATCTTTAATCAAACTATGTTTTTCTAAACAATCATAAATCCTATCTCTCAGAATCCTTTCCAATATTTTGCTTATCACAGACGCAAGACTGATGGGTCTGTAATTCCCAGGGATTTCCCTATTCCCTTTCTTGAATAGGGGAACACCATTCGCCTCCCTCCAATCACTACTCCAGTGGAGAGTGAGGACGCAAAGATCATCGCCAACGGCGCAGCAATCTCCTCCCTCACTTCCCTTAGTAACCTTTGGTAAATCTAGTCAGGCCCAGGGGACTTTTCTATCCTGATGCTTTTCAAAATTTCCAACACATCTTCCTTCTTCATATCAACCTGTTTGAGTCTATTAACCTGGTTCGCACTGTTCTCATGAGCAACAAGGTCCCTCTCTCTAGTGAATACTGAAGCAAAGTATTCATTAGGGCCTCCCCATCTCTTCAGACTTTATGCACAAGTTCCCTCCACTGTCCCTGATCGGCACTACTCTCACTCTGATCATCCTCTTATTTCTCACATAAGTGTAGAACGCCTTGGGGATTTCCCTAATCCTTCCCGCCAGGGCCTTTTCATGCCCCCTTCTAGCTCCCCTCAGTCCATTTTTGAGTTCGTCCTGGCTACTTTGTAACCCTCTAGAGCCGAGTCAGATCCTTGCTTCCTCAACCTTATGCAAGCTTCCTTCTTCCTCTTGACTAGAAGCTCCACTTCTCTTGTCATCCAAGGCTCCTTCACCTTACCATTCCTTCCTCGTCTCAGTGGGACAAAACTATTCAGCACTTGCAGCAAGTGCTCCTTAAACAATCCCCACATTACTGTTGTGCATTTTTCCAAGAACAATTGTTCCCACTTTATGCTCCTCAGCTCCTGCCTAATAGCAGTATAATTTTCCCCTCCCCCAATTAAATACCTTCCCATACTATTTGTTCCTATCCCTCTCCATGACTATGGTAAAGGTCAAGGAGTTGTTGGTCACTGTCACCGAAATGCTCTCCCACCGAGACATCTGACACCTGGCCTGGTTCATTGCCGAGCACCAAGTCCAGTATGGCCTTCCCCTCTAGAGAGGCCTATCTACATATTGAGTCAGGAATCCCTTCCTGTACACACCTGACAAAATCTGCTCCATCCAAACCATTTGCACGAAGAAGGTTCAAGTCAATATTAGGGAAGTTGAAGTCACCCATAACAACAACTCTGGTAATTCTGCACTTTTCCAAGATCTGCCACCCAATCTGTTCCTCTACCTCTCTGCTACTATTGGGGGGTCGAGAGAAAACTCCCAATAAAGTGACTGCTCCTTTCTAGTTTCTGACTTACACCCATACTGACTTAGTAGACAAACCCTCCTCAACTACCTCCTTTTCTGCAGCTGTGGTGCACTCCCTAATTAACAATGCCACTCCCCCTCCTCTTTTACCTTCCTCCCTATTCTTCTGAAAACACCTAAACCCCGGAACATCTAACAACCATTCCTGCCGCTGTGAAATCCATGTCTCCGTAATGGCCACAACATCGTAGTTCCAAGTACTGATCCATGCTCTAAGTTTATCTCCCTTATTCCTGACACTCCTTGCATTGAAACAGACACACTTTAACCCCATTCCACTGAGTGCAGCTTTGCCCTATCAACTGTCCATCCTTCCTCACAGACTTGCTGCATACTATTTCTGCCTGGTCAACAGCTACCCTATCCTCTGATCCATAGTTTCTGGTTCCCATCCCCCATGCCAAACTAGTTTAAAACCCGCCTGAAGAGCTCTAGCAAACCTCCCACGCAGGATATTGGTGCCCCTCCAGTTTATGAGCAATCCGTCCATCATGTCCAGGTCCCACCTTCCCCAGAAGGTATCCCAATGATCCACATATCTGAAGCCTCCCCCCCTGCACCAGCCCTGTAGCCACGTGTTCAGCTGCACTCTGCTCTCTGTTCCTTGCGTCACTTGCAGGTGGCACCGGAAGCAATCCTGAGATCACTATGCTTGTCCTGCTCTTTAGCTTCCAACCTAACTCCCTAAAATCACTTTTTAGATCCTCATCCCTTTTCTAAGCTAGTTGCTCACACTCCCCCTTCAGACTCCTGTAGACCCGATCCAAGACATCCCTGCCCTGGCACCCGAGAGGCAACTTACCTTCCGGGAGTCTAACTCGCGACCACAGAATCTCCCATCTATTCCCCTAACCATCGAGTCTCCTATCACTATTACTTTTCTATTCTCCCCCCCTTCCCTTCTGAGCCACAGAGGCAGACTCAGTACCAGAGACTCAGACTCAGAGACCTGGCCACTAGGGCCTTCCCCCGGTAGGTCATCCCCCCACCCCAACAGCATCCAAAACCGTATACTTGTTTTTAAGGGGAACAGCCATGAAGGAATCCTGCACTGTCTGCCCGTTCGTTTTCTTTCCCCCTGACTATAACCCAGCTACTCTTGTCCTGTACCTTGGGTGTGGCTACCTCCCTGTAACTCTCCTCTATTTTACACCCCCCCCCCCCCCTCTGCCTCCCGGATGTTCCAAAGTTCATCCAGCTCCTAACACGGTCTCCGAGGAGCTGGAGTTGGGTGCACTTACATAGAATTACTTGAATTTACAGTGCAGAGGAGGCCATTCGGCCCATCGAGTCTGCACCGGGCCTTGGGAAGAGCACCCTACCCAAGTCCACACCTCCACCCTATCCCCCATAATCCAGTAACACCACCCAGCACTAAGGGCAATTTTGGACACTAAGGGCAATTTAGCTTGGTCAATCCACCTAACCTGCACATCTTTGGACTGTGGGAGGAAACCCGAGCACCCCGGAGGAAACCCACGCAGACACGGGAGAACGTGCAGACTCTGTCACCCAGCGGAGAATCGAACCTGGGACCCTGGAGCTGTGAAGCAATTGTGCTAACCACCATGCTACCATGCTGCACTTCCCGCAGGTATAGTCAGCGGGGACACCGGTGGTATCCCTCACCACCCACATCCTGCAGGAGGAGCATGCAACTGCCCTAGCCTCCATCCCCTCTCACTTTACAGAATATAGCTGCCCTGTGGACCAACTGGAACTCCGCCCTCCGACTCTGCTCCCAGTCAGCTGCACTCTCTGTAAACTTCCGGCTCCCTTCTCGCTCTTTGAGGAAATGAAATGAAAGGAGCACCTTACTCCCTCCTCACCAAACTCTCACTATAGCACTCAAATGCACCCAAATTCAGCACTCTGTGCAAACAAAGTCTGCACTGTAGCTGGCTCACCTTTATTCTGTGACTCTAGCCCCTGAAAACTGGCCTAATCCAATTAACTAATTAACAAGCTCCAGCTGCAAGTAGCTACAAGTAAAACCTTTGTTTAAAGCGGATTGAAAATTCACCTTCTTCTAAACCAAACGGCAACTTTAAGGCTAAAGTTATCTATAGAAACTATAACCTTTATATGTCCTCACGTTCTTCTTTATACCAAAATGATTCACTTCACACTTCTCTGCATTAAATTTCATCTGCCATTTGAACACCCATTCCACCAGCCTATCCATACCTTTTAAAGGTTATCACTTTCGCAATCACAGTTCACAATATTTCCAAATTTTGAAGTTGTGCATGTACATCTAATTCCAGCTTATTATACACACCAAGAAAAACTGGAGTCCTAACAACAACTTCTGGGAAGCCCCACTATACACCTTCCTCCAGTCCAAAAAACAACGATTCACCACCCCCTCTCGGTTTCCAGTTGTTCAGCCTGGTTCTCTTCCATGCTCCTAGTGACCTGTATGTCATGTGTTCTAACTTTGCTGACAAGCTGCCACATTTTTTGAAAGTCTATGTGCACCCCATCAACATTATCCTCTACATTAACCTTCTCTATTATCTCATTTAAAAAACTGAAAAAAAGTTAAACATGATTTATGCTCAACAAATCCATGCTGGCTTAATTAATCTACATTTGTCCAAGTGACTGTTACATTTGTCCTGAATTATTAATTTCTGTGAACTTTCCCACCACGGAGGCTAAACTGACTGACCTGTAATTGCTGGGATTCTCCTTGCACCGTTTATTGAACAAGGGTGTGCCATTTCTCTGGCACCACCCTTGTATCCAGGAAAACTGGAAGATAATGGCGAGTACAGGAGCAAGGATGGCATACTGCAGCTGTACAGGGCCTTGGCGAGGCCACACCCGGAATAGTGTGTGCAATTTTGGTCACAAGAAAGGATATACTTGCCATAGAAAGTGTACATCAAAAGGTTTGCCTGACTGATTCCTGGGATGGCAGGACT